>NC_140580.1:685252614-686539648 GCF_964204655.1 Triturus cristatus
AGCGACATTTCTCCCGTTATCCTGGGGAGGAACGCCCACTTTGCATCTCATTAGAGATGCAAAGATGGGCGTTAGGAATTCAGGCGCTAAGGCAAGTTTTCAATTTTATATCGCCGCCTTGTAGATATGCCCCTAAATTATAAGGTCCTACCATTACAAAAGACGATGGCATGGTTGCCTGACACACACATTCACATTTGCTTTTAAGGAGATGAGGCTGCTTTTTTATTGTTTATTTATTTAAAACTCTTGTATCATCCTCGAGTTATGACGTAAGGCAGCGCACCCCTGGCTTCCTCCTGTGGCACGGGCACAGAAGAATTTCCGTGTTTTAGAATTTTTGGTTTCCAAGGGAAAAAACGAATCCCTGCTATGTGGTCAACCTTCTAAGAGCAAAAAAAATGAAGTTGTTCCAAACACATCTTAATTAGCCACACCACAAATGAATGAAAACTTTTAGAAATTTATTCGCGATTTAATTTAAAGTATGATGTGCACAAATCTATACCACTATACACACTTTTACAATATACACGTTCAATTTTTGCACACAAGCATCATTCAGAATTTCGAAATCCACAGATACGTACGAGAACTCGCCATTATTTATTGAGAACCCCCCCCCCCCAAAAAAAATAGAGAATATTAAAGACCAGTTGAACCTAACAGATTAATAAATAGAAGACAGAACAGGAACAAAAAATTAAATCAATCTCTGTTTAAGATTTTCCAGAAGGTTTCCATAATTTATTTTTTGTATTTGGGCTCTTATTTGCCAATATCATATCTAATATTGAAACCCAGCAACAGGCTTTGCATTTGCTTGTTCGTTTGCCCTAATAGCTTTGCCAGTACTTGCACCATTGCGATACAAACATTGGCAAAGCCAACATTGGCAATGCTATTTTGTATGCTTTCAAGTTGGCCTGCACATTGTGTCTAGACCCAATGTTGAGGCCATCTTGGAAATATAGGAAATGACACTCTGTGATGGTCATCACTTTGAGTCTACTCGCAATGTGCTAATCATCTTGGAAAGCTATTGGTTTTACAAGTAGTTGCAGAGCAATTCAACAAATATTGGCAAAGCCAATGTGGTAAGTGGAAATAGCACCCACAGTCAGCACCCCAGTGGGGAGTAGTGGCATAGACACACCAAGGGTGGGGAGTATGATACAGGGAAGCCCCTGTAGAGGTCTACAAATCTGCCAGAAGGGGAATAAAGAGAGGAACTCTTTCTCGTGTACTCCTTCACAAAATCCATGGTCCTTAAGGACATTCCACTCAACCAACGAAAGAGCCTTATAACTACATGAAAGCCACTGCATTCATATACAGTAAGGTATTAGTAACATGAAATCTGTGACAGACAGCTGAAAAAAGAAAGCTTGAGGTCTTTCATTCCCTGACTATCATCATTTTTAAAATGGTTGTCCACAGGATCACCAGATGCTTAAAAGATGGAACACAGGCTGGTAGTCTTTCTCTATAGGCAAGCACCACAGTTTCAAAATTGAGTAATAATGGTTGTTTGTTGACAAAACTAAGCACAGAATATCATCAGCAACAATACTGGGTGCAGGATATCAACTACCACTATAAGGACATTTTAAGTATATACAGGTAATTATAGATTTACTATTCTTAACTCCACGCACATTTACCTTGATAATGTAGACATCTATCTACCTTGATGATATATGTTCAAGGCATGTGAATGTAGCGTTAAGAATAGTAAATCTACACTTACCTATATTGGCTTAACAGGATCACACAGCGATAGTTGAAAATCCTGCACTCAAAATTGCTGCAGGTTGATATCTTGTCACTCCAAATTGTGACTTGCAACCGGTTGTTTTTCCCAGAATAAGCACTATTTCTACCCAAAGTCTGCACCTAAAACAAACATATGCCCATGATCTGAGCTAGCTAAATTGTGCAAGCAGATGGTTTATGAATGAATATTCTTGTTAAATCACCCTAGCTATAGTAAGTGTGATGTAATGTAAGAAAAGATCAACGCTCACAATTTGGAACACGGAGCAGATTCCACTCAATAGGACAGAGCGTACTCGCTTTCAGGACAGAACGTAGGAAATTACGGGTAGCGTTGTAAACACAACTTTACTCACAGTCAGGTGAACACGCGGAATAATTTTTAAGAAACAAATACCTTAACACTTACATGAGGATTCTTTTGAAAATAGACCAGCCTGGTCGGAAGTAGAACCAGCGGAGAGGAGAAAGTGACAAAGGATTAGAGAGGCTGACAGCTCTGAAGAAGTCCTGGGGTCTTCCCCTTTGACGAAACACGTGTTGGCTGGGCATTTGGAATTAAAAGACAAAGAAAAGACCAGAGGAATTTTGGTTTATGTTGTTGAAGAGTACACATGTTAACCTGTTGATCTGATATGTGCATGTGCAGGGGATAAGATTAATTTCACTAAACTGACCTCGGTGTCAAGTTATTAGACGGTATAGCATGTTTCTCTTGCCTCTAGCACGCTGAATTTGCTTTTGAGCTACGCATGCAATTTATTGGCGCCACTTGTTTCCAGGAAACAAACACGCTCCTTGCAAGACATTGCAATGCTGGTGCTCAAAATTGTTAATACCTCAAACAAAGAAGGCATATTCCCCCTTGTCCAAATTTTGGACAGATAACCCCTATTATCGGTGTTTCACCGCACTAAAGATATAGGGGCGTATCAGCAACAACCGGCGATAATTATCGCTAAGCGCACTTAGCGTTAGGATAATTATCGCCGGCTAGCATGGATTTTTATCGCTGAGATAGCGTACTATTAGCAACGCTTATCTCAAAAGGGATAAAAATCCTAGCGCTAACTGCCAAACGTGAGATTATCGCTGGAAACCCAGCGATAATCCCATGAAGTTTGGCAATAGCTTGCTGAGAGGGCCTCACATACTTAGACATGATATCCACCTTCCTTAGGATATCATGGCTAAGTCAGTTTCAAAGCAGGCATAAGGAAAGTAGTGATAACAGAGGTTATCGCTACTTTTCTTGTTGCTATGCTGCTTTGCGTGAGGCTTGATAATTTCTAGTTCTATCTAAATCTAAATCTAAGTTCTCCCGTTATCCTGGAGAGGAACACCCACTTTGCATCTCATTAGAGATGCAAAGATGGGCGTTAGGAATTGAGGCGCTAAGGTAAGGTTTCACGTGATAGCGTGACCTTGCTGATATAGCGCTAAAATGATCGCCTTTTCGGACAAAAACGGCCGCAAAAGCGGCGATAATTCGCCGCCTTGTAGATATGCTCCTCGGTGCTAATAAATAATAAAAGACATGAACACTGCATTTTGTCAAGGTCTGGATAATGGAGGTACCACTGGACATTCCACCAGATGTAGCAGTTCCCTGAATCATCTTTAACCAATCTTGGGAATGCTAACCTTTGCATTGGCTGACCATACATATGAGGTATTTTATGTAAACAGGGGACAAATAAAATAAAAAGAGCATGAAAAGAGGATAGATTGTTTGAGATAGAAATCGGCTCATTAGAGTGGGACCTGTTGTGGTCCACATCGGAAGAGGAAAGACAAAGAGTTAACCAACCACGAGTGATCAGCAGAATAGGTTTAAGCAGTTAATGGAGAAGAGGTACAGATCAAACTGGCAGGCGAGTAAGCTGCCACAGTTTGAATATGGAGAGAAGAGTGCCCTTGGCCTGGAAAACTAGAAGGGATAGATCAGGAAATCATATTGGTGCTTTAGCATCGAAAGAAAGCCGATGCATCTCAGACAATCCGGTTTATATAAAGGCATGTGTTGTAAACACATTTGAAATGTTAGATACAGAAATCACAAGTGTGAACCACCTAGAGTTATTAGACTGACTGTAAGAAGAAGAATTGGGGGTCCTTTCAGAAGTGAGGCAGTAAAGTATTTTAGAGGAAATCACTAAAGAAGAGATGCTGGAAAATCAATATATCTAGAGGGACCCGCCGGGGATGTCCTATGTCCCCCCCTACTCTTTGTTCTATAGTTAGAAAGTATAGCCCAGGCTTTCAGAAGGGATGAAGGGATAATACCATTTGAGTTCAAGCATTTTATAAACAAATTTGCACTCTATGCAGATGAGATCATTAAATACACTAAAGACCCCAGTAACATGGTACTCCATATGGAAATAGTGGATAAATTTGAGCCGTCCTTGGGGTATCTGAAAATAAAGACAAGATTGAGATAATGGGTTGGAACATGAGCTGTATTCGATGTAAAAGTCAATCCAAGCTGAGGTACTTGGGTATCACTATTATGCAAAAACTTGAAGAAATACCGAAGGTCAACTTATTGATGAGAGATAGACAGGCTTTAGAGAAGATGAGGGAATTTCCATCAAACAATATACGGTCGAGTCAACATAATCAAAATGTAAATTTTGCCTAAGCTTACTTTCTTATTTCACAATATTCCACTATAATATCCAAAAGATATGATTGCAAAGTTAAGGTAGGATAGGTAGTTTTATGTGGATGGAAAACGTTGGGAAAGAAGTTGGTTAACGGCGGTTTGGCACTTCTGGACATTCAGACAACCTGTTACGCATTCAAATTTAAGAACTGCAGGATGTTATTAAAATAAGTTGATGATTCCTGCAGAGGTAAGTTGTTTTCTAGTACTTTACGTAATCTAAGACAGGGACATTTTCTTCATAAATTTGGTTCTTCAATTTGTTTAAAAAAAGTATATTTGAAAGTATTGAGATGTGTTTCAGAAATATGTTATGTGGCAAACAGTCGGAACACTGCGGCCTCAGCCACGCATGTTCAAACTACACAAGCGCAAACACGGTTGCCTTAATCATGTGTATGTGTGGTTAACGCAGTGTGCAGTCTTGCTGCTGTCTGCTGATCGCTGGCTGCTTCTGTGGCGAAGGCGGAAGCAGGAAGATGCCAGAAAGAGAGCCAGAGGATGCAGTGATGTAAGTGGGGCTAGGGGTAGTTTTCAGGCCTGGGCTGGGGGTTTGTTTTCAGGGCTGGGGTGATCGGGTTATTTGAGGGTGGAGGAGTGTGGGTAGTGTATGTAGAGGGGCTGGCTTTTTGGCTTCAGGGCAGGGGAAGGGGAATGGGTAGTCAGGGTAGTTTTTAGACTGGGGGTCAGTGTAGGTCTCAGGGCAATGGAAGGGGTTGCGGTAGTTTTAAGGACAGCACGGGGTGGGGGGTCTAGCAGTGTATGTAAAGTGACAGAGTTTTAGGCCTCAGGGCAGGGGGAGGGGAATGAGTAGTTGGGGCAGTTTTTAGAGTTGGGAGGTCAGGGTAAGTCTCAGAGCAGTGGAAGGGGTTGGAGTAGTTATAGGGACAGCGCATGGGTGGGGGGGTTGGGGCAGTTTATGTAAATTAAGAGATGGGGATGGTTAGTATTTGAGAATTCCATAACATTAATGGGAAGGGCACTTGCCCAAGCTGGACCAGCCACACCTATGGAATGTATCATTAAATCTTCTCTACGGTCAAACCTACTGCCCTAAAAACGATTTTTATTCACAATTTCCACTGGATATACATGCCCCAGGAGAAGCTGGATATATTTAATCCAGAAACAATACTCTGCTTGAGAAGGTACAGAGAGAAGAATTTTAATGATGAACACATGGATGCACTTTGTTTGGCCCTCGATAATTTTTGGAATGGTGTAAGTAATACAATATCAGAAATACTATCCTCAAGAATAAAGGTTAGGTTTTACTTCAATTTCTTCGGAACTAATGCTTAGCTCAGTACTTCTATTTCAACAGTTACACAGAGGCTCCTCTACTGCTTGCAAGAAGGGATATTTGTCTGAATTGATTGCAGTCCAATCCTTCAACAGTACAGGGCTGGCCGAAGTCAGCAGATGGAGTTTTCAATTAAGATCTGCACAACAACCCATGCAGCTTATCTTCTGACATGTGCTACAACCTTCTATAATGGTGCAAATGCTAACAATTGGGAAGGTCCTATTATTAAACCACTAATTGCTGATTTACCAGCGAGCAGTCATGCTCCCTTGATTTATTCAGAAGAATCCATTCTCAGATGGCCAATTGCAATTGGGTCTATTACACAGCATCTGACGATGAATGAGGATAAAATAAAACCTTTACCCTATTCTTCTAAAGTACAGAGGACTATGGAATTTAGTAAGACCATCCAGATGAATAAGAAGAATCAGAGTGTCAGGGAAACAGAATTTAGGAACTGAACATAATAATACCTGAATAGTGTGATAATGCAACTTTCTCAGGACTGCAAACCAACTCTTTCCTTGATATTTGTGGTATTTTAATCACCCATATAAAGTTGTTAATCCTAGCCTCTAGTGTAGAAAATAGTTCATATGAACATACACTAGGATATGATGAAATATAAATAAAACTTTTGGGAAAATAAACATTTTAACAATATTTATTATCCTAGTTGCAGAATGTGATAATTATTGGTTCTGGTATAATTCCTTCATTATATTTAAAACATTTAGCTACATAATTTAGAGATAAAATAACATTTGTTGTTTTGGGAGTAACAAATCCCAGATATTTGAAATGTCTTCCGCCATTATTGCAGAAATATTTTAAATCATGATTTTGGTTTTAGTATAATTAATTCTGAACCCTGAAAATATAATACTTTTCTTAAGAATCTGAACAATCAGAGAAATGATCATTAAGCATCTGTAATAATCAAAGAGCTTTCTGCAAAGAGCATTATGCTAACCAACAATGATCTTACTCGAAGTCCCAAAATCTTTGAGTCAGCTTGTAGGCTTGGACCTAACGTTTCTATAAAAGTTGCTACTGGCAAAGGGGATTACGGGCCACCTTGGTGAGTAAAAGCATATGGAAGCCTTTGTTGTCTTCAAGGATTAGATTTCTACTACTTTTTTGTAAAGAAAACATTACACATTATGGTCAGATTTAATGACATTAATCAATAGAACTTAACATATTTTGGGACTATTCCCTTGTTACATGTAAGAGTAATACAAGTTGTCTGAAAACAAGTTTGGTGTTTGACCAAGTGTAAATATTTTTTGTCCGAGGGATGTAAATGGATGTACAATATGAGCTGTCACACTCTTCCATATCTCAGTTGATTGTCCATCTAGTTCTGGCGCTTCACCCCTTCTTTTTGTTCATTCGTCTCTCATACCTCAATCATGGACACTGGCCTGGAGATCTCTGCTTGTTCTTCCTCTATCAAGGTATGTATTAATAGATTATATTTAAATTGAGCCTGTAGATCACGTTCTGGGATCAGGAGTTAGTGTACGAGGCAGTAAGTGCTCCCCTAGTTAGTTTTTAATCTCATTGTCTTCCCTTAAAATCATCCACTTCGATCTATTTTGCCTTAATTTCATTCTGTTCTGTATCCGAGTTTTCCACAAGAGGATCTTTACAGATCTTTCAGTTAACTTAAAGAGGTTCTTCATTGTGAATGGCCAAATGTTTCGATGCTCTGAGAATTTTCTTCTTATTCACTTCTGTGATCACAACTGTTGGAAATTGGTTTATGCACCCTGTACAACCAGGAACCACAATCCTAGTCAGGATAAGTCCAATACACACCATAAACTAACCTGTGCTCACCCTCTGATAGCTTGGCACAGAGCTGGCAGGCTTAACTTAAGAGGCAATGTGTAAAGTATTTGTGCAACATTTCAAATAATAACACAGTGAAAACACCACAGAAAGACTCCCGACCAAGTCATACATATTGATTGTACTCTTATGAACAAAACAAGACTAAAATAACAAAATCAAACAAGATTAACCAGAGTTATCAATTTTTAAAGATTAGATAAAATTATAGTGCTTAAAAGCTTAAAGCACCAATCTGAGCTATCTGGTCATGCCTGACCAGGATAAATCCAAAAGTTCAAGCTGATTGCAATGGATCGCGGGTTGGATACAGGGACCAGCCTTGGTCTGCTGAAAAACGGAGCTGAAATGCTGAAATCAAAAGGCGACTCGTCATTGTTGAAGTGCAGATTTGAAGGCAATGCGTTGCCACAGAACCACTTAAAGTCAGGGATGGGTTGGAAACTGGAGACAATGCGCCACACAGTCGGAGATGTGGTGTCCATGGTCCTCGCAGCAGTGGCGATGCGTTGAGTGAGATGCTCCGGTTCCGATCAGAGCAATAGCATTGATGCATGGACCTGGTTGTAGCAGCACTTTATACCCACTTCCAAGGACCCAGGACTGGATTGGCACCATTTGGCAGTACAAGACTTGAAGCAAGCAAGTCCAGCTACTATTGCAGGGTGAGTTGAAGTCTTTGATGTCCCTGAGACTTACAACAGGGGGCAAGCAATCATGCCCTTGGAGTCACTCTGGGTTCAAGTAAGATGGGTCTAGTCCATCCTCAGTAAGGACAGAGGGTAGCAGGCATCAGGGCAGCACAGCAGAAAATATGTTCTTCAATAGCAGCAGTCCAGCAGAGGGGCAGTTCTTGTAGCAGCACAGCAGTCTTTCCTCCTGGCACAGTTCCGCAAAGGTCTAAAATTGTACTGAAGTGATAGGGCCAGAAGTCCAGTTTGTACACCCAGTGGTGCCTTTGTGGGGGTAACTTCAAAGTAGGGCTTTGAAGTGCACAGAGGTCTTCCCTCCCAACTCTAGCTCTAGACTCACTATAGGGGGGTATGCAGCTCTTTGTGTCAGGACAGGACCCAGTCTATTCAGGTGACAGTGTCAGCTCCTCCCTCCCATCCTGCCCAGGATCACCCATCAGGATGTGGGTGGCCTGTCAGTCACACCTAAGCTCCCTTTGTGTGTGGCTGCCTATAGGGAATGCAGACGTGTATTGGAGACAGGCTGCAGGCACACAGCGCTGTGAGCAGAAAAAAGCCAACTTGTTAAAGGTGGCATTTTTAAAAGTGTAATGATACATTCAACTTTACCATTGACGATTATTTATCATTACCATTCTAATGATATGAAACATAAGAAATCTACTCTTTCTCAATCAGGAATTACAGCTTATAAAGCGTAATAAGGAATTCACAATGTTAAAATATGAAAGGGGTAGGCCTCACAGTAGTGATTCTTATTTACTACTAGGATATGCTAAACTTAAAAGTACATGTCTTCCATTTTAATTACACAGTGCTCTGCCCTATGGGCTACCTATGGCCCACCCAAGGGGCTAATTATATTTAATAAAATGAGAGTTTTAAGGCTTGGCAAGGGGTGTCAAATTCCAAATCGACATGGCAGTGTAAACTGCACACACACACTCTGCAGTGGCAGGCCTGAGACAGTGTTCAAGTGCTACTTCTGTGGGTGGCACAATCAATGCTTCAGGCCTACTGGTAGCATATCATTTACAGGCTCTGGCCACATGTAGTACACTCTTCTAGGGACATGCAGGTAAATTAAATATGCCAATTGTGGATACGTCATTCAAACCGTGTTTAGGGAGAGAGCACATGCACTTTAGCACTGGAAATCAGTGGTAAAGTGCTCAAAGTCCTAAAGAAAGGAAAAGCAAGGTCAGAAAAAGAGGGGGAGGAAGGAAAAGGTTTGCGGTAACCCTTCAGAGAGGGACATTTTCCAACAACAAAGAAATGTTTCAGTTTCTTGATGACACTCTACCTCTCAGTTCACTTCTTTCTTCCTCCAATGACTTGAAGCTCTGTTCTGCCTCCATGGATAAACACTTTAAAAGCATCACAGACAGAGCAGTTATTTTTAGTGTTAATATTATTAAGAAAGAATTATGTTGTTCCCGGCCCTCATTGTTTGGTCACATTAGTCTCTTGCAATGTCTCAGTTATCAAATACAGCATGGCATGATCTGATATATATAATTTTTGGCTGCAGTTGTACCTCTATGTCATCACTGAAAAATAAATGTCATATAAGAAAATCGTCTATATGGGATTAGAACGTATGGTAAGAGGTAAACTAAGCATTTTCTGGATTTTTTCAGAATTTTTAACACACAATGACACATAAAATTAAGTTGTTGATCATCCCATTACCTAGTTTCAGTGACGTAGCTTTCTGCAGAGTCTCACTCTTTTGGACCAGTTCTTAAGAATAAATTTGACATTCAAGTCACCTAAAAAAATAAATGATAACAACAACACGAGGGAGGTAAAACTTGTCAGTTATAATTAAATTGTTTGAAAAGTAGCCACATCATCCACATATGTGCCATAAATATTAGCAACAGTAAGTCCTCTCACACTGAGGACCCCACAACTGCTAAAACTAACTTTAGCAGCGTCATGACAGACAGAACCAAATGGAGGAGAGGCAACTTCCTCAAGCTCAACTCTGACAAAACAGAAATACTGATCTTCTGGAAAAACACCTCTGCATGAGACCACAGCCGTTGGCCTGAGGAACTCAGACCAACTCCTAAACCAATACACCACACATGCAACCTCAGCACCATCCTCTACAGCAAACTGACAATGAAACAAGTCAACACAGTTGCCTCCTCATGCTTCCCCACCTCCGCATGCTCCGCAGAATCTTCAGATGGATCCCTATCAACATCAGAAAGACTGTCATGCAAGCCCTTATCACCAACTGCCTGGACTACGGCAAAGCTCTCTATGCCAAAACCTCCACCCAACTCTTCAAAAGACTCCAGACTGTACAGAACACCGCACCCAGACTCATCCTTGACCTCTCCAAATGGACACCATCACCCCCACCTCAGAGACCTACACTGGCTTCCCATCCAGAAGAGAGGCCAGTTCAAAATCCTGAGGCACGTCTACAAATCGTTATACTGCTGGAGCAGAGTTTTCTGTTGAAAATCTATTGGGTTTTTTAAGCTCTGGTTTGTCTATATGTCGAAAATTTAAAATATTAATTTGTAACGTTAATTATTTGTTTTGTGTGAAAATTCTAATTAACCAATACGAACTAACAAGAGAAAACTACACGTGGGGATGCATTCGTGTTGCTTATTAATAATGTGCAGGTTTTATTAAATGAATGTTGCTAAGTGTTGTTTGTTTTAAAGCATAAAACGCTTTTGAAATAACGTGTACTAATGCTTAAATGTGTTGCAAAGGCTAGATAATTACATACACATAAGGGGATTAGTGGGGTTAACACTGTTTAATCACTATGCTGTGGTAACGTTGTTTTTGTCTCTTTTAATTAAGATGGTCTGTTTTGGCCTATCGTAAAATGGCTGTCGTTTAAAGCCTACATTCGAGTGATGAAATTTTGATGAGAAGGCCTTGCTGAACATGGTCGAGAGTCACCTGACCACAGTCTTCGCCTGGTTTAAAAGTTTTCCGTGAGGACAGCAGTTCCGGGCGTTAGTCCAAGTCCTTGGGCAAGGATAAAGTACAATGAACATTGTCCAGTTTGTGGTGACTCTGCTAGAGATATCAAGGAAGAGCGGCTTTCGAAAGAAACATTTGTAAATTTGAGTTCCTTCTTCCGTTTTTATTTTTGTGATTTTTTCTGAGCGGAGATTTTCCAAATGTAGCAATGCTACATCCTTTCCTGCTCGCTCTGCTCAGCGGCTCAACGGAAATCAAGAACATTTTATGTTGCTATTATTTTGTAATTTTGATTATAAATATATTAGACTAGAGAGGGTTTGTGGTCATTGCATTTGGATTTCTGAGGCCACTTCTTTCCGAACTTGCGTTGGTGAGGATCGATGCTGTGAGGACGGCGACTTGGGAGACTTCTACTAAGAGACCTGTCCTGACTCACTTATGACATTTAGCTAGAATAGGTAACTATGAGAATAATGATTTTATTTTGATTGCATTTCTAATTGAACTAATTTTAGATAAGGAATCATAATTTTAAATACAGTGTTGGTGATTATTTCTTGTCAATTATTGAGTACTCTATTGTGATTATTGTTGTTTAAATCATGACTCAAGACAGTGTCAATTAGGTCTTATCGACCTTGTTGTAGATGCAGGGTGTTTAGGAGTTTCCTCTCTCATGGTTGGTACTTATAGAGTAAAATGAGTGTATGTCAGTGAAATGGGCCCAAGAGTATGGTGAGTGTATGTGCGTGTATCTGTGAAATTACTCTATCCGTGGAAGTAGGGAGAATTTATATGCCCTGATCTGCACCAATACCACCAAGGACAATCCTATGTCAACCATCAACTGAACTCCCACCTTCCCACAAGACACCTGCTCTCTGCCTCACACACCCTTACACACACCCCTGCATCCACTGCAGCCACAACGGGGACTGCTCCTTCTCCTTCATTGCTGCCAAGGGCTGGAACCCCCTACCCCTCCACCTCCGAACATCTCCGTCCCTGATGGAGTTCAGAAAGAAGCTAAAGACCCGGCTTTTCAACTGATTCACAGCACCACAGCGCCCCAATGTCCTTAAAGGTGACAATGGGTGTTCTACAAATACTGATTGATTAATATAAGTGGTTTCATGCTTAGAAGCACGACTAGTCTGACAATTCTTTAATGTATATTGCCAACTTCATGTTTTCATCGACTCATTTGCACCTTAGGCATTGGCACTTTTTGCGGGCCTTGCATCATCACATAAGTCAATCATTTATGCCGGACCTTTATAATTTTTCTAGATATTGGGCCTAACCAGCGTGTCAGAATTTATATGCACTGTATGTATTTGCATTTGTTCTTATCCTTTCATGCCTTTGTTATTTATAATGTTCAATCCTATACATCACTCAGCAACAGGCCATACTACATAGATATTTCGGCCCTGTGGGGGCTGCTGCACTGCTATTTATAAATACTATCTATTTTGTCTCTGTAAAATTTCTGCTATTTATCTTCCATGTTTTAACCTGTTTTATATGTACTGTATGCATATGGCACTTGTATGGTCGCAACGGGAGAAATAAAGTTATTGATGATGATGCTTACTGAATAGAATATGAGTTTCCTGAAAATTTCAGCCCTAGACTCCTCCAAAATAGGGATGATTCTTTTTTTCTTCCTCTGATTATTCAGCAGACCAGCTCCATGTGACACAGTTCATGTCTCTGTACATTGCTTATTCTGCAAGAGAGTAAGCATTTCTTGGCTCAGGTTAAAATTAAATCTCTGAAATAAACACCAACTTTAGTCCCTATTAAATTGCATAGGAAGATTCACCTATTTAGTATCTCTGCCTTCCTTCCACTGCACACTCCCAAGCCAAACTCTTACCCACAGCAACCATCCAACTCCCATTGTCTCCCTGAAGGCCTCTCCATTGTGTATCTAGGCTCCTCTGACTCCTTATGGGGCAATCATTGAGACATATGGACATATACACTGTGGTTTTATTTCTAATTGTTCTGCTTTCTTCTTCTGTAAATCCCTATGTAAATTATTAACTATATTTACACAACTAGGCAAGAATCCAAACATCCTCTAATATAAATCAAAACAGAAACAATAAGGATTGCATGCCCCATGGTAGAAAAACTACACATTACCAAACCCAAAATCAGACCTGCCCTCTGTGGTGATCTAGAAGTGAATACATGTCAGTAAGTTCTCTGTTTGCTCTAGTAAAAGAGATTCTTTATGATACCATTTATAATGTACTTCAATGTTGAAGGATGTTGGAGATAGGCCTATATCTTAGCTGTTTTTAACTTGGTGATGTTCTGAGCAAATTTCCTTCTCCATTTATCTCTACATCTGGATAGACACAAATGAAAGGGTATGTTTTTTCTAATTCAAAAGGTTTCCTGTGCCATCTGTAAAATGTTATGCACAATTATGTATTTTTACAGATTCCTCATTACTTTATAAGGTTTTATAAGATCCTTTCTATTCGCTATACATGGATCACAATGTATTTATTGACTTTCCATACCCAGATCCACCCTCTTCAGATTCAGTACACATCTCGTCAGTAAATAAATAACCACTATTTTTAGATTCTTATTAATCTATTGTTCGTCCTTAAAACCAATAATCTTAATATTATTTTGTCTTTAATGTTCCAGCATCCTTAGGAAAATTACAAAATGTTGTTCTTTTTCTGAAGTGTCTCAATGATTTTGTGTGGTCTTGGGTTAAACTCTGCAACTCCTGTACCTGAGTTCACACTTTCCCATCAGACTCCTAATAGAAATGATCATGCAACTGTGTTTTTGCAACAAGTGTGAAACCTCAATCAAATGGATGTTCATTTCTACTTCTCCTCCAAAATTTGTTAATTCTGGTTTTGTGTCACCAGGATCTTAATAATCGCCTCCACAATCTTCCATAGTGTGGGTTCTTGCTTATTTTTGAGGCTACAAGAAACTATGTTATCAAGTTCAATAATAACTCGGTTACACGTGGGGGGGCGTGGCCGAGCCGAGCCGCAAGATGGCCGCCGTGTAACGGGGCTCTGACGGCCGAACGCATTATCCGAAGGCCCATCCGTGACTGCCTCCTGGTCTGGGCAGACAAAGCTGCGGAACGTGGGGTCGTCGATCCGGAGACCCGGTGGCGGCTTCCGCGACTGAAATCGGCGGTGTATTCCCAGAGAACTGGCCCTGCGCAACACCGGCGACCCGCCCACATCGCTCCTGCCGGCCGTCGCCGCTACGCGAGTCCCCGGTCGCGGGCCTTCAGCCTGGCGCGTGGGGCGGAGCGGCGGTGGGGACCTGCGGCGCTGCTGCAGACGTAACCTGTGAGGCCTGATCGCTACTCTGGGACACCGGAGCGACGGTGAGCTGGCTGCCCCCGGAGGGTGACGCTGCGCTGGGGGAACTGCGGGGAGACCTGGAGAAGCCTGTGTGCTGCGGAGACACCCGTGAGGGTTACCTGTGCTGGTGCTCCCGCCGGGGTGCGGACAACGGCCAACGGGGCCCGCGGTGGCGGAGTCTGCCTGGCTGCTGCGGATCTGCATGGTCTCACTGCCTGCCTCTTGCTCTGCCCGCCCTGCACAAGTGCGCTGCCGGCTGTGGATGTCCGGAGGAGGCGACAAGCCAGACCTGGGGTGCCTGATTGTACTCATAGCGGCCAAAGGACACATGCTCTGGGCAGAGGAACGGACATAACGAATTGCTGCGTGCGCTGGGGGCCTGCTGGGCCCGGACGTCTGGCTGACGCTGCGACCATGGCGAGGGCCGCGGGGGGCGGCCGGTGGCGGCGGCCCTCGGGCACCTGTGTGGCAGTGAACAAATTCCTGGGGTGATTGGCTGGGGGCCCTCCCCCCCTGCGCCCCTCCTGAGGAGTCTCCCCTGCAGGACTATGGGGAAGCCGGGTACTAAGCAGCCGAAGCTGCATTTCGAAAGGAAATCCACTCGGAATGTTGAGGTGGAGCCGGCCTCGCAGACGGTGGTCCCTGAGACGCAGTTGGAACCCCCGCCAGAAGACGACATAAAAAGTATGTTTCGCGATCTCAAGGGCTGCCTGAAGGAGATTGACACCAAATTAGACTCAATGGCACAGCGAATGGAGGGCATATCACGCACAGACGATCAGCACGAGGAGAGGCTTGCGGCTGCGGAGGCGCGGATCGCGGACTGCGAGGAAGGCCACAGTGGCACCCGGGAACAACTGCTCCGCATGGACAAGGTTCTGGAGGTAATACGGGGGCGCAACGAGGATTTAGAAGCCCGCTCCCACAGAAACAACGTGCGTATTATTGGAATTGCGGAGTCCACAAACATTGGTAATATGGAACAGTTCGTGGAGGGCATGTTCTGCGACCTGTTTCGGGCAGAGCTGTCGGTAATGTTCCTGGTCGAGCGGGCACACCGAACGCTGGGCCCACGCCCGGTGCCGGGGGCGCCGCCGCGGCCGATCCTTGCCCGTGTTCTAAATTACCGAGACCGAGACACCATACTGCGGCTCACCCGAGAAAAAGGCGAGCTCACTTTTCAGAACATGGCCATTTCTCTATACCCTGACTTTACGCAGGCTGTGCAGGCAGCACGGCGCGAATTCATACCGGCCAAAAAGATCTTCCAAAAAGTGGGGACCAGATACGCCATGCTGTACCCTGCCAAGTTGAAAATTCAGCACAAAGGGAAGCCGCTGATCTTCACGGAGGCGAAGGAGGTGCTGAAATTTGCAAGAAAAGCAAAACGAATGCACGGGGAGCTGCGCGTCAATCGTGCAGCCTCCCCGGTGGACCGACTGAGCGATGTGGAATGAACTGACGGACACGTCTGGGGACCCTGAACTCCTGCATTGCTGAGTGGTGCCCTGAGACTCTGCTGATAAGTACACGCTGCTCTGCTTGCTGTCCGCGTCCTGATCGCTGCGGTGGGTGGGGGATGGGGGGAGCGGCCGCCGAGGCCGGTGCCACACGGGCCACTGATGCTTTAGGACTCTAGGGTGGGCACTGCTGCTGTCCTGGGGGATGCGCAAGGCATTGCCTGTTGTATTTGGTCTGCTCGTGACTTTGGAAGGTACAAATGTTCGGCCACCCTATCGATTTCAGATGGGGTAGTGTGCCGGTAACCCCACGCCCTCGAAGGGATGATTCCCGTGCAAATGCTCTGTTTTTGGGTCAGTTTTGGGAGTGGTATTGTATCTCAACCTGATTGGGGGGTTGGAGTGGGAGGAGGGGAGGGGGGGTTTGTATTGTTTGGTATTGTTGAACTGCAGCATTATAATGTACGACTAAATGATGACACAGTATTATCCCTGACCACGCACACTTTCCAGTTGAGTGCAGGACATGCTACGATAGGTCTCTTGCCATCTGCTCTGCCCCCTACACCGCAGATGGACACACTGCTGCGTCAGACACATCGCCCATTGCATCACTGACCGCGCTGCGCTGCCTGACATGGAATATCCGCGGTCTCAACGACCACCGCAAGATCCGATTGACTCACGCGCACTTGGCCAGACACCACATTGACATCTGTCTCTTGCAGGAGACCCACCTGCTACAGAAAGCTGGGGACAGATTGTGCATGCCAGGTGGGGTGAGGTGCATACGTCCGGCTGCTCCGGCTACTCCCGGGGGGTGGCCACATTAATTCGTAGGGGCCTGCCCTGGCAAACATTTAAAGTGCATGCCGATTCGGATGGACGGTATTTAATATTGCTGGGGACAATGTTTCACAAGCAGATAATACTAATTAACACTTATGACCCTAACACGGACGACCCTAGTCTCTTCAGGACCGTCTGGCTCAAGGCGCAGTCACTTGGCGAAGGAGAGTACATATGGGGAGGAGATTTCAATGCGGTGCTCTCGCTGGAACACGACAGGGAGGGGGCGTCGCGCACACATGACATCACCCACGCACGGCGGACCTTCTTCGAGGTCTAATGGAGGAATACAACCTGCTTGACTCGTGGCGGATATTGCACCCAGATGGGAGGGAGGGCACATGCGTCACCCCACACAGGAAAGCGTGGTCCAGATTAGATTTTTGGCTCCTAACCCCGCATGTCCACGCTTGGACGTCCGAAGTTCACCACAGAGCGCGCACACTTTCCGACCACTCCCCGGTTGAACTGGTGCTACAGTTCCCCAAACCGTACATCACCCCATTCACGTGGCGGCTGCCGGTGCAGGCCCTGCTGGATCAGGTTTTTCGCGAGGAGGTGCACCAACACATACTTGACTATTTCGAGCTCAACACGAACTCAGTGGCATCTGTGGGCATCCTATGGGATGCATTCAAGGTGGTCATCCGGGGCCACTGCATTGCGGGGCAGGCCAGAGTGCTGAAGGACATTAGAAATACACTCCAGAGACTGGAAGGCCGCCTACATGCCCTAGAAATACAGTACTGCTCTGACCCCTCAGCGACCACACTGGCGGAAACACGCACCACACTCACGGAATACCAAACTGAGGTGGATAGAGAGGTTAAATTTTTACATAAACATGCCACGGCGCGCCGGTATGGAGAGGGGGATCGCTCGGGCAAAACACTTGCCCAATTGCTACGCTCGCAGAGAGGCTCCTCATACATTCCCTCCATCGAAACGTTGCGGGGTGACAGCGCGTGCTCCCCTCCGGAGATCCTGGATACATTTCGGTCTTTTTATAAAGACCTATACCGCTCCCGGGGAGTGCCCACGTCGGAAGATCTCTCCGATTACCTAGACACGGTTCAGCTGATATGGTTCAATGCGCACAAAAAAGGGTACTTCGATCGCCCCTTCACACTAGAGGATGTCAAGGAAGCGTTGGGGTCCTTGGCACCCGACAAAGCGCCGGGCCGGATGGCCTTCCAGCGCAGTTTTACAAGGAATACGCTGACCTCCTGGCCCCCCGACTGCTGGCTGTATACGCTGAGGCAGTGGAGACGGGTGTACTCCTTGCGACGATGAGAGAGGCTCTCATTATTGCCCTCTTAAAGCCCGATAAGAATGCCCAGAAGTGCGACTCGTATCGGCCATTGTCCCTAATAAACACGGATGTGAAAATATTCGCTAAAATGCTCGCTTTGCGGCTACAGCCGGTGTTGCCACTCATGATCCGCCCAGATCAGTTGGGATTCGTGCCAGGCCGCTCCACGGCCCACAACTTACGAACCCTTTTTGGGGTACTACACTATTTAGCCCCTCACGTAAAGGCCGCGGTGGTGCTGTTGGACGCCACGAAAGCGTTCGACTCCCTGGAATGGGGATTCCTATTTCCATTGCTACAGCGGATGGGGATCAGTGAAGCTTTTATCCGCTATATTCGACTGCTCTATACCACCATCACTGCCCGCGTGCGGGTGAACGGGCTTGTATCCGAACCCTTTGCTATTAGCAGAGGCACGAGGCAGGGTTGCCCCCTGTCACCCCTGCTATTCGCGATTGAAACCGAGCCTTTGGCGGCCCGGATTAGACAGCACCATGCGGACAGGGGCATTGGATTTTCATCCCGGGCATTGACCATTTCAATGTACGCAGATGATATTACCCTTTATGTAATCGACCCACAAGATAATCTCTCCCCCATGACGAGTGAATTGATACGGTATGGCCTGCTGTCGGGAGTGACCATAAATTGGGAGAGGTCGGTTATCCTGCCTCTGACGGCTGGGACACCCCGCTTCACGCCAGATTGCCCGCTGGATTGGGCGACGGGACCGGTACGCTACCTGGGGGTATGGATTAGCACAGACATGCAAACATTGTGGATAGAGAACTATGGGCGGGCGCTGCGGTGGATAGAGGAAAGGGTCAGCCGGTGGAAACACTTGCCCCTGTCGCTGGCGGGTAGGATAGCTGTGGCCAAAATGGTCATCCTGCCAAAGCTCCTATACTTATTTGTTAACGTCCCACTTCCCTTGCCTAAGCGTTTTCTGAACAAGGTACGCTCGCTGATGATCGAACTGGCGTGGGGGAGAAAACAGCCGAGAGTGGCCTGGGAGACCCTTACGCTTCCACAGAGACAGGGAGGCATGGCGGCACCAGACTTTACGCTGTATGCTTACTGTGCGCAGGCGCAATTCTTGTACTATTGGGTGCATCCCACGCCGTTTCAGCCGCATGTGGCGATAGAGGCGGACATGGTGGCCCCGTTACCGCTCAACACTGCCCTATATGCGCCGCACAAGAGGAGGCGAAATGAAATTGACACGGTTCACGCGCTCCAATGGGCCTGGGACGGGTTGCGCCGCCGGGCCAAGCTGGACCTCCTCTACACTACATCGGTACCTTTGCGCGGAAACCCCATGTGGCCCCCGCTGCAACGCATGAAAACTGGGGAGCGCGCAGCGTCGCGCGGCCTTCATACGGTGGGGGACATCTTCCCTGACGATAGTTTCATCACGCTGGAGCGAATGTGCGCCGCAGAGGCCCCGACGATGCTTGATACCGTGCTCCATTATCAGCTTCGGCATACTTGTCAGGCACTATTTCCTACATTCCCGGAGCCACGGCCAAGCCTGCTGGCCCTGGAGAATGTACTGAAGGTGGAATCAGGCCGCAAACTAATTTCCCGCCTATACGGGCGCATGCAAAGTGATCATCCAATAGTGACCACAGCGGCGCGCGGTATGTGGAGTGCTGCGTTGGGTGTTGACATCACTGACGCTCACTGGGACCTATGCTGTAAAATGCTTGAGACCCTGTCCCCTAACTATAGACTCCGGCTGATACATTTCAAATACATACATATGACATATCGCACTCCTAGCAGGCTTCATCGTATTGGCTTGAGAGATACGGACAATTGCTGGAAATGTGCTGCGCGCGGAGCTGCCTTCTTGCATATGGCATGGGAGTGTCCCAGGCTGGCCTCCTTTTGAGCCGAGGTCATGGAGCTGGTATGCACCATCACTGGACTACAGATTCCATGCACTCCGCAGGCTGCGCTCCTGGGGATCTTACATATGATTAAGCCTAAACACCGGCGGCTGCCGGCCATGCTCATTTTGCTTGCTAAGCGCCATGTGGAGATGCACTGGGGGGCTACCACATCACCCACCATTAGGGAATGGATTAAAAGTGTAGTATACTGCCAGACACAACTCACCCTATACTGGGAGCTCCTGCCGGCACGTACACGACCAAAGGACATATGGGAACCATTCACACATTGGTTGGCTCACACGCCGCTTCAAGCACTGTAGAATACTGATCTTCACGGCAGATGGCTGGGAGGAGACGGCCACCGGGCTGGAAAATGGGACACTGCAATTGACGCTTGGGGTGTGATGGTTACTTGGGGTGTGTGGGGGGCTGCGACGGAGGAGGCGTGTGACTATTTCCGAGCACTCACGAGTGGACACCTGTCGGTCCTCTGGGTAACATTGTGGGGGTGGGGAGCTGTCTCGTCACTATTATATCCTATGCACCCTGCAGTAAATTGTATTTGTTTTGCTGTTGAAAATGCAAATAAAAAGAAATTTAAAAAAAATAAAAAAAATCGGTTACACGTGGGATGATGATTGGCTATATATTAGACCTAACTCCACATTGAGGCTAATGGGAATCTTTGCCAGTCTTATCACTTAATTCTAATAAATATGTTTTGTTAGTACCTTCCACCCTTGATATATTATTGGGAGGAAATTGGCAGTACTTTTCTAGTCACTGTAGAAGAAACCTACATGGGGGTTAATGTGGGATAAGACATAAGAAAATTAGTAACATCCGCTAGTGCGAAAAGGGAACTTAAGTGTTCTACAAATTTCCAGATTTAAGTATACAAAAAAGTAATGGGTGGAAAGCTTGAATTAATCTCAGCCACTGATCATGACTCGGGCTGCTGTCCATTGTTATTTTGCGCATCATGCCACATCAGTTTGGATCTAGCCAAATATAAATCAGTCTTTACCCTGCTCCAATAGGAACAGCTGAGTCTGAACTGCCAGGCCAGTCCTCCCTGAGCTACAAAACAAGCAACTCAGGACCAATTTCACTCTGTAGGGCTCATCAGCCAAGTGTAGCTAGGTTCCAGTGGCACAGTGAGCCATTGGCGGCTGCCACAAACAAAGGGTGGTGGGGCGGGTGGACTGAACACGGGAGGGGTTGCGGGGGGGCAGAAATAATTTATATATACATTTTTTTAAACTTACCTTTAGCCACAGGCCACCATCTGTGTTGCGTCGCGCTGCTTCTCCTCTTCCTGCCTGGTCCCAGCAGCCCCTGGGACAGACTCCCATCCAATCCCTGTGCTGCAGAGCAGCGCGGGGATTCGCCTGAGTGGGCTAGAAATACACTCTGCTCAGGCCAGGGAGTCTGTGGGGTTTCTCCAGCCCGGCTGCTCAATGCAGCTGGGCTGGAGAAAACCTAAGTGCGCATGTGCGCTTTGGTCGGCCTGAGATGGCCAGCCAAACACACATGAGCTCTTAATTAATTTTTGTTTTAATTTATATTTGCTGGCTCTGAGCCAGGCAGTTGGGTGACGCTCCTCCGCCATTAGCCGCTGCTGCAGTGAGCACGGGACATATGTTTGGTCATAACCGTCACACAGTCCAGTCTGAACTAGTTATGATAGATTTGGATGCGACCCAAGCTCATGCCAATGGCAGAGTTTAAGTCAAGGATTCCATCATCACCTTATTTTTGCCCTTCATATTATCAGAGCAATCGTTTTTGTCCCATCAACCTTAACACTCGAATTCACAATTTTATTTGAATTTAGGGACTGTTTTCACTTCCCTTCTGGTTACTCACGGCAAGGAAACAGGATTAGCCAGGCGCTAAAGCATTTAAACTCTCCCACCCATTCCCATCCATCTCAGAATATCTCCTGTGCATGATCAAAGCTACTTTTGGTAGCTATTATGTCTTGGTTCTCTCTGCTGTGCCATCTCTCTCAGACAGCCATGCAGACGTCTAGTGGCAGGCTCATTCAAAGTCACATTATCTTGCTCTGCTCATCACCCTAATATCAATGGGCTGCGCTTTATAGCAGACTTTGATCACACTTAAGGGCTTTTGTGTCCTTAGGCGAACATAATAGAATGGTATGATACAAGAAATGAACAACAAAACATGAAGTGGGCTGAAACAATCAGATATCCTGCTTTTCAAGAGAATTTCTCCCTTTCCTCCACATGGATGGTGAAGGGTACTCTCAGTGCATTGCTGTTTGTTGGGAGAGGAAGGTCTATGTATGGTAAAAGCATGTGCGCTGCTGCCCTGAATTCCTCATGTGCAAGTGAATCTGGTATCCTGACTGTTTATTGGCTTCGCAAACATGAAATGGCCGAGATTCTAACCCTGGCTCTGAGGTCAAAGATGGGTGACAAAAGTGTAGTCTCTAATAGACACAAGACTAACCACTAGTACTGTAACGCCCTCCCACAGAAAATAAAACTTGTTACTTTCAGCAAAAATGTACCTTTCAAGCCGAAAGCAGGATCTGCTCCAAGAGGAAGTGAACAACGCCTTAGTGGAGAAGATAGCTTGACTTCCAGCCCTTATTGAACAGTGAAAATTAGCAAGCATATTCAAAGCTCCAAGAAAATCCTGTTTGTATAATGCTCAAATACTCCTGCAATATTATTTTAGCACATATGAACCATAAAATATAAATGTTTTAGAATCAAACACGGATTGCAATTAACACTGATTTAGATTTTCCAGTAGCTTTGAATATGCTTGCTAATTTTCACTGTTCAATACTGCGGGCGGGAAAGAGAAAGAATTGCGACTCATACGTTGGCACAACACAGTGATGGCCGGGTTGGAAGCTGCAGGGTAGCGGATGTGGTGCAGTTCGGGTTCCTCAATTTCTCCTTTCACGCACTTTCACACAAGAAAATGTAGTTCATTCACACAGAATCCTGTATTTTCCGAGAACAGCGAACAGTCTGTCCTACTACAGAATTATGACATACGTTAACAAAGCAGCGCTTACCTCTACTTTGTCCTTCTAACAAGCTCAGGGAACACCTGCTACCTTTTCAGTGATAAGCGTTATGGTATGCCAATTGGTTTCCTGGTACTTAAAGACCAAAATTTCACAGGTACCCTTCGCTATCATTCACACTTCTCTCACACAGAAAAATGTCTCTAATGGTAACACTCGGCGATGCTACCGAATCGAACCCAGACAATGCGCCATGCAACTTCAATTGTCACACGTTTTTCCCGTGTACCTACGGGCAACCACAATCCCGTCTTTCCCGAGAGCAGCGCTTACCTCTGCTCTTCTACGGAACTGTTACCAATTCCCGACTTCCTACATCCCAGAAGCCGTGCAGACAACATAAAACTCAATACGACTTCAACATATAGTGTTAGTACATATATCAATACCAATCAATAATCGATAAACTATATACATGCCAAAAATCATTAAACCAAAACAATAAAAACCATCTCTAGCTACCAGAAAAACTGGTGCAGTTCGGGTTCCTCAATTTCCCCTTTCTACCACGGACAGAGTGATTTCTCAGTCACACACACACATACACATCACACGCTGGTGGGGCCCATAACACCAACATTCATTCTAATCAATCTATCCGTATATTTTCTATTCAGAAAAGGGAATAAGACATTTTGGGTTCCGAACTACACTGCTTTCCTCTTGATGGGAACTCGCTAACATCACCTAACAGGAGAATCCCCTTTCTCCTCCTCCTCCTCCTCCTCCTCCCATCAAGGAGAGCACAAACCTGATCGATGAATCATTTAGTTGGAATTAGCTTAATGACTCCTTAATTCTCTGACTCAATCAATAATACATTTCAATGAAAGAACAACACAACACATAAATTCAATTTAATCTTTCTTTATCTAAATTAAATGCAGGTTAAACCTAATTAGTAAATTTCATCTTTTGTCATATTTACCTATTCTGGCTATTTGTCGTTTTCTAAGTCAGAATCTGGTCCTCAGTTAAATTGTCAAAGTTCTGTTCTATCATGCAGAGTCACCGTCCTCTCCGTCAGCATAACATCAGGATACTGGATATGATGAAGTGCGTTCAGAACGACCCTCTCTAGTCTACTATTATTTATACTAAAATTTACATTCAAAGGTTACAATCTTCTTTTCCAGAGCTTCTCATTGGTCAATCAAAGTACATCTTAATTCATTAGGAAACATTCAATGTCGTTCCCACAGGCTAAAAGTTCCAAAACGAATGTATGGGAACGTTGGCAATTCATGGTTTAGTTCGCAACAATTTGTATTGAAGGGTTGGCTTTTCGCCTGGTGCAGCCTTGATGGGCACAGTTATGACAGTTCACCGGCAGGTCGCAGCTGCTGAAGTTTGCGCAGGCGCTTTTCTCCATTCCCTTCATTGCTTTTACTTCGTAAGGTCTGATTCAGTCGGCGGCCATTTTATAGCAGGCCCATATGGTCAACTTAAGCAAAGAAACACAAAAACGTCATTAATACATTGAAATGGTTAAACAGTGTTATTTCCCTTGCTAATACCCATATGTGTGTGCATTTATCTAGCCATATGCCACGTCCAAAGCCATTATTACTTGTTTATGTAAGCGGAATTCACAATAACATAACATAAGTAACGTTTATCCTATTGATATGCATACAGACTTAGTTTACATATTATCTTTAGCCATGCAAAGCAATCCCACGTATATTCTCTCGGTTAATAAGGTTGATTAGTTTCTTAAACAATACTCTTTTAATTATTATGATTAATCATTAGTCATTTTAATACAAACATATATAAATGGATTGGGTATATTAAAAGAAAACATTTTACCCACTCCATCAATTCCCCCTTTGGTGATAAAATCACCATAAACAAAACCCACAAAAATCAATTTATTTTCCCTTTTATGGAAATTCGAAATGTTTGCTTGCTCAATTATAATTCTGTTTCTCCTTCATCTTCTCTTTTTGTTCTGTCATACATACTCTCCTTCCATTCTTCCAATTCTATCTCTTCAAAATCCCTTTCTTGTTTATTTTCCTTCTTTTTGATAATTTCTCGTCTAATTTTCTTTTTATTTCTTTTATGTCTGCAACACATACATCCTAATCTAAATATGAACAATATGAAAATCACACATGTTAATGGAAATAATATTTTCCCTAATATAGTACTACCTAATTTACCTAAGAAAGTCTTAATAGCAGCCATCTGATTACTAATTTTAGTCCAGATACTTTCAACCTCCAGTGGTACTATTTCATCATGCAGTTCAGTAATACTTTTAATATATACCTTTAGATCTTTGCTTTCATCAGGAATGTAAGTGCAACAATGTTGAACTTTCAGCATTCCACAGACTCCACCCTCTTTTGCCAATAGGATATCAAGGGCAAGTCGATTTTGCATAATCATAGCACGCATGGCAACCATTTCAGTGTTTACCAAAAGAAATCCTCCAGCGGTGCTTGTTGACAAGCGATCCACTATGGTTGACAATTTCCGAATATTATTTGCATTCAAAGATATTCCCACTGCTGGTATCAAGGCTCCAAAAATATCACCTACAATTTCTAACCAAGTTTCTCTTCTACTATGCATTAATAGGTTATGTGGTCCACTATTTTCTACTCTATCCATGTGAAAGATTTTTGGAAAGACCAGGCCAACATAACATGTGCCATACCAATGGTCGGGCAACCTGTAATAAGCCTTGTTCACATAAATGTAGTACAATCCAGGGAAAACTGGATCTTCTCCGCCTCTAAATGCCCATCCGGATGCAATAAAATATGTATCATGACACTCACTTGTCCCTATATAATAATAATCATATTGGGATCTTTCCCTCATAATACATAATTTGCCTTTCTGTGGTGAATCTATAGCTATTGTTGGTCTAGCTCCACCCTTTGTCTCCTTTTTCCCATCTATGTCCCAAACATTTTCTCCTACTTCATGTCCTTCATTTTTATGCATCTTTAATCTCCTTTTTTCAACCATATCTAGAAATGTTTTCTCTTCTGTCTTCAAACTGCAAGTTAAATTGTTTCTAAAAATATATTCTAAGGTTAGTTCTTTAGTCTCTATAAAAATCTCACCTAGTACATTAGCGGTTTTAGCTGGATTCAATTCATTATTCATGGGTAATTGTCCAAGAATGTTATCTACATTAGACAGATTATATTCTAATTTCCCTACTTGATAAAATATACTTGTTAAAACGCTACATGTTATTCCATAAGTTGCTGGATGGTGATGATAAGTCACTCCTTCTGAAACAGAGGCAGGCAACTGCATACAGATACGTAGCAATCCCTTACGTCCATTGTTTTTATATATTCATACAATAATTTTGAAAATACATTGCTAGAAAAATCAGTTATAGACCTATCCTTGTGTAAATGTTCAGTGCTTGTTTTAAATGGAACTACCTTTTGTGAATTCTTCACTACGAGTACGCTCCAAAGAAGCATTAATAATCCTGTACAACAACAACACATTTTACACCATCTTCTCATAAAGGTACATCTACTCTTGTTATCATCTATGTTAGCCATCTTGTTAATTTGACCGTGTCTTTTGACTTAGCCTCTTCTACTCCACTCCTCGTACTTTCACCTGAAAGAGCTAGGCACTTATCAGGTTATCTTAGTCCTTCAATTTCTTATTAAATCCTTTATATTTTCTACAAGGACCTTCTTAAAATCACTCAGTTTGGCATCTCATCGTTTTTCACTTCCTTCTCATCATCCACATACAAAATTTCCTGATCTTCCGCTTCTTCTCCGATATCGGATAGGATAACTCTCAGGATTTCCGCTGTTTCTTCTTCCTCCACCACTTTCAGTAAAGTCTCCTCTGGATTTCCTTGACTATCTACCTCTTCTCCTTGTTCAGGCAGTGCCACATACGTCCATTCAGGTGACTTATACTTCTGGTTTGGTTTTCTCGATCGTTTGTTTTCTTCAGACACTTCTGTTTCGCCCTCCTTTTCTTTGTGCTGACTTGTTACTTCGTTCACTTGTTCAGCTTTTGAGGGTTTGACTTGTGTCAATCGATATCTCAGTCTCTTTATTTTGTTTGGCCAACGGTCTCCTTCAGCATTTATTCTTTTTTTGCCTTCTTTACTATTTCTTTCCTCGATCCAAGTTCTCTTCCTCAGAACTCAACCTTCTAGTTCACAGTCTTCAGATTCTGTCTCATTTGTTTTTTCTTTTCCACCAGCTACTTTCTCCACCTCTGGTGTTGACCCTACTTCTGTCCCTCCTCGGGTCTCCGACACGCAATCTTTCTGTTTGCTGTTTGTCCCTTCACCTAACTCAGTGTTGGGTGTCCCTACACCTCCTCGGGGGTCTTCCGCAGAAATCTGTCCCTCTCTCTCTATTTCTGTCCCTTCTTCTCTTTCAAGAATTTTCTCAGGTGGAGCTTCTCCTGCTCTTTCATCTGGTGTGAATGTTACTTCTGTCGAGACATTCTTTTCTTTTCTCTTCCTCTTTCTGTGCTCACCACTGGTGTTTTGCTCGTCTCCAGAATCTAAACTATCTGAAATCTGCAATCTCTTCTTCAGGATTTCTTCTCTTGGAGTTGGAACTAGTCTTGGCTCCTTTTCCCCCCTTTCGGGATTTTCTTTTGTCTTTGAATTCTCATTGTCTGAATCAGCACATGATTCCGAATCATCGAAATATTCTTTTCCAATGCTATCTGCTGGATTTGGAACTCTCAAAGTGTGACTTGCATGTATCCAATGTTTCAGTCCAGCACACTTCACTGCAGTTGTTGTGGTCAGGATAACTTGCCTTGGCCTCCCCCACCTTGGAACCAGGCAATTCCTTCTTCTGTGGACTTTTATTCTCACCCAGTCACCTGGGTTCAGGTCATGGGCTGGTTTTCTCTCAAGGGTGGTGGCATCCGCTCCAACCTGGTGAAACACAGAATGGACTGCGTCAGCCAGGCCTTTACAGTAATCCAAAATCATGTCATCAGTAATTGTCATCAATTTGTTGACTGGAACAAATACGTGTCTCATGGCTCGTCCCATGATAATTTCGTGGGGACTCAAACCTGTAGTTCTGTCTGGAGTAGATCTGATTGTCATCAAGACTAGAGGTAAGACATCAGGCCATTTCATTCCTGTGGCTAAACACATTTTCCCTATTCTGTTTTTGATCGTACCATTCATTTGTTCAACCACACCAGAAGCCTCTGGTCGATATGCACAATGTAGTTTTTGTTGTACACCCAATGCTTCACAAATCAATCCCATGATCTCATTGTAAAAGTGTCCTCCTCTCTCTGATTCAATGGTCACTGGGAACCCGAATCTTGGGATGAATTCCCTTAACAAGAGCTGGCCACTGTGATTCCATCATTTCTTCTTGTTGGGTACGCCTCCACCCACCTGGAGAACAGACAAACTACCACCAGAACATACCTCAACTTGTTATAAGGGGGCATTTCAATTAAATCTATTTGCATTCTGGTGAAAGGTCCTCCCTCTCGGCCTATTGTGCCTAGGCTCCCCACTGTTTTCCTTCCAGGATTGTACTGCTGACATATCAGGCATCTTAGACAGAGACTCTCTGCTATCAACCTGAATTTTGCATTATACCAGGTCTGCTTAAATGCCCTTATCATGGCATCTCTCCCTAGATGTCCTTGTCCATGATACATCCGTGCCATGGTTGACATCATGCTATCAGGCATTACTGGTCTTCCATCCCGATAGACCCACACATGATCTTTCTCCATTGGTGCACAACCTGCTTTTACCCACTGTTTCATTTCTTTATCTCCTGCTTCATCCTGCAACTGCCTCACTTCTTCCCATGTTCCCACAACGTTAGTAAACATTAGGGAGCAAAAAAACATTTCCTTTTCCTTTGCCCTATTGATTTAATACTGGTTTCGGGCACAGTACTGAGCCATGTCATTTGCATATCGGTTCCCAGTAGTGATATAATCACTACCTTGACTATGAGCAGCACATTTTACAACTGACAGTTCTTTTGGCAACTGTATTGCTTCAAGCAATTTTCCCACCACTTCTGCATTCTTTATAGGAGTTCCACTTGAGGTCAGGAAACCTCTCTGCAGCCAAAGTTGGCCAAAATCGTGGACAACTCCAAAGCCATACTGGCTGTCAGTTATCACAGTCACTCTCACATTCTTCCCAATTTTGCATGCCCTTGTCAATGCCACTAGTTCTGCTACTTGAGCGGATTTAACTCCTTTCAAGTGTGATGCTTCTATGACTGCAGCAACTGTGCATATAGCATAGGCTGCACTCAACAATCCTTCATCTGTTCTCAAACAAGATCCATCCACAAACAACACATAATCACTTTCTGGCAATGGTAAATCTTTTATGTCTGGTCTGGGTTTCGTGCAAAAATCAAGTACATCCAAGCAATCATGATCAACATCATCTCTTACCTCCACTCTCTCTGCATCTGGCAATAGTGTAGCTGGATTCACGTTCACACATCTTTCCAGACTCACATTGGTTGCACCTAGAATGACCTTCTCATACTTAGTCAGCCGACTATGTGACATGAACTGTGTTCGGCTCCTTGTTAAAACGATCGCCACATTATGAGGTACAAACACTCTTACTGGATATCCCATCACAATTCCCTCTCTCTGCTCTAGGCTTCGGCAGGTAGCAGCTACTGCTTTCAGACATCCTGGCAAACCTACCGCCACTGGATCTAACATTGACGAGAAATATGCAACTGGTCTTCTTAATCTTCCATGTTTCTGTATTAACACTGAGAGTGCACATCTGTTTCTCTCACTGCAGTACAATTCAAATTCCTTCGCATAGTCTGGCATCCCCAGAGCTGGGGCTTCACAAAGGCAGTCTTTTAATTCTCTGAATGCTGCCAATTCTTCTTTGTTCAACTCAAGGGGGTCTTTAACCTCACTTTTTGTCAATTTTACCAATGATTTGGCAATCAGGGAAAAGTTACTTATCCACTGACGACAGTAGCTAACCATACCTAAGAACATTCTCACTTCTCTTTGAGTCATTGGGGCTCTCATTCCTCTGATAATTCTGATTCTGTCTATTGTTACTTTCTCAGCCCTTTTTCAATGTTATGTCCTAAATATTGTACTTCTTTTTTACAGAATTGTAATTTTGTCGGAGATACATTTTATCTGCCAAATGATTCAGCAAAGCTATCGTGTCCGTTTCACAAGCTTCGCGTGTTTTTGATGCCACCAATAGGTCATCAATATACTGAACCAGAACTGAATTTTCAGGCATGGTTAGACTTTCCAGAGATTTCTTTAGCAACTGATTGAAAATTGAGGGGCTCTCTGTGTACCCCTGTGGGATTCGGCACCATGCCAAAATACGCTCTCCAAACCAAAATGCAAAAATCGGCTGGCTGTCATGATGCAACGGAATGGAAAAGAAAGCATGACACAAATCAATTACTGTGTACCATTCTGCATCATGGGGAATCTGATACAAAATCACTGATGGATTTGGAACAATGGGACAACATGACACAACGATCTTGTTAATCTTTCTCAAATCCTGCACAATCCTGAACTTCCCATTGGGCTTTTTCAGTCCCATTATAGGTGAGTTACATGGACTGCTCATTATTTCCCTCAATACTCCTTGTTGAATCATTTTCTCAATTAAAGGTGTCACTCCTTCAATTATTTCAGGTGTCAGTCTATATTGTGGAATGTTTGGATAAATTACTCCTTCTTTTAGTGTAATTTTTACTGGATCTATATTTCTCATAAGGCCTACATCTTCTCCAGTAAAATCCCAGACTCCTGCTTTCACTGACTGCTTCAATTCTTTGGGTAATTCATCAGGGTTAAATACTGCATAAGTTCCTGTGATTCCATTTTCTTGATTAGCTATTGTCATTTTATACAGTACATCCTCATCTGGTGTCTCAAATGCTATTCCATCTGGAGTACAGAATATAGTGCAATTCATCTTGCACAGAAGATCCCTTCCTAGCAAATTCACAGGACTGGTATCGCACACCACAAATCGGTGCATGTCTGTGAATTTCCCTATTTTAACCTTTACCGGTTCGGTAAGGTAGGTTCTAATCTGGGTGTTTGATACACCAACTACTTGGATTGTTTCATCCGAGAGAGGAAGATTCTTCACATCTGCTGACCTGACAGTATATCGCGTAGCTCCAGTGTCTACTAGAAAAGTAATGTTTTCATCATTAACTTTCCCATCCACAAATGGTCCTGTCTGATCTATTTCTAGAGTTGCGCGAAGTACGCACTCTTCTTCCTCTCTTCGGCACCGTCAATAATTCTCTTCTGACTCACTCTCGTCATTTCGCAGCCAATATTGTGAAACAGCGCTCGCGCGTTGCGGTTTGTTTAAATGTTCTTCATTGTAGAATCCCACTTCTTTGCTATATTTCTGGGTATTTCTGCTTTGTGGTAATGGCAGTTTTGGCACCTGATTCTGTGGATTAACAGCCTTCTGCTGTTGCTGCGGTGGGCCACTCACCTCACACTGCACCTGTGGATTCAATGATGGATTTTCATTATTAGTACTTGGTGGATATTTACACTCAGATTTCCAATGCCCTAACGTTCCGCAATTGTGGCATGGAAACTTCTTTTTGGCTTCTTCTATATTACCCTTTCCCTTTCCTGGGCCAAATCTCGGTTTGATTCCTGGGTTATTGGCTTGTTCGACTAGCTGAGCTTCCTGTTTTTCTGCGACTTTCACTTGAGCCCACATTGCCTTTTCTTTTAGTTTTCGCTGCTTTGCCTCAATCTCATCACTAAAGTATTTAGCATGCCTCAGGATTTCATCAATCTTCTTGCTTTGCCAATCTACAGTGTGCTGCTTGATCATTTCACCAATTTCGGGACGTAAACCATACACAAATCTGTACACAAAATGACTTATATCCTTTTCTCCCAGATTTTCATCTCCACTAAACTGTTTGAAAGCTAGTATTAGCCTTTCATAGTAAGCATGAACTGATTCTTTCACTTACTGATGCGTTCGATCTATTTTAACCCAATCTGTTTCTTTGGGAGGCACTTTATTTTTCAAAAATACCATAACTTGTTCGTATTTCTTCATTACCTCGGGGTCTGGTACTCCTGTTTTGGGATCTCTCGGGTATTCTTTAGCTGGCCATGCTATGACTATTTTGCATTCTGCCCATAAGTCGGCTGGCACTATTATATCAAATAGGCTATTTAGATCAATCCACAGCACCTTTGACAACTTAACAAATCTGTCTACCTGTCTGTACCACTCGACGGGCTTTTCTCGCAATCGAGGGAAGTCATTTGTAAATGACAAAATGTCCTGTCTTGTCCAAGGGACATGCACATATCCCCCTCCTGGAATATCTCTCATAGGAAACTCTGTCACTACCTTTTCTTTTTCTCTCACAGGAAATGCTGAGAAAGTTCTGTCTGAGGTATCATCCCGCTTTCTATACCACCTGTTTTCCATTTGTCCACATCTCCCCATTTCCTTAACAATGTGATTATGTTCTTAATCTGCCCTATTCGTCCTGCAGTGTTCAGATTTTCAATATCCTTATCCGTGAAATCCACCCGGTAAGGCTTCTGTAAAGCTTTTACCTTGTGCATGTCAATTCCCATTTCACTTGCTATTTCTTCTAGCCTGTCATGTAAATTATTTGCTCTCCAAGTGACACTCTTACATAAGAACAACAGCTCCTCATCCTGGTAATTTTTCATCTTTTCTGTGGGAATTGTCCCTACTATTAATTCTTCTAACACCATGCGTAATTTTGCCACATCAATGGTTTGGGATTCTTTTTCTTTACCTTGCAAGCCCTTCAGCCATTCGCTCAATTCGTCTGTAGTTATACCTACTGATTTTTCTACATTCCCTGGATCTGTCATTCTCTGTGGTTCTAATATTGGTCCCCCTACCATTCTGCTTCTTTCTACAGTATCAGGATTATAAAATGGGTTATTTGACACATGTAGTTCACCTTCACTCATTGTGTGTCTCCAAGGATTCTCCCTTGCTTTCATTAGGGGTTGTTCTACTTGTCTATTACTCACATACGGAACTGTTAGACCATGCTCACTTTCTCTCTGCTTCTCAAAAATGGGCATACCTGGACCTATGGTTACAGGGACTGTAACTGCTTCCAGATTTTTTGTCAATTCTCTTATTTTCTCTGTCAGTTCTAATGTGGTTTTAGCTAATTCCCTCGAATTTTCACTTTCAACCTTATTTTCCATCTCTCTTTCCCTAAGGGAATTTCTTCTCTTTACCTCTGGAGTCATAACCTCTGTCTTGATGATTCGCAGGGTTTCCCTCACTGGAGTACCTGAGGTCAGCGTCTCTGATTCCTGCCTGTACGGAGGTGGGCTTTTGTAAAACATATCATCTAGGACATCATCCTCTGATTCATTTGCTACATACCTTCTAGGTTCTACATTGTGCCTTTTCTCTATACATTTCCTTCCTTCACTTTCCCCTGCAGTTCTTATGGGAAACAGTCCTTCAGTCAGACTTGCGTCTCGCCACCTTCTCATTCGATCACAATGAGTTTCACGATCATTTGGCCGTCCGAACATATATCTATCTATATCTACTGCCATTTCTCTGTTTTTCTCGCTCATGCATTTCGTCTTCCCACTCAGTCAAAGCCTCAAACTGCGTCGGTCTAGGCCGCGGATCTAAGCTCATCATTCTCTCCCGCAAGTTCCTTAAAATTGCCAAATTAAATGAACCATTTTCTGGAAACGCTAAAACTCCGTCTTCCTTTGTATACTTTGCCCAATTGTCTAACACAATGCAAGTATGGTATCCATATTTCGCAACCATGAAGGATGTGGGTGTTTTCGTCGGAGGAAGTAACTGTCCTTCCCTAGTCACAATCTCTTTGTCTTTCACAAACCATCCTCTTATTTTACTAAACATAGATTTTTTCTTTTTCTCGGGTGAATGATAATACATCTTCCTTTCTCTCGTGAACCCTTTAGTCTTTTCTTCGACTGTACGATCATTGGTCCAATGGCAACGCGACTCTCCCTCATGCACAAATCCTGGCGCGTTTACGTCATTGTCACAATCTCAAATCCCTGTGCGACTCACACTAACGCACCAATCCTGGAGCGTCTACGTCACCCTGTACTTCTCCAATCTTAGCACAGCTTTTCACTGACCCCTCTGACTAGCTGTCCAATCCCAGCGCGGTCTTCCTGACGTCAGCAGTCGCTGCAGCAGCTCCTGACTCCTGTCTCCAGTCTACCCCTCCTTTACAAAACTACTCGGTAGACTTTGTTTCAATTTTACAATACTGTTAGTTACAACATATAAACATCTCCATTGTCTGCTTCGCTAACCACAGAATAGCAATAGACCTTTCCCACGAGAATCCTGTTTTCCCCGAGAGCGGCGCTTACCTCTGCCCTACCACAGAATTGTTACTTCTGTTGATAAAGTAGCACATCCCTCTACTTCACACTTCTACCAAGCATCAATTAACTGTTTCTCAGGATTTAAGACACATAGTTGGAAACGCAATGCTCCTGAGAAATAAAACCAGAGTTTCACAATTAACCCGAATGCTATTTCATTCACGCACTTTCACACAAGAAAATGTAGTTCATTCACACAGAATCCTGTCTTTTCCGAGAACAGCGAACAGTCTGTCCTACTACAGAATTATGACATACGTTAACAAAGCAGCACTTACCTCTATTTTGTCCTTCTAACAAGCTCAGAGAACACCTGCTACCTTTTCAGTGATAAGCGTTATTGGTATGCCAATTGGTTTCCTGGTACTTAAAGATCCAAATTTCACAGGTACCCTTCGCTATCATTCACACTTCTCTCACACAGAAAAATGTCTCTAATGGTAACACTCGGCGATGCTACCGAATCGAACCCAGAAAATGCGCCATGCAACTTCAATTGTCACACGTTTTTCCCGTGTACCTACGGGCAACCACAATCCCGTCTTTCCAGAGAGCAGCGCTTACCTCTACTCTGCTACAGAACTGTTACCAATTCCCGACTTCCTACATCCCAGAAGCCGTGCAGACAACATAAAACTCAATACGACTTCAACATATAGTGTTAGTATATATATCAATACCAATCAATAATCGATAAACTATATACATGCCAAAAATCATTAAACCAAAACAATAAAAACCATCTCTAGTTACCAGAAAAACTGGTGCAGTTCCGGTTCCTCAATTTCCCCTTTCTACCACAGACAGGGTGATTTCTCAGTCACACACACACATACACATCACACTCTGGTGGGGCCCATAACACCAACATTCATTCTAATCAATCTATCCGTATATTTTCTATTCAGAAAAGGGGAATAAGACATTTTGGGTTCTGAACTACATTGCTTTCCCCTTGATGGGAACTTGCTAACATCACCTAACAGGAGAATCCCCTTTCTCCTCCTCCTCCTCCTCCTCCCATCAAGGAGAGCACAAACCTGATCGATGAATCATTTAGTTGGAATTAGCTTAATGACTCCTTAATTCTCTGACTCAATCAATAATACATTTCAATGAAAGAACAACACAACACATACATTCAATTTAATCTTTCTTTATCTAAATTAAATGCAGGTTAAACCTAATTAGTAAATTTCATCTTTTGTCATATATATACCTATTCTGGCTATTTGTCGTTTTCTGGGTCAGAATCTGGTCCTCAATTAAATCGTCAAAGTTCTGTTCTATCATGCAGAGTCACCGTCCTCTCCGTCAGCATAACATCAGGATACTGGATATGATGAAGTGCGTTCAGAACGACCCTCTCTAGTCTACTATTATTTATACTAAAATTTACATTCAAAGGTTACAATCTTCTTTTCCAGAGCTTCTCATTGGTCAATCAAAGTACATCTTAATTCATTAGGAAACATTCGATGTCGTTCCCACAGGCTAAAAGTTCCAAAACGAATGTATGGGAACGTTGGCAATTCATGGTTTAGTTCACAACAATTTGTATTGAAGGGTTGGCTTTTCGCCTGGTGCAGCCTTGATGGGCACAGCGATGACAGTTCTCCAATCCCTTCATTGTTTTTACTTCGTAAGGTCTGATTCAGTCGCCGGCCATTTGATAGCAGGCCCATATGGTCAACTTAAGCAAAGAAACACAAAAACGTCATTAATACATTGAAATGGTTAAACAGTGTTATTTCCCTTGCTAATACCCATATGTGTGTGCATTTATCTAGCCATATGCCACGTCCAAAGCCATTATTACTTGTTTATTTAAGCGGAATTCACGATAACATAACATAAGCAACGTTTATCCTATTAATATGCATACAGACTTAGTTTACATATTATCTTTAGCCATGCAAAGCAATCCCACGTATATTCTCTCGGTTAATAAAGTTGATTAGTTTCTTAAACAACACTCTATTAATTATTATGATTAATCATTAGTCATTTTAATACAAACATATATAAATGGATTGGGTATATAAAAAGAAAACATTTTACCCGCTCCATCAGATGGAGCCCTCTCCCGCACTGCCACAACATTGAAGATGTCAAACATAATGATGGCATCCAATCTAAAAAAAGAAAACACAAAAAGAAAACAGACCCAGGCAAAGCGTGAGAACCCACTTATAATAGTCACCCTTCCATGCCTTACATAATGGCAAGGGCTTGTTTTCTTACTAAGTCTCACCTAGCGGTGCAGCGCGAATGCGCTGCATCGCTTTGCAATGCATGCAGTATACACTATAGTGGGAAGCTTCGTGGAAGCTCCGTCCACTCTCCGGACCATCTTTTTCATTGGCTTAGATCCTAAATACAGCCTTCCCATTGCTTTTTAGGCTTGTTAGTCCCTCCTACTGACGGCCATGTTGTCAATTGTGTCCTTCCATGGCTATTGGCCCCTTTACTGTAAACACAATTTTGTTCTGTGGCTCATCTCCTCCCCTTTCGCAGTCCATGACTTCTTGGTACTCCACCACCCCCCCCCCCCACTCCCGTTTGTGCCTTTTTGGCCGCCCGTACTCCCTTTTAAAGTGCAATAGGACTCGCGTAAATGTGAGTTCTATTGCATTGCAAATTATTGTTTCTAATGTAGTGTGCACGATGCCAGGATTTCCCCGAATTGCCTGGAGTCGTGGCAGGAGCATGTTTGTGTGATCTTGCTACAGCGGAAGCCTAAGAATCCAGCGGAAGCCTACCCCATTGCCCGGTGAAACTGCCGCCAAGAGCCACGAAAACCGGAAGTCAGGCGGACTGCCTGACTAAGGGCGGAGCTAGCCCCAGGAAGTCTTGACGGCAGTAAACGTTGGTACAACTTTCAGTCCAACTTCTGGTGCGCGGTGATGGTTTTCGAGCTGGATGGCTCTCTAGTCACAGCTTCTCCCTACAATAAACTTTGCTGTGTGCGCTGTGTAAATATATTCTCCCCTCACACAGCGAGGACTTTATTACTAGCGACTTTCTCATCAGAAAAGGGGGCGCTGGTGCGGGGAGGTGCAGTGCGCCAGAGTGAGCCTTTTGTGAGAATGCGGCAGGTTCACTGCGACTCAGAGCGAAGCAGGAGGCACCCAACATAGCGTGAGGAAGGGGAAGCGGCAGAGCGTGGGCTCAGCTGTGCCAATAACATAATCAGGCCTTTGTGTGCCTCTGCTGGGGCTGAGGTGGTCACTTGCACGAAGGCCGCCGCTTTCAGGGGGTGAACAATCGCCACATTTACCAGCAAGGACTTGGGCTGGACTGTGAACTGGGAGACTGGAGGGAGCTGTACGGCTGTGTCGGTGGTGAACCGACAGCCTGTGTAATCAACATCTTCATCTCCCTGCCATGGCGCTACTCTACCAGCACCAGTTCAAGCTTCTAACCGCCCTCGCTGCTTACTAGGCAAATCATGGCAAAATCCATCAAACAGTGGTTAAGCAACCTCTCCACCACCTCCATAAGAAAGAACTGCAAGGCTGAACTCTGCGTGACTTCATCTGGGCACCTTAGACCAATTGCATCTGTCCACGCCTGTGTTTTCAGAGAAACAGTTTTGAGTGAACTATACCCGAAGGACGCGAGCAGTTTCCTGCTCGAAATATTAAACACAGCGAGGGAACGTGCTTCAAGTTTCTCGCTGTTTCTGCTCTCGAGCCTGTGAGGCGTAAATGGTGTGGCCCTGTTTATATTTTCTATGAGCTCTCCACCAGCAGTGCTGTATCTGATTTTTTTTTTCCTCTTCTCTGTTACACCCTGACGTTGACAAACACATTACTTGTGCATTGGCCCTATTGTTTCCTAAGTATTTATATATAAATATAATTACCCTGAATGTGCGTGTGGCTTCACTACTATTATCCATGCATTGGCACAATTTATCCACACCTAACTGCTGCCCTCTGTTTCTTATGTTAATCACCCCCCACAACGCTAAGTACAGTCGATGCAGCTTGTGTTTCTGATTGGACAGATACTGCTGCTGAATAAACAAATGCATTCTACACTGTCCAGACTCCCTTGGTAAGAGGAGCGGGTTGGCCCCTTCTCTAGACCAGAGGCCAGGGGGAAGGGTAACCCTCCCCGCCTCGCCCCCACAAAAGAAACCTACACTGGCATCTAAACATTCCTTCTGGTTTGTTCAGCACCTGGCACCATTCTTTAAAGAATCTATATTTTTAGAGATCTGAAGGTGGTGGTATCAGAGCATTTCACTTCTCTCAGTTCGGGGTGACCCCCTGGTTGCTGGAACCCCAGAGTTGAAAGGGATCATAAGGTCAGGCAGTGCCCCATGAGCTGGTCAGACAGGGCAGTGTACGGGATGACTTTTCAGATGTTTGTGTGCCTGGTTTATGGTCTGCCGGACCACTTTTACTGTTGATTTTCCTAATATTTAAGCAAACATTGCCTGTAATGACATCTGATGCATGCAGCCCCCATACTTTGCAAAACACGTACACGGCGTGTCTTTACAACGATTTGCACACATGGGTCATCATTTTAGGCATCTAATTCACTAATGGAGGCCCGTTTTTGTGCCCCGGCATATTTTATATCCCAGTGGAGCCCTGAGTTTTGGAGGCAAGGAGCGTTCGTCAATGGTTTCGATGCACAGAGCACGCACAAAAAGATCAAAACGGAACACTCCCTTTCTCGGCAGTCAGATAGAAATCGAAATGCTTAATTTGTAATGATATCTCCCCTAAGTTACAGCGTTTAACCTTTGTTTGTACTTATGCTAAGAAAATTGGACTATGTTTCTTTTTTTCCAAAACGGTACCTAGTTTTGCAGAGCAGCACGAGTCTGGGTTATTGAACGGTTTGGTAGGCAGAGATGTGAACAGGAGTATTTAGGCAGGACCTGTAGAAGGTGTGCGCCAGAAAGTGGAACTGACCTCCATCCGGAAAGTCATGTTTGTGAAATCATCTACGATTTATTATTGTTGCCCTCGGCAAGTTACACAGGGATCACTGCAGCATGCGGCTTAACCCACTGAACTATCTTGGTACATTGTACCTTCCGGAAAAGTCAGGTCGTGCAGACTTTCATTCTAAGTAGGAGTCTGTTCATCATGTTTGTATGTTTTTTAAGAAGAACTGTCTAATTTGTTAAATTGATGGTACTCTCTACTTGCTACAGGGTCCTGGGAGAAATCAGGGGCAGTTAGGGGGACTGTGCTGCTCAAGGCAGCCTCCAAGAGGAAAAGAGTACAAGGCGGATCTACCACGATCTGCAGGTCCCACCGGAGACAGGTTTCTCTGGCAGGGGCAGTTTCAGTTTTATTTATTTATTTCTGCATTTTTATATATCCTGTATTTTACCCAGAGGTGTCAGAGCGCTTTGCAATAGAGCCTAAGTGAATAACATATGGAACGCGAGTGACATGGTAGTAGGTCACATTAGTAATATGTACAACTGTTACCCGTGGTGAGAGTTGCAGATTGATTGGTTACAAATTCACTCAAGGGTATATATTAAAAAAAAGGTGAAGCGATTAGGGCACCATATATATATAATACCTATTTACAAAATTGAGACAGAGGGATGTGGTAGCTCTTGTGCATGTCATGAACAAACAGGGACAGGACCTGGGATCAGGGGGCGTATGCCTGGTGGGGAGCTTGGCGAGGACATTTTTAGAGATACCTTCAATAAACAGTTGTGCACAGCCCTCAATTTAAGATATCATTTCAGTGAGCAGCAGGTGAGAGGTTCCGGGCTCACACTGGTACAGCTCTCTAATCTGAAATGCTCGCTTTTTTTATTGGTCTTTCACGTGTAATTGCCCCTACATGGCTCGTTCCCTCCCATTGCAACCTCACTTAGCAATCCTGTTTGGCTTTAGGCATGCATTCAGGTTCCTGCTGGTCAGCTATCGTAACGTGTTCCATATGGCTGGCTGACCACAGGTCAGAAGCAGTTTAGATATGCCTGTTGCTGCACTCGCTCACTATTACTTAACCTTGCATGAACGCACTTTGGGTACTCATTTTTTTTTCTAAAGCATGCACTTGCTTATCCTAAAGTATTCTATTGCTGAAATAGTGTGGGCGTGTATCTTTGGCAAGCTTGTGTGCACTTTAGTAAAATAACCAAATGTTTCTAAAGCACGTGCACTAGTTCCCTGATGAGTTTGAAAAACGATTGCTTTTATAATATGCATGTGTATTTATTTATTTTTGAAATGTATTATACTTGTTTTGAACTAGAAGGGCTGTTTTCTGTTCATTGGATACGTTTCAGTCCACATTGCAACTGCAGCACAGATGGAGCATGACTAAATACTTATATGGCCCCAAAGGTGAGACTGATTGCATTGCAAATGCTTGTATACTTTAGTATATACATATGTGTATATACTTTGTGGGCTCTGGAGAGCAGCCCTAGGACTTGACTGCTTCCTCGTAGGGACTTTTTTTTCTGCCATCTGCCTCTATTTAACTGTCTTGATAGAAAACGTCCAGCAGAGGTCAGTAAAATACCAGAATCACTTTAGCATTCTCTAGATTAAAGTCCATAGAAATTGTCTTCCACGAGCACCCGTAGACAATAATATGTTTTTTCAAATCTTGCGTTTTGAGTGATATGAGCACCGAAGGCACTGATTTTATATTGAAAACAGAGCTTTGGACGATAGCATTTCCTGCTGAAAGGCAATATTTATCTCCATGTGTTCCCATACCTGGCATGTCACGCAGTTTGGTGCTTACTTTCCCTCCATGTTAAAAAACAGTAGATGTTTCTGCACCTAATGTGCTGCATAGCTAAATACACATCAGGTCCTAAAGGCGAGACCGATTGCATTGCAAATGCTTGTTTTTCTCTTCTTGTGGTGCTCCAAAGAGGGCACCACAAGGAGAGACAGTTTTTAAAAACAGGATTTAGATCTTTACAATCTCTCCTCTTTTTCCCAAAAGGAAAAAATCCATCTTGCAACAATTCAATAAGGAACAATCTCATCACTTCCCTTTTTATCTCCCCACTTTCATTATCCTCATCATCCTTAGAAACAGTAAGCATGAAAGTATTGGCAGCACTTTTATTTTAGCATGAGTGTTGGATGATGCACACTATTTGTCTAATAGCTATATATATGATAACCACATTTAGAACAATTCAAATAATTGATTAAAACCTTTTCACATCCCAAAGGCCAAACACGCCTCCTCCAGCCACAGCCAGATGGTGCTAAGACTTAGATCAGCACCACTTTGTATCTCAAGTAGTTTTTTGCACTCTGCCTTAATGTTAGCTTTCCGTTTGTGTATACTAAGAGAAATGTTTGGGAGACAGGTACAACATTCAGTCCTTGCCATTGCACAGTCACCCCTTTGGCTGCCAAAAGATAGCAGAGGCCACTCTGTTTTGGATCAGCCTTTTGACACGGGCATTCTTCAGTCACTAACCCTAAAGCTATTGCATTTGAATTTTCTAATTCTTCTGAAATGTTGCATTTTTTGATATTCTATCTAAACAACATCCGTAATTTACATGGGAATTAAAGAAGAAAATAACCTTGTAGTTCAGAGGTCTTCAAACTTTTGGATGCCGAGACCCCCCTGTCAACATTTTGAGGCATAAGGACACCCTCCTGACAAACATTTCTAAACCTGTAGGCAGGGCTACTGAAATTATGAGGCAGGTGAGGACCAAATTACGCGACAAGCTTGACTAAATTGTGTGGGAAGAAAATGTAAATGAGGTTATGTGATGCCACGTATTTTAGGATAGCATTGCTTCATTATTTTGAAATTTTTTACACCAGTAACACTGAGGAAAGATTTCACCCCATCAGTACCCGTTTATAACCAAAATACAGCAATTAACATCAGAAAGATTTCTAGTCAACCTTTGTGAAGGGCCTTCCACTCCGCAGGAATACATGCTGCCATATTAGAAGCTCACCTGGCCCTGGCCGGGAGAAGCAGGAGTCCCTTAAACCCCTGGCGGTTTTGTGCAGAGTTAAGCAGTTTACCCATGCAGCTTTCCTCTCACCCCCTCCCTTCCATCCCTCTCTCCTCTCCTAATCTTGGATCCCTCTCTCACTTTGCAGGCCATTTTCTTTCACCCCTTTTTACAACTTCTGAACTCTCCCCATTCAACCTCTCACTTCACCTTTAATCACCTCTTGCAATTCTGTCCTTTCACTGCCTTCATCTCTAACAGTCACTCGAATTTATCTCATGGCCTCTCTGGCCCTGTCACTTCCCGTGCCCCTCAGCACTTCTCATTCACCTCGTCTCTCCATTCACATTTTTGTCTATTTGTATCTTACACCTCTCCAGTCCCACCATTCATCTTTCACATCTACCCTTTGCTCTAACAAAAGCCATCAACTTTGGCTCACACTCACTTCTTGCTTGTCCACACTTCTCTTCGGCAATTCACATTTCTCCTCATCCCTGACCTCTTCAATAAAATTCTCTCACTCCCTTGCTGTCCTCTCTCATCCTCTCATCTCTCCTCACAAAGCATACAGGTCGGACCCGTATGCTCCTCTCGGCCTGTGCCACTCTGCTTATTGTTCCCTAATTCAAGAAGGCATGAGTTGTCTGTCTCGCTGTTTGCACCCTCCTTTACTTTGCTCCACCAAGAATCTATTATCCTTTAGGAAGATATAAAAACCTTTCTCTATGCTCTGTAGGTTACCCCATTTGGCTGGTTCTCCTTCTGTATGTTTCTCATTTGTCTTCAGGCAGCAGATGGTTATTAGCCCCAGGACATATTTTGGTAACAGTAGCGGACTACAAATGTAAATAATAATAATAGGCAGAAGCAGGGGAGTCACTAGACCAGAACTGGTCCTAACACTGGTTGCACACGTTGCAACAGTCTTTTTTGGTGCCCCACCCCGTTTCCTCCTTCTCCATGAATTCCTTCACTGTCACGCACCAACAATGCACCTCATCTCTCTATAGCACCTTTCTGACAAACATTTCATTTTTTTATAGCGCTACTCATAGTTTACTCACACTCATTTCTGTGATCTGCATGGTACATATTCTTTGTAGCAGGCACATTAACCCTCTGCACTGTGTAGGTGACAAGAGTGTCCATGTGAGTGCACGGTGAGCGATGCAACAGTGTGAGAGTAGGGTAAGAGGAGTGACTGCAGGGTGAGTGAGGTGGCGTATGTATTTGGGTGCAGATGCAAGTTCAGAATGGGATGAATGAATGTATGATTACTTATGGGCTTGTTTGAGTGAGTTGCATATTGAGCAGTGAGGGGGACAGTTGAGTGAAGTGTCACATGAGTGCAGGATGAATAGCGTACTCGTGTCACTGCAGGGTGAGGTACAGGGTGAATAGCGCAAGTGCATTGTGAGTGCAGAGTGATCACTGTGAGTGCATGGTGAGCGGGTGAATGGTGTGAGTGCATGGTGATCAATGTGAGTGCAGGGTAAGCGGGTGAATGGTGTGAGTGCATGGTGATCAGTGTGAGTGCATTGTGATCGCCGTGAGTACAGGGTGAGCGTGAAAGTGAAGGGCGAGAATGAGGAATGAGTTGTCTGAATGCAGGATGCATTCCCAGACACATGAAGTAACTCAGCATGATATTGACGGCCGCGTAGTGTTTCAGATATTACTTAAACTATTGCGACATTAATCGGGGATCGAGTGTGAAGGAAATAAATAATGTGCTGATCCTGCAACAAACTTACAGTCCTATGGTTAGGGATGCCAGCAGATTATTTTGAATGCCCAGTCAGTACAAAAATAAGCAGTCACCTAAAGCTGTATTTTCAGCACTTATCTGTGCATACTTCGAACAGCAAATATAAATATAAAGCACTTTTAATTGTGTTCTAGGGCTGCCTCAATGATCCATGACTGATAATTAAAGAGAACAAAGACAGAAAAGTCACATAACGAATGCATACAATACTTTATTTATAAATCTATTTAGTGTCAAGACCAAGGGGCATATGTATGAAAGGAAAAATTAGTCGCAAACGCTACGAATCGCAAAAAACAGCGTTTGCGACTGATTTTTCGCTATTTCATATGTATGACACAATTCTAAATTGAAAAGTAAGAAATCGCTAAATTAGCGATTTCTTAGGCTGCGAAACAAGAAAACAGCGAATTTCCTTGCGAATACCTAATTTGCGATTCCTCAGCGTTGCGAATATCGCTAACAAGAAATCGCTAGCTAAGAAATCGCAAACACATGTATGAAAAAATCGCAAATTGCGAATTTACGAAATTCGCTAATTAAGAAATCGCTATTAACACCAATTGCTTGCAGGTGGTAAACTGGTGCAAGGTACAAAAACCAGCCCACAATGCAACAAACACACCCACAATGGCTGCAATGTACGTGATAGCCAGGAGGCTGCGTATTCGGGCCCTTGCACACAGGAGAATGAGACAGGAACGTATCTTCAGGCTGCGCATCACCCTGTTCCAGAACACTGACGAGGAGATCTATGACAAGTACAGACTGCACCCACAGACCATAATGGACCTGATTGAGGAGCTGAAACCCCACTTGGAGCACCCTACTCGCAGGACACAAACAATTCCCACACATGTGCAGGTCCTGTGCTCCCTGCACCTCCTGGCGTCAGGGAGTTTTCAACGGGTCATAGCGGAGGTTGGTGGGGTGTCACAGAGTGCACTTTCGCGCTTCTTCCATGCCTTCCTAGATGCAATGCTACTGAGGCTCTCACATCACATTTACTTCCCCACCACCCAACAGGCATTACAGCAAACGATACTGGACTTCTACCAGATTGCACGTTTCCCCCACGTCATTGGCTGCATTGACGGGACCCATGTGGCCATCACACCCCCAGCAGAAACTGAATATGTCTACAGGAATCGGAAATGCTACCATTCCCTCAACATACAGATTGTGTGCAATGCTAAGTATCACATCACAGACATCGTAGCCAAATACCCCGGCAGTACACATGACTCCTTCATCTTCCGACACAGTGGAATACACAGACGTCTGAGTGCTGGAGAGTTTGGGGAGGGGTACCTGCTCGGTAAATACATTGCACACATCAATACATCCACTGCATCACTTGAGGGGGGGGGACATTGACTCACCTATTGTGTTTTTTTCCATGCAGGTGACAGTGCCTATGCAGTGCGCGACTTCATCCTGACCCCATACCTGGATCCTGCAAATGCAAGTGAGAGGAGCTACAACAGGGCACACAGATCTACACGCTGTGTCATTGAGCGAACCTTCGGAATCCTGAAGAGCCGCTTCAGGTGCCTGCATAAAAGTGGAGGCGCACTGCAATACAGCCCTGAGACCTGCTGTTAAATCGTGGCAAGCTGTGCAATGCTACATAACATGGCAATGAGGAAAGGCACCACAATTGATGTGACCGATACAGACACATCGGATGACGAGCGCCCTGCTCCCCCTGCCAGACCAGCACCAGGAGTTGGGGCAGCTGCTGGACGCCAGAGACGGACTGAGATCACAAGAAACTACTTTTAGGTGAGTATTGAGGAAATGAGACTACAAAGCCTGATGATGTGTCAAGTGTTTAATCACACTTCACATGAAAGAAATTGTAATTGTCCCCAGCACATGTTGTACACACAGTGCAGAGAAGGCACAAGAAATAGGGCAAACAGCCTTTTGCGGGTTAATGCACCCGTGTTGCAGTCAGTGTCCCCGCAGATGATCACCTCCGTCGGTGCCGTCCAGGGTGAGTGCCCCCCATGGTGCGCCCTTGGCCTGCTACCTGTCTGCCACTGCGGCGTCTTTCACCTGGCAAGGTTGGAGTGATGCTGCTGCGACTCGATGTGTCCTCACTCTCAGCAGAGGCCATTAGTGCGCTGCCACCAGCATTGGCTGTCTGCAGCTGTTCCACAGCAGTGGTCACCTGCGCCAGCCCTCGTGCTATGTCCTGGCAGCAATGTGCCATGTCCACCTGCATGGTTACGCTTCTGCGTGTGAGTGCGCTGGTGGTGGTGCAGAGGCGGTTGACTGTCTTTGTATAATTGTGTAGCCGTGCATTGGCACGTCGTCCAGCCCTGTCATTGGCAGCTTGGGTGTCCCTCAAAGTGGCACAGAGCTCTTGTATTGCCGCTACCATGTTGCGATTGTCCTGATGTATGCGGCCTAGCTGGCGATTCATTGACCGCATTGCCTTGCTTTGCAGGCGCTGTTCCTGCAGCATGCACTGTTCCAAGCCGGAGAACACGGTGCCCTCTCCTTCTGTTGCAGTGCTGCTCCTGGGCCTTGACCTGGAAATGGCCTGTTCCCTTTGCCTTGGTGTTGGTGCGTCATGACGGGGCATGTCTGTCACACCCTGACTCCCCTCTCTCCTGTCGGTGTCATCGCCTGTTGCTGGGACTTCGTCCTCAAATGGAGGCAGTGGGGGCACATGTGCGCGCTTCCTGCGCTGAATTGGCTGCTGCTCTGTCTCATCGCTGGAGTCCGCAGGGTCTGCAGGCTCCTCTCCCTCTGCGCTGTCTTCTTGTGGCATGCCGTGTGCTGTGGATGTAAAGGGGACTACATGAGTTTGTGTTACTGTCTGCATGTGGCACTCAATAAAGTTACAATTCTTTGACGGCTAACCTCTGACACATTTCTATTCAATGATCCCCAAAAGACATATGTTGCATTTAATTGTGATGGTGTCATGGACACACAGTCAGACACAGTACTACGAGTCCCATGATGCATTGCTGGGTGTGCTGTAAGACCTGGGCTGGATTGGCATGTTGGGAGTTTACTATGCGCATTTGGGGGAGTGTGCAAGGGATGGGGAGGAGTGCAGGGTGATTTGGCATGCATCTTACCTTGTCTGCTGGATGAGGGGTCGGAGCTGTCTATTGCCGCCAAACCACCAACGCTCTCAAGCAGGAGGGTAGACTCCACGAGCTCCTCATGGGGGGTTGGCTGCTCTGCAGTGGATGGTCCTCCTCCAGTCTGATTGGCATCCTTGAGTCTGGCTGCCACCCTCTCCTTGGACCTCTGGCGCATATCATACCACCGCTTGCGCAGCTCCTCGATGGTGCGTGTGGTGACTCCAACAGCATTCACCTTGCTCTGTATTTCCAGCCAGATTTTCCTCTTCCTGGCCTCTGGGACTTTGAGTGCCTTCTTCCCAAACAGGAGCTCATGGCTGCAGACCATCTCCTCAATGAGGACCTCCTGCTCCTTTTCTGAAAACTTGTGTTTTCTCTTTCTTTTTTCTGCATCTTTGCCCTGCTGGTTTTGTTTGGGATCCATTGCTGGTTGCTGTCTCCAGGAAAGCCTCCTCACACTCCACAAGCAGCCTCTGGGTGTGGCTCAGGTGAGCAGGTGCAGGCAATCACTACAGTTTCCTGTTTGTGATGTCATCAGCCTGCACCAGGCTTGCAGATTCCCGTTTTTGCGATTTCTTATTTAGCGAATTTCGCTATTAAGAAATCGCAATACGGGATTCTGCGAATTATTTGCGATTTTTAGGGAATCGCAAATGATTAGCGATTTATTTTATACATCCCGTTTAGCGAATCTGATTTTGCGAATCGCAAAATCTCGCAAATTAGGATTCGCTAAAGGGGAGTTTGATACATATGCCCCTAGGTTCTTTAAACAAAACACGGCAGGCATTTTTCTTTTGGCAACCCTACTTTATATTCCTTTACATGAAATGTATTCTCACACTACGGCAGTGAATGTAAAATCCAAATGTAAGGAATAGGCACAGTGGGGATGCAGGGGGTACTGGAACCAGGCAAAAACACTAAGCCTCTGTAAGCAGTTTACAAAGGCATGTAAATATGCAAATAGTCTTTAAAGACCTGTGAAAAACTCCGGCGTGCCTGGAGATAAGACTCCAGACACTGCCCAGCTGAGCCCCCATCAGCTCGAGTTGCACTGCAGCAGCCCGGGCTGAGACACAGGACGGGGGAAGAGAGGGGCTGAAGCCCTTGGGCCCGGGCAGAAGTGTGACTGGGAAGGCGCGACCCCCTTTGCATCACTCCACGGCCCCCCTGGGGGTCGCGCCCCACAGTTTGAAGACCCCTGTTGTAGTTGTTGAAACAGGCATCTACCCCTTTTTGGTTCTAAAGGATGATCATCAAGGAGCCTTATGGCTGGAATGATGTATCGTGTATAGCAAGTCCTAATCATTTTCTAAAAGCGGCCAAGGGTAAGTGTGTGACACACAAATAAAATATGCATGACCTTCTTGTGAGTGGTGTGTGAGAGACAGCAGTCCATGGGGAAGCAGGTACTCAATGGAGGTGAATCAAAAGGAATATTATTCACTGTTAAATCACTTTTGCTATGTCAACAAGAACACTGGAGACATTAACTTCTTGGTCTTCGAAATAAATCCTTGTCCAGTCATTGCAAGATGTGTCAGGTCTAGTATGTTGTGGTTTAAAGGGTTAGTAAATTTTCAAGGCTTGGGAAGGATGGACAGGAGGTTTTGGCACACTAGCTGTCTATGCCTAAAGTGCAAAAGATGGAGGCAAGTACCACTAAACCTGATGGGCTCCACATTCAAAAGAATATTAACTCTCACATCACCATTTAAATCCAGCAAGAGGCAAATTTAATTGTCTATCTTTACTTTCCAGCAGCAAAAAAAGTTACGCTTTTAGGCAGAGCTATGGAACAGCGCAAGGAAAGGTTCAGTTCAGTTCTGTTGTAGGATAATGCCTCATTCTGCAGCAAGGGTAAGTTCTACCACCAACTAGATGCTCAAATCAGCAATGAAGATACCAGGCTAGACCCACAGATGTATCCAGATGGAAGAGGCTGCTTTCCTCAGAAGGAGGAGTGATGAGCGGCTGTTTAGGCCGCATTACATGGTGATGGTGGAGTAGGCAAAGGAGATGGAAATAAGAATTCGGCCCATTGGAAGATGACAGGACCACAACAGGAACAGCTTTAGTAGCAGATCTGAGCCAGGTACCTGTGCTGAGGTGGTGGCAGGAGCACCATTGTCTGTGGGAGGAGTAGCATGCATGCAGTGTGAACAATGGATACAAGTCACTCGACCACAGCATTTGACTGCTATGTTGGGGATGAGCAGGATTTGATGAGGTCCACGCCAATGAGACTGTAGTGTAGTCTTGCTCTGTTATCCATGAATATAGAACCATGTAGTGCAGTCTTCCATAGTACACATGAATGTAGAAACAATCACGCGGATGGAGAGAATGGCAGTCCTCAGTCGGATACTCAGGTACGATTGCATATTTGCACCTGAGAACGGAAACACATTGTATAAGCATTCTGCAATGTGGTAGGACAGCATCAACTTTTATCTGCAAACCCAGCTTGGCACTGGAGAGAGGGGGATTTGAAAGGAACATCATAAGTCAGCCCATGATTATATTCTATGGGCTACATTTTATCTTGATTTGATTTGATTTATAGTTTATATAGCTCTTGAATGTCCAGAGGCGTCTTGGCGCTGTTTTCACGCAGTAGATCAATGTGTTAGGTCCATATAACAGAAAAACTAGGATTTGTTTTTTGGGAAGGGACTCTCAGGGACCATAAGGCTAAAGGAAGGGCATTATCCCATGTTGAATGAGTTTCTAAGCATAACATTGCTATCATGTTCTTAAGGGTACCATTGTGCCTTGTCCACAGACCTTTAGCCCTTTTCTGAGATTGTGTGATGGGTATATGTCATATGGTTCACAATAGCTCTGGGCTATAGATGACAAAAGAGCACATTCCAATCAGTTGCAGCTGCATTTTCATTTTGTTCCTATGAACCTAGACTGCTCTATGACAGATTTTGATGAATTTGGAGATTAGAAACTTCAGTGCAACCACACCCTCTGTGCTCTGTGCTGTCTCCTGACACCTCCTCAGGGTTTCTTTTATATTGTTGCTTAATCCAGAATTGTTTGTCATTTTTGGAGGCTTACTTTGCAAAAAATCATTTGAAAGTTTGAACTGGAAATAGATCAGTTCATATAACATACATAGCACCAACAGCAGTTTTAGAAAAATTCAACATTCTTAGCAGCTGAACCAGCTAGGGCAATGACGCTTGAAACATCGTTACGAAGGCTCTGGTGTACAAAAAAATGCACCACTGTGAAGTAATCACTGAGGCAGAAAGTGAGTAGAATCTTCTTTATTCATTAGGTTGTACAGCTACATCTTCAGCTTGCCACCAAACACTTACAGTCCCTGTCAGGAGCTCTCTCAACATTTTACGAGAGCCTGCCTTGCAGGGTTCTAAGGTAGAACCAACTAGGTAGAAAGGGAAGGGGTGGAGGGAATGAACCAAGTAGGAAGAATATAACACATCTTCCTCCCCAAAGGGAAAGAGAACAAGAGAAGACCAGAAGGAAAGGGGAAATGAGAGGGAGGAGGAAACAAAAAGGGGAGACAACACTGGAGAGGCCCGGCGGACCGTAAAGGTGAACAAATGGTCCTGGGAAGTAAGACCACAGAATAATCAAAGTCCACCACTCAACACATTTTGTAGTCTTTGTGCCAAAACGGAAAATTTCTGGGTCTTTGCCTTCTTCTCTCCTGATCCTCCTCTAGACTGCTACCATAAGCATGTGCCTTGCCTACTTCCTTGGTAACTGTCCCCTCGGGACAAGTAGCAACTCTATCCATGCTCCACATTTCCCCATTTTCTAGTATGACCACATTATTCTTAACCTCTTTAATTTTCTCGGGAGGAAAGAATTTATCACCTTTAGTACCTATGCCATAGGGTTTTCTAATCCACACCTGTTGCCCTTGCTTAAGTGACTTGTTCCTGGTACCCCATTTTTTATCATACCACTCTTTGTATTTTTGTTGTTTGGTTGAAACCTTCTTTCTGAACTCAACAGGGTTGACCACAACTTCCTTATTCTAAGGCAACCAGTTGGGAGATAACTTTGAGCCCGCCTTCCTCCCCCTCAACAGCTCAAACGGGGAATAACCAGTGGCCAGGTTGGGTGTGGTATGTTTTGACCAAAGCATGTCTCTCACAGCTGACTCAATAGGCTTACATGAAGTAGCTGCTAACTGAATGCACTCTTTTAACATTCTATTAGCTCTCTCCACCTTTCCATTGGCTTTAGGGCAATATAAAGGAGTACGTATGTGAGCAATAGCCATGTCTGCTAGAAATTCCTTCATTTCGTCTGATACAAACTGTACTCCATTATCTGTGACAATGGTGGAAGGAATACCCTCTTTAGAAAACACCCTCTGTCAAAAACTCTATGAGGGACTTTGTGTTGATCTTATTTACAAATTTGTGTGTAATCCAGTTAGAATAATAATCAATTAAAACCAAAAGATACACCTCCTGTGGACCCCTCACATGTAGGGGACCAGCAATGTCCAAACGAAGTTTGTTCCAAGGAACCTTAGGTACCTCCACCGGTATCATGGGAATACGCCTAGTAATTTTGGTTTTGTCACTCATGCTGCATGCCTCACATTCACTCACTTTCTCTTCCATAAATTGATCCATATAAGGGAATCAATACTCAGATCTTAGATTCGCCTTACACAGACTTTTCCCTAAGTGTCCTTCATGTGAAAGACCTATAATGTGGTTCCTGAGACCGCCCGGGGGAACTAACTTTCCTGACTTGAGTAGAAAGTTCCCCTCAACAGACAACTCATCTCTTACATTCCAATAGGGCTGTACTTCCTCAAGAAGTGTTTTGCATTTGTTTGGCCAACCCTTAATCACAAAGTTTTTGACTGACAATAATAATATCTTGCTCCCTATGAAGATCCCATTGGTTTTGTGAAACCGCTTTTAAGGAAATCTCCAGAATAACTTCTTTAGACTCCAGAATACCCTCTTCTGACTCAATAGGAGACCTTGAGAAAAAATCAGCCACGTTATTCTGCGGACCTGGTATATAAACCATCTTGAAATTAAAACCTTGGAGACCCAACACCCATTTTGCAATACGAGGAGTCATGTTCTCCATGTCTTTTTTATTGAAAATAGCCAGCAGTGGTTTGTGATCAGTACACAATTCGAATGGTACACCCCAAACATAAAACTTGAAGTGTTGTATTGCCCAATAAACAGCTAACACCTCCTTTTCCACAGTAGAATAGTTTGACTCTGCTACCGTTAGGGTCCTAGAAGCAAATGCCACTACCTTCACCTTGTTGTCAAACCTTTGAGCAAGAGAGGCCCCTATCCCCTTACTGCTGGCATCCGTTGAGATTAAAGTGTCCCTTGCCACATCAAAGTTGCCTATGAACGGGGTAGAGATTATAGACTCCTTTATTCTTCTGATGGCATCTTCTTGATCCTTTCCCCATGTGAAAGTGGAATTCTTCTTTACTAAATTCCTTAGAGGTTGAGCCAAAATTGAAAAGTTCTTAATGTACTTTGACATAAATTCAGCCAAACCTAAAAATGACAGAATTTCCTCCTTACAAGTGGGAGTGGGCGCTTTTCTCACGGCTTCCACTAAATCAATTTTAGGCTTAATGCCTTCTTCTGAAATTGTGTGCCCCAACTAGTCCACTGATGTTACCCCCAATTTATACTTACTTTCTTTAGTAGTAAATCCTGCATCTCTCAACTTATTAAGTGCCATCCTAACATTCTTTCCATGTTCATCCTCACTAGAACCATACACCAGAAGGTCGTCCTGAAAACACATTGTTTTTTTACAATATGTTGCATAATCCTTTGGAACGCTGAGGCGGCAGACGCCAATCCAAATGGCACCCTCAAGAACTTATAGTTGCCAAATGGAGTGGTGAAGGCCGTCAAAAGTTGAGAATCCGGATGAAGATCGACTTGATGATAGGCCGATGAAAGGTCAAGCACACTGAAAAATTTTGCACCATGAATTGTGCTGAACATTTCATTTATCCTTGGTAAAGGATGTCTATCAACAAAGATATTGGCATTTAAGTCCCTCAAGTCCACACACAACCTGATACTCCCCCCGTTATCCTTGGTTGTGAGAACAATGGGAATCAACCACTCTGAACTCTCTATTTCCTCAATAACCCCTTGATTTACCAATTTTTGAAGTTCCACCTTTAAGGGCTCTCTCATGGGAAGTGGTATAGAACGAGTTTTGTGCAACACAGGGACTGCTCCTTCTTTTAAAACAATTTTATGCATGTAATTTTTTAGCTTTCAAAGTTTTTCAGAAAACACTTCAGGGAACTCTTTAATGAAATTACCACCTACGACCGGGGGCTCTACCAACATGACCTGTTCCTCATTGTTGGGATGTAAAGTTATACCCAAATCCTTCTGGTGCTTCCACCCTAAAAGACACGACCCTTGTTTGGTGATATAAACCTTGCCCACCGTGTGTCTGTCCTTAAAAGAAATTCTCATCCTCACCATACCAACTAAAGGAATGGGTTCTTTGTTGTACCCTGAAGGACTAATGTCAGCACTCTCTAACTTTATCTGTTTTCCATTAAACTTTTCCTGACACACCTTCTCTTCAATGAGCGTGAATGGTGAACATGAGTCCGCATACATTTGAAATTTCTCCCCATCAAGGATAATGTCACAAGAGGGATATTGTACTTTCTCACCAATATTCCCCTGCCCTATTTGAAAAACGTACGTTTTTCCTTCCACCATCTCTGCCTCCGAACAACCAATTTCATGTACTCTTGGCATGAATGCTTTGCAAACCTTTGAAAAATGTCCCTTCTTACTACACTTCCTGCAAACAATATTCCTGGCTGGGCATTTCCAATTATTTGTGAAGTGATTGGGACTGCCACATCTAAAACACAACAAACCCTCATTTACTTTACCGGGAATATCTTTAATTCTATCCCCCACTTTACAAACAGCCTCCTCTGCTTGGGCAGACTTGGATTCCCCTTTCTCTCTACACTCACCAGCTGATGCTCTCATCTCCTTCATACATAAAGCTGTGTGTTCTAGCCCCTACGCAATGCTAATCGCTTCCTCTAGATCTGGGTTTCTGGTTAATAATTCTTCTTTAACTTTCATGTCATTTGTACACCTAACTAACTGGTCCCTGATAAGGGAATCCGTTAGTGCACCAAATTCACAGGTGGCTGACATGCCTCTTAATACCGCCACATAGGAAGAAACCTTCTCATCCTTCCTTTGACTCCTCATAAAGAACTTGTGTCTCTCTAAAACCACGTTTGTCTTTTGTTTGAAGTGCTCTTCTAATTTCCTTAATGTATATTCATATACATCCCCTCCTACGTCTTCATCATCTGTCTCATCATCAATTAATCTTCCTGTAATGTCCTCAAAAACCTTCCTTCCCTGAACACCTAAATTGTGTAAAAGAATGTGCTGCTTCCTTACATTTGAAAAATTTCCCCCACCAATGGCAATAAGGTACGATTTAAAAATACCCTCCCACCTACGCCAAGGTATGTCAGGTTCCCCAACTTCATTTAAGAATGCAGGTGGTTGACTCATGCCTGCTCCCGCCATTTTTTGCTTAGAAAATAAGCCTCTCTATATGCTCTCTTCTAAATTTTCCCTAGTTTTTTCTATACTTTTGCCATAAACCAGGAGAATGTGCTTATTACGAAACGAAGAGAGGAAACCAACAATCAAAAATGAGATGAAAAGTCAGTACCTATGCCACAGTCAATCTGAAAAGAAAGGGATTACGTAAATCAACCTCACGCGAAGGAAAATACAAAAAATAAAAGTGTATGAATGTCTCACAACCTTTAGAATCCAAAAGTAGAGATTTTTTTTTTTTTTTAAATTAATGTTCTACCAAAAAGTATTGTTTTTCCTTCCTGCAGCGTTACAAAAGTAACAAACGGACGAAAATCCTTGTGCGTTTCAGAAATCACCACACAAACATGTATATGCAGTGACAGTTCAGTCCTCTTTTCTTGTCAATGCAATTCCTGACACGAAGAACCTCCTCCCTTCAGTGAATCTCTTGTGAGAAACATACGCCGAATCTGTGATTTCTAAACAGAAGCCGACTTCTTCCAAGCTGAAGAGAGAATCCCCGCTTCCGTAATGGACTTGTGCTACGAATCTGCCAAAAAACCCTGAAGTTTGTTTCCCACGAAGACCAACAACTCCGGCACGTCGAAAATCCAGCAGAGAATCACGCCGAGCAAACCGCCAAAGAGCCTCCTTGGGTCAACCGTTAGCACTCCACGCCCATGCACCGCTGAATGCCTCGAATAAGCACCGGGACTGAGCGTCAAATACCAGCCTGGATTGTGGGACTACGGATTATTCAATTTTCACTCCGTAAACATCTTCGGCACAGCGCCATCACAGTTGCATCCTTAAAAATCAGAGCTTGACAGGAATCATCACCATCCATCACGTAAGTCAGTCTGACAGAGGGGAAAGCACTATAGAGTCCGTCGCACACGCTGAATAATGAAAGACGACTCACCCTCTTTTGAAATAAGCAAATAAGTCTGCTCCAGAATAATTGACTCAGTTCTCTAAAGTGGAGCTACAGATGGGTGGCAAGACGGACATCACAGGGGAAGATGCAGCGCTGTCCCTGACACAGCATCCCGTAACTCATCGCCAAAAATTAAGTAATCACTGAGGCAGAAAGTGAGTAGAATCTTCTTTATTCATTAGGTTGTACAGCTACATCTTCAGCTTGCCACCAAACACTTACAGTCCCTGTCAGGAGCTCTCTCAACATTCTACGAGAGCCTGCCTTGCAGGGTTCTAAGGTAGAACCAACTAGGTAGGAAGGGAAGGGGTGGAGGGAATGAACCAAGTAGGAAGAAAATAACACACTGCCAACTTTTATGGAAACTACAAGGCAAATATAATGATTTGAGCATAAAGCCCATTTTAAAGGGGAGTACTGGCTGAGGTAAAGAAACCTCCTTGCATCAGAGGATACAAAAGTTGCATGCCACGCCAAACGTAATTTGAGTCGGTGCTCACAGTAACAGTCTTTTATTTTTTTATTTTGTTGTTGCATATTTATATAGCGCGAACTCGACCCAAAGGTATTGGAGCGCTTTACACGAGCGCCGTATCTACATTACACATTCAGGCGCGGGGAGATTAAGTGATTTGCCCAGAATCACAGGATGTGGACGCGACCTCAAGGCTCGAACCCTTGTTTCCAACACCAACGGCGGCAGTCTAGCCGACGGACCACATCCCCTCAGAATACAAGCTCGAGTGAGAGCAATGAGCAATGAGCTCTGGAACTTGAGCTTATTTCACAGGAGGCAAAAGGCAGCTCGCCACAATTTGATACACATTACATAGATCATAACCAGCCACTAAGACACCCTTACAAATCCTGAGACATGATCCATCCACAAAATACGTCGCATAGTCAATAAAGGTCACATCAATATGGTGTCTAACAACATGGACAGTGGCTAGGACAAAGTCATATGTATCTCTATCCTCACTCGTGGGCATTAGAGGAGAGGGGTTCACAGTGATACAGCATGTCAGAGTAATTTTAGAAACAGCCAACAATAGTATTTCTTATCGAGGTAGTCAGGCTGTGGAGAGGTGCTGGGTTTTGTAGTGAAGAGACGTGCAATCAAAGAATGGGGTACAGGAACAGTTAATGGGCAACTGAACATAATACTTTCAGAAGCTTTAACAGTATTTACTGCTGCTGCACAGACCTTTAACATTGTGGAAGCCCAGTCACGACTAGATACAGAACTGAAGAGTAATAAGCTATAGGCTTTTTCTAATCCCCATAATTATATACCAACACTGCAAGTGCAAATCCACTTAATTCATGACAACACAGAGTGAATGGTCTGGCATAATCAGGGAACTCGAAGAACAGGTGTAAAAGTTAGAGCTTGTATTAATTTTGCAAATACGTTTTTGGCTTCACTAGACCAATGCAAGGATTCAAGGTCGTCTTTTGGGCCATATCTTTGCCAAGGTTTTTCCATTTTAATGTAACCCAGAATCCCCTGTCTTCAGCGGCCATCCATTCCCAAAAAGGTATGTACCTGGGAGACAGTTGTAGGTCAGGCAACATACACATGGATTCCACCCATTCAGAAGACAAGTGGTGCTTGCCAGCAGAAATGTCATGATCCAGGTAGCACATTTGGGGAAAGCAGAACTGCAATTCCTCTTCAAAACCTTTTGCCCTTTATTAGTCAGTTTGGTGAGGAGGTAGACTGAAGAATCCTTGCAATGATATAGAGTAAAAGATTCCAAACGGTAATCATCTGCATAGTGAATTAAGGTAGAACGTGAGGGGAGAGCAAATGTATACAAAGCTTTCTTCAGGGCATCAAAAAAGATTGAGGTAGACTCTGTAAATTCTTGCGGGAGTAGGGTCTACAAAACCTGAGACTCTCAGAATGTGAACAAAGAATATGATGAACAGATACCGGTTCTCCTCATATATGGGGATGAAGAAGGAAGCGGAACAAATGTCAACTACATTAAACCATTGGGAATTTGCTGGGATGGAAGAAGGATGGTAGCAAAGTTGGGGACCAAAGTGAAACTTGGAATGACCACATTATTAATAGTCCTAGAATCTTGGACAAAACTGTGCACATTAACTTTCTCCACCTTATGTATCAGGAGAATCAGGATATTACCATTACTAAAAAATAGCGGCGTGTGAGAAAGTGGATTATTAGTTGGTGTTAATAGTAGTCCACTACGAGTAAAAATGGCACTGTTCTTGTTAGGTCCAGTAAAGGTTCCTGTAACTTAAAGCTGAGCTCAACATGTGGTATCTAAGGCACAGAGCAGACAAGCTTAATTTAATTAAATGTGTAAATCATTAAGGAGTACTAAAATGTTAAAATGTCAAAAACACATCCCAATAAAAATTCCGCTCCAATTTATAAAAATAGAGAATATTTTAATGAAGAAAATGACACCAAAATGACAAAAAGTCCAATTAGGGGAACCAGAAATATGATTTTTTGAAGTTTTAAATCAAAATAGCACCAAAAAGCATAAAGCTAGACCGGGACAATGTGACAATTTAAGGAAGACCGTGAAGGACCGTAGATGGGAAACTTGAACCAGGTTTGTTGTGTTGGCAAGTTTACCTTCTGACTTAGAAATGTTTATGGATAAAAAGTGGTCGTTTTTGAGTTGTCTGCAGGAAAAGCTGCAAGCTGGATCAGAAGTTCGGCTCAATGACGGCTGGTTGATGAAGGGCAGTGTAGAAATTAGGTTTTTAGTTGTGCAGGATGTGCGGCCTGCGCAATTAATAGGTCCACAAATGTCTCCTTACTGGGAACCAATTACTCCATTGTAACGCTTGACTTTTTCAGGGTAATGATGCATAGCAGTCCAAGGCCTATTCAGGGGATGTGTTTGAGCTAGTAATCTCCATTTGCTAGCACACAACAACTCTCAATAAATCATTGTCCAGTCGGGCTTTATCTTCAAAAAAGGAAATGTACATTTATTGCACACACAACTAAATAGTATTCAGTAATTTATAAATATATACCTCAGGTAGCTGGAAATATCTTTGGTGACATTATGAAATCATTTGACGCCTTGTGGATCATGACTCCCCATAATCACATTACCCCTTTATACCAGATGAAACACCTACAGATAGGGGGTGTCATTTTAAACAGAACAGGCCTATTGGCTTTGACAAGGTTGTTACCAAATCAATTTAAAAGCCAAGCTGATTGGCTTTGTCAAAGGGTCAACACATTAAAATGTAGGGTAAGCCTATGGCATTGTCAAGGGGGCACCACATTATATAATGAGGCAAGCCTATTGAAATTGTTAAGGGGTCACCACATCAATATATAAGGCAAACTGCTGGGCTTTATCAAGGTGTCACCACAAAAAAATATTAGTCCTAATAACATACTGGGATTTTCCATTGAAATCAATGGACTCACTAACCATGTTCAAATACATTTACTATCAATTAACATTTCATTGTTTATCAAGAAAGGTTGTCAATTAACCTTTTATAACACATTAAACATGTGTTGGAGTATTCCTTTTACCACTTTAATACACATAAAATGCAGCCATAGGACCAACCATTAGAGGTCCCTACACTCCGAAGCTGAAGAGTAATCTCTCAATCTCAGTAATGCTTTGAAAACCATGAAAAACTCTCTTTTGGTCATGAATTCAATGACCCAGGTGGCTTATGCATAGTTTTTGGATTGCTTTATAGGAGTACTTACTTCTGTCCTCAAATCACCCCACAAAGCATGTATAAAGAATTGTGTTGGTGTCCCTGCCCTTTGTGGAGCACCACAATGAGAGAAAAATAAGAAAACCAGCCCAAGCTATTATGCAGGCATAGAAGGGTGAATAGTATTAGTTGATTTTCATGCTTTGCTGGGGTCTGCTTAATTTTTGTGTATTTTTTTTATTTTTTAGATTGGATGCCATCATTACGTTTGGCATCTTGAATGTTGAGGCAGTGCGGGAGAGGACTCCATCCGTTACCCTGCCAGCTCCCAACCCAGCCAACACTGTGTTGTGCCAAAGTAGGAGCCTGTATTCCTTCTCTTTCCCGCTCGCAGTCAGTGTGGGTGGGAAAAATGCTGCAGGCTGCAGCATTTCTTCTGCTCTCAGGGTCCAGAAGAAGAGATCCCGGGCCCCGCCTTTGTCTTAGGGGATCCGGGAATGGGGTCAGGAGCCCCAACTAAACTTAGGCCAGCCTGGGAGTTGGGGCCCCTGGATCCAGAAGTTCCTCCCCTGTGCCCACTCCTTGGGCATTTTTAAACATACACATTGCGGTGTCCCCAGAGGGCATTGCCTTCTCCCAGGTGTCAGGTTAGAAATAGCAGCGGAAACCCACGTGCTCTATTCAAACTTAGGCATGTTCTCACGCCTTTGCTACAGGTAATCCAAGCAAAGCTCATCCCCACTACTACATATAGGAGCGAATGCCTACGAGAAAGAGACGTAGGCACAGTGGACAGCACGGTAGCTAGGGCCTTGAGAATAATATTCAATCTACCTAAATATACCTCGCCGGCACAAATAATATTAGAATTTGGCTTACAGAACCAACAAATAGCAAGTAAGGGTGCCTTCACCAAATGCTGGCACAAAATCAAGAGAGCGGAATCTGGGACTCTGAACGCGCATCTTTGTTACAAGCTTAAGACAAAAAAAGGCAGCACGGCCATGACCTAACTGCAAGACTCAATAGATTGTCTGGCCATACGAGATCTCTGAGAGAGTGCTGGGTCTCATAAAACCTTTAAAGAAATTGTAAATAAAACAGTAAAAATGGTGTCCCTACTGGAGAAAAAGCTGCACTAAAGAAAAGGGCACACAGCTGGTTTGTCTTACAGATCTACTCCAGAGCTTCCCCTCAACCTTATTTAGGTGCAGGCTTTATGAAAGCGACAAAGGAAAAATATCTTCACCTGTGGCTGGGCATCCTTCCATCATTGATCCACTTGCCCCCATGGAAATGACCACAAATAACAACCCACCGTTGATTATACGGAGAATAAAAAGAGGACGTGCTACATTTACTGTGCATATGCGGGAGAATAAACAAGGAACAACGACATATATTATAACCTGCCCTAAGGAATAAGGTTATAAGAACATGCAGGCAGGCAGTGAAAGCATGCTTCGAAGGCAGAGATGTCCAACTACCCTACCATCTGGTCAAATTTATGGGTACAGCGGAAAATATGTTAAACACCAGGACTTAGCTGACCAATTTGGCCTATATTAGGCACCTGGGATTTAGTCACTACCTCCTTGGCACCCAAGAGAGTCACCTCATCTGCTGCTGATTTTGCACCTTGCTCACTCTAGATGCTCGAGGTCCCACTTAACACCTTGCGTTCCTAGAATGAACTATCTAGCAGGGAAAACTTGTAAAGTGCGGGGTTCACACATTGCCAACAACTTGTTTCTCAATTGAACTGCAGTTCCAGACCCTCTGATTTTAACTAATCCTTTTAACAAAAACGTTGCTTTGGATAAAATGAACTGCAAACGCTAGTACACAACTAAGGGTTTTTAACTCGAAAATGTGTCCAATACTGTGTTAATGATGCAAAGGTTTTAACTTAAATCTTAATTATGGTTTTACAATATGGAGAAAGTTTGATAATGATGTTTTACTGTTGCAATGGTTTTAAGTAATCATGCAAATAAAGATATTACTCCCGCTCTATGTCGCTTCTCCAAACAGAAAGACAGCAAAACCGTTCTAAGACCTGGCTTTTGCAGTCTGGCCAGGAGGTACAGTCTAACACCAGCCAAGGGTTACGGTGCCTCTGGGGAAACACTTGGGGGTCAAGGCTCTCTCCATAAGCAGCCACCAGCAGGGTCCAGGGCAGGTCCAGTTGAAACTGGTAAGCTTGGCTCTTTCAAGTAAGTTGTCTTTTTGCAGCTTTTGAGTCCAAGTAGCTCAACGGAAGGTCAGCCAACTAACCCTTGGAGTCCATGTACTTGTCTTGGGTTCAAAATGGGAGCATGTCAAGGTCTTAGGGTTCTCCTCACAGTTCACAATATCAGGTGCAGTCCTTCTTCTTTCTTCCACACGTCCAGTATTGCTCTGCAGAGTGTGCCCAGGTGTACCGCATTTATGGCTGGCACTAGCCTGTGGGAAGGGGTGACTCATGGACCTCCCTGACCAATAGAGAAAAAGTTCCAAGGCATAACCCAATTAAGTTGTACAGCAGTTCCTGTGTGTCTTATTATAAACAATTCCACGGTGCTACTCTTTACCTTTTAGCTATTTAGCTCCTGGATGACAGTTGAAAACTCATGCAAATGGTCTTCTAGAGGGGCTTTTGGCAGGCTAGAGGTACATTTTTTAAAGTGCTTTTCGTGAAATTTTTGTTACAACTTTGCCAATGAATTGGTTTAGTAATAAAAGTTTTTAAAAGGCCATGAATTAAAACTTTTTATCTGGTAGATAGGCAGAGAATTATTTATTAACTCTAATAAGGCATCCAGTGTTTTCCTATGGAACAGCTTACTCTACTACAGTAAACATAGTTTTTAGTGCATTGCCACTGTAAGGACATTTTTAACATTAAACCTTTACAGGCCCTACTTTTTAATATAATGCACCCTGCCTTATGAGCGTTTAAGGTCTACTTACTGGTGACTAACTTATAGTTAAAAAGAGCGATTAAGTCTGACAAAAGGGGTTATTTTGACAAGTAGAATTGGCAGTATAAACTTGTACAGCCAAGATACTGGTGGCAAGCATGCAGTCATAGTTTGCAATGTTACTTTAGTGGGGGTACCATATGTGCAGCTGTCTGCTAGTGACATTTAACATATAGGCCCTGAGTACACTTTCTATCATGTACTAAGGACTTGTAGATAAGTCAAATATGCTACATAGGAGTATAGCCCATTTCAACACATTTTAGGGGTCACAGCATATGCAGTGGGTCCAGGTCAGCAGAGTCCCCGTGCACAGAGTAGAGAAAACAGCAATATTAGTTCAAAAAAATGAGGGTGATTATGCCTAAAGGAGATATTTTCTTACAGTGCTAAAACCCCCTTACTTACTCACATATGCTATTACATTGCAGATCCCTTTCATCGCCTTGGGTTTTAACTGTTACTCAGTTTGACATTCAATTTTATGGGCTCTATGCAAGAGATGAATCCCATATCATTGGTGCCTGTGGACAATGCATGTAAAATAAATTCTGATAACTTAGGAGACATGACAACTAGGCCTGGGCAAAAATTTCGTTCCGTTCGCGGAAATTGCGATAATTTGGCATTTTTGCGTTCCGCGGAGAGCGCGAAAATGTCAAAAATTCCGGTTTCCGCAGCTTGGCGATAATTTGTTTCTTGCTCGCGCTGTAAAATGATACATTCTCGCGCGCGCGCGATCGCCTTACCTGAATCCCTGCGTTCGCCGACAAGTTTTCTTGATCCGGTCGCGTTCTCCATGAGATGTTGTATTGTTTTTAGCCATTTGCGCTGTCTCGCGACAGTTCGCGCCCGCAGTGACGTCATGCGTCGCGCGATCACGTCTTTCTTCTCGCGATCATGCACCGCGAGAACAACTCAAAACAAGATGGCCGCGCCCGCAAGCAACCACATGGGTAAGTTGGCGACCCGCAACCATGCAGAAAATCTCGCGAACATGCCGGAAAAAAACTTCCGCATCTTCGCGATATTTCTGCTTGTTTGCGATAATTTTAAACATTCTCGCGATAATTTGCGAAGGTTAATTCCGCAAATTCCGCCCACCCCTAATGACAACCTAGTCTGCATCCTCTGGACAACTCAAATGATCACACATTGTTGCAAGTATCTCACTCTCTTGTTATGGACGTTTGTTCAAGAACACTCCTTCTGCGGTATAAAACATGAAGAAATTCAATTTACACAATATATCCCTGCATAACAAATTTGTTGTGGGAATTGGGCTAAGTAAAAAGAATGCTTGTCACTAATGTGTCCCACAGAAATTGAAATAGGACATGGTGGGAGACTCTCTGGATAGAAATACCAACTGCATCTTTGGAAATTCCTGCGAGAGGAAAAGAAAGGAATTCAATGGCTTTGAGACCCATGTCAATAGGGCAATGTAGGACAGTGGAGTATTATCTGGCAAGGGGGTTAGACCTCACCATGTAATACTATCACAATACTCCAAAGATGGTCCTTGGATTCACACTAATAAATCCTTAGCTCAGTCCTGGTAGTGTGGCAAAGTGCAGTCAGGCTTTACTAGAGAAACATGTGTTAAGCATTTCAGAATACCAACATCAACGATAAGTAATTGACAAAACTCTAGAGAAATCCAACACCAATGTATAAAACTAGAGTGTACTTTTATCTTAAGTTAGAAACCAAAATGAACAGAATAGCATTCATATAACCGGAGTTATAGATTTTTGAAGCAATATAAAATCAGTGCAGAATAATACATTAAACCCTTACCATTGCAGTCAATGGGCAAATTCACTAGGGACACTCGGTCACATGCAGGTTCGAGTTGTGTGGTACGATCGCTCGGTGAAGGTGATGCAGGTCTCAGAGCCAAGCCATGACAGCCAGTTCAATTTGATCTGGCCTGTGGAGCCCAGGTGCAGAGTTGACCTGGATGGCTCTGGTGCTGAACGGGAGCATTGGGAGAGCTGCTTTTACCATAAATGGTGCGACAGGGGAAAAAGATGCAAAAAGACAACCACAGTGTGGTTTCTGACATCGGTCGAAGGTTGAATGGAGTTCCTTCTTAATGCAGCGTCGAGTAAAGGGGCCAGTTGCAGGACTGTCTACCAACAAGCTTTGGCAGGGGTAAGTAGAGCAGAAAGTGACTTTGACTACCGGTGGTCCAGGGGAATGTAGTAGCTGTCTGTAACTTGGTGAAAGGCAGAACTACAATTTGCACAATGCACTAGACCATCTGGATATAGGCGATCCCTTTGAGGGCCGATGGCCAGGGATGCTTCGGATACGGAGCAATGTTTTACCTGCAGTTTGCAGGGGACTAGAGCAACAAATCCAGGGGAGTCTGGGGGTGCTTCAGCCATCCACGGGGGGTAGAAATGGGAGATAGCCAGGGATGAGTCTCGATCAGACAGTTCCAAGAGCGTTGCCATAAGTGCAGGGTATCCCTCTATTACTTTGTGCAAAACTTGTTGCTGAAATGGGTCCTCTTTAATGGAGGTTGTTCAGAACTGAGAATTCTGGTGTCAGGGGTCCTTAAATCCTATATTTAGAGGGGTTAGTGGTGTGAGAGCAAGTAGACAATTGACAGCTTGTCCCTGCAGCTAGTCCACCCCTGAGGACCTGGCTCAACCCCACATCTGCCCCAGCCATTGCCACAGCGATCCCCGGTGGATAGAAAATGATTCACCAGGACCAACAAGTCAGGAGGAGACATATCCATCATTCACAAAGAGACCATACAGTGTACCACCATCACCGACAACAAAACAACCTCCATGGAACATCTCAACTTCAAGCTCCACATGGATGACAAGACAACCATCAGAGACACCCTCACTAACTGACCCCCAGGCCCACGCTTCAGCTTCTGCAACATCATCGCAGACTTTATTGCTCCTCTATCCTTACACTCCAAGGACTACATCTTCCTTGCAGACCTAAATTTCCACATGGACGACCCCAATTACAAAAACACCACACACCTTCTTGACAGTATGAGCAGCCTCGGATTGACCTAGATCGTCAATGACCCTACACAAGCTGGTCCCAATTTTCCCTCCAGCAACCGTGCCAAATACAGTAATGTGACAAAACTCACGTAGACCGATTACTCCATTGTCCACTTCAGCATCTCCAGCCTCCACACTGCCGCCCCCAAGATGACCAACGGCCCCCTAATGAGAGGTAAAATAAAACATCAGACACCAGCTGGGCAAACACCCTCAACACCTCTAGCCCTGCTACCACCACCAACCTCAAACAGGGTGTGAAAAACATGAACAGACAGGATCATCCCCATCACCAGCAACATGCAGAAAAAATCCTCTAAAAAGACCAGCTGAAACACCCAAGAACTCAGAAAAGCGAAACAAGACAGCAAGCAGTTGGAGAGGAGATGGTGCACCAGCAAGGACATCTCTGACAGGGCAGCCTTCAAGACCTCCCTCAACCTCTAGCACCACCTGCTGAGGGCAACAAAGAAGACAGTCATTTCCACATGAATCGAAACCAGCTCCAACAACACCAAGGAACTTTTCAATGCCATTAAGGGATTCTCCAACTGTCAGAACCAAGACATCTTTAAGACAGCACAGGAGCAGAATGATGCTTAGTTCCCAATGCCCCGTTCGGAACGTCCCTGTTACGTTTTCTTTTAATTGTCTATCACAGGTAAGTATCAAGGGCAGAAAGGGGTTGGGGACATAGGAGGAGACTGCCAAGGACCTCTGTGTTCTGTCTGCTTTGCCGCATCGTCTTTCGAGTAGCTGAAAGCAATTTGCAATTCTCAATAAACTCTTTAATTATTCAATAAATAACGTTGTACAATTATATTACCCAATGTCCTTACCAGAGCAATACTTGGCATTGGCTTCTCTTCTATTGTCTTCTCTTGTAGATAAAAGAACTGAGGAACTTCTAGCAAGAGGTGTGGAATACCACTGTACTACGTAGCAAGAAGAGGAGGAATGAATAATTCGAGCTACTCTTCACCAAGGAGAATTTCAGGTAAGAGAAATTATGTTTTCATTTAACGGGAAATGCATTAGCTCTAACTGCTAACGAGGACGAGGTAAGACTGCAACTCTTGTATTTAAATGTACTCAAAAATCCTTTGTAACAATGGAAGCTAGATAGTATTGCTATAAGTGCTACACTGTCCTTATCTTAGTAAACCTTTTAACTAAACACTTTTAACCTGAGAAAGGATTACGCGAATAGACTCTGAGCAGTGTTACATTGTAACCATAAATGCGGCGAGGGAAGAAAACACGCCTGCATAAGGTTAACTCCAAGATGCTCTGACAGGATAATTAATCCGAGAGCAACTCCAAATTAGTTCAATTTCTAAATGAATGTACGCCACAATAGACACTAACCTGAACCCCTGAAGCACTAGAAATGCAGGAACCGTCGGACCTAAATGCTGGCCAAGACGAGTCTACCCTGACTGACTGGATGCAATAGAGCTACGGGAAAAGCAGCTATCTCAGGGAAAATCTCCGGTGAAGTGCGCAGTAGAATGTTGGTGCGCGCTTCACCAAGCCAGGATATTCTAAGGAGAACTAGACTGTTGCCTGGCAAACGGGCAGGTGGCCATCTTAAATGTCCAGCGCTGCCAGCATGCCCGCCAGCTAAGATCACCACGCGACCCAGAGCTTTGCCTGCAGAAACGTGAAGTGGAATGAGGGCCACGGTAGTGTCAGGAGGAGGAAACGTCCTGTGAAGCCTGACAGTACCCCCTCCCAACAGGTTTCCTCCAAACGTGGTTTAGTAGGATATTTCGTGTGGAAGGCCCTGACCAAATGTGGAGCATGGACATCAGTACTTTTCTCCCAGGATCTGTCATCTGGGCCGTAACCTTTCCAGTCAATAAGGTAATAAATGTCATTGTGTACCCTTTTGGAATCTAAGATTCTTTTGACCTCAAATTCGACCTCATCATCAATCACCAAAGGAACAGGAGGGGTTGTGCGTAGTAAGACAGGTTGAACCTTTTTAAGCAAGGAAATGTGAAAAACCGGATGTATTTTGGTAGTTTCTGGGAGAGTTAAACGGTAAGTGACTGGGCTGATACTTTTTTCCATAGGATAGGGTCCCACGAAATGGGGCTGAAACTTATGGGGACCTTTTAACTTGAGATATTTGGTAAAAAGAGCCAGACCAGGTGACCTATTTGAAAATTGGGTTCTTTCTTTTGTTTGAAGTCAGCAAAGTGCTTATAGGGTTCCTTAGCTACCGTCAAATTCTGGCCGCTTGGTGAATCTTGGTTACATGTTGGGCCATTTCCTGAACTGCCGGAACGTCTACACTGCCACATTCAATTTGGGAATTGGGATGTCTGCCGTAATTCATGAAGAAGGGTGAATAACCTGTGGACACATTTTGGGAATTATTATGAGTAAACTGCTGTTCACAGGTAGTCGGGCCAGTCACCATCTTCATCAAGCAGATAGAGCCGTAGATATTGTTCTAATTCCTGATTAGTGCGCTCAGTCTGCCCGTCAGTTTCTGGGTGGAAACTGCTGGAGTAACGATGGTCTATTTGCAACCCCTTGGTGTAAGCTTTCCAAAACCGGGACAGAAACTGGGAGCCCCTATCAGTAATTAATACCTTAGGAACCCCATGAAGTCGTATTACAGTTTGGTTAAATAGCTGGGACAGTTGTTTCTCTGTGGGCACTCCCTTGAAGGGCACGAAGTGTGACATTTTACTAAAAGTGTCAACACAAACTAGAATAGTGTCAAAACCATGGGATGATGGCAGTTCAACAATGAGGTCCAAAGAGACTGTGCGCCAAGGATACTGGCGAGTGGGTAGTGGTTGCAACAATCCTTTAGGAGCTTGCCTGTCCGATTTTCCCCGTGCACAGATCTCACATCCTAAAACATGCTGACGTATATTTCGACTCATGTGTGGCCACCAAAATTTGCGCTTTATCAAGTTTTCTGTCTTTTGTACTCCTTTGTGGCCGGCCAATGGGTTGTCAGGACACTCGTACAAGGCCTTTGTTTGAAGATTTTTGGTGGACAAAAATAACGCTTGTCCTTTATAAGGCAAACCATGTCGGATAAGTCTCTGTGGGTCCTCAGTCAACCAGTTCTCGATTTCTGTTGAATTCAAGGTATTCCAGATTTGTTCTTCAAAAGGTAATGGGGAAATGGTTCCTATGATTTTGTCATCTGGAATGATTTGTTGGTTTTCGTCTGGTTGTCAGTGTCCAGTCTAGATAATGCATCTGCTTTGCCATTTTTCGAACCAGGTCTATAGGTTATAACAAAATCATAATCTGCAAAATAAAGCGACCATCGCAGCTGACGGGGCGTGAGGGTTCGGGCTGATCTCAGAAACTTCAGGTTTCTATGGTCTGTGAATTCCATTACCGTGTGCTTAGCACCCATTAAATAGTGCCTCCATCCTTAAAGGCGTCCTTGATCGCCAAAAGATCTTTCTCTGTGATAGTGTAGTTACATTCAGCAGGGTTGAGCTTATGAGAACGGTAAGCTACTGGATGCAGTTACCCTGTTTCCTTGTGTCCCTGGGAAAGTATTCCCCCAATGGCCAGTTCCAAGGCATCTGTTTCGAGGTAAAAGGATTGAGTAGGATCAGCATGAAGTAGAATTGGTACTGTGGTGAAGCTGGTTTTTTGCAAGTTAAAGGCTTCCTTAGCTTCCTCAGACCATTTAAAGGTTACTCCCTTCTTTAACAAGCGTGTCAATGGCAAAAGTTTCGGAAAAAACTCTAGTATGAACCTTCTATAGAAATTTGCGCACCAAATGAAGCTCTGAACTTCCACGCTGTTACCGCTTCCACTTTTTGCTTGTCCATCGTTATTCCAGAGGGTGACAATACGAATCCTAAAAACTTGACCATGTTTGTGTTGAATAAACACTTCAGCTCAACATACAAGGAGTTTTCTTGTAAACGTTGTAGCACAGCTCAAACTTGTGCTCGATGTTCCTCTTCTGTTCTGGAATAGATAATAATATCGTCAATGTACACGATAGCACACTTGTTGATAAAGTCACCCAAAACATCGTTGATAAAATATTGGAACGCTGCTGGAGCATTGCATAGACCATACGGCATCACAAGATATTTATAAAGTCCATATTTGGTCCAGAAGGTTGTTTTCCACTCATCGCCTTCTCTGAGCCTGATCAAGTGGTAGGCTCCACGCAGGTCCAATCTGGTGTATATTGTTGCCTCCTTCACCTGGTCTAAAAGAACTGAAATGAGGGGCAGCAGGTAACGTTTTTTTGATAGTTATCCGGTTTATCGCTCTGTAGTCAATGCAAGTCCTGAGATCCCTCCTTTCTTCGGCACGAAGAAGAAAGGAGAAGAGACTGGAGACTGTGATGGCCAGATAAATCCGTTCTCTAGATTTTTTTTTTCAAATATTCCTTTAGGTGCAGATTTTCTTTCTCTGTCAAGGCTTAGATGCGACTGCATGGCAAGTTCGCTCCTGTTCCAGATCAATGTTACAGTCATAAGACCTGTGTGGTGGTAATTTCTCGGCCTCGACTTCATCGAATACGTCTTCAAAATCTCGATATTCTTCAGGAATTTCGGTTGTCTGTATGACACACCATTCTCACAAAGCTGTGCAGCGACACTAGGGGGCATATTATCAAGGACAGCGTTAAAATTATCTCCGCTTTAGCGGCAGGAAGCTGTCGCTAAAGCGGAGATAATGGGTTTGATAATATGCCCTTGAGAATTCCAATAGAAGCCCATGTACACACCAGAACATTTGCTTCTATTGGAATTCACAAGGGCATATTAGCAAGCCCATTATCGATGCTTTAGCGGCAGTTTCCTGCCGCTAAAGTGGCAATAATTTTAACGCCGGTTCTTGATAATATGCCCCTAGGTTCAGAATGGTTCTAATTTTCCACAAAACAATGTCTTTTGAAAAACTCGGAATCTAACTGGATGGTCCTGGCCCCCCAATCAATGGATGGATTGTGTTCAGTTAGCCATGGAAGCCCTAAAATCATTTGGAATTGAGGGGCGTCGATCAGGTTGAACTGTAGAGTTTCTTGATGACCTTCAGGGGTGATCATTTGCACAGACTCTGTATGACTCATTATTGGACCGGATGTCAAATTGGTTCCATCGATCACTCTAACTACTGAGTGTTTGTAACCCTATGTGTAGCAAATTTCAGGTCGCAGAAGTTTCTAGTTGCTCCAAAATCTACCATAACAGAAATGTCCTTCAACACTATATTGCGGAGTTTTAACGTTATGGTCAAGATCAGATGAGATGATACTTGAAGGGTATGATCCAAATGATGTTTTATTGGAGTTGTTTCTCCATTCCCATCCACCAGTCCAAATCCACTTACTGGTGGTGCTGCAAGTTTTCCTTCCTGGTCTCTTTAGACAAGCTTTTACACTACTTCCACAGTACAAACATAGTTTATTTTGTCGCCTCTTCTCCTTTTCCTCTTTCAATAGAGGAACATCGAATGGCGCCAATCTGCATTGGTCCTACTCCAGAGGCATTCTCAGTAATTCGAACTGTGTCAGACTTGATTCGGTCAAAACGAGGAACACTCGGTCTGAAGTCTTTATTTCGTTCGCCCTTCCGTTCATTTTGTCGAAAAGCTATCTCCAAGATAAAATCCACTAATGCTGAGATCTCAGTAGGACGATTCAGAATTTGTGCCAAGGCATCTTTCAATTCTTCATTCAATCCTCTGTAGAACACTGCTGCCCTCTTATCTTCTGGCCATTTTGTTTCCACAATTAACTTGTTGAATTGGGCCAAGTAGGTGATCAACTGCCTCCCGATTCCCTTGCCTGAGCTCTAGCAATTCATTGTCCGTGGCCTGTGATGCCCTTCGCCGATCAAAAATTCAAAGAAATTCCTTCTTAAAGTCTTCAAAATTGTACAGGACGCGATCATCGTTAGTCACCAATGGCATAGACCACGAGGCAGCGTCCCCACTGAGATAGGATAGGAGGAACACCAAACGAGATTGAGCATTGGGAAAAATTGTTGAGGGGCACATAAAGTGAAGAGAACATTAAGTAAGAAAAATGTGCGCCTTTTGGGGATCTCCATTAACCCCTTCAGTGCCCCGCCCTTTCCCCCTCCTGTGCCGGGCATTGTATTAGCGGGCGGGGTCCATGACGAGATAGTCTCGTCATGGGCACAGCGCAACCGCGCTCCATGACGAGACTATCTCATCATGGGCATAGAAGAGGTTAAACCGCTCTGGGGGGGCGAGGGGTATTACTGGAGATAGTGAGTGAACATCTTGAATGGGAACAAAAGAAGAGGGAATAGTGCTAGGTCTTTGGGTTTCCTGACTAGTCCCTGAATCGGACCCTCCCATTCTATTTGCTAATTCTGTTGTTTCCCTCCTTGAACTAATTCATTTTTGTCTCAGAATTGTATTTTCCTCTCTGACTGCTTCTAAATCCCTTTGGATATTTCCCAGGATGTTACCTATTTTTTTTAAATCAAACTCTTCAGCCATTCTGCTTGGGTGCTAGTACCAATGTGGGCACTTCACTCTGTCAGAACCAAGACCTCTTTAAGACAGCACAGGAGCAGTATGAAGCTTAGTTCCCAATGCCCCGTTCGGAACGTCCCTGTTAGGTTTTCTTTTAATTGTCCATCACAGTTAAGTACCAAGGGGGAAAAAGGGATGGGGATATAAGAATAGACTGCCAAGGACCTCTGTGTTCGGTCTGCTCTACCGCTTCTTCTTTCGAGTAGCTGAAAGCAATTTACAATTCTCAATAAACTCTTTAATTTTTCAATAAATAACATTGCATAATTATATTAACCAATGTCCTTAAAAGAGTAATACTTAGCTTCTCTCCTGTTGTCTCCTCTTGTAGATAAAAGAACTGAGGAACTTCTAGCAAGAGGTGTGGAATACCACTGTACTACGTAGCAAGAAGAGGAGGAATGAATACTTCGAGCTGCTCTTCACCAAGGAGAATTTCAGGTAAGAGAAATTATGCTTTGTTTTATGGTAAATGCATTAGCTCTAACTGCCAACAAGAATGAGGTAAGACTGTAACTCTTGTATTTAAATGTACCTTTCTAAGAATGGAAGCTAGATAGTATCGCTATAAGTGCTACACTGTCCTTAACATAGTAAACCTTTTAACTAAACACTTTTGACCTGAGAAAGGATTACGCAAATAAACTCTGAGCAGTGTTACATTATAACCATGAATGTGGCGAGGGAAGAAAACATGCCTGCGTAAGGTTAACTCCAAGACGCTCTGACAGGATAATTAATCCGAGAGCAACTACAAATTAGTTTGACTTCGAAATTAATGTATGTCACAATAGACACTAACCTGAAACCCTGAAGCACTAGAAATGCGGGAACCGTCGGAGGTAAACAGCGGCCAAGATAAGTCTACCCTGACTGACTGGACGCAATGGAGCTACGAGAAAAGCAGCTATCTCAGGGAAAATCTCCAGTGAAGTGCACAGTAGAATGTTGGCGCTCGCTTCACCAAACCAGGAGATTCAAAGGAGAACTAGACTGCTGCCTGGCAAACAGGCAGGCGGCCATCTTAGATGTCCAGCGCTGCCAGCATGTCCGCCAGCTAAGATAACCACGCGACCTAGAGTCTTGCCTGCAGAAACATGAAGTGGAAAAGATGGCCACGTTGGGTCACGAGGAGGAAACCTCTTGTGAACCCTGACACCAACCCAGCTGCCAGTGAAAACAACATTGCACCTTCACAGGAGCTGTGTGACAACCTTGCCCACTTCTTTCATGACAAGATCACAACCATATACAGAAACTTTGAACCCCAACTCACACCTATGGACTTCCTTAACAGATGAACCAACACCGTAACTGATACAAACCACACACTGACCACCTGGAACATCCTCTCCACCCAGGACACCACCTCCACCATGAACTCTAGCCACTCAGGAGCTCCCACTGACCCATGCCTGCACCACATCTTCAACTTCTGAAGCCAAAGTATCGGCCAGGAATTCATCACTCTACTCAACACCCCTATCCCCACTGCAACATTTCCCGATGCCTAAGTTGGACCACTACTCAAAAAACTCTCCACCGACCCCAGTAAACTCAAAAACTACCAGCCAATCTCCCTGCTCCCATTCCCAGTGAAGGTACTGAAAAAAATTATAACAATCAACTCATGACACATCTGGAGCAGAACCAGCTACTCAATGTCTCCCAATCCGGCTTCTGCAGAGATCACAGTACTGAAACCTCCCTGATTGTATCCACAATGACATCCAAACCCTCCTCGACCGAGGAGAAACTGCATCTTTGATCCTCCTCAACCCCTTGGCAGCCTATGACACCGTATCCCACCACACACTGAAAGACTCCACCACATTGGCATCCAAGGGGATGCACTCTGATGGATTACCTCCTTCCTCACTGGAGGAACCCAGAGGACCCACCTTTCACCTCTGAACGCAAGGAGATCACCTGCGTTGTGCCCCCTGTGAGAAGGTGGCCTGATATATGCTGTCCACTAGTTCTAGTGGGCACCCTGTATCAGTCCAAACAACCCCTTATAGGTTATAGACAACCTTTATTGAAAGCTATCCTAGTGGTAGCTATGGAGATCAGCCTTCAGGTTAAGTCTTGAACGAATGTAAAGCAGCTTGTTTTACCAGTCTATAACCTCTTGAATGATCAAATGAAAGGACAACCACACCAGGTATATATTTAAAATATATGTATTTAGGTTAACACACACCCCTCTAGTCTCTTTATGAGACTGGAGTTCAAAGTACTTAAGTTACAAGATAGCAATCATCAGTAAAAGCACAAATACACGTTTGGGCCCCAGGGGCGTACCAAACCGTATACCAAAAAAGTGGTATAAGAACCACGACTGGAACAGGCACTAGGCCTATTGCCTCTAGAATCGCTGGGACCCCAAGGAACCACCCAAGGTAGTGACACAGGGGACCCACGGGGACTATATGCAGTGTGTAAACACAACCGCGGGTTCCTATTATCTTCTATGGGCAATATCACCGTTGGAAATTTAAAGATTAGAGACACTTCTAATCGAGTCTGGACCAAACCCTTTTGGATTTAAGAAGTTCTAGGGCTAGCACCCACAAGAGCACCGGAGAACTCGAGTTACCTCACCCAGGGAAGTCGGGTGCATAGGTGTCTTTTGGTGCCGCGACGTCGATTTCAATGGAAGCCTGCAAAGAACTGCTGCTGCCGTGAAGAGGAGAAGTTTCCGAAGAGATCCAAGCCTGGATCTAGGATGTAAGGAACCTGAAAGCAGAGGGAACAGAGTCTGGGTCACTAGCCAGTGACCGAGGGCAGGACAGACCAATGCCCACAGATGTCGGGTGCTCCAGGTGAGTTGATGGGTGTCTTGCCTCTTCAGCCACGAGGTCCAGGAGGCGTCGATGAAGTCCACGAGCCGGACTCGAGCTGCCCCACAAATTGTGAGTGCTGGGGTGTCGGCGACCAGAATGGACCCAACAAGCCTTGGCAACGGCAAGTCACTGGAATTCAGAGAAAGGACTGCGGTGCAGACCAGCAAGGTCTGAGGGACTGACCCAGCAAGGGTCATTCGGGGCACGTCTGGAGCAACCAGGTAAGCCCAATCAGAAAAGGAGTCACCTTCGTGGGGACCTGCTAGCCAACAGGCTAGTGATCACAAAGGAGCCTTGAGCGGTTGCACTTGAAGCTGGCCCACGGGTCACTCGTAGAGTGGAGGCTAACAATCTTCGGAGCAGGAGTTGCTCACGGCTGGGGCTACTCGGAACCCAAAGCACAACTTCGAGGAGGACCAGGAAGATAGTGTTGCTGCAAAAGTTCACGGTGTCCAGGGGTCACAGTTCCACATCACACACGATAGCCACGGGCCTCAGCTTTGCTGTGGACTCAGGGTAGCCTCAGGGAAGTCTGGAAATCCACCTCTGGGGATGCAGAGACTTCGGCGTCCGGTGGGAGCTTCAGAATTGCAGACCAGTCAGTTGCTTCTTTGGTACCTGCCAAGCAGGGGAGTCACTCCTTGACCCCAAGGGAGATCTCTTCAGTCTTCTAGTCAGGATAGAACGTCAAAGGTCCAGGATGTACATTGTAGAGTTTCGTCCAGCGTATTCTAAAGTCTCAGGGACTGGATTCCTATACTTATAGTAAGTTTAGGGGATGGACTAACTCTAAGGCCCCACCTATGGGTGGGCCAGGAAAGGGGTGGTTACACCCATTTACTTTGTCCAGTTTCGTGCCAGAGCAGGGGCAGGTAGCCCCTGCAACCGGTTTGAACTGGGCTATGCACAGGGACACCAAACGTGCCCCCAGTGCAGGACTTCAAAGCACCAGAGAGTGCTCCCGCCCAGCCCCAATACGCATCAGCCTGTCTTGGGAGGTGGGGACACCTCTCCTCGACAGGAAACCTATTGTCCAGGCCTCCCCTGCCGGATTTTTGGTCAGCAGCAGGAGGCCAGACCCGTGTCTGTTGCAGAGGCATCCATTTTGCGACTTTTTGCACCTTGATGCATTGGTGACTGTTTGCACCATGTAATAGGAACAGTGTCCTTTTGTGGTCTTGATATCCATTTTGTGATACCAGCGCTCAGGAAAGTCCTTCCGGGTTTAGCCAGTGTGAACATGTCTCTCCCTCTAGAAGGGTGGAATGCTACCCCCGCCGCCAGAACTGGTGGGGAGGGTAGTATTCCAAAGCGTTTGACACCAAACAGGACATGTTTTGATGCAGCCATCCCAAAGTTAGCATTTACCGCGAGGTTATAATGCACTTAAGAGTATATGGTATGGCTGTATCACAGAACAGCCATAAGGAAGTATTTCCGAAAGCTGCAGAGGGGCTCATCTCATGCTTGGGCACCCTATTACACAAAACCAAGCACTCTGCCTTCAGGATTGTCAAGGCCTGCCATAGGAGTGGCTTATAGGTTTATATGTGTATGTATAGGGTAGTGATATAGGTAGTCTATACCACAGTAAGGGGTGCAAGCACACCCTTACCCAGGCTGCAGTAGCAGACCTGTGGTGCCATTTTGGAGTGCTTCCCAGGGGTGGCATAATATATGCTGCAGCCCCTGGTAGGTGTCTGAGGTACCTATGCCCTAGGTACATGGTATACCATATACTAGGGACTTATAAGGCACTCCAGAATCCAATTAGATATGTACCTAATGTACATGGAAACCATTTTAGAGAGGAAGCAGCTAGGCTGTGGTCCTGATTAGCAGGGCCACAGCCAGACTAAGGTCAAAAAACAGTGAAACACCAGCAAAAAGTGGGGGTACTCATGTGAAGCAGATCCTACTCTCCTACACAACCCCCCCCCCCACCCCCAACGCAGGGTCATTAAACTCACCTTGACCAGTTGAAACTTCATGTTCTAAGTGGAAATACCTAGAGAGTCCATCTGTATTGGCATGGTTACTCCCAGGTCTATGTTCCACTGTAAAGTCCATCCCCTGTAGGGAAATGGACCACCTAAGCAGTTTGGGGTTTTCACCCTTCATTTATTTTATCCATAAGAGGGGCGTATGATCAGTCTGAACAAGAAAGGGAGTACCAAACAAGTATGTCCTCAACTTCTTCAGAGCTCAAACTACAGCAAAGGCCTCCGTCTCAATGGCTGACCAACGTTTCTCTGTAGGGGTCAGCCTTCTGCTTATGAAAGCTACTGGCTGATCCTGACCTCCTTCATTCAATTGTGGCAGTACAGCCCCAACCCCCAATTCAGATGCATCAGTTTGAACAATGAACTTCTTGGAGTAGTCAGGACTCTGCAGAATGGGAGCAGTACACATGGCCTGCTTCAGGTCATCAAATGCCTTTTGATAGCTGGCTGTCCACTGAACCTTTTTGGGCATTTTCTTAGAAGTTAAGTCATTCAAGGGTGTCACTATTGATACATACCCTTTGACAAATCTCCTATAGTACCCAGTCAGGCCTAAGAAGGCTCTCACCTGAGTCTGGGTAGTTGGAACAGTCCATTCCATTATGGTCTGGATCTTGCTCTGCAATGGTTGAACCTGGCCTCCACCTACAGGGTGACTTAGATACACAACCTGACTGCGCTATCTGGCACTTACTAGCCTTGATAGTTAGGCCTGCTTTTTGCAGGGCCTCCAAAACATTCCTTAGGTGGACCAGGTGATCCTCCCAGGTGGAGCTAAAGACAGCAATATTATCTAGATATGCTGCACTAAAGGCTTTCAGGCCTGTGAGAACTGTATTCACCAACCTTTGGATAGTGGCAGGTGCATTTTTTAGACCAAAGGGCATCACCACAAATTGATAGTGCCCACTAGGGGTTGAAAATACTGATTTTGGCTTTGCATCATCAGCTAATCTGATCTGCCTGTAGCCAGCTGTCAAGTCAAATGTGCTGAGGTACTTGGCTGAGGCCAAAGTATCTATGAGCTCATCTGCCCTTGGTATTTTATGGGCATCAGTCCTAGTGACTGCATTGAGACCCCTGTAGTCCACACAAAACCTCATCTCTCTTTTTCCACCACTGGTGTGAGGTTTTGGCACAAGACCACTGGACTAGCCCAAGGGCTATCTGAGGGTTCAATATCTCCCAAATCCAACATTTTCTGGACTTCTGTCCTGACATAGTCCCTGACATGGTCAGGTTGCCTATACATCTTATTTTTAATAGGCAGACTGTTCCCAGTGTCCACTTCATGAGTGCAACAGGTAGTCTGACTTGGAGTCAGTGAGAACATGTGTCTGAACTGATTGAGAACCTGTCTGCAATCAGTTTGCTGCTGGGCAGTGAGGCTGCCTGCCAAGGCTACACCATCAACTGACCCATCATCAGGGTTCTGTGAGAGGAGGTCAGGGAGTGGGTCACTCTCTTCCTCCTGTCCCTCATCAGTTGCCATGAGCAAGCCCATGTCAGCCCTGTCCACATATGGCTTCAGCCTGTTGACATGGAGAACCCTATGGGGACTCCTGGGAGTTCCTACGTCCACTAAATAAGTAACCTCTCCCTTCTGTTCAACAATAGTGTGAGGTCCACTTCACTTGTCCTGGAGAGCTGCTGGGGCCACAGGCTCCAACACCCACACTTTCTGTCCTGGCTGGTAAACAGTCAGTACAGCCTTTTGGTCATGCCAGGCTTTTTGCAGTTCCAGGCTAGCCTCAAGGTTTTTGTTTGCCTTTTTCATGTACTCAGCCATCCTGGAGCGGAGACCAAGTACATAGTCCACCATGTCTTGTTTTGGGTGCTTGAGAGGTAACTCTCATCCTTCCTTCACCAAACACAATGGACCCCTGACAGGGTGACCAAACAAAAGTTCAAATGGGCTGTAACCAACTCCCTTTTGAGGCACCTCCCTGTATGCAAATAAAAGGCAGGGCAAGAGCAGGTCCCATTTCTGCCTATGCTTCTCTGGGAGTCCTTTGATCATGCCCTTTAAGGTTTTGTTGAATCTCTCAACTAAACCATTGCATTGTGGGTGATAGGGCGTGGTGAATTTTTAATTCACTCCACACTCCTTCCACATAGCAGTTAAGTAACTTGACATAAAGTGTGTCCCTCTATCAGATACTACCTTCTAAGGAAAGCCTACTCTTGAGAACACACTCAAGAGAGCTCTTGCCACTACAGGTGCTGTATTGGTCCTTTTGGGAATTGCCTCTGGGTACCTGGTGGCATGATCCACCACCACCGTATAAATCTGTGCCCAGATGCTGTTTGGGGATCCATGGGACAAACAATGTCAATCCCTTCCCTTTCAAAGGGCACCCCCACCACAGGTAGGGGTATCAGGGGGGCCTTTGTAGTGCCACCTGCTTTGCCACTGGCTTGGCAGGTTACACAGGAGCGACACATCTCCTTTGTGTCTTTTGACATATGGGTCCAGTGAAAGTGAGGAACAATTCTGTCCCAAGTTTTGTTCTGGCCTAAGTGTCCTGCTAGGGGAATATCATGGGCTAGTATCAATAGGAAACCCCTAAACTTCAGATGTATAACCAACCTCCTGGATGTACCAGGCTTGGGGTCTCTACTCTCTGAATATAGGAGTCCATCAGCCCAATAAACTTTATGGGTGCCACCAGCATTCCCAACAGCCTCATCAGCAGCTTGCTGTCTGAGGGTTTCAAGAGAGGGGCAGGTTTTCTGCTCCTGGCTCAGATCAGACCTGGAAGGGCCCCCTGTCCCCAATAACTCAACCTGGTCAGGTTCAAGCTCCTCTAGGACAGTTCTTTCTTCAGGCTCAAGATCATCTCCCTGAGGAGACTGATCAGTATCCTGAGACAGGTGGCAAGGCTCTGCCTTAACCCCACTGCTCCTCCTCTTGTGAGGCATCTGGTCCATTATTCCAGAATCAAGCTTTTGACATTTTAGCCTGTGACCTAGTCACCACAAAGCATGTGCAGGGATCCCTAACATTTCTGCATGCGTCCTGAGTTCCACTTCAGCCCAAGCTGAAGTTTCTAGATCATTGCCAAGCAAGCACTGTACTGGTAGGTCTGCACTTACCACAACCTTCTTGAAGCCAGTTACCCCTCCCCAGGAAAAGTTAACAACTGCCAGAGAATTGTCTGTTCTGACATTGCTGGCATTGGTCACTTGGTACATTTCCCCAAGTATAATCTGCCCAGGATCCACAAGATCTTTTGTCATCATTGTGACACTTGCTCCTGTGTCCCTGAATGCCTAAGCTTCTACTCCATTAATTAAAGGCTGCTGTCTGTATTTGCCCAGGTTACTGGGGCTCACAAAGGGGGGCGTATCCATGCCCCCATCACTGACAAGCACAGCCTGAGTTGGTACTCTGACTAGGCCAGAGTCCATCTCAGAACCCAGGGTCAACCCTACTACACTCTTATTCTGTGTATTCCCACCACCAATTGTAACTGTACTAGGGGGAGCAGGTGCCTTAGGGGCATTAGTGGTGGTTGGAGGATTTTCCTTGGCCTTGGTGCAGTCACTAGTCCAGTGAATTTTCTGTTTACAGATTTTACACCAAGGTTTCTTTTGGCCTCTCCCTTTGTTAGCCTGTGAATCCCCACCCGAAGAATATTTTTGGGGCCCTTGTGAAGACTTCTGGTCTTTACCCTTGTCCCCACCCTTGTCAGAGTTTTTGGAATCTTGCTTCTAAGGGTCACCACCTTGGTTCTGTACCTTCTGCCTCACCATGGTTCTGACCCATTTGCCTGCCTTCTTTCCCAATTCGTGGGGAGAGGTCAGATCAGAGTCTACCAGGTACTGGTACAACAGCAGATTTTGACACTTATTAAGAATCTGCTCCCTCATTATCAGATTGTACAATCCTTTGAAGTCACACACTTTACTGCCCAATAACCACCCTTCCAGAGCTTTAGCAGCACAGTCAGAAAAGTCAACCCAGTCCTGATTCTGTGCTTTTTGGGTGTCTCTGAACTTTAACCTGTATTGTTCAGTGGTTAGGCCAAACCCATCTATTAGAGCACTTTTCAAGACTTTGTAGTCATCAGCATCCTCTTCTCGTACAGTGAGGAGCTTGTCTCTACCTTTGTCTGCAAAGGAGAGCCATAAGATTGCTGCCCACTGACCTTGAGGGACCTTCTGAAATTTACATGCCCTCTCCAAGGCAGTTATCCATTTGTGGATGTCATCCCCACTCTGGTAGGGAGGGACAATCTTACTTAGGTTTCTATGGTCATAAGACCTCTCCCTAGGGAAATTTCTGCCACAAAGGGACTCTCGTCCCTCCTTTTTACTAGCTCTGTAGAGCTCCAGGCCTTCCCTATCTAAGGCCATCTGCTGCTTTCAGAGATTCAAGAAAAGGTCGGGTCGTGCACAGACCAGGAAGGTAACGAAGGTTTGGTAAATTGTCGGGTGCCTCTGAGGTATCACTCTCAAACCCTAAGAGTGTGAAAAGACAAGCAAAATCCATGCGTTGGCTGAACTCAGGCAACGTCCCTCTGGGCACACCTCATGAAGCAAAAGCTTAGAGCGCATTGATTCGTCTGTTTAAGTGAAGATGCCGTGCATACTTGAAATCATAATATTTATTGGTATCTTGACTTTTCAACAATGCTTTGTAGGCTTAAAAATGCAATAATCGATGATATTATACATGCTCCATATCATCTAGTTGCCAATGCCATCCCAATGCATTTCGGGCCCATTTGGCCCTTCATCAGGGGAGTCTAAACAAAACATACATAACAAAGAATTACTATTCACAATGAGAGATAAGCCATGCAACAAAAGACAATGAGAGACCCTGCCAGCATATAGATAAACTCTGCAAGAAAACATGGTAGCCACCTTGTTATGTGCTGCAATGCATGAATAAACGTAAAGGGAACCAAAGGGATGTGAACTAACATTGCATTGATCAAGAATACTAAAAGTGAATAGCCAATGGTAACGAAAACGGTGAGCCACAGTGCCGTGTTTCATGCTCGGTAAAAGTAACAAAGTGAAGAGAAAACAAAAGTGAATGCTGCTGTTGTGCATCTCAAAAAAAACGAGAGCGTGAAACGAGTGCCTATACAAGCTCTGTGCAAGGTGAGATAACGTGCACATTACTAAACGCGCAAAGTGTTTCGATTCGTACGAGTATTTACCTTGTGCTGGAAATTTCAAGCTGTAAACAAACAGCGGTGCCGGTTCTCGGTCACGAAATGTGGGTGAGTCTGCTCGGCGAACGGCGCGCGTTTTAAATGAAAAGAAGCCGGTGTCGACCGGAAGTGACATGCAAGTAATACGTCCGCTTGGTGATGTGAAACTAGCGGATATCATCGGCGCCATGTTGCAAGTGCCAGTGAATGAACTAAACAGTGACTGAAATATAAACAAAGGACTAGTTAAGTGTGAAAAATACACCCAAATGAACGTGTGTGAAAATAATGTGAGTTGAAACATTGTGGGCATGCACATGCAGCTATACAGAATTTATAGGTGGCCGCTCATTTCCTAGAGAAACAACACAATATTTCACAATTGAAATTTCTGGTTTTGGAAACCGTATCAAGGATGGAGGGCAGAGACAATGACACCTTCCTGCTACAACGTGAAAACTTCTGGATTTATAAACTGGACTCTCTGAAACCGAAGGGTCTCAATGACCGCTTGGAATTCGCTTGCTACCTATAAATTCTGTATAGCTGCATGTGCATGCCCACAATGTTTCAACTCACATTATTTTCACACACGTTCATTTGGGTGTATTTTTCACACTTAACTAGTCCTTTGTTTATATTTCAGTCACTGTTTAGTTCATTCACTGGCACTTGCAACATGGCGCCGATGATATCCGCTAGTTTCACATCACCAAGCGGACGTATTACTTGCATGTCACTTCCGGTCGACACCGGCTTCTTTTCATTTAAAACGCGCGCCGTTCGCCGAGCAGACTCACCCACATTTCGTGACCGAGAACCGGCACCGCTGTTTGTTTACAGCTTGAAATTTCCAGCACAAGGTAAATACTCGTACGAATCGAAACACTTTGCGCGTTTAGTAATGTGCACGTTATCTCACCTTGCACAGAGCTTGTATAGGCACTCGTTTCACGCTCTCGTTTTTTTTGAGATGCACAACAGCAGCATTCACTTTTGTTTTCTCTTCACTTTGTTACTTTTACCGAGCATGAAACACGGCACTGTGGCTCACCGTTTTCGTTACCATTGGCTATTCACTTTTAGTATTCTTGATCAATGCAATGTTAGTTCACATCCCTTTGGTTCCCTTTACGTTTATTCATGCATTGCAGCACATAACAAGGTGGCTACCATGTTTTCTTGCAGAGTTTATCTATATGCTGGCAGGGTCTCTCATTGTCTTTTGTTGCATGGCGTATCTCTCATTGTGAATAGTAATTCTTTGTTATGTATGTTTTGTTTAGACTCCCCTGATGAAGGGCCAAATGGGCCCGAAATGCATTGGGATGGCATTGGCAACTAGATGATATGGAGCATGTATAATATCATCGATTATTGCATTTTTAAGCCTACAAAGCATTGTTGAAAAGTCAAGATACCAATAAATATTATGATTTCAAGTATGCACGGCATCTTCACTTAAACAGACGAATCAATGCGCTCTAAGCTTTTGCTTCATGAGGTGTGCCCAGAGGGACGTTGCCTGAGTTCAGCCAACGCATGGATTTTGCTTTCAGAGGTTGAACATGTCTTGCTCATACTTCAGCAGTCTCTCTCTCCTCTCCTGGGAGGTTTCCCTCCCTCTGTGAGAAGAAACAGAGGTTCCTATAGAGGAGTTAGACTGGATAGATCCCCTTGACAGAGACCTATCCCTTCTAGCCCTGTTGTCAGGCCTACCAGGAGGAATAAAGGAAGTGGCATTATTGTCATCCTCCTCATTCTCATCCTGGTGGTCTGTGTTCACCAGAGTCTGGTCATTGTCACCAGTCTGATCGGCATTAGAGTTAGGGTCAGGGGAGTTTCCACCCTTGGACCCACCCTCAGGTGCTGCCCCACCCACACTGTCTCCATCATCAGGCCCACTAAGCCCTGTGATATCATCCAGTTTCAGTATCTTTATGAGATGCTGGGTGGATGGACTTTTCCCTGTCTTCAGCTTCCTAATGGAACATAAGGCCCTAAGCTGAGCAAAGGTGAGATCCTCATATTTATAGGGAAGGAGCTCAATGGTTCCTGGTAGAGACCCAGTGGTTCCTGGCTGGTTAGACATTACTAATGTGGTGTGGTGTATTGCACTACCTACACTAGTGTGGCCTACTAAATTATCTTGAGTTGTAGAAAGGGTGTGCTATCCCTTAACACACAACTCTAAGCTCAGTAGAACATACTGTAGCTTAACTTGACATTATATGTACCTCAGGTACCTTTAGTGGTTTTCAGTTGATCAATTCAATTGAGATTATCTGGTAAAACAATAGCAAGATGGAATCCCACACGTTGCACACCAATGTGAGAAGGTGGCCTGATATATGCTGTCCACTTGTTCTAGTGGGCACCCTGTATCAGTCCAAACAACCCCTTATGGTGATAGGTTAAAGACAACCTTTATTGAAAGCTATCCTAGTGGTAGCTATGGAGAGCAGCCTTCAGGCTAAGTCTTGAAGGAATGTAAATTAGCTTATTTTACCAGTCTATAATCTCTTGAATGATCAAATGAAAGGACAACCACACCAGGTATATATTTCAAATATATGTATTTAGGTTAACACACACCCCTCTAGTCTCTTTATGAGCCTGGAGTTCGAAGTACTTATGTTACAAGATAGCAATCATCAGTAAAAGCACAAATACACGTTTGGGCCCTAGGGGCGTACCAAACCATATACCAAAAAAGTGGTATAATAACCACGACTGGAACAGGCACTAGGCCTATTGCCTTTAGAATCTCTGGAACCCCAAGGAACCACCCAAGGTAGTGACACAGGGGACCCACGGGGACTGTATGCAGTGTGTAAACACAACCGCGGGTTCCTATTATCTTCTATGGGCAATGTCGCTGTTGGAAATTTAAGGATTAGGGACACTTCTAATCGAGTCTGGACCAAACCCTTTTGGACTAAAGAAGTTCTAGGGCTAGCACCCACGAGAGCACCGGAGAACTCGAGTTACCTCACCCAGGGAAGCCGGGTGCATAGGTGTCTTTTGGTGTCGGGTCGCCTCGTCGATTTCAATGGAAGCCTGCAAAGAACTGCTCTTGCTGTGAAGAGGAGAAGTGTCCGAAGAGATCCAAGCCTGGATCTAGGATGTAAGGAACCTGAAAGCAGAGGGGACAGAGTCTGGGTCACTAGCCAGTGACCGAGGGCAGGATGGACCAATGCCCACAGATGTCGGGTGCTTCAGGTGAGTTGATGGGTGTCTTGACTCTTCAGCCACGAGGTCCAGGAGGCGTCGACAAAGTCCATGAGCCGGATTCGAGCTGCACCACGAAGTCTGTCAAGTGCTGCGGTGTTGGCAACCAGAATGGACCCAACAAGCCTCTACTGACACAGACAAGAGGGAAGTACTGATCTTTGGCAACAGCAGCAACACATGGAATGACTCCTGGTGGCCATCAGACCTAGGACCCACACCTACTCCCTCCAACAACAGCAGAAACCTTGTACTCATCATTGATAACAAGCAAACTATGAAATCACAGATCAACGCCTTCTCCTCTGCATGCTTTTTCACTCTGCGCATGCATCTTCAAGTGGCTACTCCTCCACAGGCGAGGTACTGTGACACAAGCCCACAAGCCCTCATCACCAGCCAACTAGACTACGGCAATGCCCCTATGTAGGAATTGCCAGGCACCTTCTACAGAAACTTTAGACCATAGAGAATGCCACAGCCAGACTCATCTCCGCTCTTCCCCGATGAGCCCACATCACACCCCACTTCAGGAAACTACACTGGCTCCCCATACAGAAGAGATGCAAATTCAACCTGCTTACCCCCACACAAGACTCTACACAACCAAGGACCTACCTACAATAACCACCTACTGAACTTCAACCAATTTTTGAAAACACTTGTCCATACTCCCCGCATCTACCAAAGCAGAAGTGGAAGATGCTACTTCTCCCACATCACAGCAAAGACTTTGAGCAACCTGTCCACACACTTGCGGACCATCACCTCACTTTTGGAATTCCAAATGTTCTTTAAGACCTGGCTGTTCGAATAAGTCTCCGGGCCTGCAAGCGCCTGGATACCCAATCGGGTGATTAGTCGTGTTTTATAAATTCTGACTTATTGATTGATTGATGTGATCACATCTGGGCGGTGGGTCACATTTTCTACCCAGAAGCCTCTATTCTGCCACTTCTAAAGATGGCAGAAATCTAATTTTAGTGTAGAGACCAGATTGCTCACCCTGGAGGTGTTTCTAGCCTTCTGCGGGTGTACATCTCCCTGACTAACTAATTTCCCACCTGTTTGGGTGCAACTGTACCTGGGCAGGGGGAGGGTTGTTTCCTCCCCTGGCAGTAAGCCCTGATGCATATCAGAGGTGGTAGTCTTTGAATCTCACCACCTTCATGTGCTACTTCATTAGCCTGCTTGGGAGGAGGGAGGTGGGACCTTCTTACTGCCCAAGTCTTTATTCCTGACTCCTGGAGTGATCACACTGCTTGGCAGGAGGTCAGAATCCTGTCTTGGCTGCACAGAAATCAGCAGGAATTGCCAGCTAGAGCACAGAGAAGCTGGGTAAACCAGGTGGACAACCTCTAAGGTAGCCACCTGAGCGCATGCCACATCACCCTTGACACAAGATTTATGTCAGAGTTGAGAAGTCACAATGGGTGATACCAAACATAACATATTTCCACAGCATCATAATGAAGCTGCCAACCTCAAGAATGCCCGGATGTCAGCCCATTTTATCCTTTGGACCGCTAACACTTATCGTAGTTTTCAATGGGGAATGCCACTATAGGGTTATATTTGCTTGCAGTTATATGTCTCACTTTTAATATGCTGCACCCTGCCTCGTGGGTTCAGGGGGCCTGACATATATAAAAAATAGTGTATTGACTGTGCCACACATGGTGAGGGCATAGTCGAGTTCGAGCAGTTTGCACTGCTCCTGCTGTCTGCAATTGCAAGCCTGCTGCCAGTAGTTTACTTGGGTCATTCAGGGTGTCACAAAACAATGCTGCAGCCCCGGGGAGCCCTTTATCACATATGCCCTGGTACTATATACTAGGGACTTATAAGGGGGTAAAGTATTTGGCAATTTAGGATTACCAAGATGAACATAACAGTTTTGGGGGAGACCACAGGCAGCACTCGGGTCTGGGCAGCAGAATCCAGTGCATTATCAGAGCCATAACCATCAGCATTTGGAGCAAAAAGTGTGGGGGGGCGTACACAAAGGGCATTTTCCTACAGGCAAGTAGTGAATTTACCATTAATGACACTATAGATTAAGGTCCCTTTTGATCTTCTGGCATTCGGATACATATAGCACAATCAGACCCTCTCAGGCTCTCCTAGAATTCAGGGAAGGCTGTTTGTGCCGTCTGATGATACCCAGGTTGGTTAGGGAGTTTTGATGCATTAGAAACTTTAGTGGGACAGTTTTGTTTCCAATGCCCCTGTTGACTGCAAGTCGAAGGTGAACCTCCTGCTCCAGGGGGTCTCTCCTTGGCCCAATGGGTTTCTCCTCCCCACTCGTCTACCGCCCTCCACTTCCTTGGGCAGATATCATACCATCCCTTTAATTGAGCATTTTTCTTTTTCTCCTAAGAAGCTACCTAGTGGTTGGTGACTGTTACCAGTTTAACTAGCTTCTCAGTTTCCCATCCAATTCATATAGGCAATTATTTATGAGGGCTTGCTCTGCCGTTGCATCACTTTTTTGTGACGCTGCAGCAGCATAAACAATGCGCCACATTATGCCCTATATACAAAGTGATACATCTAGGCAGATGCGCCACTTTTTAAACCCGGCGTAACATTATACCTGCGTTAGGTATAATGTATGCAGGGGGGGCGTTCCCATGTAAAAAAGACTCATAGAAGTGGTAGTGTGAAATCTAAGATTTTACTGCGCCACTTCTGCGACTTGACAGTGTCACAATCCTTACACCTGCTTCATAAAGGCGTAAAGAGAGAAGCAGGGCGTTTTACATGGGACTCGCCCCATATGTAATGACACATTGCTGAAGTTGCGTCTGTTATCTGACACACTCCAGCAAAGAGTCATTACTACACCACCAGAGACGTCAGGATTCCAAATGTATCTGTGCAATGCTTGCGACATGGAGCACCATAGTGTAAATATGGCGCATCCATGATGTTGCAAGAATGGCGCAATGGAAAGTGTTGCATTGCTGTTTTTCCCCAGTGATGAGGCCCGTATTGGGTAGCTGACTCCTAACCTTCAGCAATAGTCCCTGTACAAAAGCATCAGCTACGGAGTCCTCTGCCATCTCTTTTGGATGGGCTGTGACCAAATTCCTTTCAAACAAATCTTTAAGACTTTCCAAATATTCATCTGGCACACATCCTTATTTTGTTTGCAATGTAAGATCTTAGTCTAATGAGTTTTCACTTTCAATACCTCTGCAATCAAAATCAACAACATATCCTTTGCAGCATTCAGCTCCCATCATTCTCACCCTCAGCTATGGTGATTTCTCCAGTCTTTCTTACAAATCACTCTGCATCACTAATCACAATAACTGCGCAATTGAGTCTATTTACCTCAAACACAATATGTAGTTTTTCCCGGAACTGATTGGGATATTCCAGAATATTGTGAAACTGTTCATTGATGATCATTAAATTGGAGGGGCTCCAAGGTACAGTAAATCCAACTCTAACCATGTCTACAGGGTAGTGTCTCATATAGAGAGGAGTGGAAGAGTTTGGACTCTCATCATCTGCATCATTTGGATGGGAAGAACACTAGAAAACTGTAATGCATCTGTATCATGCTTTCCAAGTTGATAGTGGGACTCTCATCAGTCGCTACCCATGAGGCAGAGCGTGTACATACTCTAGACAAATAGATTGTAGTGGAATGAGTCTCTGGGCTGGTTGCTGTGCTGCCAACAAATCGCACTGCAGTGCTTGATTGTGTGTTACCTCTTTGTGCTTCAGCTGTGGGCAGTCCCGCAGTCACTGCTGTATTTCTGGGTGCATCACCAAGTGCACCCTAAGTCCAAAAATCCTCCTTGATTGTGTCCACTCTCTCTTTCGCCTTCTCATGTGGTTCAGTGAACTGAGAAAATGGATAGGGAGGAGGCGGAACAATTGGAGCACAATCCCTAACTCTGTCCCTAGTGTGGCTAATTTGGCAAAACAATTTTTTCTGAGTGTCTTTCATGCTCCAGACTTGGGATTCTTCTGTGCTTACTCCTAACATTGTATCAAGAGTGGCCATTGCTCAGTATCCATACTGTTTTTCTGAACTTTGAGTTTCTTCTGCAAATGCAGAAAGGTCTACTTCCCTTCCTCACTAGCGGTGCCACCCATTCTCATACATATTTGCATGTGCATTTTAAATGAATATGGTAGAGAATATGGATAGGAGTCTGTTTAGTGGATGCACACTACGTTTAGAGTGTGCAGCCCCCATCACTGATTCTTGTGATTCAGTCACACTCAGGTACCAGAGAAAAGGGTCTGCTGGCCTGGTGCCTGCTTTTCATTCTGTGGAAGGACATCGAGATGGGTTAGGGTTCCCTTCATTTATTATTTCTTCTAACTGGTACTGTAAAAAGGGTATGAAAGGTATTTTGCACTCACGCTCAAAGAGCAACTTGCATTCAAAAAACCTTCATTCAACAGTGGAAGGATATAGTGAAGTAATTTGGGGAAGTAGATCAAGGGGTCACTTTCTCTCACACATTTATCCTTCAAGGGTCATTGCACCAGCTACTGGTACTTCTGCCTATCTTCCCCATTAGTATACTATTTCTAGAGCGCGCTCCATCAATACTTTTATATTTTCATACCTTTTTTCCTTTCATACTTGTACTAATGTGTTATTCTCTGGGCTCCTCCCAGTCCTACTTAGTCAACAATTTTTCTTTTATTTTTTCCCATCCTCTCCTACCCAGACGACGTTTGAGCGCACCCTCTTTGACAATAAATTAGCCAAAACCAGTACAAGCCATGCAAGAAAGCAATTAACAGTAACCGTGGTTAGACTTTACCTAAAGCTTTGGTTTGATATACTCTCATACATTTAGCGAATTCGCCAAGTCCCAGATGTACGACATTTTTTTGCGGCCGCAAATGAGAGAACCTCCCGTTTGCGAATGCAAAAAAAAGTAATAACATGCACAAATGCTATTTTGCGAGTCCCTGACTCGCAAAATTGCATTTGCGACTCTCATGCTATGTACTAGTGTTTTGCGACCACATTTGCGGCCGCAAAACACTTGCAATTTACCACCTACTTCAACTAGGTGGTAAACCACTTGCAAAGGGGAAGGGGTCTCCAGGGGACCCCTTCTCCTTTGTGAGTATGTTGGAAAATATTTTTTAAGAGCAGGCAGGACCACTTCATGCCCTTAAAAAAATGAAACTGAAAGGTTTCATTTTTCTTTTTTAAATGCATCCCGTTTTTAAAAAAAAGCTGCTTCATTAAAAAGCAGTCCCAGACATGGTGGTCTGCTGAGCCCAGCAGGCCTCCATCCCTGGGAGGGCTGTCATTCCCAATGGGCTCACAAATTGTGAGAGGCTCATTAATATTAATGAGCCTCGCAATTTGCGACCCGATTGGGAATTGCAAACAGTGTGAAATACACTGTTGTACATTGGGAATTGCGCTTTGCAAATTGCGACTCACAAAAGTGTCGCAATTTGGGATGTACAATTTTCTTGGTCGTACATCTGGTTCCAAGTCCACCATTTGACCGCATTTCCTCCCAGTTCCCCTGTAGAAACTTCTCTCTTACCTCTGGTGCTGGAGTCATGTGGAGCTTGGACCAGTGCTTCTCTGCTTTCTTTCTGGTGAGGCAGTTCTCAATGCCACATTGCTTTAAAATAAAACACAAGAAGTCAAGATGTCTAAATGCCAACTAGCATTTACTGTAAAATAGCGAGCATTAGAAGGAATTGCTCCTTGAAGGAGGATTACTTCCACGAGGCAAAGCTACTACGCAACAAACTTAGCAGTAGAGGTTATCCCCGGAGATTGGGCCGAAATGCCATGAAAAGTACTTGGTACTGCCCACGTGAGGGCCTGCTTGAAACCAAAACAAGACCATGCCAAAATCGTTTGGTCTGTGTCACTACCTTCTCCCCAGTCTCTAACCCTGTACGTAAATCCATTCTAAAACACTGGAATGTACTAAATGTGGGCACTCTGAATCTAGAACGCCCACATGTTTGCATTTAGGAAAAGAAAAATTTCAAAGATCACCTGGTCCGTGCAGGCTTACCCATCAAAAAACCTCCCAGTACCCTCAATGATCACTGTGGGCTCCAACCCCTCACAGGACACGCAAAATGTGGAAATTGTACTGCATGTGATTTTACAATTGAAGGCAAAGAGTTTTGTTTTGAGAATATCCGTTTTGAATTAAAAACATTTACCAACTGTAACACATGCAATGTTGTATATGCGATCCTTTGATCCTTTGTCCTTGCAACAGAATCTATATCGGACAGACTACCGAAAAAACACGCATTCGCATCTGCCAATACCGGAGGACAATACGATGCAAGACACCCAATGCACCTCTGGTGGAACATTACACTGAAAATGACCATTCCGAGGATGATATTCGCTGGACTATTATAACTGTGGTCAAACTCCCGCCAAGGGGAGGTGACATTGGCAAACTTCTAAACAAAGAAGAACTCAAATGGATCTTGAAAACCAACAGTTTACATACAGGGTTGAATCGCCTTGAGGACTGGACCAGTCTTATCTAAATTCAAGGACTGAACCTGGTCTGCCCCCTCGCAGATTTTTTCATGTCATTCTGTTTCATAGGTTTTTTAGCCTACAATTTTGTTGAAAAGGTTTTTAGCCATTATTACTTTGTCACGGAATTATGTCACCCATTCTTCTTTTCTGTCCTCCCACCCGCCTTCACCCTTTCTTCATCGCACTCAATTTAGGTCTTCCTACACTCACTCTATGGACCTCACCCCACTCCAATATGGCCACCGTTTCCATCTTCCAGGCCCTTCTTCACTTTCTGATAAACTTCCATCACATGACTCTACCGACCTATCAGGGCACTTCTCTCACCACTTGAAGCAGAGCCTTAGTCGCCTTTCCCTCCGCTATCCCGGATGCTGACCCCCTGAGCAGCACGGCGCTTTCATCGACTATTGTAAGCACGCCTCCACAGCGCTCTTTTAGCTCCTCAATTCCCAGTTGCTGTCAGCCAAATTGACTCCCTGTCAATTCCTTCCAGGTCATTACGCCGTCCGAGCACACGCCTGTGGCTCCACTCCTGTGAATCCCTCCAATTTCTTTACTTGAGGTGAGTCCCTGTCCTGTGCATCCACCACACTACATGACCTCTCTCCGGTACAAACTAACACCCCCATTGCTTTCAGGCCATCGCGCTGCCATCGTGAAGTCGTATTACACGCAGCCCCTCCTGAAGTGTTCCCTGAAGTGCCTCTTGATCCTCGACCTGCCAGTACCGCATATCTGCGACGGCCGGTAAGCATCATCGTACACACTTTCTTCCTCGCACTCCCGCTTCCTCACTGCCACTAATTCTGGGAACTCCCCCACTCCCGTAGGTACCCCTATCGAGCCCGGACGTTCCCGCATCCGGTGTTGTCACACCCACAGTCTTTTGGCAGGCCCTTCGGACTTGCCCACGTAAGGATCCTTTTGTGCCTATATTCTTTCATCCTCTACAATGGCAACCCCGTCCGCTGCGCATGGCGGTTATCTCTGAGCCCCTAAACTCTTGCTGCTACATTCCCTTGTCTGCCAAGCACGGCGGTCAACCTAGTGTTCCTACCTTTTCACTACGGCATCCTCTTGTCCTTTTTAAATCACGCAGTCACTACGCCATGTTTTTATGCTTGAATATGGTCTAATACCTACAACAGAACCTTTCTCCTCACTCACTGCGACGTTCTTGATCTATTTCTCTCTTTTTTCTCCTCCACGTATCCACTGCGCCGCAATTTCCTTGTTTATTAAAATGCTAGTTTACTACCATAAAAGCTCAAACTGCTGAATGTATTGATCCCTTATCGACATGACACGATTGTTTTGACCAAGCGTTAAATGTATGCAGTCACGCTAACTCCAAGACTTATTATCTCACTCAGTCACTTACTCCTTCTCACTGCACCACGTGATTCATTATTACCACTGTTTTTTACCAATGCGTCTTGATAATTCTTTGAAGCTAAAAAGTTTTAGTTCAGACTAGCTTGTGTTCTCTCGAGGCTGTATACCGATGATATACACCCCCCTAATTTTCTCCTTATGTCTTCTTCCTCCCTTCTCTTGACCTATGTCTAGTTTACAGTTATCTTAGGCACTTATATACAGGCATGCTAATATAATGTCCTGAAGATGATACACGCATTGCTCACTTGGATCGAAACGCCGTCGACACCTTAAAACGCCTCATGCACTAAATGTGATGACATTATTCACTGTGTAGAGACGTTACTTACAATTTGTTTCTTAAAATTCATACTAATTGTCAAAACAAACCGTAAGCGTTGCCTGTGTCTCGCTTAAATGTTCTCCCTATTTTATGTTTGTATGTTTGTGTAGTAGGATGCAGGCTTGTGTCCCACTTTTCAGTATTTGTATTTGTTTATATCCAAAAAAACTTGCTGATAAATTAAATATTGAACCTCTGTCCGGCTGGATAAGTTAACCAATACAGCACTGATTGGGTCTGTATTCATTTGTTACTTCCTATCCCTACCTCCCTAGGGACCATTGTAGCACAACATAATATGTAAAATAGCGAGCAGCACAGAAAAAGAATTAAAAACATCTATCATTTCAATTGACTAGGGTTCTCATTAGAATAGGTCAGTTGGAGCATTAAAACATATAATTTTTGACCAGCATGTGTACTCTTGATCTCAATACAGGCTAATGAAGCTCAACCACATAACAGAAACTTATTATGTTCAGCATCAGTTTTTCTAATGAGCAGGTGGCAGGATCCTCTCCCCAAGGGAGTACAGAATGTCCTTGAGGAGTACATAGCATTCATAAATACAAGATGATGCTCATTATTCTCCTAAAATCTCACTTCACAAGTTAGAAAGCAAAGTTACGTATCTAGGAAATGTGTTTTGAATAACATGGCTTTGGGGACCTAATTGAAGCATGAAAAATAGCAAGTACATTCAAAGCAACTGGAAGCTCCAAACCACTAAGAAATTACATCCATATTTGATAACAAAACATTGGTGTATATTTGATTATATGCATAAACAATAATACTGAAATGTATAGAGCACATGAACATGATATAACGAGGATTTAGTTATTCACAGATAGTTGTTGTATAAGTCTATGTTATGAATAAACATAAAAGTGTCCTAAAGTAAAATGGGAACAATTTTGAAATGAAACCGTTGACAAATTACCAAAATAGGTTTAGTAATTTACATCTTCAACCTCTAAGTAAATTACTATATGTGGTAGTATTATCCATAATCTCAAAATACGTATTTCAATAAATATGCATGCTATTAGAAATCCAAATGATTGCTATCTGACTGCAGTGCACAGTAATTTCTTAATGGTAATCCAACATCCTTAAAACGTTGCAGGGATCTGAGTACTGAAATCAAGCTGACAAGGCTAAAATGAGTTATGACAAAGAAATTTGGAAGAAAATGATCATTAGATGATCAACTCTCTGGACTGCATAAATACTGATGAATGACTCTTGTTTCCTTTAAGTTGCAATAAGACTATATCTCGTGAATCACTGTTTATGTCTCTGTGCTGTTTGTAAAACATTCGATTTTTTGAATTGTGCATATCATGTTCAATAATGAAAGAGTCAAAAGAGAGCTGTACACAATCATTTTTTATATATGATTTATGTACTCTGATTGCAAAAGACAACCTGCACTTTACACTTAATTCATATTTCCAATCTAACAAACTATATAAAGTATTCTGTAAAAACATGGAATGTTGCTAGGATGTCCAACTTACTGCAGGAGAATAAAATATGTTATTTTATAAAATTGTATACATATATGTGCATAAAATATAATATTTAAATAATATATATGCATGTAAATCATGCTCAAGTACTTTGAGGCCACATTAGCTCCCAGAACATACCAGTGTCCATGACAATAATAGTATGAATATCTGGATAGTATGCATGTTATGACATCTAGCACGTTGTAGAAGGAAACTGAGCATGTCCTCAAAACTAAGAGCAACTCTTCTGTGCAGCTCATGAGGACTTCATTTGCTAGCAGTACTAACCCAATGCTGTGAGAACCAAGCCCTGGCAGCCATCTTGGCTCGAAGGTATAAAGACAACGCCCTGCTGCCACACCCCTGCTTGGCAATCGGCCTTCAGTAAAGACAGTCCTCCGTTCCTGATTTCCTGATCATGGAGAACACTAATGCCAAATACATGCCTCTTTTCCTGAGCTCCCAACTCCTGAAGCATCTGGACACCGACGTAAGTGCCCCTGCCGAGGTGCAAGGCATCTTTCAATCAACTGCAGGATTTCAGCTATGCCTTGAGCCACCATCACCACAAAGCTAAGTACCTTGCATGGGCTGTGTGCAGTGTTATGGTGCGAGTGATGCAACCCTGCCATATTCACTTGGTTGAGCACATCCTTAACCGCAGCATAGTGCTACACTACGGACGTGATCGGAGTATCTCCTCCTGCTAACATGCATTGAATGCTCTAGGTGCCAGAGATTCTTACCTTTGTGTAACCTTGCTAATATGCTTTCTCGCTTGGTCTCTGAATGAGGCTCAACCTCACGAACTGAAAGAAATTGGGCTCATTGACATTTGCATATCAAGCGCTTATTGACATTGGCCTATGAACCATTCTTTGACATTTGCATATTGAGTGCTCACCAGCGGGCAAAATAAGCAGAGCTGTTGACTTCATTGACGTTGGTATATCAAGCACTCTTTGACATTTGCATATCAAGCGCTTCTTGACATTTGCACATCGAGCACTCAACAGAGGCTAAATGAGCAGAGCTATTGGCTTCATAGAACATTATCGAGGAGTGGCATTCAAACTCCTATTTCTGTGATCAAGCCTCTTACAGCCTACGCATACATGTAAGTGAAACAGTAATGAAAACAGCACACGTGTAGCATAAAGTTTGAGAGTAGTACATGGATAGAGTGAGTGGGAAGGCCATTAGTTAACCCTGTGTTAATTACACATACTCTCCCTTCCCTGTTCAGATTTCCAGATGCAACGTTGTTTCTCCAAAATTCTGTCTGACATCTCCACCCTGAGACGATCAGGTACACCTTCAGAAGGTGCAGAGTGCAGAGAACCAGTGGGCTGCTTTTTTAATTTTCTCTACACCCCATTCCCTTGGGTGGGCTCCTGGCAAACACTCTTACTGCTCTCCTGGCAAACCACTTAGGGGAGTGGTCGTATTGTCATCGTGCATCACCCCAGCTGGCCCAGACCCCAGGTTATCGCATATTTTGTGTGTGCCGGCATCTGACAGATTGCCAAGCCCACTAAATAGCCAGCCTGAGCAATGAATGCAAACACAGTGCTCACTACATTTCTATCATCAGCTTCCAGGTCGACATCCAAGGCTCAAGGGCACAGAGTCATGAACTGAGAAGAGTTAGGCTCAGTACAAAGAGAGGTGGCGGGCTTGACCCAAGAAGTGAAGCTAGAGAGTGATAGACTAGGTGGGGTACATCACGGGTCATGGACCTTGCCACCCCTTACCCTCTTCATGTACGCTGTCCACTCATACCACCACTCCATCCCCAGTGAGGGAAGGGACACAGTGTTTTGCACCTCCCATCAAAATCCCAGTGCGGCCACAGCCATTGCCCCTACATCTGTCTAAGTGATTCATGCCCCACAAATACAACTGGCTCTGCCAGAGCACTTCTATGGGTGCCCCAAGATATTCGGAATCTTCCTCAATCTATGCAGATTACATTTTTTGTGCAAACCCTCCTCATTCCTGGATGAACAGACCAAGATGATGTTTGGTCTAACATATTTAGGAGGTAATGCGGCCAGTTGGTAGATTCTCTTGATAGAAAGGGATGACCCTTTGTTGTACGAATTTGCAACCTTCTGCCAGGAGATGCATAAGTTGTTTGATCGCCAAACCTATCTCAGCTTCTTAGACCGAGACTTAATCACATTGTAGCTGGGTTCACAAAATTTATTGAGATATATAATGACCTTCAGACTGAATGGCCCATAGAAATACGGGCATCCCTCTTTTACCAAGGCTTGTGCTGTGAGCTGAAGGCTGTTCTAGCACAAGTGGTACACCTCCCAACCTCCCGTGAGGAGTTAATAGAACTGACTGTTCAATTAGATCATAGTTTGCAAGAAAGACAAACTGATAGAACATGGGGAGAGGCCAAACTCATATTGGTAAGACCCGAGGACTCATCGGAAGAAGGAGTTCGTACCACCAATGGAGTTGAACCCATACAAGTACATGGAATCAGAGGACCACTGATTCCCAAGGAAAGGGAGAAGAGATGCAGGCAAAAGCTTTGCATGCACTGCAGAAAGAGGGGGAACTTTGTCAAAGACTGCAGTGTCAGATCAAAAACTGGGGTGAAGGCTATGATAGGGAAGAGTCAAGCGCTGGTCCAGAAACCTGACAAGATTGAAGGGATGGAAAACTAACTGTACAAAGTAGGATCACAGGATATTGATGCCTCATCCATTAAAGCCAATACCTTATACCTTCAATAGCACATATGAATGTGCGGGTGACTTTGTGGTTGCTCAACAGCCGTTCACAAGAAGTACTAGCCTTACTAGACTTGGAGTACACCAGCAATTTTGTTCACCAACACTTCACAAAGGAACTGTAACTCTCATGCATCATGAAGATGCTAGTACCAGTCAAGATGGTGGATGGCACAGTGTTAACCTCTGGACCTATCTGTTATCAGCCAAAATCTGTTGTCATGCAATTTGGCTCAGATCACTATTAATCTCTCAGCTTCAATCTCATTGACGACCCCCAGTTTCATATTATTCTAGGCATTCCCTGTCTCACCTCCCACAATCCCATGGTCTGTTGAGTGGCCTGCTCTGTGAGCATGAATTCCACATTCTAGCAGCAGCATTGCACTAAGGCACATGCCTTTTCTTCTGCAAATAATACTGACAGTCCTGCAAAACTGCACATATATGGCAGTAGAGAGCCGCAAATGTGCTTTAATGTAACCTTACCCGATGCCTATACCGAGTACCAGTCTGTCTTTGATAATCAGAGAGTGAGCCAGCTACCATCTCATCGAGAGTACAATAGCATGATTGAATTGATTCCAGGTGCTACCATCCCTTGCAGCCGTATATACACCTTAATGAAATCAAAAATGCAGCAACTGCGTGAGTATATTGATGAGAATCTGGCCACAGGTTTCATACGACCGCCACAGTCACCAAAATCCTCTCCTCTCTTCTTCGTCCCAAAGTAGGGGGGCGAGTTGAGGATTTGCATCAACAACAGGGCTAGCAACAGGTTCACAATGAAAAAACAAAAACTGCTACCATTCAACCCGTACTCATGGACCAACTGAAAGGAGCTAAGGTATTCACGAAGCTGGACCTACCACTTGGTTTGGGTACAGAGTGGAAATGAATGGAAAACTGCATCTCGGTCCAAGTTTGGATTATTTGAATAGCAGGTCATGCCCTTCAGCCTGTGCAGCACACCAGAAGCGTTACAGTATTTCATGGGCAATGTCCTCATTGAATATCTGGATAGCTTTTGTGTCATATACATCCACAACATCTTAATCTATTCCAACATGCTCCAAGAATATGAAACACAAGTGCAGGTGGTTCTGAAGAACTATGAAAACATCATCTGTGTGCCAAGCTGGAGAAATGCCAGATTCAAATGAAGGATATTGAGTTTCTTGGTTATATCGTTAATCCAGGGGGAATCAAGATGGGTGGCAAGAAGGTAACAGCAATACTCCAATGGCCATCAACCAACAATGTAAAAACCCTGCAAAGCAGGTAAGTACATAAATAAATAAAGAAAATGAATTACATTGCGCACGCTGCATCGCTATTTGGCGTTGCAGCGTGCGCAATATAATTTGTTTTATTTATTTATGTACTTACCTCCGTTCGGTCGTATGCCGGAGTTTACTACCCCCCACCCTGCTCTCCCCCGCACCATCCCACCGCCCTGCAGCACTTCCTCCAGGAGCCACTACTGTCTCTGGGTTATGGACTATTGTCTTCATTTGTACATTGTTGTGTATAGTTGTTTTCATTTTTAGTATGGTTTTTATTAGTTTTCAATTTAAGAGGGAGAAGATAATTTAGCATCTTCACGTTATGTTTATAATTTTCCCTTTTACCTTGTTCCTAGCTGCCCAGCCAGTGTGAGTGTTCTGTGTGGAATGTTGGTGTGATGGACATGAGTGGAGTGCTTGGGTGCCTGGTGTGAGTGTTGACAGTTGGAAGATGGGCTGAGCTGCTAGCAGGCTGCTCCTGGTGGGGCTGTTACCACAGATATTATGGACTTAATAAATATCCTTCAAAGACACTACTTGGCTACGTCTACTATGTCAGCTCTAAGCATGAGACCATACCACTATACAGACGCTTCAAAGTTTGCCATGGTGTGGAGTCCTTTCGCGACGACTCTCTCCGACTGGCCAGCTGCACCCAGTGGCTTACTTCACCAGAAAATTTACAAGCTGTGAACTGAACTACAGCATTACTGAGAAAGAATTGTTGGCAATCAAGAGTGCGTTTGAGGAGTGGTGACATTATCTCAAGTGGGCTCAACCATCAGTTGAGATATATTCAGACCATCGAAACCTTCAGTTCCTGAAAATGTCCAGAGCACTAATACCTCAACAACTCTGTTGGTCACCCTCCATTTTAGACTTTGACTTCATGATCAAGTATCTCCCAGGACCACAAAACGGAAAGGCTGATGCGCTCTCCAGAGCAGAAACGCCAGGGAACTATCAAAGTGAGCCAAAATCCACACATCCCTGATCCTATCGGAAACTTCTGTGGATGAGTTGGAGGTAGGATTAGTTGCACATGATGCTCCTTTCTTGGCAGAACTTGGGTCACAAGTACAACACCTAGACACACAAGCTTGGGTACGAGAAGATCCGTAAAGCAGGCCACAAGAAAGAGGGTTGCTATATTAACAAAAAGCCCTGTACAGACCCAATACAGCCTTACAACAAAAAGTAGTAGTATGGGTGCATGACTCATGCCACATCAGTAATAACAACATACTTTCACAACTCCCCTTAACTATCTATCTACAGAATCTGGTCCTTGCATATCCTAAACTCCTTTCATGTTGCAAGATTCACTTACATTGGATCAAGGTGCTGTTCATTTCATAGTAGCTGCTCCATGAAACTGAGTGACACACAATACATGTCTGATCAGATTCACAGTTTACATGTATTTTGTACAAAACCACAGGATAGAAAAGTGAGAATGAACACCAAAGGTTGAGGTTCTGTGGGTGGGAACACTGACCCATTGACATGACCAAAACAGTGTTAGACTGAGCGCTACCACACACAGTTAAATACATCTTGCATAAAAGTAGTTTCTACACCATGATCATGTATAAGTATATGGTTTACATATGACATGGCCTGAATGGTAAGATTGCTGTAGGAAATTGGTTTATTGGTTGAGGGTAGGGGACCCTACTCAAGAAGCAACCACAATTCTAGTCAGTGTGAAACACAAGCAATTACAAAACAAGAAACACATTTACACCAATCTAGGAACATAGAGTAACATTTGGTTAACTATTTGACACCAAAATAACAACAATTCAATCAGTAGAACTAGAGGATTGCAATTTAAAGAATTAGAACAAAATAGTGCCCAAAAGCACAAAGTGCTAACTGTAGCTATTTTGGTCACACCAGCCCAGGACCAAGTCACAACTTAAGGCCGAGCATCAAGGAGCGCGGCCAAATATAGGAACCATGTTAAGCCAGGTGAGCAAAGTACTTTAAATCACAAGGGTGTGTTATGCAGTGGTGGTTCCGAGGTGCTGTGAGGTCCTGAGTCAATGATGCATTCCACAACAGCGGTTCTGATGCAGCACTGCGAGGTGATGCGTCACAATGCATCGGTTCTGCTAGGACCACAGCTTGACTGACAGAGTACCTACAGGACACCTTCTAAGGGTCAAGGACTGGGAAGTCACCAATTGGGGGGCAGGACTCGCAGTAGGCAGAGTTCAGGTGCAGGGTTCAAGGTGGTTGTAGCCTTTTCTGGTCCCTAAGGCTCTGATCAGTAGGCAGCCAACTAGCCCTTGAGGCCACTCTAGTGGTCCTGGGTTCAAGATGCAGGTCTAGTCCACATAATGCATGTGCTAACCTTGTGTCCGGACCAGTGGGGGCGATGTATGATGACAGTCTGACCACTTCCCTCAGTGTTCTGCCAGAAGAACAGTAAGACTGCTCAACATTCAGAGAACAAGCAAGTTTCACTACCTTATATAAAATAATTTACCAACCACCTCCTATGTAGTCCCTATATACTCTTCCATGTACAGTTTCTCAAAGCACCCCTTAGAGGGGAGATCCTTCACATAATGTAATGTGGGCAGATCAAGACGGAGTCAGTTTCAAATGTGGCATCAGCAGCTTGTGTAGAACTACACCGTGATTATCTGTATTTGCCTCATGCTTATTAACATTCAACTCCCGTCAATATCCATTCACAATGTGTTCTATTCACATGAATTAGATATATGGCGTTGTCAAGGTGTGTCATTTTTTAATCATTCTCTTGTGTTTTTACTAAAGGCTGAACCTTCGTGTATGAAGGGGCTCTGCTGATGTTCTCCTTTGAGGGAAACCTTGAAAGAAAGTGAGTCATAGCATGGACTTTACAGTTCAATGCTAACGCCTGATAGGTAAAGGTTTTCCAGATAGTTTTAGAGGGCCTCTCATGAATTTCCCTTATTTTGCAGCATCTGCCACAATGCCCAGGAGTGTAACTTGTACACAGTACCAAGGGGCAGATTTACAAGAACTGGTGCATCTCTGCATATTAGCAGAGATGCGTCAGTGAATTTGCGTCATGTAAAATAAACCTTGCGCCACCATGGATGCGTCGCATTTACAATGCTGCGCACCGTGGTGCAAGGATAGACAGATGTGTGACGCATATTTTGGCGTACAGGCAGCGCATTGCTGGAGTCATGTCGCAAGCACGACGCAACTTCAGCAATGGTTAGGAATGCCTATTCATAACACGCTGCGCCACTCTTTACGCCTGCTTCAAGCAGGCATAAGATTTTGATGCATCGTAAAAGTGACTCAGTGAAATCTTGTAGGTTTCACTGCGTCACTTTTACGAGGCTTTCTCATGTCAGAACCCCACCCTACATACATAATACCTGACGCAGGTATAATGTAGCACAGGGCTTTACAACGTGACGCAGCTCCCTAGATGCGTCACGTTGTAAATATATTGCAACGTGTCACATTGTTTACGAAGCCGCGTGGTCACAGAAGTGACGCAACGGTGGCGTAAAGTTGTCGCAAGGGGCTTGCAAATTTGCCCCCTCATTTTTACAAAAGAGACATAGTAGTCAGTTTGTTCCATGCTCCTAAAAATCGAATGTTGCATGTCCTTATGTTCACAACGGATTACTGTCTTTTCTTGAATATAATCTCTTCACACATTTTGAATCTGTCTCACGAAACAAATATCAAACAAGTGAAATTAATGTAAAGTACGGTAAAATGAATATGACCCTTTTTGGAATAAATATGAGATGCATTCAGAGGAGTATGGCAAGTAGTATTATAAAAATGACCCACGCTATAATGAATGTGACATGCATTTACATAGATGGGGCACTTATTGAAAAGAATATGAGTCGCATTGAAATGAATATGAGGTGTTGGAAATGAGCATAAAAGTATAGAAATAATATGAAATGTTTTAAAATGAATACGAGAAGTGCAAAAATTTACATCTTACACGCTGAAATGTTGTGTCCATTAGCCAACGCTCTATACTGTTTGTGCACGGAACTAAGCTCCTAGGATACTTTGCCTCCGTATTTGTGCAAAAGCTCAGCATGCTAACACACTTATTGATGTGTTCTGAGTTCTTCACGCTGCAGGTCTATGTGCTTAACAATCTCACACTTGTCCATGTGCTGATACTGCTCACTCTGAATGTCCATCAGCAGAAAGCTCCTCACTTTGTAAAATAAGGAGACCAAGGGCCATACTTATGACCAGAATTGCATCACTCTTGCAGCACGCAGTGTGGTGCAAGAACATCACACACCTTAAGTCTTATTTCTTAATCCAAGCTAAGCCATTTTGGGCTGCGTTATTCTGCGGTAGGGCGGCATTCCATGGGTGTTGCGGGGTGTTACAAGACCTTGTAAACCTGGGAATAAAGATACAGGAGGCGTAGCGAGGAGAAATATGTTTATTTCACCGAGTTTTTTTTCTCTTTTTATGTGTGCTGCAGAATGAGGCGAACGCCTCTCGGGATTGTTTTTGTACAGGAAGGTGTCGATCCTACACCAAAAACAATCCTGCTTACAACATAGGCACCCTTGCACCATGGTGCAAGAGTGCCTGTGTTAGTGCTAGGCTTTCAAACGATGCTTGTACAAGGAAAAAGGATTATGGGTTCCGCAGTAGCGGGCTACTTGCCGAAAAAGCGCTATAACAACATCAGGGGTTGCAAGCGCTATATAAATGCTCACTTTTTTCCCTCTTCTATCCCTCCACTATCATTCTGAATCCACATGAATGACTAAATTCTTTCATACTTCATACTTCACTATACTAATTCACCACTAATCTTTTATGGATTCCGGAGTATCGCTAAAAAAGCACATCAACACTCCATCAGGGGTAGCACGGGCTATATAAATGCAAAGCTTTTTCCCTCTTCTTTTCCTCCACTATCCTTCTGAATGCAAATAACTGACTAATACAAAAAATTAATCAATCACTCTGGAGAACCCCTCCTGAAACTACGGGACAAGTGGGAGAGGGATGGCATAATACTGGATGATGAGGATTGGGCGATAGCTGTGACTTCACCGCGGGAGGTGGCCATAGCAGCAAGACTGAGTCTAGTGCAACTTAAAATCTTGCATCGTATTTACGTCACAGGGCCAGGTTTGGTTCAGATGGGGAGGGCGGTAGATGGCAAATGTAGACGGGGTTGTGGAAGTGAAGGAACATTCCTCCATATATTATGGGAATGCACACTTATACAAAGGTACTGGAGGAAGATAGCAAAAAGATGTCTTTTGAACGTATGGGAGCCTACGGACCTAAACGCTACACGAGTTTCCTGGGTTACACTGGGATTGATGATAGCGAAACACAACATTGCTCAGAAATGGGGCGCGGCGCAGGTACCTACGATTTCCATTTGGAAAAGAGATATGGATTGGTGCATGTTCCGTGAAAAGTGTGTCTACGTGGCTAGGGGGTGCCCACAAAAATGGTCCCGCATTTGGACTGATTGGAAGGAGTTTAGAGGGAAGATCTGTACCCCGCCGTTGCTACCAGCTCAAGAAGAATGATTGTTGATTATAAGCAAAGTTCCATATTGCTACAAAGTCGTATAATTATCTTTTGAGAATATCGTATGCCGAGAATAGAGAATGTACGGTGCTGTGCCCTGTGATGTTGATTCCTCTTGTTAATAAAAAGAATTACAAAAAAACTAAAAAATAACTGGCTAATATATCCACCATTCAAATTACTTTCATATTTCACTATACTAATTCACCACTAATCCTTTATGGCTTCCGGAGTAGCATGCTACTCACCAAAAAAGCGCTTTGACGCCTTGTCAGGGGTAGTAAGCGCTATATAAATGCAATTACAATACAATGCAATCCATGAATGTGACGTATTGGATAAATACGGTGCATTCCTGCCCTTTCCCTGTGATGCAGGGCAGTGCAGCAAAGTGTCTTACTGTGGCGTGCTACTAAAGTCATAAATATGGCCCAAGCCTTTAAGAACTGTTGTTACTCTCCAAGCCCCTTGTGTTACTTGTCAATTAGCCCCAGACTCTTAAACGGGGATTTGGACTCATAAATGGATCTGCTCATACATATAATTACACCAATATGGTGTACTTTTTATGTCCAAGTAAATCTGCTGAAAGTGGCAGTGGGATCCGGCGTTTATTCACCTATAAGACCTACATTTGCAGTCATGATCTCTTTTTTCTGTCTTAAGAATAGTACAAGTTGGGCAACATAGTATCTGCTAATTCTTTATTATTAGGAGATTTGTTATATTTGTGTATGATTTTGTATGCACAGTTCGTCCATTTAGGCATGTGTATTAATGCTATGCACTGGCCTTAGTGAAAGAAGGATTTCTTTTCATCATCATTTTGTTTTCATGTCTACATCTCTCATACATTTGTAATTTCTACCAATTAATACCCGACTATATGTTGGCAAGAAAGAAATCGTCTTTTAATTGTTGTACAACAGTATGTAATACCTCGTAAATCTGGAAATATGTCTTGTTCCATGGGGTTGCGTGGGAACACCCACAGCAACACCCATGGAACGCCCCTTTCACGCAAACTGCTGCGTGTTAAGGGGCCATACTTACAAGGACAGGAAAAGCTTCGCAGGGTGGCTTTTCCTGCCCTTGTAAATATGAGGCAGTGTATTGCGCTGCCAGTGCGTCACAAAAAGTGACATACTGGCTGCGCAAGGGGTTTGTAAATCTGCCCCATACTTCTTAGTGGATGGATATGTGCACAACCTTAAAGCAGTCTGCTTTCAATTCAAATTGCGAGCAAAGGTCTGAAATAAACCTTTCGGTTTAGAGAAAACTCTCTGGGGTTATTAAACAAGGAAACATTATTGTCCCTCAGGAGATTAAAGAGTTAGCTAATGGGACTGCCTTAATGTGGCATAATTTGCACATACCAATAGCTCACCAAATACATTTATGCAATCAATAATGCTTTGACGTTACAGCAACAGGAAGTTCACATGATAATTCAAGAACTACCCCAGGGAACGGTAATAAGCTTTCATGGAGCTTTGCTGAAATGGTCTCAATTTTTGGTGCTGCATTGTCACCAAAAGTGAGGAAATGGCTCAAAGGGTTGATTTGGAGTTTGCTATTCAGTGCAAAGCGTGTTCTACATTAAATATTAGCCATGAGTAACACAGAGTTGGGTAATGTCCTATTACTTACTGGTAATCTTCATTACTCCTGATCCCGTTGTCCTCGTCCCATTCCTGCACAAAGTGGAGATGACCATCTCCGCGACAGAAAAAAAGAACAGGAACATGCTGGGATACCCAACCCACTCCCTCCCACTGGGAGTTCATAAGCGGTACCAGCCCAGCATGCAGCCTGAAAATACCAAGCCAACAACCGGAAGGCCGGCCGCCAGGGATGGAGGGAGGGGCGTAAGGAATGGGACGAGGACAACGGGACCAGGAGTAATGAATATTACTGGTAAATCAAGGACATTACCCCCAGGTCCCTCCTGTCCTCTTCCCATTCCTGAACAAAGTGAAGAATACCAAATCAGACAACACGCACTTCCAGACTCCCACCAATGCCAGGGGCACCAGAGCGAAAAACGGCCCCCAACAGGAGCAAAAGGAGCCCATAAGAAAGGAGAAAAACGCAGGCAGGAGCACACAACCAACCACACCCCCAACCAAGCGGACAGAGCAGAGACCCCAAAACCAGCAGGGGATGACCAGCAAAAAAGCACAAGGACCCCCAGGCAGGCCAGAAGGAGGCCCCACACACAGAGACAAGCCCCAAGGGAACAACCAGAGGGGCCAAAACAAAGCCCCACCACCACGAATGACCAAAGTAAGCCGAGGAGAAGTGGAAGCGCCCCAACAGAGCAACCGAGCCAGGAAGGGCAACTGACCAGGGAGAAACCGCCAAGGGCGAGGCTCACGGCCCCAGGCACCACCAAGCCAACCAGAGACCAAACAGGCCAACCCAGGACAACGGCCAAGAGCAGAGGAGAACAGGCCGCACAGGGCGGCAGGGCCGAAGGCCTAGGAAGGAACAAAGCAGAGGCAAGACAGAGAGCGAACTCCCCCCTAAAACAGGGAAGTAGGTGACCCACAGGCACAGGAACCCACAAAGGGCCACACCAAAAAGCGAGGGGAAGGAAAACGAAACCGAAGAAGCACGTCAAAGCAAGAGAGCAAGGGAAGACACGACAAGCCACAGGACCAACCCTAACACACCAGGGGAAAGCACCAGCTGATCCGCAAGGACTAAAGAGGGCAGAACTGGACAAGAAAACAGGCACCGACCCAGAGGAACAGCCAGGAAGAAAAAGGGGCCAGGTAACCCAAGCAAGGTCCCCCCCCAGCTGACAACACCAGCAACAGGGAACCCGGAGGCACAAAAACACACAGAAGGCCCAGGCCATAGGGCAGGAACAACAAGCGGCCAACCCCAGCCGAGACACCAAAGAGCCGCAGGAACAAAAAGGCCGCCACACCGGGAGAAGAACCCGGGGCACAGGAAACGGCCAAGCAGCCAGGCCCGAGGCACACCCCCAAAGCAGGAGACACCGGGGCATGAAACCCAGCAACCCGCCCAACGTAGGGGAGGGAGAGCAAAGAAGCGCAACCCGAAGCAGACCCGAACAAAACCAGGGCACAACCAAGAAAGACAACAACAGGAGCCGAACACGGAACCGGGGAAACCAAACCCCAGAACCGGAAAGGAGGAACCGCCACTACCAAGAGCCGAACCACCCGCCAGGAGGACAAAGGAGGACACCAAGGAACCACCGAAGGTGAACCCCAAGAGGAGCTGCAGAAGGGCAAAACAGGAAAGACAAACAAGGAGGCCAACACTCCAACCCCGCAGGTGACCCAAAAACACCCAAGAAGCCAGCCGGAGAAACCGGCAGGCCAGCCAGGAGTCTCTCAACACGGCGCCACCAGGAAGGAGAGGCAAAAAAAAACAACCAAGAAGAAGAAGGGGCTCAGGGAAAGACACAGCAGCCAACCACAGCCAGGCCACCCAGAGAGGAGAATCAGCAGGAAGACAGGAGGGAGTCCAGCAACCCACACAACAGCCCCAGTGCAACAGCCAGCCACAAAGGAGCGGCACAGGAAAGGACAGAAGACCACTCCAGGACCGAGAACACCAGGGCCAGAACCACCGGGTACAAAGAGGCTGAAAGAACGTCAAAAGCCCAAGAGAACGAGCGGCCAGGAAAGGACCCAAGCAGGGACCAAAAGCGGACCACAAAGCAACCAAGGGTTCCACAGCACAAAGCCCCACAGCACAAAGCCTGACATATGCAAGCCGAGAGGCGCACCAGCGACCCACACGCACAAGCGAACGGGAGGCCAAACACAGGGACCGCAAGGGCAATCCCAACTGAGGCAGAACTCAGGCCACAAAGCACACCGGAACAACCCAGGCACCAGAAACCAAAGGAGAGGAGCCCGGAAAAGCCAAAGGAGCACCACCCACCAGGAGCGCGGGAACAGACTCAAACAAGGACAGAACCAACACCCCAGAGACTGTAGTATGTTGCATGTATTGTTTGGGCGCTCTCGTGTAACCGGCGCGAGAATGCCTTGCGCTCATTGTAATTGTTTGAAGTGTGTTCCACGATCAGGTGCTGAACAATGCATGCCAGGATTCTGCCAACGTTAATCAGTTGGTGAAGATCCTGGTACGCAGTGGGAGCACCCGACTGTGGGTGCTTTCTTCATTTGAATACATCTACTTATACTTACCGGATTGCCTCCTAGAACTATTACTTGCTTCATTTGGCGATGATCTGGAGTCGACCCCGCAACCGGCACCCACCAGCCAGTTCTTCCATTCACGGGCATTTGCAGCACCCCGCTGTTCCTTGCACTCCGTGCCTCCTCGCTCAAGGGTGTTACCGCCCCATCGACGAACGGCCCTCCGATGTTTTCCGCAGCTGATTTTCAATGGTCTTCACTTCTGGGAGACTCTGACTTGCTGCATGATGTCAGAGCAAGCTCCTCCTCATTCGTCATCATGCAGGCAGCCATCTTTGTTTGGGCTGCACAACACGTCTTCTAGTTAAGACATCATCACGTTGACGGCCATATTGGATTGGGCTGTCAATTTCTCGCTTCACCGCTGCATGTCAATTTCTTTCAGCTGATCCTTACACAGGTAGGATCCAGCCTGTTTACTTTCACGGTGACAGGCACACCATATAATTTTCATCTATAATACAATACAGTTTCTAATTTTGAGCCTTCAAATTCGGTGATAGGCTCACCTTATTGACTAACTGAATTTCAACCTGTGATCATTTCACCTTTGGAGCCTTCAAGTTCGGTGATAGTCTCACCTTCATTTTAGATACTGCTCATATTTAAAGAAAAATATACAGGAATTTTTGGAAAAGGTCAATGACAAAACATTTATATTAATTTAAGACAGCAATTTTATTTTTACACATTGCTACAAAAAATACAAGGTCATAAATAATTTCATATTTTACTCAGCTTTTACATTTTCAGCTCAGTTACAATATTCATATTTTATTACATTAAAGTCATGGCTACTTCTCAGCAATTTGCTCAACCTCCTCCTTTTTTGCAGCATCCTGGTAAGCCCAGCATTCCCTAGCGTCAGTGGGTAAAAGCTTTTAAAAGCCATGTTGTTGCTATAGATGCTGTTAAATGTTCTCCTGCTCGTAAGGTTGCAATTCTTTATGGCTGTTTAGGACTCACTGCACAACATGTTTTTGAAAACTTACCTCAGTTTCCAACACCTGCTGGTGAAGCGGGGGATGCAGATCATTGGGATCCATGCAAAGAGACTTTATCTCGCTTGGCAAAACACAACGACCAAGAGTCAAACATTATGCTTGAAAGGCATAATTTATTCAGGAGAAAACAACATGAAGATGAAACGGTGGATGAATATATTGCTGTCCTACGAGTTCTAGCATCGACTTGTGAGTTTGAGGCAAATCCAGAGATTTATATCCGCGATCAATTTGTTTTCTCTTGTTATTCAAGAAACATACAAGAACGCCTTCTCAGCTGCAGAAAGCCGACTTTACAAGAAACAATTGACATAGCAAAGAGCATTGAGAGATCTATTGTTACCTCCAAAGCTCTTCAACAGGACCAATCCGTCAACTCTTTCAAGTCACTTACACATGATTCTGGGAATTCCGTTAATGCTGTTAATGTAAACAAATTTTTTAAACAACCTATAAAAAAGGGAACACAATTTGTTACAGATGTGGTTCTAGATCACATCTCGGTAACTATCCTATGTGTCCCGCCTCAGGAAAAAGATGTGTTTTATGCAAAAAGATTGGCAATTTTCAAGGTGTTTGCAGGTCTGCCAAGAAACCTACCAGAGTTAATAGCATTGAATTTTCTGGATCCCTTGAAGATTGTACAGAGCAATTTCATGACATAATTGTGACAGTTAAATGTAATTCAGTGTTCAATGCTCATTATGTTAAAGGTCCTTTAGGTGTTGCATTATTTGGAAAAGTCTAAATTCCAATTATGGTTTATTCTGGTTCACCTACAACCATTTTATCCAATGTCATGTTTCTTGAGAAATGGCAAGGTTCCTTTGTTTTGACTCAAACAAACATCAATCCAAAAGCCTTCGGAAAATTTGATATAGAAATGTTGGGCTACTTTAATTCAAGATTGGAATGTCTAGCAAGGTCAATTTATACAAAAGTTGATGTTGCAGTCAAAGGACGCAATATAGTTGGCTGGCAGGAACTTACTAAAATGGGTTTGTACCTTGTTCCTAGCTCAGTTAATCCAATTGCCCTTAGTGATATTCCTCAAGGTTACTCTGCAGCTGGGTGGTTAGATGATGAACAAGACACAATAGATTTTCTTAATCTCACTGACTATTCACAAGATGTAAAAAAGATTTTAGATTTGTTTCCCAATTTGTTTTCTACCAAATTGGGCATCGTCAAAGGTGTTCAACATCAAATTAAACTTAAGCCTCACGGCCAACCTTTTGTACATAAGGTTCGTCCTTTACCTCTTAGTGCCAGGGATGAGCATAAGTCAGTCCTTAAAAAATTGTGTGATGAAGGGGTCATTGCACCATGTGACTCTTCAGAATGGGTTTCGTCCATTGTTATCGTTAAAAAAAAATCAGGTGAGGTTAGGCTATGTGCAGATTTACGCACCTTAGATAAGAACATCTTAATTGATTGTCATCCCCTCCCCAAAATCCATGAACTTCTTATAAGCCTAGTAAATTTATTTCAATTATAGTCCTTCGCTCAGCTTATCACCAGATTCAATTAACAACAGATTCACAAGACCTCACTACTTTCGCCACACCCTTCGGGGTCTACAAATACCTCAGACTTCATTTTGGCCTGGCCTCCGCGGCCAGTGTTTTTATAAAAATGATGGACAATCTTTTTCAAAACACGCCGGGGGTCCAGGTATATCAGGATGACATTCTGGTTTTTGCCAATGACTAGGAAACGCACTTGGAAAATCTGACTTGTGATTTAAGCAAATTGAATGAAGCAGGAATGACCATTAGGTCTGACAAATGTCAATTTGGTACACAACAGATGGATTACTTAGGTCACACTTTGTCATCTGAAGGAATCAAACCCAAGTTTTCCCTCATCAATGCCATCAGTCATGCTCCTCCTCCCAAAGACAAGGATGCCCTTTGATCATTTTTGGGATTGGCAGAATACTATGCTCGCTTTGTCAAAGGTTATGCCCAAACTGTTGAGCCTTTGCGTGCCTTATTACGCAAAGGCTTAAAGTTTATTTGGTCTGATGAAGTATCATCTTCATTTGATAAAATCAAGAAATTCATTTTTGAAGCACCTGCACTTCATGCTTTCAAGATGATTCGAAATGTTTCATTATGGTGGATGCCAGCCTTACAGGTTTGGGTGCAGTTCTTGATCTTTTGGTTGCTGGAAAGGAACACACCATAGCTTTTTCTTCAAGAATGCCTAAGCATTCTGAGACCCATTGCAGTACTATTGAACGTGAGTCACTCGCTTGTGTTTGGGCTATTGAGAAATTAAAAAATTACATTTGGGGGCGTGAATTTGAACTATTCACTGACTACAAACCCCTTACACATTTACTCAATGGTAATGGGCTTGGTAAGACCTCAGCGAGGTTGGTTTAGATTACTTTCAAAGTTGCAAGAATTTCATTTTTCTATCAAGCATATTTCTGTTGAAAGGAATTTCAGGGCTGACTGCCTTTCACACATGGCTTTTCATGATGATTTGGAAGTTGAGAATTTTGAAGATACAGAGTGTGTTGTTGCAGCACTTGATGCTGTCAAAGAATGCCCAAACATTAGTGAACAAGTGTGGTTGGAAGTTTATAGCAAGGATAATAACCTTAAATTTGGCATGGAATATATCGTCAAGGGGTGGCCAGAGAGCAGGAAACTTTGTAATGAGTTAAAAGCTTTTTCCATGGTGGCATCTGAACTTTCCTTGGTTAATGGCATGGTTATGAGACATGATTCTTTTGTTCCCCTGTCAAGTCTAAGGGAAGATATCATTAAATGTGCACATCATGGTCATTTAGGCATTTCTAAAACCTCGCAACTCATTAAATTGTATTATTGGTGGCCATCTTTAGAATCCCAGTTCAAGTTTCACATTGATTCATGTTCAGAATGCCTTTTATCGGACAAGAAATGGAAACTCATGAACACACCATTGCATCCTGTTCCCTTTCCCAATAAACCTTGGGACAAGGTTGGATTAGATTTTTCAGGACCTTATGGCCTTTTATCTCATGACTTAAAGTTTCTCATTTTGCTGGTTGATTATCATTCCAAATGGATTCATCATATGTTTTGTGATTCACCCAGCTCTACCAATGCCATTAGATTTTTGAAGAAAGCATTTTATGTTGAGGGTTCACCTTCCATTATGGTTATTGACAATGGCACACATTTTATTTCTCAAACATTTTCTGCATTTTTAGCAGAGAAGGATGTTATTCATTTCAGGGTTGCCTTATATTCCCCATCATCTAATGGTTTGGTTGAAAGGGCAAACAGATTAGTTAAGGATGCTATTCAAGCAGCTCTTGCCTCAGGCAAAAATGTTCAAGATTTTGTTGAGGACGAATTATGTTCCTATAACATTTCGCCTCATTGCACCACAGGTCTTCCGCCTTTTTCTCTTTTGTGAAGTAGAAATGTTCACACTACTTTGTGTCCCAATTGGTTACAAAATAAACATGTCAAGACTACCTTGCATCTCGAGTTTTGGAAAAACAAGGTTATATGAAATCTGTGCATGATCCAGGGAAAACTTTTAACAATACTGAATTGAAACTCAATGATTGGGTCCTCATTAAAAATCCAAAAAGAGCATCAAAGGGCTTGTCTAAATTTTCCTCTCCTGTGCAGGTCACAGATGTGAGCAAAGGTTCAGCACTACTTGGTCGTAGGGGATGGTGGATCAAAAGATCACTTGTGCGGCTTTCTACTCACACGTTGCTTCTTTACTCCAAACAGGAGGTGGAACAATGTGACTGGACCAACTGGTTGCGTGATCCTCCATCTGTTAATTCTCCGTTTGTTTCTCAGGAGGATTCTGTGAAAGCCACACTTGGTCAGTGCTCTAATACACATACTGTTTTGCATAATTGCCGAAATACTGGGTCTCTTGATATGACTGGGGTTGCATCTTCCTCACCTGTTGATTTGGGTACCCGTCAAAGGAGATTGCCTGCTAAATTTAATGACTATGTTTTGTCGTAAGAATATGACCAAATGATCTTTCTTCTCTTTATTGTATTGTTTTTATAACAGCTTTAACTTGTAATTTTTCACAGGTTTTTTTCTCTTTTGCATTGTTGTTACTTCACCTTTGTTTTGTGGGAAGAGAGAAGTTGTAGTATGTTGCATGTATTGTTTGGGCGCTCTCGTGTTACCGGCACGAGAATGCCTCGGGCTCATTGTATTTGTTTGAAGTGTGTTCCACGATCGGGTGCTGAACGCTGCATGCCAGGATTCTGCCAACGTTAATCAGTTGGTGGAGATCCTGGTATGCAGCGGGAGCACCCGGCTGTGGGTGCTTTCTTTATTTGAATAAATCTACTTTTACTTACCGGATTGCCACCTGCAACTATTGCTTACTTCAGAGACGCGCACTGCAACCCGGAAGAGACCGGGAGGAACGGCGGCCCAGCCGCAAATGACCGGTCAGAAATCAACGCGGCTCCTGGCAAGCCCGGCAGGCCAGGACAAATCGGAAAGAGGACAGCCAGGACAGCCCAGCAGCCCAGACGAGACGTCCAGCGAAGAATCCCAGCAGGTAAGTCCAAACACGTCCCATCCTATGAAAAAAAGAATAGTCTGCATGCTGGGCTGGTACCGCTTATGGGTTGGGTATCCCAGCATGCTCCTGTTCTTTTTTTCTGTCGCAGAAATGGTCATCTCCACTTTGTTCAGGAATGGGACGAGGACAGGAGGGAGCGGGGGGTAATGCAATACTTTGCTATGCATTGTATCAAGGGGGCATCTTGTTGGTGGTACATGGGTTTTCCTATGCATCCTTTTTCAAGATACAAACTGAACTGACCTGTAGGTCCCCATATTTAGCTCACATGAGCTAATTGGTGAACTCTTACTTGTGCTGATTCTAGTCCATGAGTTTTCCTTTATTGCTAGGTCACTAAAGTGTTGTGCAGGAATTGCAGCCACCATGCTAGAACGCTGTACTGGGTGAGAACTGTTGCAATTGCACTTGGACACCCTAGTTGGTATGCGAACTCTAGATATTGTTTAGAGCCCTGTAGAATATTTTAGAACCCTGCAGCTGCTCCCCCATTTCTCTGGGAAGTATTCAATTTTCTGTGCTAAAAGACTTCTCTTTTAAATATGACAAGTACGCGGCTGGACGGTGCATTATTGTCTCTCTTGTTGACTATTACATTCTAAATCTCTCGCCCCCACACTATCTCACTGAGAAGCCACTGTTTACTGGCCCTTGCTACTCTGAGAGGCAAGTGCAGAATGAGTGTTCTTTTCCCAGTTTTCAGAAATGTACTAGGTGAAACCTAGGACACCGGAGACAAACCACCACAGTTGTGGCCCAGCAGCCAGTAGCTGGCCTGCGCCCCTCATCAAAGGGGCTTTATGCAGACCATGACAGGAGTCAAATAAACTGTATGGTGACTCCACCTGAACAGATTCCAGGGCAAGTCCACAATTCGAACAGTCACAACCCACTCATAGGAAGAAAATTGTGGTGTCCTGTATTCCTTGATATGCGGTATAGACAGAGCAGAGCCCTATAGAACGCTGCGAGGGATTGTGGGAGCAGTTGGTTTGTGAAGTTCCCCGAGCCGCACCCTCTGCAATTTTTCCTGAAGTCTGCCGCAAATAAATACTCATCTTACTTCTCGTGCTTTTTTTTTTTTTTACAAGAATATTTTCTTTTTTTTTGGGAGGCTTGTCTCTGAAATGGGAAGACAGCAGTCATTAGTCAGCTATTCCAGTGCAAAGTAAGCATGCCTAACCTGAAGTGAATGTGTTTTCTGTCAAGAAAATGCATTTGGAGCTTAGTATATATTCCTTTTCTTGGGACAGGTTTGAGTGTCTGATCCTTAATTGGTTTGTTCCTGCGCCTGCTCGCCTGAGAGAGCCATTAATTCGAATTTCTTCCCAAGCCCTGTCACTTCCTTGACCAAGAGGTAAATGCAGCAACACATCTCACTGCAATACCCCCTCCCGCAAAGACCCGGCTCGAGCTCTCCTAATGAACAAGATGGCCACTCCTGTTGCAATGTTTACCTCGTGGAGGAAAGGGGATCCTGTGCTCTCAAAGCTCCTCGAAGTGGCACGCACGTTCAATTTGAGATACGATCATTCGTTGAGAAACGTCACTACTTTTTTTTAACCTAAGATTAATAAGTAGTCACATCATTCATTGTCCCCAGTGGACAGAGATTAAAAAAACTGCAGTGGGTTGAGGATTTCCTCCAGTGGTAAAACAACAATTTTTGGTGTAGAAAATTAACAATTGTAGTGTTTTCTTTTTTTTCGTGTATTTACGTTTTATCAGATTCTACTAGGGATGATCTTGTATGTTTGCAGAAAAAACATTCTTTAGTCGGTGCCACTGGTATTAAATAGCAATGGAGACCAATTCACGTGGAAGGGCTGATTAAATGCTGTTGGAAGAAAAGACAAATAATTTCAGCTTAATGAAGCTCATGTGGCTGTATTGTTTTCCTATGTTGTCGTTTTAACTGACAATAATGCTATTTGGGCAATCGTTTTGTCTCATTCATAACAGTTTAACATCACAACAATCACCAAATAAATCTAACAAGTTGAGCTTCGCAGAGGGTTGGCACTGCGTGGCATCATCTGTGGCACGTTATTTAGTAACTTTTGAGCTGGAAACACCATTTTCTTATCCAAATCTTCAAATAAAGTAGGAGATGGTTGACTATGCCGCAGGTATTTTAAGTGAATAATTATGCGAAAAACAGTGCTGCCGCAGAGTATTTTAGTGGCGCTACCTATAGCCCTCCTAAAGAAACTCAGGACTTCTTTAACACTTGACCTCCAGTCTACTCTCCTGCTACAGGAGACCAGTCAATGCATTAAGAATATGGACATAGTAGTAGAAAAAAATAGTTCTTTCCATTAAAGTCCGCACTACCAGTAGCGTAGCCAGGTTGTCATGCGCCATATTGCAAGGAATGAAAAGGCTGCTGTTTGAATTACAAAATACAGCAACAATCAGGGTTCAGTGTGGCCCCCTTGTCACTGCACCTGCTACACCAATGGTAGCTACACCCCTGCGCTCTGCACAAACTTTATGAAAGCACCTATCGAGGAACAGTTTATTAACTTTGTTAGCAGCCATCTTGATTTAACTTCCATTTAGCCCATCGATCTTCTCTTCAATCTGTATATTAATGACGTTCATCAGCTGTTCTGTCTAGGCTCATCCTATATCCCCAGTGCTGGCACTAATCTGTTGGACACGATTTAGCTTGAGGCGAAAAAGAAAGTAATGTAATGTGACAGTGACAAGATACTCCCCCGGTCTAACAAGCTCTCATCACATTTCAGATCTCTTTAATTAGCAGGCCTTCAATGGAAGCAGGTGCACTGCAACCATGGTTGGATTGGGATCAAAAATAGGCCCAGGCACGCAAAAAAAAGTGTCCCACACCTGCGGATGTTTTCCTAATTTCACTTAGAAAAAAATGTGTGGATTAGTTCACACTACTGAACCGCACATGAATGCAAGTGAGGCCACCTCGGCTCAACCCCTCCCCCCACTCAATCTGCATAAATTAATGGGCGGCCCAGGGAGAGAAAGGTAGTGACACCTCCACTCATCTGCCTCCAGAGAGGCCACTCGGGCATCCACTAGGCCGCTGACAGCATGCAAACAGCCCCAGGCTGCCCAAAAAACATCCCACAGCTGAAACTCGGATACCAACCCCTCAGCCATTGCCCGGGTGCACACCTTACCGATCCGGCGCGGACTGCAACCAGGCCTCTTCATCTGATTTGCATATGGTGTTGTGGTTGTTTATACACCAGTAATAGAGCTGAGCTCCACTATATCTTACACCTACTGTACAACTCCAAATGAGTAAAAGAGCCAGGAAACCGCATTGAAATGCAGCCCTTCCTACTTGCTCATTTGGTGTGTTCACAAATGAATGTATGTTATAATGAGAACTCTCTGATTCTCAATGTCAGTCGCAAAAAAAATCTTTCTTTTTTATATCCAGCTGCCCCTGTATTAACAAGCAGCTTACATGTGACCTTGCTAATTTCTACCCCTCTTTGTGCACAGATCAGATTTATAAACTCTGTCTAGTTTACCCTGTTCACTAATTACCCATGCAATATAGTCTGCCGCTCTGACATTTCCCCAGCTATATTTGAGCAGGTCTAACCTTACAGAAATATTCAAGATGAAAATGCCTGGTGAACACTCGACACACGGGGGGATATGTACCAGTGAAGTGGCAGAGTGAGGCGTTAGCCATCATGGTTTAACGCCTCATTCCGCCACTTCTGAAACGCATGCCTGCACCATATTTACGGGGATATGGTGCAGCCTTGCGTTTTCCCCTGCTCCTGAGCTACACTTAGCAGTGTTGCACTAACGCAGGCACCCTTGGTCCTTAGTGCAAGGTTGTCTGCCTGCAGGGGAGGATTGTGTGTAGGAAGGTGTCCTTTCCTGCATGTAAATAATCCTAAAATGTCATTTTGTCACTTTTATGTGTGCTGCTTCATCCAGCATTCCTGTTGTTTTTTCTCTTTCTACTTGTTCTATCTTTTGTTTCTAACTTACTGAATGGCTCATGGTATGCTTGGCTTGTCTTGTTTAGAGTTACATATGAGACAATCTGGGGCTTCCTGCTTATTCAGTGGAGAGTCCAAGTACCACAGCCTCATTGTTCACACACTTTGCCATCCGTCCCCCAAGAAGGATGCTATTTTCCAGAAATTGAAGAACATGGAATAGACTAATATTCCTTGTTTCTGGGAAAATGGTTTCTGACCTGTTTACTATCTGGACTTTCCATCAATAGTATTTGTGGATTCAATGCTCCCTAACGTGGTAGTGTGCCATGCACACACCTGGTCCCAACTGCGGAGACAACACTGAAGCCGATACTGGACCTCCTATCCTTCTCTGAGCTGCACAAGATCAAGCGCCAAACTCCTTAGATCATGCACGGCCCCAGGTGGGCAGGGGTAAGGGATAAAGTAAGAAAAGAAAGGCTTGGTGTATTGTATCTGCTCAGCGTCTGTGCAATCCTGTGAAACAGGATTTGTCATTTCTGAGACCTTCTCATTTTGCAAGGTACATGTGCACTGTAGTAGATCCTCTGGTTTTGGAATGATGCTATGTACTTGAAATAACAAGAGAAGAGTTATCTTCAGTACACTAACGGGTCTCTACATACAGTCACTATGCATGATTTCAGTGACATACACTTACAGTTTTCATCAACAGCACAGCAAGAGAGCAGAATAACCAAAATCACAGATTGGAGTGTGTCACTCCCAGGGATAAACTCGGAACATAGACTCAAATTGCTTACACTTCTGAGGCTAAACTCAGAACATTAATTGCAGTTACTTGCACTCCCAAAGATAAACTCAGAACACAGGTTGAAGTTATGAACACTCCCAAGGATACATTCAGAACACAGGTTGGGGGTACAAGTTCATGCATATATAACAAAGAGTTTGAAATGCTTCCTCTTTGCACCACTGTTTATCAAAGAAATACAAAGCTAAAGTCTTTAATCATTGCACAATCACAATTTTAGCACCAAGGTTGCAGGAAGGTTCCAAAGTATAAACTATTTAGAAGCACTGGAGTAAATCACAGAGAGGGCATGGAAGAAAAGTCCATAGTCTTTGAAGATGCAGATACTCAGTCCTGCTTACTACTAGAGTAGGATGAGTGAGCACTAACCTGATATCAGGTACTTAGCCTAGTTCTTCCACTTGACTGATGTTTGAAGAAGATCTCAAAGCTTTGACTCAGAGACTCATGGGGAGTCTGGAGCAGCTGTGCAGGAGAGAGAGAGGGGAAGAAGTCAAGGGAGCTGTAGACAAGGGAACCACTGGTTCACTTGGACTTGAATGAGACTGCTGAAGCGCTTCTTGGTTCTGGCAGGATTCTTCAGGTGAGTGGGAAGGGTGAAGCTTGATCCACAGGGAGCAATCCCAAGACATGACTTGAGGTTGGGCTGGGTTTATTTACCCTCTTGAAGGTTCAATGGATGTAGCTAGATCATGCATGGCATGTGGGGCACATGGCCGTCTGCAAGGCTCTCAAACCCTCGCAGAAAACATATGTTAGTACACTCGCTTTGACCTCACAGGTGAAACTTGGTGATCTGAACAAAATAGTAGGAAATCAATGTATTATTTTCGCTCCATTATTTAGAATGGAAAACAACACCAAGTCCCCAGTGACAGCGGGAACAAGGCTTACCATTGGCTCACGAGAATGTAGGGGAAACTTGCAGGGATTCAATGGAAAACTGCACCAAGGCCCTGGTAACAGTGGGTGTAAGATAATCTATTGGTTCAACGGTTCGGGGGGATACTTGCAGGGATTCAAGCGCGATGGAATTACGGGTCTTAGGGAACTTCAATCATGGTATCATAGTGCGACATGTCAAGTCAATATAACTATATTTCGGCAGCTAGTGCCACAAAGGCAAACAAAACAATAAAAAAATATAAATATACAATATATTAACAATTTGTAAGACTCAAAACAGATAATAAGTATTATTTCATTAAAAGAAACCATCTTGTACAAGAGGAAACCATCTTGTACAAGAGCCTTGACATCACAGCATAAAAGGAAAGGCTGCACATGATACTGTAGTATATTTAGCCCACTCAATCACACAACCACAGCTGATGTTTGAAAACTATGGTCTTTCAACAAAAGTACTTAAATCAATTAGCTGAAATCAATGAAGGAACACCAGAGACCAAACAAATCTACCAGTATAAAAAATGTCTCACACAGCGTCCACAACATATTGTGTCCCAGGAGGATTTAGTTAGCAAAAGATTATCTCCTATCAAAACTGGGCAATATCAGCCCTTCTTCTTATTACATATTCTGGACCAAAAACTTGGCAACAGAGTAAGCATATAATGGTTTTTTTTTGTCCTCATCTCACCAAAAACTTCCACAGATTTGACAAGCCAGGTTTTGTTCTCGATTCCTGAGGGCTTCTTTGGCTCACTGTTTCTGTCTAGGCCCCTTGGCCTTCCTCCCGTATTGGAGGACTGGTGTAATCATAGGACCATGTGGAAATGGAACATTTTTGGGGGGGGATATTGCCTTAATCCATCAGATCAAATACCTTTGTTGTGCCCAACGTATCAATGGTTGCCAAGTACTGGGTTGGTTGTCTACTCCGGTATCTTGGTCTAATCGTGCCGATTTAAAGGCTGCTCTGAGCCAATCTTCATTACCAGGGGGGGTATTGTCCTTCCACTTGATACATATTTCTCTCCTTGCCAAGATGATTAAATATAATATTAAGGCCATATGATTTTGTGAAGGTACACCATCAGTAGACTCATTTTTACCAAAGAACACCAAAGAGAGATCTACAACTATATCCACCTCCAGAATAGATGTCAACACTTCCCCCACTCCTTTCCAAAATGTGGTTAACACCGGGCACTGAAAAAAAATGTGTATGTCATTTGCATTTGTGAAACTACATTTTGGGCACCTTGGGGGCGGAATAGGAGCAAATTTGGCTATTTTAGCCGGGGTATAGTATAGCCTGTTTATTACATAAAAATGATTTTTCTTCAAGGAAGCAGGCTTTATGAATTTATACAGCGTCTTTAATGATGGATAGAGCAGTTCCTCAATTTGGGCGGCCAAAGGTGAGTCATTCCAAACTGAAATTGGGGAGGGGATCTTGGCTTCCTCAGCGTCTTGGATTTGGGCATACCATAAGGCTATTTCTTTCTTCTTTGGGGACGGATCTTGAAAAAGCTGTTCTAATTCCCCTTTTCCTCCTATATCACCTTTTTCAGACTCATACCAGCTATTCAGTTGAATATATTTAAACCTTGAGAAGGTGGGGCCTATTTTGGCTGATAGAGCTGCCCACGGTAGAATGCCCTCTGAGTCCACTAGATCTAGCCATCGCTCCATACCTGAATTTTTAATCGGAATCGCCAGACTATCACACATAAAGGGCGGTGTCCCAGGCGAGTCTCATATTGGAGCAAAGTCCGAGAAATATCCAATTCCCCATATCCTCCTTAAATTATACCAGGTTTGTAATGCTGATTTCAATACCTTTAGCCGAACCTTTTTAAAAAACCTTGGAGTACCAAATTTATACAAAAACCCGTCTTGACTGTTGGCACCTTCAGCCGTAACCATTTCTCCCAGTACTCTCCCCCAGGATGTTCGTTCGGGGTGAGATAATAGCATTCTTATCCCTTTAAACTGAAAAGCCATCAGATACCAGTTTATGTCAGGTAAGGCTAGTCCTCCCTTAAGGAGCTTCCTCCTAAGCTTTTTCCATGACATTCTTGCATTTTTATGACCCCATATAAAGCTACCAATTTTACCCTGTATTTTTGTTATAGTTTTTCCAGGGAATGTTAAAGGGATTGCATTGAATAGGTAGGTCAATTTAGGGAGTACAGACATTTTAACAAGGTTAACCCTGCCATATATTGTCAAGGGGAGGTTCTTCCATTTAGCAAAGAGATAGTCTATTTCTTTTTCGATTTTCCCAAGATTTAAAGAAGGAATCTTATTTAGGTCTTTAACTATTTTAATACCCAAGTACCTAAACTCCTTGCTTATGGGGCCTCTCGTGTACATGGTGTTCCAACACATTATTTCAGTTTTATCTGAGTTGACGCTGTAGCCTGAAACCTTGCCAAATTCCCTCAACATGGAGACCAGGTATGGGATTGTATGCTCTGGATCGCTGGTATAGACTATCACGTCATCGGCATAGAGTGCCAGTTTGCATTCATATCCTAATGATCTAAATGGGATGATATCTCTGTCCAGTCTAATTGTTTGAGCTAAGGGCTCTATATAAAGATTAAACAACAGGGGAGACAGGGGACATCCCTGCCTGGTCCCTCTCTGAATTGGAAAGCTAGGGGAAAGTGAGCCGTTCAAGAGAATTCTGGATGAAGCTCCTAGATAACAATGCTTGATAGTCCTCACAAAAACTGGGCCAATTCCCATTGCCTCTAAGCCACCCCAGAGATATCTCCAACACACATGATCAAATGCCTTGGCTGCATCGACTGCCACCATGGCCAATGGATCAGTTCTAGCCTCCGCTAGGTCGATATTGCCAATCAGCAGTTGGGTTTGATCTTGAATTACCCTCCCCTGTATAAAGCCCTTCTGATCGGGATTAATTAGGCTAGGTGCCAGTTTCGCCAATCTTCCTGCTAATATCCCCATAAATATTTTATAGTCTGCATTTAGCAGGGAGATTGGACGATAGGAGTCTGCCAGTAAAGGGTCTTTCCCTGGTTTTAAGATTAACATTATCGTGGCCTCACTCCATGATCTCGGCATTGCCCCATTAGAACAGTATATTGAGTTACATAGCCTGTGTAGGACTGGAAGAAGATCGTCTTGTAATAGTTTGTATACTTCGTTAGGAAGGGCATCAAGCCCTGCAGCTTTTTTGTTTTTTGCCCGCTTTATTTGGGCCAATATCTCTTCTGTGGTAATAGGGGCATCCAGAGCTTCCCTAGAGGCCTCCGATAAAATTGGCAAAGATTTATCCACTAGCTATTGTGATATCTGATCTTGTGTGGGTTTAAGATCTTCTGTATACAAATCTGAAAATAATGTTATTAAAGCCTGTTGTATTTCCTCCGGATCGTTAGATTTAGTTCCACTGCTATCTATTACAAGTTCGTTAATATCATTCTTTGCCCTATCTAGCTTGGCCTTCCAGGCCAGGATTGCCCCTGCTTTCTCTCCATACTCAAACATCTCCATGTTTCTGGCCTGCCATTGTGCTTTACATTTTTGATCTAAAAAAGTTCTAAGATTTTTCCTGGCCTCCTCTAAATTACCGTTTATCTTAACTAATTGCCCTGTATCTCCAATTATGGCATTCCTTCTTTCAGTCTCCAGAGTGCCGATCTTCTCCTCAAGAGCATACAGTTCTTGGGTCTTTAGGCGGTTCTTATAACCTATTTGAACTTGTAATACGCCTCTCAAGTTAGCTTTATAGGCGTCCCATACTTGATCAATAGAAGTTGATCCCAAGTTAAAGGAAAAAAACTCTATAGAGGACTTACTTATAGATTGGATTATCTCAGCATCTGCTAGCATTGCTCTATTCAATGTCCATCTTGCCCGAGGCCGATTGACACATGCTACGTAGACTGCTAATAGGGGTGCGTGGTCTGATAGGTGAGTTGGTAGTATCGTTATACTAGTGGCGTTGTTTAATGCTTCTTTATTCACCAATAGGTAGTCGATCCGTGAGGAGTGACCGTATTTTTTTACTGTAATAGGTGTATCCCTGGGTGTTTTCTTCCTTAAATCTCCACAAGTCAGCTAAATTCAAGTTTAACATTAAGTTTTTCATGACTCTACATGATTTGGGAGTTGTTGTACTATGACTTAACCTAGAGCTATCCTTTACTGGGTCAAGCTTTATGTTAAAGTCACCTCCTACTATCAACGGAGGGGTTGCTGAAATTAGGCTTCCCTGTAGTTTAACCAGATATGATGGATCATCCAGGTTCGGGCCATAGTAAGATGAACATGTTATTTCAACTCCCCCTAGATCCAGGAGGGCGGTTACCCATCTACCTGAATGGTCCGTTTGGACAGACTTAATCTTACAGGGAACCCCCTTTTTAACAACAATAGCTACCCCCCGAGAGTTTATTGCTTGTTGTGAAGCACAGAAACACTGTACCCATGAGACTTTGGAGAAAAGTACTTGAAATTCCACTGAATTTAAATGTGTCTCCTGCAGTAAACATATCTGTGCTGGGGCAAGCTCTAGATACTTTAAAATCAGCCTTCGTCTACGTTCACATCTCAGACCATTTAAATTCCAAGAAATGTAATGAATTTTACGGCTATCATTCGCCCTACCTGTTGTGGCCATATAATACCAGATGATGAATTCTCTTTCTTAGAACTTTATCTGTTAGTAAAATGATTAATTTGGTGAGGTGAGGCTTTTTTTGTGTGATTTTTTTCCCTATCTGCTCCCCACCCTGTGAACCCTCCCCCCCTACTCCTATAACCTCCCCTAAGTGCCCCTTCCCCTCGCTCTCTCTTCCCAACCCTTGAGGAACCCACCCTTCCATTAGGCTAAGCCTTTTTGGGTATAGCTCCCTCTTGATCTCCCCTATCATAAAATATTTGATATCCTAGCGTCTTAGTGTTGCTTATATCGCAAGACCAACCCTAAACTTAAGGCCTGAATATCGCACTTGTTAACCACCCTTTTTTTCTTGTCGAATTTTAGCAATAAATATGTCAACCTCTTCCACAGACCTCAGCAAATGCATCTGGTTATTCCACATTACCCGGAGGGTTGCTGGAAACCTAAGCTGTGCTTTTGCCCCCAGGCTATTTATTTCTTCCAGTCTCTTCCCCATCTCCCACTGTCTAGTGGCAGTTATGTGGGAGATGTCAGATCTTATAGTGAAGGAAAAGGCCGGAAAATCAGTAGAAGGCGAGGAGATAGTCCCTTCTTTTAATGCTGCAGTAAGAATAAGCTCCTTGATTGAGTATGATAGAAAATTTACCAAAATCTTGCGCAGTTTTTGTTTCTCTATCTTTCTTTTGAAGGGGTCTCTATGGATCCTTTGAATCTCATAATTCAGGTCGATGTTCGGCTTGCTCTTGAGGACTGTATCTTTTAACAGTTTAATTACAAAGCCCTTTAGATCGTCTCTTTCTATCGCCTCAGGGACATTTAATAATTTTAAATTGTTTCGCCTTGAGTGGTTCTCAAGCCGTTCCAGGTCCTCCTTCAACTCTCTGTTCTGAATGGACAGAGAATCTACCCTCGCTGTAATGGCCTCTAAGGAATCTTTCAGCTTTGGCATTTCCTCCTCGAGTGTCTCAGTTCTTGCTGTGATCTCTTCCATTCTCTTGGCTAACGCCTCACAAGAAACCCGAATAGCTGCCTGATTTGTCTCAGAGACTGTAAATCTCGTAGCCATCTCAGCTTGATTTAATTCTGAGGTTGAAAACCTCGATGACATTTCATCTCTCATGGCCAATAACAGGTCGGCTAGATTCCGTGTGTTTGATACTGGGGTAGCTAAGGCGGGAGGGTTTCCCTGAATGGTTCCTTGCTCTGTATCATCTCCCGATCGATCGTGGCCCTCGTTTTGACCCACATTAAGACCCACCACCTCTTGGTCCTCTAACACAGAGAACCTATTAGAGAGATCAATCTCTGGGTGGATATCCTGCTCTACCATGACATCCGATGTTGGCTTCGGGGTGGCTTGTTCGGGAGATTGACATTTTAGAACACTTGTTTTAGGCGATTTAGCTGCCTTACTCTTAGCTGATCTTCCCATCTTCTCCTTAAGCCTTGATTTTGGAGACAACCGAGGAGAAACAGGGGATGGATCGGGCCTGTCGTTTAAAGGAGGAACCGTCCTACCCCCCTGTGATGGACTGGGCATGATGTCTGGCAGTTGAGGCGATTTAGCTGAGGATATTAATGAAATGACCTGGTAGAAAGTTTTCAACGAAGGGGTAATTTTAGTTTTAATTGCCGTTTTTTTCCTCCTTCTTTCCTGAGTTCTTGGCTTCCCTTGCAACTGCTTAGCAAAAAATGACTCCCTGGATAGTACTTGATCTGTTGTTGCCTGGTTATGCTGCCCCGAAGCTGTCTGGTGATCTCCTTTTGGACCTGATGCGGCTGCCTGAGGGGGTGGAGCCCTCTGGGAAAAGTGAATAATATCTTTATTTGCAGCTAAGTAAGCCGCTCTTGCTCGGAGTGTGTATCGACTTATTTTGGGGGGAGAAACACCCTCAAGTAAGATGTCTCTTTCCTCCATACAGTCTAAGGAGCAAACACCTCCTTTTTCCAAGCAGCAGGAATGCCCTCCAGGCAATCCCTTCTCTCGGGTGCACACTTCGCCAGACTCTGTATGAATCTCTGGCTTTTCGCTGAGGAGAAGGGGGAACCCCCGCACCAAAGAAAGAAACCCCTCGGAGACCTCGGAGGCCTCGGTCTGGGCAATACGCGCTGACCGGGCCCTCCCTACCTTCAACGACGCCAAATAGCAGACTCCCAGGCACTGAACTGATCCTCCCCACAGCGATCTCCGGAGCAGCGAGTGCAGGACACCGCTTCCACGAACTGCTGCCGCCGCCTCCCAATTCCAGCGCGGGCCCTCGATGATTGCTCCGCCCTCGCTCTGAGAGTCCAGCGCGAATGCCTCGGCCGCGGAGGGGAAGGGAGAGTGGCAGTGCCAGGAGCGCCAGGAGTCCCGTCTCATCGCCAACAAAAAACGAATACGCAAAAACCAGGTCAGTCGCTAGGATACCATTACGTAATTCTTAGTTGGCAGTTACTCGGATCCCTCCCGATTATCTGCCCATCTCAGGGGAGATCAAGGAGCACTCCCGCGACCGCTCACATTGCGGCCGCCATGTTCCTCGTCTCAAAATCCCCTCCGACTGGGTGGACTTTGTTTACTGTGCCATATAATGGTTGAGGGTCTGTTCTTAAAAGTCTGAGAGCAGTACAGCTACTGTGTGTGCTCAGTTGATTGCAGAGAGGCTTAATCCATTTCTGATGGGGACCGGCATAGCCCGGGCAGACAAACAAAACATGAGCTATAGTTTCTGCAGAAATATTACAAGCAGGACACAGAGCACCACCATTTACGGACCATTTACTAGTAAAAGATTTCAAAGACAATGAGCCAACCCTGTATTGGAAATGAAGTATCCTATCCAGCAGAATAGTGATAGTATCCCAATATTTTTCCAGGAAACTATGACATTTAAAATCTATGAATACCCTCGGCAGAGTTGAACTCATCGCTACTCGGACAATGCTGTGCATAATCCAGGACCAATAGGGCTTTTTCAGCAGCTCTCTTGAAGAAATTGAATAACAAGACACATTCTCCCAAAGCTCCCACATTCCCATGGATAACAGCAACTTTTTAATTTGTAGGAGCCAGCTGATTTTGTTGGATCTGTCACAACCATAACATCCTTAAGAGCAGTAGCATGATGAATTCATTCTAGTGTAGATCAAAGCCTCCTCCAAATAATAAAGGGTGCCGTCTGGCCTTACTGGCCAATGCCTTCCTACCCATATCAAGCAACAAATGATTTAACGGTGTACTTGATGGAAGGTGAACCAGACTCCTCAAACTTATTCTCCGATCTCGTTAGTGCAGCAAGATTGGAAACCGCCACAATTCAGAGCCATATAAAACTGAGCCCACAGCTTTATTATCATATATCTGTAGGACTAGAGCAATTGGTATACAGAGAGACCTGTGAGGCTCTTTATATGTAACACCTGTAATCTGCCTGTGCTTAGGGGTCATTGTGTCTGCATGTGACCTCCAAGACATAGTAGAGGACAAATTAATGCCCAAGTACTTCAAAGAGTCCACATTCCCAAGTGACCCCCCCCCAGCAATACTCTCACTTTGTATGATCTAAGTTGGTTAATGTACATAAACTTTGTCTTTTCTGCATTGATATCCAATCCACGCGCTGTACAGGATTTCAAGCAGTGGAGCAGCAAATGCTGCAATCCAGTGGAAGTTTTGGAGATCAATATGGTGTCATTAACAAAGAACAAAATAGGTGTATTTTCACTAGCTAAATTGGAAGCATCCGTGGAAAATTGAGAGAGAAAGGGTCTAGTGTCATTAAGAAATAAGGAAAACAGAGTGGTGTTCAGAACGCAGTAACCAAATACCTTTATTAATGAAGATCTGCTCCGTGAGTTTGCCCTGGCTACCCCATCTCACTTGGGCAAAGTTGCCCTCATGCAGGTGAATGACTAAAGTAAAAAGCTCTAACAGCATGCCCATGTTGCTGAGAACCTGTCATTGACTCATGCAGGGGACTGGATCAAATGCAGATTTAAGATCAAGAAAGGCAACATACATGCTTACTTTGCCGATTGTTACAGTTCTCAATTTTAAAAGCAAGGGTCGAAAAACGTGGCTTATGGTACTTTTTTTCTTGTGGATCCCAGCTTGGAAAGATGAGAGTATATCATTATCAGTCATCCACTCCTGGATGTTGCCCAGCACAAGGCGGCAACAGATCTTTTGGGCAAAGTCAATCAGGCTAATTGGTCTATAGTAACTTGGCAAGCATCTCTAACCCTTTTTATAGATGGGTATGACTTTGGCTCCCTTCCAGGAATCCGCAATGGGGGTTCCACACGCAGTAGCATTGACAAGGATAAGAATATACTTAAACCAGTTAGCTCTGTCACGAAGAAATATATCCATGGGTATGTCATCCGGACCCTGTGCTTTTCCTCTAGTAATTACATCAAGAGCATAAGAAACATAGCCTGGGTCAAACAGTTTAGCTGTCAAGACAGGGAACCCAAAAACAATAGGTTCACATGACTCAACATCCTAAAGGACAGGATGACCCACAGAGTACAATTTAGAAAAATGGTCAACCCAATCAGATAGAGAAATGTTGTAGGAGGGAGGGGCGCAGAATCAACACTTCCCCAAGTGACCAAGGACCACAATCTAGAGGACTCCTGGGCGAAACAAGACATATTTAGCTTTTCCCACCTCTTATTGTCCCGTTATCTTTTTGGCTTGACCTGAGAAATGTTGTAGAGCTTCCTCACAGAGGAAATCCAGGTCATAGCCTTCATTTTTTAGTGCCTCACCAGTGGCCTACGCCCTTGTCTGCACTCATTTCTGAACCAGGTTTGGATCTAAGAACACATCTCCGTGTCACAGATACTGGGATGGTAAAGTGAGATAAAAGTTTCTTGAACAAGTGATTATGTGAATCAGTTAGGGACCCTAAGTCCAATTCACAAATGGAGCGGTCATTTAATTCAGCTAAACAAATTTGTACATCATGACTAATAGCAGACAGTGTATCGGGTGACCAGCTACCTGGCACCATTTAAGCTTCCGCATATAATTGATAGGTTGTATGTTCCCAGTGCAAGATGGAAGTTGGGAATCATTTGACAATTTAACACAAAAAGCTGATACAGTAAGACACAGGGGTTTGTGATCGCTCTCCATTCTTTTGTTTATGACCATATCATTGACGAGTGGCCAAATTCTCAAATCTATCAATATATAATCAATACGACTCGGGTGAAATAAGTTATTAAATGTACAAGCACCCTTTCTATCTGATTTGGACCTTCCATTAATCACCTTAAGACTTAGTTCCAAATAAAGGCTCTTTATCTGTAAGGCAGCTTCACTCCACCTTTTTATTGGTGGTAACTTAAGCTGTGAAATATCCCATTATTCGTCCTCCTCAGTAAATTAACATTCAATGGCTCAAACGTGGTATTAAATTCCCTTGCTAATATAAGGTGCAACAGACAATCTTCTAGAAGCAAAACAGTTGCGGACAGCAGATCACCTTTACCCCCTCTATCATAGATGTTATAAATGTCAATGCTAGTAGACTTGTCAATGACCAAACTAACAGCTAACATGTCAGGACAGTTAAGGTCAAGTCTCTGGAACTTGCATTCAAGAGCTGCTGTAATCCAGATTGTTAGCCCTCCTGAAGGTCTCCAGGCAGGGACACATATTACAGGAATAAAAAAAAATGTAATAACCAGGTTTAAAAAGTGGCGCAGTACACCAGGTTTCTTGAAATAAACAAATATCATGCACATGAAAACAATTGTTCCAATCAGGAAGAATGACCTTTAATCTAAAGTCAGCAACGTTCCATGGTGTTCTGTAAGAGGCTAAAATCACAACTAGACCTGTGGTGGAATGATCTGGAAGATAGTAGGACTTCATTAAGCCATATTAATTCAAGTATCTTCCGATGCCTGTTGGCACCTCGTTTGTTCTTTTTGACACTGGTTACAACATTTTCATAGCTGTAACTCTTATCTCATGCAAGAGATAAACACAACAAAAAATATAAAATAGATTAAATCTCTACAGTAAATTCTGGAGCAAAATGACAAATTACTGAGGGATGGGATTCAGAAGTGGAATTCATGATTCCACTGAAAATTCCTAATTTCTCAGGAACCTAAGAATTCTACCTATAATTATTGTCAACTCAAACTACGTTAGTTATCTGGTATCAGTTACTCAGGGGGCAAGGTCATATTTAACAGGCTCAAATACACAGTATAATTAGATACATCCTGCTGTTTTTAAGCCTTGTAGCCTTTACAAGAACTGCCTAAAAGAACTGCTTTATTGCCACTTTGCAACTTGAAATTTATTATCTGCAAAATATGCAACTAAACTAAAATGCCTAGGTGTTTGCAAATCTACTTGCACAACTTGGAATTCACAACTCAAAATTTGTAATGTAAAATAAAAAGTGCTTGTGTATTTCTAACTGTTCTTATGTAAAGCACACCGCCAAAGAAGAGGACAGCGCTTCACAACCAGAATGCGAGTGAAACAATCCAAATGTTAGCACATGGCTAGTGCTTAGAGAAGGTGCCAGTCTGACTGGGCAGCAGAAGCTCCCAAAAGCAGAAAGTTCCACAGTTTATGATGCTGCCGCATTTGTAATACCACTGCCTCCCTTCGATACCATTAAAAAGCAGAATATTGGCAACAGAAAGACTGCCTGGATCGAATCCTTCGAGGATTTCATTGATGCGTTGGAAGAAGCAAATTACAAAATGATCATTAAATACCTAACGAATTTGGCAGGTGAATGAGTAAAAGAAGCGATAAAGACAATACCATACAATGGGGAAGAGATGTTTCATCCAATGAAAGAGTTGTTAAACACCAAGTTTAATCCAATGACAAATGTCGACTTTGAAAGGTACATTTACAGTCAAGAAAGTCAGACAGTTGGTGAAAAGATGGAAAAAAGCCCAAAACCGGTCCTAGGATGCTTGTTTCCAGTCCAGGGAGGACCTGGCCTGGCAGTTCGGGCTGGACTGTTCCCATTGGGCGCAGGGTCAAGACTGATTTACATATGGCTGGGTCCAAACTGGAATGGCATGGTGAGCAAAAAAACAATGGATTAAGGCCCAGATCTCTGTACTGGTGTGAATGTACAACATTGTTCTGCATTCTGTCCATCAATTGTTGTTTTTGCATTTTTCACACGGAGTGGGACGGGTATGCCCAGACGTTGGTCCCGTGCTCTCCATGCCACTGGAGTCAAGCTATCCTGGCTGATGAGGGCTGAAAGCCCGAAACGGGTCCTAGGATGCTTGTTTCCGGTCCAGGGAGGACCTGACCTGGCAGTTCGGGCTGGACTGTTCCCATTGGGCGCAGAGTCATGACTGATTTGCGTATGGCTGGGTCCAAACTAGAATGGCATGGTGAGCAAGAATATGATGGTTTAAGGCCCAGATCTCTGTACCGGGGTGAATGTATGACATTGTTCTGCATTATGTCCATCAATTGTTGTTTTTGCATTTGTTACCCCGAGTGGGACGGGTATGCCCAGACGTGGGTCCCATGCTCTCCATGCCACTGGAGTCAAGCTATCCTGGCTGATGAGGGCTGAAAGCCTGAAACCGGTCCTAGGATGCTTGTTTCCAGTACAGGGAGGACCTGGCCTGGCAGTTTGGGTTGGACTGTTCCCATTGGGCGCAGGGTCAAGACTGATTTGCATATGGCTGGGTCCAAACTGGAATGGCATGGTGTGCAAAAACGATGGATTAAGTCTCAGATCTCTGTACTGGGGTGAATGTACGACATTGTTCTGCATTCTGTCTATCAATTGTTGTTTTTGCATTTGTCACCCCGAGTGGGACGGGTATGCCCAGACGTGGGTCCTGTTCTCTCCATGCCACTGGAGTCAAGCTATTCTGGCTGATGAGGGCTGAAAGCCCGAAACTGGTCCTAGGATGCTTGTTTCCAGTCCAGGGAGGACCTGGCCTGGCAGTTCGGGCTGGACTGTTCCAATTGGGCGCAGGGTCAAGACTGATTTGCAAATGGCTGGGTCCATACTGGAATGGCATAGTGAGCAAAAAAACGATGGATTAAGGCCCAGATCTCTGTACTGGGGTGAATGTATGACATTGTTCTCCATTCTGTCCATCAATTGTTGTTTTTGCATTTGTTTTCTCAGTTTCAGCACTGCTGCTGACATGGGGCTGATTTCTGTAAACAACTTCAATGCCTATTATGAAATAGTGATTCAGTTTTGATTCTTGTTTCATGGACTAGGAAGACTTGAGACAATGAAAGTGCCACTTCACATAAATGAGGGCATCCGCCCTGTTTCTCAACGGCATTGTTGAATTGCGTTTCATTTTCAAGAGGCTGTTGAGAAAGAACTTGAGACTCTATTAAAACATGACATCATTGAGTGATCCATTGGTCCGCCGCCCTGACTGTCTGCCATATTGGTAGTGCCTAAGAAGGATAGTGGAGGAGCCATACGCATCTGTGTTGATATGCGCCAAGCTAGCAAGGCGATTAAAAGAGAACGACATCCAGGTCACCATATTACTGACGGGATTACGCTGCTGAATGGAACCAAAGTCTTTTTCTGCCTTGATTTAAACAAAGGATATCACCAACTCAAACTGGAAGAAAGGTTCAGGGATATTACTACCTTTTTGACTGATGCTTGTCTATTTCGATATAAAAGACTGAGTTTTGGAGTGTCATCAGCTGCAGAACTCTTTCAGGATGTCATTTGTTGCATAATACTGCTAGTCAAAAATGCTTTCTATTACAGTGATCGACATACTGGTTTTTGGGGCCACCCGAAAGGAACATGCTAAAGCTCTTACACAAGTGTGTTGTATACTTGCTGATGCAGGTCTCATTTTAAAAGCAGCAAAGTCTAAGTTTCATAAAATAAAGCTTAAGTTCTTTGGTCATATCTTTTCTGAAGGGGGAACGACTCCAGATCCAAATATGGAGCAGGCTGTGTAATCCAATTCTCCCTAACTCTAACTATGCTGTGATTCTAGGTATATTCGTGTCTTTGCCACTGTAAGTGTCCCATTGAGAGAATAACAAAACAAAATGGCTCCATTTTGATGATCACATGAATGTGAAAAAAGCTTCAAAAAATCACACATGCGATTGAGAATGCCACTCAAATTACATACTTTTGATTGAAAACTACAAAATGAGATTGTTTTCAGCCAGCCTAGTGGAGTTAGGTGACATACTTGCTCAGCACAGTGGACATCCTAATGCCCTGAGACACATTGTGGCTTATGCTAGCCGGAGTTTGTCACTGACGGATTGTGCCTATTTACAACCTGACAAAGAAAGCCTAGCTGTGGTGTGGGCTAAGGAACATTTTCATGTGTTCCTGTATGGAAAGCACTTCACAGTTATCCCCGACCACCAAGCATTACTCACCAAGCTCATATTAATCTCTGTACAAAAGATTTATTTCAAGGTGAGTTCTATACCTCCCCAGTATTCCTTTAGCCTAGAGCATTCAAAAAAGATATGAACAGCATTTGCTTCAGCACAGCTGTACCTTTTTCACTTGGGCGTAGGCATCAGGGCAAATTTGGTGATTTTTTATGGTGTCCAAGAGAGACGATTAACAGTAAAGAAGTGGTTCCTCTTTAAGTTGGCTGGCTTGAGGACTGTATAGAGGAGCCTCAGGGATGTATCCCATATAGGTAGGCGATCTGCTTTTAGGTTTAAACCTGTAATAACTGATAAAACCCCACCAATAGGCAAATATCCATCACCAGTGTAAACAAATAAACACTGAAAATACACCTTCTCAACCACAATCTAAGTGCCATTCAAAGAAAGGAAAAGATTAGTGAACGAGTCTGTTTCAGTTCTTCCTGAAGGGATCAATACAATGGAAGCTTGTTATACAAGGCAGCAGCACGAAATACTGGGCTAACATTATTCTGCTTGATTTTTGTTGATTAGGGATGTACCTAAAATAGAGTTTATTCTTCCTTCTGCTTTGTTTAGTATTGTGGCCTTTAGTCTAAAGATGCAGTGTTTAGAAGCATGTTTTAGGTCTTATTTAGTTATTTTATATACCGTAGAGAATCAGATAATATCAAAATCATATTTGATATTTTGGCTACATTTGATTTCACTGATAGGAAATATGGCTGGTTTCATAAGAATCTTTTCCAATATGTGCCATCACTTTGCCCACAGAGAATGGGTGAAATCCTTTGATACATCAGCCCCTTTTCTAGCAAGTCAGTATTGATTGTAGGTGAATTGCCAAACACCCCAGGCTCTAAACATTCAACGCAAGGTGTAGTGACAGGTATATGTGAAAAGAGTGTTGTCAACAAGCATCTGAGATAGTGGTGCTCTGTATGGCATCAAAGAAAGAGTCATCTTGACTGTGTCACTTAGCCAGTGGTTCTCAGACCTAGAGGCTGTGAATGCTATATTATCCATGTGGCGACCTTTTACATAATGTTTTGCTTAGTGATGATGCCAAAGGCAAGAAATGTGATGATCTTTGGTCAAATATTGATAGTAATGTGAAAAAAGTACAATCTACTGTATGCTCAGGTTTTTACAGGACAACATGACTGCTGTAGTGGACATAATCAAAATACTAAAGACTGAAAACACCCTTGTATACCAAGTGTTCAGCGTAATTGTTGTAGATGTGAAATATCTACTTGAGAGTAGGCTGAGCGACACTTTTAGTGACTTTGGCACTGCAACATGCTCTATGTTAGAATTCTTGCCACTTGGTAAGCAGAGAAATGTTAAGGAGCAATTAAGGAAATTTAATTTTACAATCTATGGGAAATGGCTTGCAATGATGCATAGAAATGTTCCTTCACCAACCATGGCATTTGAACTTAATGAATCCTAACTGAGGTACTCTGCACAAGTTCTATATTCTTTCTGAATTTCTCCCAGACTATGAAAAGTACTGCCTCATTTTTGACCGATTCAATAACTTAGGGCAAATGTGCCCAATTCAACGCATATGTTGCAGAACATGCCCTAGAGAATCACAATCTTCACGTGCACCAGTATCGGAATGGAAAGCTATGTCATTGGCCAGAGATAGCGAACTGTGTACTGGCTGTTTTGGCGTTGCCCGTCTCAAATGCCAATGTTGAGTGGGCCTTTTCACAGATAAACCTTTACATGGGAAGGTAAGAGCGAGCGTGCATGACCAAAGACTCACTAAAGAAATATTGTATGGTGTACTACAATAAGTTTGATGTGTAAAAATTTACTTGGACCTCATATACCCTTTACACACGCTGTCCATACACATGCACTATCAGAGCAGAAAGCAAGCAATACTTAAAAGCAAAACATCCCATAAACACTGACAAAACACTGTTTCTGTTGTTTTTAATGGCGCGAAAATGTGTAACCACAGATAACCAAGTTTTTTTTAAGGTATTGGAAACACTGAAAAAACACCACCAGAATGTACCAAAAATAGAAACTGAAAACAGGAAATCCTACATATAGGTGTCAAATCCATCTCCTGGAACACTTCTCTCCAGATTAACTGAGGGGGAGTTGATCTTTTCAATTTGTCTTCCAGGAGTTTGCCATCCACCTTGCCACCTCCTTACTTTAGGGCGTACATCCTGCAAGGATACCTCTAACTCCCAGTCACCCCATCACATGTAGATACAGCAAACCAGGAGGACAATTGAATGAATTTAAACCTAAAGAGGTCATTCCCCACTCTTGCTTTTAAGACTTCCCAGGGGTGTAACCCCTCACTCATCATCAAATCTGCCCATGTTGCGATAATTGCCCTCCTTATTTGGAGATTTAAGTAGGGGTGGGCGGAATTTGTGTAATTGCGTTACGCAAATCTCCGCGAAACGGTAAAAAATCTCCGCGAACACGCAGAAATTCCGCGAACACGCGGAATTGCTTGTTCGCGATGCTTTTTTCCTGTTCGCAATTGCTGTTTGCGTGCTCGAGGAGAATTATCTCGCGAACATGCAATTTGAGAACGCGAACAAGCAAAAATTTCGCGAAATCGCGGAAAGCAGACTTTTGAGCATTTTCGCGTTCTCCGCGGAACGCGAAATTACACAAATTACGCATATTCCGCGAGCGGAACGGAATTTGCCGCCCAGGCCTAGATTTAAGCTATCTTTCATGCATATCAGGGTGCTGGGAGAGTCCCATACTGTGGCAAAATCGGAATAATAACCTAAGCCCAACATTCTCCTGATCTTATTCCACAAATTTGCTGCAGATCTCAATACTTTTAAGCAGACTTTCTTGAAAAATTGGGGGCCCCAAACTTATATAAAAAACTATCCATGCTCAGATCTCTCACGATTTCTCCAAGTAGCTTCCCCCAAGTGGTATTGTCGGCTTCCCTAACAACATCTGCACATTTGTAAACTGAAATGCTACACAATACTGGTTAAAATCAGGGAAAGCCAGGCCTCCCTTATAAAGCCTATGTCTTAGTTTTTCCATGCTAACCTAGCCCCCTTATTGGCCCAGATAAAACTAACCACCTTCCCCTGAATTTTGTCTATATTAGATTTCAGGAACACAAGAGGGACAAAGTTAAAAAGATAAGTCAATTTAGGGAGGATCACCATCTTTATTAGATTCGCTCGCCTGAAGATTGTTAACAGTAGGTTTTTCCTCCTAGCAAGAAGATGATCAATCTCTCTAGTTACCCTTTGGAGGTTAAGCTGGGGAATTTCCTCCACTTGTTCTTAATGATTGAGATCCCTAGATATCAGAGGTCCGAGCTGACTCTCCCACCCCAGCCTTGGATATTCCAACACATTACCTCAGTTTTAGAGGGGAATGACTGCATATCCCGAGAGCTCACCGAATTCTGCTAGCAGGTGTTCCACTCGCAGAAGAGTTATTGCAGGATCAGACGTGTAGATCAGTAAATCACCCTCATAGAGCACCACCTTATTGCTACAGAAGGGAGAACTAAAGGGGACAACCAGTTAATCTAATCTTAAATGTTGTGCCAATGGTTCTATGTAGATGTCAAACAGAAGGGGCGACAGTGGGCATCCCTGCCATATTCCTCTTGATATATTAAAGCTAGAAGTCAACACTCCATTTAGCAGAATCTTTGCCGATGCCCCCTCATACAATATCTAGAGTGCATGTATAAAGCCTGGACCAAATCCCAAGGCTTTCAAAACCTGCCAGAGATACACTCAGCACACTCAGTCAAAGGCCTTGTCTGCGTCTATAGCGATCACAGCCATGGGGCTCGAGCGCGTCGTGGCAAGATCTATTGTGCCAATAAGCTGTTGCATCAATTCCTGTGTCTTCCTCCTGGGAATAAAGCACTTGTGGTCTCAGTTAATCAGCTGCGGGGCAAACTTGGCCAATCTCCCTGCTAAATTACTCGTAAAATTTAATAATCTGCATTAACAAGGGAGATTGGAGTCTTCTGTACTAGGTTCCTTAGATGATTTTAGGAATAACACTATAGTAGCCTCCTTCCAAGATGCGGGGATGCATCCATTCTGCCGCTATATTGAATTAAATATGATTTCCAAGATTGGAACAAGTACCTCTAGTATAAGTTTATAAACTTAGTTCCGCAGAACATCCGTACTAGCAGCTTTACCATTCCACTCCACAACAGATCTCTTCCTTAGTTATAGGGGCATCAAGAACCTCACCAGTTTCCACTGTCAAACTTGGTAGTTGTGCTGTACTCAACCATGTTTTAAGATAAACTTGATTAGGGGAGACCTCTCCGTGTATAGATCTAAAAACAAGGATACAAGATAAGCTTGCATTTCTTTGAACTTATATGAAACCTCTCCCTTCAAGTTTATTACCAACTGTCTGATGACATTCCTCAATCGGTCTGTTTTAGTTTCCACGCTAAAAGCATTCCTGCTTTATCCCCGTATTCAAAGTTCTCCATACAACCGGCTAGCCACTGATCTCTACATTTTTGATCAATTTTAATCCTATAATTTTGCCTTGCCTCTTCTAATAGACTCTGTATCTATTCCCTCTTAGAGCTTGGCCCAGAACCAGACCACAGAAGGTCAGCCTCCTATTCTCCAACTTTATTCTCCAGCCTCTTCAGGCTTAACCTTTCAGAGTTCATTTGACGACACGCCAGATTTTGCAATCCCCCCTCTTATATATGCCTTAAAGGCATCCCAGATTACATCTCGGGTAGTAGACCCAATATTATCTGGGAAATAGGCTGGGCAAACCCGTTTTAATGCCTAAGCATTTTCAGAGACTGATAAAATGGCCCTTTTTAGTGTCCATCTTTGCCTCAGCGTTCTGCATACCCGACTATGGACATGATGATCAGAGAATGATCAAATATATGGCCAGGTAGAATACTCAGTGTTGTTATTGTGTCTATAATGGCCCTGTCAGCAACAAAATAATTGAGCCTAGAAATATGGCCATACCTTTTACTGTAAAATGCGAAGCCTTATCTAGCACTCATCTTGTGCCTCCAGGCGTCCAATAACGCCAGATCATACAACATATCTTTATTGGCCCCGAGGGGCATTATCATGGCTCCTCAAATTAGATCTATCCTGTGTTGGATCAATTAAAACATTGAAGTCACCCCAATTACTTTTGGGGATGCAGCCTCCAATAAATTCCATTCTAGTTTAGATAGATTGGACGAGTCATCAATATTAGGCCCATAAAAAATGGCACATACTAGCTCCACCCCTCCACAGCCCAAGGTTGCTATTATCCAACTTCCAGACTTATCAGATTTTGATGATTTAATATCACATCCAGCCCCCCTCCTTGTTACAATTGCCACACGTTTACAGTGCTCGGTCTGCTCTGACACTGAAAAACACTCTATCCACCAATGGTTTGAAAAGAGGGCACGACTTTCACAGGCATCTAGGTGGGTTTCCTATATCAGCTTACATGTGCTTCACTTTCCTCTAGATATTTCATTACTAACCTCTGCCTGCGCATATCCCTTAATCCATTTACATTCCAGGTCATAAATGTTAATTATTAGCCCCCCGCATCTTTATGGTTTGACATTGATACTACACAGAACTGCCGCTGTATTATCCATACACCTTGGTGGTATTGAGGATTTATTTTTTAAGATTTTTTCCCTCTGATCCCTACCTCATGCCCATTCTACCTAGCTTCCCCAGCCGCTACCCTGTGTCCACTACCCCCCACCCCTGGGGAACCCTCTCTAGATTTTTAGGCATATAGCCTAATGGTCTCCTCTCATCGGGAAACTTCAATCAACAATTTCTATAACGGGTCTAACCTCTCCCCCTCCTCTCTAATTCAGTCGGTTGAATTCAAGGGCCTACTCCTTCCCAAATTACATCGATCAAGGCATCCACTTCATCAACTGAGCGGAACTTATACATGTGGTTATTCCACATTATGCAGAGAGAGGCCGGGAATCTCAACTGTGCTTTAGCTCCTAGTTTATTCAAATCATCCATTCTCTTCCCCAACTCCCATTGTCTTTGGGTGGTAGCATGACAGACATCTGATCTTATAGAGAAAGAGCAGGTCCCTGCAGAATATGAGCCTTTCTTTAATGCCGAGGACACGATTTTCTCCTTATCTGTATATGTGAGAAAGTTAATTACAATTTTCCTTGGTTTCTGCCTCCCCTGGTTCCTCTTAAAGTCGTCCCGATGTACTTGCTGGATCTCTGCGGTAAGGTCAATGTCCAGGCCATTCTTCAGAATTGTATCTTTCAGAAGAGATATAACAAAGGCCTTAATATATCTGGGCCATCCACAGATTTGGGAACATTGAGCAATCTCAGATTGTTCCTGCACAAATGATTTTCCAGTCATTCAAGATCCTCGTTCAACTCCTTATTTTGTCTGATTAGAGAGCTTACACCAGCAGAGTTGTTATCAATAGCCTGCTTAATTTTAGGGCTCTCCTGCTCCAAAATTTCAGTTCAGCAAGAGACTTTAAGCTTCTGAGCCAGAGATAAGCAGGAGGTCTGTATTTCTGCTTGATTCTGCTCAGATATCTTAAATCCACATGTCATTTTCTCTTCAACATCCAGGAGAATGGAGGTTAAAGATTCCTCTAAATCCACCTGGGGCATTCTCTCTTTATCCTCTTCTCCTGTATATTGTTCTCCTGGATTGCCAAGACCTCGAACCTGTTAGAAGTTGGAATTGCCGCCCAGGAACTAAGCGTGCCATCAACTGGGGGGACAGGGGGGTCAACCACATTAGCTTTTCAGGCTGTACTGGCATTCATCTCCATATCAATTAGGTTAGCAGCCGCCCTTACTCATCTAGAGGACAACTCTTTGCCCCTGAGGGGGGCTCATCTTATTGACATCCGAGTCTGTGCTAACGTTCTGCTCCATACTGATAGGGCTAGTGACTCCCCTAGTAAGAGCGGGGGATGCTTTAACTTTGTAATATGACTTTAGAGGTGGGGTGATTTTTTGCTTTAGATTGAGGCGCTCTCATTCCCTTCCCCTACCCCGGGGGCTTTTCCTCCTCACAGCGTGCCCAGCACTCTCCAATTTACATTCTGACCCACTCTCCCTCCTTACTTGCCCTGGCTGCATACCCTGATTCTTAGAGGTGACAGCAGGATCTAGAGTGGGGATGCCCAATGAGGGAGCTAATATTGACCCTAATTCAGGTGAGGTTAGGGCTCCCCTAGTACAGAAGTTATATCTGCAAACATTCCCACCTGGGTTAGCACGCCTACATTCCTTTACTCCTCTCCTTAGACAGAGGAGCCTGCCACCACCCTACTGCCCAGGAGGAGTCTTCAAATCCGTAGCAGTCCTTTATTATTATATATGGCTTTCCCTCTCCTGTCTCCTGGGGGGAGAGCTTACACTTGCCTGTCCCCCACCATAGCTCTTTGCACAGGGAAACACCATCCACTCAAAACCGCTTGTCTCCGCGGCTCCTCTGCAAGTGCTGCCTCTTCCCCTGCTACTCCTGAGCAATGCGGCGGCCCCACGGCAGCAGCACAGCTCCCTTGCCGCGCCCTCCCAATGTGGAGCCTGTATGTGGGAGAAGAAGCCAACCGTCTTCAACACCATCCGCGGCGGGGAAAGCAAAGTCGCCAAAGTCAGTTAACCTTCAACGGGGAAATTTGCTAAGGGGGGGATAGAAGTCCCATTCAACCTTAATTCAGCATCTCCTGATGAGGTGGACCGCGGCCAAATAGCTTTGCCAAATGGCTTATTACTCACCATTTTCGACAATCTTAAAGGAAAGATGCCTCCTCGCATTGAGAGGTGAGGTTTGCGACTGCAGGAGTATAATTTTACCATTGTGCATCGTCCAGGAAAAGATAAAAACCCTGCAGACTACGTCTCGCCTGTACCAATACTGTGTCATGGCACCACTTCTTAAAGTGGCTGATGCTTATGTTATGTTAATTGTAAAATCCAGTACAGTTCTCCTGCTGCCATATCAGTGGAACAAATAATTGCTGTCACGAGTCCTGGCAGACATTTGCTAATACTCAAAGACATTATGACAGATCAATCTTGGAGAAAACATACTCGATCTCTTCATGATGACCTTGAATACCAGAAATTCAAAAATGTTCAGGAAGAACTTTCGGTTACCCCTGAAGGCATTACATTTTTAGGACCGAGAATTGTTATACCTGAGAGCCTGAGACAAAAAGTCATTGAACTGGTACATGAGGGACAACGTGAAGTTGTTGTGACTAAATGAGCACTACGAGACAAGCTGTGGTTCCCTTGTCTTGATGAAAGAGTTGAAAAGGAATTAAGGGAATGCCATTTGTGCAACTACTTGACATCCAAAACAACCCAACACGCGTTAAACATGTCTGATTTTCCAAGGTATGGATGTGAAAAGATTGGAATTGATTTCTTTGGACCCCTTGACAATAGTCATCATCTACTAGTAGTTGTTGATGAATACTGCTGGTATACCCTTGTGGAAGATCTGCCGTCAACCACTCATGACAGTCATTGAGGCACTAGAAAGTATTTTTACACCTGGGCTCTTCCTCCAATTTTTTTATCTGACATGGGCACACCTTTCAATAGTCGAGAATTTAAAGATTTTCTCGCTCACACAAATGTCAAGCATCAAAAAAGCACACCTCTCTGCCCTCAGGAGAATGGTGTCTTCGAGCAATTTATGAGCACCCTCAAGAAGAACCGTTGAGTGTGCTGCGCTGGATAGACTTGAATATCAAATTGCCAAAATGGACTACTGAAAGATCAATTGACATTGATAACCTTCACACTGCTGATTCGTCTCACAAACACAAAATGAAGACATAAGCAGATAGACGCCACTTTGCTTGGAGTACTGTGTTCAAAAGGAGAGACCAAGGGCCTGATTATGGTCGTGGCGGAGGGGATACTCTGTCACAAACATGGACGATATCCTGTCTGCCAAATTGCAATTCCATTTTATCCTATGGAACTTGTAATACGGAGGACACAATATCCGTCACGTTTGTGATGGAGTATCCCATTCGCCAAGATCGCAATGAGGCCCTAAATCATTGTAAGGCAGAAATGCAATTCTGATGCTCCTTTTGCTGTTGACCCACTGAGGTTTGCGACTAGCAAAGGACACATGATGACCGCACATCATCCTGGAAAGTCTATCACAAGAGATTATTCTCATTTCAAATACCTGCTTTGAAGTTCATTGACTCCAGACATTCAGAGTGAGACCCTTCCATCTGGGAGTCAGGAGAGCCCAAAGACTGCACCTGTGCCTGTTTCACCTGTGGCGGCCGCGGATGCCTCTCCTATGTCTCCTAAGTCTCCGCAACCTCACGCAATGACATCTGCAAGATTGATTCGAGTACTTTGATGATTCCTCGAGGAGTTAAGATATATATATATATATATATATATATATATATATATATATATATATATATATATATATATATATATATATATATATATATATAATATATATATATATATATGTGTATTTGTGTACTTTTTATTTAACAAGGGGGAGATGTAGTGTTGTGTATTTTAGAGTTAGAGGGAACCCTCTGGTCCCTGGCAGACTCCGTAGAATACTGACGTAAGTGATTGGGTATGGTTAAGAAAAATCATGATGTCATACGGGCAGTTAATGTTTACACTCTGAATAAAAGCGTCATATAATACGGTGCTCTGCTCCATGTGTAGTGTGATCATTTACATGTGCCCAGACTGGGGAGGACACTACAGCTTCCAGTCCACCTTCTTTTTTCAACAATCTGTTTACTCACCGGGCCTCTTTACTTACCCCATCATCTGAGTACCCAATGCAGTGTGCTTCCCACTTCACACAGACTTCTGCCCTTCTTGCCCTGTACTTTCTTTTAAACATTAGCGCCAGTTACTTACATTTACCTATCCAAGCACCCTCAACATTACCCACATATCCTCTTTCATTTGCCACTCCATTTACCACTCTCTCTTTTCATCCATCATTCTGTCTACACTCTCCAATCCTTCATTCTCTTACGTCAAAGTCTCCCCTTCCTTTTTCTTTTACCTTACCCTCCACACTCTCAGTCCCCTCACTCTTCTCCTCCCATTTTCCTTGCTTCACTCATCATCACCTCTAATTTTCATCATGTACCTTACTTAACAGATCGCCTCTCCTCCCATACTGTTCTATCTCTTGTCTCAACTGCCTCAGATGGCCCCCTCCATTCCTCTATTTAAACCCACATTTTTCGTCCCACACAGTTTTAGGCCTTTCCAAAGACCTTTGAACACCTGCTACTCTTGGGCACCAATTTCACTCCTACTTAATTCTCTCTCTACTTGCTTGCATCACGTTCACGATCCCTTTGTGGCCCTTCTCTACCCTATGATAGATTTCTATGGACATATAACCACAACCCAGTGAACGTTTTTCAGTAAACGGACCTTACAAAGCTCTGATTAGTCCTTTTTCTCTTCTTCTGACCAATGCCCCTTCCTACTCCATGTAGTACCTCAGTCCAGATCCTTTCCTCGTTCCAACACACTCTTTCAAATGCCACCTTCTTCACTTAACATCGCACCCCCTGACTAAGCATGCAGCTCTGATTGATACAAAGTACCACTTGATGGGGATTAATTAAAGACAGGATCCTGCTCTCTGTGCAGCCACAACTAAGCAGTTGGATTGGCCACCAAAACAAATATATCACCCATCTGTTCATTCTCCTTTTGAAAAGTCATATAGTGTAGTAAATGTTACTAATGTTAGTGCTTTAACACATTGTAATCTTAAACATTATTTCAAATTGATATTACATAGTTCCATAAACAGAAATCATTTACTTTGTGGTTAAGCTTTTGATAATATTAATGGAAAACAAAAAGCAATGTTATTGTCAATTGGAATACAATGCATTTGAAAGAGAGTACCCCCTTATAAACCTTAGATGATCAGTATAGAATCACACAAAATGCTCAGACCCATAAACACAAAGACCAAGTGATACCAAATAGAAATCTACAACCCAACATGCAAGCCATAATCACTCCATATTGTTGAGTATACCAGCAGACTAATCACGCACGTTATCACATTTCAACATTTCACACTACATCACACCATGTAATTACCCCTTGTCGTGTTCCCCGAAATACCTGGGGTCATAACAGGTCAATTTCCTAAGCACCAAAATGGAACTGTGATCACACTGGAGAAAAATAAATCTCTTACCCTCCCACTGAGTTATGGATATTTGGGCAAAGTTGATCATTGTCAAACAAGCCTGTCAGACAATTTCTCATTTACCAGTGATGAACCCCAAATGTAGTCCACTAGTATTTTACAACAATGTAGTATGTAATATGTGTTATTCTCCTACAACAAATAATAATAGAATCTATTAGCATCACAATTATTTATAACACATTGAAAAAATCAAATCAAAGGATGAATGATAATTACACCCAAATCATATTTTATCACACATTTTTACCAATTGATACCTATGGGCCTTATTATGAGTTTGGAGGTGCGGGAGCGGGACTGCCTCACTCCTGCACCGCCAAACCCAAGTTTTAACCGCCCGCCTGATTAGAGGCTTTCTCCTGTCTGGCGGGCTGTTTGTTGGTATTCCCACTGTGGTGCCTATAAAATAGGCACCGCAATGGGAACATCTAAATCAGTACCTGCACGGTATTGGCTGCTGCAGTCCATGCTGTGCAGGCACTGGTGTACATGCACACAGGGGGGCACATATTCTGCCCCCCTGTGTGCATCCACATGGCGTGAGGCACAAGGGGGCCCTATAGGGTCCTCTTTGTTTCCTCACGCCACACTTTTCTTGGCGGTCGCACCATCATGAAAAGTGTGGCAGTGAGGAAACTTGTAATAGGCCCCGCCAAGCATATGGCAGCCTCAGGACCGCCACACAACTGCCAGGGGATGGAGGTTCCTTCGCAGTTGCAGTGGTCCCAGGGCAGCCAAACTCTCTAGCTGTAATAGGGCGGTCGTGAGACCTCCACCATCAGTCTGGTAGTCCTTGAACCTCCAGACTCATAATAAGGCTCTCAGTTCTGATTATCTGTCTTTAGAGCTTAGCTGTCACATCATAATTTATGAAGTCATGTATAGCCCCCTGTAGGCCTTTATGCCATCAGATCTGAAGATGGAGACTCATCATCCCTTTAGCAACACGTCCATTTGGTCTGGCCATGTCCAATCACTGTTATGTTATGTTAATCCGTATTTGTATAGCGCGCGGCTACTCCCAGGAGTTTCCCGACGCTAGGGCAAAACGCGTAGACCACATAACATCAAAACCATGCACAGACCTCGACTCAAGACTTTACTGCTGGAAGAGCCACGTTTTCAGACTTTTTCTGAAAATGAGAAGGTCAGGGCTCTGTCTGATAGCAAAAGGTAGGTTATTCCACAACCTAGAGGCCACAACATGAAAAGATCTACCCCCTAGCTGGGAAAATTGAACCTTAGGGACGGTAATCAGCAGTTGAGAAGAAGATCTCAGAGCGCGTTGGGGAAGATAAGTTTGAAATCTGTCCCCCAGATAAGGTGCTCCAAATTTGTGGAAAGCTTTAAAAACCAGGACCAGGGCCTTGAAGTGTATTCTTTTTCGCACCGGAAGCCAGTGCAGTGAGGACAAAACCTGAGAGGTATGGGTTCTGGGCCCAATCAAGAAAATGGCCCTTGCTGCTGCGTATCACTTGTATCTTTTATACCTTTTTTGTATCAGGTGGTCTATTGAGTGAGGAGTGGTTTGCTCATGCACTGCTCCTGCATTTGTTACACAGGACAGTAAAAAATGCCCCCGTTTAGATTATAAGAAGCAAACAAAAGCTGCCAGTTTTGTATCTCTATAGTATCTCACATATGAAACCGTATAAGGTTGTTTATACTTGCAAAATAGACCCCCAACTACTGTGAAATGTAAAATACTGCAGAGAGTGGAGAAATCCTTTCTCCAATTTGTTAATGTGAGAAACAGAAAATAGAAGGTATGAAAATTGAGCACACCATTCATGGACATCAACATATGAAAAAAAGTCTCAGTTATCAGAGTACAAATACGATGTGTCCATTTTATGTTTTAGACAAACACCTGTTGAGGACACTGGGCACACTCACACAAGTGAGGTACCATTTTTATCAGGAGATGTATGGGAATGCTATGTTGGGTATTTTGTGGTTTCCCACAAGTTTTAGAACTTTCCCACTCTGAAACATGAGGAAAATGTTTGTTTTTAACCAAAGTTTGGGGGTTGCAAGGGCTTGTGTGTAAGAAAAAATTGGACTCATCTGTGTGTCTAGTTTTCAAAAACATCTGGGCTTGGAAGGTTTCCTCTGTGGCAGGTGAGCTGAGTCCCAAAATATGATATCTTCAGGTTACATTCTGAGGCATTTTTGTGGCAGGCGATATGCCCAGCCACACAAGTGAAGTGCTGCTTTTATTAGGAAACGTGTAGGAACTCAGAATTGTAGAGCATCTGTGATTACCAATTTAATTTCGCTGCATTTGTTTCCTCCAAATGTAAGCTAGTGTGCAAGGAAGAACACATTTGGCAAAATGCTGTCTGAATCACATGATAGTATGGATAACTACCAATTCAGAGGTGTACAAATAATCTCTGTTCTTAAACTCAGTATCTTGTGTACATTTCAGAAATACATAGGTTTCCTTCATACACATTTTTCATTCTTGAAATTTTAGGATATATGCTGCTGTGTAGTGGGTACACTATGAAAAATCATTGTAAAGACCAGCTCAGTTGTTGGCTTTAGGTATCATGTTTTGAATGACCTACAAACACTATATATTGTGGTGACCAGAATGGTTTTTTGCTCTTGTGACAAGAAGTTACAGATGAAAATGTTGTCACGAATGGCTGTTTTTTTCCTACTCATTTTTTATCATTTATATTTAAAAAATAAGTTCTATTGTGTATACCTTAAGGGAGCTACACAAATGACTCCTTGCTGAATGCAGAATTGCTTCTACTTTTCAGAAATTTATAGATTTCAGGGATCAGTCTTGGGTTTCACACCAGTCCCCACCACAAACTGCAAGTGGATTGAAACCACAACATTTAAGAACAATATACTACTGAATGGACTACCTCTTAAAAAAATTGCAAAACAAGTTTGTAAAATATTGTTTTGATACAACTATTCTTGCCTTGGGAGGTGGGAAGATTATTAGTAAACAAAACATGTGCTTTCTTGTGCAGCACTTTTTACCATTTTTACACAAAAATCAAAAACTGTGCTATAGTTTTTGCTATTTTCTCTGTTTCCTCCAGAGTGATATTCAATCCATGGATACCGTCAGAATTCCCTGGTTGTTGGGAGAAAAGGACACTGTTTGTTGTGGATACCTTATGTGGAAAAGAAATTATAAGGGCATAAGTGTAAAGTAGCCCAATTAGCAAAATAAAGGGTGAGGAACTACTGGTGGAAAACCCGCACTGGCAAAGGACTTAAAAAAGGTTATAATTAGGAAATATATATTGATATACTATCTAAAACATATAAATACTTTGTATAACAAAAAATAAGAAACATATACTTTAAAATAAATATAAATCATAATGCACATAAAATGAAAACAAATACAATTATTAGATAACACATACTATTAATAATTAAGAATAATTTATATAAATGGTATATATTAAAAGTTCTAAAAGACAAACATATAAATTATTAAATTAGTAGAATATAATAAACATAATATTACTCCAAAAATAAATGTACAATCAAAAATAAAATGAAAACTTAAATAACTTTGAAACTTAGATCACAAACAATATGTGTTAAAAAAAACAAATAAAGCAATTCAAATGAGTTGGGGTTCTGTTTTCCCTTTTCTATGTGAGTGAGTCACAGTGGGTGTCTGTGATATGGGCATGAGGTAAGCCAAGAAGACTGAAGAGTTTGCCTAATAGGTGCAATATTTGTTTTACCTGCTAAGCACATTTTTTTACTTACAGGAGTTTGTTCTTGTAAAATAAAAAAATGATGGTCCTGTGGGAGTTTTCTCCTTGAATGGAAAGACTGGTGAGCAATTTCCCTCCCTTAGACACCATGCCTTGCATAACAGTTTCAGGCAGGGAAATCAAACGATGGTGGCCATCCGTAAATACGCTAAAATTATTTACAATTCGGTCAGGGACCATATAAACTGCCATTTACCCACAATCATGCTCACTTTGGACACCGAGTCTCTCTGCCTTCCAGCTCATTATTTAATATCTGGCTTTTTCCTGTTTTGTGGTGTCCTCAAGAACCATCTGTTTTGCAAGCATTCTGTGATACGATACCACATATTGTGTTTGTGTCCTGCTTCCCTCCCTACAACTTGTCTATATGCATTTCTATTTCCATCTGTACATTGTGCTTCATAAATAAATAAGCAAACAAATAAATAAAGTTTCTAACTTTAAAAAAACCTTTGATAGTAATCCCATACTTTACATCACATCTCATATCAGAGGAACAATCAGTTATATGCTTTATGGTTATGAATCTAGAAACAAATATCAGAGTCAGTGTGCATCCACCAGAAAGGAAAGATACATTTATGGAGTAAACTATGTTAACACCGACGCAAAGGCTGATTACAAATAACCACTGGAAAGACTATAGCTTTCACATTAATGATGTGAAAGCAAGCTAACGTCACCACACATGGACATGCATGAATCACAAATGCATGTGCATGCATAACTGTGCAGTGACCATTTTGTATTTTGTATACATTTACTGTTACACGATGAAGGGTGCCCAGCTTGGAGCGGAACATTTAAAATATAAATATAAAGCGCACCAAAGTGCATTTTAATTTAGAAAAGAGCATCATGGCGTCAAATTACATTTGCTGGGTCCTACATAAGAGACATTTTTTTAAAATAAAAAGATCAAGATGTGGAGAGATAGGAAGTGGTGCCATATAGGCGGGAGCCACGTAGGAGGTGTATGGGCATAATAAAATAAAAATATAAAAAGATCCAAAGCTGAGCATTGATGTACCAATAAAATAAACTAAAGGACTATACCTACCAATAGTCCCAATGCCATTACCCAATAATTAGTCAGTTGGCAGTGAAGAAGGTTCAATCGTTTATTAGACAAAATACTCTATAGAGGAGCCTCTCCGAACCTCACCCATCAGGTGCGCCGAGAAGACTGTTGGCTCGTATTTAAACATGAGGTTATATACTTTTCAGTTCAACACATACAATCACTGTAAAAGGAAAAATACCAGTTGGCCTTAGAGCTCCAGGGAAGGACCATATATGGCACACATCAGATCAGTACAAAGGCTTGACTATCTATTGCTGAGGAGGTCAGTAAGGGTGACTCCCTTTCGTCTCGGTGCTTGGGAGTGTAAGCATGGCGCCCATAGGAATGCGCTTATCACGCCCCAAAGCCAGATGCGACCTTGAATCTTAGAACAGTAGAGTAAAAACAGTCTATCTTCAGCTGCTACCAGTAACTCAAATGAACCGCGGCCTGACAACTGCACATGATCAACACGTGATCACGGACCGTGCTCAAGCATAGGATTAGAAAATGGCGTCTGTATGCTTCTCGGCCTACAGCAATCGATAGATAGGGAGGAAATAAACGAATTCCCTCCATACAAAAGCATACATATCAAACAGAGAGTATACGTATAGATGCATCATGCTAACATAATATAAGTCCGATACCCCTTATATACGGGAAATATACCTTTTTATGCCTCAGAACGACCCTTTTAGCATGATGTAGCTAGCAAAAACCGTTCAATCTTCAAATATTCCCTTATCAATCTGCATTAGGTCTTTGAGCTTCTGTTGAACTAGCTGAGTTTTTACCGCTGTTGGGGATGGACCAAATACAGAAGAAGTGAGTTTTGTTGCGCAATAAGAGCAACATGCAGGTCCACATTGTACACAAACACAACATGTGAATATGATACCGGCTATACATGCCAGCACCATCAAAATTTTCCATCCCCAAGTAGACAGCAGACTCCAGAACCAACCAGCGAGAGACCACGTATCAGTTTCTGCAAGTATATCGAAAGCTAAACGATGTAACTTCTGTATAGCCAAATGAACAGAGGGGGCGGAGTCTGGAATATAAACACAACAAGAGCTGCTGATCACGTGGCATGCTCCTCCTCGATCTGCCAAGATGACGTCCTAAACCATACGGTATTCCTGCAGTAGTGTTGATTACCCCTTCAACTACTCTAGACAAACGTCGGACTTCTCGGCTAGTAAGCATAGGCCCCCAAAAGGGTGATACTCCCTTCATAATGTCAGTAAAATGCTGCAGTGGGGTATCAGTCTGATCTATATCGGTGGTATCTATCTCCCGTTTGTGTCTCCTACTACGCACACTATGTCTATCTAATCGGTGATCCTTGTGATAATTAAAAGGGGCAATATAGACTGGAGGGTACAGGAAGGACAGGTAGCAACGTCCAGTCCAACCTCGGGGAAGCCAAGTATATGCATTTTCTCCATAGGTAAAATATACATTAGGAGGGGTTAACAACGGGGGGCTGCTAAAGGTACGCAACCGATAGGTGTAATTACATCGGCTTTCTCCTACTGATATGTACCCTGTTCCTTGAACACAAAACATAAAGGTACTATTTAATACAGGCACTGGAATAGCCCTATCCTCAGTGACATTACGGTCTTGAAAGAGTCGGTAATATTGAGTGAAATTGAATTCAACAAAGTCCATAATTTAATTTTTCAACCAAGTGGTATTTTCATACGTTATATACATATTCATACAAGCATTCGGATCCAAAGTTCCCTCTCCATTGTTCCCTTCGGGGTTAAATCCTTGATGAACCTCAATATACGCTAAAATCATTTCATAATCCTTCTCTCAAAACCTTTGAGAGTCCACAATGTAATGCATGTACATCATAGAAAGCAATTTGAATCAAGCCTCGCAACTTCCCAGATGAGACAAAGGCAGAGATATGAATAAATCATGCTTGTGCATAACAGATGGTAAAAGACAACAAACCCAGCAATTTGTAGTATTAGTAGCACTATGTGCTTGGTGAAGCATTTCAATAAATGCATTTTTCACATAAGTCTGACGATGCCTTTCCTTATGTGGGGCTAAAGTATGAAACACATGTTCCGGAGGTGGGGTAGTTGTTCCTAAAACAGTATGCATAGGGTGGCGAAATTCCAAATATATAAACACTCCCAGTAATATAATTACCAATATGGCTATAGTAGCTACAAATGCAATTTTAACACGATTGGTCCAGCTAGAAAAAACAGGCATATATGCAGAAAAATAGTGTGGTATAAAAGGACGTTCCTCTTCAGGGACAAAACGAGCAAAGGGATACAGGCTAAGTAAAAGTCCAACAATAAACTGGGGCAATGCAGTCCAACCTGCCAGAGGGTGCTTCTGTCCTGTGTCCGTTTTGAGCCTCACAGGTAGGCTCCTATCGTTCATCTCAGAGAACACCAATACAAATTTCTCACGTTGGAGTTCTGTTCTCACACAATCCTTGAAGGAAACATGACCTGGGCCCCTTTTTGACAAAAGATTCAGTCTTTCTTTATGAACGCAGCAAACAAATGTTCAAGACTCTCAGCGCGTTCAGTCCAGTGTCTCGCTCAGTACACCAGAAGCATATCTAACAGACATTCACAGCACAGGTCTGTACCCTATCACTCAAGTCTCTCCCTATCTCCTATCATGTTCACCTGGTGCACCGTGTTGTTTTCTGGGCCGCAGGTTGTACCGAGTATGGCCAGGCACCTCTTGATCACAGAACAAAACAGGAGATGACGAATCCGGTGAAACAGGGGTACTGCGAGCCTCTGGGTTAACTGCAGGGACAACAGAATCTGGGGCAATCAATTGTGCTGATGACAGAGCCCCTTCCGAGCCTGGTGCACCTTCTCCTTGCCCTTCTCCTATTGCCTGGGCGTCAGAAAAAGGGATGAATCGAGGAACTCGCTCACTTTCCTGAGTCAGAACCCCGTCCTGGATTCGCTGATCATATGGAAGCGGGAGGGGTAGTTTTTTCAGATGTGTCACATGAATCCAGTGTCGCTTGCCATTCACTTTTACCGCCGTCTGCGTGGCCAACAAGACTTGAAACGGTTCAGACCAACGAGGATCCAAGCTGGATTTTTGCTGATAGTTACGAACCAGAACCCACTGTCCTAGTTCCAAACAATGTCCTGGTCCCTCCGGCAGGGGCTGCAAAACTGCTGAAACCTGTTGATGAATGAAACGAAGATCTTTAGTCAAAGCATACAAATAATCTGTCAGCATAGGGTACTCTATATCACGAAATGTTCTGGGTCTCGGGACGCCCCAAACATTAGCAGAGCGCCCAAAAATGACCTCATACGGAGACAAACCAGAACGAGAATGTGGGGTAACACGTATTGACATTAATTTCAGCGGCAGAGCATCCGGCCACTTCAATCCAGTACTTTGTTGGATTTTTGCTAATTTGAGCTTTAATATCCCATTATACTTCTCCACCAACCCAGCGGCCTGAGGGTGTCAAGCCGCATGGAATTTCTGTTTACTTTGTAGTCCATTACAAATATGTGTAATGATTTCTGCATTAAAATGTCTTCCGTTATCAATCCAGATCACTCGAGGCAATCCGTAGCGAGGGAAGTACTCCTTTACCAACGCTTTTGCCGTTGCCAAAGCAGTATTTTCTTTGGTCGGGTAGGCTTCCACCCATTTACTGAAAACACATACCACGAACAGGACATACTTCAAATTTTTGACGTGCTCCAGCTGGATATAACCCATCTGAAGCACCTCAAAAGGCAAAGATGGGGGTGCAAAGTTTCCACTCAGAACAGGCTCCCTGCCCCCTGGATTATGTCGTAAGCAAACCATGCAATATTGTACCAAATGAGCAGCGGTCTTAGAAATATTGGGATTGTACCATACAGGGTCTAATAACGCACAAATACCTTTCACCCCAATATGAGCAGTACCATGTGCCATTGTCACCACCGCATTCACTAATGCATTAGGCATTTCTGTCCGATCAATCCAACAACCGTCTGCGTCTAATCTCCCAATTCGCTCTTTCCAGCAGGCCAGCTCAATAGGGATAGCTTCTTTCTGTATTACTCGGACACTCTCCATGGTATTGTCAAACATCTCTGTTTCAGCCACCCACCTAGCAGAGCTAGTCACAAACATTGGGGTCAATTTGGATTTCACAGTTTCCTTAGCGACGTGATCGGCAAAGGTATTACCCTCCCCCACTGCATCCACCACTGCCTTGTGTGCACTACATTTGACTACAGCCACTATTTCTGGTAACGTCAATGCTGTCAGTAATCGCAAAATCAAAGGTCCATGCTGTATTCGCTGACCATGAGAAGTAAGAAAACCTCTTTCCGCCCAAAGTCTACCAAAACTATGAGCCACGCCAAAGGCGTACTGGCTGTCAGTGTAAATATTTACTCTCAGTCCTTCACTTAACTCACAAGCCCGAAACAATGCCGCTAATTCAGCCGCCTGTGCTGACTGATAAGGTATTGTGAAGCGTCAACTATAGTATGAAGAGTAGTTATCGCATATGCAGCGGTTGTCGTGCCGTCTGTTAACCTGAAACAAGAGCCATCGACGTACATCTCCCCTTGGGGGTCAGATAGAGGAGTGTCAGTCAGGTCTACTCGTCCCTTCGTTTCTTCCTCAGTCCGAAATATACAATCATGAACATCATTGTTCTTTTCGTTCGAAGGGAGGGGTAGTAACGTGGCAGGGTTCAGAGTGGCACATCGTTTAATCGTAATGTGTGGAGCAAACAAAGTCAATTCGTATCCAGTAAGACGCGCACTCATAAGGTGCTGGGTCTTTGTTTTGTTCAATAATGTATCCACAGCGTGCGGTACCATCACTGTGAGGTCAGTGTTCAGAACGAGCCTTTCCGACTGTAGAATAGCAACCGCAGCAGCAGCTCTTAAACAGCTAGGAAGTGCTCTGGCGACATTAATCAACACTGCCGAAAAATAGGCACAAGGTCTCTGCTTACCACCAAATCCTTGTGTTAACACAGAAAGCGAACAACCGTCCACATCGTGTACGTAGAGCACAAAAGGTTTTCGGTAGTCAGGAGTACCGAGAACAGGTGCAGAGCAAAGCGCAGATTTCAAAGAATCAAAAGCATCTCGACAAGCATCCGTCCAGGGTAAAGGTTCATGCACATCTTTGGTGGTTAGATACAGAAGAGGTTTAGTAAGAAGGGAAAAATTAGGGAGCCATTGGCGACAGTAAGAGGTTATGCCTAGAAATGCACGAACATCACGCTGAGTACGAGGTACAGACATATTGATAATGGTAGTCACATGCTCAGGTCACCTCCTATCGACAACATTGAAACTTAGAAAGGGAGACTTTATTGCCGTTAGCAGCCAAATGAGACAATAATAGTACGGTGGCCTTTTTACAACCTTCCTCGGTATCAGAAGCCACTAACAAATCATCTACATATTGCAAAAGCACATTACCAGGGGGCAAAACCAAATCATCCAACAATGTTTTCAAAGCTTGACTATAAATATTAGGACTCTCTGTGTACCCCTGGGGAGCGCGACAGAACCGGAAGCTGCGACCAGATAATGAGAAGCCAAAACTGTAGCAGCTATCAGGATGAATCGGAATGCTGAAGAAATCATTTTTCAAATCAATCACAGTGAAATATTTAGCAGTAGGAGGAATCATAGTGAGAATAGTAGTGATGTCTGAAACCACAGGGTACTGGGGCCCCACTATTTTATTAATTTCACGCAAATGAATCACAAAACGATAAGTATCAGTATAATCAGGATCACCTCCAACAGGGGCTCTCTTTAAAATAGGCAAAATGGTGCTGTTACACACATTGGCAGCGGTCTCTTTCACTACACCCCTTTTTACCAAATCTTGTATGATGGAGAGCAAAGCCTTCTCACCTGCCGGAGAAATTTTGTACTGAGGTATTCGAGGAAGCTGGGCATTTGGCTTCAAAGTAATAGAAACAGGCGGAATCTTCAATAATCCTACATCTGTGTCACTGGTGGCCCACAATGTTGCTGGAATGTCAGCAAACTCAGGAGGGAGGGGTTCATTTTTAGAGAAACACTGCAAAGTATGCTTCCGACGGGAATTAATAGTCAGGTAAACACCATCAGGTGAACAATGAATCTTAGCATGTAATTTCTTCAATAAATCCAAGCCCAACAAATTTTCGCCACAATGGGAAGTCAAATGAAATGGGGAGTCTATCGTAACAGGACCAATTGTAAAAGGAATAGGTTGGAGATGGGGCTCACCACCGGAAATCCCAAGAATCCTACCGAAACATTATTGTGCCCGGACAGAGCAGCCCCTGGGACCAGGGAATGAGAAATAGAACTATTATTTGCACCCGTATCAACTAAAGACTTTTCAGATGTCCCCATCAAATGCGCCTCTATATAAGGTCCTTGTTGATCAACGGGTACTGACACCTGGCCCTTACTCTGTCCATGGCTATCCTATGTATAAGCATACCGTTCGGTCGCGTCCATTGCACACTCCTCATTATAATACTTCCTACCTCTTGGATTATCAAAATAATTCTTGTCTTGTCCACCTTGCGTCGTTTCTTCTAGTCGCATATCACTGCGATCCACACTTCCCCGACCTCTTCCTCGACTGCTCATAGCCCCGTTCTGGGCCAGCAACAGTGGACACTGAAATTGCCAATACCCTTCCTCCTTACAATAAGCACACTGGTTTATTCCCAAAACAACAGCCGGCCCTCTATCTCATCCAGTTCCCGCCCCCTCGGGACAAACTCTCTACCACCTCTCTCTCTGCCTCGTCCTTGCACAACTTGTTGCAACAACACCCGTGTTTTAAGATCCTTTGCTTTCTTTTCCGTTTTATCCTTACTCTCATTTTCTCTATGTTCGTAATATTGGGCCATACTCAATATTACCGAGGGCGTGGAAGTAGTCCAGGTACTTTCAGCGGCTTGTAGCCGTGCAGAGACTTCTGGTAACAAATTGGTCACAAAACGATTAACAAATAATCGTATACCGCCTTCCAACAATAAATCCTGTCCATTAAAGTAGGTGAATACGCCCTCAAATCTAGTGAAAAAATCAGAAACACTTTCATCTTTCTTCTGTTTACAATTACATGCAGTCAATCTGTCCCAATCCACCTTACGAGGTGGAATTAAGGAATGCATGTAAGTGATAATACGGCCAGGTAATGCCAATAATTCGGGTCTCAGCTTATCCCCAGGCTTACGATCCTTATCCCAATATTTTATCTGATCCCTTGTTCTGCCAAATTCTTGAGCGTGGTCCTGATCATGCACCGGACGCCATACGTCAATGGGAACTAACAATCCAAAAAATAGCTATATATCAGCTAAGGTAATGACGGCCGAATAGGCCGCCTCTGTGAGTTCTTTATAATAAGCCGTGGGATTCTTACGGGGGTTGGGTAATTGTGATTTTAGTGAAAGGACTTCACTTCTCTTCCAGGGAGTATAAACCCATTGCTCCTGCACTCGGGCCTCTACATGAGGTCTAGTCACCACACCATGGTCATCCTTAAGCTCTGGTATTTCAGGATGAAAGATAGGGTGAACTTCTCACATAGGATGCTGAGAGTCCCTCAAGGGACACTTTTGATGCATCCGTTCACGATAATTTAATAAAATCTCCACGTTTCTATACACTTCCTCCGGGCTAAGTTCAGACTTATGAGCCCTCTCCCGCACGTCACACATCACTTGGGGGGCCATGCCTCCCAGAAAACACTGTTCCCAGAGAGTAATGATACATGCAGCCATGTGTTTCACCGCATGCTGCTGCATGACAGGCTCATAGTCCCGAAGTGTGTTCCATATGTCAGTAATAGTGAAAATAGGATGTCGAATCCACTGGGATGACTGATCGGCAATCATCTGTTTCTCCGTCGGCCCTACAGCCGAACGGGTAAACAACTTCCGTGCGCCAAGATCTCCTGGAGCACGAAATGGAGTTGAAACAGCTGGAGAAGGGGTCGTGCTCGCAGAAAGGGAGGCCCACACAGGGGTGGGGGAGACAAAACAGCTGTGGCCGTAACGGAGGACGGCAATGTAACAGGCCATAAAGTAGCCGTCTCAGACACTCTAGGAGACAAAACAGAGGACATTCCTGGAGAGGCAAGAGAAGAGGAATCAACAGGGGCATAAGCTGAAGGGGCCTGTACTAAAGTCGGGGGAACAACAGGATATATACTCTGCGGAGCATAAGGCGGAGGTGGACGAGTATACAATAAATCCTCTATCTCATCTTCCGCTTCATTCCTAGCCACATAAGTCTTATCCACTTGCAATCTAAATTGTCTGTCTACACAATCAATCCCCTGTTCAGTTCATGCTTTATCATAAGCTATAGCTTTCTGCGTTATCGTCTGATTTCCTTTCATTCTACATACTTTCTCTTCGCGCATACGTCTACGCTTTGCTTCCTTCTGCAACATGTTTAGGGAGTCAAACATTGACTGTCGACTACGTTTAGAAAATAATCGATCCTGCTGAAAATGTATCTTTTTCTCATCAAAAGACCCGGTTAAGGGCCATTGTAATTCCACATTATGTTTAGTATATTTGTGCCATAATGTATTAAACAAAAGAGGTGTAATACCATGCTTAACATACATATCATAACTTGGGCTGCCCTTAGGCGGGGCAGGTTGACTTTCAGCCAAACGCGTATCATTAGGGCGACAGCAACATAAAAAACAACTCAATCTACTAAAACACGGCATGGTTATTGTTGTCACGCGTTCCTCATTTGATCATAAAAATAAACTTCCAAACATGGCCATGTTCAAACATTCACAAAACACACAATCTTACACTCATTCAAACATACACAAAACAATAATATACATATAAAGATATTCGAAATGACGTCTTTTCAATCAAAGAACAGAGCCCGTCGACTCCAGTTTGTGGAGAATCAATCAAATTCAAATTCCAAGACCGACAGATACCAAAATCAAGCAGTCCAAAGACTACCAAGAGACCGTCAGACAGGTATAACCACAGACCGACCTACAGACCATCCTGCAGCCTTCCTGGTTCACTCTTGGGACTATTCTGACTAAGCCCGCTTCATTAGCACTGCTTCAGATATGTCCCCAAGGCTACCCAGGTACAGCCACAGGCTTTTCCGAGAGCAGTCCGGCCGGGCGCGCACCACACGTGCTACACCAGGCGTCCGATCGGTGTCTCTATTATTCACAAAAGGTCCGTGGAGCATCTACACGTGCAGCCACCACAATGCTGCCCCATCAGACCCCCAAGATTCTCCGTGGTACACTGACCACCAAATACTTACACAGTTAACTGCTTCAAAAGCACTGCTCAACAGTGCATACCAAAACATCAAGACAATTCCACTCACCTGGTGCACACAGGTACGATCGCGTGTTCTCCACTGCCAACTCCTGAAGACCAACACGGTCAGCTCCTGGGTTACGCCCGTAACACTCCGGTGAAGGGTCACTAGCAGCTGGGGATACTCTGATCGGGAGAGCGGAGTAAGCTTATACCAAAAATGGCTACATTTTAAGGGATCCTTTCTCCGTCCACCCGCTCGACCAGAATTACCCCTTGTCCTTACCACCCATTTACGGGGAAGACGACCCAGTCACGGAGTCCCGGCGGAGTCGCCAAACTGATGTACCAATAAAATAAACTAAAGGACTATACCTACCAATAGTCCCAATGCCATTACCCAATCATCAGTCAGTTGGCAGTGAAGAAGGTTCAATTTGTTTACTAGACAAAATACTCTATAGAGGAGCCTCTCCGAACCTCATCCATCAGGTGTGCCGAGAAGACTGTTCGCTCGTATTCGAACATGAGGTTATATACTTTTCAGTTCAACACATACAATCACTGTAAAAGGAAAAATACCAGTTGGCCTTAGAGCTCCAGGGAAGGACCATATATGGCACACATCAGATCAGTACAAAGGCTTGACTATCTATTGCTGAGGAGGTCATGAAGGGTGACTCCCTTTCGTCTCGGTGCCTGGGAGTGTAAGCACGGCGCCTCCAGGAATGCGCTTATCACCCCCCAAAGCCAGATGCGACCTTGAATCTTAGAACAGTAGAGTAAAACAGCCTATCTTAAGCTGCTACCAGTAACTCATATGAACCGGGGCCTGACAACTGCACGTGATCAACACGTGATCACGGCCCCGTGCTCAAGCATAGGATCAGAAGATGGCGTCTGTATGCTTCTCGGCCTACTCTTTTAGCAATAGATAGATAGGGAGGAAATAAACAAATTCCCTCCATACAAAAGCATACATATCAAACAGAGAGTATACGTATAGATGCATCATGATAACATAATATAAGTCCGATACCCCTTATATACGGGAAATATACCTTTCTATCCCTCAGCATGACAGAAGTGGTACTGAAGCAATGGACGAGCTTGGGGGAACCACTGGGAAAGAAGAGAGCTCATGGGGGTTTTGAGAGTGGGAGCCAGACATGAGTGAGAGAGTAAGAAAAGACATGCATTCACATGGAAGGCTCCGAAAAAGAAGCGTGTAGTTCCCTGAATGTAGACAGAGAATTATAGAAATCATTCTAGCAAAAGGATAGTAAAGAAGCTAGGCTCCAATAAAGGGTTAAACACAAGAAAATAAAGGAAATCCACTGAATAAGAAGCTAGAAATAGTTTGAAAAGAAAGCCAACAATGGTAAGCACTAAGCTGGCCCAAAGCTCACTGTAAGTATTGGTACCGTCTACAATAGGTCCTCGACCTACAGCTATAAGCTGTCTTCAGCTGAGACCTAAAAGAAGTGAAGGACTCAAAGATTTAGTGTACCAGGTCAAGTAATATCCAGATGCCAAATGATTTGAGCAAATAAATACATGTCCATGGATTACATTTATTAAATGTGCAAATTGTCTTTGCTGATCTAACCTATAAAAGTCTTCTTGCTGGCTCACTCACCCATTAAGCAAAGTCAAAGTAAGTGATGGGGAGGCCTTCCCTACCATAACAAGTAGATTGGATTTGGAACAGTCTACATGTAGAAATTCAGGACTTTTAGTAAACTGCTGAGAACTGTCAGGAAATTTTTATGATTGCACCCCAATGTAAAGCTTTTGAAAAGCATGTTAGGGCTTGCCTACACACAGCTTTAGCTGCCTGTGGCTGATCTATTTTCCAAAATAGGACATGAACTTGGAATATGCTACGTGTTGGCCGCTAGCTCATGATTGGATGGCTTGGCTACTTCAGTTGCCTGCTCTTGATTTAATGCCTTTACTCCTTATTCTAATGTTTGTCACGTTTAGGATAATTGTCGTCTTCCAGTGTTCCGATTAGACTGTTTTGTCTTTTGCTTTCAGCACTGCATTAGAGTGCTTGTGTTTCATCACTTTTTCCCTCGCTTTTTCCTCTGCCTCCTCCCTCGTGCTCACTATTTACTTCTCTCCCCTATTTTCTCCAATGCCCTTGGCCACTCCCCATTTCTCAGGCCACTCCCCATGTTAAAAAAAAAAATATTTATATTTAAATTCACTGAAAAAACCATAGGTTTCAGGGGTGTTATAGTTAGCTGGACATTTCCCTTGTACAAAACCCTAGAAATTCCCCTGTTATAGTTAGTTCAGCTAACTATAACTCGTGCCCCCGCAATGCACTGCTGATGACGTCACATATTACATCACTCATGACATGGTCAGTGACATCACTGATGACATCACTGATGACATCTCAAATGACATCACTGATGACATCACTGATGACATCATAATATTGTAAAGTAAATACCTAGGCAATCTAAACGTAAAACAATCTAATATTCAATAGAAAGACATGAATGATATAGAAGGAGACACTACATCCAAGATATTATAAAAAATATATATAGACTTTATTATATTTAAATATAGAAATGATAAAGGTAAATTGATAATGAAGGATTGTATGATTTAGAAATGTGATTCAAAATAGAAATTGGATGAAATAGACAAAGCATAATACAGTATGCAGCAAATCACATTTGTAGTCGATCAGATAACAGAATATAAGTACAGAAACATAAAAATAAGAGTGGCGAAGACCGAGATGTTCTCAACGCGCATTTCGACGCTAGCAAAGCGTCTTCATCAGGAGAGCCACAGTATCTTTGAATCCTATAAACATACAAAATATACAATGTGAAACACAACAAACTAGATATCTGTATTTTTTACAAATATTAAAACAGTATTATTCAACTGATTATCGTTTTTTTTGTTCATTATCTAAACGCTTTTTTCTTAAAAACATGGTGCTCCTTCACATGAGTGTAATGTCAATAACAACAAAAGTGCTGTCACTCACCTGTCCATAGTGAAAATGCCAAATAAAGAAGAGAAAGAAATGAGTATAGCTGTGACAGTGTGAATGAGAAAGGGAAGTGATAATAGACGAGGTATATATAGTTGTATGAGTAATCAGAAAAATGCAGGGTAAATGTAAAGACATCGAAGTGATCTATAAAGAAAAGTACAACATGGGATGTCAAAAGTAATCACGAGGTGAAAGAAAAATAAAGAAGGAAGGATCTTACTGAATCGGTAAATAAGCAAGACGGTAAGATAATACGTGAGGTCCAACTGTACTTCACTGGCATGAAGAATTCTTCCTATGTGAAGTAAGAGCAAACAGAAACTCAAAATACCAATGGAGTACTCAGCCAATCAAATAACTCTAAGATGTGGGGCAATGCGATGTGAACTGATGCAGAGACACAGCATACCTAATAATAAGAGGCATCGCTTGTGGCGAATAAAGAGCCAGAATAGTTGAAATCCATGAAGTGAAAGGTATAGGAGCCGTCCAAAGGATAAGTAATAAACTACACGAAGGGTACTCTGGAAAATAAAGAAAAGACACAAAACAAGTGTAACTAGGGGCAATGACGAAGACCCGAAAACGTCTCATGGAGAGTGATGCCAAAAATGTACCTGCCACGCAGATCCAGTGGGTCTGTGTAATCAGATAAAACCTCCAGAGATTAGCGGAGGTTCTCTTTCTCAGCGAATGTAGATAGGTGGAATAGGTGTGGTGTTCTTAGCAAATCTACTGATGTCCTTGCAGTAGTGGGTTCTGGAATCTTGATTGATTAGAATGTGGGCTACTGAGCTTTGTTTTAAACTTGTGTCAGTTGCCTTGAACTTACTGCTGGATGGGGTCTCTATGTGTACTCTCTCCTGAATAAATCCTCATTTAATACCTACGCCTGTCTATGGCTTCTTCATGGGAGAGGAGTTACTTCCACATTTTGGCGACGATCTACCTACGCGTTTAAAGGCATATGAGACCTCAACAGCGAACTATTTGAAGAAGACTTCGTTCCCTGCTCGACATTCGTAGATTGCGAAGAGATCAGAGCGACTAGTTGTGTAAATCGAACTACTACCACGAATTGATTTGAACAAATACATCGTGAAACGGTAGGATCTTTTCTTTTTACCTGGTTGCTGAGTGGCGTCTCACTTCTCTTCCGCAGGCTTCGGCGGCAGTTGTAATGTGATTCAGGAGCCCACGCCCTCGCTTTCCTCGTAAAGTTCAGACTTAAGGCTTTCCTCTGCGCATGCTTGAGTAGGAAGCGTCCGCTTCGTTGTTATAACACGCAACTGCATCGCTGAGAGTCCCTTATGCGCATGTCTGAGTTATAAGCTTCTGCCTCGTTGTCGTAACGCGCAACTGCAACACTGAGAGCGCGTTATTCCTGCGCATGCTCACTGTCGGTACGAGACTTTCCGTGGCATTCAAGTTGCATTCAAGTTGTTGTTTCACACTGAATCAGCACTGGCGTTGTTGGAGTATGTTATATCAAGCAGGAGTATAGAAGAAAGGCACTTCGTCTATGCATTCTCAATAGAGAGAAAGTCTACAGTCTCTTCCATTCTTCTGTGCACAGTTACTCATCTTGATCACAGCGCTGATGCACACAGCTCAATATAAAGCACAGTTGAGAGAGTTTGGATACATTTTTGAAGTCTTTGCTACTGCATACATATTTCACGCTGATGTGCACAGCTGATGTGCACAGTTTACTGTTTTATTTCACTGATGCACACAGTTCTCAATAGAAGACTATTTTTTTTATTCTTTTCTGTGTAATTAAATTACTTTGCCTTCTTTACTGTACCTTTTCTGTCAAAATGCAGAATGTCACAGCACCACCGTTTTTCCTCACTACTCCAGGTGATCCACCTCTTTCTTGGCAAAAATGGAAAAAAGTATTTGTGCATTATGCACGAGTCTGCGGCACTTCCTTGAGTGCAGAAAGGAAAACATCTCTTCTCATGCACTGTTTGGGCTCTGAAGGGCAAGAGGTGTTTGAACATCTCCCTGATTTATCCGATAGTGAAGGGGCATCTCTTAATGAGTACGAGATATGCATAAAAAAGCTTGATCTACATTATCTGCCTAAAATTAGTACTGTTCTGGAGCGTTACCATTTTGGTAGGAGAATGCAGAGGGAGGATGAATCGGTGCAACAATACATCACCATTCTACGAAAGTTAGCCTCAACTTGTAATTTTGGCGCAAACTTGGAGGAACGCTTGAGGGATCAGTTCATGTTGGGTTGTGTTCAAGATAAGACTAGGGATGCATTATGGCAAAAAGACAATCCTACACTTCAAGAAGTTATAACGATAGCTAAGAGCCATGAACACTCTAAAGCTTGTGTTGATGTCATTAAGAAGGACTCTTCTGTTGAAAAGAAAGAGAATCCTGATGTGAAGGTGATCACGGATAAGTCGGAGGACAAATCTGTGAAACAAAAGTCAAAAAATACTGTTCCTCAGAAAACAACATTTCAGAAGGGTTTTCAGGGGAAGTGCTTTAGGTGTGGTGACTCAGGTCATTTGGCCAATTTCAAAGACTGTCCTGGATGGAAGACTATTTGTAAGATTTGTAACAAGAGGGGTCATACCTCTAAATGCTGCAGGTCAAACAGAAGCCAAAAGAAAGTCAGTGAGGTTGATCTCTTCGTGGAAAGTGATGATGAAGAAGAGATTGTAGTTTCTCAAATCCTAGGGGAGTCTTCTGATGGTCCTTACGAAGTTGTATTAATCAATGACGCTCCTGTTAATATGCTTTTTGACTCTGGAGCAAAGATAACTCTAATACCAAAAACCTTTTATGACAAGAGCTTGTTGGGGAAGGTGTCTCTTACCAAACCCGACGTTAAACCCAAGGGGTATGGTGGGGTCACGATAGATTTATTAGGATATTTTTGGGGAACTATTGATTTTAAAGGTAGAATCATTCCTGGGAAGATTTATGTTTCCATGAAGGGTGATTCACTTATCAGCTGGTTTCACCAGAGAGATCTTTGTATCTATCTCGATCCTAATGAGAAACCTTCTGTCTGTTTGAGAGAGTTTGCACCAGTGAGTGTTGTTGATTGTTCTAATCAGGACTGGATCAAGGCCTTTCCTGCTGTTTTCAGGAGTGAGTTGGGTTGTCTGAAAAAGTATGTACATCGTATTTTAGTAAAGAAAAATGTTATACCAAAAGTTGCGAAAGTGAGAAATGTCCCTCTCCTAGTGAGAGACAGCATGAAATGTGAGTTGGACAAACTTTTAGAGAAAGGCATTATTCAAGAAGTTGAAGCAAGTGAATGGGTTTCTCCGGTCGTTATGGCTCGAAAGGCTAATGGTGAGGCCCGGCTATGTGTGGACTTGAGGGAGCTTAATAGGGCGGTGATTGTAGATCACTATCCCTTGCCTAACATCACTGAAATGTTGTCCTCTCTTGAAGGAGCAAGATACTTCTCTTCGCTGGATTTAACCTCGGCTTATCACCAGGTTAAACTTCATGCTTCTTCTCAGGACCTCACTACTTTCGTGACTCCCTTTGGGACCTTTAAATATGTCAGGATGCCTTTTGGACTTGTTTCGGCGGCCTCTGTCTTTCAGAGAGTCATGGAAGGTATTCTGAGGGGTCTCGAAGGGGTTAAGGTGTATCAGGATGATGTTCTTATTTTTGGGGCAGACCTTAATCAACATGATTTAAGATTGAGGCGTGTGCTTGGTCTTTTACAGGAATCTGGACTTACGCTTCGGGCTGAGAAGTGTAAATTCAAAGTTGAGGAAATAGAATATCTTGGTCATTTGGTTTCAGCGACTGGTATCAGACCAAAAAATGCTTTGGTCAAATCCATTCTTGACTTGCGTTCTCCATCAAACAAAGAGGAATTAGTAAAATTTTTGGGGATGGCAGAATACTATCATAAGTTTATTCGGAACTTTGCTACAAAAACTGAAGCTTTGAGGTGTCTTTTGAAGAAGGGTTGCGAATTTGTCTGGTCGCAAGGTTGTGAAGAAGAATTTGTTGGCATAAAAAGGGATCTTAGTAATGCCCCGTCTCTCAGTAGTTTTGATCCGACAAAAATTTCCTATATTATGACTGATGCAAGTTCAACTGGGCTGGGGGCTGTACTATTACAGAATGTTGATGGGGAAGAAAAGACAATCTTGTTTATCTCCAGACCTTTGAGGGGTGCAGAAAGTCATTATTCTGTTGTGGAGAAAGAGGCTCTTGGTGTATTCTGGGCTATTCGTAAGCTAAGGAAATTTTTGTGGGGCAAGGAATTCAGGGTTATGTCTGATCACAAGCCTCTGAAAGAAATTTTTACTAGGAAGGGCATTGACTTTGTCTCTCATCGGATTCGTAAATGGGTGGTAGCTCTTCAGGAATTTGAGTTTGATGTTTCCTATTTGCCTGGTGCAAATAATGTTGTTGCTGATTGTCTTTCGAGACTTGGGTCAGTTAGTGATGATGATGTTGATGATGTAGAGTGGTTTGGTGGTGAGTGTTTTGAGGAAGAGGTTAATGTGTGTTTGATTACTGAAGGAATAATCTCTGAGAGTGAGTGGAGGCAATGTCTTGTGGGTGATGAGGTTTTGCAGAGGGTCATCACCATGGTGAAAAATGGTTGGTGTGAAAAGAAAGATTGTAGCGAGGAACTGAAAGGTTTTTGGAATGTGAAAGAAGAATTGGCTCTGGTAGAGGGACTTTTGTTCCGTGGAAGCAAGCTGGTTCCTGCTACCTTACTAAGAGGTAAATTGGTCGATAATGCTCATGCGTCTCATATGGGTATTGCCAAGACCAAAGAAAGAATTAGGGAAGCTTACTGGTGGCCAGCGATGGATGTTTTTGTGGAAAGGATTGTACGAGATTGTGTAAAGTGTGCGGATTGTGACAAATTGCTTAAATGCAGAACGCAACCCATGGTTGTCAGAGAGCAAGCTGTCAGTCCTTGGTCAGACATCTCGATAGACATCTTAGGACCAGTAAGGTTTAGTTCTCAAGATAAATATGTCATTGTCTGCATGGATCTCTTTTCTCGGTGGCCAGTGATCAAGGTGGTCAGTTCGGTTGAGGCAGGTGTTGTAATTGAATTCTTAGATGAGATTTTTGAAAGTGAGGGATTTCCACAAACGATGCTGTCTGACAATGGTGTACAATTCACATCAGGAATGATGCAAGAGTTTTTGGCTTTAAGAGGAATTAAGCATAAGAGGTCTGCTCTATATCACCCTCAATGCAATGGCGTGGTAGAGAGATTTATCAAAGTATTGAAGGAATCTATGCAACAAGCAAGGTCAGCTGGTGAAAATTGGGAGATTGCTTTAAGGAAAAAGGTCAGGGAGTATAGGTTCACTCCTCATTCTTCCACTGGGGTGGCTCCTTTTCGTTTGTTTAAGGGTAGGATGGCAAACACCGAAGCTGTTCCATGGTGGGTGTGTGATAAAAGATCCTTGGTGTGTGATAATGTGGGAAGCACAGATGGTTGGAGAGAAAGAGAGAAAAGGAAAATGGATGAACGGAAAGTTCGGTATGATGAGAGAAGAGCTGTGAAGAGTACTGTTGTTGGTCTTGGTGATTGGGTTAAGGTCAAATCTCCTAGGAGAACAGGAGGTATCTCCAAGTTCAGCAAGCCTTTCCAGGTCATCAAGGTGTTTAAGAATGCAATTAAAACAAGTGATCACAAAATTTGGAACCTGAGTAGGATTGCAAAACTTCATCCTGGTACCTCTTTTGATAGTACCATTGTGCCCCCAACACAGTCTGGTTCTAATGAAAGATCAACCAGACCTGTTCGTGTGAAACGTGTTCCTCTGAGATTACAAGATTGTCTTCCTTAGTGATGTTATGGCCTTGCTGTTTTTGTTTTGTTTTTTTATCGTAGTTTTCTGTATTTTGTTTTCTCTGCTATGGTTTCGAATCTTTAATTTGTGAAAGGGGGAGGTGATGTGGTGTTCTTAGCAAATCTACTGATGTCCTTGCAGTAGTGGGTTCTGGAATCTTGATTGATTAGAATGTGGGCTACTGAGCTTTGTTTTAAACTTGTGTCAGTTGCCTTGAACTTACTGCTGGATGGGGTCTCTATGTGTACTCTCTCCTGAATAAATCCTCATTTAATACCTACGCCTGTCTATGGCTTCTTCATGGGAGAGGAGTTACTTCCACAGTAGGCAGCTTCCATGCCCATGCAACTGTGGCTATGTTGGAGAAACCTCCAGACCCATTGCCACTCGTCTCAATGAACATCGCTCTGCCATCCGTACCAACAAACTAGTAGCCCCCATGGTTAAACATTACAAAGAGCTTCAACACTCAGCGGAAGAAATCAAATGGCATATACTTGAAGAAATCCATCTGAAAAATGATTCACAGAGTGACGAAATCCGTAAAAAACGAGAAGTTTTTTGGATTTTCACCCTCAACACGTTTCACAAGGGATTGAATAGTGATCTTCCTTGGGAAAATGCTATCCTCTTCAACAGACTCTAATGTCCCGATGTTTCTTAAGATTTCCCTGCACTGTACATTATTTCCTGGTATTCATTGTTTAATATTATTTACATGTTATTATTTTCTTTGTGCCTGATTTTTACTCTTCCTTCCGGTACTTTGACTTCACTATCCACCACATGGACAGTGATGCATTGGTTTTTAGTACATATACTTTACTTTTCATTCACTTTCATCATTTTTCATTTTATCGGTTTGCTTATCGTCAGTGTCTTTTTCCTTGTCCCATCCCCATCACGTTCCCTGTTTTACAATCCCTCCTCACTGCTACTCAGTAGTTCAGTCACTCTTCCGTTGTCCCCTTTCTATCAGTTCACATCGCATTGCCCCACATCTTAGAGTTATTTGATTGGCTGAGTACTCCATTTGTATTTTGAGTTTCTGTTTGCTCTTACTTCACATAGGAAGAATTCTTCATGCCAGTGAAGTACAGTTGGACCTCACGTATTATCTTACCGTCTTGCTTATTTACCGATTCAGTAAGATCCTTCCTTCTTTATTTTTCTTTCACCTCGTGATTACTTTTGACATCTCATGTTGTACTTTTCTTTATATATCACTTCGATGTCTTTACATTTACCCTGCATTTTTCTGATTACTCATACAACTATATATACCTCGTCTATTATCACTTCCCTTTCTCATTCACACTGTCACAGCTATACTCATTTCTTTCTCTTCTTTATTTGGCATTTTCACTATGGACAGGTGTGTGACAGCACTTTTGTTGTTATCGACATTACACTCATGTGAAGGAGCACCATGTTTTTAAGAAAAAAGCATTTAGATAATGAACAAAAAAAACGATAATCAGTTGAATAATACTGTTTTAATATTTGTAAAAAATACAGATATCTAGTTTGTTGTGTTTCACATTGTATATTTTGTATGTTTATAGGATTCAAAGATACTGTGGCTCTCCTGATGAAGACGCTTTGCTAGCGTCGAAACGCGCGTTGAGAACATCTCGGTCTTCGCCACTCTTATTTTTATGTTTCTGTACTTATATTCTGTTATCTGATCGACTACAAATGTGATTTGCTGCATACTGTATTATGCTTTGTCTATTTCATCCAATTTCTATTTTGAATCACATTTCTAAATCATACAATCCTTCATTATCAATTTACCTTTATCATTTCTATATTTAAATATAATAAAGTCTATATATATTTTTTATAATATCTTGGATGTAGTGTCTCCTTCTATATCATTCATGTCTTTCTATTGAATATTAGATTGTTTTACGTTTAGATTGCCTAGGTGTTTACTTTACAATGTTATTTACCCTGCCCTAGGATTACTATTAATCTCTGCAGGGGGTCCCTATTTTTGAACATTAATTACCCACAGCTTGTCTGTGTGGGGCTTGTATGTTGTTAATCTTTTTTGTGAAAATTTCTTTGATATTTCGTGCTAGTCACCACCCATCCTTTACTTGTTATCTTTATTCACTCCATTAGTTCTCTTATCATCCATCTTTCTTCTTCACCAGATATCTACCTTTTCCACCCTTCTCTCTTCTTCTTTTTTTCACACTTGCCTGTTTTATTCTTTATTCTTTATTTTTCTAATTCTTATTACCATCTTTGTGCAATATGGAACAGTTGAAAACGTTCGGCTTCTCAGATGAAGATTTTGCCCTATTAGTGGGCACCAGTAATGCCTTCGGTAATAGCTCTACCTCTACGTCTCTCACTAATGATGACACCTTTAAACTTCTTAATCTAAAAAAGAAAATTAAAAGAATAGAGGCACATGGCGAATTCATGTTGGAATACCTAAAATCAGGAGTTATCCCGCAAGGCTTGAGAATACGAAACATACCAGGTCTATTTGTTGAGTTCAAAAAGTTTTTAGAGAAATGGAGCATGATAGCTAGCAGATGCTCAAGAGATCTTATGATCCTCATCATCGAAACAGCTAAAGAACTATTGTCCTCTCTCAAGAATGAACTCTTGGAGCTAGAAGAACAAATTAGAAAATCCAATAGCATTGAGGAGGCAAAAAAGAAATTGGAAACTACAGAAAAAGAACTTGCATCTTTCTCTGATTACTTGATCAAACGCAAAACGGAAAAATTAAGAAAAGACATACGATACTATTCGATCACAAAAACGTATCCTTACCTTGAAGAAAATTACTACCAACAAAACCAATACTCTCAAGATTACAACCACAGAACACCACAGGTCAGAACTTTTTCTGACACCACAGACTCCGATGTAGATCAAGATGACCAATTTCAAAATCCATCTAGGCCAAGTCGTCCCTACAACTCACAATACCAGCCTTTTTTAGCCCAACGAGGGACACGCAGAGGACGACAACGTGTCCGATTCCAACCTCAAACCAGAGGGAATTTCCAACAACAGAATTACCAACAACAGAATTCCTATACACCTCAAGACAATCAACAAGTACTACAAACCAGGAATCGACAATATTGGAGATAGGAGAAAACATCCCCATTTTCAACTTATCATCTTACCCTCTAGATTCTAATTGCTTGAGCCTTTTGTCTAAAGGTTTGTCCTTTGTGCCTCATGCATATACCAACAAATTCGAATTATACACTGACATCATCTCATTCTTCCGTAAAATCAGATTGAAGAAATATTTCTCCCAAGATATCACCGACTTATCCACAACCTCTGCGAATACAACTCTGTCTTTGCCTTCCACTTTTACACCTTCCTTAGAGCAGATAGGACCTGAAGTGGGAGTTTTCGAGAAAGTTGTTCTCAAACGCTTGGATCAAGCCACCCGATACATTCAAAAACCGAATTTTAACCTCAACAAAGATGAATTTCTTTGTCTTTCTACCCTCAAAGAAAACAAATCAATCACAATTAAAAGTGCAGACAAAGGGGGAGGCATAGTAGTTTTGAATACTAACAGCTACAAAAATCAAATGCTCACTTTACTTGAAGATCCCGTCTTTTACACCAAAGTTACATCAGACCCTACCAACAAAATCTGCCAAACCATTGAACGGGTAGCCAGCGCTGCTCTTCTGAAAGGAGAAATTAACGACAAAGAATTAGCATTTTTGACTAATTCAAAGAAAACTATGCCATGCATTTATGGAGTACCAAAAGTCCATAAAAATATCACACAACCCCCTTTGCGCCCCATTGAATCCACAATAGGTTCAGTCACCGAACCTTTATCCAAATATGTGGATCATTGGCTTCGTCCTTTCATATCTAAAATCACATCATATGTGAAAGATACTGGTGACATGATCTCAAAAGTCGAACATCTTCCATTCAACCCTAACCAAGAGACCCTTGTGACTCTAGATGTAGAGTCACTATATAGTAACATCCCCCAAAAGGAAGCCATCATAGCTGTCTCTTGGTTCATTGATAAACATGAAATACCGTGCCCAAAAAGTTTTGTCTTGGAATGTCTCAGGATTGTACTAACTGAAAATACGTTTGAATTTATTAACACCTGGTTCAAACAAATCCGCGGCGTAAGTATGGGAGCTACTGTAGCTCCTTCAGTAGCCAATATTTACATGTCCAAATTCGAATCTCAATTTATCTACAATGAAATTGCTCCCTTTTTCGAATCAGTGTATCGCTGGGCACGATACATTGATGACATCTTCTTCATATGGAGAGACACTGAAGAACAACTCAAGGAATTCCTCCTATGGATCAATGTCACAGATACCAACCTCAATTTCACAGCACACACCAACAAACAGAAAATTGCATTTTTGGACATCCTAATCACACACAATTCTGGACATTTGGAAGTGGATCTCTTCACTAAACCTACAGCCAGAAACACTTTGCTGCACTTCAAAAGTTACCACCCTAGAGCACAGAAACAAAGCATCCCTTTCAGTCAATTCTTGCGACTGCATCGTAACTGTACGAACATCTACGATTTTGATTTACAAGCCATAACCATGAAAAACAAATTCCTTGCTAGAGGGTATCCACATCGGCTAATTCGAGAATCCCTCAAACGAGCGAGATTTTATGACAGAGATGCTCTACTACGAACCAAAGATCCTAAAACCAATGACAAATTGGTATGTATCACTAAACATTCCACCATGAATGAACAAGTACGTCGCATCATCAATGCCAATTGGCATATTCTCAATTCAGATCAGGATCCCTCTACACACTTGAAGAAACCTCTGTATGCGCATCGACGCAACAAAACTTGGAAAGACATAATTGTCAAATCACGTTTCAGTACCCATGTTCCGTTCATTCAGAAAAGCATTGATGGCAACCTCCCCATTAAAGGTACATTCAAATGTCTACGCTCCAGTTGTAAAGCATGTGATGGAGCCATAGAAGGTAGCACTATTACTCTGAACGGATATACCACTCATTCTACATCAATGACCAACTGCAGAACGTCCAACGTCATCTATTTGATCATCTGCCCATGCAACTGTGGCTATGTTGGAGAAACCTCCAGACCCATTGCCACTCGTCTCAATGAACATCGCTCTGCCATCCGTACCAACAAACTAGTAGCCCCCATGGTTAAACATTACAAAGAGCTTCAACACTCAGCGGAAGAAATCAAATGGCATATACTTGAAGAAATCCATCTGAAAAATGATACACAGAGTGACGAAATCCGTAAAAAACGAGAAGTTTTTTGGATTTTCACCCTCAACACGTTCCACAAGGGATTGAATAGTGATCTTCCTTGGGAAAATGCTATCCTCTTCAACAGACTCTAATGTCACGATGTTCCTTAAGATTTCCCTGCACTGTACATTATTTCCTGGTATTCATTGTTTAATATTATTTACATGTTATTATTTTCTTTGTGCCTGATTTTTACTCTTCCTTCCGGTACTTTGACTTCACTATCCACCACATGGACAGTGATGCATTGGTTTTTAGTACATATACTTTACTTTTCATTCACTTTCATCATTTTTCATTTTATCGGTTTGCTTATCGTCAGTGTCTTTTTCCTTGTCCCATCCCCATCACGTTCCCTGTTTTACAATCCCTCCTCACTGCTACTCAGTAGTTCAGTCACTCTTCCGTTGTCCCCTTTCTATCTCGTTCACGGCCGACGTCCTCGCCTGGTCGCATCACGTGACCTCACGTCTTCCGTTTAAATCGGGCGTTTCAGCTGACTAGCTCACCCTTGCCTGTGATCCATCGATGCGGAAATCCTGTATGCGTGACTGTATCAAGTAAGTTTTCCATCGGTCCCCTTTAATAACCACATCCATTTTCTATGTACTTCCCGATATTTTAAAAGTAACCGTTAGTTCTTTTCTTTTTCCTCCATATACTTGTTCTTCCCCTAGTGGTCACCCGTGAAACATATGTAATTATCCTTTACCCGTTTGGAAGCTGCCTACTCCATCTATCTACATTCGCTGAGAAAGAGAACCTCCGCTAATCTCTGGAGGTTTTATCTGATTACACAGACCCACTGGATCTGCGTGGCAGGTACATTTTTGGCATCACTCTCCATGAGACGTTTTCGGGTCTTCGTCATTGCCCCTAGTTACACTTGTTTTGTGTCTTTTCTTTATTTTCCAGAGTACCCTTCGTGTAGTTTATTACTTATCCTTTGGACGGCTCCTATACCTTTCACTTCATGGATTTCAACTATTCTGGCTCTTTATTCGCCACAAGCGATGCCTCTTATTATTAGGTATGCTGTGTCTCTGCATCAGTTCACATCGCATTGCCCCACATCTTAGAGTTATTTGATTGGCTGAGTACTCCATTGGTATTTTGAGTTTCTGTTTGCTCTTACTTCACATAGGAAGAATTCTTCATGCCAGTGAAGTACAGTTGGACCTCACGTATTATCTTACCGTCTTGCTTATTTACCGATTCAGTAAGATCCTTCCTTCTTTATTTTTCTTTCACCTCGTGATTACTTTTGACATCCCATGTTGTACTTTTCTTTATAGATCACTTCGATGTCTTTACATTTACCCTGCATTTTTCTGATTACTCATACAACTATATATACCTCGTCTATTATCACTTCCCTTTCTCATTCACACTGTCACAGCTATACTCATTTCTTTCTCTTCTTTATTTGGCATTTTCACTATGGACAGGTGAGTGACAGCACTTTTGTTGTTATTGACATTACACTCATGTGAAGGAGCACCATGTTTTTAAGAAAAAAGCGTTTAGATAATGAACAAAAAAAACGATAATCAGTTGAATAATACTGTTTTAATATTTGTAAAAAATACAGATATCTAGTTTGTTGTGTTTCACATTGTATATTTTGTATGTTTATAGGATTCAAAGATACTGTGGCTCTCCTGATGAAGACGCTTTGCTAGCGTCGAAACGCGCGTTGAGAACATCTCGGTCTTCGCCACTCTTATTTTTATGTTTCTGTACTTATATTCTGTTATCTGATCGACTACAAATGTGATTTGCTGCATACTGTATTATGCTTTGTCTATTTCATCCAATTTCTATTTTGAATCACATTTCTAAATCATACAATCCTTCATTATCAATTTACCTTTATCATTTCTATATTTAAATATAATAAAGTCTATATATATTTTTTATAATATCTTGGATGTAGTGTCTCCTTCTATATCATTCATGTCTTTCTATTGAATATTAGATTGTTTTACGTTTAGATTGCCTAGGTGTTTACTTTACAATGTTATTTACCCTGCCCTAGGATTACTATTAATCTCTGCAGGGGGTCCCTATTTTTGAACATTAATCACTGATGACATCATCCATGTGATAAATTAGTGCATCTTCTCACACCCTAATATAACCTTTGATACACCGACTCAAAATTTCAGACGGCCATTTTGAAACCCATAGATACTCCAATACCAATAACTACATACCCACTCATTAACTCTTAGGTCTACATACACATCCACTCACTCACCTGTACAGTCACTCATACTTACAGTTACTCCTTACAAGACTATCATATGCATTTATACACCTATATAGACACTCACACACCACCAATCATCCATTGAGGTACTGACACACCTCACAGTCAGTCGTGCAAGTAATTAAATACAGTCCAATTTACTCACCTATGCAGTTAAACATACTCAAGTTCCCTTACTCATAAAAATAGTACCTCATTCTTACGCTCTTATACAATCATTGATACAAGCACACACTCATCCATACAGCCCCTCTCACAATCACAAACTCTCACATATACCCACTTATATACTCTTACACACATATATACTGCCTTTCACATATGTAGTTAGTCACACATGTACCACTGAGATATACATTCAATCCCTAACACACCCATACATACACTCACCCAACCATACAGTCCATCACAGATGCACTCTTAAAACCATGCACCCATGGAATCACCCGCTCACACATCTATGCATAGAGTCACACACACCCTAACCACACAAACACTCAGGCACCCATACAGATACTCAGACAACCAATCAATAGCCCATATAGACACTCATATAGCTATTCACAAAACCATACAGCCACTTATACACCTACACACAGACACATACAGACATTCACACAGTTTAGTCACTAGTCTGCAGTAAGATACATTTAATGACTCACTTATAGAGTCAGTTACGCACCTAGAAAATCATCCATTCACACACTTGTACACCCACTCATTCTTCAACAGACCTTTCCCTATATATATTAAACATATTAAAACTGTACAGAAACACATACTCACTGGATGATGTCATCAGTGAAGTCATCAGTGAAGTCATTTGAGATGTCATCAGTGATGTCACTGACCATGTCATGAGTGATGTAATATGTGACATCATCAGCAGTGCATTGCAGGGGCGCGAGTTATAGTTAGATGAACTAACTATAACAGGGGAATTTCTAGGGTTTTGTACGAGGGAAATGTCCAGCTAACTATAACACCCCTGGAACGTATGGTTTTTTCAGTAAATTTCTAAGGTTTTTTAAATGCCAATTCCTAACAATAACGCCCCTGAAACCTTTGTTTTTTTTAGTGAATTTCAAAGGTTTTTTAAATGCCAATTCCTAACTATAACGTGTATGAAACTTATGTTTTTTTCAGTGAATTTCAAAGGTTTTTTAAATGCTAATTCCTATCTATAACTTATCTCTAAAGATATCATGTTTAATGATTTTGATTGGATTTCTACATTTTTCAAATTCGGTGTGTCAATTTCATTATTTATGTTTTTAAACAATATTTTTATCACCATTTTTTAAACTTATTTTTTCAAATACTTCTTTTAAACATTAAAAAATATTATTTGAATTTAATGGGTTTTTCAAACATATTTTTTTATATTTTTCAAAATATTTTTTTAACTATATGTTCAAAACTTAATTTTATATTTCTTTTTCCATGTTTTTGGATCCGCGCACCCTATGCGCACCGTTCTCGATCCCTACGCGATAGCATCCGCGCATGGTATGCATTAGGTACTTGTTTTGTGCGTGATCGCAATGCGATCGGTACGCGACTCCCAGCCTATACACTACACGTTTGATGTACGTAATGCGACGTTTACGCGCTTCCACGATGCGTCATCTGCGTCTATGACGTGGTAGGTGCACGGATCCCGTGAAATATTTAACATTTAAAAAAACATATATATATGTATTTCATGTGAATATTAATTGAAGACAAACTCTAAACTAGTCTTAAAACTAATATATTTTGACATCTAATCGTTTAATTTTTTTTAATTCAATTTCGCGAATGCGCGCTGGGTGCATGCTGCGTAAGTGCAGAGTGCGCGGATCCCATGTGACCTGCAAAAAAAGAGATTTGATTGGTTCATTACACTTCCTGTCCTAACTACTGAAAGACCCCACCCAATTCAATCATTCTTCTTTGATCTTCTTTGGAGGAGCATCTCTTTGCAGAGAAGAAGATTTTTTAGACTAAGTTTACACTTAGCTCTAACTTTTTTCAACTAAAAATGGCTTCAGGGCAGCAGGCATCACCTGCATCTCCTCATACATCTGAGGGTGAATTTTTGGAGGAGGCACCACCCAAAGAACGCTTTTCTTCAGTGGTGTGGAAATTTTTTACTTTTCCCGAGGGGCAGAATAAGACCAATGCCACCTTGGTCACGTGCAAGATTTGCAAAAGAGTGCTGTCACGAGGGGATCCTAACAAGAAATACTCGTGCGGCACGGCAAGTGTGATGAAGCACCTTAGGACCCTTCATCCGAACAAATCTTGCACGAGAAGAGTGCCGACGGATGAGAAACACTCCTGCTCCTGCGCCTTCCACCTCATTGCAGCCGAGCACTTTAAGAGTGCATCCATCAGCCCAAAACTTGGACATCCGTCCTCAATTTCAATATTTAAAAGTGTTCTGCACTAAGTGCAATGCGACTTTGTGCTACGGTGAGCAGTCGATTGATCTGATCTGCCGCCGGCAAGAAAGTCACATTTGCTATTTTTTTTTTTCTTCCCTGAAGTTCATTGTTTGGTTCCTCCTGTTTTGTTTTTTTTTTGTTTGTTTTTTCCAGAAAAACCAAACAAATCACAAAATTGTTAGAAAAACCAAAAAAAAATATAAAAGAAGAAAAAAAAAAAAGTTCTTGTAAGAACTAACTTTCCTGGTTTAAAAAATGAGCTAAATTTCTTTGTTAGTGTGTGAAAGTTTAGATGAATGTATGTGTAGTACGTAATTGAGTGAATGAATGCATTAGTAGCGTATGGTGAATGTAAAAGTGCAGTACTATGAGGAAGTGCTGAAGCATCACACAGTAACATCTTTAACTACAGTGTGCTGTAGTACTTCCGAAGCACAGGGATGCAACATATGTACATAAATATGTTGCAAATCTATGCTTCTCTCTGCACGGCTGCTTAAACTGCAGCCATGTGGTGACACAGGCACCCTTGCACCATAGTGCAAGGATATCTGTGTCATGTGCTGTTTGTTATTCTCCAGGAAGACACACCTTCCTGCACAAAAACAATGAGAAAAAGCATTTTTCTCCTTCAATGTATGCTGAACATTTTAGCATGCATTGAAGATATAAAAATGTGGAGAAATAAAAATAATTTTCCTTATTGTACTTTCCTACACCAATGGTGTAGCATTCACATACATATCGAGATTTATGATTTCTGATAAATCTAGAGATATATCTTGTTCTATGAGTATTCAGTGCAATCATGCACAACAACACTTATAGAACACCCTTTCAATGCAAAGTGGGGTGTATGATGAGGTTGTATTTACATGGAGTAGAAAAAGTACACAGAGTGCCTTTTCCTCTCTTTGTAAATATAAAAGAGTGCCTTGCGCAATAACTATGTTACAAAAAGTGACATATTTCCGGTTTTAAAATTCCTTGCGAATGATAGAAGGTAAGCACAAAGTTTTGTCTGCAAAGATGCTCAAAGAAGACTGATTGAAATGATTGCGGTCCTTCAATAGGTACAATGGTAAATATTATGAACTCCTCAAATCTCTTTTTTTGCAGGTCACATGATATCTGATTATGGTCAGATTTCAAAACTACATAGGTATAAACAGAGTGTTTTTAGAAACGTGTTTCAACTTTGTAGCTTCTTGCAGACCTCGTCATTCTGCATATTGAGACTTAGTTAAACTTACCTTCACAATAATAGGAATAAAAAATGGTATACATTTTTTTCAAATCCATTGCAATCTAAATTCATATAAATTGCTTATTTTAACATTTGGATCTGTGAAAGAAAAGAAAAAAAAATTATAACATGTAATAATACATTTTATACAACAGAGCATATTTTCCACAAAGTAATTTGTTTGCCTTTTTTGCTGTTCCCAGAATATATTGAATTTCACTAGAAATAGTGATTTCAATCGTACTCATCACTTAACAGCGGGCAAAAAAAAAACAATCAGAAAGATTGTTAAAAAAAACCCAACATACTATTCTCAGTAAAATACCAGAAAATACAATTCACACATATATGAAATGCTTACAGCTTACAAAATTTTATAACTTTAACTTATAAAAACGGTAAATATTGCCGCATTAAAATAATCACCGAATGAATGACCACCAAAAAGTCCATAATACAAAAATATACCTTTCCTTGAGGCCAAATGGTATTTTTGCACTTCTTCTTTATGTAAATTGTCCAATGGTAGTCCTATTAAATTATAATAATAAAATACTCAGCGAGTGAATTATGTTCCTAAAAATTTGGCTTTAAAAATATTAGGTAGGAATTTGGTAATTCACTAGGAAAACATTGTTTGAAAACCAACTGGGCAGCATTTCAAAGTGTCCAGCCTTTGTCACATTTTAGATAGGCAGTGTAATGTCCAGATGTTGTGGAAGGACCATCATGGAAAATTATTTCAATTGCTACAAAAGTCCTTCCTGATATTGATAGTTGTGCTGCTACAAATTGCTTTATTAAAGTATCCAATTTTCTTCCGTCAGCTGTACAACGTTGCATCATTAAAATGATGTATTTTCCAAATTTTGTTAAGAATAATGTGGATAACATTTCTGATTTACATTGGCTACACTCCATGTTTTGAATTGCACCTTTAACTAATTTATTTAAAGACACTGATTTACAGTCTGGTAATGTTAAATACAGAAATCTCTCAGTGTCTACATTGGTGATACATGTATACATGCAATTTTCACAATAATGTTCCCATTTGTAAGAAAGGCCAAAAATATTTTCTATTTCTACACCTTCATTTTCAAAAATTATAAGCATATACATTAAAACTTCCTGAGCATCTTGTTTGATATTTTGTGTAAATTGTGTAGAACCAGAACACACATCCAAAAGACTACGAACATCTGAAACAGATTGTATTTTACTTGTATTTTACTTCTATCTATTACTTATTTTTCATAAACAGAATGCAACAGGAACAAAATATTTTTTGCCGATTCTGCATCATTTGTTTTTGCAAACCTTCAAGATAAAAAACAACATTGACCACTACATTAGCATAGCAGTTGACACCTGAACTATTTTCAAACTGATAACCAACAATCTCTCCAACAGTGTCCAATTTCTTTTTACCTGCAATCACAACATTATCTTGTTCTTTTCCCTTCTTGACATCTTCAGAACAGATATTCTCTAACCTTCTTTTTCGACCAACCACACGCTTTTCAAATACAGGATATTCACCTAAATTTGGAGCATACACCCTTCTTAACCTATTATACTCCTTTACACAGTTTGCATCTGCAGTAACCTTTGTCTCATCAAAATCAATCAAAAACAAACCAGATAATGTTCTGACTCGCGACAAAGCAACATATGCCATACCCTCTTTCAATACGGTAGATCCAATGTTCACCAATGCACTGTCTACACTTAATCCTTGAGATTTATGAATAGTCACTGCATATGCCAGAGAAAATGGAAATTGTTTCCTACGGACATATAAATCTTTAACAAGCAAAAAACGAACTGAACAACGACCAATTTCTTTAACTTCATCAATCTGATCAAATTTAATTTTTAAAAATTCAATTCCATCTTTTTTCTGATAATTCACAAAATCCACCACTTTGCCCATTGCACCATTAACTAAACCTTTCTCTACATCCAAATTACGCCTTAAAATTACCCGACAGTTTACACACGCATATAGTGTCTTTTCTAAACCAGCAGTTTTAGATAATTTTTTTTCTAAACAATCCAGTTTTGATCTCAACTTTCCCGTCAAAATAATAGTGATTCCTTCATGCAGTATTTTATCGATGGCTTCCATTTTTACAATTTCTTCATTTTCCAGTTTTAATAATTCTTCGTTGAATATTGAACACTCTCGCAGTGTTGGCATTAAGCAAATCACTGACTTATTTTTAGCAATTTCCACGTACACTTTTGCAGGAACTGCATTCTCATTTGGAAAGACACTGCAAAGTAATCGACTCTCCAAAGCTTCTTTCCCTTGTTTTGAAAGAATTCCAATTCTTATATCTTGAAGAATACTTACATATTCAGCATCATTTGCCTGTCGCATATTTGTTGTCAGTTCTTTGTATTCAAAATTACTCCAAATGTTCACATTACCAACACTGCCAAGAGACTTTCTGGTATCTTCATGGGCAAGTGTTTGAAATACCAGTTGTCCTTTTAGCGGAGTCAGTTGCAGTAGATCTACAAAAACTATGACGTGTTTTCCTCCAAATAACACGTCATACTCTGTTTTAAGAATTTGCTGCATTCTTAAATGCACAAAGGCAGGCATCAAGTTTGAGACCATGCTCACCTCATCAATAATGAGAAGTTTCATTTTCTTCAAGACTCTTGAAACTTCAGAACAAGCTTCTCCAGATAGCTTGTGGTATTCCAATTTGTTCTCATGCTCTACTGGCAGCATTAGTAAACAATGTAAAGTAATTCCTTTAATGTTATGAGCTGCCAACCCAGTCGGAGCAGTGACAACACAAGACAAATGTGAATCAGTTGTTTTCTGCAGATAACTTGTAATTACTTTAATTAAGAAACGTTTTCCTGTTCCAGCTTGACCATTCACATACATTCAGATAGGTTGAAATGATGTACATGAGCACCCTCTCTTTTCATGAAGTAATCCATGGTCAATCTGCTCTTTCACTTGCTGATATATTTGTTTCTGTTCAACATTTAGTTGCTCTTCCAAGTTTCCTAACTTTATTGCATCTTCTTTTGCTTGATACATTGCTGTTTCCACCTCATTCATTGCAATCGCTGCTTCATTTTCAACAATTGGTTGTCCTAGTGGATCTTGACTTAGTGCAGCAGAACTTTGACTGTCTTGAGAACTGTCTCTAGCAATCTCAGCTGCAATTATAGTTTCTTGATCAATTTCATCATTCAACATTTTGACATAATTTGTGAAAGCACTGCATTGTATGCTGTCTTTACAAGCATTAAATGAATCTTCCTAGCTGGGAAAATCTCCAAGTAATTCCAGTTCTGAACCACATGGTTTGAACATTTTCAAAAGGGCTAAATATTAAAATTCCCTTTTGTCAGCAGTGTCGCAACTCAGTTTCCTGTGATTAATTACATTTCCTTTCCTTTGTTTCACCAGACCAATCACTCCATATTTTCCATCGTTGATGTTCTCTGTAGTATTCCGTTTAAAAGTGTAGTTTTGCAGCACTTCATAGAGACACATGTTCTCAAGATGATGACTTCTATTTGGATAGTATGTGTCCAACATATTAGTTTTCAAAATATCTGTACTTTCTGGGTCATTTTCTGCTAAATATTCAATTTCTTGAACAGATCTCAGTACCCGATTTGGCATTCCTGCAAGACCTAGACTCACCCAAATGATTCTTCTACTTTTGGAATATAGACTTGCAGACGATAACCGATCTGAACATTCATATGCTCCAATTTCACGATGCAATAACATCTTCAAACTGAAACTGTATAATTTCTTACTTAGAGTCTTCTCGTGAGAAATCTCTTCCCATATTTCTTTCAATTCAGTCTTTTCTGATTTAGTAATGTAAGACATTACATATCGAGCAACAGCAATGGAATTGTCCGCAACATACTGAATATCCATGTTAGCCTTCCACATGGATAAAATAACTGGATTGTAGTCATTTACGTATTTTGATTCTTCGCTTCTTCTTAAGTTGTAGGTGATTTTCGGAGACTTTCTTGTGATGGTATGTCGTATAGCTGACATAAAACTTTTCACTCTTCCTTTGGATAATACAGGACATGGAAATCCAAAACGACATTTGGTATAGAACTTATCCTTTGACTTGTACTTTCGTTGACAGTATTTTCCACACCTGTGGTTTTGAAATTGTAAGACTTTTTGTTTTAAGTTTTTGTCTTCTCTGCTATTTCGAAGAGCACATGTAGAATAATCTTCAATGAAAGACAAAACAGTTTCATCTGAATCTGTTCCAAATTTGGGGGCGTCCTTGACCCATAACAACATATGTATGTGAGGAGCACCTCTTGCTTGATACTCCTTTCTCCAAAAGTAATCCACAACTTCTCCAAGAGGAGGATTCTTTTTTACTGCAGATGAAAGACATCATGGCTTCAAATCTATGATTGAAATATCTGCATACATTGACAGGATCCAAAGAGCACAATTCTCCAGGTGTCTTGTATTCAATATTTTTTATATTGGAATTTGCCTCTCGAAGAAATTCAAGTAAATCATCCCAAGCATACTCAGCACAGCTTAGTGTAATGAACCATTTAGGAGTTCCCAAGTTTCGTAGCATACATTTCAGTTCTCCATGTCGATGGTACCAATATTCATTAGTCCCACGCTGACATGCCATCAGATTGATCAACTGAGATTCTAAATGATCATCTCTCTGATGCACTTTATCCATAAAATCCTTTGCAGTTACATTTTGCAGATGCATTCCAGTTTTTAAAATGTGATTTACTGCATATGAAAGTCCAGACAAGTCACTTTCAAAGAGAAGATGAAACATATAAGGGATACATTGTCGAAATCTTGGATCTTCTGCATATAATCTTGTTGTCTGATATTCAGATGCACAGGACGTTCATGATATCGTCCACCTTTTCCTGTTGGAAACAACTGCGGGAAACAACGAGCTTCCAAGCTCTCTTCACATACACTCATGGGACTTCCTGTTGCTTTTTTCATGTGAAACAATTCAATCGTATTCCCCATCACCTCTTTGGAATTAAGTGTATGTACACTGTAATGCTCATAGATCTCTTCACTTCTAGACATGTCCACTTTTTCTATTTGTCCACTTAATGTTTCAGTATCTTCTGCTAAATCTATTTCTTCTTCTCCAACAAACACATTTCTATAGTACTCATTATTTTTTAACAGATACAATGACGCCTTTTGCACTTTTCTAACATCCACCAACTTTTGCAGGATTTTCTTATTCTTAGTAGGAACACCATTAACTAGAATGACTAGTGGCTCATTTTCTGCATGGTCTACACCAATAGTTTCAATATTTTTCCTTAAATCTAATGGTAAATACACAACTCTTCCATTCAATCCTCTTTGCAACTCTGGTGGAGGTAATTTATAATAGCCTGAAATGGGTGAACACATTGTATGAGAATAGACTCATACGTATTTAATTCTATCAGCTCTGGAGGAATAGCAACCAACTCTAGATTATTATGAACAGCTCTAGCAGGCATTTTATTCTCATCTAATTTGTTATAACAATATTTGCAAATACGCTGCTCACATCCCAAATCAAAACAATGCTCTACCATCCTCTACCAGCAAATAAGTAGCAAATTCCATCCACTTATCATTATCTTCTATTTCACTTTTTAAATACAGATTGACACCCCTAGTCTGATTTTTATAGTGACTTCGCCGACAACAAATACAAGAAACATTTGGTCTTTCACCTGAAATTACCTTAAACTTTGTGATTTCATCCTCAAATTTTTCTGTAATTACGGGTTGTACATTGTCTTCAACATTTTGTTCTACTAATGTGTCAGTTTCTTCACTCTCTTGCTGAGGACCAAAGTAACAAAACTCAATATCATCACAGACCTGCTTCACATCTGATACTGACCCACGCAAAAGAGCACGGTTCAACTCACTTAACTTTAGTGCTGGACTTCTTGCATAATACGACCTTCTCACTAACTTCCGCATTTGAGTATGATGTACTGGCAGCATTCTGAAATGGTGAAAAACAGTTTGACAAACTTTTCTAGAAATTCAAGCCAGAGAATGACCTTGCAAACCAGTATGTTTTCTCACTCTGCAAGGGTCTAGTCCTTGCAACAGCTTAATCTTTTGTTTTACACTTTTTTTAGTATAGGCTCATAAAAAACTACATAATTTTTCACTAGATTCCTGTCGTACACTGCAAACACTACTGCAATCCCAAGTGTACACAGGGTTTTCAGCATGTCTCCCTAAAACTTCATCAGCTATCACTTCTTTTGCATTTCTTTCAACCATTTTCTCTTTCTCAATTGGACAACCGTCGCTAACCTCATAACCTCTACCACTGGTGTCAACTACATACAATAATTTTTCGCTCAGTGAATAACTCTCTTCATTAAAAAAAGGCTCTGAACTGGAACTGTGTTTCCATTCTCCCCAAAAAACATCACAATTTTTTTTTTTATTAATTACTCTTTTCCTCCTACTTTTGGCCTTCATTACATGTATTGGTTTATCTAGTGATCAAATTCTGTTTAACACTCAAATAAACAGTTTCCTTTTTACTTCAAAAGCCTTTTCCACAATGTTTTCAATATGCTTCTTCTTTTTATAAAATAAAGCTCTCTTTTTATATTTCTTTACATCTTTCAGCAAATTATGCACTACTCTCTTGTAAAATATTTTTTTGCGTAATTCCTTATACTGATTTTGCCTTCTTTTACCATACTTTGGTGCCGATTACGATCCGGTTAAAACCGGGTACGAACCGTCGGTCAGAGAGTTTTCTCCGTCCGACTCGTACCCGGTCGGAAAACTTCACAAACATGGAATTACGATTCGCACGGAAACACCATTTCCGTACGAATCGTAAAAAACACCGACCGACGAAAATATACGTACGAATGTGATCCGGGAATGCTGCGACGTGACGTCGGGACGCTTTCAGGCAGCGTTTCGCGACCCAGGAAGTACGATTCGAACCGACAGCAGTCCGGACGGCGATATTTTCACGGCACCCAAAAAGTGCCGGAAAAGCGAAGTACGTCGCGAAACAACCAGATTAGGTGGCCCGGTATGCGTTGTACCCCCCCCCCAGCCCCCGTATGTACGCGCCGACCCCCCCAGCCCCCGTATATACGCGCCGACCCCCCCAGCCCCCGTATGTACGCGCCGACCCCCCCGCCCCCGTATGTACGCGCCGACCCCCCCCAGCCCCCGTATGTACGCGCCGACTCCCCCGCCCCCGTATGTACGCGCTGACCCCCCCAGCCCCCGTATGTACATGCCGACCCCCCGCCAGCCCCCGTACGTACGTGTCGTACCCCTCCGTGTATGTGCACCCGTGTACGTGTCGTACCCCCCGTGTATGTACACCCGTGTATGTGTCGTACCCCCACCTGTGTATGTACACCCGTGTACGTGTCGTACCCCCATGTATGTACACCCGTGTACGTGTCGTACCCCCCGTGTATGTACACCCGTGTACGTGTCGTACCCCCGTGTATGTACACCCGTGTACGTGTCGTACCCCCGTGTATGTACACCCGTGTACGTGTCATACCCCCTGTGTATGTACACCCGTGTACGTGTCATACCCCCCGTGTATGTACACCTGTGTACGTGTCGTACCCCCGTGTATGTACACCCGTGTACGTGTCGTACCACCCTGTGTATGTACACCCGTGTACGTGCTGGGGGTACGCACCGTACTTACACGGGTGAGGGTACGACTCGAACGTACACGGGTGTACATACACGGGGGGTACGACACATACACGGGTGTACATACACGGGGGGTTCGACACGTACATACGGGGGCAGGGGGGGGCAGCGCGTACATACGGGGGCTGGGGGGGTCGGCGCTTATGCGGGCACATGTCTCCATGGTTGCTATGGGAGTTCGGTGCGGACGGTGTTTTTTCTATCCGGTTGTAACATCGGACGCACGGGATGGATCGTAATTCCGCGGTCGGACTTCACTTTTCACATTTGTACGGTAAATCATCCGAGGACGTGTCGGACACATTTTCCGACCCGAGGACGTGTGGGGAATAATTCCCAATGCGATTCGTATGGACTTTTCCCCATGCGAATCGTACTTGGCAGTTTGTACGGCACTTGTACGATTCGTACGGTAAAAAGACCGGATACGAGTCGTACGGGGAATTTTTTTGCCGGATCGTGATAGGCACCTCAATCTCCTTTGACTGACCATTTGCTTTTTTACTTTTCCTCTTATTTTGAATTTTTTTCTTACTTGAAGAATTCTCAGTAGTTCCAGCATTATCTACATTCTGTTAGCTCCTACAAACATGTTTAATAAATTGCTTTGTGATCTTACCAGAAGATGTTTTCCTTCTAGCCACATTATCTTGTACATTCAATACTTGTGGTTGATGTTTCTTCAAATAATCCTCCTGTCTCTGTTCTTTTCTTTTTCATTTTTTTTCTGGCATGATTTCTCTATTTTAACATTGAAAAACAGTATCTGTAAAAAAGAATCACAAATAAATGTATATTAATAACTTTAAAATGTATACTATTCCATTACTGTACAAACACATTTTATATAAAAACTGACTAAGAAACTATAGCCCTGAACCACAAGTGTGACGATGGTTAAAACACTACATGCATAGTGCATACTACTTTGAAGCAGTTCATGCCCTAAAGCCTACCTCACTAAAAGACTACATGCTAACTGACTGAATGATTACAGTACTATAAGGAGACACACTGGGTGAGTAACAGGGTGTTTGCTAGAAGTGTATGAATACTAACTGGGGAATTGAAGGTGTGAAAGACAACTGTGTAAGTGATTAGAGGACTGCATGCATACTGGATAGGCATTTGAAGCAGTCCATGTGCTAAGGCCTGGCTCACTCCATGAGTACTTGGTTACTGACTGAATGATTAGAGTACAGCAAGGAGAGTGTCTTGCTGAATTTATAACTGTTTGGGTTTTGGCACAGTGAATGGATTACTACATGGTGCTGAATGGGTCATTAGAGGACTGCAAAGGGAATGACAGGGTGTTTCCTGGAAGTATATGGATACTGACTAGGGAATTGAAGGTGTGAAAAACAATTGTGTAGGTGGTTAGAGGACTGCATGCATAGTGAATAGGCGTATGAAGCAGTCTATGTGATAAGGCCTGGCTCACTGCATGAGTACTTGGGTATTGACTGAATGATTAGAGTACAGCAAGGAGAGTGCCTGAGTGAATTTATAAGTGGTTGGCTTTTGGCACAGTGAATGGATTAGTACTTGGTACTGAATGGGTCACTAGAGGAGTGCAAAGGGAGTGACAGGGTGTTTCCTGGAAGTGTATGGATACTGATTAGCAAATTGAAGGTGTGAAAGACAAGTGTATAGTATGTTAGAAGACTGCATGCATACTGCATAGACATTTGAAGCAGTCTATGTGGTAATGTATGGTTCACAACATAAGTACTTAGAAACTGACTAAATCATCAGACTACTGCTAGGACAGTGCCTGGGTACAACTTTTAAATTTTTAGTTCTGGCACAGTGAAGAGAATAGAATAGTATCAATGTATAAGCAAAGACTAGCTTCTAATGCTACTAAAACTTGACAACATGACCGGTTTTAAAAGAGTTATCTGTCAGAAAATACACTATGTTACCCAATCCTTCTCTCACAGTGGTTCCCAAATGCACACAGACTCACAGTGTGATTCTAGACAACAACCACTATCCCTAGGAGTTTACCAAAACTCATTCACTACTGTGGAAGTGGTAAGGGACCTGCCACAATCTACATATTTCAGGACTGCACTTTTGTGTCAATGCCTAACTCATTTAATCAACGCATAAGCAAAGACTGGCTTCTAATGCTACTAAAACTTGACAACATGACAGATTTTAAAACAGCTATCTGTCAGAAAATACACAATGTTCCCAAATGGTTCTCTCACAGTGGTTCCCAAATGCACACAGACTCACAGTGTGATTCTAGACAAGCACCACTATCCCTAGGAGTTTACCAAAACTCATTCACTACAGTAGAAGTGATAAGGGAACTGCACACAATCTACACATTTCAGGACTGCACTTTTGTGGCAAAGCCTGACTCATTTAATCAAAGCATAAGCAAAAACTGCCTTCTAATGCTACTAAAAGCTGACAACAAGACAGGTTTTAAAACAGTTATCTGTCAGCAAATACACAATGTTACCAAATGCTTCTCTCACAGTGGTTCCCAAATGCACACAGACTCACAGTGTGACTCTAGACAAGCAACACTATCCCTAGCAGCTTACTAAAACTCATGCACTACTGTGCAAGGGGTAAGGAGACTAAACACAATCTACATATTTCAGGAATGCACTTTTGTGTCAAACCCTGACTCATTTAATCAAAGCATAAGCAAAAACTGCCTTCTAATGCTACTAAAACTTGACAACAAGACAGGTTTTAAAACAGTTATCTGTCAGCAAATACACAATGTTACCAAATACTTCTCTCACAGTGGTTCCCAAATGCACACAGACTCACAGTGTGATTCTAGACAAACAACACTATCCCTAGCAGCTTACCAAAACTCATTCACTACTGTGCAAGGGGTACGGAGACTACACACAATCTACATATTAAAGTACAGCACATTAGTGTCAAAGCATGATTCATTTTATCAATGCATAACCAAAGACTGGCTTCTAATGCTACTAAAACTTGACAACATGACAGGTTTTAAAACAGTTATCTGTCTGCAAATACACAATGTTACCAAATGCTTCTCTCACAGTGGTTCCCAAATGCACACAGACTCACTGTGTGATTCTAGACAACAACCACTATCCCTAGGAGTTTACCAAAACTCATTCACTACTATGGAAGTGGTAAGGGAACTGCACACAATGTACACATTTCAGGACTGCACTTTTGTGTGAAAGCCTAACTCATTTAATCAACGCATAAGCAAAGACTGGCTTCTAATGCTACTAAAACTTGACAACATGACAGGTTTTAAAAGAGTTATCTGTCAGAAAATACATGATGTTACCTAATGCTTCTCTCGCAGTTGTTCCCAAATGCACACACACTCACGGTGTGATTCTAGACAAGCACCACTATCCCTAGGAGTTTACCAAAACTCATTCACTACAGTGGAAGTGGTAAGGAAACTGCACAAAATCTACACATTTCAGGACTGCACTTTTGTGTCAAAGCCTGACTCCTTTAATCAAAGCTTAAGCAAAAACTGCCTTCTAATGCTACTAAAACTTGACAACAAGACAGGTTTTAAAACAGTTATCTATCAGCAAATACACAATGTTACCAAATGCTTCTCTCACAGTAGTTCCCAAATGCACACAGACTCACAGTGTGATTCTAGACAAACAACACTTTCCCTAGCAGCTTACCAAAACTAATTCACTACTGTGCAAGGGATAAGGAGACTACACATAATCTACATATTAAAGTACAACACATTAGTGTCAAAGCATGACTCATTTTATCAATGCATAAGCAAAGACTGGCTTCTAATGCTACTAAAACTTGACAACATGACAGCTTTTAAAACAGTTATCTGTCAGCAAATACACAATGTTATCAAATGCTTCTCTCACAGTGGTTCCCAAATGCACACAGACTCACTGTGTGATTCTAGACAAACAACACTATCCCTTGCACTATACCAAAACACATTTCTTCATCTAGAAGTAGTACTACATTTTAGTGTAGAAACATAACTCATTTCACAAATTCATAAACAATGACTGGTTTCTAATTCTACCAAAATATAAAAACAGCACAGTTATCTGTCTACAAACACATGAAAAACACAAATGCTTATCACAGAATGGTTTCTACATGCACACACACTGTCAATAAGATTGTAGAAAAAATGCGCCCGTGCATGTGCATTTCTTGCTAGAAATGCGCATGCACGGGCGTCCGCGCATGCATATTTGTCAGAAGAAGTTAGAAATGAGGAAGAGGGAGCCCCGGAGACGCCGCGCTCACGGTAAGTCTCTTTACTTTAATTTATTTTACATTGCCGATATGATTTAAAAGGAGGGCGGGCGGGAGGCGGGTGGCACGTAGTGGGGCTCCGCGAAGCGCGCAAGTGTGCGTAGATTTGGGCACACTACGCGCTGCTTCAAGTACCCCACTACGCCCACCCTTAACTATAACGTGTGTGAAACCTATGGTTTTTTAAGTGAATTTGTAAGGTTATTTAAATACTAATTTATGAATGTATTATTATATTTTTTAAATATTTATTTTACAATAAGCTACCTATGTATATAGTTATAGATTGACTTTATCCTGTAATATGGAATGGTTCAGCTCTTTTTTTTTTATTTGGCTAAATTTGAACAGCATAGTTAATATCTTCTGTAAACTTATAAACACTTTTAAAAAAAATTTTTTTTTTTGAAGGGTTTTTGACCGTGCGTGCACGGTGCACGCACGGTGCGCGCACGTTGCACGCATGCGTACGTGCTCCGTGTGCGTATGCATACGTGCTCCACATGCGCATGCTTACGTCATGCGTGCTCCGTACGCGCATGCTCCGTACGCCCATGCGTGCGTGCTCCGTGCGCGCACGGTGCGCGCATGGTGTGCGCACGGCAAGTCATGTGATTTAGAAACAACATTTTTCTTTGGTTTATAGTAGTTTCAGAACATGTGATTAAGAAACAACACTTTTCATTGGTTTATAGTAGATTCAGTTCCAGAAACTTCCAACACCACACCCACTTCCCTCATTATTTCTTCTGATTCCCTGGGAGAAGGAGCTGAGCAACTTTTCCAGTACTCCAGTACTTGAGAATGGCAGAGCAGCAGTCATCTTCTGGGAGTGAGCAGGAGACCCTTGGGAGACAGAGGAAACAGAAAGACTCTTTTATATGGCAATTTTTTACATTTCCAGTGGGGCAGAAGAAGGTGAATGCTCCAAAAGTCACCTACACTATTTGTGGTGTTGTCTTATCAAGAGGAGATCCTAAAAAGAGCACATCCACAGCAGATCAGCCGAGCACATCATCGGTAGCTCAGCCGAGCACTTCATCTGTGGCGGCAGCTTCACCTGCTTCTGTTCCTCTGGATATACACCCTCTGTTCAAGAGGGTGCATATACGGTGCAATGCGCGCAATGCTCTTCTCTCTTATGGTGACACCAGCATTCCCCTAATAGAGAGCAAGATACAACAGCACACATGCGGCACCCCATAATTTTGTTCATTTTTTTGTTCCTCTGTTCCTCAATTAACACAACGGCTCTTTTTAGAGCCACCTAACATCTAAACACTTAAATTTGATTTTTAATTCTATTTTTTTAATGAATTTTTTCTGCCGGGCGCGCACCATGCACGCACCTCGCGAATAAAATGTTTTTTTCACCCTTCGGGGTCCTTCAGGGACCCCCTGACAAAAGCTATGGGGTCAGGAACTCTGTACCCTGCCCCCTTTTCACGTTCTCCACCTTTCTTTTTCACTGTCACACGCAAAATGGTGGACGACCGATTCGAATGTTGACTGACATGTAACCACCAATAACAATTAAGCTCGCGCACGTTACGGTGCGCGCACGGTACGCTCTTATAGATATTTATGTACTTTTAACTGCAATTTTCTCAGGAACTCCTGAACAGATTGACACCATATATGCAAAAGGCACATGCCTGACCTGAGGACTACCTCTTTGCCAAATTTCAAGTAATTCTGTTCAGCCGTTCGGGCTGTACCTTCTACTAAAGGTCCTAAGGGAAAATGCATGGGGAAAACGCGTTTTGGGACCCCCCTTTTTTCTCAGCCCCCGCTTGACGAATCACCCCGAGACTTCCAGGGTAGGAGCTGAGTGGAGCGCCCCATTAGTTTTGAAACTTTCACGAGGAACTGCGGAAAGCTTTGCGCACCGTGCGCGCACAGTGAGCACACGGTGCGCTTCGCGCACCGCGAGCCCACTTTACGCAGTTAATGCCATGCACGCACGGTGGTCACGCGGTGCGCTGCGCGCACCGCGTGCCCACATTATGCGGGATGGGCCATGTACGCACGATGCGCTTCGCGCACCGTGCGCACATGGGGGACATATTATGCGCATCGTTGTGAAATGTTTTGTTTATTATTTTCATTTATTTGATATGCCATGCACAAATGGAGCCCTTAGGGCACCATTTGCACATGGGGTGTGGAAAGTGTGGATAATTTTTATTTTTTTTAAACATTTTTACCGTACCGCGTGCTCACTGTGCGCGCACGGTGCGCAAAGCGCACCGTGCGCGCACGGAACGAACTGCGTTAACTGGGCGCGCACGCCACGAATGGCGTAAAGTAAGTTAGCATTTAAAAAACCGTACAAATTCACTGAAAAAACCATAGGTTTCACACACGTTATAGTTAGGAATTAGCATTTAAAAAACCTTGCAAATTCACTGAAAAAACCATAGGTTTCACACATGTTATAGTTAGCTGTACATTTTACTGATAAAAAAACAATGAAATTCCCCCGTTATAGTTACTGTAGGCAACTATAACTCACGCGACCGTAATCCTCTGCTGATGACATATGTGTCTTTATGAAAAAAAAATATTTGTAATATATGTATAGCTTAAATTTAATGGAAGAAGACATGGGCAAATAAGTGTCTAAATACAGTATTAGCATCAGCAGAGGATTACGGTCGCGTGAGTTATAGTTGCCTACAGTAACTATAACGGGGGAATTTCATTGGTTTTTTATCAGTAAAATGTACAGCTAACTATAACATGTGTGAAACCTATGGTTTTTTCAGTGAATATATATATACATATACATATTCACTGAAAAAACCATAGGTTTCACACATGTTATAGTTAGCGGAAATTTTACTGATAAAAAAGCCAATGAAATTCCCCCGTTATAGTTAGTGCAGGCAACTATAACTCACGCGACCGCAATCCTCTGCTGATGCTAATACTGTATTTAGACACTTATTTGCCCATGTCTTCTTCCATAAATTTTTAGCTATACATATATTACAAATATTTTTTTTTCATAAAGACACATATGTCATCAGCAGAAGATTGCGGTCGCGTGAGTTATAGTTGCCTGCACTAACTATAACGGGGGAATTTCATTGGTTTTTTATCAGTAAAATTTCCGCTAACTATAACATGTGTGTAACCTATGGTTTTTTCAGTGAATTTGCAAGGTTTTTTAAATGCTAATTCCGTAAGCGTAATCGGCGATTTTTCGAAAAAAAATAAAAATATTTTTTTGGCTTTGGGGGTTGTTTGGGGGCCCGTATGTCACTGCTGGGTGATTATTATCTCAATATAATGCCCCTTTACACATTTTTGGGATTCATTTATGCTGCCCCACTCTGAGTGCGAGAGAGAAAATGGCGGCCGCCGCTTCCTGGTTTCGGCCGATTCGAATGTTTACTAAGATCTAAGAGCCAATCAGAATCGCGCTCGCGCACGTCACCGTACGCGTACGGTAAGCGCACCGTAAGCGCACCGTAAGCTGGCTCAGATATATATATTGATTTAAAGGCTATTTTCTCAGAATCTACTGAACAGATTTACACCAAACCTACAAAAGGCACTTCCTTGACCTGAGGACTACCTCTCTGCCAAATTTCAAGTAATTCTGTTCAGCCGTTCGGGCTGTAGCTGTGTCTAAAGGTCCTATGAAAAAATGCATAGGAAAAACGCGTTTTGGGACCCCCCTTTTATCTCAGCCCCTGCTTGACGAATCCCCCCGAGACTTTCAGGGTAGGAGCGGAGCATAGCGCCCCACCTATTTTGAAAAATTCGCGAGGATTCGTCGACCGGCGCAAAAGTTATTCAAAATAGAATGTTGCGGATTTCCTATGGAAACGTGGTCCTAACTATAACTACCTACTGGCGACCGCCAGTAGGTAATATATATATATATATATATATATATATCTATATATATTCACTGAAAAAACCATAGGTTTCAGACATGTTATAGTTAGCGGAAATTTTACTGATAAAAAACCAATGTAATTCCCCCGTTATAGTTAGTGCAGGCAACTATAACTCACGCGACCGCAATCCTCTGCTGATGCTAATACTGTATTTAGACACTTATTTGCCCATGTCTTCTTCCATAAATTTTTAGCTATACATATATTACAAATATTTTTTTTTCATAAAGACACATATGTCATCAGCAGAAGATTGCGGTCGCGTGAGTTATAGTTGCCTGCACTAACTATAACGGGGGAATTTCATTGGTTTTTTATCAGTAAAATTTCCGCTAACTATAACATGTCTGAAACCTATGGTTTTTTCAGTGAATTTGCAAGGTTTTTTAAATGCTAATTCCTAACTATAACGTGTGTGAAACCTATGGTTTTTTCAGTGAATTTGTACGGTTTTTTAAATGCTAAGTTACTTTACGCCATTCGTGGCGTGCACGCCCACTTAACGCAGTTCGTTCCGTGCGCGCACGGTGCGCTTCGCGCACCGTGCGCGCACAGTGAGCACGCGGTGCGCTTCGCGCACCACGCGCCCACTTTACGCAGTTAGTGCCGTACACGCAAGGTGGGCACGCAGTGCGCTACGCGCACCGCGTGCCCACGTTACGCACCGTGCGCACATGGAGGATATATTATGCGCTTCCTTGTGATAGGTAATCTGTTAAATTTAATTTGTAAGTGATGACAATAATATGCCATGCACAGAGAGTGTTTTTTTTTTTTTATTAAAATTTTTAACGTAAGCGCACCGTACGCGTACGGTAAGCGTAATCGGCGAAATTTTCAAAAAATAAAAATTTACCGTTTTTGGCCTTGGGGGATCTTTGAGGACTCAACTAACATGGCTATGTGCATGGGCGCTGTCTAAACAGCCCCTTTATATGTTTTTTGCCTTTGTTTACAGCCCCCCCCTCAGAGTGCGAGAGAGAAAATGGCGGCCGCCGCTTCCTGGTTTCGACCGATTCGAATGTTTACTTAGATGTAACAGCCAATCAGAATCGCGCTCGCGCACGCCACCGTACGCGTACGGTAAGCTTACGGTAAGCGTACCGTAAGCTGGCTCAGATATATATATTGATTTAAAGGCTATTTTCTCAGAATCTACTGAACAGATTTACACCAAACCTACAAAAGGCACTTCCTTGACCTGAGGACTACCTCTCTGCCAAATTTCTAGTAATTCTGTTCAGCCGTTCGGGCTGTAGCCCTGTCTAAAGGTCCTATGGAAAAATGCATGGGAAAAACGCGTTTTGGGACCCCCCTTTTATCTCAGCCCCCGCTTGACGAATCCCCCCGAGACTTTCAGGGTAGGAGCGGAGCGTAGCGCCCCACCTATTTTGAGAAATTCGCGAGGATTCGTCGACCGGCGCCAAAGTTATTCAAAATAGAATGTTGCGGATTTCCTATGGAAACAGGGTCCTAACTATAACTACCTACTGGCGACCGCCAGTAGGTAATATATATATATACACATATATATATATATATATATACACATATATATATATATATATACACATTATCTACTGGCGGTCGCCAGTAGATAGTAATAGTTAGGACCGTGTTTCCATAGGAAATCTCAAAATTCTATTTTGAATAACTTTGGCGCCGGTTGACGAATCCTCGCGAAATTTTCAAAACTAATGGGGCGCTCCGTTCAGCTCCTACCCTGAAAGTTTCGGGGTGATTCGTCAAGCGGGGGCCGAGAAAAAAGGGGGGTCCCAAAACGCGTTTTCCCCATGCATTTTTCCATAGGACCTTTAGACACAGCTACAGCCCGAACGGCTGAACAGAATTACTTGAAATTTGGCAGAGAGGTAGCCATAAGGTCAAGGAAGTGCCTTTTGTAGGTCTGGTGTAAATTTGTGCAGTAGTTCCTGAGAAAAAAGCATTTAAAGCAATATATATATCTGTAAGCGCGCTCCGTGCGCTTACGGTAAGCTTACAGTACGCGTACGGTGCCGTGCGCGAGCTCAAATCTGATTGGTTGTCACATGACTGTTAAACATTCGAATCGGACGAAATCAGGAAGTGTCAGCCGCCATTTTGTGTGTTTCACACAGAAAAAAAAAGGGAGATAACGTGAAAAGGGGGCAAGGAAGAGAGTTATAGACCCCATAACATTTGAAAGGGGGTCAAAGAAGGACACAAAAGATATCTCTGATGTTACGACCTTTTCTATAGGTTATTTTCGGTCGTAACATCAGAGATATCTTAATACACAATGACATAACATCTAGTAAACCCTCAAGTGAACATAATCTTAAAGGTGTTTTCCCTTGCGGGCACTGCAAAGCCTGTCGGAACAGTGGCATGAAAAAAACTGTACCAATCCCTGGTTATAGGTCTCCTAAGAGTATTAACCAATTTCTAACTTGCAGCTCTACATACTGTGTATATGTCTTGGTATGTCCGTGTCAAATGTGGTACGTGGGAAGTACAACATTTATGGCTAAGAAACGTGTGTTAGAACACATGCGAGCCATAAACAAAAAAGATACCCATTATCCCATTGCCAGACATTTTGAATTGTTCCACCTGTCAAATAGCTCGCTACTCAGCTATTTTGTGATCGAACAAGTACATACTGGTCCCAGGGGAGGTAACAGAACTCTAATGTTACGGAAAAGAGAATCCAGATGGATCATTGAACTGGAAACTAAGTATCCTAAGGGGCACAATCTTGATGAAGAATTGAATACTCATTTACGGGATAATTAGTCCTGATACAATAGTATAGCTGTCTGTGTATATAGCTGCTAGCATTCATACTGATGTCCTTTTATTATGAAGTACTTACTATGCTGTAATAGTATGTGCCTATATTTTAATATGTGATTTTACACACGTTCTTTTATTATTTGATATTCTTTATACAGGAAGAAGGGAAGGGTTATCCCAGTTGCGGACTGTTTCATCCGTTCCAGCTACCCTACCCTTTTCTTCCGTGTCCCATGGGTTCTTCCCCAGATAAGATTATTTTTCTTATTTCAAATCGTTGTGATGTGCACTATAATAATTAATTTTTTCTTCCTTGCATTTCATGAGTCTTTAAAAAAATGCCAGAACATTCGCTGTAATATAGTAATATGTCAGGCACATTCTGAGTTCTTCAGAAATATATTTCATTTAGTGGATGATCAGTCAAATACAATAGGGACACTATGCCGCCAGTATATTTATGAAAAGAAGAAATTGTGAAATGACCGATACATCCCAGCTCAATATGCAAGTTTGACTGCTTGACAATATGTGATCTGGTTGTTTATTATGAACATTCGAGCACTATTTGCCGTTTATAGTATTTATTGCCTATAGATTACATCGATTCACCTATATTACGATTGATGGAATATGACTATAGACTAAGGATATTGTGTCTATAATAATGAAATTTATGTATACACATGCTTTACATTTATTTTATAATTTCATTTTCAATACCAACTGACTAATTCAGTATAACATATAACGCAAAGCTTGTTTTATTGACATTTAGACATGGCCGCCATATTTGCCGGTCAATACCATTTGACAAACAGTAGTCTTTCTTTTATGTTTGTACCTATAAAGATTCCTCTGAAATGTACACGACTTTGTGTGAGCAAGACAGCTTGTCTGTCGAAACGCGTTACCGTGGTGAATAAATCTTGGTTTTCCCTGAGTGCGAGTCCTTCTTCGAAGAAGATTGCTGTGCGTGACATATATATATATATATATATATATAATGTATTTATTTATTTATTTTTGCTTCCCTCAGGATGCTTTCTTTTTACTTTGCTCTCATTGCTCCGCAAATGCTCACTGTCTTGATCCTGTGCTAATTTATTCAAACATGTATGTATTGTACAAGGGCTTGGCAGCCACACTTTGCTACTGAGCTGCTAATTTCCTTTCTGTTGCACTGTTGCACACTTTTTTTGTTGCACTTTCTTTTTAATTTACAGTTCATAAATGGCTTCCTGCCTGTTAGAACTGACAATGAAAACATGACAATGTGGCTCAAGATGCATGTGCAACCCATGCTTATGCATCAGTGGACAACTTAGAATGGGCTTTGTTTAATAGAAAATTCATTGGAAGATGCTGGTGAGTCGTGCAGATATGCCATGATGCATGCAATTGCATGTAATTGCCAATCAAATAGGTCTTATCAAAGCCAAAAGCTCTGCTTTGTAGAGCTGTGACTCTTTGGCTCATTATGTTTTGCTTTAACAAAGCACAAAGATATAGGCTATGGGATCCAATGTTACATTATGGGCCTCATTACAACGTCAGTCGGAAAGGCTCCGAATGGCATTTGTTTTTTCCGAATCTGTGTCAGAACCCATGTTCTCTGAAACATTTCCGACAGACCGATTATGGTGAACGGTAACCGCTCGGTCTTTCCGGCTCGGTTCTGAGCGGCATTCAGAGTAACCGAGTCCGTCGGAGCCGACTTGTACAGCTCTATGGACTACGTTTCAGAACGAGCGATACCAGTGTCAGATTTGGACAGCCTATCCGACTCGGTTCGTCCCACATGGAACGGCTGTCGGAAGCTGACTTCGGGGGCCTATAGCCAGCCCCCCTTCACCCAGAGACCTCTGGTTGAGGCCCATGGGGGTACCCATGGATTCCCTCTTTACAGCCATGCACAGTGTGGCAGGCACCATGGGGTGCCTGCCACAGGGTGCAAGGTTTTCCGCAACCACCTCTTTTTTCAATGGGAGCCTGTGTTGTCAGTCGGAACACAGGCTTCCATTAAAGTCAATGAGAGTCTGACGGAACAGTGTTCGGACCCATCGTAATCGGTCGGTCAGACCCCCCGATTCCGAGTCGGTCGGACACAATTCCGACAAGGAGTCAGTCGGAATGCTTTCCGACTAACATCATAATGAGGCCCTATGTTGTGTTTGTTGTAAGGTGGCCACCCTCTAACCCAACAAATTTCACCCTTAAGCTGCTGTTTACTATATTATAGTCCGGGGGTCATCGGATCCACCTTTCCCATGTAGTTTAGTGCCTGATCTGAATATGCAAACTATATAATACAAGCACTCTACAGTAGCTCCAAATCATCATAGTCAGCGCTGTACAATACTCAAAAAGATGTTGCAATGTCACTTCGTATTTATATTACAGGCCTTAGTATTGACTTCTAGCGCTATTAGCTGTAATGGTGTTTTGCAATATAATTGCGACGTTTTCTTAATAACACAATATAATGTGATATAATGTAACAGCATCCCTTAAACCAAACAAGTCTTTCTTCAAATATTGTGCTAACTTGCACGTGCTATCTGAATGTACTTGCATGTTTGCTGCTAAATTTTAAGAGTTTACAGTTAAATCAGAATGGGAAGTTACCAATGAAGATTAATTGCTGGACGGACACAGCTGTGCTGACTCTTTGCATTCAGTGTGTACGTTAACAAGTGCCATTATGGATTATCACAGCACGGTGATATATCTTAAAAGCCCCAATTTAAAACACTTTTGAGATTTGCATATTTAAGGAAAAATAATCTCACTCAGCCTCGGTCTTTAAAGAGAAGTTGAATAAACGGCACAAACAAACACACATTTAAAAAAATGCACGTAGACAATGTGCTACAAAAGCTGCCTATTAAGAAATTAAAGCTCTGATTAAAAGGTGGACCCGTCGGACGCGATAATTATAGCGTCAACTAAAAATCAGACGCGAGTTCAGATTATCGGATGTGAGAATTAGCGCATAATCTCAATTTTTTGAGAAAAACATGCACATTTTGGTGCTCACTACGTTGAAAATATGCAGGTTCCAGTAAACACTGAGCCATTTCCCCCTTGTTAAATTTCATTAGGTTTGACATGCTTAAGTTTAACAAAGGGTGCAATCTTTATCCCACCTAGTAATTTGCAAGTGCTGCAAAAAATGCAACTCTTTTTGTAATGGCGATCCCTGTACAAACATACGCCTGAGCAGGGATCACAATATAACAAGTACTTACAATAAGATCCTAAGTCTCTCTCCATATATCCCCAAACCTCTAACAGGCTGATTTTGAGCTGGACAGTAACAGAAATAGGAGACACTGAGGTAAGAGTTACGGATTCTGCCAAGTATATTCATCCCAAATGCTCAAACATATTCTAGGAAGCACTTTAGATACTGTGGGACGGTGATCCTTATATACCTCAGAGATGCCTACTTTCCCTTTAATGCTGGGCCACGTACATATTATTAAAATAATATGGGTGTGATTAGAGAGTTATTGCCCATGCACCCAATGATGGATCTCCATGCTTCAGCCTCTTTAAATTGCCTCCCAGTGTCATAGGCTTTCATCAGGATTGATATATTTCCCTGCTGTGAGTTATTGTGTCCTATCGCTAGCTGTCAGGTAAAGTCTACAAGGACATGAAACAACAAAAGACACACGCAGACTCAGCTCACTTAGCCAACAGTCAGATGCACTTAATAATGCCTGAAGGAAACAAGCACAATGGCAACCATGAGTACTTACCATGTAATATAGTCACGACAAATCGTATTGACATATGTTGTCCTGTTTCAGAGATGCACACAGCATGCTATGGATGTATGATTGGCCCCCTGATTCACTAGGCATAGTAATGCATTCAGAAATAAGTATACATCCATTTAAATTCACATTCATATATTTCCCTCGGAGGTTCAGTGAATCACACCGCTGCAATCAGGTGTAGGTGCTATAAATATACTCAAAGTGTCAAACACTGATAATGTTCAGAGTGCTGCGTCATAGGAATGGAAGGGAAACATGCCACTGTAGCCACACTCTCTACAAGTACAAGTAGAGAACCAGAAGGGGAAAAAGGCTGCTATCTTTATATTCAGCTGGTCATAACCCCTTTCGGGCGTGTGAGTTCCTCCGTCCATCTTGGCCATACCCTGCATCGTCCCCTTCCCCCCAATCATTCAGTGGACAACAGTCTGTGGTGCATAAAGGCTGCAGTTTATTACAAAACATGGATCATTCATCTTGTAACTTACTGCTTGGTCATTCACGACCCATGTTTGTGAAGTGACCTGGTTCCATAGGTTGATGTGACACAGCAGAGGTATTGATCTTAAGCGTATTTATTAAGTTAGTAAAGTCCATAGAATAGCCCCACCAGGAGCAGCCTGCTAGCTGCTCAGCCCATCCTCTCAACTGTCTCACACCACACCAACCTCCAACATTCCAGTCACGTCAACATTCCACATGGAACTCTCACACTGGCTGAGCAGCTAGTTACAAGATACAGGAGAACAGTAATAACCTTACATGAAGATACTACAATATCTCCCTTCTTTACAATTGAAAATAAAGCAAACAATGCTAAAAGAACAAAGCAACTAAACACAAAATATAAACAAGAGATAAAAAGTCCAAAACCCAAGGGTAAGATGAATAAACTATACCACGAAAGGGACCCAGACTATAAAACGGCAGAAAAAGGATAAGAAAAAGGATGAAAAGATAAGAATAAACTATCACCATCCTCCTCTTATAATAAGACACAAAAGAGAACATTAAACTCACTCACTATCACCAACCTCATCTTTTAATAAGACAAGAAAAGAACATTAAACTCCCAAACAGAAATTGAAAAGACACCACATAAGACACGTATGAAAAAAACGCAGAGAATCACAATAGAAAACGACTACAGGTAATCTAGAAATTGAAGAAACATACAGGAAGAATCACTCCCAGAACAAATACACAATGGGTGGATCTCACCCATCACTAACACATAGGTGGGACTAACACCCCCTAACCACTAAGTATATGGGACTAACACCCATTACAAATTATATAGGAGGGACTAACACCCCCTATACACAGAGTAAATGGGACTAACACCCATTACCAATAACTTAGGTGGGACAAACACCCCCAAACACTGTGGGCCCGATTCACAGAATTAACTTAAGACAAAATCCTAAACTTACTACTTTTGATATTCACAGAATGCACTTACTACTTTTGGTATTCACAGAATGCACTTACTACTTCTGGTATTCACAGAATCGATTTACGACTACTAACTTTACGTCCGCACTCGGGCCAGAAATTCCGGCCCAGAGGCGGAGCTTCCGGCCCGGAGGCGGGGCTTCTGGGCCGGAGGTGGAGCTTCCGGGCCGGAGGTGGGGATTCCGGCCAGTGGCGGAGATTTAGCCATGGCCAAATAGGATAATTTAAGTACTGCGTCCAACTTTCAGGTATAATAACAACCAAACTACGTACAATGGACAAGAGTAGAGACCAAGGTTCAAAGTAGCAAGAGAACTGAAAATGCTAAATCCAGACTTCAAAAGCAACGTGGTTTGACGGGACTTCTTGGATTGGCGGGAACTGAAAACTCACCAGTTGCACCATTCTACAAGGTCCAGTGTCTTCAATGTCCACACCACTTATAAATTTGAATTCACCCCCAGACGAGACTATTGCTGTACACACTAGAGGAACGATCATGTAAAGCATCGCAGGTGATAACGCTGACCTTTATTCCTTGAAAGACTTTGTGTGCCAATCAAAGCGTGGTTGCTACCATGAAATTGTGTCGAGTGTCCGGTGACAAGAAGGAATGGACAACTAAGCTGAACGATGATCTGTAGAGAATAATTGTCATCGAATAACTTTATTGAAATCGCTGAATTAAGAAAAAAAACGTGGTTGGCTGATTGTAAAATACCAGACGAATGAAACAGTACACTTCACCAATCCAGAGATGGAGGCACGCTGACTGACGCCGTACCGGATGGCTCCCGGCATCTCCAGCACTAAAAACGTTTATAGGCAGCAATGCGCGTGTTGAAAAGAAGAAGACGTCATGGAGATCTGTAGCTGCTTCGCGCGACACCCCAGGTGTGGTGCACGAGCCACATTTGAATTTTTAAAATGAAGCACAACAGTAATCTCTTACCAGCCATGTAGAGAGAATACATGACAAACTTTTACAAAGTATAAAAAAAAAATGTATTCTCCTCACCCAGATGGGTCTAAAGCGGCTGTTTAACCCAAAAACAATATGCGGTCAAATTTCTTCTTTTTATTTTCCCGCTCGCTTCCTTAAAACTTGGCAGCTTGCATTTTACCGCATCCCTTACGCTGACACAGTACAAATAAAAAAAATCTGAAACTTCAATAACATCTGATTTGGGCACGAAATAACACACGAAGATTTAAACAGCAAGTCCATAAACACGAAACTGTAGAAAACACTTTCAGAGCCCATGGAGTATTTAAAGTCTATAGCGAGTGGATAGCCACAAATCAAAAACTGGATGCCTTTTGCCAAAGAGAACATTTTAACTCTGCACTGGTGGGCAAAGACACAAACAGCCACAGATAACCTTGTTACTTTTTTGAACAAACTTCGTTGGTTGTGGCACAGTAGACGTTATTGTGGTACTGCAGACATTTGTTGTGGAGTAGTTTCTTCTCCAAGGTGTAAGCAGGATTGACAGTACCACACAAGGATCTGGGGTTAGTAGCACTCCTCACCAGAGACACCTCTTCCGGTGACAACTCCCCAAAAACTCACTTCACGATCGCCAAGTGGCCCTCCACGGTCCAACACAAAGAGACAGCAAGCACTTCTCTTACACGACTGTCACAGGGGCCAGCAGCCTTCAAAAGACACCGATCTTGGTAGCGAAGACTTCCAGCAAACGGCTCAGGGACACAACACCTCGAAGTAGACACAGGACTGAGGCAAACCTCTGTGCTGCACTAGGGAACATCTTGCAGCTCCACTCCTCACTCGAACTGGCACACGGAGGTTTGGGCGACTGGTGTAGTGGTCACTGGTGGGGCTCACGGTGCCAGGTAGTTCCGCCTAATGAGGAGTTTTTTTTCTTTAAGTCAACATCTTCAAGTCACACCAATTTAGTTACACACCAGTCTATTCAGGTTACACGCATGGTTTCTTTAGTCTCCAAATCGTCGCCAATTGAAGTGACCTTGTTCCATAGGTTGATGTGACACAGCAGACGTAGCCAGGATTGATCTTAAGCGTATTTATTAAGTTAGTAAAGTCCATAGAATAGCCCCACCAGGAGCAGCCTGCTAGCTGCTCAGCCCATCCTCTCAACTGTCTCACACCACACCAACCTCCAACATTCCAGTCACGTCAACATTCCACATGGAACTCTCACACTGGCTGAGCAGCTAGTTACAAGATACAGGAGAACAGTAATAACCTTACATGAAGATACTACAGTTTGTTTATTACATATCACACTTATCACTCTGAATATTGGCCACTGGTTTTCCTCCTATCTCTGTCTGACAGCGCTACACCTGTGTCATGGCACTTTTGCAGGAGTCTCATTTTCTGCGGGTTCTAGGCTTACCTTGCTACCGACCTCGTGGTTGGCTGTCAGACCCAGCCTGGGCTACAAGTGCCTTTCCGCTTCCCTGTCCCCTTGCGGCCAATCACCTGCTCCCAGTGCCCCTGCTGTGTGGCATCCCAAGGACACTGTCTGAGCAGCTTTTCTACCTAGGTTACTCTTTTCTCTGTGTCCCCTTTTTGGGCTGCCTCTGCCATGTTGCCAGTGGTTTACCCATCGGTGGCAGCGCCCCCTTCCGCCCATCCAAGAGAAACCCTGCTGTTTCAGGACCCCTACTATCCTAAGTAGGAACGTGTCTATGCCCACCCCGGTTGAGTGGACCCCCTCCTCCGAGTAATAACTTGGTGTCCTGAGGTTGATCTGCCCATGACGCATGAAGACCCCAGCTGTAGCCCTACATATCTTTGCCAAGGTGATATTTGGTTCATGCCTTGGCTGGTCCACTGCCCCGTAGTCGCTGCCCCTCTCTATACTCGGCAGGCTATAACTTAGACCCTATGCTGTCTGCTGGGAAGGTCAGCCGTGACAGGGCTGCTAGCCCCTCTGTGCCTGGTGATTCTCTGGCTGAGCCACTGTATGCGTTACTTTACCACTGGCTTTCCTCAGCTGCAGGGGCTCCGCTGGTTAACCAGCCCTTGGATGCTTGTCTCCCTGGCCTCATAGTGTTTGAGGGCAAAGCATGTCAACTTGGACTGGGTATAGGTTCTTGGTGCCTCTAAGCCCCTTACAGTATTTAGAAACTCTTCCATCTTTCTTTTTGGACAAGTTGTGGATTCCTCAACCCCGTTGCCCCTGTACATTTGTTTCACTAACTGCCCTCGCTGCTCATAATGTCAAGCAATATTCAGATCTCCTGCTTTATGAAATAGCAGTGGAGGGCTAACTGAAATCCGCCGACCAGAGCACTCCAATCTGATAAGGTTGAAACATGTACATTGAGATTATTACGTGAAATACCATAGCTCCTTAGGAGAATGTGAACTAGCAATTTCCACTATTGTGTACTCTGTCTGCTGAAAGGTGCACTTGTGTAATCATTTAAAAATGCCTGTTAGGTCGTCCCAGGGAGTCTTTGGTGATCCTTGGGGCTGGGTGAAACATTTCATCCTTATGTGAACGCTCATAATTAATCGGTTAATACTGATGCGGATGCACCGAAGACAATCTGCACTACTTCCCACTGACTCCATCCCGTGCTACTTGGTGCATCTGAAATGCCCCGCTCAAGCAGCGGTGGGTCACTATGAACTGTGCCCCCTTCAGAAGCCATGAGGCCCTATGGCTCCTCCTACCAGCTCAACCAGCCCCAGAACAAATCAGTGCCTTTCCTATTCTGGGGCATGGGCAGGGATGACACAGTACGAAACACATATATTCCTTAAAAATGACATGTTCCCAGCATCGCATAATGTACTATTGTGTTTGCTGACAGTTGTGGGAGATTACACTGCTTGCCCCCAGTAAGGAGAAGTAGTGGGATTTCGACTTATGAATGCTAATCTACTGATTCAACTGCTACTCACCGGCACGAGGTCTTCCATCGTTTCACTATAGGCAGCCAAGCCTCACAATTGTTACCAACTAATTAAGTGAATTTGACTTTTTTTTCCTTACTTAATTCACGTGGCCTTCCTGCCTACCAACATTGCGGGTGCTGGGGCCCGATTTGCCATGTCTGTTTAAAGCACCTGTACCCACTCTTTCCTCTTGCGTACATTCCTTATGAGTGGGGTAGCACCATTCCAGAAGCTGCGCACCTGCAGTAGACCAGAACCCCTGCTACAACCTTAAATGCCTTGCCTCCATTGGTGGTGCTTGAACCCTTGCAATGGGGAGACCTGAGACTCCCGATGGCCAAGATCTTGCCTCTAATCTGTTGCTGCTGAAAGTTGTGCTTGTTTAATTCCTTGCGTTGTGCCTCAATCAGTTTCTTAGACAGTGGGAGAGGGAAACCGGGCCCATGTACTATATGTCAGCTTCTGCCTGCCGCCTGAGCCCTTCAGAACCCATATATTACTTAATAATGCCAGATTCCGGCATCACAATGCACTAGTGTGCTTGCTGACAGTTGTGAGAGATTACAGCACTCACTCCCAGTATTGGAAAGTGGTGGGATTTGAACCTGCAAATGCTAACTACTGATTCTACTATTACTCCCTAGCGCCAAGTGGGATGCCAATAGGTTATTACCCTCTTGGTCACCTTAGACGTGGAGGCGCTTTACACCAACATCCCCCAGGACGCCACCCTCGCAGTCTTAGATCAGGCTTTTCGCAACGTGAATCCCTGGCCATATGTCACACCAATTACCTTCATCTGTGATTGCGCGACCATTCCCCTGAAAGAGAATTACTTTGCCTTCGAGAACAAACTTTACCATCAAGTACAGGGCACCAGTATGGGGAGTACCTTCGCGCCGAGCCTGGCCTCTCTATATGGCCAACTTTGAAGGGGAATACATTCTATCAGACACCAATTCATATACCAATAACATCTTACTGCGGTGACGCTACATCGATGATATCATCATTTTTTGGAAAGGGGATGAAGAGACATGTCGCTCCTTGTTCACGTGGATCAACACCACGAACCCCTTCCTCAAATTTGTAGGCACTATGTCACCAGAGTCTATTCCCTTTCTAGACCTATTGATATCTCTGAAAGATGGGTCTCTTATGACCACGAACTATAAAAAACCAACAGACAGGAACAGCCTCCTCATGTTTCAAAGTCACCATCCAAAAGCACTAAGAAACAATCTACCAGTGGGCCAGTTCCTCCGCCTCCGGCGGAATTGCAACTCCATCACAGAATTTGAAAAAGAGGCGGACACACTAACTGACAATCTGATCAAGAGAAATTACCCCCAAAGAATTGTAAGACAAACACGGAAGAGAGCTAAGAACAATCACAGAGAAGCCTTACTAGAAGTAAGAGAGAAAACAACAACAGACACATTGATCTGTGTTACGTCTTTTACTCCCAACTCAAACAGGATTCAGAAAATCATAAAAAAACATTGGAGGATCCTCGAGACAGGGAACTTCCAACCGGGCCCAAGCCCTCTGTTTGCATTTAAAAGGACACAGAATCTGAGAGATATCTTGATACACACACGTCCTAGAAACATCATCCGAAAACAACCCACACTGTGGACACTACCCCCGGTAGTGGGCCACTAGCCATATGGTTCATGTGCAGTGTGTCCTCAGACAAGCATTACAAAGGAACTCGATCTGGGACTATCAAGACCCTGGCAGCAAACACGCCATACCAACTGCAACACCAAAAACTGCGTTTATCTGATCACATGTCCCTGTGGTTCCCAATACATAGGCATGACAGTCAGATCAGTTAAGGTTCGTATCGGGGAACATAAAAGCACTATTCGATGCAGACGATCAGCAACGAGGTGGTAAAGCCATTTTCTAGAGAAGAACCATCCCCCAGATAGCCTACGATGGACTGTCATTGAATCAAACCCTCACTGGACAACGTCAGCACTGTTTAGACAGGAACAGCGTTGGGTGTTCAAACTTCAAAGTGACATGGGGGGATTCAACGACGAGAAACCCTGGGTTGATCTCACTCATTGAACCTACACCACGCAGGATCTCTCTGGATCCCACCTCCCCCTCATATGTCCTACACTGCACATGGGGATACACTTATTGCTCATACTACCATTAAGTAGCCAAACTAGATCAGCAGTTACTTAGAAATATTATCAGGGGTATTTACCTGTTCCCTTTTGTGTAGATGTACATGACAAAAATATCGTGATACTAGAGGGCACTCTTCATTAATTACTGTTGACTCACCAGGGCGATTGTGGGCACACATTAATATGTCCACTACAGACCAACATATTGGCTTAAGTAAACCCACTCGAGTTAATCGGTCCAACGCATCAGCTTATGAGATACACTAGAACACCAGCCGGATGACGGGGATCAGGATACTTCCAAGTCCACCTAACCGGCATAGCAGATAGGAAGCACCACTGCTATAGTAGTACATGTAAGAACGTTTCCCGTGACCCGCCGTCATTATCATTATTGATATTGAATCTATAGGTGGATCCATTCCAGCCCTTAACTCAGCGCTTTACACTATTATGGACCTGGGTGTTGTCCTTAGTTAAAAATAAAAATAATACAACACATTTCCAAGATGGCCACCACCGTTGCGCCATGGTTTAGACCCAGAGTCCCCCGTCGCAGCAGAATGATGTGTTCACCTGCACCCTGCGACCCGATCAGGAGCCTTATTTATCTCGGAAGCTTCTCCTCCGTATCATCACCGGCGGTTCTGGAAAACGGGTAGGTTCCCCGTATTTTGAGGAAGGACGACAAGTGAGTCACCTTGCCTTCTGCGGTCCACATTTTTAAGGTAATATCCATTGTTATGCGTTTCCGTTTATCCCCTTCCTCACCATTTTGTGTTCGTTTAGTAACCTCCTCTCTCCCGCGGTACCGCTGAAGGAGCCCATCTTCGCTCCGGGGAGGGTAGGTAAACATTTATTATCACAGAGAGTGTTCTATGCTTTCTATGTTGTCTTGGTCTACCGTAGTTGATACTTATGGCCACACGATGCACGGACTCAGCATTTGTGGGGGACATTGACCTTTAGCATGCCACCCCACGAGTACACCGAGCCCCACAATGTTTTGGGTAGACACGGTAATGTTTGTGAACAGGACTTTTTTGTTATATAAGTACTTTTTGCGATGCCTGCACCGTAATTCAGAGTGGTTATCAACCTGTTATGTTATGTTATGTTATGTTACAATATTCTTATAAAGCGCACAGCTACCCAAGAAGGGTTTCCCAGCGCTGAGGACTGCCAGGGGAAGAAACAGACAGGTTTAAGCGCTAAAAGAAAATAAGGAAAAACTGATTATTGGTCAAACAGCCAAGTCTTAAGACTTCTGCGAAAGGCTACAAAATATGGCTCAGTCCGGAGTGTTATTGGAAGGGAGTTCCAAAGAACAGGACCAAGGTAGAAAAAAGAGCGGCCGCCCATTCTTTTGAGCTTAATAGTGGGCACAATGTATTTACCCTGAGTAGCAGATCGAAGCACACGCAAGGGCAAATATGGGTGTACTAGACTTTGCAGATATTTAGGGGAGGTACCCGATTTAATTTTGTGCATGTAGCACAAGGCTTTGAACTTTACTCTGCTACCAATCTTAAGCCAGTGCAAGTTGCGCAGAGCACTTGAGATCGAAGACTGCTTGGACAATGAACATAGCAGCCTGGCAGCAGAATTTTGCACCACTTGTAATTTCTGGGTGACATCCTTGTTAACACCTAAATACAAGACATTGCAATAATCTAATCGCGAAGTCACAAGAGCCTGTACAACAGTTTTTTGAGAGGACGTAGGAAGCATCCACATAATTTGTTTTTAACCATTTTAGAATGGTGAAACATGTGGCAGCTACTTTTACCACTTGCTGTCTCATGGATAGGTCATCATCAATCAGAACCCCCAAGTTACGAACACATTTAGAGGGCTGAGGCGGGGTTCCCATTTCACATGGCCAGTGTAAGGGACCCCAGAGATCCTTGTTTTTTCCTAAGATGATGAGCTCAGTCTTGTCGTCATTGAGCTTAAGGAAATTGCTCCGCATCCATAGAGCAATATTCCTCAAACCCATCTGAAGATCAGATGAACCATGGCACTGTCCAGAGGAAAGAGAGAAAACAATCTGAGTGTCATTTGCATAGGAAAACAAACAGAGGCCAGATTCTTCTGCTATGTTCGCCAACGGTTTAACATAAAGATTAAAAAGGATAGGACTCAATATGGAGCCCTGAGGCACGCCATGCGAAGAAGGATAGGTTCTGGACATAGCCTTGGAAGAAAAGACTTGGAAGGTCCGATTTGTGAGAAAGGAAGAGAGCCAAGCAAGAGCAGTGCCCATGATACCTGAGTCCTGTAAAGTTTTGAGGAGCACAGCATGGGACACCGTATCGAAAGCAGCGCTCAAGTCAAGTAGGATGAGAGCTACGGTGTCCCCAGCGTCCAGATGCTGTCGCAGCTGTTCTGAGACTCCGAGCAGTGTCGACTCCGTGGAAAAACCAGCTCGGAAACCCGATTGGGAAGGGTGAAGAAGGTTGGCTGAGTCAACAAACAATGTGAGTTGGTGATTAATATGTCTTTCCAGTATTTTGGAGTAGATGGGAAGTAAAGAAATGGGTCTGAAATTAGACAACTGCGAAGGATCAGCTCCTGCATTTTTCAATAGAGGAAGCACCATCGCATGCTTCCACTCAGGGGGTACCACAGCCTCTTGAATAGAAGCATTCATCAGTTGCATAATAAGTGATAAAGAAGAAAAATCCAGCTGCTGCAGCACAGAAACTGGGAGTAAGTCACAGGGAGATCTCGATTTAATTCCATTCATAATTTTACTAAAAGAAATAAAATCGAGATATGACCAGGCTTCCAAAATCACAGGGCTGCGAGTTGTATGATCAGACTCTGGCCGACAAGAAAAAGGACTGAGTCCTGCAGTCTGAGCATTTTGTAGCGCAGAGTAGATTAATTCGACTTTGTTCACAAAATAATTTGCCAAATTATCGCACTGTTGATCATCAAGAGCAGGTGGACATGCCTGCGTATTCGAGCCCGCAAGTTTTTTTGCTGTACTAAACAGTGTGCGGGAGCAATTACCGGTGAAATGGTCAAGGATACGTAGGTCCTCCTGGCCAATTTGCAATGGTCATGATAGTGCTTTAAGGCTAGTTTATAATTTAGCTTGGAATCCAGTGAGTAATTTATCCTCCAGTTCCTTTCGAGAGCCTTACATTTGGTTTTTTCTATTTTTAGCTCATCAGTAAACCAGGGGGCCGGAGAGCGGTGATTGAAAGGTTTTTTTATAGTTAACGGAAGACAATGTTCAACTGAGTTTGAAAACCATTTATGTATCATATTTGTCGCTTGAGTAGAAACATATGGGATAGAGGGTGCATTTTGGTTAAGAGTCCTATTAAAAAGATCAAAATCCAATTTGCTCCAATTCCGGATGCCATGGGGCACACTCATCGGGTCAGGGAGAGGGGGCTTAGGAAAAATGCACTGAAACTTTTGAGCAAAATGATCCGACCAGCACAAAGGACAAGCAGGGTCACAGTGGATATTAGGTACGTTAGAAAGAATAGGATCTAATAAGTGACCTGCAGCATGCGTAGGACCACTATTTCTAAGTAGAAGATTTAAGGCAGCTAGGTCAGTAATTAGGGTACTACTAGTAGTACAATTGGCGTTTTCAAGGTGCAAATTAAAATCACCCAATATTGTAAAGTTAGATGCCTTAAGAAGATAAGGTGCAATTAGTTCAGGGAGAAATTGAGCCCAAGAATTAGGGAAACCAGGAGGACGATAAACAAGGATACCAGAGAAAGTGGTATTGAGAGACAGTAAAATTTTAAATAATGCTGCTTCCGAGTTAGGGATAGTTAATACTTCGATTTTACATTGATAAGACTTCTCATAAATTATTGCAATTCCGCCTCCTCTGGCGTTTTCTCTGTCACTTCTAGCTATAACATAATTGTCAGGTAATGCTACAGCAACGTCAGGACCGGAGCTAGAATGCAGCCAAGTTTCAGTAAGAAACATCGCATCAGGGCGCTCATTTATAAGGAAGTCATAGATGTCCATTTTGTGCTGAACCATAGACCGGCAGTTGATATTCCAAAAAGAGTAAGATTTTATAGCAGTATCCATTTTTACCGATAACATAGGCTTTTTTGGACGTTCATAAAAAACATTAAAAGTGGTCTCATCACAACTGCTCATTAAGAGTGATTTATCTAACGAGAAGCTGCAGCCCGGACAACAAAAGGCTATGTCACAGTCCGAGAGAGTGCTACAGCTTAGATCAACACAAGGGGGGTACATAACAAGTTGTGACGAAGTATACCTTAGTGCACCAGGCTTCATAGGTGATAAATGGGCAGGGGGAATGGGCCTGGGTCCCGGAAGGTCGCGGACGGGCGCAGACGGGCTTGCCTTCGGCGCGCCCGCTGCGTGTCCGCTCTGTGCTCATTTAAATAGGAAATGAGTCAGGGCGGCGCGCGAGGCTAGAGCGCTGATGAAAAACGTGGCCCCTTCTAAAAATGGCTGCCGTTTTGGATTCCACTCAGTAAGGCAGTGAGTGCAAAAAACGCAAGTGCAAAGTCGCTAAAACAGGGTTAAAAATAGGAGCGTAGGATACAATTACAATAGTACAATGATTTACTCTATTCAACTTTCGACCTTAACTCTTCGAGCCCATATACAAGAAAAAAAACAGTTCCCCCAAGGCAAAAATAACCTGTCAGGCGCTGCGCGTCCACTCTGTGCTCATTTAAATAGGAAATGAGTCAGGGCGGCGCGCAAGGCTAGAGCGCTGACTGAAAAACGTGGCCCCTTCTAAAAATAGCTGCCGTTTTGGATTTCCCCCAGTAAGGCAGTGAGTGCAAAAAACACAAGTGCAAAGTCGCTAAAACAGGGTTAAAAATAGGAGCGTAGGATACAATTACAATAGTACAATGATTTACTCTATTCAACTTTCGACCTTAACTCTTCGAGTCCATATACAAGAAAAAAAACAGTTCCCCCAAGGCAAAAATAACCTGTCAGGTGCTGCGCGTCCGCTCTGTGCTCATTTAAATAGGAAATGAGTCAGGGCGGCGCGCGAGGCTAGAGCGCTAACTGAAAAACGTGGCCCCTTCTAAAAATGGCTGCCGTTTTGGATTCCCCCCAGTAAGGCAGTGAGTGCAAAAAACGCAAGTGCAAAGTCGCTAAAACAGGGTTAAAAATAGGAGCGTAGGATACAATTACAATAGTACAATGATTTACTCTATTCAACTTTCGACCTTAACTCTTCGAGCCGATATACAAGAAAAAAAACAGTTCCCCCAAGGCAAAAATAACCTGTCAGGCGCTGCGCGTCCGCTCTGTGCTCATTTAAATAGGAAATGAGTCAGGGCGGCGCGATTAATGGGAACGCTGTACTCGGCTCCTGTGGCCACCCATTCGCACCACTATTGGCCCAAGGTCCGGTACTTAGGTTGTGTAATACACAAGTACAGTTGACCTCCATTACCATGATTGCTTACACTGTATTTTTATTAAACTCCTTCACAATCTGCATCCTTTTTTTTCATTTGAAGCATGCGGATTTTGACGTATGACCAGTGACGTAAGTGCATGCTCTCTTGGGGAGATCTCACGTGCACTTGGCACCTGCGCACCTGTATATGTGCATTCTAGCCCATTCTTAAGACAGTATCATATTTGAGATATGTTACTAGTGTTCTTCATTTCCCTTTTCTCTCCCTCCTCTCCTCCCTTCTTGTGTCTCCTTTAGGCTGTGGACAGGACATACGTATAAGAACGGGTCCCGAAGACAGTACATGTTGATTAGAACCTATAAGAAGGTTATTTATGGGAATATAGGGTGTCTTTTCCGTGATTCCTATAGTTTTAGTTTCTCTCAATGGTCCTGATGAAGCGCTCTAGGATCCACTAGGGACCCACTCACAGCGCGAAACATGTTCACCCCTTCTAACACATAACACTTTAGATACTCACTACACGGGTTGAGAGCAGCGGGATCTTATTTGTTTGACTTCCCCTCTCAATGTGGCACTATTGTGCGTCTCCATCCCCGTGACTTTTTTATTCTGATCCAGGGGACCTCCCAATATATTGCCTAAGCCCCCTGGGTTATTTTATCTTGCACTCATTATCACTTCCCAACCCACATACCCTCATGCACAAATGCGGCAACTCGTAAAAGATCTCCGCCAGAGAGCCCTTGAATAGGGCCCGTGAGGGACTGCAGCACCACCCCCACGAGGAGCTTTTGCCCAAAGATGATGCTATACACTCGCAAGGGTGTGTGAGGGCACCACAAATTACATATAGGAGTACCCTTTCTCCCTTCTGCACACTCATATATCTCTTGGAGACATCCCATATCACTTACAGCATATCTGGTTGCTGTAGAATTTCCCTTCCCCTTTGAGGAACTGATACCATCCACATTGGTTATGTACTACCTTTAGGAGCATTGGTTAAGGACCCGTTTTCAAATTAGCTCCTTGTCCCCCCTCTTACATTTTGGTCTAGGATGCCAATAGGTGGCAGTCTTACAACAGGCTGCATTGCTCCACAATTATTACCATCTAATTCATTGATATTAGCTGCATTTACCTTGCTTAAATTATTCGAGGTCTCCCTGCCTACCAACTTTGTGGGCACAGGGGCCTGATTTGACATGCCTGAAAGTTATACCTGTTTAATTCATTAAGCGGTGCCTCATGCGTCTCTTAGACAGTTTCACAGGTGGAAGAAAGGTAACCGAGCCCATGTAAGTACATGTCAGCTCCTTACCTATCACCTGAGCCATTCTTATAGCTAAGTGCATGTTAAACAATCTAAATTGTCACACTTGTAGCTGGGTGATGGTTAGTACCTGTGTGGGTACCGAAATTTACCACGCTGGCAGTGGCAGTTGGTGGTGCAGCCTGCAGTGGCCTCTTATTTTTTTTAATAATCTTTATTCATTTTATGCTCAAAACAAAACACAGCTGTAAATACGACATAATAAAGTACATGTTGTAGTACATCTCCATTTGCATTATTGTGCCCACTAGGTGCGGGGGGGGGGGGGAAATCATTATGCATAACATTACAGATAATCAAAAACGACATTAATTCACTTCAGAGTTTGTTAACAGATGTTACTGTACAAAGCTGTATCAACACATTATGTAAAAAATGAACATAATACCACCTAACTAGGGTGCCTGTCCTATGGTTATTATAAATATGTTACTGCTAAATGTGCTGCTTATGTGGCGTGTGAACTACCAGGGTCCTGCTGTGGTGGGTACTTCAATGACCGTAGAAGAGCGGAGGAGTTGTATAGTACAGATGCTGTGTTATGTGTAGGTGCAGCCAGGCCAGGCTGAAGGTGCGAGACAGTTTTGTCTGTTTGTCATGCACGCATTTGTGTGTAACCTAACGCTCCACTTGGGTGTGTGCTTTTGAATAGGTGCTTGGAGTGTCCTAGGTGTGTCATCCGGTTGCGACGTCAGTGCCACTGACATGTCACCTGTTAGCGTGTGTATCGCAAAGGCTAGCTTCTATAGTTTTTACGTAGTGTTGCCAGTCTATAGGTTGTGCCCGAGACGTTGGACGTGGGGGCTGAGATGCCAGTGTCTCATGTTCGGCCACCAAGGCATGCAGAAGGGCGGTCAGCCAGTATCTAGTGGATGGGCCCGTCGTGGATTTCCAAGGCCATAGCCAAGGAGCGTTTGGCTAGGACCAGCGCCAGGTCTAGGAATTTGTTGAGGTTCTCAGGGCATGCATTCCATTTTGTAGTGCCTAGCAAGTTGTGTGCACCGTTAGTTGAGATTGTGGTTCCCATTGCTACTGTCAGTATGTCAGAAAATTTCCCCTAGTATGTTGTGATGTGAGAGCACGTCCAGACCATATGCACAAAGTCAGCGCCCAAGTCATGGCATTTGGGACAGATATCGGTGAAGGTTGGGTACATTGGCGCCAGCCTGTGCGGGGTTACGTATGTGTGATGTAAATAGTTGAACTGAGTGAATTTCAGTCTGGCATTCATTGAAATGGTCTTAAAGTTTCCCACGCATTGTTTCCGTTGCTTGTCTGATTTCGGTGGAGAGTGCCATTGTCCAGTATTCGAGTAGTGGGGTCAATGAGGGGGCCATGTCTGCTCTAAAGGAATCATAGATGGCTGTGATGGCCTTCCTGCCTGACCTGTGTGTCAGCAGTGTCTGCAAGGCTTCAGAAGTTGGTGGTACCGTGCTTATGTCCCCCCAGATTTGTGTTGCTTGTTGTGTTAGTGTCGCATAGGGAAGAAACGTTCCGGGTGGCACACCATAGTCGCCAATCAGAGTGTCAAAGTTGCATAGGGTGGAGTAAGTAAATAAGTCACCCCATGTTGTCAGTCCGGCTGCCTGTAATTAAGCCAATTCCGGGAGCTTTAGGCGGGTATATGACTCTGACGTCTTCATGCGGAGATCTGTGGCATACGGTGGAGGACGGGATTTGGCTATTACATAGTTCGACCAAGCATTACGGGCTGCCCCTATCAAAATGCAGCCCTTGGTCCTCTGGAGCTGAGTTTTAGCGCCTGATAACCATTCGAGCAAGTTGAGTTGCGAGAACGCCATTGCCCAGGTATCTAGTTCAGCTAAGATCTTCTTTGTGAGCCAGCGCATAACCCACTGGAACTGAGCGGCTGCATAGTATAGCTCATAATCGGGTGCTCCTAGACCTCCCTCTGAGATAGGGAGATGATGCTTCAAGAGTGCTACCCATGCCCTGGCATTGCCCCATATCAAAGATACTAGCAGTGACTGAAGATCTTTGAATAATTTCTGAGGCACTCTATAGGGGAGAACGGTGAAAAGTATAGGAGCCTAGGTAGGAGGAGCATCTTGGATATGGCTAGCCTGCCCATGGGGGAGAGCGGGAGTGTGCTCCAGAATGGAAGAGTCGTTCTGGCACTGGTGATCGCCTTTCTTAGGTTACCCTCTATCAGGTCAGATGGGGAGTGGTAGACCTGGACTCCCAGGAATTTAAATAAGTCATACGCTCTGGCGAGTGCGCATGAGGTTGCAGCTGTCGCTGTTTGATTGGGATGGGCAACATCGGGAATAAGACAGACTTATCCCAGCTGACTTTCAAACCAAACAGCAGTGCATGGGCCTCTAGTAGTGCAACTAGACCTTGGAGCGCCTTGCCCAGATTGCAGAGATAAATCAGTGCATCATCCGCATAAAGGGACACTAAATGCCACTGCGTGTGCACTCGTATGCCCCATCCTATGACATGGCTGTGGAGCGCACATGCGAGGGGCTCCAAGGACAGGGCAAAAAGGATTGGTGAAAGTGGGTAACCCTTCCTGGTGCCGCGCTCGATGTCAAAGGATGGTGAAATAACGCGGCCTGTTTTCACACGGGCTCGTGGGTTAGTATATAATATTTTCACCCGGCGTAGGAACTTGGGACCTCTGCCGAATTGAGCCAGCACCGCCAGTAAGTAATCCCATCCAGGGTGTCAAAGGCCTTTTCTATGTCTAAGCCAGCACTCCAGCACTGCTCGGTTGCCGTTTTGGCCCATTCTAGGAGTTTGAACAAGCTTCGAAGATTCAGTTCCATGCTTCTGCCTGGGACGAACCCATTTTGGTCCGTGTGGACCTGTAGGGGGACAGCCTCCAGCAGCCTGTTGGCCAGCAATTTTCCCAAGATTTTATAATCTGAGGTAAGTAATGACAACGGACAGTACAAGCTCATAAGAAGGGGCTCCCAACCAGATTTTGGGAGGACTACGAGCACAGCCTCGCAGAGAGAAGGAGGTAATGTGCCTTTATCAAAGGACTCTTTAAATATAGTGCGCAACTGGGGAGCCAGCTGGGTTGAGTACGTAGCATAGAATTCCATGGGCCAACCGTCCATTCCTGGGTTTTTACCTCTAGCTAGCTTTTTAATGGTATCCGAAATTTCAGCCTCCATGAGCGAAGCCTCCAGCTCTGTAAATTGGGCCTGAGTTACTTGGGTAGGAGCTGCCTGTTCTAGGAAAAGTTGCATTGCCTGAGGGTCAGCTTATTCTGGGGCCTTGTATAGTGACGTATAATATTTATAGAGGGATTCATTTATTTGCTGCTGTGTGTTGAGTAGGTTACCTTCCAGAGTATATATTGCAGTGATGGGTGGTTGCGTTAGATTACTTTTCAACAACCATGCAAATGTCTTGCCTGCTTTGTCACCCTCCGTGTGGCATCTAGTCGAATACTGTTTGTAGTCTAGGGCACATAATTTATCTAATTTTATCTAATGCTTCCTTATGTGCTAGTCTGGCTTTCGAAAGTGCTGGTATTATGTGTGGTTCCGTGGGGACCTTAGGTTCCTGCTGTTGTATTTCAACATCTAGCCCTCGTATTTCCCTAGTTAGTGTCATACGGGTACCGTATACTACCTGTATGACCTGCCCACGCAGGACAACCTTCAGGGCGTCCCATTCAATGCTAGCATGTGTGGCCGTGCCCTCATTAGTTTGGAAGTATGAGGTTATGGACTGCAATATGGTGGCGCTCAAAGTAGGGTCACGAAGTGCCTCCAAAGGGAGGCGCCAAGTAGGGATGCTAGGTCTGAACACACCCCAAGTTAATTGAATTTGCAGGGGTCTGTGGTCCGATACTGTGCAAGCTAAGTAATCAGTGTGGGCTACATGTGCTAGTGTCGTTTCCGTGCAATAAATGGCATCTATTCGCGTGTACTGGTTAGGGAGAGTGGAGTATTGTGCATATACATGATCTGTGGGATAAATTGCGTGCCAACCATCAAACAACTGCATCTGTGTGGCCCAGGTGGACATATTGTGTGCAAGCCCCACAGTCTGTGCTCAAGAGAGGGGAGAGCTGAAACGGTCAAGAACTAGATCGGACATGCCTTTGTAGTCTCGCCCCCAATAACTAGGTACCGAGGGGTCCCTAAGGAGTGCTGGGGTTAGTGTCTGAAGAAATGTGGATTGCCCTGGGTTAGGCACATAAAGTGAAACCAGGGACAGTGGGGGACCATCTAGAGAGCCTTCTAATATCGCGTAATGGCCCTGAGGGTCGACGTGCGTGTGTATTATCTGTAGTGGAATGCCTGGTGCCACCCAAATCAGGGCTCCTCTGGCATAGACGGAGTAAATCATGCCTATTGTCGAGCCCCTCCACCGTTTACTAAGCATCTGCAGTGTTTGCTGTGTTAAATGAGTCTCTTGAAGTAAAGCTATGGCAGTTTGTGTCTTTGTAAGTATTGGTATACTTTATGTCACTTGACACAACAGGACAGGCTTCACACATTCCAGGTCAACAGTAGGTAATTGTTCCCTTGCATTTACATCAGTAAAAGAGAGAAACAGTAGATATACATTCCCTGCATGTGACAGAAATTTAGATAGCACATGAAGGACAATTCTGCATTCTAGCTTAGCACGATGACATATGTTATGGATTGGCACTTTGTGGTAAACAATAAACCAACCCCCCACCCCAGGCCTAATTGCCAACGGGCAAGAGGTCATATGCACTTGTATGCAAACATATTAAACTAAAAAGAAAAAGGAAATATTAAATCACAGAACTCGAGATAAGTCTATAACAGTCATTTATTGTGTGTGGGTCATGTAGATTCTCAATTGTTCTCGCCATGTTCTCCTGATCACTTTAGTAGAGTGTTCGTAGGTAAGTCGATCAAGGGACGATGAGATCTTTTAACCAGGGTTGCTTTCTGCTTGGGTATATTGTTCCGCTAACATGAATTACATAGACCCTGTGAGTCCCAGTGTTGTGATTGGTTAACCCAGTTCATCTGAAGTTTGCAGCGTCACAGTGGGGCTGTCGCCCAGCATCAACTGCTCAGGGGAGGCATTTGTTTCTGAGTCTGAGTGGAGAGGGGAGATGGTGGCTCCATGCTCACCAGAATGCTTGAGAGCTTGCTTTCTTTCCTGTGCTGCTTGGGTTTTGGTGAGTCGCTGCCCGTGGGGCAGGCCGTGATGTCCGCGATGTGTGACCTTTTTCTATTGCTGGTGTGAGCCCACCATAGTTTTCGGAGCTGACGCCACTCTGTTCTGTTCCACCCAGTTCCAGGCATCATCAGGAGAGTGGCAGAAGACCGTGTTACCTTTATGTTGTATTCGCAATGAGGCCAGGTAATGTAGAGCATACTTTATCTCGTGTTCGTGAAGGTAGCGTTTAACATCCATGAAGGATGACCTGCGGTGCTGTACTGACAATGTGCAGTCTGGGTATATATGCACCTATGCATTCTCGATCATCTATGGACCCCAGGCTCTTGTAACTTGTAGGATGTGGTCCCTGTCACAATAATTAAAGAGGCGTGCGACCACCAGTCTAGGGGGGTGCCCGGCCTACGGAGGTCCCCCGGGACTCTATGGGCACGCTCAGAGAAGAACTTGGAGTGCTTGCCTTGAAGGATGACTTCCGAGAACCAGGGTTCCAAGTATAGCTCCATACTCTGTCCCTTGACGCGTTCCGGCAGGCCAACCCGGCGTATATTTTTCTGGCATGACCTGCCCTCCTGATCGTCCAAACGGGTTTTGAGGTAGTCCACCTCCGCTTGTAGTGTCTTGATTTGGGCCACTGAGGAGGACACCAAAGGCTTCACAGTCACGATTGTGGACTCCACATCTTCCACTCTATCCTTTAGCTTTTTGTGATCCTCTCGCAGGAAACAGAGTTCAGCGCATACCGTATCTATCTTAGGGACCAGTGTGGATTTAATGTCTATCACCACCGTCATTAGCTCATCGAGGTGGTGTGAGAGGTCCGCCTGTGGCATAGGTTGTCCAGTTGATGGGCCCTGTGGTTCAGTGGCAGGTGGCTGCATTTTTTCTGGCCTTGTCTTGTCCATCCTGGTGGCAATGGTGCTCCGTAGGTTCCAGGGAGATGAAGTAAATGAGCTTGCCTGTTCCAGCGCTTGTGTCCCGCTGCTGGGCAGACTGCCGGGTAAGATAGAGTCGACACTGGTTGTTTCTCCTAGCCTGGGCACGGTGCCCAGACTAGGGCTCTAAGTGGTGGCAACAGGTACGGTTCGTGGCCGGTCAAGGCGAGGAAGGCTTCAGGCCCCGTATATCAGCTATCCAAGGGTCACCGTGTACAGGGTAGTATGGTGGAACACGGCCTTAACTGGGCTTTTTTATTCATGAAAGTGCCTTTAGTGCAGCCCTTTTCAGTGAGAGCAATGCTGCAGGGGGATGCATTACGCTGGGTGAGGAACCGCCATGTGCCTCACCCGTTTTCACCTTCAAGCAGGAAGAGGCCACCCGGGCCTAAAAATGGCGGAGTATTTCACTGAGATACAGGGAAACAGGGGCCACAGGACCTCACTTCTGGGCAGACCATGTAAGGCCTGGTGGCTGCTGGGATGAAGGCTAAAGCAGAGCGTGATGTAGATACACAGGGGGTCCAGAGCCACATGTGGCTGGACCCCGTAGCCCGCTGCTGCGGGAGATGCCGTGTAGCAGGGTTGTCGATGCTCGGCGGGGAGCCACTGCGGAACGGTGTCGGGGCAAGGGCCCAGCCAGGAGAAGGCATGCGGCCCGAGACGTTTCAGAGGGTGTTAGGCGTGGGCAATCTACCTGGAGCAGTGGGTGGCTCCATCTCCGAGAGGCAGGGGAGCTTCTGTGATGTCAATGAAGGCAGGGCGCCCGGTTCAATCGCTCCCAGCTGGGCTGGTCTCCAGGCACGGCTGCAAGCAGCCTGCGGGTGCAATGTGATGCTGAGTAGGGCTTCACGTATCAGTTCAGGTGCCCTCTGCCAGGCGCGCCTTCTGTGAAGGTCCGGAGGGGGAGGACCGCAAGCTCTGGGCCTGAGTCTTCGCTTTTGTCGTCGAGCTGCGCCATGACTGCGGCTGCTTCCAAAGGGCTCAGGAGGATTACGGGACACCCGGGGGCTCATTCCTGGATGATACCGCAGACTGATGGCAAGCCTTTGGCGGCCAGGTTCAGGATGTTTGGCAATTGATACGGAGCCAGCGGGAAAAGCGTCCGCTCACATTGCCATCTTGGACACGCCCCCAGGGTGCAGTGGCCTCTTGACGTGGGCCCCGTCACTTTTCCCCTCATACCAGAGTGGGTGGCAGAGCACCTTATACCACACCCCAACCTTACACCGATAGCATCAATCCTCTGTGTTTAAAGCAGTGCACAGGCAATGTTATACAAGACAGCCGGCTGCAAGTACTTGGCATTGAGAAAGACAAACTCAGAACTAACATGTTGGACCATGGTTTCTACCCAAATGACCCCTTTTTTCAGTATTAGGATAAGGAAAGTCTCGGGAAATCGTAACACTCTGCTCTGTACCTCGCAGTTGGATGCAGATTCCTGCTAACCGGAAATGGCTCACTGTTCTAATTAACCTTTTCATCCATACTGTGCGTAAGACCAGGATCTTGACAACAGGGAAATTAAGAATTTTGGGGGCTCTGGGCCAAACATATCTTGAGGGCCCCTGTTCAGAACAGCTTTCAATTTACGATTGAGCTTTAGCTCTGTCATGCCCTCTTTGGCCAGGTCACTGACACTGCATAGGACACTTGTCCAAATTCTAAATGTGTTTACGTATAATATTTAGGGATAGTGACATGAGTTTTCAATATTGTGACATCTCACTAATAATACTACAAATAATCCCTGTGACATATGAATAAGAGAGGTCCTGTTTTATCTAAAGATACATTTGTATGGATGTTGCATGAAACAAACGCAACATTTCTCTGTAAAATGTCTGTAATAGACTCCCACACATCACCCAGTTTAAAATAAATTAATGGAAAACGGTATTTGAAACAATCTGTTTAAGAATTGTCAAAGGCCATCAGGGCAAGACTCTGCAGGACAGAGCTGGCTCTATCAGGGGCACCCTGGAGGGCTGGGGCCCTGGGCCAGAACCCACCTTGCCAATGGCCAATGCCTTAAAATGTCTCTGCTTGACAAAAGAAGCTAGCCCACTGACTTATTTACTTGCAATAAACGTTTTGCTCTGTCTGGTACCGTCTTTGCTGCAGGCCCATTAACCTTCTGTACTGCCTCTCGATCAGACAACAATTTCTACCCGATAAAAACTCCAGTCCCTCCCCTGGCAGGACATTAATCACTGAGGTTATCTCGACTTTTCCTTTTTGCTCGAAATGTGGAGGCCGAGAGCAAGGCACCGGTGGGGCAGGTAATGAGTAAGGTATTATTCTGCCGCCAACTATACATCAGGCCAGGCCTGTTGGTAAGCATTAGGTCTTTTAGTATGAACTATGTGAGAAATGTGAGACCTGCCCTAATTCTTGTAGTGCTTAAATTTTGGTGCTTCCTGACCGAAGCCCCTTTAAGGCAGCTTTTTCTGTCTTCATCTCCTGCATACTCCTTACTCATGCAGTTTGAGAAAAGGTAAACAGGGCAAACAGCTCATAGGTCAAAGCATCAAATAAAGTCCAAATATCAGTTCTGTGTTTTTTTCTTCTTCTTTTAATTTAATCTTGTCAAATATTTTAATTGTTCCTGTACAGTTTCTTCAAACAAATGCCTTCAACCCAAGCCAACACGTGTTTCGGCCACAAGGCTGTTAGCCATGGACTTCATCAGGGCTAAAGACAAGAAAAAAAACTCAATTGTATTACACAATTCCAACGTCTCACATGGGATTCGTGTGATGAGCTTTACTCTACCCAAATCCCATATGTGAACTCTAATAGCTTAATAATGTGTAGTGTGGGAAAGGCCACATTATAAACACACCGAGAGGGGAAAGAGCAACCTGTTACAATAGTATGTATGACTAAGACACTAAGGTAAACAAGTGTCCTACAACAAGAAGGTTAAAAAAAGGAGTAACCAACGATGTGCACTAAATGCCCCAAACAACAGAAAAAAGAGAAAAATAAATAAAAAATATGAAACGTGAGTTAATAATAAGGAAAACCAAAAATAAATGTAATGTGCCTACCCCGAAAGAGTGATCAAAAAGGTTCCATAATAGTGAAAACAGCAAAAAACAAAAAGAGAAGAACAAGCCACAGAAAAGTACCCGTGCGTCAACAAAAGAGGGAACAATAGGTCTGGTAAATTTACACTTACCAAAATTCAACAAAGTCAAGATCAAAATAAAGTTCAAGACAATTCTTCTGTAATCCCATAGGGTCAGAATAAAGTTTACTGAGCCTCCTCATGGGCGACAATATACATCATTACGTAAATATAAGAAGTTAAAGGACCTATCCTCTGTAGTGAAATGATGAGTTAGCTAGCAGAAGGTCTAGCAATATTAATGCTGGGTGATAAACAAGCCGCCCTGAAACCTCGTAGGGACAGTCAAGTGACCTAGATTAACCACAAATTAATTTCAAAACTAATAGACCCATATTGGGGTACATCTTAATCACTAATTAAATAAAAAAGAGGAAAAGTCTTTCATTAAAATATTACGCAAATATTATTACTTAATAAATTTCAATCTGAAAGGAAAAAAGCGTACCTAAAATAGCAATACCGTTTTCTTCCGTCTGTACAGTAAGTCGAAAGTCCAAACCTCAATCTCTCGGGTATAAAGTAATAAGAAGCAGCCACATATCCTAATTTAAAGGAGAAAAGAGAAAAGGTCTTAGTAAGTAAAAGGACAATATATCGGAAAAACTAGGAAAAGCTGAAAGCAAGAGGGGAAAACCGAAAACTAATATACATAACTCTAAACTATCATAAGGGACAGAAAAGCGGTCCTAGATGCGCAACAAATCACTTAACTGTATGTTATTAAATGATCACCATAGAGTGAAGCCAAAAACGTAATGGCGAGAATTACTTAATTGAGGACAAAATTGGGGCCGGAGTCTGTCTAAATAACATAAGAAAAAGACGCCTACATAGAACATGTAGACCAGTAGATAGTGCAGGACTTAAATATGAGCATAAAATAACCCGTGTATAGTGCATGATACTACCAAAGTCGACAGTCTCAATGCCCGCTAAAAGTCTATACGTTACAGCTAATATCATTAAGTCTAGAAAGGGGCCAAAACGCTAGAAAAAGAAAGGGAGTGCAAAGGCTAACATAACCATCAAACAACCCTCTCAAATTGAGTTGAATAACCATTTATCAATACACTAGCGCTTACCTTGAACTGAATACCGGAGATCCACAATAAGAACCTCTTAAATGGAAACCGGCGTGTAGAATGTGCGCCATCTTGAAATGGGACTAAATAGCTAAATGTATTGAAATAAACGACGGACCAAAATTGAATCGAATAGTAACAAAAAGATAGCGCCATCTTAGATCTGTCAGTCGGGCTGATTCAATTCAAAGTGATAGTAATAGTGGTATGGTGCAAAGAAGGATTAGTAACAAAATAAAACAAAAAGAATAAAATAAAATAAATAAAATGAAATTATTTAAATAAAATTAAGTAAAGGGAGACAAATAGACTAGGTACATTGAAACAGACTACCAAGTCATTATTAGCAGCTCTTCATATCTATACAAATTTGCGGTCAACAGTCAAGGGAAAAACATCCTGTTATGCTGTTCTAATTTCATACTCTACTTCAGACTGTGGTGCAAAAATGTTACCCTAACGTTACATTCTCAGATCTAAACAGTAAGTCTTGTGACAAGTGTAAGTCAGGGTAAACATAAGTAAATAATATCCATGAAAGGGGGAGAACAATCAAGTCCCAATCTGAATTACGTGCCCAGGAAATATTGCAGTTCGTTATCAATATTAATTCCCTGGTCCACCGCATGCAATTTCAAGATCCAACGTGCTTCCACCTGTCGCAATTTCAATTCTCGATTGCCTCCCCTGGCATCAGCTGGCACAGTCTCAAGGGCATGAAATTTGAAGGACAAGTGCTTACTTTGTTCAGAGCATTCCAACGCATGATGTACAATGGGATATCTATCATCCATGTTTTTTAAAGCTCTGAAATGCTCTGAGATTCGTGCCTTGAGATTTCTGATCGTACTTCCCACATAGATCATAGTACACTTACATACAATGACATAAATCACAAACTTGGTATTGCAGTTCATATGTTGATTAATATAAAATTTCTTAGACCCATTGTACTGAAAGTCTCTGATTCCTGAAAGGGCATATTTGCATATACTACAGTCTCCACACTTGTGAAAACCCAAGTTACATTTATGGAGCCACGTCAGGTTGTCCTTGTTTTTCTTAGGATAACTGGGACTAACCATAGTGCGGAAAGTTACTCCCTTACAATATGTCATACTGGGGTACCTGGTAAATGTTTATTCAAGTCTGAGTCTGTTGTAAGCAAATTCCAATGGTGTTTAAGAATATTAAAAACTTTAGGTGACCAAGGGTGATAATTTGTGATCATTCTCACTGGTTCTTGTGTTCTCAAAGTCTTAGTAGAGCGCGATTTAAGTGTCTCATTTCTAATAAGAGCATATGCTCTTCTTTTAGCTTGATCAATTACTTTCACATCATAGCCCCGATCAGAAAACATCCGTTCTATATCTGAAGTACATTGATAAAAGTCAGAATCTTTGCTACAGTTCCTACGTGCTATATTAAATTCCCCATAGGGGATAGGATTTATCTGTGTCATAGGGTGGGCACTTGCTGCATGTAGTACAGAATTGCAGGCTGTCTCCTTTCTGTACATTCTGCAATTAATACTGTTGTTTTCAATGAACAGTTCTACATCCATTTTTTCAACACTATAAGTCATTGTAAATTTCATGTTAAACAAGTTGGTTTTAAGATGTTCAAAGAAGCTATGTAGTTCATCCACATTTCCAGTCCAAATGAGGAGGTAATCATCAATATACCAGCCAAAAAACATGATGTAATTCTGCCAGTGAGCTCCGGATGGGCCCCAGATATGCGCCGCCTCAAACCATCCCATAAAGAGACAGCCAAAAGACGGCACAAATCTGGAACCCATCGCAGTACCGCACGTCTGCTGGTACCACTCTCCTCCAAACAAAAACACATTGTGTTCAAGAATCATTTGCGACATTGTTATAATCATTTCAGAATGTTCCAGAAATTCCACTGGTCTCTTATAAAGGAAATGACGAAGTGCTGACAGCCCTTGTTCATGTAAGATGTTGGTGTATAAAGACACCACATCGAGGGTTACTAAAATCATCGACTCGTCCCAAGTAATGTCAGTGATGGTGTTAAGGATATGTTTAGTGTCTCTAATTGTGGATGGTAAATTGTAGACATAAGGCTGTAAGAAGGTGTCTAGAAATTCAGAGATTCCTTCTGTCGGTCCTCCTATTCCTGACACTATTGGCCTCCCGGGGGGGGGGGGGCAGTAGCATCTTTATGGATTTTTGGTACTGAATAGAGGCAAGGATATCTTGGTCTGTCTATTAGAAGGTACCGCTATTCATCATCATTAAGCAAACCCACCGTGTTCCACTTTTTTAGTTGTTCATTAATCGTTTTCTTGATATCAAACACTGGATTATTGGGCAGTTTTTTATACCACAATACATTGTTAAGTTGACTCATGATCTCATTTTCATAGTACTCTCTAGACATCACAACAATGTTGCCTCCTTTGTCTGCCTCCCTTATAATGATAGACTCATCTGACATTAATTGTTTAAGTGCTAATCTTTCTTTAGGTGATAAATGATCAACATAAGGGAAACGGTTTCGATGATTCATACTGATTTCAAGTTTATCCAGGTCTTTCATAACCACTTTATGGAATGCATCTATATTATTACTTGAAGCAAGGTGTGGTACCCATTTAGATTTAGGTTTGAGGCCACTGTCCTCTCTTAAGTCAGTAATACTGTCCAGATCGTGTAAAACCCTATGCATAGTTATTGGGTCTTGTACATCTTCTGTTATTGACAGAAGTAAAGCTGTGTCTCTAATATCTTGAATTGATAGACCACCAACAATCGTGTCAGAAATACATTGTTTAGTAGGCAGTGTACTGGAAGCAAAATTTTTTTTGAGTTTAAGATTTCTCGTAAATTTATAGAGATCTATTTTCACATCAGTCATGTCACATTGTGCTGTTATTGACAGAAGTAAACCTGTGTCTCTAATATCTTGAATCGATAGATCACCAACAATCGTGTCAGAAATACATTGTTTATTAGGCAGTGCACTGGAAGCAAAATATTTTTTGAGTTTAAGATTTCTCGTCAATTTATAGAGATCTATTTTCACATCAGTCATGTCACATTGTGCTGTTGGACAGAAACTCATTCCTTTACCTATGACAGAAATCATGTCTGCAGAGAGTATTGTCTTAGATAAGTTAATGACCTTGATTTTGTTATATTCCTTAGCTACTGTTTCACCTTGCTCCATGAGCGGGTGTTCACTCTGTCTCTTACCTCTGGGTTTGTTGCCCCCCCAGGCCCTCTCCTGGTTTTCCTCTTACTCCTTACTCATGCAGGCTGTAACTCCAACTTACAATACTAGATCTGCCATTTATATCTGTGATGCTGGCCCCTGTCTAAGGCCTTTGATTTTCCTGCTAAACTCCCCCTATGCTTGCATGTGCACTGGCCAACTGCTTAGCTCAGTCTACCACGTATATTACATGCAGCCTTGTTTGTCTTGCATTGCAATAATTGAGACATGCTGCGGTTTTTTATCAAAGACACCGTGTTAGCTAAGAAAGCTGTCAGCTCCAGTCAGACTTTCCCTCGTGTTCTGCTATAACAGCATTCTGTTTTACTGCTTAAACCATTTCCCCCATCATATACCTTGTTTTTTTATCCTTAAGGCCGCAGCCCGTCCTCCAGCCCCATGCTTACCTCCTCCATCCAATGTCAACCACAGGCTTGAGGGCACCGCTGCCTGCACTGAGCCCTCATGCGATGCGGCACCTGGCCCCCCTGGCCGATCCTAGCTGGGCAGCAGCTCCAGGCATTCTACCCTGCAACCTTGATGTGCTGCTCCCATAATTACTCTTGTGTTGGCCCAGGGTGCTCCTGCAAGGCCTGCCCTCTTTGCCCTGCCACCCCATTGCCACTGCTGGCACTAGGCGCTGTGTTCGTCTGAGCACTGCTGCCGATGCTGGTCTGATTGGACACATGTGCTCCTCAGGTGAATCTTTGTCGCTCGCCACTTGCTTACATCCGTGGTTCTTCAGTAGAATGCCAAGTCTGACCCCTATTCTCTGCATAGTAATCCTGGCAGTAAGCATCATCTTCTTGAATGCTCGTTGTTCCTTTCTTCCTGCGAGTTGTCTCAACTGCATCACTTGGTACAGCAATTTCACTTCCCTGGCAATGAGGCAAGGTCCGATTATGGTAAAGGTCGCCCCGCCCTTCTTCATGTTATTGGGCAGTTCGTACTTTTCAAAAGACGCGCCCAATCATTACGCATCTTTTTCACGGGCTTTCGCCCTTTGCACTTCCTGGTGTTCAGCCCCCGTTAGGGATTCCCCGCAGGCCCCTATCTGGTCCAGTTTTGCCTCCCCCGGCCCGCGTCACTACTTGCTCCAGAAGGTTGAACGCTGAAACATAGTTGCACTACTCCAACGGTACCATGTTACTTAAAGCACTTGCTCGGTCCCCACTGGGTGCGCAGATGTAGTTGTTGACTGCTGGTATTCATGGTGGCAGCGTTTGTGTCAGTGCACACCTTCGTAGAGAGCATGTATAGTCCTATGCCATGAGATGCATGTGTGCCTCAAAAGCTGCTTGGAAAGGTATTGGGAGGGAGGGGGGCAAGCCAGCACGAGAATAATTTTTTGTGTGTGTAAAAGGCCGCTTTATTGAAACAGGTGCATATCAAAATGTATAACCTTGGCAACTGCCTTCCAAAACTAAAACCTCACTATACATGAATTTTCTGACCCCTTGTTCCCCCCCACCCATAGGATCCCCACATCAAATCCCCCACCCCGCAAAATACAACATAACCTGGCACATGCATCAACAAAGAGTTTTGCGATTCCTTAATTGCGATTTTTAAGGAATCGCAATTAAGGAATTGCAAAAGCCTATGCATGTAGGAATCGCTATAAAAATAGCGATTCCTGCAAATTCCTTAATTGCGAGTCGCAAATTGCGAGTCGCAATTAAGGAATGCCGTCCCATTCATTCCTATGGGCCTCCAGGCCCATATGAATGAATTGGAGATTGCATGAGCAAATTGCGAGTACCAGTAGGTACTCGCAAATTGCTCATGCAATTTCAAGGGTGCAAGGGTGTCAAAATGACACCCTATTGCACCCCTGAAATTGATCTGTGCACATATGTTGCACACACACATGCTCTAAGGGCATGTGTGTGCGCAACATGAAACTTTGAAAAATGCACAAAAGTGCATTTTTCAAAGGTTTTGCAAATTACCATGAAGTTCAACTTCATGGTAATTTGCTCCCCCTATTAGCAAAATCGCTAATTTTTTAACTTTAATGCATTGCATTTAAGGAATCTCAATTTGGGATTCCTTAAATGCAATCGCAATTTAAGGAATCGCTATTTAGAGATTCCTTAAATTGCGATTTTTGCATTTGGGATGATGCATCCCAAATGCAAAAATACCGGTCGCAAAGGGGCAGATTCTGCTAATCTGCCCGTTTGCGACCAGTTTTCTCGTTGATGCATGTGGCCCAACATCCCATAACAATAATATTACACAATCCTACACAATATGGCATTTACAAATCCTAACCTCCCATGACTCAAATCCCTACCTGCCTTTCTGCAACTCTAATTAACCAACCTCTAATCTAAACTTAGCCTCCCTGGTTACCCTTTTCCTGCTCCTGCTCACAAACTACCAACATTTAACTAAAAACTACAGCCAATCCTGGCCAACTTTAAACAACACTGCTAGCACCTGTTCCAAGCGACAAAATATACATCTTGTCAAGCCCCTATGTACCTGTTCCAACAACCGCCGCCGAGAAAACCCCCCAAAAAGGGTAAAAAACACCCCCAAAACTAAAAAAACTAGGGAGGGAGGGTGGGGACAAAAAACCTACACTACGCCGCGCTCCCAGCCACCAGGTCACCAAACCTAAAATTGTGGCTAGGGAGGCGCGAAAAAGCCCTATATATATTTGGGCTAATAACCGAAAATTGGCCTACAATTGGGCTAGTCCCAATGTAGCCCAATGTACCCAAAATGGCCGCTCACCGGCCAACCCCTCCCCCTCCCAATCTGCCCAGGGGGCAGACCTCGCTGTGCTCGGCTGCCCCCAAACCCCCATTGGGAGGGAGAGGGGCAAGCCAGGACGAGACCAATTTTTTGTGTGTGTAAAAGGCCGCTTTATTGAAACAGGTGCATATCACAATTTATAACCTTGGCAACTGCCTTCCAAAACTAAAACCTCACTATACATGAATTTCCTGACCCCTTGTTCCCCCCCCACCCCTACGATCCCCACATCAAATCCCCCAACCCGCAAAATACAACATGACATTCCATAACAATAATATTACACAATCCTACACAATATAGCATTTACAAATCCTAACCTTCCATGACCCAAATCCCTACCTGCCTTTCTGCAACTGTAACTAACCAACCTCTAATCTAAACTTAGCCTACCTGGTTACCCTTTTACTGCTCCTGCTCACAAACTACCAACATTTAACTAAAAACTACAGCCAATCCTGGCCAACTTTAATCAACCCCGCCACCCAGGAAAAGGCGGGAAGGGAGGCGGAAACGCAGCCTCCCCCCTTTTTCTGCCCCCCCCTGACTCCTAGGAAACGCCCTTTCAACGTCTATGAACGCCCAACAGTCTGGTCAAAACCTCCATCAGTTCCAATAAATACAAGTCCATACCCAACCTTGATAAATGGACCCCATCACCTCTGAAAAAATCCGGCGTGTCATACCTAATATCCCTGTGCGAAATTCTGAAAACACCCAACTGACGACAAAATCGCACCATTTCTGTATTAAGTTTATGCCTGGCCTTGTCCACCGCCCCCGGGTTCACTGCCCCCCTCCAGACCCTACAAAGAACAAACTCCGTCCAAACTACTGCACAACCGGACCACTGACCCTTGATCAAAGCCAAATCCCGCTTCATACATCTCATTAACGCCAGGCCAGTTTCCCTCACCATATCATTCTCCCCCAAATGAAGCACCAAAACATCGGGGCACCTACCAGCCACCAAAATTCTATTGAGAACTCGTAACGAATCCTTCCGTAGCATACCACCCCGTCCCCTCCAACAAACTGTAAACATTTCTTTATTAAAACCCAGGCTTTCCCTAAAATAGCTGGCTAGGGCCTGCATTTGCGCCAAATTCACAAAGGAATGGCCGACAATCCAAATGGACATCTCCCTGGCGAGGGGACCCATCACAGAACCGGAAACAGAAAACATGAATGAACAATAGGAAAATAAGCACAACCGCGCTACAACCCCCCAGATGCACTGTGCACATAACGCTGATAGCAGTCAGAGGTCCACCTACCCAACCTCATGATGTCACCTCGCCCCCAGCCTAGAGTACTCGCCTCAGAAGCTGCCCCAATCCAAAACGAATGGGTCCCAAAACCCTTCCCCTCGATCCCCAACCCGCCCAGCGCCTTCTTCAGCACAGCCAAAAGCTGCGAGGCTCTAACACCTCGTCCATTCCCATGCCTAAAAACTAGACCAACTGTATCCCCCGTCAGAGACTTCCACCTCAAACTCCACCAGTAAGGGCAAGCCGGCTGAGACTCTCCCACTTGCAGATAAATCCATTTTCCCCCTCCTCTCTGATCCATCTTAGACTTTCTCAGCCAAATGCAGATCCTGTCCCTACAAAAAGACACCTCACTCCACAAAAGCCCCGGTTCCACTTTCCTTCCTACCAGTTCAGAAACCCGAAAGGCCCTGAAAAACATCCAGGACATCAATGTGGAAAACAGACATACTTCCACATCGTCAGAACATACCCCAGGCAAAATCCCCAGCACCATCTCTAAAAGCTCACAGGACAAAGGCTCCCAAACCCTGGTTGCCAGGCCGCATTCCCGGGCCCACCCTTCCAACATGCGCTTCCCAAGTTCCCCCACGGAAGGTGCAGAACCCCACAACAATTTCCCGACTAAAGCAATCCCTGCCAACTTCCCCTCTATTGTAACCCTAGTCAATCCCCTCTCAATCAGATCCAATATAAACTGAATCACATCTTCCTGCCGAGCCACAGGGGAGTCCGCCGCATCGCTCCAGAGCGCAAAAATTCCACCCATGCTGTCCTATACACTGCCTTCATGGATCGCGCCAGAGAACCTAAAACCAGCTGCAACATCCTGTGTTGCCTACGTACCACAAATGCTGCTGCATTCTGGTTGGAGTCTTGTCCGCGTCCTTGGCGAGCCCACGGAATCTCCCCTCTGTCCCTCTGTGAATGAGACAAAGCATCCACTATGTCATTGTCCACACCCGGCACATGCACTGCGTGAAAGGCGATATCATACCGTAAGCAACCCAACACAAACACCCTCAACGTTTCAAAACGTGTTCATCCCGGGCAGACTGGCGGTTCACAATTTGAACTACCGCCATGTTTTCAATTCTGAAAGTCACCTTCTTGTGCGCCAGCAAATCACCCCATAAGGTGATCGCTACCACCAAAGGGAAGAACTCCAAAAAGGCTATGCTCCTGTCCCCATCCACCCACTCGGGCAGCCACTGATCTGCGCACCACCTCCCTTGCCAATACAAACCAAAACTTGTGCTCCCCGCCGCACCCGAAAATATTTGGACATCCCAAAGCATGTCAGCCTCCCTCATCAAGGGGATGCCATTGAAGTTTTGTAAGAAAAACTGCCACATTCTCAAGTCCTCCCGCACCCCCGCTGACAGACGGACATGATGGTGCGGAGGCCGCTGCCCCGCTAGTGCCCTGCACAGTCACCTACAAAACGTCCTCCCTACTCTCACCACCCTACACGCAAAATTGAGGTGACCAAGCATCACCTGAATTTCTTTCACCGTGACCTTATTTTTTGCCAACATCGTTGCCAGCAGCCCCAACATTTGCTGCTTTTTGTCTGCCAGAAGTCTTGCCTCCATCTACAGGGAGTCCAATTCAATACCTAAGAAGGACAAAGCCGTGCAGGGCCCCATAGTCTTTTCCGGTGCCAACGGCACGCCCAGTTCCCTCATGACCTCATTGAAACTGCCCAGTGCCTTCTGGCAGTCCACGGTGCCTGACGAGCCAACAAAGAAGAAGGCATCCAGGTAGTGCGTCACTCCTTGGTGATCTGTCCGTTCCATAAACAACCATTGTAGGAATGTGCTGAAACACTCAAAAAGCGCGCATGATATAGAACAGCCCATCGCCAATGCTTTGTTCACGTACCAGTGACCGCTGAACTGGATACCCAAAAGATCCCAGTCATCTGGGTGGACAGGAAGCAGCCGGAAAGCCGACTTTATGTCGCACTTTACCATTATCGCCGTTGCGTCCGCTGTCACTACTAGTGACATAGCTACGTCAACAGATGAATAGGACACAGTGTCCTACCGCTCGTCGACAAAATCATTCATCGAACCTCCCTCAGGCCACGACAAATGCTAAATTAGGCGAAACTGTCCTTGCTCCTTTTTGGGCACCACTCCAATGGGTGACACAATCAAATTTTTTAGAGGCCAATCCTCAAAGGGACCCGCCATGCGGCCCTCCCACACTTCCTTATCCAGCTTTTCCTGCACCACCTGAGAGTGCTCTTTTGCCGATTTCAAATTGTCCACCCACCGTTTCGTCCTCGGTGCATCGTACCCCAGTCTGAAACCCTCCAAAAACCCCAAGCTCAAATGTTCGGCTGCCTCCACATCAGGTCATTGAAAACTTGGAAGTGATGATGGCCAGGTGTTAACATTATATCTTTGTAGAGGCATCTGCATCATTTAGCAGGGATGACCTGGTTTGCTTAGCTGCCGGTTAGTGTGTCTGGACAGTTGCATTGGGAAACATGGGGCAGAGACTCGGTTCACACTTGATTTCTGCTTACTCTCGGTTCTCCCACTATACTGTCACCAGGAAAGCCTTATTCCACATTGGTGGCTAGTGTGTGTGGATAGCTGCACTCCATCAGCAGTCTTAGTTTTCTCAAGTGTGTATTTCAGACCTGAGCATTCTTTATCTTCCTTCTTCTGGGCTTGGTCGGTCAAAGAGTTTCCCAGTGTGAACCAGCAAGTCACAATTCCTTCTCTTCTTTTCTTCTCATGAGTCTCCTTTACTTCTTCCTGGGTGTGGCGGTGCACACCTTCTTCAGGGTCGGTCACTGTGGTTCGGTCACCAGCTTCGAGTGTTGGGTCATCTTGTTTTCATGGGTGTTGTGTGGCACCTGGCCATGTGTTGCATGATTTCACTTCCCAGTTGGGCTTGGCAGTATGTGGTTGTGGTATGGTGTGCCTGAGGGTGTAGGATGAAAGGTCTCTGGTGTCTGGGCCTGAGTAGTGTGCTTCCGCCCATGTTAATTTGACAGGCTCAACATTGGAACAGTCTTCCCTCTTGCATCGCTCAGCTCCTCCAATCCTCCCAATATTTGCAATGACCTTTAAGCAGTTAGGACCTGATGGAAGCCATCAGTGCTGTAGCAGCTCGTTGGTATGGCATCCAGGTCCTGCACCAACCAGTGTCAGTGCGCCCTCTGTCATTGCTATGTCTGCACCGTAAGCATGACTGTTACTTTTCTTGCACTAGCTGAGCTGAGCCACAGCTTTCTCTACATTCTTATTCTCCTCGGTTCTTAGCCGGCCCCTTGTTAGGCTGGGAGGGTGATAACCTGGTTCCTGCTTTTCTGCTTGAACAGATAATGCTCCGATGCTACATAGCTGTCTATGTATGTGGTCTGAGAGGAAGGTGGCTCACTACTTGCTACTCCTCCTAAGTGTGTAGCCTCCTGGCTACTTGTTGGGGGCAGAGGGATAGTGAGAATGTTCTGTGTTTGCTATTCCATAATGACTGCACACCTCTTGCTCTCTTGTCCATGGGTTTATTCAACAGTACTCTCTAGTGGCCATCCATGGCCCCAATCTCTGACACCTATCCCCCGCTGTGCATCCTGCCTTTTCCTTTTTATGGCTGAAGGAGTCCAAGTGCCTTGTAGTTTACAGTCACGCTGCACTAGCTGAAGTACTCTGCTGCTTCCTTTTTTCCTACAGGTGGTGGATCATTGGTGCAATAGGACTGCTGCAGCAGGCAGAGGGGGAGCCCACAGTACTCTCTAGTCTATAACCATCCCTTCTCTTACCCACTCACATATACAGGGCTCACCTCCTTCCTGTTTTAGGCCCGCTAGGAGCTTAAAGCTTAGGGGTGAAATACTGGGTTATTTTGTGCCTAGGTGTTCATGTGTAGCAGCGCTGATTCCTGGCACATGCTGCTTCCTTTGCTCTTGTGCCTCTCTCCACATGCAGGAATGTGTTAGATTGTGGGTAGCATGACCACTACAGGAGATGACCGGTCTTCTCTCTTTCCCACAGCAGTGGCACGCATTCATCTGGGGGCGCACAGCGCTCACCACACCTGTCTCAGCTTCTTCACCTGTCTCTGTAATCAAGGACAGGCAGTGAGGGGAAAATGCTCATAACAGAGCCCCAGCCCAACCAAAGAGCAGTTTCATGGTTGCACTGTCCTTTTTTGCCCTCAGGGCCACCCAGCATCGCACCATTCATCACCATCTTATCTGGGTGTGCTGTGCGCAAACCCTGGCCCGAATCCCGTCTTTTCCATGCATGGCATGGTGGACCTGCAGAGTGGTCAATTTAGGTGGATGGCAGCTAGCGTAGCAGGGTGTGGAGGTAAACGGTCTTTTTTCTTTTCTGCGCTGGGACACAGTTCCTGAGTTTTACTCCTTCACAGCATGATGGAAGCCCCTGCAATGTTGGGATGAGGTAGGGTTTAAATATACATGGCACAGACACAGCTTATGTGGTTACTAAAGTGGCCAGAAGTGTGTGCACCTGGGCCCTTTTAATAACAGGGTCACCTTACAGGTGTGGTGTTGACGTTAGCATAGCCCCTAAGGAGGGACTGCAGGACACTAAAATTGTCCAGTATTATCAATTTTTTTAGTTGCCTATTGTTAGTAAGTGACCACTCATTCTTGTAGAGCTCTCATGGCATCTAATAATGCCGGTATGTGCCCCTATTCTAATCTTGAACTTCCAAGATGTCATGTCACTGTACATTAGGCCAGTGGTTCTTAACCTATTGTCTTATGTGAACTCCTACTTAAACATTACTGGACCCCCACTAAATCATTATTGGAATTTTGGGACCCCAATGAGTCATTACTGGAAGACAGGGACCCTAACCTACACATTTTCATTGATTTGAACTGCAAACCAATACATGAAAAAATACAAAAAAAGGCTTTCATCAAACTATACACAAATTAAATATTTTATTTAATTCACAAACAAATATAACATTTTAATTTTAATCAGAAATGTGGAGCCTGTCTGAGTTCAATTAAGGCCACTCATCATCCATACTATACTCTATTTTATGCCTTTGAAGTGCTCCCATGAATAAATCTGGGGATATTAATTTAATTTTTAGCCAGTGGTTCCTCACCTTTGGTCCAGGGATCCCTGGAGGTCTGCAAAATCCACTCAGGGGGTACACGACTGCTTAGAAAATTAAATATTATTAGCAATTAATTAAGTGTATAGAAGTAAAGCCGCAAAATGAAAAATGTACCATTTTAAAACATTCTATATATGTGAATCGGAATTTATCAGGTACATAAATTACACCCAATTATGAACTTTGGGGCAATAACACACAGATTTTGGCACCTACTGTATAAAAGTGTGCATGTTCTAAAAAATTCCAGCCATCCCCCTCCCACCCCCGATAAATAGGTCCTACCTGCGATATTTACCAAAACCCTCATAGTAGTGACATGTGCAGTAATAATATCAGTTACCACACATATAGATATTAAGAGGGACATTGGAAATAAGGTCCTAAGTGTTCTGATTCATAGTACATGGCTTAGACATGCTTTTGGTGTAGATGTCATGCATAAATTCAACTGAACAGTCTGGCTCATTTTGATTTCCATCCTTTATCTAGAGCCAGTGTGATTTTATTCATGGAATATTTGCTTTTCTTTAATGGACTTTAATTATAAAGGTTATGCGCTGATAAAACACAGCACTCGCAAGAGTATTAATGTGTAAGATGCTTTTCTTAACAGTGCACATTTGGCATTCAACCCCACTGTTTTACCAACATAATTAGCATATAAAGGCAGGCTCCTAGCCATTCTTATCAAAAAGGCATTATTGCTAGGCAGGATTGCAATCTCGTTAATGAGACAATGGACTGACATTTCCCTCGGTTGTGCTTGGGTGATCACATTTTAAAGCGTATTATGTGCCGTTCAAAAATGAAGAAATTAGTCAAACATGAATAAGATACCTGAATTCGACTTCTATCAAATATGTATTAAATGTCATGCCCACTTCTAACAATCTGATAGACAATTGATGCTTAACATTCATAATAGAAGATTTCACACCATATCCCGAGTTACATTAGACAATACATGCAATCTGTATTATCAACAATAGCCCAAATATATCAACGTATCTTTAGCTTCAAGCCTTTAATTAGGGATATTATTGTTTGCAACTCTGTTTAGCCTAAGTCTTCAGGTTCAAACCTCAAAAGTAGGATTTAAGTCAGAATAAACACGTTGCCAACCAAATTTCCCCAACCTCTTTCACTGAAAACGGAATTAATATTCTAATCTAACCATGGCTCCTAGATCCAAGTATTTTTTCACACTTTATTTCCCCCAAATTCCGTAAGGAGAATCTTTACACTACCGAGTAAAATGCCTTTTAAATCCTTTTCAGATTTCATCAATTCTTACTTGTCAAATGTGCTTTAAAAAGCATTATTTGCGACAACCTTTTTCCTAGTAATTCCTATGATCAAGTTTTTTTGAATGGGGGATGGGTGAAAGTAAAACTTTCACCCTGAAGTGTCATGACCGGTTGGGTCTGTGGAGGAATTCAAGGGCTGGGCTCTGATGCAAATCCACCAACTGTCCTCCAGTAGAGTCATAGGTTGGGAAATAATGACTTCCTACTCAGCTCAATGAGGTAAAAAGGGGGGGGGGGGGTAGAGGGGTGAGAGAGAAAATACTGGATGTGTAGACTTTCTCCCTCCAATATTTGGGATGACTCAAAAAGTCTCAATGGGTAGAAACCAGCAGGATTAGAAGTGCTCACATAGTCGCAGCAGTACATAGGCCTGATATTCCTAATGGATGAGCCATGACGAGCACATAAAGTGCCAGTGGGAGCATGGCAGCCACAATGAGCAGGAAGGGATGTGTGCCTGATGGCTAGCACAGGTGAATTCCTTTCAAGAGTTGTTACAAGGAAGGGGAAGGAAACAAAGAGAGAGAGGGAAAATGAAACAAAAGATGCAGGATTTGATTCAGTGCACACAGTGAACGATGTAGGAACCTCACAACCAAAGAAGTTGCAAGTTCACTTGTTTCTGCCACCACTGCTTCTTAAATTGCCTTGCAAACATCAGTCCCAACATTCAATTTGGTCTATACTTTTACATAACCTGAAAGATTTTCCCCTTGTATCTCAGTCTAAGCCAAACCGGTCCTGTCATTAAGACCATTGGGGTTCCATATCTCAGTATTTTCTTTTTATTCCCAGAAGCTTATTATGCTGTTCCGGAAGGGAATTCCCTCTCTTTTTTTTCTTTGCCAGGTCATGACATCAAGACAGTCAGTTTCAGAATTAGTGGCTCTGCCAAGCTGACCAAAGTTACTGAGTTTACCCAACTTTATTGACATTATTCTGGTAGTGGCTCACACAATTTCCTCTTTTCCAGCCACAAGCTTTTGCCCAAGAGCTGAGGGGTGTAATTTAAGTGTAAATCAGTTGAGAGGACCAAAAGATATGGCTGGGACAGGGTAGAAGTTAGAGAGTGAGCTATCATTCATTCGTCATCATTAAATAATGTAGTTAGATTAAAAAAGGAAACCCTAATATGATGGCCCTACAGGCAGAAGGCTACCTTCTGTTTATATTTTACAATGGTTTTTACTTGACAAGAGAGAATTGCAGCTTTTTGTAAAAGTGGGAAAAGTATAGAAGTGCCAGATATGAACTGGGATGGTGTTCCAGGTCCTAGGAGACTAGCGGCTCTACCTTGTTTGTCAGGCCTGGCAGGGCTGTTGTTATGCATCATGTATGCTACACGAGAGGTTGTAACTCATGGCTACGAGTGAAGTAGAATGTCAGGGTTGACTTAGAAGTAGACAATACAGCTCATCTAGATTGACGTTATGCGATAATGGTGGATGGAGAGAGAACTGGAGTTCTTTAGGGCTATTTTTATGAAGACCTTTGATGCAGCATGTTGTTGCATAGAAGATACTGCTCACTGTTCATTGGAGTCAGTGGGATCTCATGGACATTTGGGACCAGCGCATTGCCTCTCCTCGGATGATACATGAGTGACCCATAGCCTGGAGGGTGGATATGAAATCTGTTTTTGGGAGCAAGAACTTGTAGAAAGAGGCAATTGAAGCGAGGTTGTCTGTGTACAAATACAGCCCTCTATCTGAGGTTGGTCTTAATTTGAAGGAACAGTGTTGTTTTGCTGGAGCTGATTGAAAGAGTAAATCCATTAAGATTATTTTCAAAGGGATAGACTTGCATTTGTTGGTAATTGCAGTCACTAGTGATGAATGCGAACATTGATTTTGTGGAGTTTGATATTGAGCTAGGGTATCAATGCGTTGATTGCAGCATGGACTTATTTCTGTCAAATAGAGTTTCAGATAGCCTATGGACTGCCAAGTCTTCATGCAAAGTGCATTTGCCCGAAGGTCTTTTGAATGCTTCTTAGTGAGAACCTTCAAACGCCCTTGTTAATGTTAAATACGTTTTAGTTTAGTCCAATGCTACTCTCCCGTGGATACAAAAAGGCACCGATTTCTCCCAACACAATCTATTAGGAAAACCTAGAAGCCATCTTGTAAAGCTGATTTTCAACCTTTTCCTGGATACACTGAAAGGAGCTCTAGAAGGAACATCACCATTGGCGCCCTCCACTCAAAATATAATTCAAAACAAAATCCCTTAATGAGACACATTCATCTGTATTTAGGGTGGGACTGGTTCTAGTATTTATCTAGGAACAACCCTAGAGTGTGTGTCATGTTTTTAGAAAAACAAGTCAATTGCCAAGAGAGGAATCAAAGTGTAAGTAGAAATATACATAAAAAAGCTTAGGCAGTGCCTCAAGTAAGCAACAACAAATGAGCTATTGGCAGGCTCTCACTAACTTGCTCACTTTATCATCATTGGCAGCTTTCCTGTGTATAAGGAGAAACTAACACCCAGAAAAGTTCAGAAGAATGTTGTGTGTGTGTTTGTGTAATTTTCTATCTGACTATGTATTGTGTGGCACACATCTCAACAACTCCTCCTGGGTCCCCTTAGTGGGAGGAGAAAATTCTTCCTCACACGAATAAAGGTTAAATATTAGTTGTGTGTGGCAATGAGAAAATGTCTTTAATTCTTCATACCCACACTCATGTGCCAGAACCAATACATTTCTCTGCCTACCCACATTTTGTCACCAATTAAAAACATTGTGCATAATCACCATTGGTACGTTAGTGGTGGGATATAACAATATGATAAATGGATTATTGCATTCTTCTCTGTGTTTGATAAAAAAACAGATTTGTGTGCTGTGCAATTGCTTGTGCATGATTTTATATTTCTACTTATGTTCCTTGTATATAAAATGCTATTAAAAGAATGTTAAAAAACGGTTTGCCAACGTGCCCGTTTTTATCCACTCCGCCCCCAATTCTCCTTAATTAGCTATACCAGAAAAATAATCTCCTTAAGTTATTTTGTGACAAAGAATAGGAGTTCCTGAGGGAATATGGGCCATATAACTGGCAGAATTAATGTAAGCTCTTACTATGATGATGTTTGATAAATACAACACAAAGGGCTGCCTGAGCCGATAATTCCATAGCAAACAGCCATTTCTGGGACATCACAAAGTTCGAAACACAGAAACAGGAAATAATCAGTAAAATCACTGTAATCTACAGGGTTTCTTGCAACTGTTGTCTGTCCTCAAAAAGCTGCTAAATACTTATCTGGAAATTAATAGGAGGTGTTGAGTATTGTCACACCCTTTCCTGAAATGAACAATACAGCACTGGGTGATTATGAGGCCTGAGCAATTTTTTTACACTTAGAAAATTCACAGATTTTGCAACCAGCGATACATGTGAGATTGTGCAGGTTTAACATGTTTCATGCACGACACTAATCTCCTCGAAGCAATCTGCTGTTGATCTCACTTAATTTCTGAATTTGAGATATGCCTTGCCATTCAATTTCCACACAAAATAAGGCACCTTTGGGAAATTCCTAGTCATTTCTTCAATTTCCAGTAAATTTTATAAAAATAAATATTTGACATTTCGCACATTCTTAGAAATTAACAAAGATGTTTACAATTGTCCACAGAGGAATAATTGTTTGGCAACCCAATTATCTGTAAAAACAAGTCTGTACACTTGCCCTCCAGATTGAAACTAAGACCTTAGCCACACGGCGGAGTGGTAAGGGCAGTGGATATGTGCTTCATCACATACACTATTCATTTTTCCACCTAAATAACATCTTCCTTAAAGTTTCAGAAAAAATAAGGAAGGTATGGTAGTAAAGCTTTAAATCTGCTCCCACAGATCTATGTATTTTCAAGGGCGCAGATTTATGACATTTGGGAATTCATAAGAGTTTTCAGATGTATGATTTGAAGCCTGTGACTATTGCAGACTCCTGAAAAAACTTCGTAAATTCTGTTTTCACATGAGCAAACATAAATGCATGTAATGGCTTGTGTAAAAATATCATTGGGAGGTGCAAGTGCCTGGTTCACTTTTTTGCTTTTTGTTCTTTATAGGAAACATATTTTTACTCCTAGGTGAAAGCCCTTCCTCCAGACCCTGCCAATGATGTGGTTGCTCCTTGCCCTTCTGGCACTGGAAGTGGATTTACCCCTACCTTCTGAGGAGTACATTTTCAGTGTTTTCTTGGGTGGGGTCGAAGGAGTTTGAAAATACAAAAAAAAGATGTAAGCTTGTAGGCGTTCACCACCCAGAGTGCAATTCTGTAATGATTTGACCACTCTTTACTAATTCGTTCCCCAGTAACTCGATCTACTCACATGGAAATCTTTGTGTAGTAAATCATTATACAGTTGCAAAACTAATGTTTGAGAATTCCAGGAGTTGATTTTCACTTGTTCAATAATCTACATGCTTGTGTAACACTAACATGAAGAAAACACGTTACAACGCAAACTTTTACAACGCATGCTTTTACAACGCGGTTTTTACATCGCAACATGCATTACAACGCATGATTTTACAATGCATGCCATCACAACGCATTTTTAGAAACTACACTTACAACGCATTCCATTACAATGCATACCATTACAAAGCATAATACTTTTAGGGCAATATTAGTGTAAGTGTTGGGATAAAAAATACTATTCCCACTCCAGTGAGTGCAACTGTAGGGTACATGTGGGATAGTGTAGGGGTAAACATTACTATTCCTACTCCAGTGAGTGCAACAGTAGGGTAAGTGTTGGATAGTGTAGTGGTAAAAATTACTATTCCTACTCCAGTGAGTGCAACAGTAGGGTAAGCATTGGATAGTATTGGGGAAAAAATTACTATTTACCATTACTTAGCTTCTAATGCGTTGTAATTGCATGCGTTGTAGTGGCATGCATTGTAATAGCATGCTTTGTAGAGACATGCATTGTAATGGCATGCGAGGTAAAGGATGCTGTGTTGTAATGACTGCGTTGTAAAGGTAGTGCGTTGTAGTGACTGCGTTGTAATGGTAGTTTCCCCAATAACATAGACCACTAGATTTGTGTATCGAGCACACCATGGCACTTATCATGAAAGTGCACTAGCACAGAGCAGAGGTGTGTGCATCTGTTTTAAAAAACACACAAAAGGTGATGGAAAGAATGCTCGCAATACATCTAGCCACTGGCAGTCACTTGGCATAGATTTCCAACCCATTGTTCTTTTGCTCACCATGCCAGCTCAGTTTGGTGTAAGAGTTTTCCCCTTACCTTTTGTCCGCTGCTGGGCACGGGCTCCTCTGTCTTCCTATTGATAGGTGTAGGGTCTTCTCAGTGCATAGAAGTGGCCTACTATCTCCAGAAACAAACCGAGATGTCAGATTGAAACTTGGGGGCATATTATCAAGGACGGCGTTAAAAATTATCGTTGGTTTAGCGGCAGAAAACTGCCGCTATACCGGCAATAATGGGCTTGATAATATGCTCTATGGAATCCCCATAGAAGCCCATGTTCTGGTGTGAACATGGGTTTCTATGGGAATTCTCCAGGGCATATTATCAAGCCCATTATCGCCGGACTGCCGCTAAACCGGCGATAATGTTAACGCCGTCCTTGATAATATGCTCCCTAGAGTCCAGAATTGCTACAAACAATAATTTCTAGCAGGAAGGAAAAAAATGGAGACAAGAAAATCTTTACAACTGTCCAAGCCAAGCAGAAAGGTCAAGAGCAAGAAGGAACGAAGCAAGGGCTGGAGAAGTAGGAGAAGCCATGAATCAACTTTGCGAGCAATCACGCAAGAATTATTGAGATGTAACTGGACTCCATTGGACTCTTTCTTAAGTAGTGGCGAACAGGAATTGACAATTCCAGTAAGTGGTTTGGCCATCTTGAATTAGGAAATAAGAGTCTAGAAAAAACATTTGAAATACAACAAAATACAAAGGAGCTTATTTATGAGCTCCTGTGTCACTTTTGCGCCTCCGTTGCGTCACCTTTAGTGACGCAGTGGCGGCGTAAATGATGCATCATGTTGCACCATAATTACGAAGTGATGCATCTAGGCAGAAGCGTCACTTCATAAACCCCTGCGCTACATTATACCTGCATCAGGTACAATGTAAGCAGGGTGGGTGACGTAGGAGTGGCGCAGTGAAATCTATGAGATTTTGCTGGTCACTTCTAGTATGCCAATGCGTCAGAACCTTACGCCTGCCTCATGCCAGGTGTAAGGGTGATGCAGGCCCTTTCACATGGTAGAGTTGCATCATGCTTCCGGCTCAACTCAAGTAATGCGCCACTTTTGCCAGCAGATACGCCACTAATAGTGACGTATCTGTAACTCCTTGTGACATGATGCATCATACAGTAAATATGACGCATCCTAGGTGTCGCAAGGAGTGCGCACTAAGAAGAGTAGCATCGCTGCTTTCACGCAGCGATACGCCAGTTCTAACAAACAAGGCCTAAAATATATTCCTTCTTTCAGATTATACAGCAATACAGAAACAATATCGCCAAATGATTGGAGACAGCTTTCAAAAAGGCAGCAGTGGTTTTACTAACTCTCCTGCATGCAGCGTTACAGCGGCAACATCATGCAAGAGAGAAATCTCCCCACATCCCCTTGCATGGACTTAACCAAGCTGATATGAGCAAGGAACTAGGGGGCATATTATCAAGGTAGGCGATAAAATTATCGCCGCTTTAGCGTCAGAAAACTGACGCTAAAACGGCGATAATGGGCTTGATAATATGCTCTATGGAATTCCAATTTAAGCCCATGTTAAATGTGAAGGACGTCTAACATGAGCTTCAATTGGAATTCCATAGAGCATATTATCAAGCCCATTATCTCCGTTTTAGCGGCCATTTTCTGCCGCTAAAGCGGCGATAATTTTATCGCCTGTCTTGATAATATGCCCCAAAGATGGCCCTTGAGACGCTGTTCTGTTCGGAGAATATGGCACGCGGTGCGCAAGTGGCCTCTTGCAGGGGCGCAGAGCCACAGCCTGCACGTGGCGGTGGAGTTAAGGTAAGGGTTTGAGGGAGCCCTTCCCCGCTGCTCCGTTTCCGAACAGTGCTATTTGTACCTCATGTACTAACTCAGAACATTTCCAAGTGTATGCTCTCTTAGCAGTACAATATCCTAAAAACAAGGTTACAGCTCTGTTCGACGCCAGCACACCGGCACATGATAGGCACCCATATCATAAAGAACAGTAGGGATTTGAAAGCAACTTGGAAAAAAAAAACCAGAAGGCTGTCTCCCGGATCTTTAGGCAGAATTAGTGGCACATCGTTCTTTTGAAAGTACATTTGGAGAGGTAACGACGGTGAGAACGGGGTTGTATTAAAAAACGATTTTACATGATGTGTGCTGCATTTCTAAACATCAGCTGACAGCTTACCATTTAAATAAAAAACTCTTTTCTCCAAGACATCGGATGATTTAGCAGTAACAGATACCCTGTCTATCAGTTGGAATACTTTTTGTGGGATTGAATGACAGCTCTACAGAAAAATGTAGAGGGGACGTTTCAGCTTGTCATGGCACCAGTTATTTGCCGAAATGGAGAGAGCACAATATTACATTGTAATGCAATCACTCAGGTAAGTATTTTGTACAGAGAGAACAGTGAGCTTTAAAATAGATTCCCAGCAGATGTAATGCTTCCATCTGCAGTAAATGGCTCTGCTTAACAAAGATTTAGATACGAATAGGTCAGTTGTACCGCAAACATGGCATAGGTCCTCTTTCTTATAAGCAAGTAAAATGGTCCCCTCTACCCACACTTTCATGGTAAATAGCAGACATAATTGGGGTCCAGAGGTCTCCGCACATCCATGACCCTGGTTCCATTGCACCTGCTGCACTATTGGTAGTTATGACACTGTAGTATACGGGATTTATTCTTGTGTTACTCTTCCGGATTTAGGAGTAAGTCAGGATTACTACAAGAGACATCAACAGCAACATTTCAAATTGGAACCAACATTTTTGAAACGTTTAAAGATATGTTGTTGAAAAACTATAACATGGGATGCATTCGGGATTGATTCCTGTGTTTTATACATAGGCAGAGGTATTTGCTAATTTGCAACATTTTTAGAATGGGGACAGTTTCGTAAATTTTTCAATCTTTCTCCAGCAGCCTTTAGAAAATTGTTCAAATATTGGAATACACTAGAAGAATCAACTTGAACATTGGGCAGCACACCATTAAACAAGATACACAAGTTGTACATGTGCTGGAGGCCACTTAATAAGACATGTCTCAACCAAAACATCCTGGTGCAAAGCCTTACTCCTAAGATACCCCAACTTCGAAAATACAATACATCTCATAGCCCCGGTCACCCTTAATTCTCCATAACCATCTCCCATCTCAATAGGCACCCATGCCGTTACTAACCTGTCCCCCACTAGTTTTCCTCCATTCAAAATGTCCCGCCTTTCCTGTGCTCCCTCTCTACTCCTTTTCCGACCTACTCATCGCCCAACCTTCACTGCATCGGAAAAGGCTCCCATGCGATCCCCACCCTCCTCTTTAACTTGTCTGCTCAGTGGTGAGCCTTCCACCTATTTTAACACTCTACGTATGGCTTCCTCCAGCCATTCAACCCTTAGACTTACCCTACATGACCGGCAACCAGTGAGCAGAGTGAAGACAAAAAGAGCCTCCTCCCTCTGTTCCATGACCTAACCTATCTGACCGCAGCTGCTGTGGTCAATACACTATCCACTGGCACAATTTTAGCTTAGGTGCCAATTGCCTTGGGAATATTCTCTTGCCCCATGTCTGGATTGTGTTGTGCTGCATAAAATGAAGAGGCTCTATTGCCAATAGTTCACACTGTCCTGTATCAGATGTGATTTGCTTTTCCAGCCCTGTGTTTAGTTTGCATTCCGCTCATTCTAATTATGAGCCACATTCGCAAATGGACCGATTCGCAGAATCAGCTCGTTTGCAAACGCAAAAAAGGTTTTCTATATGTATCAAAACCCATTTTGTGATTCGGTAACCTGTTACCGAATCACAAAACGGGTTTGCGATTCGGTATTTGGGAGGGGCGTGTTTAGGGCATCCCTTCAAAATAGCGAATCTTATTGGTATGTGTCATTGTTTTGTGACCTTGAATGCGGAAGCAAAACATTCATACTTTACCACCTACTTCAAGTAGGTGGTAAACCATTCACAAATGGGAAGGGGTCCCCAAGGACTCCTTCCCCTTTGGGAAAGGTTGTAAAAACGTTTTGTAAGAGCAGGCAGTGGTCCGATGGACCACTGCCTGCTCTTAAAAAATTCAAAGAAAACCATTTTTTTTTTTAAACGCAATCCGTTTTCCTTTAAGTAAAGCGAGCTGCGTTTTAAAAAAAAGATTGCTTTATTTAAAAGTAATCACAGACATGGTGGTCTGCTGACCCCAGCAGGCCACCATCCCAATGATTTTAAAGATTCCTAGGGGTCGCAAATTGCGATCTACCTCATTAAAATTAATAAAGTAGGTCGATTTGCGAACCCCTAGGAATTGGTATATGAAACTCTTGGAGCTTCATACATTGGAAATTGCGATTACCTAATTGCGATTCTCAGAAAATCACAATTAGATAATCGCAATTTCCAATTCTGATACATGTGGACATTAGTTTTTTTATCTATCTTTTTCATATATCTGCTTTGTTTTGATTTTAAACCTATGTCTGTAAGCATCTGAATGCAAAAAAAAGCAGACTAGGAGTGCACCTCTCATATAACTGCAATTATTAAGTATGTAGCTCCTCCAATTGACCAGCACACTGTTACAAGTATATCAAGAAGACATAAAGAAGGGTATTTTACCACAGTCAGTCAGAGAGATGCGATAGATTGTCCTGCTAAAACCGGGGAAAGAACTTCTAGGCTACAAGGCTACTTGGCCACTTTCATTAGTAAACACTGATAATAATAACATATGGGCAAACTATAAGCTCTGTGCTTAAAGATGGTTGTGAACAGCCTAGTGCATGGAGACCTGTGCAGTTCCATTCCGGGTAGGAGAGCAGCGCTCAAAATTAGGCGCTTATGGCAGTCATTGGTGGAACACGGAATAGTGCAGATGAGCTGGAGAAAAAACCTTTGACACTGTCTCATGGTGCTATATATTTGCAGCTCTTGAATCCTTGCATTTTGGGACCACATTTCTCAATATGGTTAAGCTATTATTTCTAAGTCTGTTGTCCATAATAAGGACTAATGGGGTCATAACGACAGAGTGGGTATTAGAAAGGGTTATGCAACAGGGATGCCCACTGTCTCATTTATAATTTGCCTTGGCATTCAAGCCTTTGGTGTGTCAATTTATCAGAGGTGGAAATTGGAGGTCTTAGACATCCGGTCTCACTGTACACAGATGACCTACTGCCGCATCTGCTGCTGTATTTGAAAAATCTGTAGTAGGATATGACACCTCCACTGGAAATAATAGAAAACTTTGGAAAACAATTGAGGCTTCATGTAAACAAAAAAAGTCAATCATACCATCAGAGAACATACCTGTGAAGGAAGTACTCGGGAAACGTGAGACATTCAGATATCTAGGGCTAATGATTACTAACTCCGAAACTAAATGACATGAATCAAACACCTTCCAGCTACTTAAAAGCTTGCAAGGCTCGTTAGGTTTTTGGGTGCCACTACCATGGTTGATGTTAGGGAAAACAGTGATAGCAAAGATAATAGTGTTACCCAGATATTTATAACTATTTCGTGGTATTTTATGCTTTATCCCACTGAAATACATTAGGCAATTCAGGTTAAGACTTAATTATCTGGGGTAAGAAAAGGGATTGAGTTAAAATTGATTTTTGCCATGCACCTATGAGACGTGGGAGGGCTACACATCCCATACATGGAAGCATACTATCTCACTCCCCAGTTGCAGTTTGCTTTAGTACAAGAAAGGGGTTTTGCCATAATAATCCGCCTACACCTGTGCAACAAGAAACCATAAAGGGAAAAAAGTTGGATGTGACGGAATAGATATGATCAACAATTTATAAATCTGATGGAGACCTGAATTAATCCATCAGTGAGAAAGTATTCTCTTACAAGACGTTTATCTTCTTCATAGAGGCACTCACACTAGGCTGTAAGTCTGATGTATATCTATATACATCCAATTTTTATATATATATGTAAAAAATGTTATCGAACACATATCATAAATACAACAATTATATACAAAGAAAACCATGAACAGAATCCTTCTGCCCTGTTATTAATACGGCTACGAACAACAATTTTGTCTATAAACTACTATAGATCGCAGCTCATATCAACAAAGATAGCCCTCATATCCACACCTCTCAGGGTACTCATACATTTCACCCTGTTAATACTATTCACTGGTGTTGTAAATTTTCTTTGTGTATAAATCAAAGTAATACGGGCTTCTTTCTATCTCAGGTCGACGCGTTTCAGCCCATTTCGTCTGGCCCTTATCAGGACTGGGGGCAAAAGGAAACCTGAAACACAAATCAATGCATTCACTCTTTTATTCGCATATATACATATACACAGCTATACACAATTTCTGCATGAGAGGATCAACCACACTACTTAGTGAAAGTCTCCTGAGGGTGTAACAATTTCAAAGCATCTCATCTGTGGAAAACAGCAGAGCTAAAGAAACAGATGCAGAATCACCCATACAAAGTGAAAAATTATGGATAGTCCTATAATTTCCAAATAAAAATATCAAGAGGATGGCACTTAGTAAGAAAGCCCAAAAAGGAAGAAATCATACCACATTCCAAAAAACACCACCTTACCTGTCATAATACAACTAACTGGAACCTAAATGGGAATAGATATATCTAGATTCATACCTTGCAAATGGGACTGGTTTTGTGCTAAACCAATATGCTCAGTAAAATGAAATGTGTCTCTATCAACCTTAGCCAAAATGACTGTGACAGGGTTCTAGAACTAAAGCTCTAGGCGAAGGCGTCACAGTGCAAACCAAGTAAATCTTGGTGCATACGTACTTGCAGAAAAATAGACAAGCTGTCTATGGTCACTAAAGGTCTGTTTTTTCGATGGCAGTGCTCTCTTCTCTCAAACAAATTACTACGGGAAGGTCTGTAAGAGAGTAAATACCAATGTAGCAGACCTGCTTATTATTAAGAGAAAATAATAAATAAATGCTCAATCTATGTAGTTCCGGGCTACAGCAATCCCGCTTACCTCTAATTGGAAACATCTATTCGTAAATCCTCTATCGAGGCCGACACTGCCTCTCTCGGCTCATGACGCTACTCTCGGGTCAAAACTACGGGAAAGTCTACAAGAAGTAAAATACCAACATTACTGACCTGCGTAAGGATTAAAAATGCTCAGTCTGTGTTGGTAAGTTCTGTGGAAAAATGGCTTACCTCTTCACGGAATCTAACGCTGGCGAATTCTCTGTCTCTGCTGGCTTTTGGCGCGGAGCAGTTGTGTTACGGCTCGGGGCAACTCTACGTAATAAGCTTACGTGAGCATAGACTAAGAGGACAGATTCGGAATGGCTTTCACGATCTAAAGGATACCGTGTATGTAGATAAGAAGCTGGAAACACTCAACAGCCTTGCACCCGCGTGTAAAATACACAGGGGAGGGAAGAGAAAACGGAGGGGTTTAACCCCTTGAGTGCCCATGATGAGATAGTCTCGTCATGGGCCGCGGTTGCGCTGTGCCCATGACGAGACTATCTCGTCATGAACCCCGCCCGCTAATTCAACACCCGGCACAGGGGGGGGAAAGGGCGGGGCACACAAGGGGTTAACAATGAGGTGTAACCGTCCAAATATATGACAACAATTACAGCTACCAGCATGTGTCACCATTACGGAGAAATAAAAAATAAAAAATAAACTGAAGAACTCCATAACGACCAGCACCATAAAGTGAAATTAATAAAAGCACCCATTTTTGTGGCTGCTTTCTGTTGTCCCTCACAATATATGTCGGAGATTAATGTTTACAAGAAAACAAAAAGTTGGGCGTGGAAATGTAAACCACTGTCACTCATGTTGTAAAAGCAATAACATACATTATATCCTCATCTCCTAACATGAGGTCACTCAGGTAAAACATGCTACATCTCTCTATCCACAATACAAATGGAAAAGGATATTTTTACCATATGTCTAAACTGCTGACTTAATGAAATAATCCTCTTATCTCATACGTTGCTTATCTGTGCAGTCAATTTATACATCAAGATGACATACAAGGGGTTACTTATTATTGGTATATCAATGCCCAAATTTCAACCCTTATAATAAATGGGGTTAACCCAGTAGAAAAAGTCAAAAGGACCTGGGTATCGGTCGATAAAGAAAACAGTGGTCCTAGACAAACCTAACTACGTCTAATTTATGTCTGTAGTAATTTATACAGACAGAAGTACATAGTTTAAAGGCACATCAACAAAGGAAAGAGAGCCCACCAAATATGCAAAATCATAAAATAGTGGGCCACCAAGATTCATTGATTCTAGCAAACATCAATTTATTTCTCATATTTGATATGCTTCATGTAGAAAAGATGGATTGTAGTCACGAGGTAAGTTCAAGTAGAAGTTTATTGGTAAGTTACAAGTTAGTTCAAGATGGTAGTTACAAGTTCAGGATCGAGATCGAGATCCCACCAGGAGCTGCATCTTTGCTGCTCAGCCTACTCCTCCAACTGTCATTCCTCCAGTCCACCAGGCACACCAACATTCTACACAGTCATCACGCATTCCAACATTTCATACACACATACTCATGCATACTGGCTGAGCAGCAGGAAGTGTAAGTACAACACTTCATTAAATGAAAACATGTACTATAACAAAATATGCAGCATGACAAAATTGATACGGTTAAGATCAAGGGACAGAAAGAAGGTGAGTGCTCATGTGCAGAGTAGAAAGGGAGTGGAGAAGAGAATCATCGAAAGATATACATCAAACAATGGACGTTAGTTATCAACAAAGGAAGTCAGCAGGGGATCGTGATAGGGCTGATATTCCTTCAATTCTAGGGCCTACCCCTATCTGTAATATAGAATCTCAGTAATTTATGACAGTCTTTTTCCACAGTGTAGCTTCATCTGTGGCTGGGGTATGAGGGTAATAAAAGTAGTGTGTAGGCCCGCTGGGGGAATTGGTGTCGACGTTTCGACCCTATACGCAAAAGGGCAGGTAGACTCCTCTGCAAGCGGGTCTTCCTCAGGACGGTGTGGGAGGGGGGACCTGAAATTAAACCGTAAAATCAGGGGTGGCAAGAGTAGGACTAAAGGATTATTAAACAGATGTGCCAACAAGAATAGGTAGTTAAAAAACCCACTCACCAGAACAAAGGTCGTGGTGAGGAGACTGTTTCATAGTCGTATGCGGGATCCAGATGTATCCATCACTGTAGAGAATATATCTTCTAGGGGTGCTGTATGAGTATAAGGGAAAAATACCATAAGGGCAAAGTAGCGAATGCCTACAGAATTGTCCACGGGCGTGCAACATGAACTCACCCGTTCGAAGTTGGCGGTATGCGAGCCTTCAAAAACAGGTATCAATCTGCTCGAGTCGTTCAGGCCAGCTCAAAATAGCCTTGATAATAGGTGATAAAATTATATGCTATTACATGCGCCTCGCGGGTTAAGGGAAAGAGACGTGCCGCATCCGTCGGCGTCTCTGTGACTACTTGAAGAACTCGCTGCTAAACCGGAGTTAAAGAGCCGTGTGTACGTTACCGGACGGCGCACGCTGAGAGCAGCTGTTGAGTCGCCGAACGGTTGCAGTGAATACAGACTAACTTGTCTTACCGGATTTTTTGGGGAAAAGAGACTCAATCTCTGGCGATATCGATCATAGCAAAACTGAAAGTGAAATGCACAACATATATACAGTGTATACAATAAGCAACCATATGTTTAAAAACTCGCTGAAAGACGTGCTGTACACATATGATCAGAGGTAAAAACAGGGCACAGTATTGGCTGTGAAATGAATGAAACACAACAGTCGTATAATATATATGAGTAATCACAGGGTAAAAAACGTGATGTACATGTATAATCAACGGCGCTAGGAAGATGGATTACCATAGTGCCAAGGGGCATAGTGCTGTGTGCCAGAGGAGATGCATATGTACAGCATTATATACAATACTTGTTACAGACAAACGTGCTATACATCATAAAAAGCTTGTTACAGAAAAACGTGCTGTACACCATAAAAAGTTTCTAACCATTTTGCAGAGTGGAGATCTGTCTAGTAATCTCCTCATATTCATTAAGGCCCTTATGTACAGTATCAAAAATATGTATCCATTTGCATTCGCGGGTGTTCAAGATGTTGGCAAAGTGGCCACCTCGTGGGTTCGTCTGGACTTTTTCCACGACCCACCACCTCAGATTCTCAGCCGAGTGTCCAAAGGTGTTGAAATGTTCGACGAGGGGTGCACCCTGGACATTACAGCGTATCCTGCTGCAGTGTTGTAAGATACGTGCCTTGACTTTCTGCACCGTTTGGCCAATGTACAGGAAGTCACAAGGGCAAACTACAGCATAATTGCAATTGGTATGCTGTCTTAGAGTATGTACATAGTTGTTATATGTACATTGTTTAAGTTTCATGTAGCCACAGAGACGCAGACTGATGCGGCACGTCTCTTTCCCTTAACCCGCGAGGCGCATGTAATAGCATATAATTTTATCACCCATCACCAAGGCTATTTTGAGCTGGCTTGAACGACTCGAGCAGATTGATACCTGTTTTTGAAGGCTCGCATACCGCCAACTTCGTCACGGGTGAGTTCATGTTGCACGCCCGTGCACAATTCTGTAGGCATTCGCTACTTTGCCCTTATGGTATTTTTCCCTTATACTCATACAGCACCCCTAGAAGATATATTCTCTACAGTGATGGATACATCTCGATCCCGCATACGACTATGAAATAGTCTCCTCACCATGACCTTTGTTCTGGTGAGTGGGTTTTTTAACTACCTATTCTTGTTGGCACATCTGTTTAATAATCCTTTAGTCCTAATCTTGCCACCCCTGATTTTACGGTTTAATTTCAGGTCCCCCCTCACACACAGTCCTGAGGAAGACCAGCTTGCAGAGGAGTCTATATTACAGATAGGGGTAGGCCCTAGAATTGAAGGAATCTCAGCCCTATCAGAATCCCCTGCTGACTTCCTTTGTTGATAACTAACGTCCATTGTTTGATGTATATCTTTCGATGAATCTCTTCTCCACTCCCTTTCTACTCTGCACATGAGCACTCACCTGCTTTCTGTCCCTTGATCTTAACCGTATCAATTTTGTCATGCTGCATATTTTGCTATAGTACATGTTTTCATTTAATGAAGCATATCAAATATGAGAAATAAATTGATGTTTGCTAGAATCAATGAATCCTGGTGGCCCACTATTTTATGATTTCGCATATTTGGTGGTCTCTCTTTCTTTTGTTGATGTGCCTTTAAACTATGTACTTCTGTCTGTATAAATTAAATGTACTACAGACATAAATTAGACGTTGTTAGGTTTGTCTAGGACCACTGTTTTCTTTACCAAATTTCAACCCTGTCATTTAGGCCTGTAGTTGCTGTGTGGTATTTCTCAATGAGTCTAGCGTCAAGCCTATCCAGTCTTGCCTGTATATTTTCTTGGGTAATATTTTGTAATGCAATCAATACTGTCCAGCGAATATCGTTTTCAGTATGGCCATGGTTGTTGTAGTGCTCTACTAAAGGCGCCCCCGGGATTTTACACTTTATACGTGATTTATGTTGTAAAATGTGGTTCTTTATTGGTTGTAATGTTTGGCTAATATAGTGCATATTACATGGACATGTAACACAATAAATAACATTCTTCGTGTTACAATTAGAAAAAGTTCTTTGAATATGTTGTTGTCCATTGATTGTCACTTCTTTAGAATCTGTGGTAAGTGTACATGCCACACAATGTTGGCACCTGAAATGTCCCACCACAGGAGGGAGGCCTAGCATTCCTCTCAAGTTCTGTTTCTTGTTTGTGGGTAGTGCAACTGTTACAAGTTGTTGCCTGATATTCTTGCCCTTACGAAATGCAAAGAGTGGTTTAGGGAAACCTAGATGTCTGACCATCCTCCAGTTATTTAAAATTATCTTTTTGATATTGTTGGCTTTTGGGTTGTATGTGAGTACACTTGTCAACGGCGTGATTTCAGATTTTCCTTTGGGTTTGAGTAGGTCCTGTCTTGGTGTATACCATGCTCTTTTAAGAGCGGTTTTAACCAATTTGCGTGGGTACCCTCTGTTTATCTGGTGTCCGCCTGAGATGCAAACATGGAAAGTATTAAGAATATGTCCATGTGGAAAAGGGGTAGTGTGGCACAATGGAAGAGTTGTGGGAGACAGACGTCTTGTCTTCATTTGCAATGGCCAAGGGTTCAGGGTGTTCCAGGTAGGTGAGGGCCAGGTTTGACATTAGTTAGCTACACATAGTATCGCTCTTCAATTATGTGGCAATGTACAGACTACCCCACTCTGTCCAATCCCCTAGACCTTATGGTTTCAGCTGATTATTGTTATATTGCTATGAGGGAAGACACAGGTATACATCCGTTATGAACATGAGTGAAATGGAAAACTGACAAATAGAAAGGTACGCTTGCACTTATACAGGAAGTATCTCGGCGTTTGAGGATGAAGCTAGACAATATGGAGATGGAGACCGACCAGGCAAAACCCTACCTGCTATTCTTAGACCATTGAAAAATGCCTCCTATATTTCAGAACTTCTAGCCAGGGACTCTAACCCGGTCAGAGGCCTACAGAATATACTAGAACACCAAACTAAGTTCTATTCTACACTATACTCCTCTACCACCCCGACATATCTGAGTTATTAACAACCTATTTAGACTCTCTCGAGCTGCTCTGGCTGAGCAGAGCACATTAGGCATACCTTGATGAACCTTTCACCACAGATGACATTATCCAGGTCAGAAACAGCATACCGAGCGACAAGGCCCCCGGTCTGGATGGACTGACAGCATCCTTCTATTATTGTTATGCCCTAATTTTAGCTCCACACCTCCCGGAAGCATATCATCAATCAATAAAGTTGGGGACCCCTCCCCCCATCATGCGAGAAGCAGTAATATTGACACTGCTAAAACCTGGGAAGCCCCCGAACCTCCAGGACTCATACGGCTCACTATCGCTCATAAACAAAGATAACAAGAATTACGCAAAACTACTTGCAAACAGACTATAGCTCCTCCTTCCTCTCAACACCAGACCTTACCAATCAGGTTTTATACCCGGACAAACAGCAGCACACAATCTGCGAACAGTTTTTGCCATCTTACACCATCTAGCCCCTCAAGTACCTGCACTTGCAGCCCTCCTAGATGCCACAAAGACATTTGATTCTTTAGAGTGGACATACCTTGTTAGATCTGGGGGTCTCTAGTTGGCAGGGTAGGTACCACTGTCCAAGTAGGGACCCTTGCTTCTAGTCAGGGAAAGGGGGATACACTGTTAAGATAACCCCTGCTCACCCTCTAGGTAGCTTGGCCTGAGCAGTCTAGGCTATCAAAGGCAATGTGTAAAGTATTTGTACCAACACTCACAGTAACACAGTGAAAACACCACAGATTTACTCCACACCAGTTTTAGAAAAATAATGTATCTTTACTAAAAACTTCACAAGACCAAATACTACAGACAAACCAACATATAATTCAAAAGGTTACTTTAAAGATAGTTCAAGAGCTTGCAGAAAGTACTCCAGGATGTAAAAGTCAGTGTCTTGCACAATGCGACTCTCAATGCACAAAATGCGACACTTTTGTGCCCAACAGTACCTGTAGTTGCGATAAGGTTCCCAAAAGCTATAACAAGGAAGCTTGCAAAGGCGATGCGATACTCCTGAGATCCTGGGGAGGCTTTGCAGCAGCCCTGCTTCACGCAGCAGAGGTGGATGCGCCGGCTCCGATCTGTAAGGGGAGGATGCGATGACTTTGGCCTTCGTTGCGTAGGTTTCTTAGGGGGAAGCTTCACGCACAGGTTCGATGCGACACTCTTCGATGTGGTGCGATGCGTGGCGCAGCGTTGCCTTCCGGCGCCGCAACTCTCAAAGCGCCACGGAACGGGACTCTGCGTCGACGCACCCGATGACTGGAGACTTTCACGCACCGGCAGTGGTGCGGCTCGCAAGCTGGTTCTGCGACGACCCTCGCAATGTCAGGAATCTTCACGCTTCGGGACGATGCTCGACGCACTCGGCGATGCGGGGACCCTGCGTGTTGCGATGGTGCCGCGATGAAATTTTCCACGCACTCTCGTTCTTGCGACACGCAATCGGATGATGCGTTGGGTACCAGTTGCTCTTTTTCACGCTTCTGCTTCCCAGCTCCCAAAACACAGAAAACGACCTCCTGAGGCCCTAAGACTGGGCAAGCAGTCCAAGGCAGGTCAGAACTCCTTCAGCAGAGTTCCAGGGGAGCTGGTGGTGAAGTCCTTTTGTTCCTGGGACTTCTTAACAGGGAGCCAGCTCTTCTCAGGCCCTTGGAGATCAGAATCAAAAGAAGGGGACACAGCAAAGTCCTTCCCCTCTCCTTGGCAGCAAAGCAAAACAGCAAGCAGGCAGTCTTCTCCTCTTCAGTCCTTTTCAGCTTTCTCCTTGGCAGAGGTTTCTTCTTAGTTCCAAAGTGATCTAAAGTTTAGGTGTCTGGGGTCCTCTTCTTATACCCCTCCAAGTCTTTGTCTCTCTTTGTTCCAGTGGGGGGATTCCCCTGCTCAAACCGGTTCCTGGGTGTGCTCTGCTCTGGAGCACCTGGTTCCTTTCAGAGTGAGGGGCAGGGTCGTTAGACGCTCAGCAGGAGGTGGAGCCTTCTTTGTGCCAGCAGAGGCAGAGTCCTCAGCCTGGCCAGCAGGGGGTGGAGCCAGCTTTGTGTTGGCAGAGGCAGCCCTATTCAAACCCAGGGACTACTCCTCGCACCCATCTAAAGCAGATCTCCCTATTCAGCCTGCTGCTGACTCATCCAGGCTCCTGGAGCCACCCAGCCCATCACATGACACCAGTCAGCCAACCAGCACACAGGCACACAGGAAGGTTAAACAGGAGAATAGCTACTTTGTAAAAAGTGCTATTCCCACACAGTGAATTTAAAAACCATCTTGCTACAAAGAGGTATAATTAAATTCTGAACACAGAGATACCAAACTTGGATTTTCTATCTTGCCCTTATGGGAAGATAGGCATGTAAACAGCCTTCCCCATTCTATCCTATGGGCAAGATAGCCTCTCAGCAGTGAAAAACGAAAATGGCTGTAATTCACTACCAGGGCATGTTACACACCTCAGTACATGCCCTACCTTTCAGATACACTGCACCCAGCCCAGGGGGGTACCTAGGGCCACCATAGGGATGCCTGACATGTACAGAAAGGGAAGGATAAGGCCTGGTCAGTGGGTGCACTGGCCAGGTCGACATGGCAGTCCTGGACTGCACATAGGCACTGCAAGCAGGCCTAAGACATCATTTTAGCCCTACTCCTGTGGGTGGCATGATCAGTGCTGCAGCCCACTAGTAGCATTTGAATCACCAGCCCTGGCACACGCAGAGCACTTTACTAGGGGCTAACAGGTGAAACAAATATACCAATCATGGATACCAATCAATATAACAATTTACCAAGGGAGCACTTGCACTTTGACACTGATCAGCAGTGGCAAAGTGCCCAAAGCATCTAAACCAGCAAAAACGAAATCCAGCATAGCATCAAAAATACAGGAGGTAGAGGCAAAAAGTCAGGGGTAACCACGCCAAAGATGCCAGGTCTAACACGTCTCCCCTCCAGCTGAAAGTGGGGAGAACTACCCACCCTCTTGGGAGTTCTCATCGCTAAGGCAGAAAAACCTGGACAGACCATCAGCATTGGCGTGTTCTGTACCGGGGCGGTGTTCCACCGTAAAGTCCATCCCCTGTAGGGAAATGGACCACCTCAACAGCTTAGGATTCTCACCCCTCATCTGCATCAACCATCTGAGGGGCCTGTGGTCCGTCTGAACCCGGAAGTGAGTCCCAAACAAGTAGGGTCTCAGCTTCTTCAGCACCCAGACCACAGCAAAAGCTTCCCTTTCAATCGCACTCCACCTCTGTTCCCTGGGAAGTAGCCTCCTACTAATGAAAGCTACAGGTTGGTCCAAGTCCTCATCATTTAGTTGTGAGAGCACCGCTCCCACTCCATGCTCAGAAGCGTCTGTCTGCACTATGAATTCCTTGGAGAAGTCAGGCGCCTTGAGTACAGGTGCTGTACACATGGCCTCCTTCAGGGCATCAAAAGCTTCCTGGCAGGCACTGGTCCAAAACACTTTCTTTGGTAACTTCTTGGAAGTTAGTTCTGTCAAGGGAGCAACAATGGTGCCATACCCCTTGACAAAACGGCGATAGTACCCGGTGAGTCCTAAGAAGGCTCTCACCGCTGTCTGGGTCTTGGGGGGTTCCCAGGCCTGGATGGTATCTATCTTGGCTTGTAGGGGAGCCACCTGGCCGCTTCCTACTTGGTGTCCCAAATACACCACCGAACCCTGCCCTATCTGGCACTTACTGGCCTTGATAGTGAGGCCTGCACTATGCAGAGCCTTCAACACTGCGCAGAGGTGTTGCAAGTGTTCTTCCCAAGTGGAGCTGAACACAGCAATGTCATCCAGATATGCGGCGCTGAATTGCTCCAGCCCGGACAGTACCTGGTTGACCAGTCTCTGGAATGTGGCAGGGGTGTTCTTCAACCCAAAGGGCATGACACGGAACTGGAAGTGCCCCTCTGGCGTTGAAAACGCAGACCTCTCCTTGGCCCCATCAGTTAAGGCAATCTGCCAGTACCCAGAGGTTAAATCAAACGTACTGAGGTAGTTGGCAGCTCCCAACCGATCCACGAGCTCATCAGCTCTGGGGATGGGGTGCGCGTCAGTCTTCGTTACAGCATTGAGCCCACGGTAGTCCACACAAAACCTAAGTTCTGGAGTGGCACCTGGCGCAGCAGCTTTCGGTACAAGTACCACTGGGCTAGCCCAGGGGCTGCTGGAGGGCTCAATCACCCCTAGCTCCAACATCTTAGAAACCTCCTTCTTGATGCTGGCCCTGACCTTGTCAGCCACCCGGTAAAACTTCTGTTTCACAGGCATGCTATCTCCCGTGTCCACGTCATGGACACACCAGTTGGTGATACCGGGGGTCAGGGAGAACAGAGATGCAAACTGACCCAGCACATGGCGACAGTCCCTCTGCTGTTCTGGGGTCAGGGTGGGCGAGAGGACCACTCCATCCACTGACCCATCTTGCTCCTTAGCTTCCAGGAGGTCAGGAAGAGGATCGCTATCCTCCTCCAGCCCTGCATCTGTAGCAAGGAGCATTGTGATCTCAGACCTCTCAAAATGGGGTTTGAGGCGGTTCACGTGTAGGACCCTCATGGGGTTCCTGGGAGATCGCAAGTTGACCAGGTAGGTCACCTCACTCTTGCGCTCCACCACCTCATATGGCCCAGTCCACTTGTCTTGGAGCGCGCAAGGCTCCACTGGCGCCATCACCCACACCATCTGCCCAGGTTGAAATTCCATCAGAGTGGTATGCTGGTCATACCACCTCTTCATCTCATCCTGGCTGGCTTCCAGGTTCGCCTGAGCGAGGGCCCGGAAGCGCTGTGTCTGGTTGCGGATGGCCAGCACATAGCTGAAAACATCCTGGGGGGTTTTCCCAGGGGATTTCTCCCAACCCTCCTTCATCAGACTGAGAGGTCCTCTAACAGGGTGCCCGTACAAAAGCTCAAAGGGACTGAACCCTAGAGACTTTTGTGGTACCTCCCTGTAGGCAAATAATAGGCATGGCAAAAAGACGTCCCACTTCCGTCTCATGGGCTCTGTCAGCCCCATGATCATGCCCTTCAGGGTCCGGTTGAACCTTTTAACCAACCCATTTCCTTGAGGGTGGTAAGGAGTGGTGAACTTATAAGTTACCCCACACTCCTCCCACAGAGACTTCATATACCTAGAGATGAAGTTGGTACCCCGGTCAGATACCACCTCTTTGGGGAAACCCACACGGGAAAAGATCCCCATCAACGTACGGCCCACCACCGGGGCTGTGGTTGTCCTGAGAGGGATAGCCTCCGGGTACCGGGTGGCATGATCCACCAGGACCAGGATGAACCTGTTGCCTAAGGCGGTCCTGGGGTCCAGTGGCCCCACAATATCTATTCCCACCCGCTCGAAAGGGGTGCTCACTACCGGAAAAGGCTGGAGAGGGCCTTTGCATTTTCCTCCAGCCTTGCCACTTGCCTGGCAAGTCTGGCATGATTTACAAAAGGAAGCGACGTCCGTCTTCATCCCGGGCCAGTAAAAGTGGGTGGCAAGCCTTTGTCGGGTCTTGTCCTGCCCGAGATGTCCTGCAAGCGGCACTTCGTGAGCCAGACCCATTAGGAAGTCTCTGAACCCTGCGGGTACCACCAGGGTACGTGATCCACTGGGCTCAGCAAACCTAGGCTCACTATACAACAAGTCATTCTCCCAGTAGAGAAAGAAGTTCTTCGGATCAGCACCTGCTGCCTGGTTTGCAGCCTGGTGCCGCAGACCTTCAAGAGTAGGGCATGTCTTCTGCGCATGGCAGAACTCCTCTCTGGAGGGACCACCCTCTTGCTGCCAATGGGTCAGCTCAGGTATGTCCCCCAGCTCAGCTACCTGTTCCCCTGTAGGCTCCAGGGCATCCCCCGCAGGTTCTGCTCCTTCCTGGACCGTGGGAACAGCGGGGGTGGACGCACCACGCCCCTTGCCCTTCCTCTTTCTGGCAGGGACCTGGGCCACTGTTTCAGGCTCCAGGTCTGCTTCACAACCCTGTCTGGCTGCCATGGTCCGGGTGGTCACACAGACCCACTCAGGCAAACCCAACATCTCCAAATGAGCCTGGCGTTCCACCTCCTTCCATGGGGAACTCTCCAGGTCATTACCTAGCAGACAGTCTACGGGCATGGATGGACTCACAACAACTCTGAGAGGACCTGAGACCCCCCCCATTCAAAGGGAACATGTGCTACCTTGCAAAGGCGCACAGAGTTGTCAGCTGACACTACTGGGTGAAGTATGTCTGGAATGATCAGCTCCTCAGGGACCCACTGACACCTGACCGTAGTCACACTGGCTCCAGTGTCCCTGAGAGCCTCCACCCTCCTCCCATTGATGGTCACCCACTGCCTGTACTTCTTAGTGTTATCAGGGACAGGGGTTTCCTGGACCATCTCTGTGTCTCCTAAAGAGACAAGGGACATAACTGATAATCCCTCCAAATCGCTAGAAATTAAATCCCCACCAAAAGCTACACTAGCTATACCCGGGGTTTGAACACCAGAGGGTGCCTGGGATTTCTTGGGACACACAGGAGACTTGTGACCCAATTCCTGACAGTGATAACACCTAATGGGACCCTTGTTATCCGACCTGCCCTTAGGGGGCCAGGTTGGTTTGGGTTTTGACTTGGGGGGCTGGGATTGGTTACCCTGGGAACTGTTTTGGGGCCCTTGTGAGAACTCCTTTTGGTTACCCTTGTCCCCCCCACTCTTCTGCTGGGGACCCTGCCCACCTTTGGCAATGGTACCCACAATTCCTCTGTGGACCCTGGTACTGGTCCAGCGGTCCGCCTCCTTAGCAAGCTCAATGGTGTCCGTCAGCTTGCTGTCTAAAAGATGCTGGTGCAGCTCTGGAACACATAGACTACTCAAGTGCTCCCAACTAATTAAATGTAACAACCCCTTATAATCAGTTACCTTGCTGCCCTTCATCCAACCTTCCAGTGCCCGCGAGTACAGATTCACACACTCCATCCAAGTCTCAGACTCTTTCTTCTTGGAGTTCCTAAACTGCAGTCTATACTGCTCTGGAGTAAGTCCATACCTGAGACATAAGGCCTCCTTCATATTGGGATAGGTCATGGTACCTGCTAATTCTAAGGGCTCTAGAGCACTCCTCCCAGAAGCCTCAAAATTTTTCCACAGGCCCGCTCCCCAATGCTGTTCAGGCACACCATTCATTCTCAATGCTATTTCATACGATGTCAACCAGGCATAGATATCTTCACTCCTATTGTAATTCTGTACTAAATCTTTGGGGATATATACTTTACCCCCCTGCACTGGCTGTGCGCTGCCACCATTTGAACCGGACTCCACCTGCTTGGCCTTGATGTCCAGCTCCTTCATGCTCAACTCATGAGCCAAAAGCAATTTTCTTTCCTCAAAAGCAAGGGCATTCTTTTTCTCCTCCTTTGCCATTTCCATTTTCATTTTTTCCATTTCATGGTCTCTCACCCTTTGATTCTCCTCCAACTCCTCTGGAGTGAGCCCTCTACTGGAATGGGAGCTGCCAGCCCTTGAGACTGTTCTGCCCACGGGCAGATCTTGGGGCACAAAACCATCCTCTTCATCTGCATCATCCTCCTCTTGGGCCTCCCACCAGGCCTTCAAGACTTTTTGGAGCTCATCCTTTCTAGCTCCACTTTTAAAAGGGCAACCACGGTCTTTGCAGAATCGCTTGAGCTCTACAACTCCGTACGAATACAAATCCGCAATGGAAAACTCCAATTCTGCCTTCTCACTTGTTGCCACCTGAGACATGATGCTCTTGAAGAGTTACTCAAAAATAGAATAAAAAATACAGTATGTGGTTGTCTATTGGTCTGCTCTCCTAGTGATGTACACCAATTACTGTGGGTCAAGTACAAATACAAGTTCAATCCTCACCGCTGACCACCAATGTTAGATCTGGGGGTCTCTAGTTGGCAGGGTAGGTACCACTGTCCAAGTAGGGACCCTTGCTTCTAGTCAGGGAAAGGGGGATACACTGTTAAGATAACCCCTGCTCACCCTCTAGGTAGCTTGGCCTGAGCAGTCTAGGCTATCAAAGGCAATGTGTAAAGTATTTGTACCAACACTCACAGTAACACAGTGAAAACACCACAGATTTACTCCACACCAGTTTTAGAAAAATAATGTATCTTTACTAAAAACTTCACAAGACCAAATACTACAGACAAACCAACATATAATTCAAAAGGTTACTTTAAAGATAGTTCAAGAGCTTGCAGAAAGTACTCCAGGATGTAAAAGTCAGTGTCTTGCACAATGCGACTCTCAATGCACAAAATGCGACACTTTCGTGCCCAACAGTACCTGTAGTTGCGATAAGGTTCCCAAAAGCTATAACAAGGAAGCTTGCAAAGGCGATGCGATACTCCTGAGATCCTGGGGAGGCTTTGCAGCAGCCCTGCTTCACGCAGCAGAGGTGGATGCGCCGGCTCCGATCTGTAAGGGGAGGATGCGATGACTTTGGCCTTCGTCGCGTAGGTTTCTTAGGGGGAAGCTTCACGCACAGGTTCGATGCGACACTCTTCGATGTGGTGCGATGTGTGGCGCAGCGTTGCCTTCCGGTGCCGCAACTCTCGATGCGCCACGGAACGGGACTCTGCGTCGACGCACCAGATGACTGGAGACTTTCACGCACCGGCAGTGGTGCGGCTCGCAAGCTGGTTCTGCGACGACCCTCGCAATGTCAGGAATCTTCACGCTTCGGGACGATGCTCGACGCACTCGGCGATGTGAGGACCCTGCGTGTTGCGATGGTGCCGCGATGAAATTTTCCACGCACTCTCGTTCTTGCGACACGCAATCGGATGATGCGTTGGGTACCAGTTGCTCTTTTTCACGCTTCTGCTTCCCAGCTCCCAAAACACAGAAAACGACCTCCTGAGGCCCCAAGAATGGGCAAGCACTCCAAGGCAGGTCAGAACTCCTTCAACAGAGTTCCAGGGGAGCTGGTGGTGAAGTCCTTTTGTTCCTGGGACTTCTTAACAGGGAGCCAGCTCTTCTCAGGCCCTTGGAGATCAGAATCAAAAGAAGGGGACACAGCAAAGTCCTTCCCCTCTCCTTGGCAGCAAAGCAAAACAGCAAGCAGGCAGTCTTCTCCTCTTCAGTCCTTTTCAGCTTTCTCCTTGGCAGAGGTTTCTTCTTAGTTCCAAAGTGATCTAAAGTTTAGGTGTCTGGGGTCCTCTTCTTATACCCCTCCAAGTCTTTGTCTCTCTTTGTTCCAGTGGGGGGATTCCCCTGCTCAAACCGGTTCCTGGGTGTGCTCTGCTCTGGAGCACCTGGTTCCTTTCAGAGTGAGGGGCAGGGTCGTTAGACGCTCAGCAGGAGGTGGAGCCTTCTTTGTGCCAGCAGAGGCAGAGTCCTCAGCCTGGCCAGCAGGGGGTGGAGCCAGCTTTGTGTTGGCAGAGGCAGCCCTATTCAAACCCAGGGACTACTCCTCCCACCCATCTAAAGCAGATCTCCCTATTCACCCTGCTGCTGACTCATCCAGGCTCCTGGAGCCACCCAGCCCATCACATGACACCAGTCAGCCAACCAGCACACAGGCACACAGGAAGGTTAAACAGGAGAATAGCTACTTTCTAAAAAGTGCTATTCCCACACAGTGAATTTAAAAACCATCTTGCTACAAAGAGGTATAATTAAATTCTGAACACAGAGATACCAAACTTGGATTTTCTATCTTGCCCTTATGGGAAGATAGGCATGTAAACAGCCTTCCCCATTCTATCCTATGGGCAAGATAGCCTCTCAGCAGTGAAAAACGAAAATGGCTGTAATTCACTACCAGGGCATGTTACACACCTCAGTACATGCCCTACCTTTCAGATACACTGCACCCAGCCCAGGGGGGTATCTAGGGCCACCATAGGGATGCCTGACATGTACAGTAAGGGAAGGATAAGGCCTGGTCAGTGGGTGCACTGGCCAGGTCGACATGGCAGTCCTGGACTGCACATAGGCACGGCAAGCAGGCCTAAGACATCATTTTAGCGCTACTCCTGTGGGTGGCACAATCAGTGCTGCAGCCCACTAGTAGCATTTGAATCACCAGCCCTGGCACACGCAGTGCACTTTACTAGGGGCTAACAGGTAAAACAAATATACCAATCATGGATAACCAATCAATATAACAATTTACCAAGGGAGCACTTGCACTTTGACACTGATCAGCAGTGGCAAAGTGCCCAAAGCATCTAAACCAGCAAAAACGAAATCCAGCATAGCATCAAAAATACAGGAGGTAGAGGCAAAAAGTCAGGGGTAACCACGCCAAAGATGCCAGGTCTAACATACCTCTTCGCTGTTCTGACCAGACTGAGGTTTACCTCACCATATATACAACAGATCCGACTCCTGTACTCCAAACCCACGGCTTGACTATGGGTTAATGGCCTGCTCTCTACCCCATTCTCCATCACCCAAGGCACACAACAAAGTTGCCCCCTATCACCCCTCCTTTTCGACATAGCAATTGAACCGCTGGCGGCATGACTTAGACCACATCATGCTGCCAGAGCACTGGGGTTGACTTCCAGAGGGCTGATTATTTCATTATATGCTGATGACATCACACTCTATGTACATGACCCTAGGGAAAAATTAAACTACTACGCGAAATCACTAAATTTGGGGGTCAATCAGGAATACAGATCAACTAGTCTAAATCGACATTATTTCCCCTTTCCTAACCACAAATATCCCTTTCTGTTGGAATATCCCTTGTATTGGGCCAAGGCCCGGTCAAATATCTGGGGATCTGGTTAAGTTGCAACATACAAGAACACTGGAACATGAACTATGGTCGTATAGTGACTTGGCTGGAAGAGAAAGTGGCTACCTGGTCTAAACTGTCACTATCATTAGCTGGCATGATAGCAGTGGCAAAAAATGATTGTTCTCCCTAAACTATTATATGTATTCGTCAATCTCCCCCTACCATTTAACCAATCACTGTTCGGTAAACTGCGTTCCCTTATGATTTCTCTCATTTCGGCAGGTAAACAAGCCTGAGTCTTCTGGGAGCTTCTTGTTCTCCCGCTCCAACAGGGTGGGATGGGTGCGCCAGATATTCCTCTGTATGTCTACTGCGCACAGGCTCAGTTCCTCCATCACTGGCTCTACCCGACCTCATTTCAGCCCCACACAGCTGTAGAAAAAGATGGAGCTGATCCCTCCCCCCCCCCGAGGATTGCAGCATATCAAGTGCCCCAGGAATGAAGTCAATATAGTTTAGACATTGCGATGGGTATGGGAGGCTTGCGAAATAGAGCTCGCAATGCAATACTATACGCCCCGTCAATCCCACCGGCCAACAACCCGCAAATACCACCACTAATAGACAATGGCAATGAGGCAAAAGTATGGCAACTCAGTCTTAACACTTTCATGGACTTATACCCTGGTGGCACATTCCTGCCCCCCCATCATCAGTAGGGGATACCTCACCCATCTTCTCTGACCTTCTACTATACTACCAGATACAAGCATCATGTCACCAGATACATAGCATATTTCTGCACCCTCCCTCCACACTTCCGGCTCTCCAACACATGCTGACCGACCCATCCTCACGTAGACTTATCACTTGCCTCTATAACACTACACAAAGCACCACCTCGGTGGCCAAATTGAAGGCGCTTGAAGGATGGTGCTCAGAACTGCACTCGCCCATAACAGAGGAGCAATGACACTTCTGCTGCAGCCTATTAGAACTCCTGTCCCCTAATTACAAACTAAGGCTGATTCACCTTAAATTCCTCCACCAATTTTACCGTACCCCCCCTGCAGCTTTGCCGAATGGGTCTCAGGCCAGATGCCAACTGCTGTAGGTGCTGCACCCCACAGGCTTCATTACTACATCTGGCATGGGACTGCCCCACCATTGGCAGAATTTTGGGGGTAAATTTTTTATGCAATCCAAGAAATGATGGAGATAACATTGGAATCTACACCCCTGATAGGTCTCCTGGGTTACGTTAAGGATGCCCGATTGAAACTTGATGTCTCCTCAACATGCTCCTTCTACTATCCCCCCTTTTGTACCGCCTTCTACTATCTAAGCACAGAATCGCCATAGACTGTGGGAAACAGAACGCTCCCTCACTGGACACCTGGATACATGACGTCACCTATTGCCAAGTACAATGGACCACATTTTGGGATCTGATGCCACTCACGTCTAGACCTAAGGACGTTTGGGGCCCGTTTGCAACATGGCAACGGACTCATAATTCAGATCACTCCAACCCACCAACGCCATTATGATGCTAATTATCCCACACACACAGGACATGAGGTCCCACATAGCCTCCACTTACATAACCAGGTCATCCTCTGTATTTGTTAATATGATCATTGTGCTTATAATGTCGCTCTATAACGTGATACATACATTAAGTGATATATTTTGCACCTCTCTGTCACATTCTCCTGCAGCTGCGCAGACATGTGGACAAAATCCCACATTGAATTGCAGACATATCACTCTGTTACTCACCTTTGTTCTTCTGTTAATGTTGGCATCGATAGTATAAACTATGTACCACAATATTACAAATGCATGGTGTATATGTAATGAACCTTTAAATGCCAATAAAAAAAAGTCTAAGCACAATGTAAAAAGCAGATTTGTTCACATTACTTTCAATGACATAACGATGTTAGCTGTCTTGAACAAGGGGGTGCCACAGTAGAGGGTTGGATTTGGGAAGTCGCTGTATGGGCACTAGCAGAGGAGGTAAAAATCAAACTGACTAGAACAGATAACAAAATACAAGAGGCAAGAGATATTATCTATCCACCTGACGAAAGACCTCCTTGAAAACACTCCACTGTTGTACTAAAATATTAATTTGTTTTTTGAATGTATTGGCATTGTAACATGCCATAGAATATACTGTTCAAAAAACTCTGAGTGATACACTCAATATACCTGTACCGCTCAGGGCAAATTTACTGCAATGAAACTTTACACACAACAACATTTTTTGATTCTTATAGTTTAAAATGTAATAAATACTTGTTTAAAGAAAAATAACCAGAAGTATGTAGCTACCTGAAAAGCTGTGAAAATCCTACATAATCCTCACTTAGGGCCTCATTTATGAGAAGTGACGCATCGCTGCGTGAAAGCAGCGTTGCATCACTTCTCAGTGCACCCTCCTTGCGACATGATGGATGCATCATATTTACTGTGTGACGCATCATGTCGCAAGGAGTTACAGATACGTCAGTATTTCTGATGTATCTGTAGGCGCAAATGTTACGCATTGCTGGAGTGTGTCACAAAAGTGACGCAACTCCAGCAATGTGTCCTTTCAGATGGGGCAAGTCCCATGTGAAAGGGCCTGCAGCAGGTGTAAGATATTGACGCATTTGCACCCTAGAAGTGGCACAGTGAAATCTCGTAGATTTCACTGTGTCACTTCTACGAGGCTTACCTACGTGGGAACGCCCACCCTGCATACATTATACCTGGCGCAGGCATAATGTGGTGCAGGGGTTTACAAAGTGACGCATCTGCTCAGATGCGTCACTTTGTAAATAGGGCGCAACAGGAGGCATGTTTTACGCTGCCGATGCATCACAAAAGGTGACGCAACGGAAGCGCAAAACTGTCTCAAGGCCTCATAAATAAGGCCCTTAGATAGCAATATCACAACACATGAAAGGCGCTAAGCAGCTGTAAATGATGGCTGGGACCTGGAACACAGGAACTGAATTTAATTCCATTATCCTGCACACCAGTTACAACTGACTTCTCACCTATAGCTAGGAGTAAACAAGCGACCCTCTTCTGAATCTCAGTAATGATCTGTTAGACAAGATGTCCCAAGACATTAAGCATAAAGAATCTAGGAGTAGATTTGCACAAATAAAAATAGCACAATGCAGCGCAACAGTCAAATTTGTGGTGTTGCACTAAGGAAGACAGCAGAGCCTTATATACAAATATAGCCTGCTGCTGTTCCCTTCTTTCACCTTGGCTCTTTCTAGCAAAGGTTTTGAATTGGAAGGAAAGTGTTCCAGTACAAAATCATATGCAAAGACAATGTCTTTAACATTTCACATATTGGATATTGTGGTAGTAAGAACGAATAGGTAAGCATAGATTTACTAATTGATATGGCATTGTTTTATTTGTTGAAGGGGTGAGAACCCACTTCAAAGAATAATCACAATCCTTGCCTGTGATTAACCACAAATATCAGTATTTAAACCTATGTCTAACCCTCTGGTAGGTTCTTGGCACAAAACAGTCAGGCTCAACTTAGAGGCAATGTGTAAAGTATTTATTCAGGATTCAAACAGTAATAAAGTGAAATTACAACACAGAAAGAATCTCAAACCAATTTAGAAAAATACAAAAAAGTTTCATAAGCAAAATGACTCCAAAATGAGGAGAACCAAGTTTATTAGTTTTAGAGTGCAGGTTAAAAAAAGCACCAACTGAGGCAATGTGGTTACAATAGACCTGGTCACAAGTTCATGCTGGCTGCAATGGAGTGCGGGCTGGATATAGGACAACGTTCATCCCACAGGTGACTTTACCTTCTGACTGGTGTGGAGTCTGTGTGGCGTTACTTTGCAGATACCTGCATACCTCTGTGCTGGTTTTAGTGAAGCTTTCAGTCTGGAGCCGCATGAAGTGGTTCGGCGGCGCTCTGATTTGCTCGGCATCAGATCCAGTGAAACCTTCAATTAGGCACAGAGCAGTGCACTCTGACTCCAGCCAAGGATCCAGGGCCCAGAGGACAGCACTTGGGAGTTGGGACTTACTCCTACAGAGGCCAGCAGAGGGGACCAGGTTGGCTCCATGTAGTAAGGGAAATGCCTCTTGAAGCTTGGTGAGTCCCTGTCACTCAAGCAGGAGGTCAGCATCTGATCCTTGGAGTCACTTCTGGAGTCCTGGGTTCAAGCAAAGTAGGCCCAGTCTTCCTTCCTCAGACAGCAGGGCAGTCCATATTAATCTTCTCAGGTCCAAGAGTGTTCTGATCCCTCTACCCTAGGTTTGGCTTCAGCCTGACTAGTGGGACAAATGGTAGGGCAAGGCTTTGCATTAGGGCTCTTTGTGTGTGCTGGGACAGATTTCTTTTAAGTGTAAACAGGGCGAGGTACAGCTCATCCACAGTTATTCTGCCAGGAAGATCTGCTCCCCTCTACAAGCAGGCACCTTTGTCAACTGTGGCCCAAATACACATTCCACAGAGGGGAACCCACCATCAACAGCAACTGACCACTCACAGAAAAGCCAAAAAAGTTTAGGCAGGGAAATCACAACTTTCTAAAAGTGATATTTTCTAAATATTAATTTAAAATCCATTGTTGCTATTAAAGAGGATTTTAAATGACAATTAAAGAATGGAAGATGCATTTCTCTAGCTATTCCCAAATGAAATTAGAACCTATTACATCTAATAAAGTAAACCAGTGTTAGTCTATGAAAGGCCTGCCTTGGGAGAGTGAAAAACGATTTGGAGGTTTTTCGCTAGCTTGACATGTAAAAGATTAAATATATATGTCCTACATGTTACATACCCTGCACCCTGCTCTATGAGCCTTTATGGCCTACTTCAGGGGTTACATAACTATTAAAAAGAAAGATCATTGTTTGCCAAAGTGGTTAGTTCACCATGTTGAAATATCAGTTTAAAACTTCACTGCAGGCTGAAGTGGTAGAAATGAAACATGCTTTAGGGAGCTACTTTGGTGGGTAGCACAATGCATGCTGCAGGCCACTAATAGCATTTAATATACAGGCCCTTGGTACCAGTAGCAGCATATAGTAGGGCCTTATAAGTAAATTAAATGTTACAATCAGGTGCATGCCAATTTTACCCCGTATAAAGGAAAGAGTACACACTTTACCTCTGGTTGGCAGAGGTGATGTGCACAGAGCCCTAATGCCAACTAAAACAGGTTCAGCTACACAAGGCAAAATCCAGAGGAATACAGTGCAAAAGATAGTCTTTTCTAACACTGTTCATAACTTCACATTATGTACCTAATTACTTGACATGAGAGAAAACAGTTGGAAAGAGATCTGATAACTGTAGACACTGACGTGCTTCAGATGTACAATGAGACATTTCCTCTGATCTTAAGGTCAAAGCTCTCACACCCCATTATTATGAAAGTATGATAAGGCTTATTGACTCATTAGCACCAAAGAAACTTAAAGAACAGAAAATCCAAAGATCATCATCACACTGGTTTTCAAAACAATTAGTGGAAGCAGGGACTCTTGTAGATCATTTAGGGCCTGATTACCAGTACGTCGTTCCAGGGACCGCAGTACCGTCTTTGGTGGTCTGATCGCAGCCTCATCAGCTGTCAGGCCACCCGATTACAGGTGTGTGGTCGGACCACCGCATCACCATCTCCAATCTGTCACCACCACCAGGATCATAGCTCCTGTAGCGGTAGCGGTGTGGACAGCGGCAGTCAATGGAGGTGGTGCTGACATCGGCACCACCTCGGCCATTCCGATCTGCCTTTCCGCCAAGCTTTCCATGGTGGGCACACCGCCATGAAAAGGTTGACATTAAGGCAGGTAAGGAGGCCATAAACATGGCCTCAGGGAGAGTTAGCCTATAGGGACTGTGGCTGGGCTCACATGTTGTGCCCCCCTATGTTTGTACTGTTGTGTCAGCACTGTTTGCCAATCACAACATGGTACATGTCAACAGAGCACCGGGCGTGGAAGTGGCACTGCACTTGCATGTACTTCAGGCACTCTCTATGAGCCAAAGCATGCTGCCGCCGTGGCACAGATGCCTCAACACAACAACAAAGAGAGGGAGAGGGAGAGAATCACTTTTGTACCCCCTAGTATACTTGTATAAACAACGAAAGAGTGAATTAGGACTAAGAAAGGCTAATGTAAAACAACAGCGTGGGAAAAACCAAAAGGATTTTATAGAAGAACCCTCACTCACCAACCTAGTTGGTGACATGCTTCATCATCGGGTTCCCACCAAGGTGGCCGAGTGCCTCCCTGGTGTGCTGCGACGCCTGAGTTACAGCGGAGCTGGTTTTAGATGGATAGGTGGTGATGGACGTGAATTTAAAAGGTAGATGGTTTTAACCAATAACAATTTTTATTCAAGGTAAACCAAAGACTGTTAAAAATCAAGTGAGACGGACAAGAATTGGTTGGTTAGGATAACCACAGGTTGTCCAGTTAAGGTCAGTGCAAAGAAATGGTCGACATGGTGGAGACCTCTGCTCCACACGCGAAGTCTGCGGAGGCAAACCTTCGCACACTGTGTAGCGGAGCGGAGTTGGCCAGCCCCCGCCTCCACCCTCCCATTATAACAAGTAATTAAACATTACTAAAAAAATAAATGTAAAACTACTTACCTGTACTGTGGCGTTTCCGGGCTGCCCTCCTCCTCTTCTTCGCCGTCTCGCTAATGCTTGTGAAAATTGCGCATGCGCACACGCATGCGCATTTCTTGCCATTCCTTAATTGTGACTTGCAATTTGCGAGTCGCAATTAAGGAATGTGTAGGAATCGCAGTTTTTTTTGCGATTCCTACATGCATAGGTTTTTGCGATTCCTTAATTGCAGTTCCTTATTAATCGCAATTGAGGAATCGCAAAAGCCATCCTTGATGCACGTGCCAGTAAGAGTAATGAAATTTGCAAAAGACGAGAGATCTTCTGCATTTTTGTACGTGATACATAAAAAAGAGGAATTAACAATGAGATCCCTTGGGAGAACTCTATCAGATACAATACCTAGTTCTGACAGTCACTTCTTTCTCATACATTTACTTTTCTTCATTTTGTGTACCCCATTCACTGTCGCGGAAAGGGGTTCTCCCCTGATATTAGCCAACCTACAGGTTAGACTCCATTTTATGTATCATGAGGCCTGACGACGGCAGTTTCCATACTGTCCATCTTGCACCACTTTCTAAAAATGTAAACTTCATTCCGGACTTATTCTTGACTTATTCCAAGACATTGATTTTTTTATTTTCTTTGCATCATTATTATAAAAAGTTTTTTCCCTTGTTTGTTTATGTGATTCTTTAACTGTTTTGCAGCATTTGTTATCAAGGTTAGGGGTGCCGCATTTCGAATATAACGCTGTCATTTGACAGCGCTAGACATTCTCACTATGTGGTCAGTTCCTGTTTTCAGCAGAGCAAGTCCTCTTTTCTTGTTTAGCTGTTTCTGGCCTCATTCTGCGGGATGCCTCTAGTCAGGTCTGACGTAGCGCGTTTCATTCACGTTCTATGCCACGCCATTTAAACACCCCTGTTTTTTCATCAGTTCAGAGTTTCCCGAAACATCGTTCGCGGATTCACACACCCGGTAAGTTTTATTGTTGTATGTCTTTATTTATCGTGTTGCAGACCGCCAGCTCCCTTCATAGAGAGGATACAATATCGAAGGTTTAGTGTTTCTTTCCTTTATGACCTTACTGCATGCTGCAAGGCATGTAAAGTCGTTTATTTACTTTACTGTGGCTGGCTTTCTACCAGCATATATCCACTCATTTTTTCATTCCTCTGACAGTTGAGGCACCCAGCCCACAGGCATTCTCACATGTTAATGCTAATATGAAGACTCTCCTGTCTCGTCTTGGATAAAAAAGACTTTACTGAATATAAATCGAACAAGACTGCTCTTCTGTGGTGTTTTAACTTAAACGCCACATAAAGACACATTCTAAAGGTATTTTCCATTACACCTGCATCCTTTTTCTCATAGTTTTCTCTTCATCATTGTTTGTAAGACGCTAATTTCAATACATTTCTTTTAAGTTTGTAGATCATGTCACAGTGTTCGTTGTTAACCTATTGGATCAGACATCTATAAAAACCCATTCTGTGGGGTCATTCGTCTTATTAATAAGGTATTAACTATTATGACAGCTATCTGTTCCTTTTTCTTTGAGCCCTTTGGTATACTTCATTTGCTGTCAATTGACTATCTTTAGGCTCATTCTGTCTGTATCAATTCAAGATATTCATTTTCCTGGCACGGCTGGATGCTCTCAAGCAATCTGCCTTGAAGTATATCTTCCCCGACCTTTAATGTATGGTCCTGGTGAGTAATCCTTATTTCTTACTATAATATCTTATCTATTTCCTTATAATATCCAGGGTCCTAATCTTGGGACTTCTTTCTCTGTTTTTCCATTTATTTGTATCACATTGTATAATTTTTGTCTATTTCTATAGTACCATTTCCTTTGGTGCACTTCTCTGCATGTAGGACTCAGCATCACTGGTGGTGTTAGAGGCAGGTTAGGGAAACTTCAGTGGTTGGGTGATACTGTGACTCATTGTACCCATTACTTTTTAGGCATTTAACTTTCAATGTGTTGTCCTGACGAAGGCGAAAGGTTTGCCGAAACGTGCGTTGATACATTGATGATCCAACATTGTATCGTTTTTATTGATCAACATTGTGTTTTTGTACACCATTAATTGTATTGTCTTCCTGTCTTTAGTGATACGTTTTTACATATTGTGATGGTGTATTTCTTTCCTATCAAGACATCTATAACTTTATTATGTTTATTGAGATATAGTTTCATGATTTTGTTTGTCAAACATTGTGTTTTATTGTACTGTTTCTTTATCTATGTTCAGTGTTGATTGAAATCAAGCCCCATGAATTCATGTATTTTTGTAATTATTTTTTGTACTAAATAAAATTAACTTTTTATAATTTCTCAGTGGTGCATTGAGTTGAAAGATATCATTGTGGGCTGATGGTCTACCACGTCCTTGACTGAGTAGTTGCCTAGGAATCTTAATGAACAAAAATATCATGGTAAAGAATGTCATTTTTAAGAGTATAATGTTGGGGGTAAGTAATACAGTTTTTGAGAATATCATTGTTTTTAATATCCTTTGCAGTAATAGATGTGCAAAAAATATTGTTTTTTAAATTATTTTAATGTGATTTAGTTATTGCATTAATTTTAGTTGTTAGTATTGTTGGTAAAATGTATAAAATATATTTTGTAATTGTACGTGATTTAGTAATTCTTTTGTTATAAGTAATTTATAGTGCTATTGGGACTATTGGATTTATAGGGGTATGAGGTGGGTTGTTATTTAAATGAAAAATATTTGTGTAATTTTTTTATTTTTCATTCTTAATTTTTTTTTATTGTTTTAATGGTGTATGTTTTATATGTTGAATTTAAAATTGTAATTTTTATTTTAGATTTATTAATAGTGACAATAAGCTATATTTTAGTAGCAGGTTGTTGGATTTGTTTTGTGGATTTGTTGGATTTGTGGGGGTGATGGAGCAAGGACTCATTTAAAAGTGACTTGCTCGGAAGCAATCCTCTCCTATAATTCATAACTTCATACTAATTGGTGCCGATCACGATCCGGTAAAAAATTCCCCCGTGCGACTCGTATCGGGTCTTTTTACCGTACGAATCGTACAAGTGCCGTACGAACTGGCAATCACGATTCGCATGGTAAAAAGTCCATACGAACCGCACCGGGAATCATTCCCCACTCGTCCTCGGGTCGGAAAATGTGTCCGACACGTCCTCGGACGATTTACTTTACAAACGTAAAAATCCAAGTCCGACCGAGGAATCACGATCCATCTTGTGCGTCCAAGCCTACAACCGTATGGAAAAAACACCGTCCGCACCGAACACCAATAGCAACCATGGAGACATGTGCCCGCATACGCGCCCAACACTCCCCCCAGCCCCCGTACGTCCGACACGTACCCCCGTATATGTATACCCCCACTCGTCTATGTACACCCCAGTACGTTCCAGTCGCACCCCCACCCCAGTACGTGTCGTACCACCGTCAATGTACACCCCCCCACCCCTGTACGTGTCGTACCACAGTCTATGTACATCCCAGTACGTTCCAGTCGCACCCCCACCCCAGTACGTGTCGTACCCCCCGTGTACCTACACCCCAGTATGTTCGAGCCACACCCCCACCCCAGTACGTGTCACAGCCCCGTCTACCTACACCCCAGTACGTTCCAGTCGTACCCCCACCCCAGTACGTGTCGTACCACCGTCAATGTACACCCCCCCACCCCTGTACGTGTCGTACCACCGTCAATGTACACCCCCCCCTGTACGTGTCGTACCCCTGTGTACCCCCACCCCAGTACGTGTCGTACCACCGTCAATGTACACCCCCCCACCCCTGTACGTGTCGTACCACCGTCTATGTACACCCCAGTACGTTCCAGTCGCACCCCCACCCCAGTACGTGTCGTACCCCCCGTGTACCTACACCCCAGTACGTTCGAGCCACACCCCCACCCCAGGACGTGTCACAGCCCCGTCTACCTACACCCCAGTACGTTCCAGTCGTACCCCCACCCCAGTACGTGTCGTACCACCGTCAATGTACACCCCCCCACCCCTGTACGTGTCGTACCACCGTCTATGTACACCCCAGTACGTTCCAGTCGCACCCCCACCCCAGTACGTGTCGTACCCCCCGTGTACCTACACCCCAGTACGTTCGAGCCACACCCCCACCCCAGGACGTGTCACAGCCCCGTCTACCTACACCCCAGTACGTTCCAGTCGTACCCCCACCCCAGTACGTGTCGTACCACCGTCAATGTACACCCCCCCACCCCTGTACGTGTCGTACCACCGTCTATGTACACCCCAGTACGTTCCAGTCGCACCCCCACCCCAGTACGTGTCGTACCCCCGTGTACCTACACCCCAGTACGTTCGAGCCACACCCCCACCCCAGGACGTGTCACAGCCCCGTCTACCTACACCCCAGTACGTTCCAGTCGTACCCCCACCCCAGTACGTGTCGTACCACCGTCAATGTACACCCCCCCACCCCTGTACGTGTCGTACCACCGTCAATGTACACCCCCCCTGTACGTGTCGTACCCCCGTGTACCCCCACCCCTGTACGTGTCGTACCACCGTCAATGTACACCCCCCCACCCCTGTACGTGTCGTACCACCGTCTATGTACACCCCAGTACGTTCCAGTCGCACCCCCACCCCAGTACGTGTCGTACCCCCCGTGTACCTACACCCCAGTACGTTCGAGCCACACCCCCACCCCAGGACGTGTCACAGCCCCGTCTACCTACACCCCAGTACGTTCCAGTCGTACCCCCACCCCAGTACGTGTCGTACCACCGTCAATGTACACCCCCCCACCCCTGTACGTGTCGTACCACCGTCTATGTACACCCCAGTACGTTCCAGTCGCACCCCCACCCCAGTACGTGTCGTACCCCCCGTGTACCTACACCCCAGTACGTTCGAGCCACACCCCCACCCCAGGACGTGTCACAGCCCCGTCTACCTACACCCCAGTATGTTCCAGTCGTACCCCCACCCCAGTACGTGTCGTACCACCGTCAATGTATACCCCCCCCACCCCTGTACGTGTCGTACCACCGTCAATGTACACCCCCCCCTGTACGTGTCGTACCCCCGTGTACCCCCACCCCTGTACGTGTCGTACCACCGTCAATGTACACCCCCCCACCCCTGTACGTGTCGTACCACCGTCTATGTACACCCCAGTACGTTCCAGTCGCACCCCCACCCCAGTACGTGTCGTACCCCCCGTGTACCTACACCCCAGTACGTTCGAGCCACACCCCCACCCCAGTACGTGTCACAGCCCCGTCTACCTACACCCCAGTACGTTCCAGTCGTACCCCCACCCCAGTACGTGTCGTACCACCGTCAATGTACACCCCCCCACCCCTGTACGTGTCGTACCACCGTCTATGTACACCCCAGTACGTTCCAGTCGTACCCCCACCCCAGTACGTTCCTGGCGCACCCCCAACACAACCTCCTAAGTACGGAGCGCACCCCATGCCCCAACATCACAACCGCATGTACGAGTCGTACAAAGCCACACACAAGGACCAAATCGTACAACCAAATGGCCCATGTACACACCGTACACACGCACAAAACGCACGTACACAACAAGGACAAAACAAAACAACTCAACAATACACCATTCGAAAGGCACACAGCCACTAAACATGGCCAACAACCACTAAAATAACACAATCACAGACCTGCAACTGTCAAAAACAAACAGAGGCCCAATACACCACCACTCCTTATAACACACCCACCCAAAATTCAAACACTGCCACACCCACCCATGTGTGGTAAATAAAATAAATATTACCGGACTGAATTTCATGCGGAATCTTAAATTAAAGTAAATAGCTCAAAATAACAAGAGGCAGAATCCGTGGTATAAGAGGTTTTCTAATGGGCTTTATTCCATTCAAAATGGCCGACTCGAGTGGCGGCCTTCAGGTTCCGTCACCACGAGGGTTCAGGAAGTGAAGTACAATAACTTATTAACAGACATACATTTTTATAATAAGTGCATTACAATGAAACGAATGTAGAAGGCGTAACATTTGATAAGAAAAATGACGTAACAGTGACATAATCGAAACTAGGCGTAATAAGGAATAAAAGAAACATAATTGGCTTGCATTATCAGACATAGGTGGATCTATAAGATAATACTTGGCATAGATGCGCGCGCAGCAGCATGACGTGTAATTGACGTGTAACTAGGGGGTGAAGGGGACTTGACATTTAGCTCTACATGTGGAGACGAGAAGTCTGGGGTCAAGTCATCCTAATCCCAAATCATATCTAACATCCTATGTTTAAAGAACTATGTTATCCACAAGGAAGAGACTCTCGGACAGAATCTATTCTATACTGACTATGTGCGTGTACAAGCGTCTAAGTGTCTATATGAGATGCGAGGGGCAGAAAACTTTCCATAGCAACAGGGCTATGAATCACTTGCATGAAGACAGAGAAGCCTGGCCTTTTGCTTGGTAACTGGAGGAATGTTTACTTAAACTACTAGGCAAGAATGCATCGGCTGAAGAGCAAAATAGATAATTCGAAGGTGAAATACAACTTCTTGGCAGACAGGCGAAAACTGGCCGAGGCAGGCACCGTTAGCTGCACAGAGAGTAGGACAAAGTTCATGGATACAGATGCGAGCTCAAGCTGAAGCTGTCAGAGACAGAGAGCAGGGAAAGGCTTTGAGGACAGAATCGGGCCTACTCGCCTGAACTGTAAAAATGGAGTAACTTGGCCATATAAAGTCGGTGGCCTTTTATACTTAGGAATCGAATATCCAGCCCATTGATGGCGGATCTGACAGAGAACATGTTGACGGTAGACACACATATGTTTGCGTCTTAGAAACTGGAACTGGAGGGAACATACATGTACTTGTAACATGCATATAGAACCGTTGGGGTCCAAGATAGGGGACATAACTGACCAGGAAAATCCACATTTCCACATTCCCTCCTTGTCCCCTTCTTGCCCTTCACGAGACATCAATCTTCATCATTCCATCGATTTGCTCATGGAGCATCATTTCTTCTTCCTTCTTCTTCCGGGATCTTGAGCGAAAACCTTGATGTGGAATACACGATGTGGCACACAGACCACAAATCGCTGGTCCACATTGCAAACATATGCAACAACTGAAAAGCATAAGAAGGCCAATACCTAGGAAGGATAGAACTCTCCATCCCCAGGCTGATATCACACTCCAAAACCACCCGGACCACGTCCAAGTGCCTGGATTCTCGTGTATCTGGCTTACAATCTTATGAAGGCGTGTTATAGCTTTATATACAGATGGCGAATTTTCTGGTATGAAAATGCAGCAGCTGGATCCGATGACCCTGCAAGCTCCGCCCCTATCGGCCAGGATGACGTCAAGGACAAGACGATTCTGGAGAACAACAATTCTCATCACTGATTGTTCCTCTGTCAGATTGCCTAGGGCGGCTATAGTCTCGTTTACTACAGCTTCAAGAGTCTTGGTGAGTCTGCGTATCAGCTTACTATTTGATATTGTACCTATATAGGGAAAGATACCTTTATTGAAATCTACATACTTGTCCCATGCCGTCTCAGTATAATCGACAACTGGGAGATCTCTTCGCTCTCTATTGTGTACTAAATGAACATTTCGATAATAATCAGGAGGAGCTAGGAAAACAGGTGGCAGAAGGAATGCTATGTAACAGGTACCATCCCAATCTAGAGGCAGACGCATATATGCCGTCTGACCACATATAAAGTAAGAATGGCGAGAAGCTCTAAATGAAGATTTGCCTTGATCACTATATTCTACTGTAGTAACGCATTGGCTATGGCCCATATGTATGGAACCAACTTTTCTCACACATAATTCACCCTTTACTGGAAATACTGACATAGTGGGCAGAATTAGTTCAACTTCGGATTTGACATTCAAAATCATAAGATTAGGCGTAAAATTACCTAATTTATACACTTCATTTTCTAAATCAGTTCCTGTTCTACTGGGGTGACCCTCCTTATTAGGGTGACAGACTTTGAATAAAACTAGATTTAGATTTCCCCATATCCAATGTTGTTGATAAACTGCTGTGTCTGGGTCTATGGAATTTAATAAACTAAACCATGCTCCACAGGAGCCATTGCGTGTAAATGGATGTGGAAAGAAAGGCAGAACTCCTTTGTTATTCTGATAGGGAGGGAGTCGGCCACACACCCAACAATTGGTCGCATTACTAGTCTGATGGGAATGATGTAACATACTAATGAATGTGTTATTGCGCAGCGCAAGTCTATAGGACAACTCATGTGGCGGTAGGTCACTAAAAGAATGTTCATCAGTTATATTGAAAACACGTTTAGAAACAGGATGATATATGTGCAAAATCATACTCGTAATAATTACTAAAATACTCAATAAAAACAAAATTAATAATGTCACAATACAGTGGTTACGCAGTAATTTACAATAAGCATGTCGTTTCATTATGATTCTGGACTCTGCATCATTCAGACCTAAGGGATACATGTCGGGACAGATTCAACCGCTTCACCTTGGAGAGGACTTAAACAATCAAATCGTCCGACAGTTTAGATCTGGACCTGAGTTTCTGTTTATAGCACTGAGAGTCATTTTGTTCAACAAAAGGAAGTTTTGAATCAGTCTGTGAGGGAGTGTAGGGCACAGTGTCTATATCTGAAGGTAGTCCATGAAATTTTTTTATATGGGTGGAATGCACCCATCCTTTCCGTCCTTCGATCTTCACAGCTGTTCTGGTCGTCAGCAGGACCTGCTTAGGCAACTTCCACCTAGGATCCAATTGGCTTTTCCTATCAAAATTCCGAACCAGGACAAAGTCCCCGGGGACCACGTCATGGGGTTTCACCTCAGTGTTGTCAGGAAAAGCTGCGACCACCTGTGAACGAGAAGATTGTAGTGCAGACATCAAGGAAGCCAGGTAATCTGTCAGCATATTACAGTCAACATCAGTTATTTTACGGGGTATAGGCGTCCCCCACATATTCGGTGGTCTACCAAAGATCACCTCATACGGGGATAGCCCTGTTCGAGAGTGTGCTACCATTCTCATGTAGAATAGCGCAACTGGTAAGGCTACTATCCAGTCCACACCTTTTTCCTGACATATTTTGGACAATCTGATTTTTAAAAGTTGATTATGTCGTTCCACGAGACCTGCTGCCTCGGGGTGTCGGACACAGTGGAATTTCCACTGATATCCCAACAAAAGTGAGACATGTTTCATTAATTCGGATGAGAAAGGCTGGCCGTTATCTGAATATACAACACGTGGTAAACCGTACCGTGGGAAGAATTCTCGAACTAGCTGCTTGGCAGTAGTCGGGGCAGTGTAATCTGATACGGGATACGCCTCTGTCCAACGGGAGAGAGCGCAGACAACTACGAGGACATATTTGAATCCTCGACAACGTTCCATCTGAATATAATCCATCTGGAGGACTTCAAAAGGATGGTCAGGAGGCTGAAATCCACCCTGCTCTACGGGAACACTCTTTCCTGGATTAAACTGACAACATATCATACAGGTACGAACTTTTTGTTTAGCTGCTGCTCGTAAATGTTTGTTGAACCAAATGTGCTGAATGCTGTCTAGCATAGCCTTCTCTCCTAAATGTGCTGGACTGTGAACTGTAGCTATAATGGCTTGAACCATGGAATCAGGGAGAAACCATACAGATTTCTCTTTCGTCATCCATCCTTGATCTGTCTGGATCCCTCCTAGTTCAGTCCACTTCTTTATTTCTTCTGCTGTGGCATGTGTCTGTATGTCAATTACATCAAGTGTGGGATCCTTAATTGTCATACACTGTGTTGGTGTCTGAACTATTGGCTTTGTCATGTCGGATGTGCGATTCTGAGCAGTCTGTTTGGCTGTTCTGTCAGCTAAATCATTGCCTTGAGAAATGATATCAGTAACCTTCGTGTGTGCTTTACATTTCATAATTGATATTGCAGTCGGTAAATGAATCGCGTCTAACAGAGCATGAATGAGGGACCCGTGTTGAATATGTGTTCCATGAGAAGTTAAATAACCCCTCTCCCGCCAAAGCACTCCGAAGTCATGTACGACTCCAAATGCATAACGTGAATCAGTATATATGTTGACTTTCTTGTCCGTGGCTTGAATACAGGCTTGTGTTAGAGCAACAAGTTCTGCTGCTTGGGCTGACAAAGTATCTATACAATTTGTCTCAATAACTTCAGTGTCTGTTGTGACTGCATATGCGGCAACTAAATTTCCTGTACTTGTCCTCATACACGAACCATCTACATATAACGTCAGGTCTGGATCTAGCAATGGAACGTCTGTCAAGTCTTGTCTAGGTTTCGTCTTTATTTCAATGATTTCAACACAATCATGAGCTAGTGGGTCTGTTCCAATTACAGGTAATAGTGTAGCAGGATTCAATGTATTACACCGTCGGATCTCTATGTGTGGTTGAAACAATGTCAGTTCATAACCAGTAAGTCTTGCTATGGTCAAGTGTTGTGTTTGTGTTCGGTTCACAAGAACCTCTACTGCATGTGGTACTTGTACTGTCAATGGGTGTCCTAATACTATGGCATCGCTTTGTCTAATTGCTAAAGCTGTCGCTGCCACTGATTTCAGGCATGCAGGCAAAGCCTGAGCTACGGGATCTAATGTACTGGAAAAATAAGCACATGGCTTGCGTGATCCTGCTTGATCCTGAGTGAGTACTGATAAGGCAGTACCTTCGCGTTCTGTAACAAAGAGTGTAAAATGTTTGCTATAACATGGTGTTGCTAAAACAGGTGCTTGACATAAAGCTTCCTTTAGGCTTTCAAAAGCTTGTGTATGTTCCTGAGTCCAAGGGAGAACAGTCGATGTGGCTGCCTCCTGTGTGGTTAACTGAATGAGTGGTTTTGCTAGAAATGCGTACTGAGGGATCCACTGTCTACAATATGAAGTGAGGCCTATAAAAGCCCGCACCTCCTTTTGTGTCTGGGGTATTGACATGTTAGCAATTAACTGGATGCGATCTGGTGTAAGCTGCCTTCCCTCCTTGGACAGCGAGTGACCAAGATAAATAACTCGCTGAACACAGAATTGCAGCTTAGAAGGGGACACCTTGTGCCCCTTGTCGGCTAGGAAATGTAAAACTGTCAGAGAAGCTTTTTCACATTCTGGCTCGCTTCTCGCGGTGATCAGCAGATCATCGACATATTGAAGCAGTGCTGTATTGACTGGCATGTGGATACTGTCAAGTTCTCGTTTCAGTGCTTGGCTGTAGATGCTGGGGCTTTCTGTAAATCCTTGGGGAGCGCGTGAGAATTTAAAGCTGCGCCCATTTAAGCTGAATCCGAACAAGTATTGGCTTTCCGGATCTATTGGGACGCTGAAAAAGGCATTCTTGAGATCAATTACAGTAAAGAATGTTGCTTCGGAATCAATTGCTGTCAATAACGATGATATATCAGGGACCACAGGGAATTGTGGTACAATACACTTGTTTAGTTCACGCAAATCAATAACCAATCGGTACACTGGTGGAGCAGTAGGATCAGTTCGTTTAAGAATCGGAATTATCGGTGAATTACATACATTGGAGTCTGTTTCTACAACTACTCCCTGGGCAATTAGCTCATCAATGATTTTCAGCAAAGCCACTACAGCATCATGCGGTAACTTGTATTGTCGCATTCGTGGTAGTACCACTCCTGCTTTCAGTGTGACTCGATAGGGTGTAATGTTCATGCAGCCAACATCCGTAGGGCCTTGTGCCCATAGATGTACTGGTAAAGTCTGTAGTCGGGGATCCATGTCTCTAGACACATAGTGACCTTTAAAATCACGTAAAAACAACCTTACTCCTTCCGGAGAACAACATATTATGGCTCCTAGTGCTTTCAGAGTTTTAATTCCTAACAGATTTTCTGGGCATGATTTAGTAAGCAATAAATCTGTAGTTCGTGTCAAAGGTCCTATCGTAAGTGGTAGAGGCTTTGATACTTCATTAACAATAGGTTTTCCTGAAAAACCAAGGGAAACATTTTGAGAGCCTGAGAGGGGTGCCCCTGGAACTTCACTACGTTTTATAGTTGTTCGACTTGCCCCTGTATCGAGTAAGAATTTTCTATCTTGACCTAATAATTAACTATGTACATAAGGTCCTTCTTGATCTACAGGAATCTCGATAAGTGGTAAGTCAACTTCCCTCTCTAGGCTGGTTCATGCGTAACGCTGGTATTCAGGGTATTCATACTGTGCAGTCTGATACAGTTGTCGTGTTGCGGTTTGTGTGGCAGTAGCAGGCAACGGTGGTGCAGCTGGCACAAACTGTATGGGTTGCTGTGAGGCTGGCATGGACTGTTGCTGAACTGGCACGGACTGTCCATGCAGCATAGCTCCTTGTTCATTCTGATCTTGTCTAACTAATCGTGGTCTCTCCTTTGTAATGCCTGTAGCTATATTACGTTTCAGGACTGGACAATCGTGTACATGATGGCCCAGTTGTTTACAGTAATTGCAGGTTCCTTTTACAGGAACTGCAGAATCACCAGAATGTGTCACACTCTTTTTGTGACCATCTGCTGGTACTGTCTGAGAAACTAGCATTTTCATTTTTGTATCCTTCATGCGTCTATGCTCGTGTTCTTGTTCATCCCTAATTCTATTGTGATGATACTGTAACATTTGTAGCATTTGCGACGGAGTGTTACTTTGCCAGGTACTCTCGAATTTCAATATTCTATTCTTTACTGGAGGTAATGCATTTTCCACTAATTTTGTCACAAATAAATGTGGATATGAGTCACTACTTGCTTTTATACCACTATTTATACCAAAACATTTTTCAAATCGAGCATAATAATCGCTTGTGTCTTCATCTTGCTTTTGTTTGCAGGCTGTGATTGCACCCCAATCTTCCTTTTTTGTAGTTAATAAACGTGGCAGTACCTGTACTAGTAAACCTGGTAATAGTTTAACTTTATCCCCGAGCCCCGAACCTGCAGTTCGGCCCCTTTCTTCCTCTGCTAATGCTGTCCAGTCTATCTTTTGGTCTCCCACTTCCCACTCTTTTTCTTTCAGTTTTTCATAAATGCCAGCAGGCAAAAGCACCTTTAATATCGTCATAATATCAGGAAAGGTGTACTCTCCCATCAGTAACATGTCTTTAATTTCTCGGTGGAAACCCGCTGGGTCTTTATCATGGCTAGGTACTACTTTCTTCATTTCTAATAATTCCATTTTTGATATGGGTGTGTAAACAAATACACGGTGAAACTCATTGTCTTCGCCTTTTATTGGGTGCACTTCTCGTAAAGGATTTTGTCTATCCATATAGTACGGCGTTCTTTCTCTATGGGGCAGCGAGAGAGAATCCGGACTTACAAAAAGGACATACGGTTTACGTGACACTAATATCTCTTTAATTAACTTGTTACTAGAACCTCTCCATCTGTTCGTGAGTAGTTCCGTTAATATATCAGGTAAAGGACCAGGATCAGCATGTTGGCTCTTATATAATATGAGGAGTTGCTGAATCATATAGATTCCAGCTAAACGTTGTTCATCTGTACTGAGATTGAGAAACGTGTGTGCTACGGTCTCATCACCATATTTTTCAGGACTAACGATCCAGTGAACGGCTGATCTGGCTAATTCTTGCTCATCCATGGAATCGAGGAGGTGGTAACCCCTTCGTTCTCGTAGTATTTTATCTGCGGCTTGAAACGAATGTTCAGGAGACTTCAGATTTATTACAGGCGTTGGATACGTTCTGCTATTATTTGGACATACAGAATGTATGGGATCAGAAAAACATCTAGTATTTTCACAGGATCTTCCTCTGCCTACATAGGCTATGGTCTCTGACTGTCTTGCAGAGTCCCCTGATTCGGACACTTCATCTTGCTCAAACTCGTCTGTTCCCAATCTTTCTGCATGAATACGTTCTATTTCTTTACGGATTTTTCGGCACATGGCTATTATACAATTTTGCTTATCGTGTCTCCCTTCTGATATATTCTGACTCCATCTTGTAAGAGTAAGCATTACGTTCATGTCTACCCCCGGACGATCTTGATTTCTGATCACACAGTTTATGAGGAAACGTAACAGTTCCCCCTGTATTTCTACTTTCTGGAATTCCATAGCTCTGTTAATACATCCTGGATCTCGTCCTGTTTGAACAAAATGATATATGTTATCCAGATGCGTAGTCATCCCTGGTAACCTTGCTAAATACTCTGCGGCTCGCCTAATACGTAATGATGCCAGGACCATTTCATCCTCTTTACCAACCACCGGGTCATATCTACAATTTACAAGGAGTTCCTTAAGCGCACGTTCACTTACGAACTTAGGTGTACGTGAATGTGCTGACTCTTGAAAGACAAGTTTATTTATTCTAGGTGGTGTAAAAGTACTGCTAGCACCTCCCGTGGCCCCATCTGGGGCGTCGGGTGTGAAAGGGTTCGTTGAACGTGACACAGCAACTATGGGTGTCGATACCCCTGTAGAGTCGACTGCGGAAACAGATGCGGAAACAGATGTGCTTGCCGAAACTTGCGTCGGGACTTGCTGTTGCACGGGGACAGATACCTGATCCTGACGTTGAACCCCTCCGCCAGACGGTCTATGTGGTGTGGCGTTAGCATACTCGGGGGCTGCATCATCTAGATATGAGGAAAGGAAAACGTCTTCTGCGGTTCTGGGACGCCCTTTTGGATGTACCTTAATTGGAAATAATGGGGGTGGCAAGTCTTTTGGTATCTCTGGAGCAGCCTTAGGTAATCCTTCGGCTAGAAGGGGATACATACCATTCATAAGAGCATTACTTTGTCTATTTACTTGTTCTGATTTCACTCGGATACCTTCCTCAATTAATAGATTTTCTTGAACTTTATTTGAACTTTCTTTACTCCTCTCTTCTTGTCTACGTGCTTTTTCTGTTCGTCTATGAGATTCTTTACGCCATAACTCGATAGCGTCTTTCTGTGACTGTCTGACCTTTCTTTTCCATAACTCTTCCTCCACTTTCATGATGCACTCTGCATCCCAGGTTCCCGCTATGGGCCACCTTTGACTTTCCGGTAATCCCTTGGTATAATCTACCCATAGATCAAGAAACAATATGGCATCTATGCCATGTTTATGGTACATGAAATGTCCTGGAGTGTCTCTAGGAGGAATAGGAACTGCTTCTTCAAGCACCCCTTTTCTGGTGGTAATCTGTCTTAACTTCGAGAAGAGCGGCATATTAACAACTGATCTGATACTTACTCTTGAACTTACTTAATACGAGAAACACAATAATGAACAGTGAACAATGAACAGTCATTCATACCACAATATGCAAGACATTTTCTGAATACTTTAAACATTAAACATTAAACATTTAATAATGGTCGACAATGATGACAGTCTGCTTAACTAATCACCACGCTGAATTCTTGACAATAACTGAATACTTCGGAATACTTGATATACTGCTAAACAGTACATATACACTGCTAAACAGTGCAGACCGGATTTGTGTACCCAAATCCGTCTTGACCGGCACAACCTATGTGCACGTCAACATGCCTCCCCGGCGATGGTACTCACCGAGTAGCTCCTTGAAACGGAAGGCCTCAGAGAATGGACAGGACTCGATAACTGCGGACATCGGACCCTCTGGACGTCGGAATTTCGGAAAACCTGGTGGGCCTCTGTATACCTCGGATCTTGCTCTCTCAGCTAGGCTCTGGTCGGGATACTTCGCACTTCTCACCGCCTCGTCTGGGTTGATCGCAGCCTCAGTCGCCCCCGCTTGACCGGAGGGAGCTTACAGGAAATCCTGCTGGTACGCGTTTATGGTCCGTCCAGCTGTGGCAGGAGACCGGGCCTGCAACGCACCGCCGGCGCGTGAGATGAGAAAGTGTCCCTGTTCGGGCGCCATTATGTGGTAAATAAAATAAATATTACCGGACTGAATTTCATGCGGAATCTTAAATTAAAGTAAATAGCTCAAAATAACAAGAGGCAGAATCCGTGGTATAAGAGGTTTTCTAATGGGCTTTATTCCATTCAAAATGGCCGACTCGAGTGGCGGCCTTCAGGTTCCGTCACCACGAGGGTTCAGGAAGTGAAGTACAATAACTTATTAACAGACATACATTTTTATAATAAGTGCATTACAATGAAACGAATGTAGAAGGCGTAACATTTGATAAGAAAAATGACGTAACAGTGACATAATCGAAACTAGGCGTAATAAGGAATAAAAGAAACATAATTGGCTTGCATTATCAGACATAGGTGGATCTATAAGATAATACTTGGCATAGATGCGCGCGCAGCAGCATGACGTGTAATTGACGTGTAACTAGGGGGTGAAGGGGACTTGACATTTAGCTCTACATGTGGAGACGAGAAGTCTGGGGTCAAGTCATCCTAATCCCAAATCATATCTAACATCCTATGTTTAAAGAACTATGTTATCCACAAGGAAGAGACTCTCGGACAGAATCTATTCTATACTGACTATGTGCGTGTACAAGCGTCTAAGTGTCTATATGAGATGCGAGGGGCAGAAAACTTTCCATAGCAACAGGGCTATGAATCACTTGCATGAAGACAGAGAAGCCTGGCCTTTTGCTTGGTAACTGGAGGAATGTTTACTTAAACTACTAGGCAAGAATGCATCGGCTGAAGAGCAAAATAGATAATTCGAAGGTGAAATACAACTTCTTGGCAGACAGGCGAAAACTGGCCGAGGCAGGCACCGTTAGCTGCACAGAGAGTAGGACAAAGTTCATGGATACAGATGCGAGCTCAAGCTGAAGCTGTCAGAGACAGAGAGCAGGGAAAGGCTTTGAGGACAGAATCGGGCCTACTCGCCTGAACTGTAAAAATGGAGTAACTTGGCCATATAAAGTCGGTGGCCTTTTATACTTAGGAATCGAATATCCAGCCCATTGATGGCGGATCTGACAGAGAACATGTTGACGGTAGACACACATATGTTTGCGTCTTAGAAACTGGAACTGGAGGGAACATACATGTACTTGTAACATGCATATAGAACCGTTGGGGTCCAAGATAGGGGACATAACTGACCAGGAAAATCCACATTTCCACACATGGACCAATAAAAAGGGCCCACACACACAAACCATGAGCCTTTGCAACAGACCCACTGCTGCCAGACACCACAGAACCAGACTACAAGCGACACCACATCTTACACTTGCACACCTTCACACGACCACCCTCACAAACACCCTCTCATCACATTCACACACACACACAACCATCCACACCCCCCCCAACATCCACACACCCCCCACACCCACACCATCCCCACCCACACCCCTCACCATGCCCACTACCAAGAATCCAAAGTTCAGTCACCGAGAGTTGGAGGTCCTTGTTGATCAAATCCTCAGAGTCGAGCCACAGATCTTTGGAACATTGGTCAGAAGCACCAGCCAGGCAGCCAAAACAGCCATGTGGCAGACCATCGTCGATGCTGTGAATGCTGTTGCGGACACCAGGAGGACCAAGCAGGATTGCCAGAACAGGTGGTACGATCTGCGGAGGAGGGTCAGAGCCAAGAGACAGGAGGAACACGACCAGGCCAACGCCACCGGAGGAGGGCCCTCCCGCAGACCCGTACAGTACCATCCCTGGGAGGAGAGGGTGATGGCCATACTGCCGGTGGAGGCAGTTGAAGGAGTAGAAGGACTCCGAGACCCGGGTGAGTACACAAACAACGCACCTCACATGGGGGGAACTGCAACCACAACCAAAATTAATAACAGGCACGCAACCACCACAAGCCATCGCATTACTCAACCACACTCCATGAGCAGGCACATGCCACTGCTGCCACCATGCCCCATGCACCCAGCTGGACAATGTCAAGTCACAGGCCACAGAAGACAACAACACATGACACGGTAACCCGGATGGCGGGAGGCTGGGCACCAAAAATCACATAGTGCGACTCCAAAGCAGACAACAATGCCCTCTGCCCATATGGCCTAGGTCACAGCCAGACAAACACTGTGTCCCAACACAGGAATGACTTGCCAGCAAATGACGGATGCCTTGCATCAACACATGGGGGTGAAGGCACTGTTTTGCACATGCCAGCAGCTAATGAACAGCCAACAGTGTGAAAGAGTGGCAGCACACACCACCACAGCAGCAGCGCACAGACACACAGCAGACAAAATGGGTGCCTGGAGATCAGAAACAAACTCACATCAACAGGCCAAGGGCCACTCAAAGATCTGCTAACAGTGTGTGCCCAGGAAGCTGGGCCAAGGTGACAGAGGGTGACACACGGAGGGAGGGAGAGGGGGACACAGAGGGAGGGAGACACAGGAAGATGGACAGAGGGAGGAGGCTGACACACAGAGGGAGGGAGAGGGGGACACAGAGGGAGGGAGAGGGGGACACAGAGGGAGGGAGAGGGGGACACAGAGGGAGGGAGAGGGGGACACAGAGGAAGGGAGAGGGGGACAGAGAGGGAGGGAGAGGGGGACAGAGAAGGAGGGAGACACAGGGAGAGCAAATCAGTCCTGTGGTGTGTGGGAATGTCTGCTCGTCAGCAGGTGGACTGCGTGCATGTAGACAAGGGTGGCCAGTGCCAGAACCCCCCTTCTTCATCATGGCAAAACGCAGGGCCATGTCACAACCTGTACACGAGCACAAGGACAGCCACCTGCATCATATGAGTGTGTGGATCCACTCCATGTGCACATGTACAGTGCTACAAGGAATGCGCAAATGCATAGCTCGGCACACATGCACACTCCACTGCTGACTGCAGTCACACTTGACGCAGCAAGTAAGACTGTGCCACACATAGTTAAAGGGGCCAAATTGGTGCCCAAGGGACACACACATGCACAAGTGCACTGTGAGTGGAATGCAAGACAGATCCTAATTCCAAGAGGAAATGTGCCAACTTTGTAACGGATGAAACATGGATGTTGCATGGATCCAAATTAACATTTTCTCTCTCACACACAGGTCAACGTCGTGCTGCACCCCCCAACACTGGGGGGGAACACTCACAGGACCCGGATCTGCAGGAGACCGATCCCACCGGCAGCGACCACTCTCACCACTCTGCGGACGACCCCGAGCGACCTGGCCCCTCTGGTGTCCAACCACCTGCAGCACCTGCGTCAGGTACAACCGTGCCAACCACCACCCCCACTCCTGCCACTTCCCAGGAGACACCCAGGATCCCTGCCCCAACACCACAATGCAGCCAGGCTCGCCAGGAGTGACACGGTGTCCCGGGCACCCAGGAGGAGGCAGGCGACAACGCCAATGCCACCCCTCAGGGGTCCCGGAGACCCGATGTGCCCACAAGTGCAGGCCAGACGCAAGTGGGCAGGGGTGGTGGGAGTGGAGGACGGCGGAGGCGCGAGCCTGACCAGTTGGCTGGGGATCCGGTATTTTCACATGTCCGTAACATCCTGGACTCATACCGGCAGGACACCACGGGCATGGCCCAGGTTGTGTCCGTCCTCGAGGGGATCAAGGTCCAGCAGGCCCAGCAACATGCGGAGCTAATAGCCTGTCTACAGCTACACCAACGGAGGATGGAGGACAGACAGGCTGAGCAAGTGACGGCGTCCCAGGGGATTCACGCTGAACTCCGTCGGATGGCCGACACCATGGCCGACCCTCCCTGTGCCAGAAGGCGGAGAACATCACCACCCACAGGGAGGGATCATGAGGAGGAGGAGGAAACATCCGACGGAGCATCCCAGACGTCGTCACGGCCTGCTGCTGAGGTTCCCCGCAGGAAGCCGGGTCGTCCACGGAAAGGACCTTGAGGGTGGCTGCTACATCACCATCGCCCAGGACACCTGGCCTGGCACCTGGCCCACTGGAGCAACAGCATCACAGCATCAAGAGACATTCTCTGCCACATGGCCCTGCTGGTCACTGGCTGACCAATGTTGACAAAGACTGTGGCATGGACTCTGAGGATTTCCAATGGCAAGGACACCAACTCCCCTACTGAACTTTGGATTCCCTAATCCCGGAAAGCCCCCCACTTTGTCCCCCCCCCCCCCCTAATAAATCACACTATTAAGAGTAGATGCCTGCTGGTAGCATTATTACCTAACATGTGTCTTGTACAGTCTAAACATGCCTGAGTCATCTGTTCACTTCAACCATCCACACCCTGGGGCCTGAGTCTGGCACAGGACACATGGGTCACAGTTTATTAGGCAAGACAGACATGGAGCACCATACACACCCGTGATGTGCAGAACCAGCTGAGGGGGTGGCCGAACAACCGTGCTGACAGACACATTGAGTACAGCAACAGTCATGCGCAGAGGTCAGGGAACCTGGCCCGTGTCCTGGGGGGCACCCAGGTACGTGTAGACAGGTGGCAGAACCATGTCCTGCAAGCTTGAGTCCGGTGGATGCAGAGAATGGGGGCCTGGACAACGTTGGATGCATGGGGATGGCACATGTCACACTACCCACACAGTCATGGACATCATGCCCAATACACAGTCTCAGCACACACACACAGCTTGCATCTTGCCACTCGACACATTGACACATAGCCACAATCTGGGAATACCATGCCAGACATGCAGGATGCACCGTGCCAACACAGCAGCATTGACTGAGCAGAGGCACCTTGGAGGCATAGGGACACCTTTAATAGTCATGTTTTTGGGATTGCAGAGGCAACTTGAAGTACACATGAACACATCATGTGGAGTAACATGTGGCTCAAACACTGGCACCCCCCTTCTGCAGCACAAATGCGTGATAGCCATGGTACTGGCACACAAGCGTCGGCTAACAGCTAAATACCCACAGCTGCACACGGAGAGCCTGCCATACACCATAGATCCGCTGATGTGGAAGTCCCACGCCATGTCAAGCCAATGTCAACCGTATGTGTCCGAGGGCAGTGTCACACACATTGATGCCATCATCACAATCCACCATCCCATCGCTGATGACTGACAACCAGGCAGCCCATCTATTCTGGTGTACCCAGCTGCATGTCGTGTCCCATGGGGATGCCACATGACTGCAGAGGAACCAAACCCCGACCTGGGCAGTGTGCACACATCGTGAACAACTGCCACACCCAATACACCCCAGATGCATCCCTTACCCCATGGAGACTTCCAAACGTGTCCGTGCCTGTAACGCTGAGTCAGCCCACGATGCCATGTCCATGAGGAATAGCAGTGCCACAACAATGCAACCAGCAGATGGCATGCGCAGGTACCTGGGGAAGAGAGACACACAAGAAGTCAGCCACAAAAAGCACAGCCACTTGCATGTGCATTGACTCGACACATGTATGGATGACAACATGCTAGGTCACAATTATGACTGGGGAAATACTACCATCACTGCCACCATCACTCCAGTGACACACCCACACACACCTCTGACTCACGTGCCATACATGCAGGTGGACACACACATCACAACACATGCCACACGGGGACCAAGGCGTGCACACTCAGACACTGGTACTCACCACTAAGCAAAGAAGTCGCGTATGAGCCGAGTCCGGATGTCCTCTTGCGGCTCCACATCCTCCACATCACTAGCCCCATTGCCAAGCCCTTCGTCCTCCACGGGTGGATGGTCCTCGTCATGTTGATTCAGGATGAGTGGCACAGCTCTTTCAACTGCCATGTTGTGCAGCATGCAGCAGACCATGAAGATCTTGCAAACCTTTGCCGGGGCATATGGGAGTGCGCCGCCGGTCTTGTGGAGGCACCGGAATCGGCTCTTCAGCATGCCAAACGTCCTCTCTATCACTCGCCTTGTCCGGCCATGGGCGGTGTTGTAGCGGAGCTGGGCCGGCGTGATGGGGTTGCGGAGAGGTGTCAGCAGCCAAGGCATGTTGGGATAGCCAGCGTCCCCTAAATGGAAAGCACATGGATATCGTTAGAACTGCCGAAGCGGTAGTGCTGCTCGGCCAAACAGAATACAGGACAGACAGACTGTACCCACCAACAACACATGCTCGTTCGTTGCGCAGCTGCATCATATCAGGCATCCCGCTACGCCTCATGATGTAGGCATCGTGTGCTGATCCTGGGAAACGAGCACAGACATGTGAAATCACCATGTTGGACAGACACACCACAAGGGCATTGATGGAGTGGTAGTGCTTCCGATTGCGGTACGCCACCTCCCGTGCGTGTGGTGGTACCAAACCTACATGTGTCCCATCTATGGACCCAATGACATGGGGCATCCCTCCCAGGGCATAGAAACCACGCTTGACCTCAGTCATCTGTTCAGGGGTTGGGAACTTGATGAAGTCATCCAGGTGAATCAACATGGCCTCTAAGAAATCATGCAGCACACCGCTGAACATGCTCTGGGACATGCCACCAACATGAGCTATGGTATATTGAAAGGTACCCGTGGCAAGGAAATGTAGGGCAGACATTACCTTCAGCTGGGGTGTCAGTGCCGTGGGATACCTGTGCAGCGGTTGCAGGTGTGGTGCCAGTCTCGCCGTCAGCTCCAGAATCAACGGTTGGGTGAAGCGGTAGAGCCGGATACTGTCATTCTCCTGCATGGTGGCCAAGTCTGGAATTCTTCGGGCAACAGGAGGCGCTCTGCAGTAATTTGGAAGTGACAAGGAAGAGTGAGTTCACTACGATAACAACTCATGTCTACTGAGCACATGTAAATCTGGCAATACACACATGCCACATAGGGAGTCAGGCATGTGCTACATGCCCAGGACACGTATGGATGCAAGGTGACACTCCTTCCAAGACCCAGCTACACACGGTGATTGAGAACCTCCCCATGCCACGCCATGGAAATAGCTGTGTCCCAGTGCAAGTGCACTGCCCGACGCAAGACAGGAGTGACATACACCCACACATCAGCAGAAGTGTGATGCCGATTGCAGAGACTGGCAGCGGAACACTTGAGCCACAGGTCACATGACATTACACTAGTCCAGCCCACACACCTTGCCATGAAGGTGCACATGTCATGACTCACCACACATTCCTTGTGAGTTTGCTGACATGGCCTTGTCACGCTACTCCGTGTCCCTTGCATACATGTGCACCTCACATCCGAGAACACATGTGGCATGGTGTTGGGAACAGTGTGCAATGACAATCTACACACAGCCACATGTTGGTTGCTGCAACGGCTGCAGCTTTTGAGGGTGCTACAACATCAACCTGATGTAAATCCCGGACACATATATGGCATAGTCACATTGTGCACTGTGGGTAGTGATAAGTCATGTGTCATGACCCCTGTACCTGGCATCATGGGACACTTCCGTGTGTTGGTGTCGGTGCCATGCCAGTGACGCTCACCCCAAGTGCGCAGTCCCACATGCACACATGTCAAAGGAGTCAAGGGCATGCCTGGCACACATTGCACCCTCACACAGTACACATGTACACATCTCATCATACATCTGGTGCCTTCTCCACTCAGGAGGCATGTTCCACATCACAGCCTGTGACACCTGTGCCCCACACATGTGGTAATGCACAGACGATGCCTTGATGTCCATTCCTGGACAAGTATGTCCATCGATGGACAAGTATGTCCGCCCTATTCCTACATGTGTGTCGCCTATCACCACAGTGATGTGTAAAATCCGCCGTACTGCTGCTGAGAGGGCCTGTGCATGTTCCCAAATCACTGTGGGAGTGCTGCCGTATGTGTACCCATCGTGATGGCGAGCGTAAATGTGAGTGTACGGTCCGTACCACTACGGGTACGCATACGCGTGCAGACCCATAGTGATAGAGAGCGTAGATGCGAGTGTACGGCCCTATCACTATGGGTCTGCACGCGTATGCGTACCCGTAGTGGTACGGACCGTACACTCGCATCTACGCTCTCTATCACTATGGGTGTGCAGGCGTATGCGTACCCGTAGTGGTACGGACTGTACACTCGCATCTACGTTCACTGTCACTACGAGTACGCATACGCGTGCAGACCCATATTGATGGAGAGCGTAGATGCGAGTGTACGGTCCGTACCACTACGGGTACGCATACGCGTGCAGACCCATAGTGATGGAGAGGGTAGGCATGCATGTACGGGCCGTTGCCATGCATTTGGGGTGCCCTAGGGCCCCCACACGCACCGTACCTGTGTGTGATGCTCCAAATTACATAGGGGACAAGTATTAAGGCCTACATGCATGCTGGTTGTCATGGAGACCAAGTTCAAAATTCGAAATTGTTCTGGAAGGTGCACAGCAGAAGTCAGTTGGAATGTGTCTACTTTGTTGCAATGTGTTTGTGGGGCTGACATCATGCAGGAGAATGAAACCGATAGAGAACACACAGACTGCTAGGTTTGTAGGGATTGGTGGAAACATAGGATGCAAATGTGAGTGACCAATCTCTCTGTACTCCTGTGCATGAGACTGGGCAGAAGGGCACATATAAGGCAGCCTGGTCCCATGAGGGAGCACTTGCCTGCACATCTTTGCATTCGTCGACCCAGCTGCTGCTACTGATTCCCTGGAACCATGTCAAGGGCTGTGGAGAGGACACAGCCATTCACCCTGGAGGAGAACATGGCTCTGCTGGATGTGATCCTCCCACAGTACCCCATGCTGTATGGGCGACCAGGGTATCAGGTGAGTGCATAGGCCACTGCCACAGACTGTCCCTATGTTGTGACTGTGACTTCGGCCATTGCGTCCAGGTGTAACACACATGCCATGTACTGTTGGGGGGGTTCCAGGGGGGGGGTGCCTGATGTCTCCCAGCAGTGCCCTGAGACAGGAGGGGTGTGTGCCTATCACTCCCAGCAGTGCCCTGAGACAGGAGGGGTGGGTACAGTGTGCTCCCAGCAGTGCCCTGAGACAGGAGGGGTGTGTGCCTATCACTCCCAGCAGTTCCCTGAGACAGGAGGGGTGTGTGCCTATCACTCCCAGCAGTGCCCTGAGACAGGAGGGGTGGGTGTGGAGTCCTCCCAGCAGTGCCCTGAGACAGGAGGGGTATGTGCCTATCACTCCCAGCAGTGCCCTGAGACAGGAGGGGTGGGTGCCTATCACTCCCAGCAGTGCCCTGAGACAGGAGGGGTGGGTACAGTGTGCTCCCAGCAGTGCCCTGAGACAGGAGGGGTGTGTGCCTATCACTCCCAGCAGTTCCCTGAGACAGGAGGGGTGTGTGCCTATCACTCCCAGCAGTGCCCTGAGACAGGAGGGGTGGGTGTGGAGTCCTCCCAGCAGTGCCCTGAGACAGGAGGGGTGGGTGCCTATCACTCCCAGCAGTGCCCTGAGACAGGAGGGGTGGGTACAGTGTGCTCCCAGCAGTGCCCTGAGACAGGAGGGGTGTGTGCCTATCACTCCCAGCAGTTCCCTGAGACAGGAGGGGTGTGTGCCTATCACTCCCAGCAGTGCCCTGAGACAGGAGGGGTGGGTGTGGAGTCCTCCCAGCAGTGCCCTGAGACAGGAGGGGTGGGTGCCTATCACTCCCAGCAGTGCCCTGAGACAGGAGGGGTGGGTGTGATGCACAGTGTGAGCCTTGATCACTGATTGTGACATTGCCATCATTCCACCTGTGTACCCACTATGGCACGTACAGCTTTTTCCCTCACCAGGGGATGATGTCCCAATGACAAAGGTGCAATGCGTTGGCTGCATGACATGCCTTGTTGTAACCAGCTAATTTGTACCCATATGTCTCTCTGTGACATGTGGCTGGTGAATTGATGTGGTGTCACTTGTTCTACCTCACAGGTGGGCGCCACTGCCAAGGAGCAGATCTGGCTGACCGCCGTCAGTGCCGTGAGGCGTGTGGATGGTCGGAGGCGGCGCCTGGCCCAGGTGAGGAAACGCTGGCAGGATATCCGGTGCTGGACGCGGAGGATTGCACGGCTCCTGCTGGGGGACTCACCTGAGAGCCACAAGAACCGCAACCGCCGCCGTCTGAGCCACCTCCACAGGCGTGTGCTGCCGGTGGTCTTTCCAGACCTGGAGAGGCGCTTACAGGCGATGCAGCAGCCGGAAGGGGGTAGGTACATGTGTGTTTGTTGTGTGTCACCGGCATTTGTAAGGGCACAGTAGCATTAATTCACTGGCAGGGTTTGAAGGTGCTGTGCAGATCCTGTTTGCCCCAGTATAGCGCTGTGCCCCTGCCACCCTTCCCCTCCTTGCAATTTGTTCCCTGGTCTGTGTGTAGTCACTCCTCCACAGGGTAATGTAGGCTGGCGCTTTGTCCACGGGAACAATGTCTGTAGCATCATGTGTGGGGGTGGTGTGTAACAGGTTGTGGGACATTGCCTGTGCACTGTCAAGTTCACTGCATGTGGGTTCCATATCAGTTGGCACTGATGCTGACTCCAGACATGGGAGTTGGTCTCTCATGTGTAATGCCTTACAGCGCGCATGTCCCATGTAGTGGCCTGTGACATGATGTGCATGAGTGTGCGATACACATAGTGCAGGGATGGTGACGTGTGTTGCAGTCATTACCATTCAGTAGCATGTAGTTGCGTGCCCACTACTGTCCCCTGGGGCACCTTTTCCTGAGTGGTGTATGTGTCATCATACACGTGGCCACTGTCAGTGTCTACAGCGTAAGTTGTGCTCTCTGCCATTGTCCCCTGTCACCATGTATATAGACGTGCTATTTTGTACAGGTGTCCACTGTGCAGCCTGACCTGATTGTCCTTCTTCATACTCACAGTTGCCAGTGCCTGTGTGTCTTGCTATACTCATCTGAGGATGGGCACTGGTACCACATTATTTGTACAGGCGCACCTTGGCTGTTTGGCGTTCAATCTCGCTTTTTGCCTGCCCCTGTGTGTATCACCCAGACTATGAGATGTTGGTGCCACCTGTGTCTCAACAATTTGCCTCGTGTAGGGTCTTGTTGGGGCGGGCAATGCCTATGTGTAAAATCCTGATTACCACTTGCTGGGTCTGGGCAGTGTGTGATGTGTCTGGACACACACGCAATGTGCAGTGACAGAGTCATGTTGTGCATGTTTTCAGCATTACCTATGCAGCATGTGTCTCAAGTTCATGGATATGGTCCCTGGTCATCGGTATTTTCGCCAACGCTGTGTGGTGCAGATGCAGTGCTGGATTGTCCCCAGGGCCTGGGTGCTATGTCAGACTCCTTTTCCTGTGTTTAGCTATTGTCTCATGCTCTCCATGGTATTTCAGTGGCATGGTGGCTCAACCAACTGTGTGTTTCATGCCCTACATCGGTACCCTGTTCAGTAGATGTTAGGGATCTTCTTTTTCAGGCCATGCAATGTTACCTATGTGGATTGGACTCATGTGACAGATGTGTACAGATGTCTGATTATTTCTGTCTCTCCACCCTGCCCACAGCATCGTCGGGGGACACAGAGGGAGACATGGACACAGACCAGGCGGAGGGACCGAGCACCAGTGCCAGCCGTGACATCGGGTCTGGCACATCGAGTGGTACAGAGGCGGAGGAGAGTGTGGCCGAGGACCTGTCGACTGGCACATCAGACTACGAAGCTGACAGGTCCGGGGACGATGTCTCTGAGTGGGCGGAGGCTGCACCAGCAGCTGACAGCGGAACAACACCTCGCACCGCCCCCTCAGTTTCCACCAGCCGCCTCCCACTTGCTCGTGTCCCTTCCCAGCGTGCCCGGTCACAGCATGTCGCCTTCCTGCCAGGCACCGCACCCCCTGCCCCTGTCTCCACTGCTGCCGCCAATGCAGAGTCTGTGGACATCCAGCGGCAACTGCAGGTTGGTCAGGCTGCGATCCTTAATGTCCTCCATGCCCACGGCCAAACCCTCACCAACATCGAGGCTTTCTTGGAGGGCATTCATTCATCGCAGGCTGACCAACGCAACTTGCTGAGGTCCATCGACTCCACACTGACTGCAGCAGTGGGTCTCCTGCAGCGCGACCTCCCCCCACCTACCCCTGCCCCATCCACACTTCCCACTCCCATGCCTGTCACACGTACACCCAGACGTCGGCATGCACCCACATCAACAGACACGGGCACCACACCAGCAGGGAAGGTCCACCGCACTCCTCCTGACACGCACACACAGGGTGAGGTAGGCACACCCACTGGGTCGGGGGGCAAACGTGTGACACGCAGCCATAGTGGGAGTCCGCATTCCACCCAGTCCACTCCCTCCAAATCCCCTCCCCTCAGCTCTCCTGGCCACATCTCCCCCAAGGACACCTTCATGGCCGCTCTGTCCCTGAGCCCCACAGTTACACCACCACGCAAGCGGTCAAGGAGGTCCCCGGTCAGGGTGGTTGAGTCTCCCCCCCTGTCTCCACCCTCCCCCGGTGGCGCTGCGACCCATCCCTCTGATCCCCCCCCCTCCTTGGGGCCTGAGGTCCCTTCGGGTGCAGGGGACTCCCTGGAGGACCTTGCAAAGGTGTGTAGTGCCATCCTGGCCTCCGCCTTTGGCACTGACCCACCTCCTGTGGTGGAGTCCTCCATCCCTGCACCCACAACGCCTCCCCTTTGCCCTGATGTCCCTGCGGTGCCTGTTGCTTCCCCCCCCCCTGATGCCCTCACCAGTGTGGAAGACGATGCCATTTGACTGTGCAGGCAATGTAGGGGACACGCATCCCACTGTGTCCCCCATCCAGCTGAGAATCATTGACTGCCCTATGGGCTTTGTGAAGATTGAACTGCCTGCGATCCACGGACATTGTGCTCATGCTGAATAAAGCTTAATTTTGTTTTCATTATCACACTACTGCTATGCTGGTATTGGTGTTGGTGGGGCTGCTACATGGTTTTGGGTGGTGTGTAAGGGTTTGGGTGTGTGGGATATGTAGTAGTGTACTGCTCATTGGTGGCATCACAAGGTGTTGGCTAACTTTCTTTGTTCATGTAAGCAGTTACTGCATGGTGCACTTGTCCCAGGGTGTATTCCTTCCTCTGTGTACCCAGCTTTCTTCCCTGCAGGGTGTTCCCAATGTTTAGCGCAGAGCTGTGTCTACATGAGCTGTGTGTGTGACGGAGCCCTTCTACTTTGGCCATGCATGCAGGGCCATGTCTCCACCTGCGACAATCGTGGCATCCTTGGTGATCACTGTACTTGTGTGTGGAGTCTGTTGACATGAGTTCATGGGGACATGTTCCCTTGTAGCCAGTATGCATGTGGATGATTCTGGCCTCACACACATGTGTTACACCCCTCCTGTCTCAGGGCACTGCTGGGAGGACTCCACACCCACCCCTCCTGTCTCAGGGCACTGCTGGGAGGACTCTGCACCCACCCCTCCTGTCTCAGGGCACTGCTGGGAGGACTCCACACCCACCCCTCCTGTCTCTGGGCACTGCTGGGAGGACTCTGCACACACCCCTCCTGGGTCTGGGCACTGCTGGGAGGACTCTGCACACACACCTCCAATTTCTGGATATGTACGCTTGGGACATACACGGTGTGGGTGCGCTCCATGCATTCGAGGTGAGGGTTCGTGTCGTACTTACACTGTTGGCATGGGGGTTACGCTCCATGCATACGCGGGTGGGGGTACGGGTCGTACTTACACTGGTGGGGGTGGGGGTACGGTCCGTACGTCCGCGGGTGAGGGTTCGAGTCGTACTTACACTGTTGGGGTGGGGGGTACGCTCCATGCATACGCGGGTGGGGGTACGGGTCGTACTTACACTGGTGGGGGTGGGGGTACGGTCCGTACGTCCGCGGGTGAGGGTTCGAGTCGTACTTACACTGTTGGGGTGGGGGGTACGCTCCATGCATACGCGGGTGGGGGTACGGGTCGTACTTACACTGTTGGCATGGGGGTTACGCTCCATGCATACGCGGGTGGGGGTACGGGTCGTACTTACACTGGTGGGGGTGGGGGTACGGTCCGTACGTCCGCGGGTGAGGGTTCGAGTCGTACTTACACTGTTGGGGTGGGGGGTACGCTCCATGCATACGCGGGTGGGGGTACGGGTCGTACTTACACTGTTGGCATGGGGGGGACGCTCCATGCATACGCGGGTGGGGGTACGGGTCGTACTTACACTGTTGGCATGGGGGGACGCTCCATGCATACGCGGGTGGGGGTACGGGTCGTACTTACACTGTTGGCATGGGGGTACGCTCCATGCATACGCGGGTGGGGGTAGGGTCCATACATATCCGTCCCCACGCTATGTGATGCTTGTGCGGGCCGTACCCAGGCCTTTGCCACGTGGGTACGATCCGTCCCGCCATTGTTGGGGTGACGTGTGTGTGGGCGTGGTACGACTCGTACCCACGCTCTTGAGGCGTGGGTACGGGACGTACCTGTCTGGTTGTGTTGCCGGTTCGCGTGGTGACGGACTTCCGTTGTGGCGGTCGCTGGCTTATCAGGACACACCCCCACCCCCTCGTGGTGACCAGGGCATGGGAGTCAGGTATGTCCAGGCCATGTGTGACTTATGTGGTTGTTTTGTGGTCTGCCCTGGTCGTGCCACCCCCACCCCACCCCACTTTCCCCCCTCCCTTAGTTATTCTGACCTTCTGCGGCGTCTGCGTCGGTGCCTGTAGAGCAGGTGGACTGCTATGAGGGCAGGGATGACTCGTAGGTTCGGGTCCATGTCTGTCCGTCGCGTACTGGTACTCCAATCGCGTCGTCCTGTTGCGTACGGGTCCTCCTTGGTGGCGTCGTCCTGTGTGTCCGTCACGTACTGGTCCTCCTTGTTCGCGTCGTCGTCTGTCCGTCGCGTACTGGTGGTCCTTGTTCGCGTCGTCCTGATTTCCCGGCAGTTTTTGGCTGCCGCAAAATATTCACCGTGCGGGGTGACGTCGGTGCGAATCGTGATTCCTGGGTCGTGAATGGCTGGCTGCGAGCGTCCCGACGTCAGGTCGGCACTTTCCCGGATCGCATTGGTAGGTGTTTTTTTGTTCGGTCGGACTTTTTTACGAATCGTACGGTCATGGTGTACCCGTGCAAATCGTAATTCCTTGTTTGTAGAAATTGACGACCGGGTACGCGTCGGACGGAGAATATGCTCCGTCCGACGGTTCGTACCCGGTTTTTACCGGATCGTGATCGGCACCATTGTGTTTTGTGATATTAATATGCACCACATATCACATTTTAGCAAGATGAAGCTTGCTTATGTGTTACTAACAAGTAACCCAAGTGAAACTTAAAATGGCTGCTAACGTGGGAAATTGTACTGCGCATGCGTCAACTGCATCTACGCAGGATGACGTTCTGTCGCTTGGAGGGAAATTTCTGCACCTGCGCAGATGCGTCTAAAACGGCCGCTTGAAAGCTTACATGCTAAGCATCTGCTTTGTTGAACTAAAACAAGCTATTTACTAAATGCTAATGCGGGGAGAGCTTTTATAAGTAAATGGGATTAGAGTAGAAATAGGCGGTACGCAGTGAAACCATTTAATTTTGAAATTAATATGTTTCTTTTTTACTTCTCTATTAGTTTGTAGTTGGGCCTTAGAGCAAGGCTGAAGTCTGTACCACATGTGACCCTCACGCAGGCGCAGAAATAACAAGTCAGAAGCCATGATGTCGTTCTTGAATCCTGTCCAACACCGTCTTTGCTACAAGTCCTGGGAACCGGCTGAACATCCTAACTATTGAATTGAATAAATGTTATATGTATACTTTTTCGTTTTATAAAGATGTGAATACGGGTGGGAAATAAAATATATGAATCAAAATTAAGGGGCGGGAACATTAAACAAAGAATCAAAGAAAATTATTAAAACTTAGCATGGTGTGATGATCATCCCCCCTTTGCTTGTCCAATCAGAATTAGGAGTTTCATAAAGTTGAAACATTAATGGGTGGTGCATGACATTAGAAAGGTATAATTGAGGTAGTTAGTTAGTTGAGGCTCGAGATGCTGAGAGACTGGGATGCTGTCTGAGAGCTGAGCGAATGCTGAAGAAGAATTAATTTGCAGACTTAGAATTTTAAGCCAAATAATTAGAAGAAGATTGTGGAAGAATCGAGGAGGGAATAAGGTAATTATTAGAAGAAGAACACAGAAGAATCAAAAAGGAAGATAGTGTCAGAGAGAGGTGTGACGCAGGCGTCGGATCTAGAAGAGGTCATCTATCCTGTCCTGAATCCTATCCTGAAATCTGTCCTGACGTCTTTGTCACCTGATCTTTCCCAGGGAGCCCTTCCAGCTCCTTGGCCAAGGGGTTGGTTTCCACACCATTCAAGGTAAATATACTTCTGTGTAGTATGTCATTGTACTGCTCTATCTTCTCCTTTCTGAGTACTGTCATTGTGAAACTTCGCACTAATAGATGACTGATTTATTTGATTAATTTACTTTCTTTCCTTGGAGAAACGGAGTTCGTACTGTATTTTTTTAATTTGGCTCACATGAATCTAACTAGATAAACATTAAAACTTGTCCCGAGTCTGGTTATTTCAAATTATTAGAAAATATAATTCTATGTTATTTCACCATCAACTAGGTCCAACTAATAGGTCCATTGACCAAAGGAAAGAACTTTTTGATCAGTGAAATATTAGTTACGAATGACAGGGAACTAATTTCATAAAAAGCATTTACAAAAATTGACCCCCAGCGGTATTTACTGGCCTATGTGAACGTGTGTGTTTATAGGCCCAGGTGAGTATATGATGTTTGAGTACCTGAGGTTGGTAACCCGCTGGATCAGGGGTACAGAGTGGGAAGGTTATTACGTTGTATATAACTCAAAATTAATGTAATTAATGTTTAATTGTTAATTAATTATTCAATAGATTTTTAATTATATCAATAGTTAAATATTGATTTATTTAATTTACTATTTAGTTGTGGGTCGCTCGTTTTGTTGAGGGAATTTGTACGAAGTGAAATAAAATTACATTTATTTTAATTTCAACCTCTTTATTTATTCATATATTATCTGATTATTGATACAGAAATTCACACATTTTAATAATTACTGTGTAATTGTTGTTCTGCTTTATTTTGCTATTTTTGGGATTTATCTGTTTATCACACATATATTTTTTAATGTTGTGTAATTTTTGTTAGATGAGTAGTTTGGGAAGAAAATAAATCTATAATATTTTTTATTTCAATTGATATTTATATGTAATTTATTAACTGGTAATTATGAATAACGTTTTCTATGTATTGTGTATGTTTAATTTATGTAAAGTTAAGTGTTTGGCATTTTGTTTGTGCAATGATATTTGTTACATATAATTAATTTGTGTTTAAATCTATGTAGTGAAATTAAATAAATACAGATTTCGGAATTTTGGATTTTAGAGTAATTAGGGAGGTTGATATTATTATATGTATTCTAGTTTTTCCTTTTTCAAATGTATTTAATAAAATTGTTTTTATTGTGGTAAAGATATATAAAAAAATTCTGCCTAATAAAATTTCATTATGCTTTATATTAAGGTCTGACCGACACCATAGTGGGATAGAATCCACCTGACTATTAGTTGGAGATTCCACCCGCAGAATTAAGATGTGACCACCCTATGGGCGATCTGAAACATCAATTTTTCCATTGAAGCTTGTGTGACAGCCGGAAAAAGGCCGCAGCGTAAGTTACAATAGAAAAATTGATGTTTTCAAACACCCATGGACCCTGTGCCAGGCACCATGGGGTGACTGCCACGTGGTTCATGGATAGCAGCGGGCCAGGGGGACGGGGGACCTGCCAGGCACCCCAAAGTCCCTTTCTGTCTGCCTCTCAATGACGGTTGAACCACCATGGAAAGGTAATTGGAAAGGGACATCATAATGCTTGAGCCCATCGGACCAGCAGCGGTTGGTCACAGTCTCAGATGCCTCCAACTACCGGATCGTAATCCGGCAGTCGGACCAATTCAATGGATGTTGGTGGGCCCAAACCAACGCTTTTCGGTCTCGCAGAGACCTTGTTCACGGAAAAAACTTTCTCTGCGTCTCTGCGTGACTGAAACACGTTGGTTTGTTGCATCTGAACCATGTGAATTTTTACTGCCGGGGTTAAAGGAAACTGCAAACTCCCCATGATTGTGACCCGCTCTTCTTTTGAAGTTTTGTGTGGATATTTTTATATATATATTTATATATGAAGAACAATATTTTAAAAGGTTTTTGAACACTATTACTGACCACAATAAATTGTTTGCAATATTTTTGTCATTTCTATTATAAGTATAGGAACACAATATTGTGGCAAACTATTTTTTTGACATCGTATCTTTGTCAACGATAATATTATATTGAACTCCTACCTTCGCAAAATGTTTATAGTTGATGTTCTGGGTATGATATTTGTGTAGGCTGATCTTTAAACCATGATATTTTGGTAACATACTGTTACAGTGTGTAATGCTCATGCAGTTCTCATATCTCATTTACAGGATGTGTTATTAAATTGTAGTGGCTGCAAGTATACATCAATTTGTTCAAAAGTGTCACCATTCAATAATATCAGAGCTTTCTTGGTTTAAACATTTTCGTAATTTTCTGAAAGTCTTCTATACAAAGTACTACTGATGTACTTGCCATAATTGATGCATTCGTCATAGAGATAGTGCATCATCTCAAGCAGCAGATATACCCATTAACAGATTCACTGCATTACAAACTGCAAAATGACTTTCCCTTATAATATATTAGTATTGAAATGTTAAATGAGATTACCTTCCTGTGCAAAAGTCTGTAACAGAGGAAATAAACACATATTTTGCATCATTCTGTTATTGTAAAACTTTCCGTACCCACATATTACAAGTTTTTTCGCAAATGCTATTTACTGCTTCTTGATATTTATCAGCACAATTTTCTTTGCAACCATTTCGATCATTTATTTATTTAATTGTTTTAAATAGTGATAGATTGTTTCCTAAAATCTACTTTATAGCACTGGATTTAATAATGGTGTAAGAACCTTCAAGGAAATCAACTTTCGCTTGTTGAAATGAGAACATCCTAAGAGGAAGGATGTCATTTGTGAGGTGTCAGTTGCTAACATGGGTGCCGATCACGATCCTGTAAAAACCGGGTACGAACCGTCGGACGGAGCAAATTCTCCGTCCGACGCGTACCCGGTCGTCAAAATGTACAAACATGGAATTACGATTCGCACGGAAACACCATTTCCGTACGAATCGTACAAAACCCCGACCGACGAAAATAAACATACAAATGCGATCCGGGAAAGCGCCGACGTGACGTCGGGACGCACGCAGCCTGCCATTCACGAACCAGGAATTACGATTCGCACCGACGTCATCCCGCACAGTGAATATTTTCCAGCTGCCAAAAACTGCCGGGAAATCAGGACGACGCGAACAAGGAGTACCTGTACGTGACGGATAGACATGGACCCGAACCTACGTGTCATCCCGGCCCTCATAGCAGTCGACCTCCTCTACAGGTTCCGCCACAGACGCCGCAGAAGGTCAGAACAACTAAGGGAGGGGGGGAAAGGGGGGGAAAGGGGGGGGGCAGGACCAGGGGCAGGCCACAAAACCACCACCAATGTCACACAGCACACATGCCCTGGACATACCTGACCCCCATGCCCTGGTCACTACGAGGGGGTGGGGGCGTGTCCAGCAAAGCCAGCGTCCACCACAAAGGAAGTGCCTGACTACGCGAACCGGCAACACAACTATACAGGTACGTCCCGTACCCACGCCTTAAGAGCATGGGTACGAGTCGTACCACACCCACACCTACGTCACCCCAACAATAGCGGGACGGCTGTACCCACATGGCAAAGGCCTGGGTACGGGTCGCACAAGCATCACATAGCATGGGGACGGATATGTACGGACCGTACCCCCACCACCGTATGCATGGAGCGTAACCCCAACCCCAACAGTGTAAGTACGACCCGTACCCTCACCCGCGTACGTATACGTCCCACCCCAACAGTGTAAGTATGACCCGTACCCTCACCCGCGTACGTATGGAGCATACCCCCCACCCCAACAGTGTAAGTATGACCCGTACCCTCACACGCGTACGTATGGAGCGTACCCCCACCCCAACAGTGTAAGTATGACCCGTACCCTCACACGCGTACGTATACGTCCCACCCCAACAGTGTAAGTACGACCCATACCCTCACCTGCGTACGTATGGAGCGTACCCCCCACCCCAACAGTGTAAGTACAACCCGTACCCTCACACGCGTATGTATGGAGCGTACCCCCACCCCAACAGTGTAAGTACGACCCGTACCCTCACACGCGTACGTATACGTCCCACCCCAACAGTGGAAGTACGACCCATACCCTCACCCGCGTACGTATGGAGCGTACCCCCCACCCCAACAGTGTAAGTACGACCCGTACCCTCACACGCGTACGTATGGAGCGTACCCCCACCCCAACAGTGTAAGTACGACCCGTACCCTCACCGGCGTACGTATGGAGCATACCCCCACCCCAACAGTGTAAGTACGACCCGTACCCTCACCCGCGTACGTATGGAGCATACCCCCACCCCAACAGTGTAAGTACGACCCGTACCCTCACCCGCGTACGTATACGTCCCACCCCAACAGTGGAAGTACGACCCGTACCCTCACCCGCGTATGCATGGAGCGTACCCCCCACCCCAACAGTGTAAGTACGACCCGTACCCTCACCCCCGTACGTATGGAGCGTACCCCCACCCCAACAGTGTAAGTACGACCCGTACCCTCACCCGCGTACGTATGGAGCGTACCCCCACCCCAACAGTGTAAGTACGACCCGTACCCTCACACGCGTACATATGGAGCGTACTCCCACCCCAACAGTGTAAGTACGAACCGTACCCCCATGGAGCGAACCCACACACGTGTATGTACTAAGCGTACATATTGTTAAATAGAAGGGGTGTGTGCCTATCACTCCCAGCAGTGCCCAGAGTCAGGAGGGGTGTGTGCAGAGTCCTCCCAGCAGTGCCCAGACACAGGAGGGGTGTGTGCAGAATCCTCCCAGCAGTGCCCAGACACAGGAGGGGTGGGTGCAGAGTCCTCCCAGCCATGCCCAGACACAGGAGGGGTGTGTGCCTATCACTCCCAGCAGTGCCCAGAGACAGGCGGGGTGGGTGCAGAGTCCTCCCAGCAGTGCCCAGACACAGGAGGGGTGGGTGCAGAGTCCTCCCAGCAGTGCCCAGACACAGGAGGGGTGGGTGCCTATCACTCCCAGCAGTGCTCAGACACAGGAGGGGTGGGTGCCTATCACTCCCAGCAGTGCCCAGAGTCAGGAGGGGTGTGTGCAGAGTCCTCCCAGCAGTGCCCAGAGGCAGGAGGGGTGGGTGCCTATCACTCCCAGCAGTGCCCAGAGTCAGGAGGGGTGGGTGCAGAGTCCTCCCAGCAGTGCCCAGAGACAGGAGGGGTGTGTGCAGAGTCCTCCCAGCAGTGCCCAGAGTCAGGAGGTCAGAACAACTAAGGGAGGGGGGGAAAGGGGGGGAAAGGGGGGGGCAGGACCAGGGGCAGGCCACAAAACCACCACCAATGTCACACAGCACACATGCCCTGGACATACCTGACCCCCATGCCCTGGTCACTACGAGGGGGTGGGGGCGTGTCCAGCAAAGCCAGCGTCCACCACAAAGGAAGTGCCTGACTACGCGAACCGGCAACACAACTATACAGGTACGTCCCGTACCCACGCCTTAAGAGCATGGGTACGAGTCGTACCACACCCACACCTACGTCACCCCAACAATAGCGGGACGGCTGTACCCACATGGCAAAGGCCTGGGTACGGGTCGCACAAGCATCACATAGCATGGGGACGGATATGTACGGACCGTACCCCCACCACCGTATGCATGGAGCGTACCCCCAACCCCAACAGTGTAAGTACGACCCGTACCCTCACCCGCGTACGTATACGTCCCACCCCAACAGTGTAAGTATGACCCGTACCCTCACCCGCGTACGTATGGAGCGTACCCCCCACCCCAACAGTGTAAGTATGACCCGTACCCTCACATGCGTACGTATGGAGCGTACCCCCACCCCAACAGTGTAAGTATGACCCGTACCCTCACACGCGTACGTATACGTCCCACCCCAACAGTGTAAGTACGACCCATACCCTCACCTGCGTACGTATGGAGCGTACCCCCCACCCCAACAGTGTAAGTACAACCCGTACCCTCACACGTGTATGTATGGAGCGTACCCCCACCCCAACAGTGTAAGTACGACCCGTACCCTCACACGCGTACGTATACGTCCCACCCCAACAGTGGAAGTACGACCCATACCCTCACCCGCGTACATATGGAGCGTACCCCCCACCCCAACAGTGTAAGTACGACCCGTACCCTCACACGCGTACGTATGGAGCGTACCCCCACCCCAACAGTGTAAGTACGACCCGTACCCTCACCGGCGTACGTATGGAGCATACCCCCACCCCAACAGTGTAAGTACGACCCGTACCCTCACCCGCGTACGTATGGAGCATACCCCCACCCCAACAGTGTAAGTACGACCCGTACCCTCACCCGCGTACGTATACGTCCCACCCCAACAGTGGAAGTACGACCCGTACCCTCACCCGTGTATGCATGGAGCGTACCCCCCACCCCAACAGTGTAAGTACGACCCGTACCCTCACCCCCGTACGTATGGAGCGTACCCCCACCCCAACAGTGTAAGTACGACCCGTACCCTCACCCGCGTACGTATGGAGCGTACCCCCACCCCAACAGTGTAAGTACGACCCGTACCCTCACACGCGTACATATGGAGCGTACTCCCACCCCAACAGTGTAAGTACGAACCGTACCCCCATGGAGCGAACCCACACACGTGTATGTACTAAGCGTACATATTGTTAAATAGGAGGGGTGTGTGCCTATCACTCCCAGCAGCGCCCAGAGTCAGGAGGGGTGTGTGCAGAGTCCTCCCAGCAGTGCCCAGACACAGGAGGGGTGTGTGCAGAATCCTCCCAGCAGTGCCCAGACACAGGAGGGGTGGGTGCAGAGTCCTCCCAGCCGTGCCCAGACACAGGAGGGGTGTGTGCCTATCACTCCCAGCAGTGCCCAGAGACAGGAGGGGTGGGTGCAGAGTCCTCCCAGCAGTGCCCAGACACAGGAGGGGTGGGTGCAGAGTCCTCCCAGCAGTGCCCAGACACAGGAGGGGTGGGTGCCTATCACTCCCAGCAGTGCTCAGACACAGGAGGGGTGGGTGCCTATCACTCCCAGCAGTGCCCAGAGTCAGGAGGGGTGTGTGCAGAGTCCTCCCAGCAGTGCCCAGAGGCAGGAGGGGTGGGTGCCTATCACTCCCAGCAGTGCCCAGAGTCAGGAGGGGTGGGTGCAGAGTCCTCCCAGCAGTGCCCAGAGACGGGAGGGGTGTGTGCAGAGTCCTCCCAGCAGTGCCCAGAGTCAGGAGGGGTGGGTGCCTATCACTCCCAGCAGTGCCCAGAGTCAGGAGGGGTGGGTGCCTATCACTCCCAGCAGTGCCCAGAGTCAGGAGGGGTGTGTGCAGAGTCCTCCCAGCAGTGCCCAGAGGCAGGAGGGGTGGGTGCCTATCACTCCCAGCAGTGCCCAGAGTCAGGAGGGGTGGGTGCAGAGTCCTCCCAGCAGTGCCCAGAGGCAGGAGGGGTGTGTGCAGAGTCCTCCCAGCAGTGCCCAGACATAGGAGGGGTGGGTGCAGAGTCCTCCCAGCAGTGCCCAGACATAGGAGGGGTGTGTGCAGAGTCCTCCCAGCAGTGCCCAGTCACAAGAGGGGTGTGTGCCTAACACTCACAGCAGTGCCCATGGAACGCAAAGGGTGGAGTAGCCACAGATACCATGCCCACAAATTTCAGTCAGGTGCACAAAGACCCTGCAGTACATGTACCACATGTGTGCGAGGCTGGGAGTATACGCATGCATAGCGCAGAAAATAAAACATGTCCACATGAAGTCATGTCAATAGTCCACATACACAAGTACAATGACTACCAAGAATGCCACGAATGATGCAGGTGGAGACATCGCTCAGCATGCATGTGCAAAGTAGAAGGAGTCCTTCACACACCCAGCTAATGTACACACAGCTCAGCGCTAAATATTGGGAACACCCTGCAGGGAAGATGTCAGGGTACACAGAGGAAGGAATACACCTTTGGACAATTTCACCATGCAGCAACTGCTTACATGAACACAGAAACCTAGCTAACACCGTGTGATGGCACACAGATCCCAGGGTCCCCCCTATGACCAGCACACTACTACATTTCCCACACACCCAACACATGAACACCACCCAAAACCATGTAGCAGCCCCACCAACAGCAATACCAGCAAAGCAGTAGTGTTCCAAGGGGAAAAAAATAAATTGCTTTATTCAGCATGAACCAAAAAATCTTGTTTGTAGGAAGTTCAATATTTACAAAGCCCATAGGGCAGTCCAGAAGTCACAGCTGGATGGGGGACACAGTGGGATGCGTGTCCCCTAGCTTGCCTGCACAGTTACATTTCGTCGTCTTCCACAGGGGTGAGGGCATCATGTGGGGGGGAAGAAACAGGCACCGCAGGGACAGGAGGGTGAAGGGTAGGCGTCGTGGGTGCAGGGATGGAGGACTCCACCACAGGGGGTGGGGCAGGGCCAAAGGCGGAGGCCAGGATCTCGCTGCACACCTTAGCAAGGTCCTCCAGGGAATCCCCTGCACCCGAAGGAACCACAGGCCCCAAGGAGGGGGGGGGGTCAGAGGGATGGGTCGCAGCGCCACTGGGGGAGGGTGTAGACAGGGGGGGGAATCAACCACCCTGACCGAGGACTTCCTTGACCGCTTGCGTGGTGGTGTCACTGTGGGGCTCAGGGACAGAGCGGCCATGAAGGAGTCTTTGGGGGAGATGTGGCCAGGAGAGCTGAGGGGAGGGGATTTGGAGGGAGTGGATTGGGTGGAATGCGGACTCCCACTCTGGCTGCGTGTCACACGTTTGCCCCCCGACCCAGTGGGTGTGCCTACTTCACCCTGTGTGTGCGTGTCAGGAGGTGTGCGGTGGACCTTCCCTGCTGGTGTGGTGCCTGTGTGTGTTGTGGTGGGTGCATGCTGACGTCTGGGTGTACGTGGGACAGGCATGGGAGTGGGAAGTGTGGATGGGGCAGGGGTAGGGGGTGGGACGTAGCGCTGCAGGAGACCCACTGCTGCAGTCAGTGTCGAGTCTATCGACCTCAGCAAGCTGCGTTGGTCAGCCTGAGATGAATGAATGCCCTCCAAGTATGCCTCCATGTTGTGCAGCACTTGGCTGTGGCCATGGAGGACATTAAGGATCGCAGCCTGACCAACCTGCAACTGCCGCTGGATGTCCACAGACTCGGCATTGGCGGCAGCAGTGGTGACAGGGGCAGGGGGTGCGGTGCCTGGCAGGAAGGAGACATGTGGTGACTGGGCATGTTGGGAAGGGACACGAGCAAGTGGGAGGCGGCTGATGGCAATTGAGGGGGCGGGGCGAGATGTAGTGCCGCTGTCAGCTGCTGGTGCAGCCGCCGCCCACTCGGAGAGATCATCCCCGGACACGTCAGCTTCATACTCTGTTGTGCCAGTCGACAGGTCCCCGGCTTCACTCTCCTCCGCCTCAGTCCCACTTGATGTGCCAGCCCCGATGTCACCGCTGGCACTGGTGCTCGGTCCCTCTGCTCCGTCTGTGCCCATGTCTCCCTCCGTGTCCCCCGACGATGCTGTGGGCAGGGTGAAGAGACAGAAATTAATCATACACCTGTATACATATGTCACATGAGTCCAATCTACATAGGTCACAGTGCATAGCCTGAAACAAAAGAAGAGTTACATCTACAAAACAAGGTACATATGTAGGGCATGCAAGACACAGTTGTTTGACCCACCATGCCACCGAAAAACTATGGAGAGCATGACACAATAGCAAATGAGATGGAATGGAATTTTGACTGAGGAGCAAGGCCCTGGGGACAATCCAGCACTGCATCTGCACCACACAGCGTGGCAGGAAATAGGGATGAGCAGGGACCATATCTAGGAACAAGAGGCACATGCAGCATAGGTTATACTGAAAACATGCCCACCATGACTGGCCCACTGCACCTTGAGTGCATGTCCAGACAAACATCACACACTGGCCAGTCCTAGCAAGGAGATATCAGGTTGTGACATGAAGGCCATGCCCGCACCACCCACCCCCTACATGAGACTATTATTTGGAGATACAGGAAGCACTTACATCCCTTAGTCTGGGTGAAATACACATGGGATGCAACAATTCAAGATTGCACACAAAATACCCAAGGTGCGCCTGTCCAAATAATCATGTACAAATGGGCATCATCAGATGATTGTAACAAGACACACAGGCAATGTCCACCGTGAGTATGAACAAGGAAAATCAGGTCAGGCTGTACAGTGGACACTTGTACTACATTTCACGTCAATATACATTTGGGCAGGGGACAATGGCACAGAGCACAACCTATGCTGTAGACACAGAGATTGTCGACATATTCGGATTACACACATGATACCTAGGAAAATATGCCCCTGGGGACAGTAGTGGCCACACAACTCCATGCTCCTGAATGGGAATGACTGCAACACACGCTACCATCCCCGCACTATGCGTACCGCACACTCATGCACATCAGGCCACCACATAGGGCATGCGTGCTGTAAGGCCTCACACTTGAGAGACTAACTCCCATGTCTGGACTCAGCATTAGTGCCAACTGACATGGAACCCACAAGACCAGAACTGGACAGGGCACAGGCAAGGTCCCAAAACCTGCTACACACCACCCCCACACATGATGCTGCAGGCATTGTACACGTGGAGAAGGTGCCAGGCTACATAACCTTGTGACGGAGTGACTTCACACAGACCAGGGAACACATTGCAAGGAGGGGAAGGGAGGCAGGAGATCACTGCAATACTGTGGGTAACAGGATCTGCACAGCACCATTAAACCCTGGCAGTGCATCCATGGAACAGTGCACTTACAAATGCTGGTGAAACACAACAAACACACATGTACCTACCCCCTTCCTGCTGCTGCATCTCCTGTAAGCGCCTGTCCAAGTCTGGAAATACCACCACCAGCACACGCTTGTGGATGTGGGAGAGACGGCGGTGCCCGCGGTTCCTATGGCTCTCAGGTGAGTCCCCCAGCAGGAACCGTGCGATCCTCCGCGTCCAGCACCGGATATCCTGCCAGCGTTTCCTCACCTGGGACAGGCGCAGCTTGCGACCATCCGCACTCCTCACGGCACTGACGGCGGTCAGCCAGATCTGCTACTTGGCAGAGGCGCCTACCTGTGAGGATGAACAAGTGACACTACATCAATACACCTGCAACATGTCACAGAGACACATATGAGAACAAATTAGCTGGTTACAACAAGGCATGTCATGCAGCCAACGCATTGCACCTTTGCCATAGGGACATACTCCTCTGGGGAAGGGCAAAAGCAGTACGTGCCAGTGAAAGTACACAGGTGGAATGAGGGCAAAGACACAATCAATTATAAAGGCTCACACTGTGCATCACACCCACCCCTCCTGTCTCTGGGCACTGCTGGGAGGACTCTGCACACACCCCTCCTGACTCTGGGCACTGCTGGGAGTGATAGGCACCCACCCCTCCTGTCTCTGGGCACTGCTGGGAGTGATAGGCACCCACCCCTCCTGTGTCTGGGCACTGCTGGGAGGACTCTGCACACACCCCTCCTGTCTCTGGGCACTGCTGGGAGTGATAGGCACCCACCCCTCCTGTGTCTGGGCACTGCTGGGAGGACTCTGCACCCACCCCTCCTGCCTCTGGGCACTGCTGGGAGGACTCTGCACACACCCCTCCCGACTCTGGGCACTGCTGGGAGACATCAGGCATTCCCCCCCCTGGGACCCCCCCTACAGTACATAGCATGTGTGTCACACCTGGACACAATGGCAGAAGTCGCAGTCACAAAAAAGGGACACAGTCTGTGCTAGTAGCCTCTGCACTCACCTGATACCCTGGTCGCCCATACAGCAGGGGGTACTGTGGGAGGATCACATCGAGCAATGCCAGGTTCTCCTCCAGGGTGAATGGCTGTGACCTCTCCACAGACCTTGACATGGTTCCAGGGAATCAGGAGTAGGGGTGGGCGGAATTTGCGGAATTAACCTTCGCAAATTATCGCGAAAATGTTTAAAATTATCGCAAACAAGCAGAAATATCGCGAAGATGCGGAAGTTTTTTTCCGGCATGTTCGCGAGATTTTCTGCATGGTTGCGGGTCGCCAACTTACCCATGTGGTTGCTTGCGGGCGCGGCCATCTTGTTTTGAGTTGTTCTCGCGGTGCATTATCGCGAGAAGAAAGATGTGATCGTGCGATGCATGACGTCACTGCGGGCGCGAACTGTCGCGAGACAGCGCAAATGGCTAAAAACAATACAACATCTCATGGAGAACGCGACCGGATCAAGAAAACTTGTCGGCGAACGCAGGGATTTAGGTAAGGCGATCGCGCGCGTGCGAGAATGTATTATTTTACAGCGCGAGCAAGAAACAAATTATCGCCAAGCTGCGGAAACCGGAATTTTTGACATTTTCGCGCTCTCCGCGGAACGCAAAAATGTCAAATTATCGCAATTTCCGCGAACGGAACGAAATTTTCGCCCAGGCCTAATCAGGAGCAGCAGCAGTGTGGTAGAATCGAAATATGTGCAGGCAAGTGATCCCTCATGGGACCTGGCTGCCTTATATCTGCCTTGCTGGCCTGTTTCATGCACAGGAGTACAGAGTGATTGGTCACTCACATTTGCATCCTATGTTTCCTCCAATCCCTTCAAACCTAGCACAGTCAGTGGGTTCTTATTGTGTTTTTTTCTTCAGCATGATGTCAACCCCACAAACACATTGCAACAAAGTAGATTCATTCCAACTGACTTCTGCTGTTTACCTTCCAGAACAAATTCAAACGTAAAACTTGGTCTCCATGACAACCAGCATGCATGTAAGCCTTAATACTTGTCCCTCATGTGTCCCCTATGTAAAATTGAGCTTCACACACAGGTACGGTGCGTTCCGGGCCCCTAGGGCACCCCAAATGCATAGCAACGGCCCGTACAGGCGTGTGTACGGGCTGTACCACTATGAGTACGCATACTTAAGAACACCCATAGTGGTACGGCCCGTACACGCGTGCGTACGTTCACTATCACCATGGGTGTCCTCGCGTATGCGTACTCGTAGTGGTACGGCCCATACACGCGTGCATACGTTCACTATCACTATGGGTGTCCTCGCGTATGCGTACTCGCAATGGTACGGCCCGTACACACGCCTGTACGCTCACTATCACCATGGGTGTCCTCGTGTATGCGTACTCGTAGTGATAGTGAGCGTACAGGCGTGTGTACTGGCCGTACCACTACGAGTACGCATACGCGAGGACACCCATAGTGATAGTGAGCGTACAGGCGTGTGTACGGGCCGTACCACTACGAGTACGCATACGCGAGGACACCCATAGTGTTAGTGAACGTACGCACGCGTGTACGGGCCGTTCTTGCGTATGCGTACTTACTGACCGTACACATGCCTGTACGCTCACCATCACTATGGGAACACATACGGCAGCACTCCCATAGTGATATGGGAACGTACACAGGCCCTCTTAGCAGCAGTACGGTGGTTTTCACACATCACAGTGGTGACAGGCAGCACACAGGAAGGAATAGGGCTGACATACTTGTCCATGGATGGACATCAAGGCATTGTCTGGGCAGTACTACATGTGTGGGGCACAGGTGTGACAGGCTGTGATGTGGCACATTACTCCTGAGTCGAGAAGGCACCAGATGTATGATGAGATGTGTACACATGTAATGTGTGACGGTGCAATGTGTGCCAGGCATGCCCTTGACTCCTTTGACATGTGTGCATGTCGTACTGCACACTTGTGATGAGCGTCACTGGCATGGCACGGACACCAACACACGGAAGTGTCCCCTGATGCCCGGTACAGGGGTTACCACACCTGACATGTCACTACCCACGGTGCACGATGTGACTATGTCATGTATGTGTGGGGGGTTCCCATTAGGTTGATGTTGGAGCACCCTCAAAATCTGCAGCTGTTGCAGCAACCAACATGTGTCTGTGTGTAGATTGACATTGCACACTGTTCCGCACACCATGCCACATGTGGTATCGGATGTGAGGTGCGTATGTATGCATGGGACACGGAGTAGCGTAACAAAGACATGTCTGCATCCTCTCTATGAATGTGTGGTGAGTCATGACATGTACACCTTCATGGCAAGGTGTGTGGGCTGTCCTAGTGTAATGTCATGTGACCTGTGGCTCTAGTGTTCCGCTACCAGTCTCTGCAATCGACATCCTACTTCTGCTGATGTGTGGATGTATGTCACTCCTGTCTTGCGTCTGGCTGTTCACTTGCACTGGGACACAGCTAATCCCATGCCATGGCATGTGGAGGTTCACAATCTCCGTGTGTAGCTGGGTCTTGGTAGGAGTGTCACCTGGCAGCCATACGTGTCCAGGGCATGTGGCACATACCTGACTCCGTATGTAGCATATGTGTATAGACAGATTAACATGTGCTCAGTACAAATTAATTGTTGTTGTGGTGCACTCACTCTTCCTTGTCACTTCCAAATTACTGCAGAGCGCCGCCTCTTCCCCGACCAATTCCGGACTTGGCTGCCATGCGGGAGAATGACTGTATCCGGTGCTACCGCTTCCCCCAACAGTTGATTCTGGATTTGACGGCGAGACTGGCACCACACCTGCAACCGCTGCACAGGTATCCTACGGCACTGACACCCAAGCTGAAGGTAATGGCAGCCCTACATTTTCTAGCCACGGGTACCTTTCAAAATACCATAGCTCATGTTGGTGGCATGTCCCAGAGCATGTTCTGCCGTGTGCTGCATGATTTCTTAGAGCCCATGTTGATTCACCTGGATGACTTCATCCATTTTCCTACCCCTGAAATGTTGACTGGGTCAAGCGTGGATTCTATGCCCTGGGAGGGATGCCCCATGTCATTGGGTCCATAGATGGGACACATGTTGCTTTGGTACCACCACAGGCACAGGAGGTAGCGTACCGGAATCGCAAGCACTACCACTCCATCAATGCCCTTGTGGTGTGTCTGTCCAACATGGTGATTTCACATGTCTGTGCTCGTTTTCCAGGATCAGCACACGATGCCTACATCATGAGGCGTAGCAGGGTGCCTGAAATGATGACGCAGCTGCGCAACGAACGAGCATGTGTTGTTGGTGGGTACAGTCTGTCTGTCCTGTATTTTGCGTAGACTTCCAGCACGACCGCTTCTCCTGTCCTGCTTATGTCCATGTGCTTTCCATGTAGGGGACGCTGGCTATCCCAACATGCCATGGCTGATCACACCTCTCCACAACCCCATCACGCCGGCCCAGCTCCGCTACAACACCGCCAATGGCCGGACAAGGCGAGTGATAGAGAGGACGTTTGGCCTCCTGAAGAGCCGATTCAGGTGCCTACACAAGACCGGCGGCGCACTCCCATATGCCCCGGCGAAGGTCTGCAAAATCTTCATGGTCTGCTGCATGCTGCACAACATGGCAGTTGAGAAAGCTGTGCCACTCATCCTGGATCAAGATGACCAGGACCATCCACCCGTGGAGGACGAAGGGCTTGGCAATGGGGCTAGTGATGTGGAGGATGTGGAGCCGCAAGAGGACATCCGGACTCGGCTCATACGTGACTTCTTTGCTTAGTGATGAGTACCAGTGTCTGAGTGTGCACGCATTGGTCCCCGTGTGGCATGTGTTGCGATGTGTGTCTCCACCTGCATGTATGGCACGTGAGTCAGAGGTGTGTGTGGGTGTGTCACTGGAGTGATGGTGCCAGTGATGCTTGTATTTCCCCAGTCATAATTGTGACATGCAAGTGGCTGTGCTTTTTGTGCTTTTTGTGGCTGACTTCTTGTGTGTCTCTCTTCCCCAGGTACTTGCGCATGCCGTCTGCTGCTTGCATCGTTGTGGCACTGCTATTCCTCATGGACACGTCATTGTGTGCTGACTCAGCGTACAGGCACGGACACGTTTGGAAGTCTCCTTAGGGTAAGGGATGCATCAGGGGTGTATTGGGTGTGGCAGTTGTTCACGATGTATGCACACTGCCCCTGTCGATGTTTGGTTCCTCTGCAGACATGTTGCATCACCATGGTACACATTACATGCAGCTGGGTACACCTGAATAGATGGTCAGACTTGTTGACAGTCATCTGTGATGGGATAGTGGATTGTGATGATGGCATCAATGTGTGTAACACTGCCCTCGGACACATACGGTTTGCATTGGCTTGACATGCTGTGGGACTTCCACATCAGCGGATCAATGGTGTATGGCAGGCTCTCCGTGAGCAGCTGGGGGTGTTTAGCTGTTAGCCGACACTTGTGTGCCAGTTCCATGGCTATCACGCATTTGTGCTGCAGAAGGGGGGTGCCAGTGTTGGACCCACATGTTACTCCACATGAACTGTTCATGTGTACTTCGAGTTGCCTCTGCAATCCCGAATACCTGACTAATAAAGGTGTCCCTATGCCTCCAAGGTGCCTCTTCTCAGTCAATGCTGGTGTGTTGCCACGGTGCATCCGGCATGTCTGGCATGGTTTTCCCTGATAGAGGCTATGTGTCTATGTGTCGAGTAGCAAGATGCAAGCTGTGTGTGTGGGATTAGACTGTGTATTGTGCATGATGTCCATGACTGTGTGGGTATTGTGTCATGTGACATCCCCATGCATCCAACGTTGGCCAGGCCCCCATTCTCTGCATCCACCGGACTCAAGCTTGCAGGACATGGTTCTGCCACCTGTCTACACATACCTGGGTGCCCCCCAGGACACTCGACATGATCCCTGACCTCTGCGCATGACTGTTGCTGTACTCAATATGTCTGTCGGCACGGTTGTGCGGCCACCCCCTCAGCTGGTTAGGCCCAAAACGGGTGTGTATGGTGCTCCATGTCTGTCTTGCCTAATACACTGTGACCCGTGTGTCCTGTGCCAGACTCAGGCCCGAGGGTGTGGATGGTTGAAGTCAAAAGAGAACTCAGGCATGTTTAGACTTTACAAGACATATGTAAGGTAATAATGCAACCAGCAGGCATCTTCTCTTCATGGTGTGACTTTTTATTTTAGTGGGGGGGGGGGGTATGACATGAGGGGCTTTCCGGGTGTTTGGAATCCAAAGTTCAGTAGGGGAGTTGGTGTCCTTGCCATTGGAAATCCTCAGAGTCCATGCCACAGTCTTTGTCAACATTGGTCAGACAGTGACCAGCAAGGCCATGTGGCAGAGAATGTCTTTTGACGCTGTGCTGCTGTTGCTCCAGTGGGCCAGGTGCCAGGCCAGGTGTCCTGGGAGATGGTGCTGTAGCACCGACCCTCACGGTCTTTTCAGTGGACGACCCGCCCTCCTGCGGGGACCCTCAGAAGCAGGCCGTGACGATGTTTGGGATGCTCCATCGGATGTTTCCTCCTCCTCCTCCTCCTGATCCCTCCCTGTAGGTGGTGATGTTCTACGCCTTCTGGCACAGGGAGGGTTGCCCATGTTGTCGGCCATCCGACGGAGTGTACCGTGAATTCCCGTGAACACCGTCACGAGCTCAGCCTGTCTGTCCTCCATCCTCCGTTGGTGTTGCAGTAGACAGGCATGTAGCTTCGCATGTTGCTGGGCCTGCTGGGTCTTGATCCCCTCGAGGATGGACACAACCTGGGCCATGCCCGTGGTGTCCTGCCGGCATGTGTCCAGGATGTTTCGGACATGGGAATATACCGGTTCCCCAGCCAACTGGTCAGGCTGGCGCCTCCGCCGTCCTCCACTTCCACCACCTCTGCCTACTTGCGCCTGGCCTGCCGTTGTGGGCACATCGGGTCTCCGGGACCCCTGAGGGATGGCATTTGCGGTGTTGCCTGCCTCCTCCTGGGTGCCCGGAGAACCTTGTCCCTCCTGGACAGACTGGCTGCTTTGTGGTGGTGGGGCAGGGATCCTGGGTGTCTCCTGGGATGTGGCAGGAGTGGGGGTGGTGGTTGGCCCCGTTGTACCTGACGCAGGTGCTGCAGGTCGTTGGACACCAGAGTGGCCAGGTTGATCGGGGTCGTCCACAGAGTGGTGAGAGTCGTCGCTGCCAGTGGGATCGGCCTCCCGCAGAGCCGGGTCCTGTGAGTCTTCCCCCCCAGTGTTGGGGGGTGAACCACGACGTTGACCTGTGTGTGAGAGAGACAATGTTAATTTTGTTCCATGCAACATCCATGTTTCATTAGTTTCAAAGTTGGAACATTTCCTCTGGGAATTTGGATCTGTCTTGCATTCCACTCACAGTGCACTTTTGCATGGGTGTGTCCCTTGGGCACAGCTTTGGCGACTTTAACTATGTGTGGCACAGTCTTACTTGCTGCGTCAAGTGTGACTGCAGTCAGCAGTGGAGTGGGCAGGTGTGGCGAGCCGTGCATTGGCGCCTTCCGTGTTGCACTGTACGTGGGCACATGAAGTTGTTCCACACACTTCAATGATGCAGGTAGCTGTCGTTGTGCTCGTGCACAGGTTGTGACATGGCCCTGTGTTTTGCCATGGAGGAGAGGGGGGGGGTGCTGGCACTGGCCACCCTTGTTTACATGCACGCAGTCCACCTGCTGACGAGCAGACATTCCCACACACCACAAGGCTGATTTGCTCTCCCTGTGTCTCCCTCCCTCTCTGTCCCCCTCTTCCTCCCTCTGTGCGTCGGCCTCCTCCCTCTGTCTGTCTCCCTGTGTCTCCCTCCCTCTCTGTCCCCTTCTCCCTCCCTCTCTGTCCCTACTCCCTCCCTCTGTGTGTCAGCCTCCTCCCTCTGTCCGTCTCCCTGTGTCTCCCTCCCTCTCTGTCCCCCACTCCCTCCCTTTGTGTGTCAGCCTCCTCCCTCTGTCCGTCTCCCTGTGTCTCCCTCCCTCTCTGTCCCCCTCTCCCTCCCTCTCTGTCCCCCTCTCCCTCCCTCTGTGTGTTGGCCTCCTCCCTCTGTCTGTCTCCCTGTGTCTCCCTCCCTCTCTGTCCCCCTCTCCCTCCCTCTCTGTCCCCCTCTCCCTCCCTCTGTGTGTCGGCCTCCTCCCTCTGTCCGTCTCCCTGTGTCTCCCTCCCTCTCTGTCCCCCTCTCCCCCCCTCTCTGTCCCCCTCTCCCTCCCTCTGTGTGTCAGCCTCCTCCCTCTGTCCGTCTTCCTGTGTCTCCCTCCCTCTCTGTCCCCCTCTCCCTCCCTCTGTGTGTTGGCCTCCTCCCTCTGTCCGTCTCCCTGTGTCTCCCTCCCTCTCTGTCCCCCTCTCCCTCCCTCTCTGTCCTCCTCTCCCTCCCTCTGTGTGTCAGCCTCCTCCCTCTGTCTGTCTTCCTGTGTCTCCCTCCCTCTCTGTCCCCCTCTCCCTCCCTCTGTGTGTCGGCCTCCTCCCTCTGTCCGTCTCCCTGTGTCTCCCTCCCTCTCTGTCCCCCTCTCCCTCCCTCTGTGTGTCGGCCTCCTCCCTCTGTCCGTCTCCCTGTGTCTCCCTCCCTCTCTGTCCCCCTCTCCCCCCCTCTGTGTGTGACCCTCTGTCACCTCAGCCCAGCTTCCTGGGCACACACTGTTAGCAGATCTTTGAATGGCCCTTGGCTTGTTGATGTGAGTTTGTTTCTGATCTCCAGGCACCCATTGGGTGTAGTGTCTGTGTCTGCGCTGCTGCTGTGGTGGTGTGTGCTGCCACTCTTTCACAGTGTTGGCTGTTCATTAGCTGCTGTCATGTGCAAAACAGTGCCTTCACCCCCATGTGTTAATGCAAGGCGTCCGCCATTTGCTTGCGAGTCTTTCCTGTGTGGGGACACACTGTTTGTCTGGCTGTGACCTAGGCCATATGGGCAGAGGGCATTGTTGTCTGCTTCTGAGTTGCACTATGTGATTTTTGGGGCCCACCCTCCCGCCATCCGGGTTACCATGTCATGTGTTGGTGTCTTCTGTGGCCTGTGACTTGACATTGTCCAGCTGGGTGCATGGGGCATGGTGGCGCCAGTGGCATGTGCGTGTTCATGGAGTGTGGTTGAGTCATGCGATAGCTTGGGGTGGTTGCGTGCCTGTTTGTGAGTTTGGTTGTGGATGACGTTCCCCCCATGTGAGGTGCGTTGTTTGTGTACTCACCCGGGTCTCGGAGTCCTCCTAATCCTTCGACTGCCTCCACCGGCAGTATGGCCATCACCCTCTCCTCCCAGGGATGGTAGTGTACGGGTCTGCGGGACGGCCCTCCTCCAGAGACGTTGGCCTGGTTGTGTTCATCCGTCATCTTGGCTCGGACCCTCCTCCGCAGATCGTACCACCTGGCTTGGCATTCCTGCTTGTTCCTTCTGGTGTCCGCAACAGCATTCACAGCATCGACGATGGTCTGCCACATGGGTGTTTTTGCTGAAATGCTGGTCTGTCTGACCAATGTTCCAAAGAGGTGTGGCTCGACTCTGAGGATTTCATCGACAAGGACCTCCAACTCTCGGTTACTGAACTTTGGATTCTTGTTAGTGGGCATGGTGAGGGGTGTGGGTGTGGATGGTGGGGGGGGTGTGTGTGGATGGTTGTGGGTGTGTGGGTGTGGTTGTGCAGGTGTGTGTGTGAATGTGATGAGGGGGTGTTTATGAAGGTGTGTGTGTGAAGGTGTGCAAGTGTAAGGTGTGGTAAAGCTTCTAGTATGGTGCTGTAGGTTGTCTGTGGGGTCTGGCAGCAGTGAGTCTGTTGCAAAGGCTCATGGTTTGTGTGTGTGGGCCCTTTTTATTGGTCCATTGGTGGGTGTGGCTGTGTTTGAAGTTTGGGTGGGTGTGTTATAAGGAGTAGTGGTGTTTTGGGCCTCCGTTTGTTTTTGGCAGTTGCAGGTCAGTGAATGTGTTGTTTTAGTGGTTGTTGGACATGTTTAGTGGCTTTGTGCCATTGGAATGGTGTATTCTTGTGTTGTTTTGGTTTGTCCAGGTTGTGTACGTGCGTTTTTAGCGTGTGTATGGTGTGTACATGGGCCATTTTGTTGTACAGTGCTGTCCTTGTGTGTGGCTTGGTACGACTCGTACATGCGGTTGTGATGTTTGGGCCTGGGGTCGCTCCGTACTTAGAATGTTGTGGTGGGGGTATGACTCTAACGTACATGGGTGTACATACACGGGGGGTACGACACGTACAGGGGTGTACATACATGGGTGGGGGTACGATTCTAATGTACACGAGTGTACATACACGGAGGGGTACGACACGTACACGGGTGTACATACACGGGGGTACGACACGTACAGGGGTGTACATACACGGGGGTACCACACGTACACGGGTGTACATACAGGGGGGGTACCACACGTACACGGGTGTACATACATGGAGGGTACGACACGTACACGGGTGTACATACACGGGAGGGTACGACACGTACAGGGGTGTACATACACGGAGGGGTACGACACGTACAGGGGTGTACATACAGGGGGGTACGACACGTACAGGGGTGTACATACACGGAGGGGTACGACACGTACAGGGGTGTACATACAGGGGGGGGTACGACACGTACAGGGGTGTACATACACGGGGGTACGACACGTACAGGGGTGTACATACACGGGGGGTAGGACACGTACAGGGGTGTACATACACGGGGGTATGACACGTACAGGGGTGTACATACAGGGGGGGTACGACACGTACAGGGGTGTACATACACGGGGGTACGACACGTACACGGGTGTACATACACGGGTGGGGGTACGACTCTAACGTACACAGGTGTACATACATGGGGGTACGACACATACAGGGGTGTACATACACGGGGGTACGACACGTACACGGGTGTACATACAGGGGGGTACGACACGTACAGGGGTGTACATACACGGGGGTACGACACGTACACGGGTGTACATACACGGGTGGGGGTACGACTCTAATGTACACGGGTGTACATACACGGGGGGTACGACACGTACACGGGGTGTACATACACGGGGGGTACGACACGTTCACGGGTGTACATACAGAAGGGGGTGTACATACACGGGGGGGTACGACACATACACAGGTGTACATACACAGGGGGGTACGACACGTACAGGGGTGTACATACAGGGGGGTGTACATACACGGGGGTGTACATACACGGGGGGTACGACTCAAACGTACGGGGGCTGGGGGGGTGTTGTGCGCGTATGCGGGCACATGTCTCCATGGTTGCTATGGGTGTTCGGTGCGGACGGTGTTTTTTCCATACGGTTGTAACTTCTGACGCACGGGATGGATCGTGATTCCGCGGTCGGACTTCACTTTTCACATTTGTACGGTGATTCGTCCGAGGACGTGTCGGACACATTTTCCGACCCGAGGACGTGTGGGGAATTATTCCCAATGCGATTCGTATGGTCTTTTCCCCATGCGAATCGTAATTGGCAGTTTGTACGGCACTTGTACGATTCGTACGGTAAAAAGACCGGATACGAGTCGTACGGGGAAAATTTTTAACGGATCGTAATTGCCACCTTAGTGTGAGTCTTGAGTTTGCTCTTTAAAGGTCATTCTCACTTTGTTTAAGGTGAGTAGCAATATCTTAGTATTAGCTTGATGAACTACTAAGTCCTCATCTGCAGGCGGTTTGAAGAATTACAAGTTTTGTTACTTCCCCAATGCACAGAAATGTAATCATTGTGCCACCATACATTTTATGAATAGATCTGATCAGTGAATCCGAATTAGAATAGCTTGACCTGTAGTTGAAACGGGGGGTGTAGGAAGGTTACAGATTCTAGAAATATTGTGGTCCTTGGCCACCAACAAGAACTGTTTGATCCTTTTTCTTTGTATTCCTGGAAGCCAATGCAACACTTTCAGGATCTTTGTTTTGTGGAACTTCTGGATTTGCATTTAGCGGAAATAGTGTACATTATTTTGTAATAAATCACCCTCTACAGCACTGGAGCTCCCCTTTTTTCAATGTTAGTTTCGATTTAGAAAGAGCATCAATCTCCGGAACATGCGCTGATAGAGCTATTTTATGATCAATAGCTTTGATGGGTCTCAGGTAGGCAATAGTTGAATCAAACCCTGAAATAGAATTTAGGGGTAAACCATGACTACCTCCACTGAGTGATCAGCATGGGAAGAATTTTAAGTTGTTTTAGATTAGTAGGGTAAGAAACTTCTCTATAATACTGGCTATTGTTGTTCAGTTCCTCTGAGCTTCAAGAAGACTGATTATTGATATCACTCCCTCTCAAGACCTCTGCGACTCCCTCGGCTCGTTCTTACACCGCAAGATTGCCGACATCCACAACAGCTTCGGCGCACCATCCACGCACCCTACCATAGAACCAACGCCCCCCACCGCCACCCTCCGCACCTGGACCACGGTGACCACCGAAGACACAGCCCACACGGTGAACACCATCCACTCCGGATCTCCAACCGACCCCTGCCCCCACCACGTCTTCAACAAGGCCGACTCCATCATCGCACCCCAACTGCGGGACATCATCAACATCTCCTTCAACACCGCCACCTTCTCGGAGAGCTGGAAGCACGCCGTGCTCAGCGCCCTACTGAAGAAACCAACAGCGGACCCCACCGACCTCAAGAACTTTCGCCCCATCTCGCTCCTCCCTTTTCCTGCCAAAGTCATCGAGAAGACCGTCAACAGACAGCTTGCCGCCTTCCTCGAGACGAACGGATCCCTCGACCCCTCGCAGTCCGGTTTCCGAGCCAACCACAGCACCGAGACCGCCCTCATCGCAGCCACCGACGACATCAGAACCCTGCTCGACAACGGGGAAACAGCGGCCCTCATCCTCCTGGACCTCTCCGCAGCGTTCGACACTGTCTGCCACCGCACCCTGGTCCAACACCTCAGCAACACAGGTGTCCAAGAGAAGGCACTGGAATGGATCATCTCGTTCCTCGCCGGAAGAACACAGAGTCCGCCTCCCCCCGTTTCGATCCGAGGCCACCAAAGTCATCTGCGGCATACCGCAAGGATCATCACTCAGCCCCACCCTCTTCAACGTCTACATGAGACCCCTTGCAGCCATCGCACGCTAACACAACCTCAACATCATCTCCTACGCCGACGACACCCAACTAATCCTCTCCCTCACCAGTGATCCCGCCACCGCCAGAACTAGCCTACACGAAGGGATGAAAGATGTCGCCGAGTGGATGAAGAACAGCCGCCTGAAACTGAACTCAGACAAGATGAAAGTCCTCATCCTGGGACCATCGCCCTCTGCCTGGGATGACTCCTGGTGGCCCCCGGCCCTAGGCAGCGCACCCAAGCCAACAGACCACGCACGCAACCTGGGCTTCATCCTGGACTCCTCCCTCTCGATGACCAGACAAGTCAACACCGTCTCCTCATCATGCTTCAACACCCAACGCACGCTCCGTAAGATCTTCCGATGGATCCCGACCGAAACCAGGAAGACGGTCACCCAGGCACTCGTCACAAGCCGACTGGACTATGGAAACACCCTCTACGGCGGAACCACAGCCAAGCTACAGAAAAGACTCCAACGCATCCAGAACGCTTCCGCCCGACTCATCCTGGACATCCCCCGACGCAGCCACATCTCCGGACACCTGAGGGACCTGCACTGGCTCCCCGTCAGCAAGAGAATCACGTTCAGACTCCTCACCCACGCACACAAGTTCCTCCACGACCTGGGCCCCAAGTACCTCAACGACCGCTTGACCTTCTACACGCCCACCCGCCAGCTACGTTCGACAAGCCTCGCCGCCGTACCACGCATCCGAAGAGCCACCGCCGGAGGAAGATCCTTCTCCTACCTGGCGGCCAAGACATGGAACTCCCTTCCCACCCACCTCCGGCTGGCCCAGGACCATCTCGCCTTCAGGAGACAACTCAAGACCTGGCTGTTCGAGCAATAGCAGACCCCCCTTCCCCCAAGCGCCTTGAGACCCTCCGGGTGAGTAGTGCGCTATACAAATGCCATGATTGATTGATTGATTGATAGTTTAAGATTCAATATGCCAAACTCTATGACTGGATGTTTGTTCTTATCCTCTTTAAAGCAGTTTTCCAGTTCCCTGTTGGCTTTATCATGACACATGCACACATTCATCATTTGGGACATCTTGGCACTGAATAACAGAAGGTCATTGTTGCCCCGCTTAATGGTACTCAATTAATTGACCTCTGAAGTATGACGGTGTAGTAGGGCTAGACATTAAACTTTGGCAAGACATTCTGGCCAACATACTACTCTAATACCGGAAGAGATAGGAAAAGGACAGGGAGAAGCAAGAGCAGGCCCAAAGAGACACCACCAAACTGGTCCAACATAAGCTGAATAAGACTGCCATTGAGGGGTCTGTGTTAGCAGCAAACATTCAGATGGCACCCGTCTCAAAGGTAGCTCCATTTGTGGACCCCAGATGGTATCCGACCAGTCCTAGTGGCTGAGGTCAGGGAGGCTGGGTCCAAATGGCCTTGTTGAGTGCCAGTACTGTCACAGAATGGGCCACATGACTAACTGGTGCCTCCTAAACATGTATAACCATAAGAATGGGATAGTACCGGCACAGCCCCTATAGAACATTCACCCCCAAAGCCAAATACTGAACAACGCACATGCATCACACAATCAGCTTCAAGGAAATCAGGCTACAGCTGCCTCACCGAGTGGTTGGCTGGGCACAAGGCAATCTCTGCAACAGACAGGGAGCTCAGTCCCGCAAGGACTGGACCTGCAGCCACAGCAAGAAGGGGTGATTCTCTGGGGTGGCAGTGCCATAGCACATTTGCAAGGTACAAACACACTTTAAGTCCAAGACCATCCCCCAAAATAACCTTTCCCTTTCAATCCACTCCTAGTCACACATCCTTAACTGCCACCATTGCCATCCTTCATGACGGCCATGCTATGTCGACCTGGAGTCCTCATCAGAAATAGCCATCTGTGTACTCACTGTTCCCTCGGGGGGAGGACAGTCTGACACAGCAGCAAAAGCGCGCCCCCATCCAGTGCATAAAAACAGTCACCCAGGACCGTTCAACTGAGTCCACTTTTAGGCAGGCCAGGTACGTCTCAACCGCCTCAGGGTTTGCCACCAAGTGGCGGCTCCTCTTTAGTTCCAAAACGATGCGAATGCTGTAGCATTGGAAGCTGGGTTCCTCAACATGTGTAGGACAGTGATGGCAATGATGGCAGTAATATCCTCAAAACTACTGGAAAATCCAGTCACATGACCCCTGTCCATAGGAAAATACATGTAATTCATTAGCACCATCCCCATCACCATCAGGCCAAGCACTTAAAGTTCCAACGAGACCCCTGACTCTTGTAGAGAAAATACCGCAAACTTACCGGGGTCCAACCTCCTCCGGTGTCCTTTCTCAGAATTAGGCAACACCCAAAAACACAAATAACAGCCCATCAGGACCCGCAGAAAACAGCCCAAATATTCTCGAACCTTCCAGAAGAAGGGCGTAACCCAGTAACTTGGCTTAATCAGAGATAGACCTCCCTCCATGCCACATGCCTAGGCCCAAAGGGCTTGTACATGTTAACTGAGCCGTGAAACTAAACTCCAAATAGCCACTTCCCTTCTCAATTGCACACAGCACATGCAGGTCAAAAGGACACCCTTGCCCCGATGAATCACACCTTAAAATGGAACACCCTACAGGAACAGAGTACCTCCCCACTGTAGCTAGGAGAGGGGGGAACCAAAATACAAAGAAAACAGTTTAACACTCACTACACCCTTAACTTTCTAGCACCTCTTAAAACAGTTTAAAACTCACTATCCTCCTAAAAACCTTAGCACTTCCTTTTCAGCACCCCATGAGGACATTGTTTGCTCACTGCTAAACCATCAAGCACATCAGTAAAATTTAAATATTTTCCAGAACACTGCCTAACAAGGTTTTTTTTATGAATTAACCTACAAAACCACAGCTCTTATCCTACAGATCCGTGATCAAGCTGAAAGTGCACAAACACTGCCACAGCCTGTCATGCCTTCGACCAAAGCTCTCAAAGACTATCTGTCTCAAGGACAATCGCTCAAGTAATACAGAATGCATTGACTTTTGCAACAATCCCTTGAAAGACATTGTTTACACTGCATCAAGGCAAGATACCTCTGACCATCCAGATGACAGACAAATTACCTGAAGATGATTCTACAGCCTACAAACGCTTTATACATTTTCTATATTTCTGTTTACGCTCAATTTAACTGGGAGGGTTCTTGAGCCCCTCTGGAGCTAGACGTATGCCTAATCTTGTAAATTTTGCTTCTACATTCTTACAAAGCATGCGCAGAGACCTCTCTCGCCTCACCTACACAAAACCAAATACTAGTTTACCTCACACATTAAAGAGCGCACTCGTACACAACACATGGTAACAACACAAGACCACTATGGGCACACAAACTATGAACAAATCATTTTATATACTAGCAAACATCACCCTGTATGAGACCAACTCCACTGCGCTGTATCTCTGTACCAAGCCTAGCGCCATCTAATCCGAGGTAGACAGGATGCACAGAAGCGGCACCACAGGGGGTGACACTGCTTGGCCACGGGACTTGGTAGAGAAGTTCTTGGAGGTAGCAAGACCGCAACAGCAATGTACAAATTCGTCCACTCTCGCCTCTGTCTCCAGTCCCAGGGTGGCAAGTGCAGCCAGAACATGGGTTTCCAGTGCAGGGTCACTCATCTCTATCATTCTGGGGGAAATGAGTCCCATGGGAGGAAGTCAAATGCTAGCATAGATACCCGGTGCCGGGAAATCTGGAATACCGAGATCTATAGGTACACATGGTTGGAGGGGAAGGGGAAACCTCTAGTTGTACCGAAACTTACAATCTTTAGGTAATAATGAAAACTGCAAAGTCAGACCTGCAAATGGGGCACCTTCACAGTGATGGTATATACTGGATGTGTGGCGTCCTTTCCTACACCCAGCTCCTATTCGGATGGCAAGACTTCTGCACCCTTGTGACCATACCACCCCTCAACCCTGGTCATCCCTAGAGAAAATCTGACTGAGTTGTCTCAAAATACGCTACAGAAGGAGACAACTCTGTTGCAACAGAGAGAAGGAGAAGAACTGCTGATTATTTTGGCTAAGCTCAGTACAAGGACATTTCAAAAGAATTTAGACAAATGTGTATATTTATTTATTTAGTTATGTGGCTTCCTACAAGTGGTGTAAATCTGCAGTCCTCAAATTAGAGAGTATGCACATAGCTAGGGAAAAAGTAACACTCACTGCAGACACACACACACATTTTAATAATATACCTGTCATGTCATCTGAGGAGGATAAAGTAGTTGAAGAATCAGCAAGAGCGAGGAGTGTTGTAATCGGTAAATACAATGTCAATACGGTGATATGTGCAGGTCCAAAAACGACAATACCAATAAATGCAATCTCAACATGTGCTATCACCTGAGCACACACAGCCGTGCTGATGCCAACAGTAACGATATCAATGTATGCCAAAATCCATGTACGAATGGCAATGTTTCTACCAGTAAAAACTATGTTAATGTACGTCATGATCTAGGAATGCATAACTATGTCAGTATCAGTAAAAACAACATCATTGTGTGCTATGACAACTGTACACGGAATGTTGAGAATGTCAATAAAAATGACACCAGTGACTCCCATATTCTATTCAGGAGTTCCAATGAACTTGCACGATTGCTGTCAGATTTTCCCAAGGTGACATTGCCATAAACCCAGAGTCAGAGATACGTGGTCAGAGAGACCCGTGACCCACACCCACTCCTATTGAATAACAGGTCATAGGTAGGGTCAATCAATCAATCAGGAAATTGTAAGCGCGCTACTCACCAGTGGGGGTCTCAAGGTGCAGTGGGAGGGGTCCGCAGGTCTGATTAGCCGATAAGCCAGGTCTTGAGAGTCTTCCTGAAGGTGTTCAGGAAGGGGGCGCATCTGATGTCTGATGGTAGCTCATTCCAGGTATTTTCCTCGATGTGAGAAATGGATCTTCCGCCTGCTCTTGCTCTGTGGATGCGTGGAGTTCCGGACAGTGCGAGGTTGGAAGATCGGAGGTTTCTTTTGGGCATGTGGAATTTGATTTTGTCGTTGAGGTAAGAGGTCTCTCTTAACCCAAAGACAAACTCATGCCCTGGGAAAACCCTGATTGATCCAATAGATAGATAGTTGCACCACAAATACACCGGCAGCAATTGACCCAAATAAAACACATTTGGCTAAAAGGCTCGCATTCCCCCAAAACACCACAAAGCTAGATACCACATGTAGATAGAAACACTCAGCCAATTAAGACACAACACAAACACCAGACGTGGTGATCATGCGCTCCTCATGCCGGACACCTGGACACATAAACACTGGCCTACACTAGCCCTCCCCGAGGAAGGGAGCCATCTGTGTCCTTATCAGATTTTTTGACAGATCCTTTTCAAGAATGCAGAAATTGTTTTATTGTACCTCACAAAATGGCTGATTGAGAAGGCTCTGTGTCTGGGTGCTCCCAGGGCGTGGGATTGCTACCAGTGCAAATCCCTGGAATGGCCCACTGCTGAACAGCTCTCCGGGCCTGGGAAAGAAATACTGGACCATGGCTGTGTCCACAAAGCTTACCTGCTTACCTGCAGCGAAAGGACAGCAAAAAAAAGTTTCAAAAACGAGCCAGAAACCGGGGCCAGCAATGCCCTTGCAACATCAACGAAGAACCTCCATGGCTGCCGAGGGCAAGCAAAATCCCTGAACTTACTCTAATGGGGGCACTGCAGCCCAGAATGTGTGCGAAGGCAGCAATAAACCTGTGTGTTACGGTGTGGTAAGAAACCCGGTTCTACCGCTGGGAGAAGGCATTCGGTTCAAGATAATCACAGCAACCCCGCAGCGAGGGGCAACCCTGGACTGAGAACTTCTCCCCCACCCCCGTTTCATGAAGGCATCTACAACAAACTCATTAGAAGGCTACAGTTAGCCTCACTGCAGTCCTGCTCCAGTCGACTAGTCTTAACATCCAGGTGATCTACTGAGTCAGTCCCAGAGGCTGCAGGGATGGGTTTAAAGATACTCTGGGCAGCCCTGCCCCACTGTAGACCTTAGACCTTGGTGACTTGGGGAGCCACAGGGATTCCCCTGCATTGAAGCACCATCATTACTCCTGTGCCCCTGAGGGGTGGGGGCCTTTTCCTGGGGGGGTGGGAAATACTGGTGACCCATAGACAGCGAAGAAAGACTACACAGCTGGATGGCGCTGGCTATCTTTTACTGGTCTGACTCTTTTCACAGCCTTCCCCCACTCACTGCACAATCCAACCTGGGCTCATGCATCCAGGGACACATATGGAAGGGCTGCCCTACGTGAATCAAAGAGCTGACAGACATCTTGGAGGTGGTAAATAAATTCTATGGGAGGGCTACACCCCTGTCTTCCCTCCAAATTAGGTAATGAAAACAGTTGTAGGACTCCAAAAAAGGTAAAGAATCTACACTAGGACTTTGCTCCTACCTTCCCTCCAGCTACACATCAAAAAATTCTGTAGGACTGGGCTTCTTCCCTATGGGGAGACCACTGTAACTGAGAAAGCACCACGGACTCTCATTCCTCATTACTCAGCTGCCTCACCAATTTCTGGGGCAGACATATCGGAACCCCCTTGTGATACTTATTTAATGCAAATTCATATCCACATCAGAACTTGGCACTGTTCGCCCGCATTTTACCCTAAGTGTTTGCTATGTTCATATGCATATACTGGTACTTTTGCCTACAGGATGATTTTGCTGACTCTTCGCTAATATTGCCGCCCTGCGCACTCACCACTACTTGATGTAGATGCTGGCATACAATGTGACTTTATGTCAATGTTGGCACCTTCTTGCCCACACTATACCACCTATCTATGCGACCCTGTGCAGCAACAGTGGCCCCTCTGTCCTGATGTCTGGGAACTCTTGCTTACTCTGACTGCTTAGATGGCTGATACTGCACTAGAACCACTCACTTATGGTCCACCGAAACACTATGATGGAAAGGCACGGCCCTAACTCATCCTGCATTACATTTCCACCAAATCTCTTCAAACCTGCTGCAAAAACATTCCAGCAGAAATTTCTCAAAGTTCATCCAGAAGCACTAATAATGGCCATCTACCACAGTACAAACCATGGAGGCCATAAAATGGACTTCTTCTTCTACACTAAAAAACAAAAATGCCAAATGGAGAATGAACTTTAGTCAACATCTTCACTTAACCAAAACGACCAAAGTCCCCTATGGAACAAAGCTTGACATATCTCCCTCGCATTCTTTCAGATGAGAAGTGTCCACAACCGTTTACAGATCAGGAACATCCCAATACAAGCCTCAGAACATAATCTAGCCACTGTTGACCGTCACTTCCCCACGCTCTGTACTGCCTTGTTGTTGGGTCCCACTCACATCTCCCTCCCTTCCCGTAGAGAACCAACCCCTCCACAGAAATCTGGACCTAGGTCTACCCCCCTTCCCTCTCGCAGAAAGACAACCTTGCCCCTGCATTTTGGCCCCTCCAACACCATGCTCTTCTCCCCCTATAAAAAAAAAACAAAGTCACCACCCTATCTCACTGTCACCACGCCCCCTATGGAGAACAAACACCCCTCCCGTCTGCCAGAGATTGGGTCCACGCACCCGCTCTGTCCTTTGCACAACATTCTAGTCTACGTACCAATCTCACTGGTGCCCATGACTTTCCGCTCTCAGCCCCCCCACTTTCAGAAGCCTTGACCCTGCGAACTTCACTGCCAGAATTAGCTTCCCCCTCCCTAAACTGCTCATCCACTGCCTATCTAGAATTATGTGCTGCACCCACCCTGCTCAGTCCACTAATTCCAACTGGCTGGGGCTCTCCCCAAACCTCACCCCAGACTCTGATAAATGCCATCACACCCCCCTCCTTCTGGATACTCTAGCTACCTCTCAATTGCTCCTTAGAATGGCCCACTTTGGAACTCAAAATCAACTTTATCCTAGAAGAAATATCATCATTTCACTATGATTCAAGGGTTAATCAACCTGTGCCCCTATCCCTTGCACCCATGCCGAACACTGATGCTACTCCACACACTCGCCCTTACCCCACAACCCATACCCCTAACAAACCACCCCATGCATAAACCAAGAACCAAATACCAACTACAGCAGGTTGGGACTACCACAGCAGGTAGCAGATGTGTTGAGCAGCACATCACACAGTGCCCCAAACCAGCCAGACCTCTGTAAGATCGCAGTCGTCATCCATTCAAGTCGGACCTTGACCACCATGCGCCTGCCCAGGCCGCCAGCACATCTAACTACCATCCAGCCCAATCAACCCTAGCCAAATTTGCCACCTTCATCTCACGGCCTGCTACTGAACTGCAGTTCAGCAGTCAGACATGCAACTGATATAGCGGACACCATCGTACAACACTGCATCAACATTTGCTTTCTCACTGATGCCTGGCTAACTGATCACTATTTCCCTTACATCGACCTCCTCATCCCCCAGGGCTTCTTAATAATTCACAGCAACCTCCAGGGCAGCAGAGGGGGCGGAGTAGCCGTCCTATACAACAACTACCCCTCCTTTGAATATTTAGGAGTGCAGCTCTCCTCAAAAGGCCCTACTTCAATCAAATTTCATCTAATCTATCACCTTTCAAGGTGACAATGCTAGATTTCTCGAAGACTTAGCTGACCTAATTTCGCTAAACTCCCTTAATCACAGCACTGACATTATATTAGGAGACCTTAACCTACACCTGCACAAAGCAAAGGATCCCTCAGTACTAACCCTTACCTCACTCCTTGAAGCAAACAATCTTACACAGCACTGCTAGGAAACCAACCCATGACAAGGACTCAACCCATGACGCAATCATCTCCAAACCCAACCTATTTTGAACCTACATCTGGACAATCATGAAGACACTGACGTGGCTAATTTTGTAGCTGACCTTGTGGTGTGCCAGCTAGTGCAACAGGTTTCAAGTCCAACGCACATTGCCGGCCATCTGCTGGACCCAGTCTTCACAAACATACCCTCCCTTACAGTGCATCCCCCATCCCTTTGTGATGGTCAGACCACTACTTGGTCCCTATGCCACTCCAGGGTATAATTCCTTCACGGAGTGAGGATCGGACGACCTCCCTCAAACGCCCATGGCATAAATTGAACTGGGACCAATTCTACGCCTGTCTCTTAACCACTAGCCCGAGTTTGCCGGACAACCCGAATGAGGCATACAGGGTGTTCTCCGACTGGATCAGCCAGCCGTTAGACAGCCTAATTCCTGAGAAATGCTCCATGAACCGCAAATCTAAAACTAGACCATGGTATAAAGGCGAGCTGGCCGATATGCGCAAGGTCTGTAAGAGGCTGGAGCGTATATGGAGAAGGGACTTGAATCCCGCCTTGAAGGATATCTATCGGGTGGCGATTAAGAGGTACCACAAGGCCATTCAATTAGCACGAGCAGCATTCTATGCCAATCAAATCCGTGAGAGTTACAATCCAGCGGTTAGCGTATTATCGATACTCTGTAGCCTTAAACCTCTGCAGGCCACTGCAGGGCCGACTGTCAAGTCCAATGAGCAGTGTGAGGACCTTGCCACCTTCTTTGTTAGGAAGGTGGACAAGATCTATAGGTCTTTTCCGACCGCACCCATCAACTTGCAGGAGGCACGTTGTTGTCAAAAGGCCAGTACTTTAGATACCTTTCCGCCGATCCCTGCAGTCCAGCTGCAAGCATTGTGCAATAAAATTAAGTCAGGTTCCCCTGCAAACCCTCTCAAACCAGACCAATTTAGGAAAGTGCGATCATATCTTCTTTGGGTTAGGTAATAAACAGGTCCCTTGCCACGGCAAATGTGCCTAGGGCATGGAAACAGGCCAAGGTGATACCGCTGCTCAAAAACCCCTCTCTGGACCCGGCTAAACCAGAAAAATACCACCCTATTTCCCTGCTCCCTTGGGCGGCAAAGATCATGGAGGCATATGTCAACTCCCTACTGTCAGACTGTCTGACCATGAACAACACGCTGGTCCCCTCCCAGAATGGCTTTCGACCAGGTCACATCACGGAGTCTGCTCTCCTGGCTGTGACAGTACATCTCTGGGCAGCACTGGACGCTGGGCAAATGTCGGCACTGATTCTTTTGGATCTCAGTGCCGTGTTTGACACGGTTTCCCATGCCATTCTGCTGCGTCACCTGGGGGAGGCTGGAATTATTGGTCCGGCCTTGGGGTGGCTTTCCTCGTTCCTTGGTGAGAGGTCGTTTGTGGTAACAGTCCCCCCTTATGCCTCGGGTGAACACCCCATCAAACAAGGGGTGCCACAGGGTTCCTCCCTCAGCCCCCTGTTATTTAATCTTGACGTCCAACCCCCGGCTTCAGTAGCTAAGAGCAGAGGACTGACGATGGCCTCCTATTGCAACAATACACAGTTGGTGGTGGCGCTCTCGAACTAAGCCACGCGGGATGCCCTCAAGTTCCAGGGCGATCTGGCGGCAGTCACAGAGTGGATGAACACCAACTGTCTCCAGCTGAATGCCAGCTAGTCAGAGGTATTGCTGGTGGGGAAGGACTATGGTCAGTGGAGTGAACTCTGGTGGCCCGCAAGCCATAGCAGGTTGTGAAAAATCTGGGCGTGTGGATGGACTCGTCCTTTAGCTACCGAGTTCAAACCAAAAAGGTGATAGAGACCTGTTTTGGGCTACTGCGGGGGCTCAGACCCCTATTGGGGTTCTTTGATGCACCCGCATGACAGGTCATCATTCAGGCATCAATAATGTCAAGATTGGACTTTGCCTGTTCTCTGTATCTGGGGGTCCAATAAGGCTGTAATTCTGAGGCTACAAAGGGCACAGAACGCAGCGGAAAGAACCCTTCTCGGTTTGCGCAGGGCCTGCCCGGTGTCAGACACCATTCATTGACTTCACTGTTTGCCTGTGGCCAGGCAAATTGAAATAAGGCTGTCTGCATCACTTTCAAGGCCCTGAAACTTACTACCCCTAGTATCCTGGCACACCTGCTCTCGCCATATGTCCTCTCATGACATCTCCGCTTACTGGGGTAACACCTGGTGGTGGTTCCCTGAACACGGAGAGTCTGTGCTGGAGGCCGCTCTTTTCGCAGTAGGGCGGCTCTCCTCTGGAACTCACTTCCTGCTCACATTCGCGGCCTTAACACCTACCTGGAAATCAGGAAGGCCATTAACTCTCACCTTTTTCCTGCACCGTAGTCCTATCATCTGCTCCATCCGAACGTGTCAGTTGCTCAGCTGTCAGCGCCGGGACGCCCCTGTGCTGGGGTAGCTGTTGCGCTTTACAAGTTGTGGTAAAATAACATAACATAACTTTCCCTGCACTCCATCCTCCCATCAAACTGGACTGATCACAATCTAACTGTTTCAGCTCAACACCGTCAATCCAAAGTCCCACCATAAAGCTAGCTGTCCCAAGTGCTAAGTGAGGAACATACAACTCCCAAATCCGACCTCTGCCCAGCATATCCTTCATCAGTGACGTTACCAACCATTACAACACAAAAATGACTGAACTCGTGGAAGCAGTCACATCTTTCAAACTCAAGAAGTCTAGAACTATTCCCTCCATATCCTGGTTTATAATGACCTAAACAATGAGAGGCATGAACTCTGTTTAGCTGATAGAACCTGGAGACAGCAACCATCTGAGGCTAATTTTTCAACCCTTCAGGCCAGACGCCAAAAATACAAAAAACATATCAACAGAGAAAATCTTCCTTTTCCAAGAGCAACTGGACCAATCCAAAAACAGTCCTCAAGATCTTTTCAACATCATAAAGCAGCAAATGTCCTCTTTCTCTCAACCTGCAAACAACTCAACCAAACCCTGTGATGAATTTGCAAAATGTTTCTCTCAAAAGTATCTAGTATCGATCTCTCTCTTGAGCAGGCCACCCCGTCACCTTACACCAAAGATGCCCTCTGTGGAAAGGACCCTCCCGAACCCCATCCTCTGAATGCAGCTCCTCTCCCCCCTCTCCACACAGTTCACCCCCTCAACAACACAGCTCTCCAACCTCAACTCCCTGCAACTGAAAAACAAGACAACCTGGTCTGAAATCAACCATGTCCATGAAGAAGAAGTACACAAAATACTTGCGAGCATGAAGCCAACATCGCACATCTCTGACCCCCTCCTGGGGGCACTTGTAAAAAAGTTCAGTAACATTCGTTTAGTTTCATTTTAATACTTTATTTCGACATCTTGTCATAAAAGTTTTCTTACAATATAACAATTGCAGCATTTAAATGATGCAATAAAGTACATATACTAATTACAGGCCTGGTAAAATCGATAAAAGATATACAGCAACATTATTTAAGAATGGTACCGTTGCAATGTGCCGCCTCAGCATTAAATAAATCAATAAAATAAATAGATTATACACTAACCTATTAAAAGATCGATTGAAAGTATGCAACAGCATTATAAAAATAGTAACCATAAATAAAGTACTCATTCGTACAATAAAGTATGTACAATAAAAATGTTGGGTTTTTCCCTTTCTGGCTTCCACTCTCCAATACCACCCAATGAAATTACATTATAGTAATCAGAAGTGTTATGTGAAAAATAATAATGGTAAAACCAGGGTAAAATACATCAGGATACAAAATACAGCAAATACAGTTGTATAAACCACCTCACTTCGATGCTTATGATCCTTTAACATATAAATTATTTTATGGAATCAATTATCATTTGCCCTCTGTGCCTTGCCACTAATACCCCACATTTGGCCAAAAAACATTGCCACCGCACACTCAAACAATGGTCTGGCATCAGACTTTGAAATCCTCAATGCAATTCTGTAGTTGTCAGTTGAAAATCGGAGTGAGACAGTTTTTCCTCTGCAACACATACAGTGGGCATGCAAACATTACATGGGCTAAGGTTTCTTGTTGGTTTTCACAGTCAGGGCAGCTACATGTGGCCTTAGAACTATTGTTCAATTTGCGAATAAACTCATACAGGGGCAGTGTACCAAACCTAAACTGGATATATAATTTTCTATCCGTGGGGCATTCTATGTGATATAAATAACCTTCCAGAGAGCGATCCAGTTTGTGGGTCATGAAATTTAGGGTAAGCTTCCCCCGAACTCTACTACTCAATTCCCTCTGAATTACCCACTCCCAGTAGGCGTCCTTTACTTCACATTCCTGGGGGGAGCAAGGTGAGGTCGTTAACATCCCAGAAATGCCCAAGTCTAACATGAGAGGAAGAAGAGGAGTACTCTGAGGCCACATTCCTAGGCTCTTAAGGAATTTAAAATCTAGGCTACTAAGACCCTCTACATGTTCCACGCCCCATAGTTCTGCCCGATACATCACAGAGCTCACCACTTTGGCATCATATACTTGCAAGACTGGCTCAATAGGCTTAGTGTGGGATAAACAGTGTTCTCTCCACAGGATCCCAGTCAACAGCTTATGCTTCAGGACCATCTTTGAAATATGAGATTTACATGACAAATTGATAATTTTAGGCCCAAATAATCAAAGTCTCTAACTCTCGAGCTGTATACCTCCAAACTTAGGACAGCCGCTGTAAGATTTATGAGGGTTCAGGGCCATGAACTTGGTTTTGGTTGTATTTAATATTAAGCCTTTGGCATCACAGAATCCTTGGAAATGGTTAAGAAGCTGTTGCAACCCTCTATCTGCAGAGAGAAGAGTTACTACTTTTTCCCCCCTAGCATAGGTGCATCTGTCGGTTCCTGAGTAAGAAACTGCACAACAATATTGATGAATAAGAAGTAAAGCATTGGGGACGGGACACAACCTAGACACACACCCCTATTAACAGGGGCTATGTCGGTAAACTGGCCTTGAAGGCCCCAACAAACCCTGGCAAAAGTTTCTTCGTGCAGGTGAATCAGCAACATTTAAATTTCCTCTGGCATATCTAAGTCCCTAACGGTTTGCCACAAATTCTGCTTCGGAATGTTGGACTTGGACCATTTTGCAGGGTCATCCCTGAACTTTTTGATTTCCTCCTGTATTTTGTTCTGACCTGTTGTTGGCTGTTTTATGACTCTGGGCACTTTACCACTGCTGATCAGTGCTAAAGTGCATATGCTCTCTATGTTAAATTGTTGTTATGGATTAGTGACTTCTGGATTGGCCTATTTGATTTACTTGTCAGACTCTATTACAGAACACCATGTGTGCCCAGGGCCTGTAGATCAAATGCTGCTAGTGGGCCTGCAGCACCGATTGTGCCACCCACAGAAGCAGCTTGTAAAGTGTGTCTAAGGCCTGCCATTGTTGAGCCGGTGTGCAGTCTAGTACTGCCAGGTCGACTTGGTAAGTGCACCCACTTACCAGTCCCTAAACATTTCCTTTTCTACATATCAGACACCCCTAAGGTAGGCCCAAGGGCAAAGTGCATTGTTTGTAAAAGGTAGGACATGCCCTGATGTGTGTGGTATGAATTGATAGTGAATTACAGCCTATTTCGTTTTTTACTATTGTAAAGCTACCTGTCCCCATAGGCCAGAATGGGAGCTTGATTATAACATCTTATAGTCCTAACTGACCGAGGGAACATGGTAGGAATTCGAGTTTAGTATGCCTGAACTTAGAATGATAAAATACATCTTTTAGTGAAGTTGGTTTTTTACATTCTGTGCTTGAAAATACCACTTTTTGAAAGTAGGTATTTTCTTACATAACAATCCAGCCTGCCTCTGCTAGGTTGTGTATTGCGTGTCTGGTTTGTGAGTGACACGGACTGGGGAGACTCCAGGAGACAGGGTGAGTCAGCACAAGGCTGACTAGACCTATCTGCATGTAGAGTGGTGGGTGGAGTAGCACATGGGTCTGAATAGGGCTGTGCCTGCCGTCCACAATACTGGCTCCACCTCCTGTGGTGCGTCTGATGTCCCTAGCCCACTCTGACAAAGGAAGAAGGGGTACACTGGCAGGTTGCACCTAGAACTGGTTTGGACTAGGTACAGGACCCTCTGCCTTAAACCACACTGTTAAAGAGGGCAATAAGGCATGTGCAGACAGCATTAAGGAAATGACTGTAGCCATCAAAGAGCTCTGTGCCACAATGCAAAGGGACCATGCATCCAGACGCAGGGAAAAACAACTTCTATTCACCCGTTTGGATCATTACAGTAAGGCAGTCAACTGTTTATGCAATGCCATATCTGTACTATTACGATGCACAGTGTCGATGCAGATTGAAATGGCACACTGCAGCCAGGATGTTGCCAAAGGTTTGGTGCAGGTCACCGATGCAGTTGACCAGCTACAGACAGCAAACATAGCTGGCACAGGTGAGTTATTTAATTGTGAGGGGATGTTTGTAGACTAATTTGATTTTAATCAGACTAATGTATTTCTCCTGCTAAAGTGTAGGGAGTACTTTTTTTCTCTACAATCTTATTGACAGTGTGTGTGCATGTAGAAACCATTCTGTGATAAGCATTTGTGTTTTTCATGTGTTTGCAGACAGAAACTGTGCTGTTTTTATATTTTGGTAGAATTAGAAACCAGTCATTGTTTATGAATTTGTGAAATGAGTTATGTTTCTATATTAAAATGTAGTACTCGTTCTAGATGAAGAAATGTGTTTTGGTATAGTGCAAGGGATAGTGTTGTTTGTTTAGAATCACGCAGTGAGTATGTGTGCATTTGGGAACCACTGTGAGAGAAGCATTTGGTAACATTGTGTATTTGCTGACAGATAACTCTTTTAAAACCTGTCATGTTGTCAAGTTTTAGTAGCATTAGAAGCCAGTCTTTGGTTATGCATTGATAAAATGTTTCATGCTTTGACAGTAAAGGGCAGTACTGAAATATGTAGATTGTGTGCAGTCCCCTTACCCCTTCCACAGTAGTGAATGAGTTTTGGTAAGCTGCTAGGGATAGTGTTGCTTGTCTAGAATCACACTGTCGGTCTGTGTGCATTTGGGAACCACTGTGAGAGAAGCATTTGGTAACGTCGTGTATTTGCTGACAGGTAATTGTTTTAAAACCTGTCATGTTTTAGTAGAATTAGAAGCCAGTGTTTGCTTATGCTTTGATTAAATGAGTCAGGCTTTGACACAATAGTGCAGTCCTGAAATATGTAGATTGTGTGCAGTTCCCTTATCAGTTCCACAGTAGTGAATGATTTTTGGTAAACTCCTAGGTATAGTGGTTGTTGTCTAGAATCACACTGTGAGTCTGTGTGCATTTGGGAACCACTGTGAGAGAAGCATTTGGTAACATCGTGTATTTTATGGCAGATAACTCTTTTAAAACCTGTCATGTTGTCAGGTTTTAGTAGCATTAGAAGCAAGTCTTTGCTTATGCATTGATTAAATGAGTCATGCTTTGACACTAATGTGCTGTACCTAAATATGTAGATTGTGTGCAGTACCATTACCTCTTCTAGACTCGTTTTGGTAAACTGCTAGGGATAGTGTTGCTTGTCTAAAATCACACTGTGAGTCTGTGTACATTTTGGTAAGGATTGTGAGAGAAGCATTTGGTAACATAGTGTATTTGCTGACGGATAACTGTTTTAAAATCGGTCATGTTGTCAAGTTTTAGTAGCTTTAGAAGCTATTCTTTGCTTATGCATTGATAAAATGAGTCAGGGTTTGACACTAAAGTGCAGTACCATGTACTATTCTCTTCACTGTGCCAGAACTGAAAATTTAAAAGTTTTACCAAGGCACTAACCTAGCAGTAGTCTGATGATTTAGTCAGTTTCCAAGTACTCATGTTGTGAACCATACATTACCACATTGATTGTTCAAATGTCTATGCAGTATGCATGCAGTCTTCTAACATACTATGCACTTGTCTTTCACATTTTCGATTCCCTAGTCAGTATCCATACAGTCCAGCAAACATCCTGTCACTCCCTTTGCACTCCTCTAGTGACCCATCCAGTACCAAGTACTAATCCATTCACTTAGTCAAAAGCCAACCACTTATAAATTCACTCAGGCACTCTCTTTGCTGTACTCTAATCATTCCATCAGTTCCCAAGTACTCATGCAGTGAGCCAGGCCTTAGCACATAGACTGCTTCAAATGCATATTCACTTATGCATGCAGGCCTCTAATCACCTACACAGTTGTCTTTCACACCTTCAATTCCCCAACCAGTATTCATACACTTCTAGAAAACACCCTGTCACTCACCCAGTGTGTCTCCTTATAGTACTGTAATCATTCAGTCAGTTAGCATGTAGTCTTATAGTGAGGTAGGCTTTAGGGCATGAACTGCTTCAAAGTAGTATGCACTATGCATGTAGTGTTTTAACGATCATCACACTTGTGGTTCAGGGCTATAGTTTCTTAGTCAGTTTTTATATAAAATGTGTTTGTACAGGAATGGAATAGTATAAATTTGAAAATTATTAATATACATTTATTTGTGATTCTTTTTTACAGATACAGAACAGGAGTGTTTCTCATCTGTTTGCACTCTTCTCGTGCAAGATTGCTTGGATGAAGGGTCCTTCGGTGTTTCATCATACTTGCCATGCCATACGAGTATTTCTTGTTAGGAATCCCTTGCAACAGAACTCTTTTGCAAATCTTGCATGTGACCACGGTGGCATTGGTCTTGGTTTGCCCCTCGGGAAAAGTAAAACATTTCCACACCACTGAAGGAAAACGTTGTGGGCGTGGTGCGTCCTCCAAAAATTCATCCTTAGATTCGGTGAATATTTTAAAGCGACAACATTTACAGTTTTTGTAAGTTAAACTTATAAAATTTTGTTAGCTGTAAGCATTTTATATATCTGTGTTTTGTATCTTGTGGTCTTTTGTTTAGAATAGCATGTTGGTTTTTTTTAACAATCTTTGTGGTTGTTTTTTTTTGCCTGATGTTAGGTGATGAGTACTATTGAAATCACTATTTTTAGTGAAATTTAATATATTCTGAGAACAGCAAAAAAGGCAAACAAATTACTTTGTGGAAATTATGCTGTGTTGTAAAAAATGTATTATTACATGTTATCATTTTTTTTCCTTTTCTTTCACAGATCCAAATTTTAAAATAAGCAATTTATATGAATTTAGATTGGAATGAAAATCTGAAAAAAATGTATACCTTTTTTTATTCCTATTACTGTGAAGGTAAGTTTAACTAAGTTTCAATATGCAGAATGAGAAGGTCTGCAAGAAGCTACAAAGTTGAAACACGTTTCTAAAAACACTCTGTTTATACATATGTAGTTTTGATATCTGACCATAATCAGATATCATGTGACCTGCAAAAAAAGAGATTTGAGGGGTTCATAATATTTCCCATTTTAGCTATTGAAGGACCGCAATTATTTCAATCATTCTTCTTTGTGGTTCAATTTTTTATTGAAATTTACAAAAGAATACATATAGTATAATAACTGTTTGCATTATCATACAATAAATATATAAGAAAATTGTTATGTATAAGCATATAATAAAACTATTTCTATTTCTATTTAAAATTATTTGTACAGCGCACGTACACCAGCGGTTTCTTGGCGCTAAAAACTGAAAGAGGTCAGAGAAGAAGTCCCGGGTTAAGGGAAAAAAGAGAGACTAAGGTATTAATTAAAGGATTTGGCAAAAAGGTATGCCTTGAGTTGTTTCCGAAATAACAGATATGAGGTTGAAGCCCTGAGTTCTGCAGGCAGAGAGTTCCAAAAAGTCGGGGCGAGAGTCGCAAACTTCGAGCCTCCCCATTTCTTTCTTCGGAACCGTGGGACAGTGAGAAGGGATTGGGAAGATGACCTCAGTTCCCTAGATGGAACGTAGGGAATGATCTCCGAGGAGATGAAAGCTGGCGCCGTGCCCAGTCGTGCTTGGAAGGTGATAGATGCAAGCTTAAACTGGACACGGGCCCAGACGGGAAGCCAATGTAAAGCTTTCAAAAGGGGAGTGGTGTGGGAGGATTTAGGGAGTTTGAACACCAGGCGTGCCGCCTGGTTCTGGATCTGCTGCAAACGCCGAAGACTATATGCAGGGATACCTGCATATAGGGCGTTGCCATAATCCAGGCGGGATACGACCATGGCAAGAGTGATAAGTTTTAGGGCATCAAAAGAAAAGAAACGGGACACCTTGCGAATGGTGCGAAGAGCCAGAAAGGAGGAAGAAACCACAGAGCTCACCTGGGAGTGAAGGGTGAGTTGTGAATTGAGCTTGATGCCTAGGGTTTTAACCGAGGTGGAGGGAACAGGTGGGGCACCAAGGGGTGGGGGCCAGAAAATGGGGGACCAGGGGCTGGATGAACCACCCGTCAACACCAGCTCGGTCTTATCTGGGTTGAGCTTAAGATGGTTGTGGTTCATCCAGTCTCGGATGTGAATCATGATAGTTTGAAAGTTGAAGACAGAATCGGGGGAAGAGGAGAGGTTGAACACAAGCTGGAGGTCATCCGCATAATTAAATACGGTGACCTCCATTTGTTGCAATGAAAAGATAAGGGGGGAGATGTAAAGATTGAATAAGAGGGGGGAAAGGGAGGAACCTTGGGGAACCCCGCACTGAACGTCACGGAAGTCTGCAGTGAAGTCACCCAGGCGGACAGCCTGGGTGCGATCCCTCAGGAAGGAGGATAACCAGACCAACGCGGTACCCCCGATCCCCGCCGCCCTGACACGGGAAAGTAAGATGGAGTGGTCCACCGTGTCAAAGGCGGCTGAGAGGTCGAGGAGAACCAGGGCCTGAGGTTGGTTGGTATCCATTCCCTCCCTGAGGTTATCAAGGACTGAGAGCACTACCGACTCCGTGGAGTGTGCGGGGCGAAACCCGGCCTGGCGGGGGGCAAGAGCCCCGTTCTTCTCCACGAAAGAACTCAGGGCGTAGGTGACGTGACGCTCGAGTACTTTCGCCAGGAAAGGTAGGAGAGAGATGGGACGGAAATTGGCTGGAATAGATGGATCGGCACCAGGCTTTTTCAGGATAGGGACTATTACAGCAGATTTAAGTGAGTTGGGTACCACACCCTGGGATAAGGAGCTGTTGAGAAGGTGAAGGGGGGGATCTGGGCAGTTAGAGAAGATATGACGGAGGATATCAGCCGGGCAGGGATCTAGCGGGGACCCTGATTTAACAAGTGGGATTATGGCATTTATTGATTCCTTAGTTAGAGGTGGGAGGGTGGTGAGATGGTCCTTGGGAGGAGGACACTGAGGGTCCACAAAGGTAGGGGAAGGAGGGGGAATATTGGTTTTAATGGTTTCGATTTTTTGAATGAAGAAATTATTTAGGGAGTGACAGAGTTCCAGAGAAGGGGTGGGTTTGAGAGAGGTTCTGTCCGAGTACGCTAGATTGTGAACAATCGAAAAGATTTCCTTCGATTTGCATTCGGCTGCGAGGATTTTGGAGGAAAAGTAGATGGTTTTTGCCTCAAGGATGTTTTTCTTATATAGGGTCAGGATGTTTATAAACTCTAAGCGTAAGGAGGGGCAGTAGTTTTTCCTCCAAGCCCGCTCCGCACGCCGCACCGCCAGTTTAGTGGCTTTAAGATCTTGATTAAACCACTGGTTGGCGTCCTTCTCTCGTTTGGTTGAGACCCGCTTCAGAGGAGCAAGGGTGTCACAGCCTGCAGAGAGCCATTGGTCAATGGCCGTGACCTGGGAACAGGTAGATAGGTCTTGGAGGAGGGGAGCAGAGGAAGTGAGTATGGAGGATAGACTGTTAGGGTCTACTCGGCCCCATGCTCGAACCCAGGTGTTTTTGGGGAGCGGGGGCTTGATCGGGGGGTGAATGGGAAGAGAAAAGGAAATCAGGTGATGATCGGACCAGGTGCAGGGTAAGATTGAAAGGGATTCAACGGGACAATTGGAGGACCAGATCTGGTCGAGAGTGTGACCTTTGACATGGGTGGGAGAGTGAATGTGGGAAGTAAAGTTAAGGGAGGAAAGGGTAACTGAGAACTCCTTGGAAGATGGGCATTCGGCTTGGTCAGAAGGCCAAAAATTAAAATCACCCAAAAGCAAAATGGAAGAATTATTGACTGTGATAGTAGCCAGAACTTCCAAGAAATCCGGAAGGAACAATAAGGGAGATTGGGGGGGACGATAGATGAGAATACAGGTGAGAGGGGGCGTGATGGAGGTGGTACGGATGGCTAAAAATTCCGTAGTAGCGATATCAGGAAGGGACAGGGGCTGAAAGGGGAGGTCGGTTCGAGCGATGACCGCCACCCCACCTCCAGCTTTGCCATTAGCCCGGTAGGCACGAATAGCATAATATGGAGCTGGTAGAGTAGCCAATAAGGTGGGGAGGGAGTCGTCGCGGAACCAAGTTTCTGTTAAGAAAAGAAGGTCGGGGGCATGGAGATCCAGCAGGACCGAAAGTTCATGGGCGTGGGCAACTGCAGACCTAGTGTTCAGATAGAACGCCGTAAGAGACCTAGAAGCAGCAGGAGAAGCGCTACCGCTAGAGGGAGTCGGGGGCAGAGGTTGTGGCCAAGGTATTGTCAGAGGGGCAAGAGGAGCTAAGCCAAGAGACGAGATGTGGGAGCAGGTGGAGGCAGGTAACGGCCATGGGCCCCGAAGGCAGCGCAGTTGGGCAGGTGAGTAGGTGGTAAAGCAAGCAGAATAATGAATCATATTATATAATTTAATAAATACATAAACAGATCCATGCAAAAACAAATATTTGACTTTATATTGAGGCCATAAAAGATGGAATTACGGGAAGGGGGGAGGAGAGAGAAAGGGAAGGCAAAGAAGGGAACACAAAAGAAAACGATAAATGAAAATGTACACAAATATAAGACATAATGCTATATAAAGCTATATAAATATGTTCCTGAGAAAAGAAGACACTCTAGAAAACCAATAAGAATAGAGAAAAGATGAATATAAGGGATAATAGTTTCACTTGATGTATAAATATATATATTAAAAGACACAGAATTATATGTAAGTGTTCTGGTGAGTAGCTATTAAAAACAACAACAAATAGGTAGACACAATATGTATTAAGATTTATTAACCACCAATAATGAATGATGAATGAGAATGAAAAGGGATAAGAAGTAAATTACTGCGTAGATGGGTCATTAATATTAGCATCGGTATTTAAAGCTAGAAAAGGTGACCATACTCAAAGAAAGAGATCAGATTGATCCTGTATGTTGTATATAATACGTTCGTAGGAAGCTGTTTGAATCATGGCCACCATCCATATTTCTTGTGATGGTGGTTGAGGTGACTTCCATTGCCGTAGTATACAAATTTTGGCTGTAGCTAAGGCTGTGTGTAAGAGTCGGGCTTGTGGTTTAGAGAGTGATTGTGATTGACGTGTATCATGCAGAAGAATGGTAGCATGCGAAAGTGGAGTTTGTAGAGGCATCGTGGAATGTAAGGTTTTACCTATATAATTCCAAAAGGGTTGGATCACTGGACATCCGCAAATGATATGAGAAATGTTACAAGACGTACTATCACATCTCCAGCAGTTTGAATGGGGAAGCAAGCCAGCTTTATGCAGTTTTGTTGGTGACCAGTGCCAATCATGTAAGATCTTGAATGAGCAAAATTTCAATCGTGCTTCACGTGCACCCTTGTTGAGATTGTTAAGAATGTCAGACCATTCATTATCAGTATAAGAGACTGGTAATAAGGTTTGCCATTTAGTACGTAAAGTTTGCGATAAGGGTTGAGAAAAAAGATGCGAAGTGAGAGTTTGGTAAAAGCCAGATGTAGCTCCTTTCATCTTACCCCAAGTGTGGAGATATGTTACAATTGGTGAGTCAGGCAAGAGCCATGGTGGAGGTCCTAGACTCCGCCGTAAGGATTATCATTCTTCTTTGAACATAATTGCAGACAAAACTCTTTGCTTACCTTCTATCATTCGCAAGGAATTTTAAAAACGGAAATATGTCACTTTTTGTAACATAGTTATTGTGCAAGATACTCTTTAATATTTACAAAGAGAGGAAAAGGCACTCTGTGCACTTTTTATACTCCATGTAAATATAACCTCATCATGCACACCACTTTGTGTTGAAAGGGTGTTCTATAAGTGTTGTTGTGCATGATTGCACTTAATACTCATAGAACAAGACACATGTCTAGATTTATCAGAAATCATAAATCTCGATATGTGTGTGAATGCTGCACCATTCTAAAATTGGTGTAGGAAAGCACAACAAGGAGAATTGTTTTAATTTCACCACATTTTTATATCTTCAATGCATGCTGAAATGTTCAGCATACATTGAAGGAGAAAAATGCATTTTCTCATTGTTTTTGTGCAGGAAGGTGTGTCTTCCTGTAGAAAAACAAAGAGCACATGACACAGATATCCTTGCACTATGGTGCAAGGGTGCCTGTATCACCACATGGCTGCAGTTTATGCAGCCGTGCAGAGAGAAGCATAGATTTGCAACATATTTATGTACATATGTTGCATCCCTGTGCTTCGGAAGTACTACAGCACACTGCAGTTAAAGAGGTTACTGTGTGATGCTGCAGCACATCCTCATAGTTCTGCACTTATACATCCACCATACGCTACTAATGCATTCATTCAGTCAATTACGTACTACACATGCATTCATCTAAACTTTCACACACTAACAAAGAAATTTAGCTCTTTTTTTAAACCAGGAAAGTTAGTTTTTTCAAGAACTTTTTTTTTTCTTTCTTCCTTTATATTTTTTTGGGGGGGGGGGGGGTTCTGAACAATTTTAGATTTTTTTTGGTTTTTCTGCAAAAAAAAAACAAAAAAACAGGAGGAACCAAACAATGAACTTCAGGGAACAATAAAAAATAAAAAAATAAAAAACTAACAAATGTGACTTTCTTGCCGGCGGCAGATCAGATCGATCGACTGCTCACTGTAGCACAAAGTCGCATTGCACTTAGTGCAGAGTATTTTTAAATATTGAAATTGAGGATGGATGTCCAAGTTTTGGGCTGATGGATGCACTCTTGAGGTGCTCGGCTGCGATGTGGTGGAAGGCGCAGGAGCATGAGTGTTTCTCATCCGTTTGCTCTCTTGTCGTACAAGATTGTTTGGATGAAGGGTCCTCAGGTGCTTCATCATACTTGCCGTGCATTTCTTGTTAGGATCCTCTCGTGACAGCACTCTTTTGCAAATCTTGCACGTGACCAAGGTGGCATTGGTCTTATTCTGCCCCTCTGGAAAAGTAAAAAATGTCCACACCACTGAAGAAAAACGTTCTTTGGGTGATGCCTCCACCAAAAATTCATCCTCATATGTATGAGGAGATGCAGGTGATGCCTGCTGACCTGAAGCCATTTTTAGGTGAAAAAAGTTAGAGCTAAGTGTAAACTTAGTCTAAAAAATCTTCTTCTCTGCAAAGAGATGCTCCTCCAAAGAAGATCAAAGAAGAATGATTGAATCGGGTGGGGTCTTTCAATAGTTAGAAGAGGAAGTGTAATGAACCAATCAAATCTCTTTTTTTGCAGGTCACATGGGATCCGCACACCCTGCGCTTACGCAGCACGCACCCAGCGCGCATCCGCGAAATTGAAATAAAAAAAATTATAGGATTAGATGTAAAAAATATATTAGCTTTAAAACTACTTTAGAGTTTGTCTTCAATTAATATTCACATGAAATACATATATATGTTTTTTAAAATGTTAAATATTTTGCGGGATCCGCGCACCTACCGCGTCATAGACGCAGATGACGCGTTGCGGAAGCGTGTAAACGTCGCGTTACGTACATCGAACGTGTCGCGTACCGGTCGCATTGCGCACTAAACACGTACCCGACGCATACCATGCACGGATGCAATCGCGTAGGGATCAGGGGCGGTGCGCTTAGGGTGCGCTGATCCAAAAACATGGAAAAGAAATATATAAAATATTGTTTTGAACATATATTTAAAAAAATATTTTGAAAAATATAAAAAAATATGTTGGAAAAACCCATTAAATTCAAATAATATTTTTTAATTTTTAAAAGAATTAATTGAAAAAATAAGTTTAAAAAATGGTGATAAAAAAGTATTTAAAAAAAAATTTATGAAATTGACACACTGAATTTGAAAAATATAGAAATCCAATCAAAATCATTAAACATGATATCTTCAGAGATAAGTTATAGATAGGAATTAGCATTTAAAAAAACCTTTGAAATTTACTGAAAAAACATAGGTTTCATGCACGTTATAGTTAGGAATTGGCATTTAAAAAACCTTTGAAATTCACTGAAAAAAACAAAGGTTTCAGGGGCGTTATAGTTAGGAATTGGCATTTAAGAAACCTTAGAAATTCAGTGAAAAAAACATAGGTTTCAGGGGCGTTATAGTCAGCTGGACATTTTCCTCGTACAAACCCCTAGAAATTCCTCCGTTATAGTTAGTTCAGCTAACTATAACTCGCACCCCCGCAATGCACTGCTGATGATGTCACATATTACATCACTCATGACATGGTCAGTGACATCACTGATGACATCTCAAATGACATCACTGATGACATCACTGATGATGTCATCCATGTGATAAATTAGTGCATCTTCTCACACCCTATTGTAACCTTTGATACACCAATTCAAAATTTCAGACGGCCATTTTGAAAACCATAGATACTCCAATACCAATAACTACATACCCACTCATTGACTCTTAGGTCTACATACATCTCCACTCACTCACCTGTACAGTCACTCATACTTACAGTCACTCCGTACAGGACTATCATATGCATTTATACACCTATATAGACACTCACACACCGCCAATCATCCATTGAGGTACTGACACACCTAGTAAGTCATGCAAATAAATAATCACTGTCCAATTTACTCACCAATACAGTTAAACACACTCAAGTTCACTTACTCATAAGAATACAAACACATTCTGACACTCTTATACAATTACTGATACAAGCACACACTCATCCATACAGCCACTCCCGCAATCACACACTCTCACATATAGATAGTTATATACTCTTACACACATATACACTGCGTTTCACATATGTAGTTACTGACACATGTATAACTGAGATATACATTCAATCACTAACACACCCTTACATACAGTCACCCAACCATACAGTCCACCACAGTTGCACTCTTAAAACCATGCACCCATAGCATCACCCACTCACACATCTATGCACAGAGTCACACATACCCTACCCACACAAACACTCAGGCACCCATACAGATACTCAGACAACCAATCAATAACCCATATAGACACTCATATTGCTATTCACAAAACCGTGCAGCCACTTATACACCAACACACAGACACATACAGACATTCACACAGTTTAGTCACTAGTCTGCAGTAAGATACATTTAATGACTCACTTATAGAGTCAATTACACACCTAGAAAATCATCCATTCACACACTTATACACCCACTTATTCTTCCACAGGCCTTTCACTATAAATATATAAAACATATTTAAACTTTACAGAAACACACAGTCACTGGATGACGTCATCAGTGATGTCATCAGTGATGTCATTTGAGATGTCATCAGTGATGTCACTGACCATGTCACAAGTGATGTAATATGTGACGTCATCAGCAGTGCATTGTGGGGGCGCGAGTTATAGTTAGCTGAACTAACTATAACGGGGGAATTTCTAAGGTTTTGTACGAGGGAAATGTCCAGCTAACCATAACGCCCCTGAAACCTATGTTTTTTTTCAGTGAATTTCTAAGGTTTTTTAAATGTCAATTCCTAACTATAACGCCCCTGAAACCTTTGGTTTTTTCAGTGAATATATATATCTATCTATATCTATATATTTTATATACTGGCGGTCGCCAGTAGATAGTTATAGTAAGGACCTATTTTCCATAGGAAGTCCGCAACATTCTATTGGGAATATCTTTGGCGCCGATTGACGAATTTTTGCGAAATTCTCCAAACTTTTGGCCATCTCTGCTCTGCTCCTACCCTGAAAGTTTTGCGGTGATCCGTGAAGTGGGGGCTGAGAAAAAAGGGGGGTCCCAAAATGCGTTTTCCCCATGCAATTTCCCATAGGATCTGTTGTCGCAGCTACAGCCCTAACCGCTGAACGGAATGACACCAAATTTGGCAAAGAGGTAGTCCTCAGTTCGGACTCGTGCCTTTTGCATATTTGGTGTGAATCTGTTCAGTAGTTCCTGTGAAAATTAGGGTAAAAAAGTTAGTGATATCTATGGCCCCGGAGGATCCGCGGACCGTACCCGCACCGTAAGCGCACCCTCCCCGAATGGAGCGTGCACCCTCCCGATCGCGTGCTGAATGCTAATTGGCTGTCGAGCGTCTCTCTACATTCGAAACCAGGAACTATTGGTGGCCATTTTCTGCCTCGATAGAAGCGAGGCTGAAGATGGAAAGGGAATAAGTGTGTAAAAGATATAAAGGGGGCAGAGTGGAAATACTCTGACCCTCTAGATCTGCTTAGGGGGTCTCAGAAGGACCCCCTGTGGCCCCCCTTTAAAAAAAAATAAAAGCAGAGAAATGCGCGCACGGTGCGCGCATTCTATTGCGTTGGATGCACGGATTCTCTCGCGGTGGGTGTGCGGATCCACGGCAACGTTTTTTGAAAAACGACAAGAAATCATTGGTTGTATAACAACTTTCTACACTGAATGGTAGGGTGTATATTTTTGTTTTTTAAAGGTATGATTGTTATTGGTTAACAAAAACAGATTGTAAAGAACATTATATATGATAAGCTGATACGTTGAAAAGTCAAGCACACTTCCTGTCTTGTGTAGGAACATTGTGTGCTGAACTTGTGACCTGTGAGCTCAGTGCAGTGTTCCATGACCTGTTTCTATGGTAACAGGCAGAAGGCAGATTGGGGGAAGGGTTGAAATGTATTTCAGTTGGAAAGGGTTGAAATGTTTAACCAATAGAAATGTGTGTTTGCTTTTGAGTTTATGTGCAAAGCATTGTGATTTGATGTTTACATGTATATGTGTGGAAAATGAAAGGGAAACTTTTTCATTCTTTGCTTTTGCTGAGAGGTGCACAGTTCAGAGATTCTGTAAAATAAAATATGGTGAGTGATTGATATACTCCTTAATCTACAAAAGAACTTGAAAGATTAGTTATTTAATTGTGAGGGGATGTATGTAGACTATTTTGATTTTAAATAGACTAATGTATTTTTCCTGCTAAAGTGTAGGGAGTACTTTTTTTCTCCACAATGTGTGTGCATGTAGAAACCATTCTGTGATTGGCATTTGTGTTTTTCATGTGTTTGTAGACAGATAACTGTGCAGTTTTTATATTTTGGTAGGATTAGAAACCAGTCATTGTTTATGAATTTGTGAAATGAGTTATGTTATGTTTCTATACTAAAATGTAGTACTACTTCTAGATGAAGAAATGTGATTTGATATAGTGCAAGGGATAGTGTTGTTTGTCTAGAATCACACAGTGAGTCTGTGTGCATTTGGGAACCACTGTGAGCGAAGCATTTGGTAACATCATGTATTTGCTGACAGATAACTGTTTTAAAACCAGTCAGGTTGTCAAGTTTTAGTAGCATTAGAAGACAGTTATGGCTTATGCTTTCATTAAATGAGTCAGGCATTGACAGTAAATTTTAGTCGTGAAATATGTAGATTGTGTGCAGTTCCTTTTCCACTTCCACTGTAGTGAATGAGTTTTGGCAAACTCCTAGGGATAGTGTTGTTTGTCTAGAATCACACTGTGAGTCTGTGTGCATTTGGGAACCACTGTGAGAGAAGTGTTTGGTAACATCGTGTATTTGCTGACAGATAAGTGTTGTAAAACATGTCATGTTGTCAAGTTTTAGTAGCATTAGAAGACAGTTATGGCTTATGCTTTCATTATATCGCTCCTGTACGTGGATGACGCGGTCCTGATGGCTCGCACCCCCGTGGCACTACAAAATCTGATTAACTCATTTGAAATCTTTATGTCTAGCTTAGACTTGAGGGTCAATTGTAGTAAAACCTTCTCAATGTACTGTGGTAATGGATCTGGCAAGCAGATTAAAAGAATGTTTTTGAATAATGTTCCTTTGGAAATTACTCCTACTTTCCCGTATCTTGGTGTCTTGTTTCATGACACTGGGGCATGGACTAGTGCTGTAAAGGCCGGAACTCTTTTGTTCCAAAAAACTATCATGGCCCTGAAAAATTTTATAAAAAAACTGGGTAAGAAACCGATAAAAGAAATTTTAACAATATACAAAGCCACATGTATCTCGGTAGCTATGTATAACTCGGGCCTCTGGGGGTATTCCAATATAGATTCAATTCAAAAAGTTGAGAATAGGTTTTTGAGGTACATCCTGACAGTTCCTCAAAGTGTCGCAACTTACATTTGTCACACCGAACTTGGTCTATCTTACATATCTGATAGTATCAGAAATCAACCCATCCTCTTGTGGCATAGGGTATGGACAACAAGTGAGTGTGCTATGAATCGGACTGTCTTACAGGACGTTTTAAATTTGGAAAATGTGGGTGGATTTGACTGGCTAAATTATGTCAAGAAATTCTTGGTTAAAATTGGCTGTCAACAATATTACGAACACCCACTCTCAATGGATAGTATATCTAGAAACCTATTGTCCAAGACATGTATGGAATACCTCGAGGAAACAAGAAGGCAAGAGGAGGTGAAGAAAAAGACAGTAACCTTGCACCTTTCTGTGTTAACTTGCACTAAAGTACAGCCATACCTAACTTTGCCGTTGTCAAATTATGATCAATTTCTTTTGACCCGTTTTAGATTAAATATTGTGTTTAGACTTCTGACCTTCCCAGAAATTAATTTATGGTCGTCTAATTTGCCCTTGTGCCCGTGCGATGAATCTTCGTCCCAATCCGATATCCATATTTTATTTTTTTGTAAATTTTACATTTTACCTCGCAGGCAATTCATCATCCCATTCCTCAAAGAACTGAATTTAAATAAATGTCGCCCAGCTTTATTAGAATTACAAAGAATGGACACTGTTCTAACTGTTACCGTAGTTTTAAGCTTTTTTAAAAATGTTTTTAAATTTCGGAAAACAATGGGTTTTGACTAAATATAACTGGACTTGTTGTTTTTCTTTTTTATATCTTTCCTGTGAAATTTGTAATTCGATGTTGCTGCTTTCATGGTTTTTGTTTTTTAAACCGAATAAAGTGTTTTTTGAATCTTTGAATCTTTGAGTCAGGCATTGACAGTAAACTGCAGTTCTGAAATATGTAGATTGTGTGCAGTTCCCTTACCACTTGCACTGTAGTGAATGAGTTTTGGTAAACTAATAGGGATAGTGGTGCTTGTCTAGAATCACACTGTGAGTTAGTGTGTATTTGGGATCACTGTGAGAGAAGCATTTGGTAACATCGTGTATTTGCTGACAGATAACTGTTTTAAAACCTGTCAAGTTGTGAAGTTTTAGTAGGATTAGAATTAGGGGTGGGCGGAATTTGCGTAATCGCGTTACGCAAATCTCCGCGAAACGGTAAAAAATCTCCGCGAACACGCAGAAATTCCGCGAACACGTGGAATTGCTTGTTCGCGATGCTTTTTTCCTGTTCACAGTTGCTGTGTGCGTGCTCAGGGAGAAATATCTCGCGAACACACATTTTGAGAACGCGAACAAGAAAAAATTTCGCGCAGTCGCGGAAAGCAGAATTTTGGGCAATTTCGCGTTCTCCGCGGAACGCGAAATTACCGAAATTCCGCAAATTCCGCGAGCGGAACGGAATTTACCGCCCAGGCCTAATTAGAATCCAGTCTTTGTTATGCGTTGATTAAATGAGTCATGCTTTGACACTGACGTGGTGTACTTAAATATGTAGATTGTGTGCAGTACCATTAACTCTTCCAGAGTAGTGAATGAGTTTTGGTAAACTCCTAGGATAGTGTTGCTTGTCTAAAATCACACTGTGAGTCTGTGTGCATTTGGGTAAGGATTGTGAGAGAAGCATTTGGTAACATCGTGTATTTGCTGACATATACCTGTTTTAAAACCGGTCATGTTGTGAAGTTTTAGTAGCATTAGAAGCCAGTCTTTGCTTACGCTTTGATTATATGAGTCAGGCTTTGACATAAAAGTGCAGTCCTGAAATATGAAGATTGTGTACAGTTCGCTTACCACTTCCACTGTAGTGAATGAGTTTTGGTAAACTCCTAGGGATAGTGGTGCTTGTCTAGAATCACACTGTGAGTCTGTGTGCATTTGAGAACTACTGTGAGAGAGGCATTTGGTAACATTGTGTATTTGCTGACAGATAACTAATTTAAAACCTCTCATGTTGTCAAGTTTTAGTAGCATTAGAAGCTAGTCTTTGCTTATGCATTGATAAAATGAGTCAGGGTTTGACACTAAGGTGCAGTACCATGTACTATTCTGTTCACTGTGGCAGAACTGAAAATGTAAAAGTTTTATATAAGCACTGTCCTAGAAGTAGTCTGATTATTTATTCAGTTTCCAAGTACCAAATAGACTGCTTCAAATGTCTATGCAGTATGCATGTAGTGTTCTAACATACTATACACTTGTCTTTTACACCTTCAATTCCCTAGTCAGTATCCATACACTTCCAGGAAATATCCTGTCACTTCCTTTGCAGTCCTCTAGAGACCTATTCAACAGCATGTACTAATCTATTCACTGTGCCAAAACCCAAACACTTGTAAATTCACCAAGACACTCTCTTTCCAGTACTCTAATGATTCAGTCACTGTCTAAGTATTCATGCACAGAGCCAGGTCTTAGCATATGGACTTCTTCAAATCCCTATCCACTATGCATGCAGTCCTCTAAGCACCTACACACTTGTCTTTCACACCTTCAATTCCCCAGTCAGTATCCGTTCACTTCCAGCAAACACCCTGTCACTCCATTTGCACTCCTCTAGTGACCCATTCAGCATCATGTACTAATCCATTCACTGCGCCAAACCCTAATAAATTCACCCAGGCACTCTCCTTGCAGTACTCTAATCATTCAGTCAGTACCCAAGTACTCATCCGGTGACCCAGGCCTTAGTATATGGACTGCTTCAAACCTTTATCCACTATGCATGTAGTCCTCTAACCACCTACACCTTGTCTTTCTCACCTTCAATTCCCTAGTCAGTATCCATACACTTCCAGGAAATACCCTGTCACTCCCTTTGCAGTCCTCTAGTGACCCATTCAGCACCATGTACTAATCCATTCACTGTGATAAAACCCAAACACTTATAAATTCACCAAGATACTATCTTTGCAGTACTCTAATCATTCAGTCAGTGCCTAAATAGTCATACACTGAGCCAGGCCTTAGCACATGGACTGCTTCAAACCCCTATGCACTATGCATGCAGTCTTCTAACCACCTAGACACTTGTGTTTCACACTTTCAATTTCCTAGTCAGTATCCATACAGTCCAGCACTTGTGACTGCCTTTGCACTCCTCTAGTGACTCATTCAGTACCAAGTACTAATCCATTCCCTGTGCGAAAATCCTAGCACTTATAAATTCACCTAGGCACTCTCCATGCTGTACTCTGATCATTCAGTCAGTACCCAAGTAGTCATGCAGTGAGCCAGGCCTTAGCACATAGACTGCTTCAAATGCCTATTCACTATGCATGCAGTCCTCTAATTGCCTACACAGTTGTGTTTCACACCTTTAATTCCCTAGTTAGTATTCATACTCTTCTAGCAAACACCCTGTCACTCACCCAGTGTGTCTCTTTATAGTACTGTAATCTTTTAGTCAGTTAGCATGTAGAGTTTTAGTGAGGTAGGCTTTAGGGCATGAACTGTTTCAAAGTAGTATGCACTATGCATGTAGTGTTTTAACCATTGTCACGCTTGTGGTTCAGGGACATAGTTTCTTAGTCAGTATTTATATAAAATGTGTTTGTACAGTAATGGAATAGTATAATTTTGAAAGTTATTAATATACATTTATTTGTGATTCATTTTTACAGATACAGAACAGGAGTGTTTCTCATCTGTTTGCACTCTTCTCGTGCAAGATTGTTTGGATGAAGGGTCCTTAGGTGTTTCATCATACTTGCTGTGCTGCACGAGTATTTTTTGTTAGGATCCCCTCGTAACAGAACTCTTTGGCAAATCTTGCGAATGAAGAAGGTGGCATTGGTCTTTGATTGCCCCTTGGAAAAAATTAAAAATGTCTTCACCACTAATGAAAAACGTTGTGGGCGTGGTGCCTTCTGCAAAAAAAATTCCTCAGATTCGGTAAATATTTTAAAGCGGCAACATTTACAGTTTTTGTAAGTTAAACTTATAACATTTTGTTAGCTGTATGCATTTTATATATCTGTGATTTGTTTCTTGTGGTATTTTGTTAAGAATACCATGTTGTTTTTTTTAACAATCTTTTTGATTTTCCAGGTCTGTCGTCGACATCCGTGGTTCCCGCAGGAGTGTTCTGCTTTGTTGTTTTGTATTATTGTTGTTACATTTTGTTTATTAGTTTATTGTTTATATTTATGTTAATAAAAATATAAAGTTTGAAAATAGTTTATCGTTTATATATTTATTATTATAAAAAATAAAGTTTGAAAAAAAAAATTATAATGTTTTGGGTTGTTCTCTTAACTGCTGTGTGACTCTTTCTTGTTCTTATTACTGTTATTTGATGGAGTCCACCATGGTGTTAAATTTTGGGGCATTTATCGCTGGAATACTAGTGATATCTGTAGTTTGCCCCAACTTCTGAATAGTGTGTTAGATTTATCTCAACTTTACCGTTAAAGAGCTGATAATGAAATGGAGAGTAGCCGTTCCCGTGCAAAAAGACATGAGGTGCACCTTTGCGATTTATTCTAAATACTAAAATCCTGTATTGTATTGCACTGAGGTATTGGCTGCACTTACAGTGTACACACGAAATCTATTAAGAAATCTCATTGTATTAATATTGATTGGGAATAGTGCGTCAGGTGCTGGGTCTTGACGAGATACACTGCTCAGTTCGTATATTGTTCTGCATACGAAAAAAATCACTTTACAACTTTCACACTAATTGCAATGCGAAACAAATTCCAGCGATAAGACACGTTAGCACCAGGGATTTTACACCTGCTTTCTGCTGGTGTTAAGCAGGACAAATACCTGCACCATGAAAGGGAACACAGCCAAGAGCCACACCAGAACACCCACAGGTGCCATAAAGTCAATGAGCATGATACAGGGATACCCATGAGGGCCAGAAGACTCATCTCAACAACTCCAGGACTACCAATGCCCCCCAAACCCATATCTTAGTAAGTGTGTCCCTGTGGTCATTGTCATGATAGGCACAAGCCCTGCAACATCACAGTGTGCTGTCACCTCAGCGTTGGCAGTGAGCCTGGATGTGTAGCTACGTACGCATCCTCCTGCATGCCCAACTGGCGTGTGCCGGTCTGGGGTTCACAGGTCAGTGGAGGGCTGTGCCTATCTGGCAAGGGGAATGGGGTGTCACGGACATGTCCGTGTACAGGAAGTGCGGCAAGTGTGTCTCTGTGTTCTGGTGTGGCCTGTTACAAGAGCCGCAGCAGTCGATGTTGTAAAGAGGCATGTACCACCTCCAAACGGCACTGTGATGTTGTTGTTGGAATGTAGCAGGACATGCGCAAATAGGCATTACAATGGCGTGCCGTACGAGTGCACGAGATACAAAAGCTCACCGTACAAAAGTGTGGGGGCTCATGGGAGGGAGGAGCAGCCGTTTGGCAACATAACACACAGTGAACTCGACCATGTGCCACATGCTGGGCATCTCATCCATGATGACCACGGTCGCAGACATCCCACAACACCAACGACTGGCCTTTGTACACATCCTGTATGAATGCAGCGTGGTTTTCACTTCTATGCTCGGTCAGTGGTGTGATGTTGGCGGGCTGTGTGACTTGTGCTCCTTGTTGGTGTGTTTCATTTTGGCCATTGTTTGTCTATACTTGTGCTGTACTTAATTGTGCATGTGTGCCATTCTGCCCATCTCCCCTCATCCCCCCACTCCCTGCTTCTTCCTCTTCCTGGTGCTGTTGTGTCTATAATTTTGTTGCTGCACACATAAATACATTTAAAGAATAAATTAGAATAGTTCCTTGATTCTTTTAGGTTTCAAAACTTCTCTATTGGTTTCTTTTTAATTTTCCATATGAACGGTTTTTTAAATATTCAACAACACATAGAAGTCAGAAGTGCAATGTATTCTATCAACACACTTTCTAGAACATTCTACAACACTTGCAGGTTAAAAGTTCATCAATTTTTTAAAACTTTACGATATTTTTTGGTAACATTTTCTTGAACATTTAATGACACGATCAGATTAAAATTTGACGATTGTTTTAAGTTCGAACAGTGCCTTCCAAATGCAAGTAGCAGGTGTGGTTGAGCTGAGCAAATTTTATCCTATGATATGTACTCCACGTTGAAACTGCTTTTTCTTAACCAATCACAAAGATGCTTTTCCACAAAACTAATGAGCACCCTACTTTTAAAAAAGAATGCTTTTCATGATATCTTCAGAGATAAGTTATAGATATGAATTAGCATTTAAAAAAAACTTTGAAATTCATTGAAAAAACCAAAGGTTTCATGCACGTTATAGTTAGGAATTGGCATTTAAAAAACTTTTGAAATTCACTGAAAAAACCAAAGGTTTCAGGGGCGTTATAGTTAGGAATTGGCATTTAAAAAACCTTAGAAATTCACTGAAAAAAACATAGGTTTAAGGGGTGTTATAGTTAGCTGGACATTTCCCTCGTACAAAACCATTGAAATTCCCCTGTTATAGTTAGTTCAGCTAACTATACCTCGCGCCCCCGCAATGCACTGCTGATGACCTCACATATTACATCACTCATGACATGGTCAGTGACATCACTGATGACATCACTGATGACATCTCAAATGACATCACTGATGACATCACTGATTACATCATCCAGTGACTGTGTGTTTCTGTAAACTTTAAATATGTTTTATATATTTATAGTGAAAGGCCTGTGGAAGAATGGGTGGCTGTACAAGTATGTGAATGGATGATTTTCTAGGTGCGTAACTGACTCTATAAGTGAGTCATTAAATGTATCTTACTGCAGACTAGTGACTAAACTGTGTGCATGTCTGTATGTTTCTGTCTGTTGGTGTATAAGTGGCTGCATGGTTTTGAGAATAGCTATATGAGTGTCTATATGGGTTATCGATTGGTTGTCTGAGTATCTGTATGGGTGCCTGAGTGTTTGTGTGGGTAGGCTGTGTGTGACTCTGTGCATAGATGTGTGAGTGGGTGATTCTATGGGTGCATGGTTTTAAGAGTGCATCTGTGATGAACTGTATGGTTGAGTGAGTGTATGTATGGGTGTGTTAGGGATTGAATGTATATCTCAGTGGTACATTTGTGACTAACTACATATGTGAAAGGCAGTATATATGGGTGTAAGAGTATATAAGTGGGTATATGTGAGAGTGTGTGATTGTGAAAGTTGCTGTATGGATGAGTGTGTGCTTGTATCAATGATTGTATAAGAGCGTAAGAATGTGGTACTATTTTTATGACTAAGTGAACTTGAGTGTGTATAACTGCATAGGTGAGTAAATGGGAGTGTGATTAATTATTTGCATGACTGACTAGGTGTGACAGTACCTCTATGGATGATTGGTGGTGTGTGAGTGTCTATGTAGATGTATAAATGCATATGATAGTCTTGTATGGAGTGACTGTAAGTATGAGTGACTGTACATGTGAATGAGTGGAGGTGTATGTAGACCTAAGAGTTAATAAGTGGGTATGTAGTTATTGGTATTGGAGTATCTATGGTTTTGAGAATGGACGTCTGAAAATTTTGAGTTCGTGTATCAACGGTTAAATTAGGGTGTGAGAAGATGCAGTAATTTATCACATGGATGATGTCATCAGTGATGTCATTTGAGATGTCATCAGTGATGTCATCAGTGATGTCACTGACCATGTCATGAGTGATGTAATATGTGATGTCATCAGCAGTGCATTGTGGGGGCGCGAGTTATAGTTAGCTGAACTAACTATAACAGGGGAATTTCAATGGTTTTGTACGAGGGAAATGTCCAGCTAAGTATAACACCCCTGAAACCTATGGTTTTTTCAGTGAATTTATATATATTTATATATATATATATATATATATATATATATATATATATATATATATATATATATATATATATATATATATTGATTACCTACTGGCGGTCGCCAATAAGTAGTTATAGTTAGGACATGATTTCTATTAAAAAACATTTTTTGATTAGCCAATAACTTTGGCGCCGTTTGAAGAATCTTCAAACAAATTTGTTGCTTAATTCACCATCTGTTGTGAAAATTGCAGGGTAATCAACCTATATAAAACACTACAAATAAAATAAATAAAGTATATAAAATGAGCCAAAACTTTGTACACCAAGAGACATTCCTCAAACGCATCCTGTAGAGACTCTGCCAGCAGCTGCATGCAATTAAACCAACTTGTTCCTGTTTTGCCAAACGCCTTTTGTCTTTTCATTTTGTTTAAGGAAAATTCATATTCGAGCAACAGTGGCGTAACATAAATTTCAGGAACACACAAAAGGTGAAGGGAGGCTGCTTGCAAAATGTCTAGCCACTGGTAATAGCTCGGAGTAGCACACCAAAACCCATTGTTCTTTTGCTCACTATGCCACCGCAGTTTGGACCCAGCCATATGCAAATCTGCCTTGACCCTGCCCCACATGGGAACAGTCCAGCCCGAACTGCCAAACCAGGTCCTCCCCGAACATAAACACAAACAACCCAGGACCGGTTTTGCCCTAATTAGGCTCATCAGCCGGGCTCAGCTTGGTTAGCTTAGTTCCAGTGACATAGTGAGCACGGGACCCACTTCTGGGCATACCCATGTCACTTAAAGGTGTACATGAAGCACACAAAGGGTAATGGGAAGCTTACATTTCACCCAGGAGGGGCTTCCCGAAGGAACACCAACCAAACATATCCCTCTGCTCCTCGTGCCTAAGAGGAAATCAAGTGGGCATGTTGGAAAACTGCTGAGTCCCAGAGAGCTGTTGAATGGCCTGTTTCAGTGCGGAACCTGCCTGACTGAGATGTAACAGATATGTTGGGTGACTGATGCAGCGGAAGAAGAACTAGCTTAAATAAAAGAATTGTCAGCATGGCATAACTAATTTAGAGATTTCCTGGGAGGTTGCTACAGGGCTAACAAAACACAAGGAGTGCCACGCCAGAAACAGGGAACTCAAAGAAAGGTGCATATTTCTTGACAGGTGATCCCTGAGGGATATGGAATATCTGTAGTTGTTTGCATGTGTTCTGTGGGCTGCCAGGAGTCAAGGTGAACCTCAATAGGTCCCAAAAGGGCAGATCGACAGTGCACATACTAACACTGTCAGAAGGGATATTTTTATAACAGAACTATTAGACCTTTCAGCCTTAAGGAGGTATACTCCAAAACGTTTTGCCTTCTCCACTCCTGTTGTGCTGAATTTATTTTTGTTGACCTTAGGACTCAGCACTTTACTATTGTCTAACCAGTGCTAAAGTGCTAATTCTCACGCCCTAAATATGGTACAATTTGTTTACATCGGAAATAAACCTCCTGATAGGTGTAAAACTCCCTTTTCAAACCATATAAGTTGCCCCTTGGGACGGTTATAAAAATTCCATAGGGCAGACAACAGTATATTTTAAAAAACTGGACATGCACATTTATGTTTTGCATGTCCTGGTAGTGTAAAACTCCCAATTTAGTTTTTCACTACTGTGAATGTTATCCCACCCAAAGGATAACATTGGGTTTCCTTATTACTTATAATAAGTGATAACTTTTGTTTAGGGGCAGGTTTAAAATGATATATAAGTAACTATAGTTTAAATTATTCTACATGATCAAGTCACAATTCTGAAATTGTCACTTTTAGAAAGTTGACATTTTCTTGTCCTAACCATTTAGGGGCCGATTCCGATCCTGGAAAAATCGGGTACGAACCGTCGGTCGGAGCGTTTTCTCCGTCCGACTCGTACCCGGTAAAAACACCATACAAACTTACAAGTACGATTCCTACGGAAACACCATTTCCGTACGAGTCGGAAAAAACACTGACTGACACCAAAATCCATACGAATGTGATCCGGGACACCGCGGACGTGACGTCCGGACGGAGTTAGGCATGTTTTTACGTCCCAGAAAGTATGATTCGTACCGACAGCAGTCCGGACGGCAATATTTTTACGGCACCCAAAAAGTGCCAGAAAAGCGAAGGACGCCGCGATTTGAGCGAAATAGGGGGCCCGGTACGCGCCGTCTCCCCCCCAGCCCCCCGTATGTACGCGCCGTCCCCCCCCAGCCCCCCGTATGTATGCGCCGTCCCCCTCAGCCCCCGTATGTACGCGCCATACCCCCAGCCCCCCAGCGGATGGACACACCGTACCCCCACCCCCGTAGGTACGGCACGTACCCCCACCCGTGCATGTACGGCACGTACCCCCACCCCCGTAGGTACGGCACGTACCCCCACCGTGTATGTACGGCACATACCCCCACCCGTTTATGTATGGCACGTACCCCCACCCGTGTATGTACGGCACGTACCCCCACTAGTGTATGTACGGCATGTACCCCCACCCGTGTATGTACGCCACGTACCCCCACCCATGTATGTATGGCATGTACCCCAACCTGTGTATGTACGGCACGTACCCCCACCCGTGTATGTACGGCATGTACCCCCACCCGTGTATGTACGGCATGTACCCCCACCCCCCTGGGGGTCCGCACCGTACCTACGGGGGTGGGGGTACATGCCGTACATACACGGGTGGGGGTACGTGCCGTACATACACGGATGGGGGTACATGCCGTACCTACAGGGGTGGGGGTACGGTGCGTCCATCCGCGAGGGGGCTGGGGGTACGGCGCGTACATACGGGGGCTGGGGGGGATGGCGCGTCCATACGGAGGGCTGGGGGGGTTCGGCCCGTACATACGGGGGGCTGGGGGGTGGCGCATCCATACGGGGGCTGGGGGGTTACGTCGTGTACATACGGGGGGCTGGGGGGGATGGCGCGTACATAAGGGGGCTGGGGGGGATGGCGCGTACATACGGGGGGCTGGGGGGGACGGCGCGTACATACGGAGGGCTGGGGGGGACGGCCCGTACCGGGCACCTGTTTGGACCTCACCATGGTTGCTAAAGGAGTTCGCTCCGGGCGGTCTTTTTACCATACGGTTGTACAATTGGACGGACGATACGAATCGTACTTGCGCGCTCGGACTTCAGTTTTCAGATTCGGACGTAAAAATGTCCGGGGACGTGTCGGACACCTTTTCCGACCCGAGGACGTGTCGGGGAATTTACCCAATGCGATTCGTATGGACTTTTTCACATGCGAATCGTACTTGCCAGTTTGTACGGGACTTGAACGATTCGTATGGTAAAAAATCCAGATACGATTCGTACGGGGAATATTTTTCCAGGATCGGAATCGGCCCCTTAGTGTGGATTCCCTCAAACCTTTTCGCCTTCAGATCTCCTGTTTTTGCTGACTTCATTTTTTGTTGGCCTTTAGGACTTTGCACACTTTACCACTGCTAACTAGGGGTGGCCATAGTCCCGCCAAGCATATTACAAGTTTCCTCCCCACCAGGGTTTTCATGCCAGTTCCACTGCCATGAAAACCCTGGCGGAGAGAAAACAAAGGGCCCCCTGGTGCCTCTGCGCATTGTGTATGCACACACGGGGAGCAACATCTGCCCCGCCGTGTACATGCACACCAGTTCCTGCATGGCATGGATGCTACAGTCTATGCCATGCAGGAACCTTGTGAGATGTTCCCATTGGGCTGCCTTACTGCCGCCTTTGAAAGGGCACTGCAGGGGAAACCGCCATGCTGCTCGCCCACCAGACTGCAAACAAACTTGTAATCAGGCAGGTGGCAGTGATTGTTGGCGATGCAGGGTCACTGCGGTGGCGGGCCGCTTGCCCGCCACACCGCTAAACTGTCATAATAAGGCCCTACGTCCAAAAGTAGAGATCATCACTACTACTTTATCCAGCAGCTTTCCGACAACAACACCTCCTCTTCAGACACTGCAGACTGCCTTGCCCCAATGAACTTGACCATCTCCAAGTTTTTTAACGAAAATAATCTAAGTCCGAAGTTAAGCTGAGACCAAGCTCACTTCATTTTGTGCATCTGTTCTGCTCTCCATTGTGGTCTATTTCGAGCTTTGCTCTTTTAGGCGCTCATTTTCATTTTAAACTTCAAAAATTCATAAGTACGATTCTACCAATTGGATTTTCGTCATTTTGGTATCAAATAATTTATTAAAATGTACTCTAGTATTTTAAATTAGTGTGGAATTTTTCTTGTTTTGTGTTTTCACTTTATTACTGTTTAAGTACTGCATGAATACGTTCAACATTGTCTCTAAGTGAAGCCTGACTGCTTTGTGCCAAGCCACCAGAAGGTAAGTACAGGTTAATTTAATGCAGTATAATTTATTGACCTTTTGTGATTCACCTTGACAAAGATTGGGGTTATTGCCTGAGTGGGCTTCCACTGCTCTCAACCAATATCTTAATTTCTTACAAAGCTCACCTGCGGCACACTTCAATAAAGGAGGTTTTATACAACAACTCCCAAAAAATCTGTATTTTCAACACAGGAAGCTCATAATGTTTGAGTTTACTTTTAAAATCAGCAGGGTAGTAAAGGTAGTTAAGCATTTTATTATAGACAAAAACAATGATGCTGTTGTTCAGGTAAAAAAACTCCAGGCTTTCCAGTAGTACAAATTTGTGCCCGTTGAATGTACACTGTAAATAAGCTTTCCTAAGCTGCAACTTTTAATGCAATAATTTTGAATTACCAAATAAATAACAGTAACGGAGCCAGCTTCTGTATCTCAGCACCAAACCCAAAGGAGCAATGGAGGCACTTTAAGCAAGATAGAGGGAATACTCTAAGCTGCAGTAAAGCTAGTGGATACGGAATAGGAGGGTGGGGATTGGGAGGTGGTGGGAGCACAGGGGAAACATAGGAGAAACAAGGAAAAGGATTTTCTCAACCAGATACAAGAAATATGGTTGTAGGTCTAGCAAACAACATATATCACGTCAAGAAGATTGCTGAAGTGCAGATATCACGTTGGACTGTGAATGGAATGTTAAACACCTGGCATAGGCCTAACGCTATTTTCCAGACATTTCGGGAATCTAGGTCAGATATCATAGTTTTACAGAAACTCACATCTCAAACAATCTGAGGAATCCAATGTGAATAATTCTTACTCTTCTGAAGAAGCTGGATGAAATCAGAATGCAACCATGAAATTGGCACTGATTTGCATTCAGAAGACCACAGCAGGAGATACAAAGCGAAGGTGGGTGGCTATCAGTTAAAAATGGGAGTCTCTATTTGGCAATCGTTTTCACCTTGACCAAGTAGGGACCTTTCCTTCTAGTCAGGATAAGAGGGTTACACTTCTAAAATAACCCCTGCTCACCTCCTTGGTGCATGGCACGAGCAGTCAGGATTATCTCAGATGCAATGTGTAAAGCATTTGCACATAACTCACAGTAATACAGTGAAAACACAGCAAAAGGACACCACACCAGTTTTAGAAAATAGCCAATATTTATCTGTGCAAAATGAAACCAAAATTATAAGAATCCAACATACAGTTGTTCAAGAACATCAATAAGCAAAAATAGACTTTAGAAATAGTTCCTTGAAGTGGATAGCTCCATCCAGCGGTGTGAACAAAACCAGAATAATGGTTCCGGCACACCGCGGTGGTGCGGGCCATCTGTGGAGTCAGATGACCCTCAAACAGAACCTTTTGTTCCAGCTGACCGTGGTGCGCAGGCTTGCTGCGGCGAGAGTCAAGGCTGTGGTGTGAAGCGGAGTGATGCGGTGTGCAATGCCCTTAGGTCACAGTGCAGGCAGTGGCTCGGTGGCAGTTGTCCAGCAGCATCTGTGAGACGAGGGCTGTGGTGCAAAGTGGGGCAGTGCTTGTTGCGGTGCTGACAGTCACGGTGCAAGCAACGGGGTCCGTTGATGAACTTGGATTGATGGGGCTGGTGTCGTTGGGCCGAGACTTCAGTATGGGATGGGGCGGTGTGTTTTGTAACAAAGTGGTGCGGAGTATGGTGCCCACATGTCGTGGTGCAAGTAGCAGCTCATGGTGGAAGCCGACAGTGTCATCAGGTAGACCGGGATTCGGTGTGAAGTGCTGCAGTGTACTCTACGGTGCCTTCAGGTCACAAAGCCAGCGAGGAGTCTCGGTGATAGCATCAGGTTGCGGTTTCCCACTGTGGCAAGTAAGAACCACTCTCCCAGATACGGTACCCAGAGGAAGGCAAAGTCTTTGCTGTTCCTGAGACTTCTTGAACAGGGGGTAAGCTCTACTTCAAGCCCTTGGAGATTCTCAGAAGAGGAAGTTGTGGAAAGTTCAATTCAGAAGCAGCCACTGTAGGCCAACACAGCAAAGAACACAGCACAGTGGTAGTCCCTTGCACAGCTTCTCCAGCTCTTCTTCTTGGCAAGTTTCATGATCCCAAAGAATTCCAAAGTCCTGGGGTCTGGGCCCCAATATTTATACCACATTTCCCTTTGAGGTTGGTACAAACTAAGTTCCTCTGGCATACATAAACCAGTTCTGCCTGGCCCAGGCCGGGTTCACTCCAGGAGGGGGAGACAGCTTTGTGAGAGACAGCCACAGTCTTTTTAGGTGCAAGCGACAATTCCTCCCACTACTCTAAATGCAGCCAGGTCTAATCAGCCTGGCTATGAGTCACCCAGAAAAGGCCGGACACACCTCAATCTCCCCCTTGTGTCTGTCTAGCATCAATGTACACACCCCAGCTCCAATCCCTCTGAACCCAAACGGTGAATACACAAATGGCAGAGGCAGATAGGATGGTTAAGCAAGAAAATGCCCACTTTCTAAAAGTGCCATTTTCAAACACATAATATACAAATCATTTTTACTAAAATATGGATTTTTACATTTTGAGTTCAGGAGGCATAATCTCCATTTCTCAATCTTGTCCCAATGGGATGTTATACTTGTAAGATGTTACAAGGCAGCTTTCATTATAGCCTACAGGACAGACAGCCTTTCAATAGTAAAAAACTAAATACACTGCATTTCACTATCAGGATATGTAAAACACTCTAGTACATGCCCTAGCTTTCACAAACACTGCACCCTACCCATGGGGGTACCTTGGGCCTATCTGAGGGGTGCCTTACATGTAAGAAAAGGGAAGGTTAGGGCCTGGCTAGTAGGTGCTCTTGCCAGGTCAACATGGCTGTAAAAACTGTGTGCGGACACTGCAGTGACAGGTCTAAGACACCTTTGAAAGGCTACTTGTGTGGTTGGCACAACTAGTGCTGCGAGCCCACTAGTAGCATTTGATTTACAGGCCCTGGGCACATACAGTGCACTGCACTAGGGGCTTACTAGTAAATCAAATATACCAATCACGGAAAACCATTCATTACACAATGTACAACTGGAGCACTTTAGCACAGAATAGCAGTGCAAAAGTGCACAGAGACACTAAACCAGCAAAAACTAAGTCCAGCATACCATAAAAAGCAGGAGGTCGGAAGGCAAAAAGACAGGGGAAACACGCCAAAAGATGCCAGGTCTAACACTATCACTTTAGGCATTGACACTGAGGGCTAAGTGCAGCCCTGTGTGGAATCCTGGAAGGCAACTCCCTGTTGCCAGATGTCTGGTCATGCCAAAGCACTAATCATAGCAGGACACTGGGAGTGATCCTTGAAAACGCCTTACCTTGCATTTTTCGCTGTGGCCTAGAGAAAGCTTTAGCAGCCTTGTCAGCCTTATGCAATCAAAAAATATTCTAAATAAAAATACACACATTTATGAAAGAATAGTGAGAAATTAGGTTAGCCCTCTTCATCCATTCGCATGTTTAACTGTCAATCCCATTTTTCTGTTTTCACAGATGCATAAATAATGTGTTTCATTGCTTGGCCTGGCCACTTATTTTCTTTGCCATTTTTGTTTTCTTTCCTTTCTTTATCCTTTTTAATTTTAATCAGCCTTGTGGGATTAAACTATGTCTTCAGCTAGCAAATCGTATTTTTTCATATCATATTTTCTTGTGATGTGTAGTAAAACTAAAAAGGACTTCTGTACTTGCCTACAAAAATGCACCCATACTTTTAATTATATGCAACTATTATATGTTAATGTAACATTTTATATTAGAAACATATGACCGCACATTCAGGTGGTAGCATGCTTCCCTGTTTTATTTTTTGTGGCCTATAAGATTTTTTTATTTTTACTATTGCACTGGCTTTACCAATGCTTCTCTAACTTTGCTTACATACTATTTAATAAATGACTGAAGAGGTGTTTCATTTTGTTTGCTGGTTACTTGTCTCAGTTACCATTTTAACATGCCTATTACATATTGTCAATTGCACAAAACATCTTGATTTGTCTACTTTCCTTATTAAATCCTCCATAGCTTTGAAATCACGCCTATATGTGAACAAATACAGAACAAATGTTAGTCTGTGCAAGAAACATTAACTACGCATTGTACTTGTGGCCTTGTAGAAAGGTCCGAGCGGGCCACCTTGGCTAATGTACACAGAAAGCTACAGAGCTTGAATGAGCTTCGTGTTATTTCATAGCTCACGTTAATGTTTTATAACCTTTAAAATGTTGCAATCGAGAAAGATATACATCTTCTTTACCTAATGTATTGTTCTGAAAATGAATCTTTGTTACTGACACTGTATATTTATTTAGTAAATCCAGGGGCGGCCAGTGATATTTAGCAGAGGAGTTCTTATCGGCTTCTGGACTAAAGCCTTGTAAAATGGCAGTTTTGTGTTTGAAAAACGATGCTGAAATGTCAGTAGCTCGGCGTGATGCTCGTGGGAGACAGGATTTACAGTCATGACCTGAATGCATGCAAGTACCCAATTTCTAGATTGTCAAAATGCCGCGGTGTCTGTATAAAGAAGCAGTGTGATATCTGCATGGGCACCGCAATAAAAGATGGAAGCGCGCGCTGTTTGCATACCAAGTTCCCTCACATCGAGGATTAACTGTGGGGAGAATGATTCCCGTTAACTTTCTGTCAAGAGGGCTCGGTTAATGATGCGGCGCTGAGAGACGTCATGTCATGCTGGTGGGCTAAAGAGAGCTGCGTCACCGTGGCTGTTCCTGACACAAACACATTAAACAGCTTGTACTGCTTATATTTGCTCCGGACATTATGCGTAGACAAAACAAAGGAGTTCTTAAGCAGGTTTTATCGTTTCTTACAATGGGACTCATCTAATTCAAGCAACATCCCATTTCAGTTAACTAGTGCAAAAACTAGCCGAAGTTAATTGTTTTCGCTGAAACCAAATTAAGTTCTATTATTGACCTTTCTCTTTGCTAATGAGTTGATCAATATTGCTTTTTAGCATGAACGTTGGAGCCTGAATATTAAACTGAATCATAAGCATTTTTATTGGATTATTAACCTTCAGCACATCATCATTGTAACACATCCACATTTTAACAGATAATATTTGCATTGCAGTACTCAATGAAGGTGACAAAAGCTTATCAAACCTCGTAGCATTCCACACTTCATTGTTTGTCAGGAAGCACGGGAATGCAGAGTAGGCAAATTTACTAGAACATTGATCAATATAGCTATTGCAATTTTCATTAAGTCAAAAGAGCTGGATTACAGAGCAGTGACTTGGAGAGCACAAAATGACTGACTATTCTCTGAAACACTTTACTCCCTCTAAGTACTATCCATCTATCTGTCTACTGAGAGAAGGTAAGTCCTAGGACCTGGAGGTTGAGGACAGCAGCTTTGCCTTAATCTCGAACAGGCCATGATACAACGCATGCAATACAACGCATGCCATTACAACGCGGTCATTACAACGACCGCTTTGGTACATCGCATACCTTTACAACGCAAGTCATTACAACGACTTGCTGTAGGGGTCGCGCTGGATTTTGGAATAGTATAATTTAATATACTATTGGAGGAGTTGCAGGCTGAAATTTTGCTCGCGCACTCTAGAGTCAGCGCAGACTTTCTGTGGAGCGGCTGTAGTCCCGGCTGCTTTGTGGCCTTTTTCGGAGCAGTATTCGGAAATGGAGAGCGCAGATGTTGGGTGTAGGGAATTAATTCATGGCGCCGGATACTGATTCACGGCGGGTCCGGTTTCAATATGCCCCCTGCTGAGTGCTGTACGGAGTTTGGAGGAATCGTCCGCATTTTTTTTCTCTCATCTTCTCTGTTTGCCAGCAGCTGCTGTGTGGAGGCTCTGTGCTCGGAGAGGTGGCGAAGTGCAGTGAAGTGCAGCGGCTTGGTTTCTACAAGCAGGTTGGGCAGTGAATGTACGTGGCAGTGCTGCTGGAGAATCCTAGAGGCACTGAAGGCCAGTTGATTGGAATGTGGATTAAGGCAGGAGAGTGGCAGGAGGGCGACGTTTGTGGTGAGTCCTGATATAATTTGAAACCAGCAGCACCAGCGCCAGTACAGCGCGCCAGGAGGCGCATAAAAGTGTGGTCGGCACCCTGCAGCGCGGGAAGAGTCATCGCATCTGCCAGTCTGTTTGCCGCACGGGGGACTACAGAGACCAGCAGCACCAGCGCCAGTACAGCGCGCCAGGAGGCGCATAAAAGTGCGGTTGGCGCCCCGCAGCGCGGGACGCGCGTGCCCGTCCAAGGCCGTCAGAGGCCGGAGGAGGCTGGGCTGGGCTGGGCCTGCTCCCTAACTCTTAATCCTTGGGACCCGTATCTAAGGTACTGTGGCCGTGTACTCCAGACTGCCAAAACATTTGAAATTGTCTTTTCCTTTATTGATACCCAGTTGGCGCAGAATGCATTACATCTGACTCTGGACTGAGAACACTGAAAACGTTGTATGTGTAGATTCCTTTGCTTACCCTACTGATCTCAGATAATATCTTCTAGCACTGGTTCACTTACTAAGTATTTGTGTAATTGCGCACATCTATAGAGCATCGCAGTGGTGCTTTTAAGAGGAACCTCTAGCGTCCACCTAAAGCTTAAATCTAATAATTAACGCAAGAGTCTAACATTAAAAATATTTCAGAATGGGGAGAAGAATATGCGTTGAGAAGAAACAGGCCCCGGTCTTGCCCAAATCAAGCACTAAACCTACCTCTATCGACAGGATGCTAGAAAAGGCTATAGGAGCCGTGGCAACTGAAATAGAGCGGACCGAGAGACGACTGTCCCAAACCCCAAATCTAGAAATTGCACCAACTGACCAGAGCATTTTACAAATTTCAGGGGTTTCTATAACTGACCTTCCCAGTGACCAAACACCAATAATAGAAGTAGTTATTCCCGAGTCATCCAGGGTTATTACCCCAAAACAACCGTGCAGAAAAGCCAAGCCCAAACCCAAGGCGAAAGCACCTGTAAGAAGGAAGCAGCCCCAGGGTGAGACTTCTGATAATGGGAAATCTGGAATAGGGAACCTAGAAAAGAGCAGGGAAATCACAAGTGATCAGCCGGTGTGGGTTACAAAGTTGGTGGTGGATCTGCAGATCCAAATGAGGGACATAGTTAAGGACGAACTTAGATCATTACATGAGAGGGTTGATGGGTTGTCTGTACTTTTTAATGATTGGTTAAGTACAAGGGGGGTTACATATGGTATTGCTGGATTAGAATGCGGGTCTCGAGTGCAGACCACTATGAGCAATGCACTGGTTAATCCTAGCCTCAAACATAATGAACAACCCCTGCCTTTAAAACCAAATGGGGAGACTCGCACATCGGAGGCCATTAGAGATGGCCCTGCAAGGTCCACAGAGGATATCTCTAAGCAAGCTAATTGCCCACCCCATTGAATAAATCTTTATATTACAAACCTGGATGGAGGAACGGGAGATATTATCCCCTTTACAGGCAGGGTTTAGGGAAAAACTGTCCACTTTGGACCAAATACTCAGGCTTCAAGTGCTACACTGGAAGACCGTGTGTCTTGAGGGTGGCAGCCTCTATTTAATATTTGTAGACTTGAGGTCAGCCTTTGATTTGGTCCCAAGGGAAAAACTTTGGACAGTCCTCCATGAGATGGGGATTCCAACATATCTTACCTATCTCATTAAGCGGCTGCACAAGGATAAGTTTGCCCATATCATGTATGGCAAGGATGGAAAGTTAACTGCACCCATCCCGATCAAAAGCGGTGCTCGCCAGGGCTGTGTGCTCGCCCCCACTCTCTTCAGTCTTTACATCAATGGCTTGATAGATTACTTATTAGTTGAGAAAGACCTCGATGCACCCAAGTTAGCCTCCCGGAAAATCCCAGCAATGATGTTTGCTGATGATACTTTACTAATATCCAAATCACCTATGGGGATCCAGAGGGTACTCAATAAATTTGAAGTATTCTGTAGTGAAAGAGGATTAGAAATCAATCTACAGAAAACCAAATTTATGGCGTGTAACAGTCCTAAAAGCACAAGAGCACACCCCTCCTTAAATGGTAATCCCCTTGAAAGAGTTTACTCTTTTGACTATCTCGGCATTACAATCACAGAAACTATGGATTGGAGGGCACAAATCAAAAAATCATCATTAAAATTATCACAATCATCGGGTGGCATCATGAAGGTCTTTTGTAAGTCTAGCCAGAAACCAGTGAGCCCACCCATTGAAATATATAAGGCCCAGGCCCGGGGAGGGGCGTTATACGGTGCAGAACTCTGGGGGTACACAAGACCAGAGAACCTAACGCAGGTAGAGAACAACTTCCTGAGACAGCTGTTAAAGCTCCCACGGAGCACACCGTTGATTCCGCTCCGATTAGACCTGGGCCTTATGGAAATTGCTGATGTAACCAATTTTAAACCCTTATTGTACTGGCGTCGCCTGTGGGTCACCCCAGAGCTCTTATCATACAGGGAGGAAACAAGAGAAGTAATGAACCAAAGGGGGGCTGCCAAACTCCCGTGGCTCGCGTACATAAAGCACATGCTGGTCAGTATGGGGCTGGGGGAACTCTGGGCCGATCCTGAGTCTGCCTGCTACTTACTCCCAAGGAAATCATTAAAGGCCCATTACGAAGAGTACAAAAGGGCACAGCTTCATAGTTGCGCCCGAGTAGGCAACGTAACCTCAGCCTTTTTAGATATCAAAGATAGGTTTAGCTTTGAGCCGGCCCTAGATTACATCAAGCCGGCAGTTGCTAGAAAGCTTTACCTCCAGTTTAGGCATGGGGTTCTGCCTCTCCATTGTTTTACATACAACTGGGGGGGGTTTGCTAGTTTTGAGGTGCCCGGCATGCGATTGTCCAGAAGAGTCAGTACTTCACGTGTTTTTTAGCTGTCCTGGCTACTACAAGGCAAGAAAACGATGGCTGGTCCAAATCGGTAGGAACCTTGGTACTAGACGTTGCTCTGAGGCTTTCAGGATACTGAAAAATGATTGCAGTATCCCGATTGTTTACTCAGTGGCAGGTTTCCTATTTTCCATGTGGTGTACACGTAGGATATTTATAAAAACACCCCTAAAATAGAGCCAGGATGTGTTTTTCTCGTCAGTCTTAAAATAAGGCCCTGTTTTTAATATGATTAGATTATATTGAGCATGTTCATTGACCCATTAATCATGTTATAGGGAAATTGTAATTTATCAATCTATTCCTGAAATTATTGTAGAAGAGAAAAAATTATGTGCAGAAGTAGCCTGCATTGTAGGGGGCTCTTAGTGCTAGGACCTATCATCTGTATTAAAGAATATTGGTCATCTTTTTTTAGAAATCCTTTTTAAGTAAATTATTTATTTATTTGCATTATGCACTTTCCAAGGGTGAATCCTTGTTCCTTGCCCTGAATCCCTGAATAACCCTCTGTGATCCTCGCTCCTTTTTGTTCTCCCTTCGTGAATCTATAAGAATTGTAGGCATTTTTTTTAACTGAGCATGGAATCCATTCACTTCACATGTGTGCCAATAGTGTTCATAATTGATTTTCTTATGTTTTTCTTTCTTTTTCTTTTTTTTCTTTTAACCATATGTAATTGATCTTTGATGTATCTTTTTATGTATCAATGTGTATTGTATCTTTACTTTTGAGGTCATATTGACCGAAATAAAGTTTTTTTTTTAATTGAATTGAAATTAATAATATTCCAACTCCAGTCTTTGCAACAGTAGGGAAGGTGTTGGATTTGAAATCCAAAACCTTCTGCACCCTACAGCAAGTTGTTGTAACGACTTGCATTGTAATGGTTTGCTATGTAAGAACCCAGTCGTTGTAATGACCACGTTGCAATGGCATGTGATGTATCGCATGCGTTGTAAACAATGTTTCCCGGCTAACTGAAGTGCTAAGGCAGTGAATTTCCGTATGACTTTGGGAATCTCTTTCACCGGGAACAACAAGGCCATCTTGGGGTCTGGGGGCACCTCATTGTCTATCATCTTGGGAAGGGCTGTAATAACTTTACTCCAGTACATCTGGTTTCAATTGAAGGACCATAACCAGAGTCGAACTGAGGCAGAAAATAGGCCCAGGAAGCAAAATAAAAGTGACCTCCATTACAGAGACACACAGCTAAATAAAGGGGTCCACGTCTGCTAATCGAAGATTTTTTTAACTTGTAGAGACGTGCTGCAAATTGCTTTTCAAGGCATGGGAGACTGCATGTATTTGTGTTTGCTGTAGGCAATGCTTCTGGCAATATCAGGGAAATCAACAGAAAAAAACACCACACTATAAAAGAGGCCCAGCAAAAGGACAAAAAACGGCCCACACACTGACCTGCCAGACCAGCTTGATCGCCCTATAGGCCAGTCCGAAACTGAGAATGACGAATGAAGAAAATTATGCTCTGGTGTTTCACATCTGGCTCAGTTGGAGTCCCCTCTGAGCCCACATCTCCACATACCCATGTGGCTATAAAAGTTCTTATGTAGGAACTTGCCTGTTGATCAAAGAAATGATGCCGGTCTATGTGTAGCAGAGTTTCTGTGCTTCCCTCATCTAATTCTTCCTACCCTTTGCACTAGCTGAGGGGCAGGTTATTAGGGCCTCCTCCTGTGATAAGCAGTCTTGGAGGGATATTCATAGCTCTGTTGATTTTGAGGGTTCTAGTGGAAAAGTGGGAACCTGAGATCTAAATGTTCCTTGAGCGTGATAGTATAGGAAGATATTCAAGAACATATGATTTAGTTTGTCTGTAATTGCTTTGAGGTTGACAAAGCTACTCTCTTTTTTAGATTTGCCCTCTTTGGTAAGCTGAGGGAGTGTAACTGAAAGATCACTTTCTTCTAATATGTTAGCTTCAGACTCAGATGATGGGTCAATGGGAGAGAGGGTGAAAAAAGTAGGTCCAGTACTGCCCTCGACCTAAGCCTATTCCTGTCTATGGTAGTACAAGCAATAGTATCAAAAGTCACAGAATTTCGAGAGGACTAAATACCCGCCTGTGACTGGAGAGGTACAGAGGTTGCATCATCTAGTTCCAATGCTATATGCAGAAAGTATAGTGTTTGACCTGGCCCTCTCTGCATGGTCACCCCAAACCTTTTGCCTCTTACTCTCCACTTTTTGCTGAATTTCCTTTTATTGACCATAGGACTCCGTGCACTTTACGACTGCTAATCAGTGCTAAGTTCTTGTGCTCTCTCTTCTAACCAGGGTTTAATTGCTTCACACCTGATTGGCATATTTATTTACTTGTAAGTCCCTTGTAAAGTGGTATATCATATACCCTAGGCCTGCAAATGAAATGCTACTAGTGGGCACTTATTGTTCCACCCACTTAAGTAGCACCTTAAACATATCTCAGGCCTGTTATTGCAGCCTGAATGCAGTTTTCAACTGCCAATTTGGCTTGACAATATAACCCTTTGCCAAACCTTAGACTCACCTTTTATTGCATATGTCACCCCTAAGGTAGCCCCAGGTATTCCACAGTGCAAGGTGCATTGTAATTAAAAGGTTGGACATGTACTTTTAAAAAAAATATCCTGGTAGTGAAAAACTCTTCAATTTGTTTTCATTCCTGTGAAGCCTACCTGTCCAATAGGATAACATTGGGTTTCCTTATTACATTTAATAAGTACTAAACTTTGATTGGGACCAGGCAGCCAGTTCATGTTTGGTATTTAAAAAATTGTAATGAAAAATCCTCTCTAATGTTAAAGTCTGATATTTAATTACAATTTTGAAAATGCCACATTTAGAAAGTTGTCTATCATGACAGGGAGTCAGGGGCGGATCTATAAACAGTCAATTCACAGAACACACATATAAATCAAGATGTATTAGTAAGTTTTGACTTGACTGAAACACAATCCGGTTGTCCGGCTGCTGCAAAATGAAGAGGATCACATGCAGCAGAGCCCCGCAATTAAGCAGAGTGCAGGCATCCGGGAAAGTACAGGCCATGCTCAGAATAAGAAGAGACCTCTTCTCTGGATAATTCCAACACAAAGCCTCCAAAACAGGACACATCTTTAAGAAGGAGGACAAACAACCTTCTTCACACAAAATCCTACCCCATAGGGTGGAGCACCCCCTCCCCCATCTCACAGAATATTTACCTTCAGGAACTCCTCTCAGGAGATAGCTGATGAGCTCCATCTACACCAAGATATGTGTCCTATGTGAGAATATTTAAAGACCTGAGGATAACCTTCATTAACTATCTATCATGCCCACAGAGAAGGTCGAAACATGTTGGCGTAACAAAGGATGTTCCTAAGGGCACACACACCTACCAAAAGTCCAAAGTCAATAATAAGCCAAAGGATAAAAACTAAGAATATTTACACCTCTTAGACAACTGAATGGTGAAATATTGTGCCCTAAGGACATATGGCCACATTTTCTACTCAAGAACAGACACTAGGAAGACAATAATGTATTCCCTGCAATGAAAAAGATTTATTTTGGACAATTATCTTTGTTGAAAAAAGTCCATTATGTGAATATTCATGGTGGGGGGTGTGGTCAACTGCCGAGCATGGCAGACACACAGTGAGTGAGCTCCGCACCCGGACCTGTGAAATCCTGCTATAATCTTGCCGAATCAGACCACATTGGCCACTGAATCCCCTACTGAGTACTCTGCTGCATGACCGAGGGGCACTCACTGGCCTACTTGGTGCCAGGACCCGACTGTTCCACCCGATTGGAGCTGAGGAGAGGGCGCTGTGTGTAGGCCACATGAGCAGCGACCTGCCCTGAGGGAGGAGCGTGAAGGGTGCTGGAGCCATCTGGAGTGCCGAGACCGGTGGCTGAACATCATAGCACGGCCGACCTCCACCCAACCCCCTGTGACTATACGGGGGCACCGAGAGGGAGTGTGCAAAGTGGCGTCTGGACCCGTTCGCGGCTGCTTCTGACACCCCTGCCACCCAGCCTACTCGCTGACCTGGTGCCGAGGGGGACCCATCGGGTGAGCTCTGCCTATCGGCCTGCGGAGAAGTTGTCGCTAATGCGGGGGGAGCTGCCACGCATCTGAGCCTGCCGAGTACCCGGGGCTCTGCCATACTGGAGACGAGGCGGTGCCATAAGCGGGGCCGGTGGCGACTGGCACCCTCGGTGCTCATTTACAGCTGGTGCCCCCCAAGGGGGGGCCGAGTCTTCTTGCGGCATAGATCGTGCCTTGAGCTCTGCGAGAGGTGACCTTATCATCGCACCACTGGGGCGCGTTCTGCGACATCGCCTGCGGCCTACCTTCTGTGGACCCGGCCCTGACCTGTGTGATGTGTGCTGCGCTCGGCAGTGGCGCTTGTCCTGAGCGACGTCTGAGAGAGATACTACCCATCCTGTGCTGCGCCCCCGGTGCCTGCGGCGTAACTGTGCTGAACGACCGGCCTGCTATCGATGACTTCAGGGCCGAGCTAGCGACGAGACACTGTGGGGGCGTGCTACGGCTGGACACAGAGGAGGTAAGGCTCACAGTATTAATACCTCATTGTGCTGTTGCCACAGGGGCTGTGTGTCCTGAAGGGCCGCGCGGCTGCGCTGAGGATGGTATACGGGCCTGAACACTGTGATGGAAGACTGGGGCCACTTAACGGGTGCTGACCGGGCATTGCTGCATTAACACTAAAACGGCGGCGGGCCTGCTTGTCCCCATCACTGTGCCTCCTCTTGAGCGGCCCCTGGGCATGTTGTGGGCACTCTGGCTGAACTCACATGACTGCCCTCCCTGCCCTTGAAAGAACGAAAACACTGCGGGGGACCCCATTGTTGGACTGCGCCTTTAGAGTGCCATCGTAGTGTTGCACTGCCTCTTTTGGGGGGCGCACAAGCTGGTTCTATGGTCCCCATGCTGGGCTCTTCCCCCCTGCGAGGCACTAGGTGCGCGGCCCTGGCTGGACAAAGACATAACTGCTTGGCGTGGAATTGGTGACGGCCTGTAGCGGGAGGGGTAGAGAACACTCCCAGTTCGCCCACCTCCACTTGACGACTGGACCCCTGCCAGCTCAAAACGTGACCCTGATGGTGCGGGAGGGACTCCGCCAAGGACCGTATACATCACTGCCGTCCCCTGCAGCCAAAGATTGCAGATCCCGCTAGGACCCACGGCTGGTATCCTTTAATATCACTGCAATGGGGCGCCCCAGGGGCAGGGTGCCGGATGCTAGCACTGCAGATACCCAGATGACTGAGGACGGGGGGTCCACTTCACAATTGACAAACAGTATCCCGCCTACTAACTTGGAGGCCCCTCTGGACAAACTAGACCTTATACTAAGGGAGGTGCGAGACTCGAGGAAGGCCATTGAACAAGAACTTGACACCCTAACGATGGGGTTCACCCTCCTCAAGGCCAACCACGACAAACTTGCCATTGTGGTTAAAGACAATAAATTTGCATTGATGGAACTGCTGTCACAGAACAAAGACCATGGAAGGCAGCTTGCGCAACTCCAAAAACAAGTCACTGGCCTGCTTGAGAGGGTGGACGACGTGGAGGGGAGGGCCCGACGCAACAACAACATCTGAGTCATAGGCATACTGGAATGCTGTGAGGGATCGGATGCTACCAGATTAATGGAACAGTGGTTCAGAGATCCCGTAGCCCCGGAGGGCCTCTCAGACCTTTTCTGTGTAGAGAGGGCACAAGGAATTCCGACTGGCAGACCACTCGCAGGGGCCCAACCCCGTCCCCTGATTTTCAAAATCCTGAACTTTAGAGATCGAGACACTTTGCTGCAGAAGGCGAAGGAACTGTCCCAAATACAATACGAGAATCAACGGGTGTCCCTCTACCCGGATTACACAGCCCTAGTACAACGCAAGTGCTCTCTCTAGCAAGACGAAAAGAAGAAACTCAGGGCACTGAAAATTAAATGTGCACTGCTGTTCCCAGCCAGGTTAAAAGTTCTCCATGACCAAAAGTCGCAGTTCTTTGACACACCAGGCGAGGTGGAAGAATGGCTTGGTCCCTCCTCGCAGACTGCCGCCACATCCCCGAAGCCAAGACTGGTCTTTAAATTGAAACGCCTCAAGCTAGTCCACACCACTCAGACTGGGACTCCCACGCCGAAACAGGCTCTAGGGGACCAGACGGAGGCACTGGAGGCAGCCTACAGGTTCAGAGAAGACACTCATCCAATGGTCAACGATGGGGTATGATGTCTGCTAGTCATAATGACATGCTTATGTAAGATTCTTATTTTAGCAGTACATAACTGGCCCCGAAGTTCTGAATTACGTGACGACTGCTGCTACATGCTGTCTGGGCTGCGTCGAGCTCGCGATGCTCTAACCTCACTAGGCAGCCTAAAGTAATGCACCACCTGCAGCGAAAGCAACACATACACCGTTACTTGTTAGCACCATTGTGCACATGGTTTGGGCCAGCACAGTTCTCGCTGCTGGCCCGAGTATTGCAGGTTGTAGTTTAATAGTTCTAGCGGTCTGGCCCATCACCTATGCTGCTCAGAGCACCATGGCTCCCCTAATGCCGAATATACACTCACCATTAATACAACTGGCATATGCATGCAGGATACAAAGTGTTAACCTGGAACGTGCAGGGACTTGGGTCTATCCACAAGAGGCACAGAATCTATGCGCAATTAACCAGGCGACAAGCACACATAGTATGCATACAGGAGTCCCACCTGACTACAGCTGAGGTGGCTAAACTCCGTAAGAAATGGAGGGATCAGGTATTCTCCACGTCATATTTCACCTTTGCCAGAGGTGCATCAATATGGGTTAGAAGTGGGGTCCCTTTCAAGGCACTGAAACAGCGAGCAGACCCTCTGGGTAGATACATTCTTGTGAGAGGTACACTAGATGGCACACAAATAATTCTGGGCAGCATATATGCTCCTAACTTCGAGCAGGATAAACGATGAGGTGGAAGTAGGTTACACCCCCATCACTCTATGGCTGGCACGGGGAGGTGGTTAGGTGGGGCAGAGTGGAAAGTGCTGTGAACCGCTGGGAGGAGGACCGTGTCTGCACAAAAAGATAATCTCTCTGGACTGGGACATCATCCTGGAGGCTTTCAAGGCCCTCGCTCCGCCACCAGTTCCTGTAGCACGAGATTAGTGGAAGCCACACTGTTCTTGCCCCTTCCAGCTTACACTGGTCACGGTACACGAGTCCTGTTGTTCTAACACCGCATTGTATGTGTATTGAAATGTTTGGTGATGGAGTGGGTACAGCTAGCGGAGCACTTTGACAAAAAAGTGGATGTGGGATGGGCCAGACAATGTTGGGGAAGGGAGGGAGGGACGGGCTAGTTTAATTGATGCATTTCACCAACCGTCACACACTGCAGCAGTGCTGAAATACAATAACAATAAGAATTGGACCGCTCAGGGCTACACCCGAACAATAGTGTGTGCCAAGCATGGACACATGAGGAACGTAAATCTGCTGGATACACATGGGTCTACTATTGTAACCTTAACAGCCTTCCCAACTTAGACTGCACTGTGACATTTAATGTATCTAATATATTTGTTTGTTGGGCAATGGAAGGTATTTGCTGAAGAAAAACAAAAATCTTATAAAATGTGCTTTTAAAAAAATGTGAACATTCATAGTGGAGACGTATTTTATTTTTACACAAATACAATTGCACTAGGTGAACATGTAAATGTATATTTCGGAAAGCCATGTCATTCGTTTAGTCAAAAGTGTCAATAGTGTCATTGTGTTTTGTATATCAATGTTAATACATGTTGTGGACAAACCACATGTCAACAGGAAAGAACATTTCTTGTTTTCATTCAAGTCAATACTTACTAGTACATCTTGATTTATATGTGAGTTATATAAGGCTGAAGGTTCAGACACATGAGGATACATGAAAAGAATTGCTTAAACAATAGCTAACAGTGGGGTGGAGCTTAGCCGGTTCTGCAAGATGGCCACTCACTAGAGAGGCTCTGCCGGCCAAACACACAATCTGGCATGCATCCGACAAACAGAGGGCTGAAAGGGAGATCTGTCTGCCGCAGTGACACCTAAACTCTGTGAGGCATCTACGGTGCCAGTTTGATGCCAATTTGCCCTTCCTGGAGCCAGGGGTGTTGGAGGCAGGGCCGTAGCCTATTGCTGATGGCACGTGCCCTAGGCCATGTGGGAGCGGTGAAGGGTTTGAACTGGACCAAGGGGGCTGTTGAGCATATGCTCTCCATGTTGAGAGCCCAGTGGACCTCATAACTGTTGCCTGGTCCTCATGTACACCCGCTGTCTGCCTGGTTCTCATGATCCCGCAAACGGGAAGCTGATCCGCAGGTGTCCCGTCCCACTGCCTGCTGGTGTGGCCCTTCACATCATCATCGAACAGCGAGCCCCGTAATCAAAGAGACTGCTGCTGTGGTCTCAGGGACCTGAGGTGCACCTGCTTGGATGCCTTGCTGGCAACTGCCAGTGCATGGGGCCTCCAATGGCACTTTTGCCCTGCGACATCTGTGCCCTGGTGAGAACCCGTGGGATGGCAACTCTGCGCCCTCACCTGGATGTGCGCTGGAGTTTCCGCTTGCTTCCACCCAGCCCTTTAACTTATCAAGTGCCCATTTCTTGGCAACACTCCATGAAGGCTGGTGGTGTGGCTGGCTCTGTGATCAACCTGGCTGTGCATTCATCATTCCCCTGTGGGCCGTTGAGCGGGCCGCAATCTTCCACTTCGCCAGCTGCCCCTCCTGCATTTTATGAGTTCTGATCTGCTGTTAGTCTGTGCACCGGCCGGCTCCTCCAATGGGTCTCTACATAGGCCATGGGCCCCCACATATCAACACATGATGGCTGGTGAGTGCACCCATCCTTCTCTTGAACATTGGGCTCAACTGCATGGGTTGCGGGGTGATCCTGTGCCTTGAACGCCATCATCACTGGGAATATACTGTTGTAAACCTGCTCTGTCTTCATCCTCGATTAGGGGCCCTCTGACTGTAAGGAGCAGCCTGTGGAATGCATATCTCACCTATTGGCACATGCATTGTGCTGCCCCCAGGGAGCAGCTGCAGTATCCTTCCCCGCCCTGGGCCTGCTTGTGCCTTGCTGAGAAAGCAGCACTCTGGGGAGAGGTGGGGCTCTAGGGGATCTATGCCACTTCAACACTTCATGCAGGTTCCCCCCTTTTTCTGTGCCAGGTGCTTTATGTGATGCAGCATTTCACAAGGAGATTCGCAAGCAGATAGCGGACTACTTTGCACCCAACAAGGGCTTCTTGCGGCCATCCTCTATGCTGTGGGAGGCCTTCAATGTCATAATACATGGTGCATGCATCGAAAAAGCAATCAACTGTGCTAAAGGCCATCAGCTGGAGCGTGGCATCCACACACCGGAGGCAGAATACATCTAATATAACGACGCAGCCTTATTGGTCGCCATCTGGGAAAAGCTGTCAGACTTCACAGAGGAAGCCTCTTGAGAGACCTCCTACCTACAACAAGATGCACAAGCCAGACGCTTTGGCGAGGCCGAATGGCCGGGCAAGACAATGGCGGACCTGCTCCGCACACTGCGGAATTGCTTGATGATGATGTCAACCTTGTGTCTTACCCCTCAGGACTCCTAAGTGTAATGTCTTCTTTTTATTCCAAATGATACACTGCCACAACTCTTCTAGACATGAATGCATTGATTGCGTATCTTGACACAATCCAATTACTATGGCTAGACCAGACCCATCATGCTTATCTAGACTCGCGTGATAGACCTGACACCATTGGCGTGTGTCTCCCTTCCATTTTTTCACTGTTGCCTCCTGTATTTTTACTACGATATTGCTGGTCTAGATGCTTTGGGCACTTTGCCACTGCTATTCAGTGCCAAAGTGCAAGTGCTCACTATTGTAGATTAGTGACTCCATGATTGGCTTATTTGATTTACTTGTCAGACCCTAGTACAGTGCACTATGTGTGCCCAGGGCCTGTAAATCAAATGCTGCTGGTGGACTTGCAGCACGGATTGTGCCACCCACAGAAGCTGCTTGTAAAATATGGCTCAGGCCTGCCATTGCAGAGCCTGTGTGCAGTCTGGGACTGCCATGTTGACTTGGCAAGTTCACCCACTTGCCAGTCCCTAAACCTTCCCTTTTCTACATGTCAGTTACCCCTAAGGTAGGCCCAATGGCAGGGTGCATTGTATGTAAAAGGTAGGACATGCCCTGATGTGTGTGGCATGTCCTGATAGTGAATTACAGCCAATTTTGTTTTTCACTATTGCAAGGCTATCTGTTCCCATAGGCCAGATTGGGCAGTTTGATTATAACATCTTATAATCCTAACTGACCCTAGGAACGAGATAGGAAAATAAAGTTTAGTATGCCTGAACTCAGAATGCTAAAATACATCTTTTAGTGTGGGTGATTTTTACATTCTGTGTTTGAAAATACCACTTTTAGATAGTAGGTATTTTCTTGCCTATCCATCCAGCATGCCTCTGCTAGGTTTCTGTATTCCATGTCTGGTTTGTGAGTGACAGGGGGCTGGAGAGGGTCTTGGCTCCAGCAGACTGATGGGTCAGGGCTGGGCTGAATAGGACCTGCATTGAATAGAGAGTAGTGAGAGGAGATTTCCTTTCACTGACCCGAGGCTTCATAAAATAGAGAGTAGGGGGATGAGTTTTCCTTTCAGCTACCTGGGCCAGGTCTGCTTTCAACAATGCTGTCTCCACCTCCTGCAAGGAAGCTGCACCAAGGAGAACAGAACTGGTTTTGGCTGGGCACAGACACCCTCTGCCTTCAGAAGACAAAGGATTTTGCAGTATAAATATTGAGGCCCAGACCCCCAAACTTTAAATCACTTCTGGGAATCAAGACAAACCCTTTGCCAAGGAGAGAAACCAATTAAGCTGAAGGGGACTGCCCCAGTGCTGTTTGGGGTTGGCCTGCAGTGGTTTACTCTTTGCCAATGAAAGGAGAAAAGGAACTTTGTGTGCACTTTTACTATCTAGAGGAAGCTCTCCAAGGGCTTGAAGTTGAGCTTGCCTCCTCTTCTGAAGTCTCAGGGACACAAATACTTCACCACCAGCTCCCCCTGAATTTCCTGGCTGGGAATTCTACCTGCAGTGAGGTGCCTGCTGTTGTTTTGGGCCCTCTGAAGACTGCGTGTCGCTGAGAGATGGAAGCGTGACGCCACGAGGAAGAAGCGTGTCGCCGCCGCAGCAGTTGCTGTCGCATCGCCGAAGAAGTGTGTCGCTGACGGAGCTGTTTGCCATCACATCACCGACGGAGCGTGTCGCATCACCAGAGAAGCATGTCACCACCACAGAGATTGCCGTCGCATCACCGGAGAAGCGTGTCGCAGGGCCTGTCGCGGCTCAAGAGTATACGGAGTCGCCGAGTATACGGAGTCGCATCAAAGACGTCATTTATGTCACACTGCACCGGATCGTCGCATCGCATTGAGGTGCCACATTGTCGCATAGTAACCGGAACGCAGTAAGAAACCGACGCATCACCTCCTCTCCGGTAAGGAACCCATGTATTTACTGTCATGCTATGACCACTACCTTGCGCTGCCCTCCCCACCCCCTTCTTCCTATATCCCTCTGTATCTCCCTCCCTACCTCCCCCTACTTAGGCAATGTTATGCCTGTTTTACTGTTCTTATTACCTTAATTGCAAATAAAAAGATAGTAATAAACATAAAAACAATAACTAACAGTTGTTAGTAAGAGCAGGCGCAAAATGATCATGCACACTGTGTAATTCTTTAACAAATCCATGTTATAGGGGGTCTCATTTTGTATACTGAATTTTAGTAAGATGAACTTTTGTGCTTGCAGCCTGTCTTGGGTCACATCACTGGGTATAGCTGACAGTTAGACTTTGTGATTCCTCACAGGCAGTAACACAATAGAGGGATTAGGTGTGCCTGAATGGGCCATCTGCCATGGGGGGTAGTATTGAGAGTAACCCCATTTGCAACTGAATAGGTTGTGCTCTATCTACACACAAAGGACTAATCATTTCAACATTATCACTGCAGCTTGGAGCCATGGCAGGGACATCTGGAAATTCCCTGCACTTCAAATATCCTTTCTAGAGGCTTCTCACACCTTCCAAAGGAAGGGCACTGGGGTACACAAATAGGACCTCAGACCCACTCTTCAGTTCACTCCTGAACCAGAGGACTGCCTGCTGCTGTGACCTACTGGACACTCTGCAAGACAGCTTTGCTGTCCCTGGAAGGATGCTTTGCCTCCTGTAGCCGGCCATGAACCCTCAGAGGTCAGTCCTGTTGTATGAGTCTTGCCTCTTCAGTCTAACCCAGAATCACCAGAGTAACTCCAAGACTAGTTCACTGGCCTCCTGTTCAGAGCCACAGAAACACAAAAGGCGCTCCCTATCTTGAATCCACACCCAGCCTGAGTGAGTATTGAACCCACAATTGATGTCCCACATGCCCTGGACCCTTCGTTCTGGTGCTAAAGGTGCCCAGGGGGCCAAAATCTCAAACTGAGTACTGTAGAAAAATGTTTGCCAAAAGCTGCACTGAGAACCGAGAGGAGATTAGGATCTGCCAGCTCGCCTAATAGCCTGAGGTGCATCGCCAGTCAGACTGACTTTGTTGCTTCTCGCGCTAAAGTCTTTTCCATAGCAGCAAACCCTTTTCATGGGTCCTTCGCAAAAGGGGTACACGAGTCTCAAAGACTGCCTTCGTCTACAGCCTACAGCTACTTCCCACTGAAGATTTACAATTTCTAAAAAGGAGACCAAGTCTGAATGTAGAAATCTTTTACTGTGGTTTCAACCAAAGGCTTTGTTCTCTGACACCACCTGCAGCCTTTTCCCACTGAACGTTGCCTCCCCAGAACATTTTTTGTAAAGTTTCTTTCAAGTCTGAAGGTAAAAGCGCTGACCTGGCCCACTCCACTTCTTGTATCCAAGCCATGCTTCATTGTAGTCAGCCATATGTTTTGACTTGGACTCATTCTTTTGTGACTAGATCATGGAGGTTGGCACTTTGATCCTTCAGGCACTGGTTCACACCAGAACATGGATTCTATTGGAATTCTCCAGGGCATATTATCAAGCCCATTATTACCGCTTTAGTGGCAGTTTTCTGCCGCTAAACCGGCGATAATTTTTAAAGCAGTCCTTGATAATATGCCCCTTTGTTTTTCTAAATTGGTGATAGATTTTTTATTGTGTTTTGTTTTTACTTTATTACTGTTTGTGTTCTGCATAAATACTTTAGACATTTCTTATAAGTTAAGCCTGACTGCTTTTTGTACGTAGCTACCCATGGTTAAGCACAGGTAAATTTAGCGACACCTTTTGTTGTTCACCCTTCAGTGGATTGTGGCAGTTGCTTGACCACAGCCCACACCCCAGTCAACCAACAATGCAATTTCTCACATAGGGCATTGGGTGGAACCAATAGTACGAGAAGTGCACATGTGTACTTAAGAAATACAGCTCAACATTTAGTCCTCCAGATCCACAATGATGAAACAGCAAAGTCAGTATCTCCTTCTTAAGACTGGGCTGTTTGCCTGTCACTCCCAATGTAATGATCAGTAACCTACGTCCTTGGAAAAGGCCTCGGTGAGGGGATGGTTATGTTTATGAAGTAATAGAGTAACATAGTCAGAATAATGCTATGTGCCCAGTTAATAAAAGTGGGTAAGTAGATCAATGATTAACTTGGTCTTCTAGTTTGGAGAAAGTTGCTGCATAATTCTCACAAATAATTAGGTCAACGTCACCGTTAACCAACATCCCCAACTAATGATTGGACCCTAAGACCATTCTAGGGAAAACTCCAATGCATATTTTCTAGTGCCAATGGTGATTTAGTCCAGTTGATATTATCTCCTAAATGGAACTGGACCTTATGAAGCACAATCTTTTGGACTGAGGCCCATTTAGGGTTCCATCATATAAAGAGTGATATCGTCAGCATAGAAGAAAAGTAGAGTTTTACTACTGGTGTACCTGAAAGTATAGTCTACGTTTATGGATCAACGTTTCCAAAGCTTTCGTGAACAGTATGGGTGACAGGCAACAACCCTGCCTAGTTCCAAGGGAAATCACAATCTGAGGGGATAATATATTGTTTCAGCCCTGATATGGCCCATGAGGCAAGCGCATAACAACCTGATCCATATTGTAAATAGCAACAGCGACACAATTCTGCTGAGGATGGTAAATGAGTATTTTCATTCAAGTGAGTCAAACACCTTAGCAGCACAGAGGAATACTACTACAGCATCTAGTTGCAGCTCTACACCTTGAACGTAAGCAGATTGTATGAAGTAAAGAGATATTGTGAGCTCAAAAGACCCATTTAATTCTTTCTGTGTTGTAAGTAAGGAAATTCATTTTTGATCCATGTCTCTTGCTTGTTTAGGTCTTAGGGGGATTCAGTTGAATTAGGAGACATATGAAATGCGGTTTTCATTTTTTCTATTCTTACAATTTGTAGGGTGCAGTCCAAACACAAACTGTGCCCCTACCAGGGTCTACATCTGCATATGAAAAACTTGGGCTAACATACGTGCTGCTGTTCTCATTTAAGCTCCTGTATGATTTCAGATGCACTATTGACTCCAGGGAAAGGAAAGTGTGTACACTGGAACCCAACAAAAACAGCCTACAACTGTAAACAAGCATTGAAAATGCAATAGGTCTCGCCCTCGTTTAAGTTAAAGCAATTCTATTTGTAATTAGGTAACTTTTTAGCTTTGCTTTTATTAGTGTTTTTCAAACTTTTATGTACATAACATGCATATGTATGCATATATGTATATGTATGCATGCATTTATATTTGTATTTATATAGATATGCAGATGTGTATATATATATATGTTTATATATGTATGTATATATATTATCTACTGGCGGTCGCCAGTAGATAGTTATAGTTAGGATCGTGTTTCCATAGGAAATCTCAAAATTCTCTTTTGAATAACTTTGGCGCCAGTTGACAAATCCTCGCGAAATTTTCAAAACAAATGGGGCGCTCCGCTCAGCTCCTACCCTGAAAGTCTCGGGGTGATTCGTCAAGCGGGGGCTGAGAAAAAAGGGGGTCCCAAAACGCGTTTTCCCCATGCATTTTTCCATAGGACCTTTAGTCGAAGGTACAGCCCGAACGGCTGAACAGAATTACTTGAAATTTGGCAGAGAGGTAGTCCTCAGGTCAGGGAAGTGCCTTTTGCAGGTCTGGTGTCAATCTGTTCAGTATTTCCTGAGAAAATAGCATTTAAAAGCATATAAATATCTATACGCACGCACCATGCGCGCACTGTACGCGCACGTGGGTGCACGGTGCAGTGCGCGAGCAAAATTCTGATTGGTTGTTAGATGTCGGTAAACATTGGAATCGGTCGCAATCAGGAAGCGTCGGCCGCCATTTTGTCTCTCGCACTGAAAAGGAAAGGGGGAAAAAGGGTGGAAAATGTTAAAAGGGGGCAGGGAAGAGAGTTCCTGACCCCCTAGCCTTTGTCAGGGGGTCACAGAAGGACCCAAAGCGCGTGCCCGGTGCGCGAAGCTCACTGTGCGCGCACGGTGCACGCACGGTGAAAAGCCTTGAAAAAAAAGAAAATTAATAAATACATAACTTAGCATTTAAAAAGCCGTACAAATTCACTTAAAAAACCACAGGTTTCACACATGTTATAGTTAGGAATTAGCATTTAAAAAACCTTTCAAATTCACTTAAAAAACCATAGGTTTCACACAGGTTATAGTTAGGTGGATATTTCACTCGTAAAAAACCAATGAAATTCCCCCGTTATAGTTAGTTCAGATAACTATAACTCGCGCGACCGCCACTCTATCACAAGGATGATGTCATCAGTGATGTCATGAGTGATGTCACTGACCATGTCATGAGTGATGTAATATGTGCCGTCATCAGCAGTGCATTGCGGGCACGCAAGTTATAGTTAGCTGAACTAACTATAACGGGGGAATTTCAATGGTTTTGTACGAGTGAAAAGTCCAGCTAACTATAACGCCCCTGAAACCTATGTTTTTTTCAGTGAATTTCTAAGGTTTTTTAAATGCTAATTCCTAACTATAACGTGCCTGAAACCTATGGTTTTTTCAGTGAATTTCAAAGGTTTTTTAAATGCTAATTTCTAACTATGCCTACAGAGATAGGACATGTGAAGAAAGAAGAAAAAATGCACAGAAAGAAAACAAAAGGAAATGCAGAAAGAAGCAACAGAAGTCCTCAAAAACGAAGAAAAGTGCAGGAAGAAGGATAACGTGCAGAAAGAACAAACAGAAGAGCAGAAAGAAGCCTTGTTGCAAAATCATCCTGTACCCTCAACTTTTTCAGACGGATACTGGTGGTAACTGAGTCTGACTAACCAGTCCTAGAGCCAGTGCTATGTTAAAAGACACTCAGAATACAGTGAAAACACCTACATACAGTAGGGAACACTATGCGTTGGGGTTCCCCTGTGATTAGCATGACCACCTCTGAAAGCCCCTAGTATATAATAGGGCAGGGGATTAAAACTACCTCTTAAAACGCGCCACAGGGCGTGTTTGCACACGTCACCTCAGGCCCCGTCCTCTCCCTTCCCCACTGTGTAAGCACGCCCTGTGGCCATTTTAAGTTGGGAGATTAAGTCTCCTTGAATCCTGAGGATCCCTAGGGTCCAACTAGACCACTAGGAACCTCCAGTAACCGCCACAGAGCTGCGTTGCAGAGAGATGTAAAAAGGGGCATGGCCTAGACCACCTCTCTGCAACGCAGCGCAGTGGCGCTTACTGGAAGCACCTGGTGGGCTAGTTGGCCCCCAGGATCCCTCAGGATTGAAGGGGAAATATTTCCCCAACTTAAAACGCGCCACAGGGCGTGTTTGCACACATTAACTCAGGCCCCGTCCCCTCCCTTCACCACTGTGTAAACACGCCCTGTGGCCGTTTTTAGTTGGGATATTAAGTTCATTTGAATCCTGAGGATCCCTAGGGTCCAACTAGCCCACTAGGTACCTCCAGTGAGCGCCACAGAGCTGCGTTGCAGAGAGGTGTAAAAAGTGGCACGGCCTGGACCACCTCTCTGCAATGCAGCTCAGTGGCGCTTACTGGAAGCACCTGGTGGGCTAGTTAGCCCCCAGGGGCCCTCAGGATTGAAGGGGAATTATTTCCCCAACTTAAAACGTGCCATAGGGCGTGTTTGCACACGTCACCTCAGGCCCCGTCCCCTCCCTTCCCCACTGTGTAAATACGCCCTGTGGCCATTTTTTAAGTTGGGAGATTAAGTCCCCTTGAATCCTGAGGGTCCCTAGGGGCAAAATAGCCCACTAGGTACGTCCAGTAAGCGCCATTGCAGAGAGGTGGTGTAAAAAGGGGCACGGCCTGCAACCCCTCTTTGCAACGCAGAGCAGTGGCGCTTACTGGAACCACCTGGTGGGCTAGTTGGCCCCCAGGGTCCCTCAGGATTGAAAGGGAATTATTTCCCCAACTTAAAAATTGCCACAGGGCGTGTTTGCACACGTCACCTCAGGCCCCCGTCCCCTCCCTTCACCACTGTGTAAACACACCCTGTGGCCGTTCTAAGTTGATAGATTAAGTCCCCTTGAATCCTAAGGGTCCCTAGGGTCAAACTAGCCCACTATGTACCTCCAGTAAGCATCACAGAGCTGCTTTGCATAGAGGTGTAAAAAGGGGCGTGGCCTCAGAACACCTGTCTGCAACACAGCTCCCTGGCGCATACTGGAAATACCTGTTGGGCTATTTGGCCATCAGGAACCCTCAGTATTGAAGGGGAATTAATTACCCAACTTACAACTGGCCAGGGAGTGCGTTTGCAGAGTGCAGCAAGGAGGGGGCGTGGCCTCCGGCACGATGCCGGTCTTTTATTTTTTTAAGAAGGAGGGCTGTGTGGCCCCCCTTCTTTTTCTAATTTATTGGCCCTGGGGACCCCATCCCCCAGGGCCTGCACCCTCATTTTTATTGTTGAAAAAAATAAATTTGGCCCACCCAAGGCCTTAATCGGCCCCGGGGACCCCAACCCCCGGGTCATGGACTTTTTTTTTTTTATTCTTTAGGAGGGGGGCTGCGTTGCCCCCTCCTCAGGCCCCTTATGGACCCCATCCCCCGGGGCCGGCCTTTGGTTTTTATTATTATTTTTTTAAATATATTTATAGAAACACCTAGGACATGCTGGACAAACCCTATGTACCTATCACCATGACGATTTGCGTGATATTCATTAAAAGGCGACTATGTATACAATGAATCCACGTGGAATGTATTTTACACCGCTAGTGAAGCTCTGACGTGTCTATCGCCCTACCGTGCCTAATCCCGGCGCCCCCGCCGGTGGGAAATCTCCAAGTAGACACCCTTGTCGTTTGTTTATACAAACATGGGTAGCTATTGACGGGCACATTTAATACACACGCACACCAAGCCATTCAAAGGGGATTCGACAAAAATTCGACCAAACTATGCAAGAAACCCCCTTCACGGTTAATAAAACACACATCCACGGCGGGATGTTTAATACTTTTTATTTTACTCTCTGGAAAGGAGACAAACCTCACTTGAGAGTCACAGAGTGATCCTGGCTGAGCCCAATGCTGTGTTACACCCACCAGTGCCCGCTGAGTGCCACACACCTCTGTGTTGTATTCCACCAGCTAGTGCGTATGCTATGACACTCTCCAGCCCATGTGCACTGTAACACCACCCCGTGAATATGTCATGCCACACTTGCCTTCGAACGGGTTATATTGCCCCGTCTAACATGCCTTCCTCGATGCCTATGTTATAACGCACAGCGCTATGCCATGCATATTACAATCTGGGATCCATATCTTTGTCACAGTGCATATGCAACGTTACACTCCCCAGCACATATTTTATATCACAACTTTAGAGACTAGTTAGGTTACACAACACTGCCCTGTGCATATTACACTCCAAGGCGCATATCGCATAGCACACGCTAGTGCCTGTGCTATCTCGTGCTCTCCAATGAATCTGTGATTGCGCACAATGTATTGCATATTATATTTCACGCCCCGGTTCATCTTATATCACACTTTTTGGTGCATATTTTATACCATATACTATATCTAGTTTTCATTTTGAATCATGCTCTCAGGACTATGTTCTATATAATACTGCGTCCACCTGCCCTTTTCACGGGCATTACATTTTGCGATGGGGGTGGAGGGTCAGGGGGCGTTTCTGCCAACTGAGCCTGGAGTCACAGTCACAAACGCCCTCTTCTTCCTGAATATAAGTGAGATTATGCTGCATACTTGTTCATATTTTAAGTAGTTCGCACAGACACACATTTTAAAATCAATAAAGTTCCTAATACCCACCTTCTCTGAACAGTTAGCTTGCTGCCCCATCCACCTCCTCCCTATCCTCTGTTGTCTGAATCCATGGAGTAGCCTCCTCCCTCCTGCCATGCATGGTCTGATGTGCTGCCACTGCCCTCCATTTAGCATGATGTACCAGTCCACTCCTCCTGCCCAATTCTATGGCCCATCATTGACCTCCTGCTTAGCCTCTGTGCTTAGCTTGCTGCCCCTATTCTCCTTCCCCCAGCCCTCCGATGTCTTTGTGCATGCCCCTGCTCCATCCTTTTTGCCCACCTTGTTCCATGGACCTGCCACTCCTATCTACTCTGAGTGTTCTGTTGAGCTGCCACTCCCCTCCCACCTGCCTAGCATTGTCAGATGACTGTAACCTGTCCCTGCCACCTCCACCCTGACTGTCCACATGCCATGCCCCTATCCCCTTCCTCCAGTCCTCCATGGTCCATTTTACTGCCACACCCTTCTGCCCTCCCTGGTCTGTTGTGCTGCAACTGCTCCTCCTGCCTGCCCCGCGCGGTCTGTTGTGAGGCCCCTTCCCCTGAACTCTCTTGTCTGTGCCCAGGTCCTGACCCTCCCTTCTATCCTCCATGGTTCTTTGTGCATGCCCCTGCACCCTCCTTCTTGCCCATCATAGCCATTTTACTGCCACTAACCCTCCCGCTTGCCATGCATGGTCTTTTGTGCTGCCATGGCCCCTCCCACCTTCCCTGTGTGGTCAGATAGCTGCCCCTGACCCCCTCCCACCTTCTCTCCAAGGTCTGTGTGTATGCCCTCATAGTCTCACTGTTGCTCTCCATGGTATGTCTTGTTTCTAGTGCCCATCCTGCCTGACCTCCATGGTCATCTTGCTACTCCTGCCCTGCCCCCTTGTCCCCAGCCCTCTGTTTCCATGTGCAGACCCCTATTCCCTCCCTCCTGGCTTGTCTGTTCCATTGTAATGCCCCTGATCCGTCCCTCCTGCCCTTTATGGCCTGTTATGCTGGATCTTTCTCTCCTGTCTGTCCATTATGGTCAGCTAGCTACCATTGCCTCTTTCCCCTCTTTTCTCTGTTGTCCATGTGCATGGTCCTGTCCCCTCCCTATTTCTTTCTATGGATTGTTGTGCTGCACTGCCGTCCCGCATGCCCTGTGTGGTGTATTGTGCTGCTGCAAACCCTGATGCCTGCCCTGTAGGGCCAGTTTGTTGCACCTCTCCATGTCCCTCCTGTCCTCTGTTATCCGAGTCCATGTCCCTACCCCAATTCCTCCTGCCTACCATGATCCAATGTACCATACTTGCGAACATTTTGAACTTGGTAAGAGGGAGATTTTGAAAAAACTGGGGTATTGATTTTTCCCTTTGAGTTACATTGAAAAAGAGGAGATTGTAGACAGGAGACAGATCAAATTAAGCCCATTTGAGCTTAAAAACATTGGACGTTTCCTGGCTGAATCGGGTCTGTTGGCATGTATGGTTGTACTACCACTGCCTCTTCCTTCTGCCCACAATGGTCTATTATATTGCCACAGCCTCTCTTGCCAGTCCTGTATTGTTGGTTTGTTGCCCCTGCCCCCCTTTCCACTGCCCTCCATAGTCTGTTGTGCTGCCACTGCCCTTCCTGTCTTCCCAGTGTGGTTAAATTGTTGCCTCTGCACTCTCCTACCTGCCTTCAATTTTCAGAGTCCGTGCCCCTGGCCTCTGCTTCTCAACAGTGTCCCAATGAACAACTAGATTGCTAACATTCTATATTTATTACAAAAGTGTGGAACGCCTGACGTCATCTTGATGTAATCAAAACTGTAATACCTAGAGCATTTCCTTTAGGAATTACATATATGAGAAGGTCTTATTTGCATCAAAATTATGGTTAGTGCTCTAAAAAACTAAAATGAGGACATATTATCTGAGTTTTCAAATAGCGACAGAGAACTTTTAAATTATTTGTAATCTTTATGTTTTTTATCCAGTTGACCACTTGATTAAATGTTGCACCTAGGGGAGAGGATGTGGTGTTACTTCCAGAGCTGCAGACTTTGCAACTGGGGAACCAGGTTGGAGTTTCTGCTTCAGCTCAACATTCTGTGATTCTGGTCAAAGCACTTAATCTCCCCATGTCTACAACCAAAATGAATTTGATCTTGCGTGATGTAACCAATGCTCATGTAAAGCAACCCAATACCTGACAAGTCTGCACTATATAAAACTGCAAATACACAAAAAATAAGTGTTTTGCACACTTCTGTCATCGGGCTACATGTGGGCTACATCTAGGTGATATTTGTGCTGCATTTGGGCTCTTTTGTCTCTGGTGGCCATCTTGGGAGATTTATTTGTTATGAAGTTTCCTAATTTCCTCATTTACTGCAGTCTCCTGGGAATACTTTCAGTTTTTTATTTTGGTTCCATCACGAAGGCATTCAGATGTGTCACACATTTGCCATAAATTCTGAATGTTAGCACTCTAGTTGCTCATTAGATCTCTGTAGTAAAACTACTGCTCACCAGGGAAGTCTGCTGCTGGTATTCAAAGTGCATGTTTCAGTCTGCATGTCAGAATTTGTTAATGAAATAGAAGAGGATTTGAGAAGTCAAAATGAGCCCTAATTTTTCTTTCTGCAGAACTAATCATAATTTCTATGGCAAAATGAAACCCCTCATTTTGTTCCTTTGTAAATTAAATGTTTTAAGTGTTACCACTTTATTCCAATCAAGATGGCTTCAGGTGTGCCATACTTTTGTCATAAGTAAGACTGTTAGCGCTCTAGTTGTTCATTAGAACACTCTGGGACATTCTGTCATTGGACTATATCTGGGTGATATTTGGGCTACATTTGGGCTCTTTTGTCTCTGGTGGCCATCTTGGGAGATTTATTTGTTATGAAGTTGCCTAATTTCCTCATTTACTGCAGTCTCCTCAGTAGGAAATACTTTCAGTTTTTTACTTTGGTTCCATCAAGAAGGCATTCAGATGTATCACACATTTGCCATAAATTCTGAATGTTAGCACTCTAGTTGCTCATTAGATCACTGTAGTAAAGCTACTGCTCACCAGGGAAGTCTGCTGCTGGTATTCAAAGTGCATGTTTCAGTCTGCATGTCAGAACTTTTTTATGAAATAGAACAGGATTTGAGAAGTCACTCAAAATTGCTGACCATCGTGGGCAGTGTGGGAAACTGGGCACTGGTGGGAACTCTCAGAAGGTGACACTGGTAGGCACACGCAGACGGGCACACACAGCTAGCACTGGTGAACAGTGTCAGAAGCTTGCAGTAGTGAACAGCGCGAGGAGACGCTGTTAAGAGCTGGCACTGGTCGGAAGTGTGAAGACAGGGCACTGGTGGGCAGTATTGTTTAGTTGTCAACGGTTGTCAGACGTGAGCGGAATCAGGAGCTTGCACTACTGAGAGGACGAGAGTCAACTTTCAACCCAGAACTTTGCAAGTTTACTAATTTACCATAGTGCTTAGAGGCATTCAATGTGCAATGTGTGCTTCCCAAAAATATATCACCTATGAAAATAGAATTTCCTGACACAGTGGTCTTCGTAGTTCTGATTTGCAGTAGAATAGTGGAAGTCATAAGCTTAGTGGCATTTTGTCATTTGCAATATCAAACACAAGGGCGTGACATTTCACAGTCTACAGTCTGAAAAGTAAAAGATAGCCCAGTACAAATTCAGTCAGTGTTGCAACGGTATAGAAATGAAGATGGAAGGATAAAATACACATTATGAAATTTTAAACAATGAGGGGCATTTGAAAAACATGTTTGAAATATAGACCCATTTCTTTCATTTCAAAATTAAATCACAATCTGGATGTTCGCGTTAACAGCGATTTACAGTAGGTATTTAGCACGTTTCTACGCGTTCCCTGTTTTTATGCTGAAATGGTGTGTGTGGCACAGAGACATGAAGTGATGTGTTCAGGATCACACATTGGAACTCAGATATCCTGGGCAGCGCCGAGTACACGCACAGCCCGCACTTGGGGTCAGAAGGGCTCCTGCGGTGGACTTGTGACTCAGAGGAGCTCCTTCGTTACTGAGAGCAGGGGGCATAATTGTGGTATTGGTTGCAAAGGGTGGGAAACGGTCTGGTCTGTGGTGAGTTTTTAGGGGGCCGGTAGGTTGATGAAGTAGACTGAACTGAAGCTGGGCAGTAAACCTCACGATGAACTCTTGTGAACAAGTGAAGCTTCGTGGTGCTAAACGCACTCTCTGGAAAGCGAAATATTTCTTAAAACCTTTACGACTACCGGCCTTTGTATGTATACATCTATAGCTAAATATATATGTAGGTATAGAACCATATATACCAACATACATACTTAAACATTTTGAGTAAAACACAAGCCCCATCTGCCCCCCCTCTAGATGCGCCAGTATTTATATTCTAGTGCTAATCTTCTCACCTAGGTGAGCAGCACGCGGCACCAAGAGGCCTCGCTGGGAGCTGAAGCGCGCTATGTTGATTACTGTTAACTCAGTATGATACAATGCTGGTGTTTGGTATGTTTGTGTACAAAGGGCACGACCATGCCCTTCCCCGCTCTGAATTTAAGATACAACCACCCTACCCCCTTGCCCCTTCCCTCTTTTCCGGCTTTTCAGTGCCTGGCGAATCTTATGTCCTGCGAGAGGGGGGAAGGGCTGGGGGGAGTGGTGGAGCAGCCACCCTGACATTCACAGCAGCAGAAATGAAAGAATTGTCTGTGAACAAACACTTGGGAACAGCCTCGTGTAAAGGGCGCGACTCTGCTGACCCAATAAATGCCATTCTTTTGAGTGCGTCCAGGATCACACGGGCCGTCTCCAGCCACTCACCCAGAAACAGTAGGCTGCTAATGAGAACGACGCTGCCCTTTTATGTAAATAATGAGCGTCAATAGTAGGGCACGTTTGACGTGAGTGATGACACTTCACGCCAAGCTGTATAGGCACTGACTCGGTGTCTGGGAATTTACGTATTTATATGTAAACAGAAATAAAATGTGCCTTAGTGTACACAACAAATGTTTTGCTTGGATCTTCAAACTGCGTCCCAATGTCCAAAATGAGAGGCAGCGCTATACAAAATCATAAATTAAACAAACATCAGCTACTCTGCGATGTTACTTACCTTTGCAGGCACATTACAAAGGTTTTTCTGTTTTTTGCAGTTTTTATATAGCCCAAATTCGACCCGAAGGTATTAGAGGGCAGGGTGGGAAACGGTCTGCCCTGTGGTGAGTTTTTAGGGGGCCGGTAGCTTGATGAAGTAGACTGAACTGAAGCTGGGCAGTAAACCTCACGATGAACTCTTGTGAACAAGTGAAGCTTCGTGGTGCTAAACGCGCTCTCTGGAAAGAGAAAGAGGACCACACTGCATCAGCCAGCCCACTTGGACGGGCTCACCTGCTTTCCTTCTGAAGTAAAAGGTTTCTTGTCTTTATGGGGCCATGTGTTTTGAAACACATGGCCCCATAAAGATAAGAAACCTTTTACTTCAGCCGGAAAGCGGACGAGCCCATCCAAGTGGTCCGGCCGAAAAGTGGAAAAGTCTTCATCACGTAGTGCTCTTTCCCAATGGCTGGCCACCGTTTAGCATAAACGCTGACGCCGGCCAATGGGAAAGAGGGACGGGGCTTGAAACCCTTTACAGAATTCCCTCTAAATCATAAAATCTCGCCAGCGAGACTGCGCATGTGCACAGCCCATGCAGGCGAGACCTAAAAAGCATGATCAAATTAATGAGTTGCAGAATGTTGAGGAGCCAATGACAATCAGACTATAATTTGCTATTAAGAGAGTATTATTAAAATCTATGCCACAAAGAAATTAACAAAATTGAAAAGTGTGATAGTATGTCTGTTCTAGCCTACGTTATTAATCCCAAACACCGCATTTTAAGATATGGTTTGCGCTGAGGCATCAGCTGCAGTTATCTATGTGAATTGAGCAAACCACAGGGTATTATACTGGTAAGTTAGTTAGGATAACGCACTCACTATAGAGAGTTGTATGAAGTCTTTGGTGAAAGTTTGGGGGTCATCATAAACTATGTATGTGCACATAAACATTAAGGGAGCTCAGTTAAATGGAATTTAACAGAGTCCACTCTATACAACACTGCTTGCATTACTACCTTTCTCCAAAAACAACGTGGAAAGTGTGTCTTCCTCTGAAATGTTTTGGTGATTTTAGATATACACTATGAAAGATTGGCATGAACGTTTCAAATTATTTGCTGAATTTTACAAAATGTACTTAAGTTCAGATTCTGCCTCTGTGCTTTCACCTGAGAACTCAAATGAGGAGTTCAGCTGGTCATATGTTGAAGCGAGCCACTCGTAAATCCTATGGAACAACCATCAGACTGATGAGCTATAGAAGTAAAAGCCCTATACATTTAATTTCAGTCATTCATTCGACCGGTTTAAGGGTTTCGATTACAGTACTTCATTCGTAGTGCCTCAATAATCCGGACACATATTTCACGATGTAAAACCTTGAAATAATGGTGCTGGAAAAACATGCACAAATCTATGTACTGTACACAAAGGGGGAAATATGTGTAATTCCCATATTAAGTACAATCTATCCTATGGAGCTAAGAACTGGGAAGCCAAACCAAATTATACTGTCTGTTTCCTAGCAGATATTTTTAACTCTCCATAATGAGGACTTTACTTATGAAAGGCTTGCGCCGCAGGAGTGTTTTTTGATGCTCCGACAGCGCAATCCTTTCAATCACATATATTAGGCGACACAAAGCCACCCCGTGTGGCTTTGCATGTCCTCATAGATATGGAGTAAGACAAAGCAGCGCAAGTCACAGCCTTGCCTTACTCTGTGTCAAGGAGGCGTTCCATGGGCGTTGCAGTGGGTTTTCCCATGCAACACCCATGGATTTTGAAGCTACCCCAGATTTACTTAATCACATAAATCTGGGGCAAAACCAGAACCTGACGCCTCCCCACAGCAGGCGAACGAGTAGAAATATTTTCTCTCTTTCCATGTGTTCTTTATTCTGCAGCACACACAGAAAGAGGAAAGTGCTTCTCTGGATTGCTTTTGTGCAGGAAGATGCCTCTTCCTGCACAAAAACAATACTGAATTCAACGGTGGCACCCTTGCACCATGGTGCAAGGATGCCAACATTGGAACAAGCCTGCAAATTGTGCACCAGCTCAGGGGGAAGGGACAGGAATGCAAAGTATTTTCTATTGCATTCCTGCCATTTCACATTGGCATATGGCAGTGCAGCAAGAATACTTGTGGCACTGCCCTACGATAATTCCTTATAAACGGGGCCCTGAGTTTCTTTCAGGAATATTACAGCTTTGGTAATGAGGGCATTTGGGGTGGGCATAAAAATAGGCGTATCATTTTTAAGGATTAAAGCACAGAAAAGTGAGACAGTGTCAAGGGACGATTTGTTCCCCCAGTACTCGATAACATTGGCTGAATTGTGCCAATTTTTTTTAATAAATTTAAGGCAATACGATTGTCATGTTACCGACCGAATTCGCTGAATAAACGACTATATTGAGAAGAAGAAAAGAAGGCTTGTACCTTATATTACTGAAATGCACTTGCTCTTTTTTCCTGTGAGTTCTTAACCAGGGTCACAGCAGATGGTTTGGCATAAATGGGCAGCATTTTTCATCTGCAGTTATAAAGAGCACACATACAGTTTGTTATAACTAGTCAAAAAAATTGACTTATCTAGTTTCAAATGTTGTGGATGCCTAAATTGTCTGCCTCTTGCTAATTTCTGGTAGAGAATTGTTGGTATTTAATAGTAGGAATCGAAGGTAAAGGCCAATAAGTGTGAAAGCAAGACTGGTAGCCAAATCACTTCTCAATTGAGGCTGGCACTGTTACCCCTCAAATACATGAGGTATGCTTGATACCTTTGGACAAATATATCTAGGTTTGTACTGATACGTCTACTTTACCTTTAAAAGGGAGTAGTTCCAAATGTGACTTTATAATCTCGAGTGAATCATCTGAACAGGCAAATACTAATCTTTCTGAGAACTTAGTAGTTGATAGCATTCCTGTGTGAGGGCTCATGAGTGACATCACTTCCAGGTCATGGGCCCAGAAGTGATATAATTTCATTTCAATCATCTTTATTTCAGTACAATTAACTATAAAAGTGCACAGTGCAAGAACATTATAAATACTCAAAAACATGATAGATACGAATCACAGTTTATAATGGTGTAAGTATATAAAACAATTACAATCATAGGGCCTCATTTATGAGAAGTGAGTTATGTTGCGTGAAAGCAGCAATGCGTCACTTCTCAGTGCACCCTCCTTACGACATGATGGATGCGTTATATTTACAGTATGATGCATCATGTTGCAAGGAATTACAGATACATCAGTATTTCTGTATCTGTAGGCGCAAAAGTGACGCATTGCTGGAGTGTGTCAGAAAAGTGACGCAACTCCAGCAATGTGTCCTTTCACACGGGGCAAGCCCCATGTGAAAGGGCCTGCATCAGTCTTACGCCTGAATACGTAAGATATTGATGCATTTGCGCCCTAGAAGTGGTGCTGTGAACTCTCGTAGATGGCACTGCGTCACTTCTACGAGGCTTTTATACGTGGGAACGCCTCCCCTGAATACATTATACCTAGCGCAAATATAATGTGGTGCAGGGGTTTAAAAAGTGACACATCTACCTAGATGGGTCACTTTGTAAATATGGTGCAACAAGGCTCACTTTTTACGCCACTGGTGCGTCACAAAAAGTGATGCACCAGCGGCACAAAAGTGACGCAAGGGCTCATAAATAAGCCCCATAATACTTAGATTGTCAAAGTGCAGCCACAATACTAAGACAAAAACCAACGGAACATAAACCTCAGAAAAGTCCTTAAAAGTTGTCTCATTAAGGGTGCGCTATGTCACCCAGGTTATCTGTATTAATTTCTAGTATAGGCAGCTTGAGAATACTCACTGAGATGGGTGAGATAAAAATGTGCACAACAGTAGTTAAGAAGATAACATTTTGAAACAATAAATCCTAAATAGACGTCATTATACTGCTGCATTTCTCCCAACAGTTCTTGCCCTAATGTAATCATAAAAGCATAAATCATACTATACGATGTTGGATTCGTCGTGCTGGTCCATGGCAAGTGGAAGAAATTACAACTGTTAGTGTGCTTGTGGGTAAAGTTGCCTTCCCAGCTCTTTATCATCATCATCATTCTTTATTTCGACTTTCTAAAACCATAATAGTACAAAAATACAGATATCATAATGTTGATTATTTACTATTTGACATATCGCTTATGCGTTCAACCTGCCGTTTTATGCAAACTGTGTTTCCCTTTTGGAGATTGATGGTAGGTATTGCTTCTTAATACTGATGAGTCAAGGTTGTTGCAGATCACAGGGCCTTGAGCTCGCATGGACCCCCCTCCATATTTATTTAATTCCAAATTGGTTTGCAGGATGTGCAGGAATACCTGGACCTAATCCTTCTGATGGGGCCAGTTTCTCTAAGCAGTCAAAACTCCCTTCCCAAAAAAGCCTTGTGCATGGGAAAGAATCCTGTGAAGGATGTGAGGTTACCGTTACCCATTGCATCGAGAGGAACTGTTTTCACTTTGAGTTCCTTTCATTCATGGGAAAGTTTCCTACCTTCATGGCATATAGGTCTTGCCATTCCGTGGTATAGGTACCATTCCTACATCCACTCCTTTTAACATATTTTCTATGCAGTTCTGTGAGTGTGGATGATTAAATTGCTGTTCAGAGTACATTTCAGTATTTTATATATGTGTTTTTATTATATATTGAAAACATTGAAAAAAATGTATACCTTAAGAATTATGAATTAAGTACAACATATGGGAACAGATTCACAAATTTTTATTAAGCCTGGGTGGTGAACTACTTCACGATTCGCGTAGAGCGTGAAGTTGCAGATTGCTACGCAATCTACCGCATAGCGTACTTGTTTTGCTTCCTTGTGCGCTCAATATACATTCTTGCGTGCGCGGTAACAACTTACCGTGATTCTGGTTCGCCAACTCGCTTTTCTGTCCGTTCGCGTGCGCCACGAGATTTCTAATATGGCCACCCGATCCCGCGAGAATGTACGAACACGTCATTCGGATGCGAGAGCTGACTTCCGGCGGCTGTCTTGGTAAGATCGCGATCCCGAACATGCAAAAACTACAATCTGGTGAAGAATATCTCTGGAGCATCATAAAACCTTCTTGAAAATGATAATTTTGCTCAGAAAAACTCCTCAGATTGTGATTTGGCTGTAGTCTTTTGTGCAAGGAGTCCTTTTTTTTTTAACTCTTTTTTTCAAGAGGAAGGAAGTGTCCCTGAGTGTCCATCTTCCTCTTCCTGTCCAGCAGGCTCCTCCCAGTGCTTTGTCCATGTGCTGTTCACTTTCATTTGGATTTGGAGCTGGAAGGACCACTTTTTGTGTCTGTCTGCTGCATCATATCATTGGATTGGATTTATTTTAGGACTTTTTGATTTGAGATTTAATTTTACAAATTGGTGTACATGTTTGTTTCATTGGGGCTTGTTTGTACCTACATTTTTCTGGGATTTACATTGTTTTTAAAAATTATTGTCGTGGGTGGCCTGTACTTTCAATAGGGGCCTAGTTGTTTTTCTTTGCAATTTCAGCCAGTAGGGTACCCATGGGTCCATGTTTCTGTGGTGTCTGTTGAATTTAAACTTTGAATTTAAACATCATGTAGGGCATGGATGCCATAGGATTGAAATGCTAAATGTGGCTATGGTGTATTTCACTGTGTGTGTGTGTGTGTGTGTTAAATACCTTTGTTGGATGTGTGTGTGTGCTTGATGTGTAACTTCTTTCCAATCCTTTCGTAGCCCTGTTGATTTTCATTTTTGTATTAAAGCTGTGTTGTTTAGCAGGCCTCCTTTGTCCGGTCATATATAGGGCTGCTTCAGTTCATTGTTTTCCATTGCCTGTTGCGACTGTGAGTGCACATGTGGCTTGTGGCAATTTTGTGGTGGTAGTTTAGTAGTGTGCTTCTTTTTCCATACAGGCCGGCATGTCTTTTCAATTTGTTCCCCTTGGCTTATGCTTGTTGTTGTTGTGTCCTGGCCATGTGTGTAGCGGCCATTTTGTGAAGACAGGCAGTGTGCTTTTGGCATAGGCTTACATTGTCTGTCTTTTATTTATTGTTGTTGTGGGTGGGTAGCGGCCATTTTGTGGAGCCATCCAAGCAGTGTGATTGTTTTTGCCATTCTGTTCCAAGCTTGTGGCCTAGTCTGCCAGTAGGCCCAGAGGTAGTCATCATCAAATCATGGGTGCATAAAAACAGTTTGTGTTGTCTGTTGAATTTCAACACCATGGATGGCTTTGGATTGAATTGCAAAAGGTGGTTTTTGTGGTGGACTTACAGTTTTTGTCATTTTCGCGCTCTCAATATGCGTGTTCGCGCCCGCGATAACGACTTTTTGTACAGTTTGCGATGCCGAACACACAGAATTTGCAATCTGGCAAACAATATCTCCCGAGCAACATAAAACATTCTTAAAAACGCTGATTTTGTGCATTTTGCTAAAAAATCTCCTCAGGTTGTCATTTTGCTGTAGTTTTGGAGCACGGAGTCACATTTATTTTTTTAAAAAAATTTTTAGAAGAGGAAGTAAGTTCCACGGAGACTCCAACGTCCTGTTCCTGTCCTTTGTATTCACTTTTTTGTTTTTATTGTGGTCGGTGGTCTGAGCATGTGGGTGGCGGCCATTTTGTGAAGGCAGGCATTGTGCTTTTGCCATAGGCCTGCATTGTCTGTCTTGTATTCCTGACCTTTTTTTGTTTTTTTGAGTGGCCTGGCCATGTGGTGGCGGCCATTCTGTGGGACCAGCCACTGTGCTACTCATCAATCATCACAGGTGCATGGAAGTTAAACAACTGTTTTTGTGTTGTGCGTTGAATTTCAACATCATGTATGGCTTTGGATTGAATTGCAAAATGTGGGCTTTACTTTTTTTCTGGGGTATATTTCACTTTTTGGGTGTTGTAAATAAATGCCTTTTTATGTGTATATGTTCGTTGTTGTTGCTCCCTGATGCTGCATCCATCCCATGTGATGCACAAATTTTTATTTAGGGAAAACAGGCTACACTACATTTATGTTTTTGTTCTTTGCTATTCTTATTCTTCCTGAGTGTACACAGTACAGTAGTACACCAGGAACCCTGGCCTTGTTATCAGTCTCATAAATGGCTACACTGTTGTTGTTCACTGACTTAATAAAATTTAATATTTGTGACCACCCACCACACACTAAGAAGGTATATATTATATTAGTTTGATTGTACTATATTTTGACTGATGTTCTTCTGGCTTCTTTGCTTTTAGGTGCACAAAAGACGGAGGAGGTGTGTCATCATCGCCCGTTGTGGTGCCAGACCGATGTCCTGCTTCTGTACACGACATGACATGTGAGTGACCTGACCAGCCATCTCTGCAACTTGTACAACTGAGTGCTGTTGACATCTGAAGGAGATGCCCCCAAAGAAAGCAGGTAGCAGGTCCTCCGGTACCAAGAAAGTTGCCATGGAGAAGAAGGAACAGAAGAAGAAGGAAGTGTCACTTAAGTCTGGTGTGCCACCCAAAACCTTTTTTGGGACACCAAAAATGACGCCTGCAGCAGCGGTGTCCGGGGGCCAAGCTGGGGGCAGCACCTCCGCATCAGTGGGCCCAACCCACCAACCCAGGCCCAAGCAGATGAGTGTGCAAGAGGTAGCCAGCCTAATGGTGGAAAGCAGTGATGCTGAACCTGAACTAAATGTATCGCTATCTCAAAGTAGTACACAATCAACGCAGGAGGGAACCCAGCAGATAAGTGGTCAACAACAACAGCCGCAACCACCGCCCGCAATAGTAGCTGTTGTTCCTCCCGAAGTAGGGGCAGTTCAGGAAATTGAGCCTCATGCAGAGGAAGAGAGGAAGACACACCTTCAGAAGTTCCATTGTCTTCCAAATCTCCAGCAAGGAAAAGGAGGGTTAGTACATCAAGTTCTTCACCAAGCCCCCCTTCTGATGATCTAGATGCCACTTGGAAGCCACAAACTGAGTCTGAGAGGGAGACACGTCACAAGAGCAGGCATGGGAAAAGGAAGGTTCCAGAAAGCCTTACACTTATGGAGGTTGATGTAGAAGAGCAGGATGATGATGATGATGATGAGCCAGTCATCACGAACATCACTCCCGGCCCAAAGGAGATGGAGACCAACATTTTTACCCTATCCAAAATGGCTGCGAGGGATGTAGCATGCACACCTCCAACACAGGTAACACCAATACGACCTCCAGCTTCCATATTTACATTAGCAAAGGGCCGGCAGCGTCCTACATCCAGCACAAGCACCACCTCAGCAGAAGTAGGTAGTGGTACTGCACAGAGTCAAATTCAACGCACACCCTCCAGTTCATCCGCCATTGGAAGTGGCACCTCCAGCAGGAGACAAAAGTTAAGCTCCCCAGTGTGGGACTTCTTTACGGTTAACGAAAAAGAGGAGAACATTGCTATCTGCTCCATTTGTCATACCTCTGTTAGTCGTGGTAAGCTTGGTACAAACTATGGTACCGGAGGCCAAATGACTCATCTGAAAAAACACCATGCAATCCAGTGGGAGGAGCACCTTTGTCGCATAAAAACTGGAACCATTGCTGTTGGTGGGGATAAACGAGTAGACGGTCCTCTCATGGTGGAACAGGAAGAAGAAGTAGAGGGAGACATTCTCTGTGGTAGTGGTACACAAAGTAGCCCTGTCCCCAGCACTGCAGTGGTAACGCCCACATCCTCAGCAACATCTCAGTGGCACAAGAGTAAGAGTCAGCCTGAGACACCAAGGAGTACTGCTTTAAAAAAAAGTGCGACGTTGAGCACAGGAAGGAATACCACGCAGCCTACCATTCTTAGCATGTTTACTAGGCCGGAGGGACAGTACAAACACAACCACCCAATAGCACGTTTGTACAATGCGAAGCTGGCTAAAATGTTAGCACTGGACCTTCCCCCTTTTTCTTTTGTTGAAGGGGTGAGTTTTCTGGGCATTGTGACAACCATCTGCCCAAAATGGAAGGTTCCCAGCCGCTACTATTTCGCCAGAGTTGCTGTTCCAGCACTACATCACGAGGTGCTGGAATTGCTTGGAAAAGCCTTAAAACAGTGCTGTTCAGAGTATCCACCTGACAACAGACATGTGGACCAGTTGGCAAGCCACTGATTACATGTGCATCACTGCACACTGGGTCTCTTTTTCGGGTGTTAAAGATAAGATATCTGGAGGTGTTGTTGACACTGCTGAGATTTTTAAAGACACTCGCAAACATGCAACTGTAGCCATGTTTGCTATGGAGAAATCTCATACTGCTGCAAACATTTTGGATGAGTTTAACAGCAAGGTGTTTGAGTGGCTGCGACCAAGAGGGCTTAACATTGGTTTTGTTGCCACAGACAATTTCAGTAATGTAGTTAGGGCCATGAAAGATGGTGGCTATTTCAGGGTCCCGTGTCTGACACACTGCATTAATATTGTTGTTCAAGAATTTCTGAAAAATGAAGCAAAGTCAGCAACTTACTGACCACCTGCAGAAGAATATGCACACATTTGAACCATTTTTTTAAAGCCCGGAAGCAGCTGGGGGTCATTCAACCTGAGCATAAAAAGAGTCAAAGCACTCATCCAGGAGGTGCCAACATGTTGGAACTCAACTTATTACATGCTTGAGCGTCTGTTTGAGCAGTACATACCACTCAATGCTTATGTCATGAAAAGGTCAGGAGATCCTACTGTGAAAGGCATGACCATTGAGATGGCCCAATAAATGCCTGACAGAGATGCTACTTCCTTTTGAGGTCTTCACACGTGAAGTCAGCAGGGAGGACTGTACTATGGGCCAAGCTATCCCATTGTTGTACACGCTAGAGCAAGAGCTGAAGGAGGTGTCAGAAATGTACACAGGTGTGGATGACAAAGTAGACGCATATTATTTGACGGACACCTTAGCCGTTCGCTTATCTGACAATACAAGGATTCAAAATAACATTATGTCACATCGACATTACATTACTGCCTCAATTTTTGATCCACGTTACAAATTATTGCTGAGCAGTAATGAAGTAATTCCTTTTTCAGAAGTGGATGTTGCCAAGTACAAAACTTTGATAGCTGAGGAAGCCACTGACTTTGAAAACGAACGGATCTTAATTAGAGGCCCGCCACCCCAGGCCAGAAAAAGTACTACAGGGCACCCAGAGTCAAGTTCTACTTCAGAGCCCGAGAGCATTGTGTTTGCCTCCCAGCAGTCACCAACACTACCAGCAATAACATCAACAACAGCACCAACAGGATCATCAGCCACCTTTAAAAAAACGGCAGGTGATTGGTTTCTACGGAAAGGGTTTTGTACGTCCATTACTGATGCAAAGGCAAAAGAGGCCAAGCAAATTGGAGCACCCCTGACCATTGAGCGGAAGGGTCAGTCCTATCTGGATATCATAACAGAGGTCTTCATGGAGCAAAGCCCTTTGGTGTATTGGTATGGGAAAAGAAGCCAATGGCCAGTGCTCAGCAGGCTGGCGATAAAGTATGTGGCTTGCCCTGTTGCAAGTATCTCTTCAGAGCGTGTTTTCAGTGCTGCTGGTGCCATTGTTACTGTGAAAAGGACCAGTCTCTCACCCTAAAGTGTGGAGAGGTTAACCATGATCAAAATGAATCAGCACTTTATACCATCGGAGTACAAAATACGTGAATCACAGCAGGAAGAGGAGAGCGACTTCGATGACATAAGTAGTGGGATACATGACGTACTTCTGTCCGAACCACCAGAGTTTGAGGACGAGCTCCTCTTCCCTGACAACTAGGCTTTCAAATTGTTCTTCCTTCCTTTATTTGTGTGTATCTGTTTTTTCTGGTTCAAATCTAATCACAACAAATCCATCAACACCGTCTCCTCTTTTCCATCTTCCTTACTCTCCCTAAATACATTTCAAGCAAGCCAGACATTGGATGGAGATGGAGAATATTACAATACATGTTGCCTCTAACAGTCCCTCCATAAGAAGTGAGACGTGACTACAGCTATCTTCCGTTTTGTTTCCAAGCCGAAACTCATCGCTGACAGAAGGCTAGGCATCTGATCTGACAGCCAAAGAGAAGAGCAAGACAGGTAATGATTATTGTGAATGATGGCATGCATTGCATTGGATGCTTGCTGACTACGAGTGAATGTGCATGAAGTCGAACTATACAAGTTTATCTACAAAGTAAAAGTGACTCAGGTGACAATCAATGTTTCCTTGTTGTTTAATATTCACATTGTACTCCTACTACTGCAGGTGCCGGCCAATGTCCATTGCAATTTTGTAATATGGAATATATTATAAACTTAATCAGTCACTACAGACTGAGTTGGTGTTGGAGAACACGTACCACACGGTCATGATGCTGACCATACTATCTTTGCACACAGTCAGTCAGTTGGATCGGAGATAATTGATGGAATAATTGCGTTTCATGGACTGCCTGAAAAGGTAAACAGTTTCAACAAGAACTACAGCAGACCTAGGCTACATGTCCGTGTAGTGGTGTGGACTGGAGTAGAGTGTAGTGGTATAAGGGACAGTGGGGCATTGATTTAGTCACTTCATTTGGAAAATGCTAGGTTGCTGCAGTGCATATGCCTTTTGGCTGGCTCTGTCAAAATTTAAGGTAAATGGGGGTAGGGTGCCTGGCCTGTGCCGTGGTTGGCCTTTTCTGTGCTGGCTCCTGTCCCTTTGTTGTTGTAGCTTAATGCTGTAGAGTAGACACTATGTATCCAAGCCGCCTCAGTCTGAAAGTGTTCTCTCAAGAGTCTTGTCTTCTCTTCTTTCACTCCACTGTAATTGAGTTTTTTTTTTAATTCAGTTATTTTTCAATACCCCTTTTGTTTTTCCATCTACACTTACAGGCCGGCCTTTACCTTGTGCTATAGTGGGAGAAACAACTCACACTCACCTTACCAATCCGCATCAGGCAGGCAGTGGTACCCAAGATTGATGTGTGGAGTGTCCATGGAAGGGAGGACCAAGATGAATGACGAGAATGATGCAACTCCACATTTGGACCAGGATAATACAGTAACTTTAGTGTCATTCATCATTCGTCTTTAAATGTATTTGATTCCTTTTTTCTCTTCAATCTTTACGACTGTGTGTTGTGCTTTGTTTGGTAATTGATCCCTACAACTATTTTTTCATTTACTTTGCTAGCTTGAAAAATAAAAGTAAGCCTGGTACAGCATGTAATTTGGTTCGCTCTGAGGGCAGACAGGCAAGGCAAATTTCATATTAATAATTTCTGCCCTGTACAGTCTAATTGTGTAGTAGTAGTTAGTAAGTACAACTCATTAACCATCAAGTTATCTTCATCATCATGCATGCATTTCCTTTTTCTCCCTTTATAGATTTCTTTGATAATGGATCATGGTCGTCTTCCAAGATTGTGTTTTACTTTTGTTGTGTCCATGCATACTGACTGTTTTTCTTTGTCAAAGCTTTCCCCAAACCCCCCTTCCCATCCATTCATCAATCCCTAACCCTCTTCCCCCGGGCTATGTGGTTTATATTGAGGTGTGATGTGACTACATTAAATGTACACCTACAATTGATCACACGCTTGCTGGGGCAGATGTGGTGAAAGCAACACTAATTGAATTTAAAGGCAGGGTAAGGATCTTCTTCTGCTTGCCCACCCATGCTGTACTTTACTTTGTTCTACTACTCCTCCCACAGTCTCTCCAAGTCAAGTGACTTTCTCTTTCTTTTTTCAAATGCTATTTCCAGTGTCTACTACCACTACAATAATGGCACCTTCTCCATTCATTTGGGAAACCAACCATGCAGCCATCACTGTGCCGAACTTCATCATCATCAATCACAGGTAAGATACGTTTGGTGGGAGGTATAATGGACTAGGAGGAGAGACTGACAGTACTAGTAGGACAAATAAAATAACTCAGGGAGGGGTACCGCATCTATCTGTTTGTGTGTTACAAAATCGGCAGATTTTTTAAATCAAACACTGGCTGCGGGCATGCAGCAGCAAGGAAACAAAGTAACAAACCATGTGACGTAAATTGAATTCGTAAAACAGTAACCCACCAACAAAACATTAACATTGTATGTTTAAGTAAATAATATATAATTTAATATACCCTAACAAAAATAAACTATCACACTCTGACCTTACCCACCCCCCTCCCTAACCCCAACCAATGTCCAAAAGTCAAAGTCCAAAATGTCCGTAAAAGAGTTAAACCCCAATGCCCAAAACCCACCCACCAAGAAAAGGAATTTAAAAAGGGGCAAATCGACAAGGTCCTAAATTCGGCGGGCTTTCAGGTGTTTGTCAACCAGGATTTTGACACGCTCCTCTAGGTGCTCCTCCAAGCGGGCCATCCAGCGGCGAAATGCCCTGCAGTTACATACAGGGTGGGGGGCAGCAGTGCTAGATATAGAGGCACGGCGGTGGGTGGCTGCCCGACCACGGCACCGTAAAACTGGAGGCAGGGCCTGACTGGTGCCCGGGGCATTGGAGGAGGCTGCAGCTGCAGCCAACACCTCCTCCGTCTGAGCCACCGGCCACCGATATTCCTCGCAAATGGCCTCCAATTTATGGTGCCGGGCCGTGGCTGCCAACTCCTTCCTCGTAGGTTTTGGTTGGGAAGGAGTATCTATATCAAGAAAGAAAAAGAACATTGTTGTAACCAATACTCTTAGCAAACAGAAACACAAAATTCATTCAACACATATTGGCACAGTATCACTAGCAAGCACAGTACATAACAATTGTGATTTTGTGGTAAGTATCTATACTGCTACTTCCTCAGACTCTAACATTTGTGGGAGTTTCCGACATTATACTAGCACTATGTACTCCAGTACACACCAGTCGTCTTGTTCTTATCTCTAGTTTAGTGAAATTATATAACCTTGTTGTAGCCGGCATGCCATCTCAGTCAGCTAAGCTTGCACCCAAGAGGAACAGATATGAGTCACATGATGCAGTCTCACGTTAGTTTTATTTACTACTACACTCTGCAGGTGGGGAAGCTCATATTTTTGTATTACGGGTAGCACTGTCCATACTCTGTCTGTTACATGAGGGCAATTGCTCAATTTCACTTTCACCCTGCCCTGGGTACTACAAAAAGACTGATTATTTATCAGATCCAATGATCATTGCTTATATTATAGATGGTAATACAACATCAGGTCAGTAGCGGTCGGTGGTGGGAGTGCTGCCGGGCGGTGACGTGGGAAGGTAAAGGGTGGGGGTAGTAAACTATGAATTACGGACAATCACAGGTAATTAAACAATACATATAAATAAATAAAACAAATGTCGTTGCACGCACTACATCGCATTTGGCGGTGCAGTGCGCACAATGAAAATCATTTTATTTATTTTTATGTTTACTTACCTGTATTTGGCCATAATACATAGTTTACTTCCCACCCACCCTGGCCCTCCCCATGTCACCGCCCACCAGCACTCTCACCACCAACCGCTACTGCATAGGGTACTTTGCTTTCATTGATTGTGTAACCAACAGATAGGCCACCCTTTGCAGGTTGGCTGACACAATCAAAAATACATTAACATAGGTAGGGAGTGGTCCTCGGAGTCGGAAGAAGGTGCTTCGGCTTGATAATATATATATATAAGATGTTCTTGCAAACTACTGTGAGTCAACTGTATTCTGAAAATACTACTTATATTCCACTCCGCTTTGCTACTCTGGCGCAGTTTCTTTTACATTTTCTTCAAAGTAAGACTCTCCAGTGACAGTCTCCACCTATGCTGTCTATTGATGTTAGTACATCCAGGCATACATCCATTAAAGTAAATGTCTATCATTCTTTTTTATATATCTCTTAATAAACCTTATGTGGTTTCATCCAACAACCACCCATGCGTCCTCTCCTTCCTTGCTTGCCTTGGCTTTGAGTTTGAACCAAACACTGCTGAATCTTGCTATCTAGTACTATCCACCCATACTGTGTCGCCCACCCATGCAGGCATCCTCTTTCACCTTCCACCCATCCTTCAACAACCCATGCATCTGATCTGATTATTATCAGTCACCTATGCATGCTTCCAACATATCCTTCTCTGCCAGTCAGTCATATTATCTCGCCCGTCCTTCCACCCTTCTTTCCCTCTTTGTTCAACACATCCATCAAGATCATCTGATCTGAGTTTGTCTTCTCCATAAAACCTTTACAGCTGAGTTGGAGTCCGATAGAAGAGGCCATTGGTTACTCAACTCACGCTGCTAATGCTAAGTAAAGGGTGTCTTCTTCAACCGTTGTATAACACTTCCATCTAGTAGTAATGTCAAGAAGTAATGAATATAACTTACCACCGCCCGCCACTGCTGCTGGCTCCCCCCCTGTAGCTCCTGCAGGTGCAGCCTGTTCTCCCGCCTCCTCCGGAATGGCCGCATCGCCATCGCCATCGCAGCTAGCGCCGCCGGCACTGGTGGTTGGTAGTATGCCTAGAAAAAACATTACACATTTTTAGATGCCTGGAAACCTCCCCCTATTTGATTAGTGTTCACTTGGAAGATTGAAAAAAAAGTTAATACAACATACATCAGCACTAGAGTAGTACAGTCAGTAGACAGACACTAGTAGTGTTATATGGTTCCTAGGGTCATCTAGTCCTACTCTACTCTTTTGAAAGATAGCCTTAGCCATGTGTAACCCTTTTAGATTCATCATGTCTACTACACTTTTTGTGCATATTTAATTATACCTCGCAGCTTATTATGTGCAGTAGACGCCTTTGAGGCCACATGACGGTGGTGTACAAGTGAAGAGGTCGAAAAACAAGCCACTTTGTTATGGAGTTTGGTTAGTCTGTATTGCTTAGGCATCACATGTACATGTTACACTTTTTGCCATGACTGCGAAATGCTTGCATTATTGCAGTATACTATCTAACGCGCAGCATTTTTCTCCTAATAGGCGGAAGATTCCCTTCTACAAACCAGAGATTTGCAGAGCTTATGATGCATGATGTAACCAGTATTTCTACGTTCTACAGTGAGGGGTCTTCCAGAATTCACACAGATCTTTTGTCTTGTTCTTGTTGTCCTGCACTTGTAAATGTTTACTGTTTTAATCTTATGCTTTTTGCTGTTGATGATGGCTGTAGTAAAATTTCATATAACGACGTACAGAGCTTGTTACTTATTTCAGATAAACCTTTTGAACTTACACATAGACTCTGTGGTATTTGGTGTGGTGGGGTGGACTTACACATGTGAGTGAGCAAAAGGGTGTTATTATGTTCTGGGTTGTCTGTCTCAGTCATCATCATTGTGTATCTTCTTTGTGTGGGGGTCGGGAGTGGGACCTAATGTGAGACACTATAGCTAGTTGGTCAGGGGATCGTGGGTTCTTCTGACTGAGGTGTAATGAGTAAGGACCAACCTCCCATCACCAACATCCTATTTTGTTGTGCATAGTTCTGTATGTGGCTCTGCAGAATCACTACAACAGTGGTAGTATGTACTATCCGATCCAAAATACTAGTCAAATATCTGGTTGGGCATTTTGTTGGTGGGAATTGTCAAAGCCTCAACATTAAGAAGACTAGAAGAGGACAACCCAAAGGACAGGACACAGTGGCTAGAGCTATTGGTCAATCTGAGTTTTATTATTCCAAAGAAAACCTTCAATAAAGAGTGGCCAACTGTGCAAGCTTAGCTACAGACAGAATAATAGTAGTAGTAGTAGTACAGAGAGTCATAGCAGAGGCAGTTAGAAGGAACTTAGTTAGAGGCAGGGATAACCAGAATTTGGAAACAGATAGTCAAGGTCAAAGAAGCTTTTGTAAGAAATAGAATTAGAAAGTGGAACCATAATGTATAGTTCAGAAAAAAAAGATGCAGTAAAAGTTAGGGAAATGTAATTGTTAATATTAACCAGTGGAGGACTTACTGGGGCCAGCAGCAGGAGCCTCGGTAGAGGAGCGGTCCTCTCCTGGTTGATGTTGTCCCACCGACTAGGACCCTGTCTTCTTGCCCCTGGGTGGTGCTGATGTTCATGTAAGATATAATAAAGAAAGAGACAAACATTAAGGAGTGCTGTGAAACAAATAAATCATTTGGCAAAATAAGTCAATAAACATTTTAGGAAGCAACAATTGCAATAAAATTGACCTATCTAATCAGATGGATCGAATACTGGGCTGCTTGCTGAATTCACGGATCGTCTACTTATTTATGAACACTCCAGTGTTCCATAACCATTCTGATTACAAATACTAACGAAGCCTAGTAAGTACCACCTGACCTAGACCAACTATTCCAGACGGGCCAATTGTTCACTAAGTCTGCATTTCCATTTTTTTTAGCCATCAAATGCGTGGATGAGATGGAGGACACATGCATAAATTTGTGTATGCATAAACCAAATTGTGGGTTGGTTGCATCTTATCTAGTTTGGCTACTGACTGACCCTGCTAAGCCTACCACTCAGTAAACAAACTACAAAAGCTTCTACGGAGGACTGGGGTAAGCAGCACTCAGTGACATAGGAGGTGTCACGCAGACCATAAAACAATTATTAACTAATACTAACTAAACCTAGTATCCAATATCCATCCACCACTATTTCACAGGAGGACAATGGAAGGACTAGAGTCTCTCTAGCAATAGCATTACCTAACTTCAGTTCTCTAAAATAAACTATTACATTAATCAGCACAAGCTAGCGCAAAGTTGCAAACAAGTAAGAGTAGCACCGAGCACCTGGGTCCTACAATCACAGAAGATTTTGAAACGTAATTTACCAGCAACGCGTTAGCAGCAGTAATCTTGGTATTCGTCAAAAATGTATACCTATACTAAGTTACACACCAAGCCCAACGACCTCGACACCAAGAAGGTCCAACAGGTCCTGCTCTCGGTCCAGGATGTCAGACCACCGGTGGGCCAGGTGATTATGGGTGCGCCGGAATCCTGAGCACCGGAACACTGCCCGGCGCACCTTCGCCCACCGACAGTGACGCTCCTGGGTAGCGTACCCGGAGCCGGGCCTGCCGCCTGCTGCCAAGGTCAAGGGGAGGTGGCGCTGGATGAAAAAAACAAGGGCGGCCACCTCCGCCTCACCAAAAAGTTGCCGGGCCTGCACCCCTGCAGGACTCATTCTGCCACAAGGCAGGCAGCTCTTGGGCGCAGGCCCCTTGCCCTTTGATGTGCTAGAGCTAGACGTGCCCTTGGCCATGGTTCCGGGGTGGGTGGGAGGCGGAAAAGAAAAGTTAGAAGGGAAAAAAGAAAGTTAGGGGGAAGAAGTAAGAAAGAAGTAATAAAAGTAAAAAAACACAGTAAAAGTAGAAATAAAATGCAAAATATAAACTTAGGGAAAGAGAAAGATAGATGATAACTAAAAAAAGTCAGAAAAAATGCGTAAAAGACTAAGGCTTCCAAAGATTAAGGGAGGATAAAAAAAAGTAGGCCCAGAACCATAGCATAGAGTGAAAAACAATATAGCTGCGCCCATTCGCGACCACGTGGGTAAGTTTGTGCGCTATTTCTCGTGAACATGCAATAATCGTCGCGAACAAGTAAAATGCGCTCCTGAACACGACATGCGCATCGCGAACACACTATACGCAACCCGGAACAGGAAATAAGGCATCGCGAGCGGGCGGGACAATTGAAAAACAAGATGGCCATGTCCATTGGCGACCGCATGGGTAAGATAGCGAGATATTATCTCCCAAGCATGCAAACAGCTCCCCAAACATGCACGACGCGCTCCCGAACAAGAAAAAGGCATTGCGAACGGGCACCACAAGCAACTACGCACGCTCGCGAAGCTACGCGTAGCTTACGTAGTGCAAGAACATCTTCGCGTAGCTTCGCGTAGCGCGACTACGCGATCTACGCCCAGGCTTACATTTTTTGCATAATAAGAAAAACTGCACATCGGTGGACGACAGTGTCCATGAGTCATTGCGCACATTTTTCTTTTTTCCTTTCTTTTCCATGGAGTAAACACTTTTCCTGGTGGAAAAACACATTCGCCTACCAATGAAGTTCTGAGTTTTCCGTTTACTTTTCCCATCCTGTACAAGAATTAACTTCATCTACTCGAAGGAGTAAGTTTCTGACCATTTCCAGGGTGGGAATGGTCTGTGATCAGACTGTGAAGGCTCTCAAACCGATGTGCTTGTGAACATTCAGTTCACAATGCTAACCACGAATTGTAAAAATTACTGCTGCGTTTCTGATGAACAATCTCGTTGGGAGTAAATGGGTTTACATTTGCCAAGTACCATTTTGTGAATTCTTAGCCGTTGTAAACACAGCTGTTTTCATCTTTAAACGTGCACCAAATGCCGAAAGACCCTTAGAGCATCCGGCCCAAGGCCTCTATCATTCAACGAGTGTGTTCATGATTTTTAAACAACATGATTGAACTCTCTGCAAACGTTTTCCTTTGCTTTTTTTTTATTGAAAAAGAAGTTGAACATTTGCTTCAAACACTAAAGTGATGGCGCTTTATATTGAAACCCAAATATATATATAGATATATTAAACGATTTTGAAACAATGTCGCAGAAGATGAAAATCTTGGGGGGATCTTTGAACTATGAAATCAATAAACTTTTACCTTGCAGTTTTCGTTTCTATATTTAAAAAAATTATAAATTCAATCTGTGCCTCCAGAGCCAATACAAGCAACTGAATGAGGTGGCCTATTATGTCATGGAAACAAGCAAATGACAGTGTCGCAAGAGAACAAAATGCACATCTATATCCCAAACAACTGTCATTGCCTCAGATGTGAATTGATTGGATCTGGCAGAGCAGATTTCATCCCAGCGATGCTGATCACAACTAAAGAGAGCATCACTGTGCAGCAGAAAAGGTCACCACTCCAATCTCGCCTATTTAATCTCTCAGTGAAATCTCTCCTGTTGCAATCATGTGTTTGAAAAGGTGGAGATGTGTGAAACAAAGTGTCAACACATTTCTTGCATCTTCTAGAATCAGGAAACAATATAATGTACCGCCTGTGGTTTAGTCTCAATGTTAAGCACTCGAAGCTCTTATTAAACTGTAATTAGAACTTGAAAATGATGAGAGCTCCCCCAAGGATAGTGGAGGTGCTCAGGGTCAATAATGGATGGCTCAGAACCTCTGATCCAGCATTCCAATATTTGTCTTCTTGTTGCTCCCTTTTGAATTTTCAACATTTGACCCCAATGGGTAGAATGTTCTCATAGATTGATAGCCCTTCTGCCTCAATTTATACCAGTTATTAAAGAGCCATCTTCTTGTTGCAGGCCCTTACCTGCAGTTTTCGATCTACGACTCAGGTTCGGAGCCTTTAACAACTGTTATTACCCTCGGCAGGAAGCCATACATTACGGTTATTGCACAAGAAGAAATCTTACAAGCAAGATGACTTTAGAAACATAATTTCAGTAAAGTCAAAACCTGGGCACACTTAAAGTGGTATTTGCAACAAAGGTATAATTCAATTAAAGTGGATAACGTAAGGACTGTCAATGTTCATGTTAGGTCCATTAGTTATTTGTCTTTATTTATTCATAAAGTGAGCAAAAGAAAACCTGCCAACAATCGTTTCGTCGCTTATGGCAATTAGTCCTGCGACTTCCTCAGGGCTGGGAAGGATACAAAAGGAGTAATATAAACAAAATGTAGATAAACAAATTATACTGGGGAATAAAATTTCATTTAGGATGGTGACTTAACACCTTAATAGTGGAAACCCTACATGTATTGACATTGTATTGAGCGATGAGACACTTAATGTATCATAATGGTGACTTGACACCTTAATAGTGGAAACCCGAAATGTCCAAAACCTAATGCGACAACAAGATAATGCAAGTAACATAGTTAACATAGTGTCTGCTGTATATTCAAAATTAGTGACTAGTGTAGTGAACAAATGTCAAAGTGAAAACAATGAAGCACTCACCCCCAGTCAACTGATCTGGGTTTAATCCATCATCATTCTTTAGCTCACTCCACCATCCCAGTTCAGACATGGCCATATGCAAATCAGTCTGACCCCGTGCCTCATGGGAACAGTCCAGCCCGAACTGCCAAGCCATGTCTTCCCTGGACCGGAAACAAGCATCCTGGGACCGGTTTCTGGCTAATAAGCCCTCATCAGCAAGGCTAGCTTGAATCCAGTGGCAAAGTGAGCAATGGACCACGCAGTTCTTTTGGCATTTGTCACCCCGAGTGTGACGGGTATGCTCAGACGTGAGTCCCGTGCTCTCCATGCCACTGGAATCAAGCTATCCTGGCTGAAAAGGGGTGAAACCCTGAAACCGGTCCTAGGATGCTTGTTTCCAGTCTAGGGAGGACCTGGCCTGGCAGTTCGAGCTGGACTGTTCCCACTGGGCACAGGGTCAAGACTGATTTGCATATGGCTGGGTCCAAACTGGAATGGCATGGTGAGCAAAAAAACGATGGATTTAGGTCCAGAACTCTGTACTGGGGTGAATGTATGACATTGTTCTGCATTCTGTCCATCAATACTTCTTTTTGCATTTGTCACCCCGAGTGGGACGGGTATGCTCAGACGTGAGTCCCGTGCTCTCCATGCCACTGGAATCAAGCTATCCTGACTGAAGGGGGGTGCAACCCCGAAACCGGTCCTAGGATGCTTGTTTCCAGTTAGGGTGGAACTGTCCTGGCAGTTCGGGCTGGACTGTTCCTATTGGGCACAGGGTCAAGACTGATTTGCATATGGCTGGGTCCAAACTGGAATGGCATGGTGAGCAAAAAAACGATGGATTTGGCCCAGATCTCTGTACTGGGGTGAATGTATGACATTGTTCTGCATTCTGTCCTTCAATAGTTCTTTTTGCATATGTTTAGATTTTGCCCCTGCACCATGCTACAACTGCTGCATCATAGAAGTTAGAGAAATTCAGTCACGGGTGGCCGGGTGGGGCGGGGGTGGGGTTTAAGGAAAATAAAAATAATAAAAAAATGCATTAATTAAAAAAACTTTCCGTACTTCCGCATCTCTTCTCTGTCTCTCTTCTTCGTCGCTCAGCACCACCGGAAGGATCATGAAGCACACCCAGGCTCCATAAGCTAATCACAACGCTGCAATGCAGCATTGTGATTAGAAAGCACCCAGGCTCCCCTAAGCAACTCACAATGCTGCAAAGCAGCATTGTGATTGGTCTTAGCGCCGCGATTCGGCACTCAGCCAGGGATTGGGAGCCTGGGCATGTTGTCCCCCCAGGCTGTAATGCAGGCAGGGTGGAGAACATGGTAAGTGCACATGAATGTTTGGCTGGCCCCAGATGGCCGGCCAAACATTCATGCGCACTTGCAAAGTGTGCTAGCTACTCCCACTGCTCCTGTGTCAGAGCACCCCGCAGAACTGCTGCAGCAGGACAAAACAAAATGATAAGAACCTTGAGGTACTATAATTTTATTTTTCCTTTTTTTCACTGCTGCAGAACGTGGGGTGATTCTCCTCCGCCTTAGCGGAGGAGCCGCAACTGGGGAAATTAACCTTATTCTATGGTGCGCATACCTGAGACCAGTGTATGGGTTATTGTTTAATTACAGCATACATGATACTTTTTGCTTCTTCCTGGGCAAAATATTTTTTTCCTGTGGAGAAACTTTCTACTGCAAAGCCACCTATTTCAGTGTTTTTTAATCCCTGTTTCCACTAAGTGCAAGAACTTACTTCCGCACATAAATGTAATAATTCCCTGACTGTACCGGAAAAACCTTGTAAGTCCCAACAAACTCCCAGGTCTGTGGATAGTCATATCCTAGGAATTTACACAACACATTCCTGATAGTAGATTAACCCATTCCACAACCCATTCCTGGGAGTACATGGCTCATACATATTTTTACACTGTATTGGTGTACTTGTATTTGTCAAATCGAATATCAAGCCTAAATTCACACATGTGAATAATAATCATGAATTTACATTTGTAAATGATGCAGTTTAGGGTAGAACCCTTGAGCAATCGAATAGAACTTGTTTTTCCTGAGCACCTCCGCTGTTCCATTTAATCTTCATTTAGTCCTTGTAATGATGACTGATTAGCCAGATCCTGCCAGATTCCTAAACTTGTGAAGCTTTTGCACTATGGGCGTAACATGCATGTGAAATAGGGCACTAAGGAAGTAGGTATTGGTGGGCTGGTGTAGTGTCTTACGAGTTGAAAATGACAGAACCCTTTTGGCTCCTGATGGACTCCATAGAACTGTGACATAAGTGTTAGAGGAGAATGCAATGAAGGCTAGTTTACAATGTTTACTTCGCAGTTGCACAAAGATGAATAAAGATGTGTAGTTCTAAGCTTTGTGTGTGGTGTTGTCATTGGCAGGTACATAGGCTGGGGAGGACTCTACAGATGGCACTTGTCTTGAGGAAGACTGATTTGCAATCCAAGTAGTATGCAGTAGCCTAGAAGCAAAGACAATTGACAGCAATATGTTTGAGTATCTGTTCCTAGGACTGCATGTATAAAGGGATTACATTTATGAAAGGGGTTAATCTCCCATATGCAATCCTCATAGCAAGGATGAGTTCCAACTCTTCAACCTCAAACATTTAGAGGCGGTCGTGGGAGAAGAAACGTCGTTTCCCTCTAGCTCCACTCCTTTTTGCATGGACAGTGGAGTCCCTGTCTTCCCTGCTTCAAAACTTACTGCGAGATGGACTCATATCTGTGGATGAAACATATCATAAATGGGGTAATTGAGAGTCCGGCAGAGTGGTAGATGTGACATGAATTGCCAAGTTAATAATTCCCTTGCCCTAATATTTTTGTTGGGGGAACCTCTGTTGGGCCGCCTGACCTTTTACTCACGCATTTCATGGGGGGTGGAACCCCTGGAAGTCGGTTTTGAAATCACAGGTTTAATACTGGAGCCTCTATCACTTTCCCCTGCTCCCCTAGGTTAATTACAGCAGGCACATGGGCGATTTGAGACAGAGAGCAAGAGAGATGTATAGAGAGATAGAGATTATAGAGGGGAGAACAGGAGCGAAGAAAAAAGAAAAACTGCCTGGATGAGAAGAGAGAGACAGAGTGAGGAAAGGAAGAGACACCACTTATTTGCACAATGCCCCACCATGTGTTGGGTGTGCAGTAGGGATATAAATGTTACACCTCAGTTTGATGAATCTTCAAAAAAGGCTCTGCCAGCCTTTCTGATTCTGGTAAATATTTCGAAAAGTGCTTCTGCACAGGGCAGGAACAAACCCTATTACATACAGAGCAGGGAACGCGACAGTGCTTCGTTTGTAAAAAATTAAGTAAGTGACAGGGTCCAAGATATTGCTCAAGAAGCCACTGCAACGTTTCACCACCCACTCGTTCATGTAGCTGCAAGGGGAGGGTTTTTCACGTAAGGAAAATGTTTTCCCTATGACAGAAGAAAGAAACAGGAGAACTGTGTACAATTACACATAGGAATGTGCACCGACATCCCTAAATGTGCATTTGTATTGTATGTGTACAATTACACATTGTGGAAATACCCACTTGTAAAACAGGTATTTGACTTTTAGAATTCCCATACCTATATCTTGCAAGCCACAGCTTCAACAGCTTTCCAGATGTACTGCTGCTAATGTTTGTTAATTCATGCATCTATAATTTTGCTTGTTATTACAGATATGTATGTATATGTACAGCTTTTTTGTGAATCAGACCTCATGTTTTTAGTCTAGCACAATATGTCATCTGCCTCTCCCCATCCTAAAAGTTCATGTAGTTATGGTGGTGCATGGCAAGAAGCACGCCAATATTGTATTAAAATAAACAGTCACACCATTTCTCATTATTGCAATGGAAGGCTAGCACCTAACATGTATATCGATATATTCTTTCCTGCTTTATGCAGATACGGGGAAAAGGTATAAAGGGAAATTGGCAGCAGGAAGAACATTGGTAAACATATGAGAAAACCATTAAGAAGCAGCAGAACGCATTTGAAAATAAGCAAAAGAGCAAAGATGGCAAAGAAATGTATGAGACCTGAATTGGAAACTACTCCAAAAATGAAGCTGAACATCGTTGGTGCATATACATATGGCAGAACAAGCCAAAATTGGGCAGTTTTACTATTGCAACTGCAGCATAGGCAATTAGTGCATTGCAAGCATAAATAGAATGTCTGCCCTTCAAGCATTACATCAGACACTAAGGGGCTGATTTCGATGTTGGGCAGAATTGCTTTCACCCAACACCGACTCGGGACCTGGGACCAACCGACCTCTGGTCGGCGGTCCAAAGCACCTCATTAGGAAGAGACCGAACAGTGTTCAGTCGCATTCCTGCATTTCCTTATGGGATCATGCAATACAGCCATAAACCGGCCGTAATACATGCTCCCATAGGGAAATGGGTGGTGCAGTTCATTCCTGCACCCTATGGCAGGCACATCAAGGTGCCTGCCCCGGGGTGCAGGGGTCAACAGGGGGGCACCTAGGTGCTCCCTCGGCCCCCAACTTGAGACTGTAAGCACAAATGGGCCCTGCTGGGGGCCCCCAAGCATGGAAACCATGCTTGAAACTGTGCATTGTAATCTAAATGGCAGAAAGGCACACCCTTGAGATTACTGGAGCCCGTCGGAGGCGAGGCGGAATGACCAGTCGGTTTACTTTCCGACAGCCAAGATCGTAATTAGGTGGTCGGAAAGTAAACAGAGCAGCCCCCTAGCGGGCCTCATCGTAATCAGACCCTAAATCTAACAGTAAAAAAGGCTGATGCTGATAATGGAGGCAGGGGTATATTTACTATAACAGCATAGATATCAAGCAGCTACTCAATGTTAGAACAAACACGTCTTTGAAAACGTAGATAATACCGCTTTCTGGACTAGCATTAGCCAGAGGAAATGCTGAAAGTCTGGAAGGCAGAGGTGTGGAACTGAACCATTCAAGGATAGGTTCAGGGTACCTCACACACAAATGTTGAGTTATATCTTAAGAACTGTCGGTAGTGTCCATAAGAGGTGGGGACTTCGGTAGCATTAACACAGCCATTATATTTACTCCCAAACGAGTATTTCCATACATTAACACTTGTTGCAAGACATTGTGCTTTTGTAGGATGCCATTTCTTTAAAATCGAGGGCCATATTATCAAAGAACGGCGATAACATTATCGCCGCTTTAGCGGCAGGAAACTGCCGCTAAAGCGGCGATAATGGGCTTGATAATATGCCCTTTTGATTCCCATAGAAGCCCAGGTTCACACCAGAACCTGGGCTTCTATGGGAATCAAAAGGGCATATTATCAAGCCCATTATCGCCGCTTTAGCTGCAGTTTCCTGCCGCTAAAGCGGCAATAATGTTACCTCCGTTCCTTGATAATATGGCCCCTGGTGTCTTAAAAACACATTCTTTGCGGATGAGGGGGTGGTGTCAGTGTTAAAACCTAATACACTGATGCACTGTACTGTCCATGTAGAAAAGTAAACCCAGTGATCTGGTGTGCCACATTCTTAAAATAGAGACTAGTTTAAGTAATATACAAGAAAAACTAGCAAAATAGTTTTTTGAAAATCTGTACTTCATGATGCTGTGTCTTTTCAACTGATTTTGATCTAGGAATTTTATCATTTGTATTTAATTTTGTTTTGGTACTACTGTTTCTATAAGCATTTTCTCTCATGAAAATCACCCTTGACCACCTTCAAACTGTGCCAAAAATCCTGAGGAGAAATGTTTAATTGTTTTCATTGTCTTTCCTTCTTTGCAAGCATGCTGCATTGTACAGCACACATACAAAAGTAGGAAAAATGGTAAAGGATGGTTTTTGTACTGGAAGACTCCCCTAACGGTATACAAATCATATCTTACAGAATGTGCGCACCCTTGCACTATGGCGCAACCAGAAGTGCTCTAGTACAGGGAGAGAGGAAAGCAGCACCACATTTTAGTAGATACAGCACTGTTCTTCTCTCTTTTTCACTTACATGACATGCAGCAATTGTTGTTGCTGTGCTGCATTGCATTATGTTTTGGTAAATCTGGGCCTAGATTCTTTAACTTTGTATGAGTTATTCCATCCATTCTCTCCTAGTAAGCAATCCTTTGCTTACCTAAGCTTCTTTATTCCACTCCTTAACATGGCGCTATTTGCTCCATGTGCTAAGATCATTGACATCATTTAGGTCACAGTTGTGCCCCATGTCTTGCAACTCGTGACCCCTGACAGTGCCTTGAGTCAGGGGTGGTAAAACCAGTGCCATGACCAAGCAAGGGCTCAACATTCCTTATAATCGTCCTGTTCATTATTATACTAATAATGAATATTATTCTAATACTCACTAATATTGTAAGAAAAAAATGGAGCACACTTAGAGCCTGTGGTGGCATCTATGATAAGTAAAAAAAAAAAAAAAGTGCGTTGTATGCTTGCTTACGGATGAGAGTGTGTTCAAGTGTGAGAGCATGTGTACTGTATGTGTAAGCATGTGTGTGTTACTGAACGTGAAAGAGAGTCAAGTGATAGGTCGCCAGTGAGTTTTCATATTCTTTGATGCAAGGCAACACTGCACCAGAGTTGCAGCGCTAACTTGTGTCAAAGGGACAGAGAAGAAATGTGCCAGATCTAATACGATAAGCCACATTATTTCTCTCCCATTGAGCTGGCACTCTTTTGGCAGCCATGCACAAATGCACACACCCTTGGGCTAGAGTGGTAGGTGGGTGCATTCTCTGAAGCATAGGTATGTTACTGGAAGGTTTACCTTCCAGTACAAAAACTATCCTGTAAGTGTTTCCCACTTTGCATGAGTGTTGTACAATAAAGCCTCAAGGAGGCATAAGATTTTGGTAAAAAGTTCCTGTCTCCCAATGTTTGTAGATAGGGATTTGCATCAAAACCCATGGGTGTTTGCATGGGACCCCCCACACACCATCCATGGAACACCCCCTCGATTCAAAATAATGCAAAGCTGCGCATACCTCATCTTTGAGTTACTTTGTGACACTATCCAACACAAATGCAAAATTGCTGCAATGGGAAGTATGTGAGATGCCTTCCTGGAAAAAAGTTATGGCCAGTGGTCTTATGATGTCACTTCCTGTGATGTCCTTAAGGTCAAAGGGTTTGTGATGTCACTTCCCCTACCCTAGGCATTTTAGTGAAACAGTGTCCATGGCTAAGATGCAGTTTGCTCTGCCCCATTTGGTACAGCGAATTGAGCAAAATGTAGTGCAACATTTTATAAATTTTTCCCAGCATTGTTACCTATGTTTCTTTATTTAAATATGGAGATATTATCTTACTGTGGCAAGTAATACTGATAGCAGTTTTAGGCCCTGAACGACACTATAAAAGAGACCAGGGCCTCTGGAAGCTGCAAAAGATTTTAAAAAAGGAGAGAGTCTGTTGTCAAACTTTACAGTTTTCTGTCCTCATACTCTCTGAAATGTATGAACTCGTGAACTCTTCTGACTACCCCAGTGCACTTGTAATAAGACCACTAACCCAATGACACCCTTTTATGATAAAAGCTCAATGCATTTTTTGGTTGAGGCCTACAAACTGAAATACTCCTTTGAATGTGAATTTCAAAACACATCTAGACATGGAAGTAAATCCCTATAAAGTTCAGAGAACGCCTTTATGCACAAAACAGGCAGAACATTTTGCATATATTCATGTTTCCACATTTCTTTAATATACTTTGTTCGGGTGTAAAGTAAGTACCGTTGAAGTGGCAAGGTGACGTGTCTTCATTTCCGTGGAAGGGTGAACCCATACAAATAGGGAAATCCATTTGCATGTTAGAAGGATCCATATTATTACCGTGCGCACACTGGCAAAAATGCCTATAGAAAGATGTTCCCAAGTCCCCATGTGCCCTGCTAAGTGTCATTTGAAATGGAACAAAGAGAGGGTTCGGTGGAATACTACCCACGTTGGTACACAGGCTCTCTAGATCCCTTCCAAAGGCAGGCTAGGCGTGTCCTTGCACAGGAAGTGACAGAGTAGCTTGTGCAGAAATATCAGAGGCAGATTTACAAGCCCCGTATGCCACATTTGCGCCGTCATTGCGTCACAAAAGTGACGCAGCGGCGGCGCAAAGCCAGCGCCATGCTGCGGGGTATTTACAATGTGACGCATCTAGGGAGACGCGTCACGTTGTAAAGCCCTGCGCCACATGTGGGCGTTCCGGCGCGGGGGGGGCATTCCAGTGCAGGTGGGGCGTTCCGGCACATGAACGCCTCCTAAAAGTGGCTGAGTGAAATATGCAAGATTTCACTCAGTCACTTTTACTGCCATGCTGCATCAAAACCCTGCGCCTGCTTGAAGCAGGCGTAAGGATTGACGCAGCATGTTAGGCATAGGGGCACCCAAAGCCTTGCTGGAGCTGCATTGCGCTTGCGACGCGACTCCAGCAATGCGTCACCTTTACGGCAGCAGATGCGTCACGCATATGGCTATTCTTGCCCCTTGGTGTGCTGCATTGTAAATGCGGCGCATTCATGGTGGCGTAAGAGGTGTCTGCCATGACGCAAAATAACTTGCGCATCCCTGCTGATATGCAGGGATGCGCCAGTTATTTTAAATCTGCCCCACATTATCTAAGTTGTGGCACGCTGCAACATGGGGCTAAAGGGGCTCCTCGAGGATGGCAACCACAAACAGCACACAACCTTCATTGGCCGCTTCACACGTTTGAGCAAACTTTATTAGAGACACGGGGTGGCGTTTGAAGGGCCACTCCATGATTTTGTAATTGACGGACTCCAGCACATGTTCTTACTCAAAGAATTTGAAAATGTACTGGATACCGTTATTTTCTTGGTAATGGAGCATATGGGATGCGCCTGCAACAGGAGTAAAAAGTGCGGGACTGCACCAGAGAAATCCAGTGTGATCCTGATTATATTATACTTTGTATTTATATCACGAACCAAAAATTCAAATTGGAAAATTTTACTAGAGAGGACAATACTGTTAATCTTTTAAAAAGTTATTTTTCCATACAGCTCCTCAAAATATTTCATCTGTACCGACTGAAAGCTCTTGTCATCAAAATGCAGTTGTGTTACTATTACTATTAAAGCCAGAGAAACACATCACCACATTAGGGAAACAAAATAGAAATGGAAACCCTAGTAATCCGAATAGTCATGCTTGGAAATTCCAAGATATGTTATCAGACTTTAAGTTTGTTCGATGGTTCTTACTATCAAAGAGAGTGTGGAGAGCAGCATGGGAGCTGTTTCAGCCAAACTTGACTCACTTTATTACCTTTTCAGTCCTGTTTTATGCATCTACAGTGGAAATATCTCAAATTGCTGTGAACAAAGGCAAGCACAGAGAAATGGGATCGAATATGGCAAGCAGTGTTTTTTCAAATAAAACAAAATAAAAATCACCAAAAACTTCTCACAAAAGGCAGTCGTTAAAATAAGATTTCATGTGCAGTGCATTTTTTAGTACATACTTTATCCTTCCGTTGAAAAACTGCAATTATTTCCGCACTGAATTACATCTTATGGACATTGGCTTTAGGCAACTGTTAAGTAAAAGGCAGCAAAATGTAGAAATAATGGGTAAATTTATTGGTAGAATAATGAAGAGGCACAGCACGAAGAAAAAGCAAAGATGCACTGTTCAACTGTCGACCCTGGAACATGGAACATCAAACGTACGACGCAGGTACTGTGTTCCATGTTCCTAACAGTATTCTTTCGGACAATGGACCACAATTTACCTCTAGTGAGTTCAAGGATTTTATGGTGAGGTGTGGTATTCAACATAAAAGGTGTGCCATATATCATCCTGAAGCTAATGGTGCAATAGAAAGGGTCAACAAGACTCTTAAGGAGAGTATTCCGTTGGCAAGAGCTAGTGGGTTGAATTGGAAGGAATCACTTCAAGATAGAATTTTGGCTTACCGAGTGTCCCCTCATTCAACTACTGGGAGATCTCCTTTTGAATTATTTAAAGGGAGAGTACCTAATACTTTGTTGTGTCCTGGTTGGATGAAGTTAAACAAAGGTTTTGTTGATAATCAGGTAGGGAGGTGGAGGGATAGAGAGATAGAGAAGCAGTCTTTGAGGAAATTTTATGTTGATGATAAGAAAGGTGCCCAATTTCAGGTGGTGAAGGTTGGGGATATGGTTAAGATAAGAGCTCCTGTGGGGTGTCAACCTTGGTCGAAATATACTAATGTAAGACCTGTGGTTAAGGTGTTCAACAACGCTGTTAAAACAAGTGATGGGAGGATTTGGAACAAGAGTCGCGTTGTAGTGGTTAATCCTGTTGCTTCTGTTGGTCAAGCAGATAGCGACAGGTTAATCTCCGGTCCTGGGTCCTCTGATCTATTGTCCTCTGGTTCTAATCTGCCTGGGGTCTTGAGGGGCATCCGGGAAAGAAGTCAAAGGGTGCGCAGACTTCCTCTATATATGAAGGACTATGTTAGGTCATAGGTTGGTTCTGCTAGAGTATGGGGAGGCTCATTTGCATATGTCACATGTTAATGTTTTACTGTGAAGTTTTTCTGTTCATTTTGGTAATATGTTACTGGATAGCTTATGTTTCTCTATCTTGATTCTGTATGATAATTTTTCTTGTTTTATTATCATTTGCAATTTTGTTATTATTATTGTTGAGGGGGAAGATGTGTGGCAATGTACTGTGGAGCTGACTGGCCTATGACCTAAGAAGGTCAGAATGTGGCATGGATTCCAATGTGGAATCAGAAGGGCTATCGTGGGGGTTCTGTAAGTGGGAGTTGAAGATGAGCTGTTGGTGGATGAGGTGCCAATAAATCCACTTGCTTACTTACTTGGCCTGCCTCCTTCTTATTTATGTCCCCAAGGACACTACAGAAAGGGAGGAAGGGAAGGATACATAGGAAATAAAAGAAAGAATGTAACACGTCTCATCTCTAACACAAAACAAAGCAAAGCGTAACAATCAAGTTAAATATCTACCGGGTAATTTTCTTGGACGGACATTATCTTTGACTCTTGACGCTACTGATTGCGTAGGCACCAAAGTATCAGAAGAAACATTATCTGAATTTCGTAATGGAGATGAATCAGTATTGTTTAAAGCTTTACATTTAGCAACCCTTCTCAGATTCCAAACCTTACTATCTTGGGTAATGACACTATTCTTACAAACTTTCACAATCTTAATGGGATGATAGAATTTGGAATAACCTTTTACCAAAAAAACAGGTTTTTTGATTCTGACCCACTCTCCTACCACGAAATCATGAGTTTCAACTTTCATTTTTGAATCAAATGCTAATTTCATTTTGTTTTGTTTTTCTTCCGCACGTTTGGCAACAATGTTAATATCAAGAGTGCCATTATTAGTATTAATCTTCTTTATCCACCATGGACAGATGTCAGAAGAGGGTTCTCTACCTTTCAATAATCTAAAAGGACTTACGCCAGTTACAGAATGTGGAGTGATGCGATACATCCATAACTTTCTCCTCACTATATCCATCCATGGTTCAGAAGATCCATTAGCTGACAGAATTCCATCTTTAAGGACACGATTAAAACGTTCTACCTGACCGTTTTCTCTTGGTTCATATAGTGACGTGGTATGGTGTTTAATGTTGCACAATAGAAGAAAATCTTTCATTTCTTGTGAAATGAGTTGAACCCCATTATCCGTTACAATCACCTCTGGTGCACCTTCACGGGCAAAGACTTCTTTAAAAAAGGTGATAATTACCTGAGATGAAGCACTTGCTACAAATTTAACCTCAGGCCACTTAGAGTGGTGATCCACTATGACTAAGGCAAAGCGAGCATTTAAAGGCAATTGTTTGAAAGGACCAGATACCTCAAAAGCCACTTTCTGCCAAGGGTAAGCAGGCCAAGTGACCGGATTGAGAGGGGTGGAAGAAACCTGGAGCATTTTGTCACTACTAATACATTCTGGACATTCCCTGATTGTTTTGTCTACCATCTTGTCAAGTCCAGGCCACCAAAACTTAGCCCTAATAAGTCATTTCATTGACGACATACCCAAGTGTCCTTGGTGAGAAAGTGACAGAATCTTTTTTTGCAACTTAACAGGAGGAATCATTTTACCCCCTTTGAAAAGTAAACCACCAATTTCTTCAATCTCAGAAGATATACGACAAAACTGAGCAATTTCAGCGGAAACAAGTCTTTCCTTGGGCCACCCTTTTTTTATGTACTCGAAAATCTGTTGACACAAAACGTCATCATTCATTTCCCTAGACCACTCACTTTCGGACAGGTTCGTAAATTCATGAGAAACAAAATCTTTTATAGTGGCAATGATATCCACATCTTGTGTAACTGTGGACACACACTCATCAGAGCATGGTAAGCTAGAGAGAAAATGAGCCGTGATATTACTCCTGCCCGGGACGTATACCACCTCAAAGTCATATTCCTGTAAACGGGACGTGAGGCGGGCTATGCGGGCAGTAGAATTCCAACCACCCCCAGGGGATAAAATTCCAACAAGAGGCTTATGATCAGTCCTCAGTATGAATCTGCTTCCCCAGACATAATTCCGAAAATGTTCAATAGCCCAAATGCATGCTAGCAATTCCCTCTCGATTACAGCATATCTCCTTTCCGCTGCAGAAAGAGTTCTGGAAGAAAAGGCTACACACCACTTATCTCTCCCAGAACTTTGGCTAAGAACACCACCCAGTCCATAAAGACTGGCATCCACTGTGATGATGCACTTCTTATTAAGACAAAAGGATTTAAGCGTAGGTGCATTGACGATCTCTTTCTTGATTTTTCTGAAAGCCATTTCTTGTACATCAGTCCAAATAAATTCAGAAGATTTCCTAGTTAACTCTCTGAGAGGCTCCATTTTAGTAGCAAAGTTCTGTATAAACTTACTGTAATATTCACATAAACCAGCGAAAGAAAGAAGTTTTTCCTTATTGTCAGGAGCTGGAGCATTTATGATCGCATCAACCAATGCTTTTTTTGGTACAACACGTTCACCTGAAAGAGTATGACCTAGATATTCTACAGATTTGCAAAATAATTTGCATTTAGAAGCTTTAAGTGTTAAACCAGATATACTCAATCTAGAACATACCTCTTTTAAGTGACGAAAATGTTCATCCACATTTTTTGAAAAGATGAGAATATCATCTTGGAAACACTTAACAAACATGTTCACATCTTTGAAAATATGATACATCGCTCTCTGAAACACAGATGCGGCTGAAGCTAGGCCAAAAGGCATTCTTTTAAACTGAAACAACCCATGGGGTGTGATAAATGCCGTCAAATGTTTGGAATCATAGGTGAGCTCAGTTTGGTAATAAGCAGACCGAAGGTCGAGAGTAGAGAAAACACAAGCACCATCTAACATGCATATCATTTCATTTATATTGGGGAGGGGATGACAATCAGTAATCAAATTAGCATTTAACGCCCTCAAATCAACACATAGCCGAATACTATTGTCAGGTTTATGGGCCAAAACGATGGGAATAACCCCCTCAGATGACTCGATCTCTTCAATGATATCATCTTTAACCATACAGTCTAACATGTCTTTCAGCTCTGCTCTAACACTAATGGGGACACCCCTTAACTTTTGTTTTACTGGAACAGCATTTGTCTTGACTTTGATCCTATGGCTAAAACCATCAAGTTTACCTAACTCATCCGAGAATACTTGAGGATATAAATCCGTAATTTCTGTTCCAGATAGTGATAATGCAAGTACTGAAACTGGTTCATTGTTTCTAGGATTTAAAACAATACCCAACTTAGCTTGGTCACGCCAACCTAAAACATTGACACCTTTGAAAGCAATATATAGTTTGATGACTGCAGAGTTGCCTTTAAATTTGATAGGTACAACCTTGAACCCAATGAAATCAATTTTGGAACCATCAAAAATGAATGCAATGATATCTGGTTTGCAGAGGGAGTCACAATTGATCAACTCTCCTAGGCATCTTGTGCAATAATTCTATGTAATTATGGTGCATGGGGATCCAGAGTCTGCCATAAGTTCCAACTCTTTTCCCATGATGTAGACAATGCATTTAGGTGAAGGGATTCTGTCAATTTCGGGATCCTCAAGGATGTTTTGAATTGAAACTACAATGCCAGACTCTATACCACCCTGAGACTGATCCTCTACAGAGATATTATGAGAAACATAAGAAACTTTACCTTTATTTGGAGTAGATGGGGAAGATTGAAAATGTTTTGCTAAACTGAATTTAGGTTCATTCTTACACATTTTCGAAAAATGTCCTGTACGTCCACATTTATTGCATTTCTTACCAATTGCAGGGCAATGTGGAAAGGAAGCAATATGATCAGGGTTACCACATCTGTAACAATAGAACTGTTTAGGTCTATTGCTACTTTTGTAATTAGAAATAGATTTTGATGTACTAGGATTAACAACACTAACCTCACTAGATGTACTGGGTTTGGTATCTTTGTTGAGGGACTTAATCCATTTATCGGATTGTTCTAAAGCCTTGGCTGTACTAATGGCCAATTCCAAACTGGGATCACCCAAAATCCATAACTGTTCTTGAACCTTCATACTTTTGACATGAACAATTATCTGATCTCTGATCATTTCGTCTGTCATCAATCCGAAATTGCAATGTAGGGACAATGCACGAAGAGCTGTAAGAAATTCATCAAAGCTTTCATTTTCATCTTGGGCTCTGGTGTAAAATTTGAACCTGTTGAGTGCTACACTAGTGGTAGGTTTAAATCTCCCCTCTATACGTAAAACAGCTTCATCATAAACATTATAGTCACCACCAGATCTAACTGGAGGAAGAGTTCTGTACACAAGTTGACCTTCTGAACCTAGAGAGTGGAGAAAAATATTTTTTTTTCTTTCGGCTGACATACGTTCACCATCTATGGCTTTAAGGAATGTGAAAAACTCCTCTTTCCATCTTGTCCACGGGATAGGTGGTTCCCCTTTTGATTGTAAGAATTTAGAAGGTGGATCAAATTGCATTGCAATAATAATAAAAACTTACAAGCCAAGAATAATATTAGTCTATGTATGCATACAGTATAAAACTGGGAGTCCAGGTGTGCCTGTCACCGAAAAGAACAGGCTAATATCCTTTACAAGATGTCCTGTAATACAATACATAAATTCCACAATACGTTTCAGTATATATAATACACAAAATGACTATGTGATAATAGTAAATAAAATATCATGAAAATATACTAAGTATGTGTATTTTATCATGTGCACCTGTAGAAGTTACCTACATAAGCATTGTACAAAAAGAGATATAAATACAGAGTATTTATGTATGTATAATTTTCCACCGTAAGGAGAGACTGTAGATTTTAGTGCTGTCACTTCGTTTAGTCAAGTAGTAGTTGTAAACTGCGGTAAATTCAATTAGTGACAGTATATTGTATCGAACTCACCACCGCCGCTGAGAGTATTCTGTTTGTTTAATGATAACTGTAGAAATCCACAGCATTACTGCCAAGCATGTAATATTGCCAGGGTGTGAAGCGCTTTGATCAAATAGCAACGTGGGCGGTAGCGGCAGTGAAATCACTGCTGTTATTGCCAAGAAATCAACTTTACCATATTCGAAGAATCTTCTTCCACTATTTTTCTTGATTGAAGACTGCGCTGACAAGTGATTTATTGCCGCTACAACGGAACACACATAACGATTTGTTTGTATTCGTGCTAAAGATGGCCGCCAGCGTGATGACGTACGACGCAGCCAATGGGAGGATAACGCTTGGTATGTGACGCTGTGTTGACGGATGAAAAGCGTCACAACCGGTGTCCAAGCAACATCGTTGGCATGGTGACGACGTCTTCGGCAATTTTGAGGAAGCCAGCAAACTCTTGAAAAGCATCAAAATTCTTTAAAGTCTTGGAGGAAAAGCGTAGAAAAGCGGGATCTCGCCAGGCTGGTACAGCGAGAGAACCAGGCAACTCGTGTCCAATAGCGTCTGTTCTTAAAGATGAAGTCGGGTCCGGAAAACTCCACTAGACCTGTGCCTCAAGAAACGTGGTATGTAGAGCCTTCTTACGCTCGTCGCCAAGTTTGTTAAGTAAAAGGCAGCAAAATGTAGAAATAATGGGTAAATTTATTGGTAGAATAATGAAGAGGCACAGCACGAAGAAAAAGCAAAGATGCACTGTTCAACTGTCGACCCTGGAACATGGAACATCAAACGTACGACGCAGGTACTGTGTTCCATGTTCCAGGCTGAGGAAAGGGGGAAGGGAAGGATACATAGGAAATAAAAGTAAGAATGTAACAGCAACATTTGACAAGGAACTTCTAAAATTCTACTTAAATGCATAGATTTACTAAGTCCTTGAGGAATACGAGAATCTCTGAAGACTGAGGCCTCCAGCGCACTGTCAGGGCTGATGCTCCTGATCATCATACGTCCTGATCGCAATGTGAGGTTGCCATAAGCCCTTTGTATAGGAAAGTCAGAGAAATGAGATGTGGCCCTAATGAAGTTTAAGTGAAGCAATATTCACTGTTTGAGGTGAAGTTTTAAACCTGTCTGACGTGACTTTTGTACACAAAGTAAGTCCTTGCATTCAATTTCCACATGGAACAATACTCAAGTACATTTAATCTAATACACATCATTTTGTATAGTTTCATGAAAATTATGCATAATTCTGGAATAAATTGCAATTCCTCCCATCGCTATACAGGATTCAACGAAAAAGGAAACCGTTTGATCAGGGCCTCAATATTTCTAGTTAAGGCTCTCGGAGTGGAATCGTAGAAGTACTTGTTGGTTTTCTTCTAGCCAACTTTGATGATTTGTGAATGATGAGCAGTTGCCAACACATTGCCTGAGTGGACTACAGCTTTGGGGAGTTGGAAACCAGTACACCAGAGAGGTAAAACATATTTGCCTCAGGGGCACAGCTCATGATGAAGCAGGGGTTCTACACAACTCTAGAGGCCTTTCAGTGGCAGCTGAGAGGTACCCTGCTTGTCCAGGGTCTGACACCATAAATACTTCTCACTAAACGAACCATGACAGATGCTCTGCATTCCTTTGTATGAGAACTGCTTGACATAAGTTCATCAACAAAGCCCACATCCTGTCACAATGGACTATAAGCCAGCCAGTCCCTGCACCCATCCCCCATGAGCGATCAACCCCCACTATGCGCCCAAACCCCCACTTGTGCTCAAACTTCAGTCTTGCTCTGCACCCTCCCTCCATGGACACCTAACCCCTCACGGATGTCCAACTTCCCCATTGCACACAGCCTTTGGCTATGCACAAAGAAGTTAGCCATAGGGCCTGACATCAGGCCAGGCCATGCCCCCAATCCACGCACGCACCCAACTCCTCCTTGAGCATGGCCAACCCCTAATGGGTGCCAACTGCACACTGCCTCTTTCCAAGCAGTGAGCCCAACCCTGCAGGAGTCTAATTCCCCACGGTTGTCCAACCCCCTGCTGCACACTGCCTTCAGATGTGTGCAGATGTGGGTTGGCCCTGTACCCAACGCACTGAAGGCTTCCAACCCCCACTGTGCACAGCACACAACCTGCACAGTAGCAGCTGTTCGTAAGCTCTATCTATGTTCATACCCTACTTGTTTCTTTCTCAAATGTTCCATTGGTACTGCAGTAGTGCAGTAGTTTGGTACTGCAATACAAGTACCATGGCACCACAGGGGATGCCGGGCAAGGATCATGATAATAGGCACTGCTGCCATGGTACTGGCAACCCAAAACATATATTTTTTAAATTTTGACTTGGGTGGGTCCTCACCATCCTCCCTTATGTCTTCCAAGTGTAACTTTCAATTAGAAAGAGATAGAGATTTGGAGTTTGGGTTCCTTGAACTCATGATTTAAAAACACATCTTTCTGTGAAGATGATTTTAAATTGTGTGTCTGAAAATGACACTTTTAGAAAGTGGGCATTTTCTTGCTTTACCATCCTGTGCCTATGCCTGCCTCTGGATTCCACATACGGTTTAGACTGACAGTAGGGCTGTTTGTGCATTTTCTCTAGACAGTCACACAAAAGGACTGAGGTGTTCCCTTCATATCCTGATTGCCAATCACCAGGCTGATGGGCCTTCCTGTGCTAGAGTGGTGGGAGGAGTTGTCGCTGACACCTGAATAGGACTGGGTCTGTCTTCTCACAATGCTGTCTCCATCCCACTGTAGTATGCCTGGAGTCAGGACAGGGAAAAAGCAGGAACTGTGCAGTATGAAGAATATCCTTTGAAGTATACCTACTTCAAAGGCCAAAAATGCAATACGCAGTGGACCTCTAACCCCACATTTTTGGAACACTTCTGGACTAAGAGGAGATTCTGCCAAAAAGAAGAGCTGAAGATGCTGAAGGAGGGGAACTGCCACTCTGCTTTGTGCTGTGTTGTGTTGCGCTGGTCTACTGGTTGCTGCTTCTGTCTTGGAGAAGTACAAGGACTGGACTTTGCTTTTGCATTCTGCTTATCAAGGTTTTCCAAGGGGTTGTGTGTGCTTGCCGCCTGTTGGAAGTCTTAGGGCCATCAAAGACTTTACTTCACCTGCAGCCCCTAAACTCCTCTACTTAGAGTTCTGACCTGCCAAGAGGTCCTTGGAGGTAGCTTTGTTGCAGAAAGAAGAGGAAACTCCAAGCACAACCTTCTGCACCTGTTTTTACCGCCGCAAGCTTGCCATGTGGTTGAAAAACCAATACATTGCCGTGCTGCTGCTGAAGGATCAACACAGTGTCTGTTCACCGTTGGGAGAAGCAGCGCCTGTTTCAATGCCACAGCATAGACCCCAGCACGTCTGGATTTTCGAACGCATCACACCAATAAGTCAAGTCAACATTGACACTGGGCTTCAGTAACGTATGGAGGTCGTGTGTTCAGACAAGTGGCGCATCACCTCCCCATCCAGGAAGGAACCATGCATCACCTCCCCTGCGTGATAATAAGGAACTGACGCATCACCCCCCCAGGGGCAAGGAACCGAAGACTCACCTTCCCTGCTTGTAAGGAACCAGTGCATACCCTTCCCTGCATGTATGGAACTGATGCTTTGCTTAGCTTTCTGGGGCTTCCCCTCCAGGGCGTCTGTTTTCGTCTTTGATTTTGAAGCATCCCAGGTACTTTGTGCTAAAAGTGACGCATCCATAGTTTTACATGGACTGAACTGTTTTAATCGTTTTAAAAGTGATATCTTGATTTGTCTATATTTGATTTTGTCGTTTTGGTCTTGTTTGGTTTAGATAAATATTGGCTATTTGTCTGAACTGGTGTGGTGTCCATTCATAGTGTGTTCACTAGGATATCTGTGTTTATGTACAAATGCTTTATACATTGCCTTTGAGATAAGCCTTACTGCTTGTGCCAAGCTACAAAGGGGGTGAGCAGGGTTTATTTTGGGTGTGTAACTCCCTTACCCTAACCATCCCTATTAGAACAGGGTGCAAGTCACTGTCAACTAGAGATGCTAAATTCCAACAGTATTTAATTGCTTTTAAGTTTAAATGTATTGAAAGTTAGTCATTATTGCTATTGCAGTATTTTTGAGGAATGTGCGGGTATTTCGTAGTAGTACATAGTGCATAATCATCACAAGTCGTTTTCTGATTAGGTATGCATTGGTTTTAAAATAAAGTTGAAGCCAGACATGTTGTTTTTAGGGACACTTACCCTGTGTTGTGTGTTATGCCTTCCGTTGTAGGAATTAGCATTGGTATTTTGGCCCTAACTATTACCACTTTAGGAAAGTCGTAATAGGTAGACCAAAATAGGTATAACTTTCTATATATTTTTTTTTAAAACTATGGAGTAATGGCGCAGGAGTACTGTGGTACCCCAAGAATCTTTTCCAGGGTTAACATTTATGTTTATAAATTTTTCTTCCTCTGTACGGTGTATTTTTCCTTAATGCAGCAATTGTTTGGGGGGATTTTTAAATATCTAAAAAAAATTAAAATTAGTAAAATACTGTGTCTTCCAGATTTTTTAAAATAATATATAGAAACATATAAATATATTTCCCTCTCTATTATCACTTTACTAAAGTGGTAATAGGTATGGGAAAAATACCAAACCTAATACATTACATTAACGGGCATAGCAATGGGAAATTAGTGCTGAAAACAAGATGAATGTCTTTCACTTTTGAAAAGGCAATCATTGGCCACTCAGCTAATGACTCATCCTTTCTATATACCTCAGGAGCACTGCCGTACTGCCGCAGCCACAGATGCAGCTAAATTTAAAAAACGCACATATGGCGTTGCAGAGAGGTGTAAAAAGGGGCATGGTCACAAACCATCTCTCTGCAACGCAGCTCTGTGGCGCTTACTGAAGGTACCTGGTGGACTACTTGGCCCCCAGGGACCCTCAGTATTCAAGGGGACTTAATCCCCCAACTTAGAACTCGCCAGGGGGCGCGTTTGCAAAGTGCTGCAGGGAGGGGGCGGAGCCTCCGGCGAGTTGCTGATTTTTAAAAGTTTTTTTCTTTTCTGGGGGGGGGGGGGGGATGAGTGGCCCCCCTTCCCTGGGCTACTTTTGGCCCCGGAGACCCCATCCCCCGGGGCCCCAGCAGTTCTATTTTTTTCTTTAAAGAAACGGGAAGGGGTCCCCCTTACCTGGGCCACTATTGGCCCCGGGGACCCCTTCACCCTGGGCCAGTCCTGGTTTTAAAAAAATATATACATATATATTTTCGGGGAGGAAGTCTGTGTGGCCCCCTGACGGGCCACTCCTGGCCCCAGGAACCCCATCCCCCGGGGCTTGGCCTGTTTTATTTTTCTTCAATATTTGCGGGGATGGGGGCCACATGGCCCCCCTCTCCTGGGCCATTTCTGGCCCTGGGGACCCCATCCCCCGGAGCTAGGCCATTTCTTTTTAAATTTACGCTGTGGGGGTGGCATGGCCCCCCGGGCCACTCCAGGTCCCAGGGATCCCATCCCCCGGGGATGGCCCTTTCCGTTGGGGACTGTGGGGGGAGCACCAATGCCGCCATGGTCCCGCCGGCTCCCCGCCTCCTGCGGGAGCCGCCATTGCTTGGGAGCAAGGGGAGCTGCTGACATGCAGCTCCCCTTGCTTAAAAGCAATCTGCTTTTGTTTTTCTCTTGCTTCGAAAAACCAAAGCAGAGTTTGCTAAGACAGGGTGGGAGCCGTGCTCCGGCCCTGTCATAGCAAACAGCAATGTCCCGGGGTCGACACACCGGGACATTGCAGGAGCCGGGCCTGGGGTGTGTCAGTCCCCAGGGCCATCAAGGGCTCCTGATGGGGGGCCGCATGGCCCCCTCCCTTCATTTTGAAATCCCCAGGAGGTGGGGGTCCCCGGGGCTGGGGGTCCATAACGGACCCCTGAAATTGAATAAATAGTGTGCCGGGAGGTGGTGGTCTCTGCCCCCCCCCACACTTTTTTTTTTAAACAGAGTCCCGGGGAGGTGGCGTAAGAGAGACGCGGTACACCGCTTTTTTGATCCAAACGGAGAAGCTTTCAAGATCTTTCTTCAGATCATCCGAGAAGGCTGGTCTGGTCTCAGCGAGAGCACAGCTGAACGCCTATGGATCAATTTCGGTGAAGGTTGAGCCTTGCCCTCTGCCGCATGTCGGAGTATTGCCGCCCAGAACCCAGGAGAAATATAACAAAAAGTGATCAGACCATGGCACTGGCAAAGGATACTCCACCTTAATTGGGAAGTTGGAGCAAATAGGAATGTGACCACCTGAGTGCGTTGCAGCTCTAACCCATTGAGTAAGCTTGGCAAGGTTAAGAGAGTTAGAGAATTCCCTGGTATACCCGACATCATCTTTATCCAAATGAATTGAGATCCCCCAGGAAGAGATAATGTGGGAACCGCAAGACGCGGGGGATAAGAACATCCGCCAATTTTCTGAGAAAAGGCCATGCAGGCCCAGGGGGTCTGTAGACCAAGGTTCTACCCACTGAGGCGTGTGGGGAAAGGTGATGCTAAAATCAAGCACTTCACCCTCCCTTAGCTGCGAGGACTCCTCGCAGCGGAAGATCCGCTTGTCCCTGAAGATGACTGCAACACCACCACCCCTCCCAACTTTGCGATCAACTCGGGAGATCTTGTATGCAATGGGTATCGCCAACTCGATAGCAGGGTTTGAGGAAGCATTGAGCCATTTCTCGGTAATAAATAATAGATGAACCTGTTTATCGGAGAGGAGATCGAAAATATCTTGGTGGTGCCTGCCTAAAGAACGAGTGTTAATCAGTGCTACTTTGAGCACAAGCCCCTAACCCATGCCACTAAGACTGGTTCCGAAAAGCGGGACTATGTCCATTCCTGGGCGTAAGTCAAAGCTTCATTTCTTACATGCAGGGGGGGTAATCTAAGGCCTCCCCCTGTTAAACTGTTGGCAGGGATGAGGATGAAGCGAGATGAGATCATTCTGGCTATACACCTGAAGGGCTGTAGGATCCACCAGAAAATGGGCAGCGTAGCTGGCTCTGGTCGCCTCTGGGACGCTTACAGGCGCAGACGGGCTTTCCTTTGGCACGCCAGCAACGCTTCGACGCAGCGCGCATTCTTAATGTGAAGCCGCTCCGACAACTAGAGTGCGCACTGAGGAAAAAAAGACATCTCTAGTTGTCGAGAGGAGGAAATTAGGAAATGGCTACCAGCCCGGACTCCCCGGTTCAGGTAGAAAAGTTTTCCGTGTTTTCCCCAGAGCCCCTAACAACAAATTCATGCAGTACCACATATTAAAACATCAGAAACATTAAAATTGATATTTAAATAGCAGCGTTAAAATTGATTTTGAAAATAGCAGCAATGATGTGCAAAAATGGCAGAGAATTGCAGAATATACCGCAAGCAACCCTATCACTTATGACATCTCAAAGGACATCACTGATGATATCATCCATAGAACCACTCACACAACCACTCACACCCCTTATAACCTCTCCTACGTCCACTCACACAACCACTCACATACCCTTTCTCAACCCCATACCAGTACTTACATCATACTCACTCCTCTATAGAGCCACTCACTCACTCACATACCCACTCACTCACTCACTCATACAGCCACTCACCCAACAGGTCACTCATTTTTACAGCCAGTCACATAGCAACACACTCACCCATACAGCTACTCACACACCCATTTATTTACCTACACCGCACTCACACACCCACTCACACATCCTCTGAACACAGCCACTCACTCGTCTATAGATGCACTCACACACACCTTCACTCACAGTCAGCATTTAAGGGCAAGCTACTCCCCTGTACTGAGTCTGGAGCCAGGGTAGGAAGGGGGTTATTTGCACACTTCAAAGGTATCTCTTTGAAGACTTCAAAGGCGCCACTGAGCAGAAGTACTGGATTTCAGAAACCACCACTTCAGTACACTGCTGGAACTGTGGATATTCTTTTAAGAAGAAGGACTGCTGTGCTGTTGAAAGAACTGCCACTCTGCTAGACTCCTGCTTTGCTGTGCTGACCTGCTGCCTGCTTACCTCTTGCCTGGGTGAGAAGGACTGGACCTTCATCTCTGGAAACCAGAACTCAGAGTGACTCCAAGGGCTAGTCGGCTGGACTCCTGATGTGAGGTCTCAGAGACATACCAGGCTTTCCTCAACACTGCATGTGCACTTAGACTCTGTCATCTATGAATCTACCATGCCAAGTGGTGCCACTCTAGACCTGGACCCTTGGAAGTGGACCTAAGGTGCTTACCTGCAGAACCAATGCATCATCACTGTTGCACTGACCCAGGTACTTGCAAACCTCATCGACTGCAGCTCGATGATGATTCTGATGTCCACATAGCAGTCTCTAGGCTCTTCAGAAATGATGCACTGCAGGTTACCTCTTTGTCTAAAATAAAGAGCCGCTCCCAGGATACTCACAGAACAGAAAAACTGTTGATTTACGTTGAGCAGAGGACTGGTATTAGTGCATCTTTTATGCTTTCTATAAAATGCATCAAGTTTGTTGCAAAGCATTTCACATGGCAAGAAAAAGGATTTTCACTCACCAGAGAAACTACCATACTCTAGTTTATTTGAACTCATGCAAGAGTAGCTCCCACCATAGTCTGATACGAAGAAATCATGAAAGAATGCAGGTCCAATTTTGGGCTTTTGTACCAATGGGGAACAAAGGAGCTCCCAGAGTGGAGTGGATTCTTAGCTGTGATAGTCACTTCAATTACTTCATTCAGGCAACACAACGTATTTAGCATTACTGCAATGTGGTCATGATGAGTCCGCATATATAGGGGCCAATTCGCAAAAGATGTGAAAGTACACAGAGATATACATCCCCAATAGAAAGTATGTTAAAACCATTTTCAGTTCACAAACATTCCCGGTAGTATTCCTGAAAAGCTGGAGGCTCAGGTCACCAGGCATGCCATTGGGAACATAATGTTATTTTAATGTTACGTACTCCCAGTACACAGATTTCCCCAATCGTCAATTGTATGGAATGTGCAAAAAACAATAGCACACTGGCCAAACAGAGCCTGATGTGCAAATGCCTATTTTTTCTTAACTTCTTTTTCTTGGCTGTCAAATCATTTCTTCATGAAAGAACAACTTCCAGTGCATTCCCTTCAAGTAAATTGGTTATCTGTTCCACTTCCCACTCAGGAAGGGGAGTTTCGTCAGTCCTTCTCTGGAGTAACACTTCTACCATTGATTGAATGAAAAAAGGTCAGATTGGTGACTAATAAATTTGTGGATGTACACAAATTTACAAGTCAAGCCATGCCCCACAACTTGCATGGGGTTTAGTACTGTGAAATTCTACGGGCTTGTAGCAGTTGTAATACAGAGTCCATACACACAAATATCGATATGTTAGACCTGTCTGCCATAGGGTGATCTTCCTCCAAATGCTTTGCATTTGCCCTCAATTTTGTGACTGAAATTCATTTTGTTAGTTTTAGGACTTAACACTTTACCACTGCTGACCAGTAATAAAATGCTTGTGCTCACTCCCTAAAACATGCTACAATTGGCTTACACCTGATATGCGTTCATTCACTGCCTGTAAATTAAATGCTACAAATAGTCTTTCAGTACTTATTGTTATCCCCTTAACTATTCCCGTAAAATCCTCTCACAAGCCTATCATGGTAGCCGGAATGCAGTTTTAAACTGCCAATTTTACTTGGCAATAGAACCCCTGTGCCAAGCCTTAACCTCAGCTTTTATTGCATGTAGGTCACCACCTAGGTAGCCTGTGGTGTAGGGTGCATTGTAATTAGGTAGGACATGCACTGTTACATTTTACTGGTAGTGAAAAACTAAATTTGTTCTTCACTACTGTGAGTCCTACCACTCTCATCGGATAACTTTGGGTTGCCTTATTACATTTAATAAGTGCTAACATTTGGTTGGGAACAGGTAAACCCTTTATGTTTAACATTTTTGAGGCATTGTAATTTAAAGGCCTCTTTAATGGCAAAATTGGATTTAAATTAGAGTGTTGAAAATGCCAATTTTAGAAAGTTGAAGCCAGATGTACGGCCGTTTTCTGCAGTCACAAATGGGAAATCGGCCCATTTGCGACCACAAAAAAGGCTCCTGGAATGTACAAACGCTATTTTCCGATGCATTTTCGACTCTCGCTATTAGGAAGGGGCATTCCTTCCTAATTGCGAGTCACAGTGGAATGTACCATTGTTTTGTGACCGCATTTGTGGCCCCAAAGCACTCACAGTATATCACCTACTTCAAGTAGGTAGTACGCCACTCCAAAACAGGAAGGGGTCCCAAGGGGATCCTTTCCCCTTTGTAAATGGTTGCAAAAATATTTTTTAAGAGCAGGCAGTGGGCCCAGGGACCACTGCCTGCCCTTAAAACATTAAACAGAAACGTTTCATTTTTATTTCTTAAATGCATCCTGTTTTCCTGCAAGGAAAACGAGCTGCATTTTAAAAAAACGGCTTTATCTTAAAAGCAGTCACAGACATGGTGGTCTGCTGACCCTAGCAGGCCACCGACACTGGGAGTGCTAGCCATTCCTAATGGGGTCGCAAATTGCACCTACCTCATGATTATTAATGAGGCATGCAATTTGAGACCCAATTAGGAATTGCAAACAGTGTCTGAGACACTGTTCTACATTCCAATTTGTGAGTCACAAATTGTGAGTTGCAAAACGACTCAATATGCGACTCGCAAATTGGTAGGGTTGTACATTCGGCCTTTGTTCTTTTCCTACCCTAACTATGTGATGCCTATGGCCAATTACTTGGGCACATGACTGGGACTAGTTGACAGTTGAACTTTGTTTATTCCTCCCAGTCAGCCCAACAATTGGAGGATTAGGAGTGCCTAGATGGGGCATTAACTGCCAGGATGGGGGGAGCGGTGCTGGGTACAACCCCACTTGCAACTGAAGAGGCTGTGCTCTACCTTCACACAAAGGGCTTATCACCCCTATGTTGCTCATGCAGCCAGCTTGGAGCCAGGACAGGGGAGTCAGGAAACTTAAAGCACTTCAAAGGGAATTCTCTTGTAAGGGGACCCTCAGACGCACACTTCAGTTCACTTTCTGGACCTGCAAAATAACTCTCAATGGACTGCCTGCTGCTGTAGCCTCCTGTGCACTTCACAAGACTGATTTATTGCACCTGAAAGGACTGCTTTGCTGCTTGTACCCTTCTTGGAAACCTCAGAGGCCTGCCCGGCAGCTTGAGCCCTATTCCATTACTTGAACACAGGACTACCAGAGTGACTCCAAGGGCTAGTTAGCTGGCCTCCTGATCAGAGCCTCATGGACAGAAAAGTTCCAACCAACTTGAACATTTACCTGGAACTAGGGTGAGTACGTCCTAACTCCCAAGAGGGTGTTCCTCCAGTCCTGGGCCCTTGGTGGTGGTACTAAATGTGCCCAGATAGCCAAAATCCAAAACTTGTGACTACTAACATTTTTGGCTAAAAACTGCTATGAGAACAGAAACAAAACCGCCACCAACCTGCTTGTCTATCTGCCCAAGGTGCATCTCCAGTTGGGCTGACATCGTGACAGATCCCACTAAGTTCTTCTCTACAGTAGCAAATCCTGTTCAACAGTCCTACGCTAAAGGGCTATCTAGCCTTGTGGGCTCTCTACGGCGACTGCCTCCATTTTGTCCCGCTGGAGATTTTCAACTTCCTAAAAAGTGACTACATCTGAATGAAGAAATCATCCATGCAGCTGCATCCAGGAACTCCCTGACAATTATGCTTCCTCCTTTGGATACTGTGAGAAGTTGGCCTGGCATATGCTGGTCACTAGTTATAGTGGCCACCTTGCACCAGTCCAATTCGACTCTTATGGTAGATAGGTTTAAGACAATCTTTTAAAGAAAGCTATCCAAGTGGTAGCTGTGGAGAGCAGCCTTCAGGCTAAGTCTCAAAGGAATGTAAAGCAGCTTGTTTTACCTTATAATCTCTTGAATTACCAAATGAAAGGGCACCACACAGGTATATATATCAAATATATATGTATTTATTTCTAGACACACTCTACTAATCTCTTTATGAGATTAGAAGCCAGGTACACATTCAAATATCAATGTTTCACAATAAGTTAACCACAAATATGGCTGGGGCACTAGGGGCGTACCAGACCATATACTAAAAAAATGGGTTAGGAAAGCTGACTTGCAAAATGACAAGGCCTAGGGTCTGTAGAATCGCTTGGGCTTCAAGACTGCAGTGTTAGCAGGTAAGTAAGAGGCCCACGGGAGACGTATGCAGTGTGTGAAAACAGACGCGGCTTCCCCATTGATTACAATGGAGCAAGTCGCGGTTTGATTCTTACAGTTTTAGGGTACTTCGAGGAAGTCTACAAGCAAGCCACTTCCAAGGTAAGTAATTTGAGGGCCAACACACACTAGGGCACTAGAGTGCACAAGTTACCTCACCCAGGGAAGCCGGGTGCATAGGTGTCTTTTGGCGTCGGGTCGCGTCGCTGTTTTCTATGGAGACGAAAGAAGACTTGCTGCTTGCGGCGACTGAAGAAGTGTCCGGTGGAATCCAAGCCTGGATTCAAGATATAGAAGACCAGAAAATTGAAGGGACAGTGTTCACAGTCACTTGCCAGTGACCCGGGGCCAGGAAGATGGATGCCCACGGATGTCGGGTGATTCCATGTCGTCGATGGTGTTTTGACTCTTCGCTTACGAGGTCCAGGAGGGATTGAAGATGACCAGCAGCTGGATTCGGAGTGGCGCATAATGTTTGCAGCTGATGGCGGTGTCGGCAACCAGATTGGAGCTAACAAGCTTTGGCAAAAGCAAGCCTTTTGTAGAGTAAAGAAAGTCGATGGTGCAGACTAGCAAGGTCTGAGGAACTCACCCAGTGAAGGTAAGTGAGGGCAGGCCTGGAGCAATGAGAGGAGTCCTTTGAGTTGAGAAGAAAGACTTCGGTGGACCCGCTAGCCAATGGGCAATGGATCGTGAAGAAGCCTCTTGAGGAAATGCTTCACAGGAGCCCACGGTCACTCGGGACATGGTAGGCCTCTGATTTTTGCTGCAACATCTGCTGGAGGCTTGGGCCAAAAATGGTCCAAAGTACAAGTTTGTTGAATGTCGTGAAGAGGTTGCACTTGACAATAGTGCATGGTTCCCAGGTATTGCAGTTCCTCGTCACTCGTGGGGTCCAGATGCCACAGCTTCGCTGGGTACTCAAAATGGCCAACGAGAGGTCAGGAAATCTGCTTGTGGGGTCGCAGGGACTTCGGACTCCGGCAGGAGCGGGAACATTTGCAACCGTTGATTAGAGTTTCAGGTGCCTGCCAAGCAGGGGAGTCACTCCTTGACTCCAAGGGAGATTCTTCCGTCTTCCAAAGGTAGTGGAACGTCGAAGGGCCAGGATTCTTCTTGTAAAGCGTCGTCCAGGGTTATCTAACTTGCAATGGCAAGGTGTACCTATCTTATAGTGAAAGAAAGGGAGGGACTAGCTCTATGACCACTCCTCTAGGAGGGTCAGGGGGGTGGATGGTTACACCCACTCCCCTTTGTCCAGTTTTGTGCCAGAGCAGGGGCTGGTAGCCCCTGAACCGGTTTGAGCTGGCATATGCACAGAGTAGCCTACTGCTCCCCCAGTGCAGGACTTCAAAGCACTCTAAGAGTGCACCCACCCAGCTCCAATACACTAAATCCTGTCTGGAAGGTGGTGACACCTCCCTGTGACAGGATGCCTTTTGTTGGGCCTCCTCCACTGCGAGTTTCAGTCAGCAGCAGGAGGGCAGCCCAGTGTCTGTGCTGGGGCATCCATTTTGTGATGCCAGGGCTCTTTCAGATTTCTGTCGTTTTACTACAGTGGGTACATGTCATCCCCTCTAGAAGGGTGGGATCATACTCCCACATCATGGACTGATGTGGGGGTATAATTCCAAGATGTTTGACACCAAACACAACATGTTTTGATGCAGTCATTCCAACGTTAGCATTAACCTGGAGGTTATAATGCACTTAAGAGTAAATGGTTTAACCGCATCCACAAACAGCCACAGGGAATGGACCCTGCCAGCTGCAGAGGGGCCCTGCTCAGGCAGAGGCACCCCCTCACATTGTAAACCAAGCACCATGCCCTCAGGATTGATAGGGCCTGCCATAGGGGAGACTGATAGGTTTATATGTGTGTGTATGGTGAGATATAGGAACCTATACCTCTGTGATGAGTGCTAACACTACCTCACCCAGGCTGCAGTAGCAGGCCTGTGGTGTCAGATTTAGTCTGCTTCCCAGGGGTGGCATAATACATGCTTCAGCCCCTGTTAGGCCTGTGAAGTACCTATGCCCTTGGTACCTAAGGTACCATATACTGGGGGCTCATAAGGTACCACAGTATCCAATCACTAGTGCATCTAATATGCACTCCAAGTTGTTTAGAGAGAACAGAGAGGCTGGGGCCCTGATTAGCGGGGATCCAGCCAGACTATATCCAGAAACCAGTGTTAACATCAGAAAAAAAGTGGGGGCAACATAAGTGCAGATCCTACTCTCCTACACAACCCCCCCCCCCAAAACGCAAGGACACTAAACTAACCATGACCAGTTGAGTGTTCATGTTCTAAGTGGAAATACCTTGAGAGTCCGTCTGCATTGGCATGTTGGGTCCCAGGTCTATGTTCCACTGTATAGTCCATCCCCTGTAGGGAAATGCACCACCTTAGCAGTTTAGGATTTTCATCTTTCATCTGTTTGAGCCATAGGAGGGGCTTGTGGTCAGTCTGAACTATGAAGTGAGTGCCAAACAAGTATGGCCTCAGCTTCTTCAGGGCCCACACCACAGCAAAGTCCAACCTCTCTACAGCTTATCCAACGTTTCTCTCTAGGGGTCAGCCTTCAGCTTATAAAAGCTACTGGCTGGTCTTGACCTTCATCATTCAGTTGAGACAGTACAGCTCCCACACCCATCTCAGAAGCATCTGTTTGGACAATGAACTTTTTTGTGTAGTCTGGACTCTGTAAGATGGGGCAGTGCACATGACCTGCTTCAGGTCATCAAATGCCTTTTGACAGCTAGCTGTCCACTCAACCTTCTTTGGCATTTTCTTTGAGGTAAGATCATTTAAGGGGGTCACTATAGATCCATATCCCTTAACAAACCTCCTATACTACCCAGTCAGGCCTAAAAGGGCTCTCACCTGTGTCTGGGTGGTTGGAGCTACCCATTCCATGATGGTTTGGATTTTGCTCTGCAAAGGTTGAACCTGGCCTCCACCTACAAGGTGGCCCAGGTACACAACCTGACTCTGCCCTATCTGGCACTTAGTGGCCTTGATAGTGAGGCCTGCTTTCTGCAGGGCCTCCAAAACCTTTCTGAGGTGGACCAGGTGAACCTGCCTGGTGGAACTAAAGACAGCAATATCATCTAGATAAGCTGAGCAATAAGTTTCCATACCAGTCAGAACTTTATTCACCAACATCTGAAAAGTGGGAGGTGCATTTTTCAAACCAAAGAGCATGACCACAAAGTGATAGTACCCACCAGGGGTTGAAAATGCAGTTTTGGCCTTGGCATCATCAGCTAACTTGATTTGCCAGTAGCCAGCTGTTAGGTCAAATGTACTCAGATATTTGGCTGAGGCCAAATTATCAATGAGCTCATCTGCCCTTGGAATTGGGTAGGCGTCCGTCCTGGTGACTGCATTGAGGCCTCTGTAGTCTACACAAAACCTCATCTCTTTCTTACCACCCTGGGTGTGAGGTTTTGGCACTAGGACTACTGGACTAGCCCAAGGGCTATCTGAAGGCTCAATAACTCCAAATTCCAACATTTTCTGGACTTCAGTCCTGATACAGTCCCTGACATGGTCAGGTTGCCTGTAGATTTTACTCTTTACAGGCAGACGGTCTCCAGTGTCCACCTCATGGGTGCACCAGGAAGTCTGACTTGGGGTCAGGCTAAACATATGTCCGAACTGTTGCAGAACTTGTCTGCATTCAGTTTGTTGATGCTCAGTGAGGCTGCTTGCCAAAGCAACATCATCAACTGACCCATCATCAGGGTTCTGTAAGAGCAGGTCAGGGAGAGGGTCACTCTCCTCCTCCTGGTCCTCACCAGTTGCCATGTGCAAGCCCATGTCAGCCCTGTCCACATATGGCTTTAATCTGTTGACATGGAGCAACCTAAGGGGGTTCCTGGGAGTTCCAAGATCCACCAAGTAGGTGACTTCTCCCTTTTTCTCAACAATTGTATGGGGGCCACTCTATTTGTCCTGGAGGGCTTTTTGTAATTTTTGGCTAGCCTCAAGGTTTTGTGTTGCCTTCTTCATGTACTCTGCCATCCTGGAGCGGAGACCCAGTACATAGTCCATCACATCCTGTTTGGGAGGTTTGAGAGGTAAGTCCCAGCCCTCCTTCACCAAACATAATGGGCCTCTGGTAGGGTGCCCAAACAGAAGTTCAAAAGGGCTGTAGCCAACTCCCTTCTGTGGGACCTCCCTGTATGCAAACAGAAGGCAGGGAAGTAAAAGGTCCCATTTTCGCCTAAGTTTTTTTGGGAGGCCTTTAATCATTCCCTTTAGGGTTTTATTGAATCTCTCAACAAGCCCATTGCACTGTGGGTGATAGGGAGTAGTGAATTTGTAATTGACACCACACTCCTTCCACATTGCTTTCAGATACCTTGACATAAAGTTTGTAGCTCTGTCAGATATAACCTCCTTAGGGAAACCCACTCTGGAGAAAACTCCAATGAGGGCTCTTGCCACCACAGGGGCTGTGGTGGTCCTGAGGGGAATTGCTTCTGGGTACCTGGTGGCATGATCCACTACCACCAGGATAAACCTGAGCCCAGATGCTGTTGGAGGGTCAAGAGGACCAACAATGTCAATCCCTACCCTTTCAAAAGGAACCCCGACCACAGGTAGTGGTATCAGGGGGGCCTTTGTTGTGCCACCTGACTTGCCACTGGCTTGGCAAGTGACACAGGAGCGACAAAACTCCTTGGTGTCCTCTGACATGTGTGGCGAATGAAAATGAGGGACAAGCCTGTCCCAGGTCTTGTTTTGGCCCAAGTGTCCGGCCAATGGAATGTCATGTGCTAGGGTCAAGAGGAACCCCCTAAACTTCTGAGGTATTACCAACCTCCTGGTGGCTCCAGGGGTAGGATCTCTAGCCTCAGAATATAGGAGTCCCTCATCCCAATAAACCTTATGAAACCCACTAGCAATCCCACTAGAACCTGAGGGGTTCAAGAGAGGGGCAGCACTGTTGCTTCTTTTTTTTTTTTTTTTTTTTGTCCTCATCTCACCTATAAACTGTTCTCAGGCGTAACCGGTCAGTTTTAGTGATGGGGCGCACCAGCACTGTTGCTTCATACTCAGATCCTCCCTGCCCCCAAGAACCCAACCTGATCAGGCTCAAGTCCCTCTGGGGCAGTTCCTTCTTCAGGATCTGCTTCTCCTCCCACAGGAGGGGAATCTGAGATCTGAGACAGAGGGGAAGGCACAGCCTTAACCCTACTGCTCCTCCTCTTGAGTAGCATCTGGTCCATAGTTTCAGGATCCAGAGCTGGTTCAGTTTTATGCATCTTGGCCTGTGACCTGGTCACAGCAAATACCTCTGCAGGTATGCCCAACATCTCAGCATGAGTCCATAACTCTACTTCAGACCAGGCTGAAGTCTCCAGATCATTGCCCAACAAACATTCGACAGGGAGGTCTGCACTGACTACTACTTTCCTAAGGCCAGTTACCCCTCCCCAGGAGAAATTCACAACTACCAGACTATGGTTGGTCCTGACATTGCTTGCATTGGTCACCTGGTACATTTCACCCAGGATGATCTGTGCAGGGTCCACTAGATCCTCTGACACCATGGTGACACTAGCACCTGTGTCCCTGAATGCCAAAGCCTGTTTGCCATGTATTATAGGCTGCTGTTTGTACTTGCCCAGATTACTGGGGCTCACTAGGAAGGACATATCAAGGTCTCCCTCACAAACTAGCATTGCCTGTGTTGGTACTCTGACTAGGCCAGAGTCCATATCAGAACCCATGGTCAACCCTACTACACCCTTATTCTGATTACCACCTCCACCAGTACTTGTACTAGGGGCAACAGTTGCCTAAGGGGCTTGAGTAGTGGTGGTTGACTTGGTACAATCAGAAGTCCAGTGCCCTTTCTGTTTACAGAATTTGCACCAGGGCTTCTTTTGGCCATTTCCCTTTGTAGACGGCGAATCACCACCAGATGCAGATTTTTGGGGCCCTTGTGAAGACTTCTGGTCTTTTGCCTTATCCCCACCTTTCTCAGAGCCTTTAGGATCTTGCTTCTTGGTGTCACCTCCTTGGTTCTGGGTTTTCTGCCTCACCCTGTTTCTGACCCATTTGTCTGCCTTCTTTCCCAATTCTTGGGGAGAGGTCAGATCAGAGTCCACCAGGTACTGTTGCAACAACTGGTTTTGGCAATTATTAAGGATCTGTTCTCTCATGATAAGATTATACAATCCCTTAAAATCAGTAACTCTACCACCAACCAGTCAACCTTCTAGAGCCTTGGTTGCACAATCAACAACGTCAGTCAAGTCCTGAGCCTGTGCTTTCTGGGTGTCTCTGAACTTCAACCTGTACTGTTCATTGGTTAAGCCAAACCCATCTATTAATACCCTCCTCAGGACTTCATAATCATCAGCATCCTCTTCTCTAACAGCGAGGAGCTAGTCTCTACCTTTATCAGAAAAGGAGAGCCACAGGATTGCTGCCCACTGTTTCTGGGGGACCTCTTGAACTTTACAGGCCCTCTCCATAGCAGTTATCCATTTGTGGATATCATTCCCACTCTGGTAGGGAGGAACAACCTTGGACAGGTTCCTACGGTCTGGAATGTAATCTCTGCCTCTAGGGACACTGTTGCTGCCACCAGGGGTATCTAACCCCTCTTTTCTAGAAGCTCTCTGTAGCTCAAAGGCTTCTCTATCTAAGGCCAATTGCTTGGTTCTGAGGGCAAGCCTAGCTTCCACATACTAGAGCATCTTGTACCTTCTTTCAGAGGAGGTCACTCAATGGAAGTATGAGTTCCTCTGTTGGACAGATTCTCTGCCAGAGTAATATAAGTGGTTAGATTCCCTTGAATGGGACCTAGGCCTCTCTTCACTTCTGTCAGCTCTCTTAGGGAGAATTCCCCTGTCCATTGCAGACCCTTGTGGGTCTGGCCCTTCAATCACAGACTCAAGGTCATCTTGATTTTCATAATCAGACCCAGAGACTATGGCTGACCCACCCCCTGATCCAGATCCACCAGCTCCTAGAGCCAGTCTGAGATCATCTGCAGTAAGCACATTTATCAGGTGTTGTTTGGAGGGACTCTATCCTTGCTTCAGGTGTCTTGTAACACACATGGCCTTCAAGTCAAAGTAGGTCATGTCCTTGAACTGAGGCTGGGTGGACCCACTGGCTCCATCCCTTGAGGACATTCTAGTGTTGTGCAGTGTTGTACTACCTACACTAGTTTGTGGCCTACTGATCCTAGCTTGAGCTGTGGCAAGTGTGTGCTATCCATTCACAAACAGCTCTAAGTTCAGTAGAACTTATTGATACTAAGCTTGACTTTATATGTACCTTGACTACCTTAAGTGGTTTTCAGTTAGTAATTCAAATAGAGATATTCTGGTAAAACAATGGGAAGCTGGAATCCCACACGCTGCCCACCAATGTGAGAAGTTGGCCTGGCATATGCTGGTCACTAGTTATAGTGGCCACCTTGCACCAGTCCAATTCTACTCTTATGGTAGATAGGTTTAAGACAACCTTTTAAAGAAAGCTATCCTAGTGGTAGCTGTGGATAGCAGCCTTCAGGCTAAGTCTCAGAGGAATGTAAAGCAGCTTGTTTTACCTTATAATCTCTTGAACTACCAAATGAAAGGGCACCATACAGGTATATATATCAAATATATATGTATTTATTTCTAGACACACTCTACTAATCGCTTTATGAGATTAGAAGCCAGGTACACATTCAAATATCAACGTTTCACAATAAGTTAAGCACAAATATGGCTGGGACCCTAGGGGCATACCAGACCATATACTAAAGAAATGGGTTAGGAAAGTCGACTTGCAAAATGACAAGGCCTAGGGCCTGTCGAATCGCTTGGGCTTCAAGACTGCAGTGTTAGCAGGTAAGTAACAGGCCCACGGGAGACGCGTGCAGTGTGTACCACAGACGCGGGTTCCCTATTGATTACAATGGAGCAAGTCGCTGTTTGATTTTTACAGTTTTAGGGTACTTCGAGGAAGTCTACAAGCAAGCCACTTCCAAGGTAAGTAATTCGAGGGCCAACACACACTAGGACACCGGAGTGCACAAGTTACCTCACCCAGGGAAGCCGGGTGCATAGGTGTCTTTTGGTTTCGGGTCGCGTCACTGTTTTCTATGGAGACGAAAGAAGACTTGCTGCTTGCGGCAACTGAAGAAGTGTCCGGTGGAATCCAAGCCTGGATTCAAGATGTAGAAGACCTGAAAATTGACACTTTATTTATTTTTTTTGAATTTTTTTATTATTCGCTTGAAAACACAGAGAATTAATATAATCCTATTGAATAACATTAGAATCTATTACAGATATTACAGTCAAGCAGTCCCCCAGTATTTAACAGTACTTAAAAAGCAAAAAAGACAAACAATTCATTTCATTTTTTACATTGGCAGTATTACCAAGAATAGAGCAAGATCAAATTGGCGTTATATGGGCCAGTTATATACCACTTAGCCTTCCAACCAATGTGTGAATGGGGTCCATATTAATGTGCCCCTTTCCCGTCTTCTGCTGCCCCCCCGTGAAAAAACGGCTGACTCCAACCTGTGGAGGGCTAAGATCCTTGCTCTCCAAATCATAAAGGTTGGGGCGGCAGAATTTTTCCATTCTGATGTAATACATAATCTGATTTGGGACATTGCAATATATATAAAAGCAATGGCATGACTCGTTCTATTCATTGATGTGTCAGTTTCACAGCCCATTATAACTAATTCAGCTGATAAAACCAAGGGGATTTTAAGGCTAACAGTAATAAATGTTTGAACTTCTTGAAGGAATTGGGCCAATTTGGAGCAGGAAAAAAACATATGGACATCATCAGCCGCTATTAAGCCGCATCTAGGACAGCTGTGGCCACCCCTACCCCCCCATTTGTATATTTTGGCTGCAGTGTAATAAAGGTCGTAAAGGGCCATATAGCTTTGGGAACGTAAGCTCCCAGAGATTAGAACCTTAGCAGAGAGTTCTAAGGCCAGAGCTATATCAATATCCGGCTTACAAAATTTGGCCTCCAGTTTAACTTTAGATTTCAATAAATCATCAGGAAAGACTGAGAGTAAATTTCTATAAATTGGTCCAATTCTTGAGTTTTTGAAAATTAAATCCATAAGTGTATTCCTACAGAATAATGTTGGGGTATTAGGTAGGAGTTTAAAAAGGCAGCTGCGGACCTGCAGGTATTTAAAAAAGTGATGAGTATCTAGTGCAAACTTTTCTTTCAAAGAAAGAAAAGTGGCCATATTACCTTCGTATGCCAAATCCCCTATTGTCTTAATACCTGAGACCTGCCACCTTATTGTAACATTATCTTGGAAAATTGACGGAAGCATTCTGGCTGCTGACAAGGGGGTATAGAAGTTTATATTAGTAATTGGCCAACTGCGTCGAACCTTCCTCCATATTGAGTACATGGAGATAATAACTTTAAACTTAGTCTTTTTATAGTAGCTGGGCTCAAGTATTGACGTTAGTGTCCCCTTGGCAGCATACCCTAGCCCGATCTCAAAAATAGATGGTGACCTACATGGAGGAAGGTTTGCTCTGTCCCCAAACAGTGGAACGGCAAGATATTGAATAAACGCTGACCAACTGTATAGAAGCAGGTTAGGAACAGACCACCCCCCTCTATCCAATGGGAGCTGCATCCATTTTGCGGCCCTGCGAGACTGACGATAACCCCATAAAAACCTGTTACAGCATCTTTCTGCCCGAATAATGCTGAGCTGAGCAAATTCTAGGGGAATAGTCCTAAATAAATACAAAAATTTCGGGAGTATCAGCATCTTTAAGACATTGCGCCTGCCAAACAGGGACAGATGCAGCTTATCTAGTCTGCATAACGTAAGATTAACTTTGTCAATAATGGGTGAGATATTCTTATCAGGCAGACTATCAATTGCGGCTGTTGTTTCTATCCCTAAATAACGGGCACTATGAACTACCGGTGCAGTAGAGGGGCCCATTGCAGTCATTTGAACTACCTGGGTTTTCTGGGCGTTAAGTTTATAGCCCGAGTGCTTGCCGTAGTATTGGGCTGCCGTTTTTATTGCTAAGAATGAAGTGGACACATCTGACGTAACCACTATAATGTCGTCTGCATATGCTAGTGCTTTAAAATCGACTGTATGGTTTTTAACACGAGCTATGTTTGGACAGAGTTCAAGTTTACTCAGAAATGGGTCTATATATAGAGCAAACAGGAGGGGGGAGCAGGGACAACCCTGTCGGGTACCCCTACTGATTGAGAAAGAACTTGAGACCTTTCCAGATATGGATATAGTTGCACGAGGTGTTATATATAAAGACTGCAAAGCATGAATAAAATTGGGACAGACCCCCTTCCAATGTAGGACCCGCCAGAGAAACCCCCAGGCCACCCTGTCGAACGCCTTTTCGGCGTCCAGCAGGATTGCCCCAAGAGGGGAGCCCGAGGCCTGGGCCCAGTCTAATAGTGCAATAACACGGCGGATGTGATCCGTCGTGTCCCTACCAGGGATAAATCCATGTTGCCGAATGGAGACTAGTGGAGTTATCACCCGTGCAAGCCTCGTTGCCAAAATTTTTGCGAATATTTTGTTATCGGTGTTGATTAATGAAATCGGACGAAACGAAGCAGGATCCAGCTCTGGTTTGTCCTTCTTCTTGAAAAGAATTATAGTTGTATTGCACCAAGAATCTGGTATATGACCTAGTTGTGCCCCTCTTAATATTTTCAAGAAATCCTCACGGATCTCCAGCCGGAATATTTTATAAAATTCCAGCGGAATCCCGTCCGGTCCTGCGGCTTTGCCATTTGCCAATGCATTCAGTGCGGCTTCAACCTCAACCCACTCTATAGATGCCGCCAGGACAACATTCTCTTGGTCTGAAACTCTAAGAGTGTTGAGATCTGATAGAAAGGTAGTAATGTCATGATCTATATCTCGGTCCCTAATTTCTTCCGTATATAAAGATTTGTAAAACTCAAGGAAAACCGATAGGACAGATTCTGGATTATCCTGAATGTTTCCGCGACTATCCTGTATCTTAGTAATGCGGTTAGCTGTAGCTCGTTGCTGTAATCGTTTGGCAAGGACCTTACCTGATTGTTCACCAAACTCAAACATCGTTGAGCGATACTGAAAGTATTTGGCTGCAAGGTCTTGTCCAAAGAATTCAAGCAAAGACGCTCTAATGATGGCTACCTGTGTTTGACTGTAGGATAGATCACGACCTTCCCTAATTGCATTGACAAGCTGAATTTCTGCAACAGATAAAGCTTGTATCCTGGACTTAGTCTGATCTTGAACTTTTTTTTGATGGAAAAATGAAAAGCTCTTAGTTTCGCCCCGAATTGCAGCTTTCAATGTGTCCCAAACGATACTGCTAGCGGCTGAATCCCTATTAATATTTAAGAATTCGTGCAGCCAAGGCCTCATATGATCTAAATATGTCTGATCTGTCAAGAGCTTTCTCTCGAAAGTCCACACTTTAACGGGTTTGACAATTCCATTCAAAGTGAAGGTAATGAGCACCGAATTGTGGTCGGAGATAATACGGGGTAGGATTGAAATCGAGGTGTGATCTTGATACTGATCAGAAAAAAAAAAATAATCGAGCCGCACCATTTTCCTATGTGGAGCTGAGAAAAAGGTGTAGCCATCTAAGTTTCTAAAGTGATGGTGCCAAAGGTCAGTCAAGGAATGTTCCTGGACTAATGCTTGTAATGACCTAAACACTCTCTGTTTCTTACCTACATACCTTTCCTGGCTATCACAAATATTGAAATCAGCTGCAAGGTTGATATTGAAGTCACCACAAAGGCATAGAGGATGAGGCCACAATGCTAACTCAACATTTAGATAGTCTAGGACTTCCGGGTCATCAAAATTAGAACTATAGACTGAACAGATAGTGAATGAGATACCACTAATTAAAAGCTCGGCAATAACCCAACGACGCCCATTATCTTGTGATGTTCTAACACAGGATCCCACCCCACGCTTCAATAAAATAGCCACGCCTCTTATCATCGAGGACTGTCGAGAGCACCCAATCAAATCAAAACCAGGAATTTTTAAGCAGTCACGACTGTTCCAGGGCACATGAGTTTCCTGTAAACATATTACTTCTAGATGCAATTGATGAATTATGCTTGAGAATAAAGCTCTTTTCTTGCCATTATTGAGGCCACAGATATTCCAAGATGCTATTCGTATGCTAGCCAACACCATTTTGACACACAGTTATATGGCCCAAAATCATGACTGTAATAGAATAAGAATTAACATAATGAGAGCAAAATGAAAACCCAAGATATTTTGTTTTCCAAGCTTGTTTTTTTTTTTATCCCGTGCCACCCACCACCCCCCTCGCCCCCCCGCAGTACCTCCCCAACCCCAACCCTCACCCCTACCTCCAACACCCTCCCAACCCCCACAGAAACCCCCCATACAGGGCAACAGGACCGTGGTCCGGTTGATGGAGAAGCCGGTATAGGCCGTGTGGCCCCCCCCACCAGATGTTACCACAAACTACTGCATGATTAATTAAAGAGGCAGTACAGAAAAAATCAAAAAATACGACAACCTTAAGTACTGCATCACTACAGACAATATGGTGCATTGCCTTCAAACATAGCCAACAAACCACAGCACATGCACATGCAAGTATATCACAACTAATAGCTTTACAGCCTGAATATTATTGCACGACTAAATTAAATCTAAATTGAATCTAAGAAAGTTCTGGCCAGCACTTCTGATTCAAAATATTTTGTCTAAGCTTGATAAGTGACCATGAGTTTGGCAGGAAAAAGCAAGAAGACCTGTGCTCCTTTCACTTGAAAAGGAGCAATAAGCTGGCGGAGCTGCCACCTCCGTTCTACTGTGGCTGGACAAAAGTCCGGGCGTACAAAAAACTGACATCCCTTTGCTGACCTTTGTCTGTCCGGCCTGGCTAGGTCAAAAATCTGCTGTCTGGCTAGAAAATTATGCAAACATATAAAAATAGCACGAGGTCTATCTGGTGTTTGGCCTGCGTTCTTCTTCGGCTTAAATGGGAAACGATGAGCGCGCTGGATCTCTATACGCCAGTCCCACTCTTTAACCTCAGGGAATGCCTCGGTGAATAGTTCAATCACAAATTGTCGGACATCCGTGCCTTCTTTACCCTCGGGAATCCCCAAAATTCTTAAGTTGTTTCTTCAGGCACGATTCTCGATGTCCGACAACTTCCATTGGATATCGTCCCGCTGGGATTGAATTGCATCTAGACTAGATTTTGGTTTGCTAGATCATCTTCGATCGACGAGATCCGAGTCTCCGCCTCGGTGACCCTCGCAGCAATATCTGCGCACGATTTAATCACTCTTCGTAGCGAGTTTTGGACCCTGCGACATGCCCCTTGTGCCCTTGCACTCTCTTGTCTGGTTTCTTCGCGATGTGCCATAATCGTTTGGTAAATTATTGATAAAGTCATCTCACCAGAAGGAGGGTGTAGATTATTATCAGAACTAGGGCCCGAGCCCGAGCCCTGTATAGCGAAATCTTGGGCGTTAGATTGGTCCTTCGGCTGTCCTGAAAATGAATAGTCCCATGTCAGAGAGCCTGTATTACTGCCCAACTCTTGCGGCACCTTGCGTACAGTGGAAAGATCCCTTATCCCATCAGCAGGATTCAAAACTTCATTGAGGCGCCAATCCCCTGAAGCACTATCCTCGTCATCGGTCCAGTCTTTATCCAGTGCATCATCAGTAACTGAGGATCCTGTGCGGTCAGATAACGAATAAAAATTATCGCCATCTGTATCAGCCTCTTTATTTGAAAGCTTGGAAGAAATAGTATCACCCTGTTGGACTATAGGGAGCGACTGCATGGCCATCAAAGGTGCAATTGCAGATAAATCCATAGAGACTGCATCTCCCAGAATGCTGCTTGGCTGCAAGTTTACACCAGGCAGAGTTTGAGCACTTGTGAGGCCCCCGCCCGCGTTCTCAAGGTTATTCCCTGGATTGATCTGGGGCAACAAATCTGTAGGATTCACATTATTCACATTATTACTGTCCCCCTTGGGACACAGGGATTCACCCATTGAAGGAGAAACGATAGGTGCGATCTGATCCTTACCGGATTGCCTCGCCGCAACAGCAGCTGGTGATAGAATCTCAGCATCAGCAAGACTCCGCGGAGTTTCACGAGAAGTGGCTTGCCACGGTTTGAACATCGCAGGAACCAGAGGTAAGCCTGCGTTCAGAGGCCGAGATAATACGCCATCCGAGCGTTTGCTTTTTGAGAGCGGAGAAGTTTGCTTTGCTGTGAGAGGCACCGATGATGGTGGTGCTGTGGCTCTTCCAGCTTTAGGAGGATATCTGTTTTTCGGCGGCATTTTGGCGTTGCAACCCCCGAAGCTGGTAACCAATTTGTAGTGCTGGAGCCGTTGATTGGATTTGTTGGTACAGTCTAGCGCCGCTAAGCTGTGTCCCAAAAAGCCGTGGGCTAAGAATACACGTCGTAATGCAGTCTTGCACAGCAGCCACCGAATCATCGCAGGCACCCGCTTAGGTTTCGGGGATATAATCAGGCTAAATCAGGCTGCATCGACTACATCGGCTACATCGCTGTTAGTTCTAGTGGTTCTAGTGGTCCATCCAGAGAGGGAGCTGGTACCGGCTTACTCGGCCAGGGAGACGGCCGCCATCTTGCCCGCGCATTCTGAAGGGACAGTGTTCACGGTCACTTGCCAGTGACCCGGCGCCAGGAAGATGGATGCCCACGGATGTCGGGTGATTCCAGGTCATCAATGGTGTTTTGACTCTTCGCTCACGAGGTCCAGGAGAGATCAAAGATGACCAGCAGCTGGGTTTGTAGTGCCCCATAAAGTCTGCAGCTGATGGCAGTGTTGGCAACCGGTTTGGAGCCAACAAGCCTTCTAAAAAGCAAGTCTTGTGTAGAGTGAAGAAAGTTGATGGTGCAGACCAGCAAGGTCTGAAGGACTCACCCAGCGAAGGTAAGTGAGGGCAGGCCTGGAGCAACCAGAGGAGCCCTTTGAGTTGAGAAGAAAGTCTTTGGGGGACCCGCTAGCCAACGGGCAAAGGATCGCAAAGATGCCTCTTGAGGAAGTGCTTCACAGGAGCCCACGGTCACTTGGGACGTGGTAGGCCTCTGATTTTTTCTGCAAAACCTGCTGGAGGCTTGGGTCAAAAATGTTCTAAAGCACAAGTTTGTCGAACGTCCTGAAGGGGTTGCACTTGACAATAATGCACGGTTCCCAGGTATTGCAGTTCCTCGTCACTCGTGGGGTCCAGATGCCACAGCTTCGCTGAGGACTCAAATAGGCCAACTAGAGGTGAAGAAATCTGCTTCTGGGGTCGCAGGGACATCGGACTCCAGCGGGAGCGGGAAAGTTTGCAACCATTGATTAGAGTTTCAGGTGCCTGCCAAGCAGGGGAGTCTCTCCTTGACTCCAAGGGAGATTCTCCCATCTTCCAAAGGTAGTGGAAAGTCGAAGGGCCAGGATTCTTCTTGTAAAGCGTCGTCCAGGGTTATCTAACTTGCAATGGCAAGGTGTACCTATCTTATAGTGAAAGAAAGGGAGGGACTAGCTCTATGACCTCTCCTCTAGGAGGGTCAGGGGGGTGGATGGTTACACCCACTCCCCTTTGTCCAGTTTCATGCCAGAGCAGGGGCTGGTTGCCCCTGAACCGGTTTGAGCTGGCATATGCACAGAGCAGCCTACTGCTCCCCCAGTTCAGGACTTCGAAGCACTCTAAGAGTGCACCCACCCAGCTCCAATACCCTAAATCCTGTCTGGAAGGTGGTGACACCTCCCTTTGACAGGATGCCTTTTGTTGGGGCTGCTTCACTGTGAGTTTCAGTCAGCAGCAGGAGGGCAGCCCAGTGTCTGTGCTGGTGGCATCCATTTTGTGATGCCAGGGCTCTTTCAGATTTCTGTTGTTTTACTACAGTGGGTACATGTCATCCCCTCTAGAAGGGTGGGATCATACTCCCACATCATGGACTGATGTGGGGGTATGATTCCAAGATGTTTGACACCAAACACGACATGTTTTGATGTAGTCATTCCAAAGTTAGCATTAACCGGGAGGTTATAATGCACTTAAGAGTATATGGTTTAACCGCATCTACAAACAGCCACAGGGAATGGACCCTGCCAGCTGCAGAGGGGCCTGCTCAGGCAGAGGTACCCCCTCACATTGTAAACCAAGCACCCTGCCCTCAGGATTGATAGGGCCTGCCATAGGGGTGACTGATAGTTTTATATGTGTGTGTATGGTGAGATATAGGAACCTATACCTCAGTGAGGAGCGCTAACACTACCTCACCCAGGCTGCAGTAGCAGGCCTGAGGTGTCAGATTTAGTCTTATTCCCAGGGGTGGCATAATACATGCTTCAGCCCCTGGTAGGCCTGTAAAGTACCTATGCCCTTGGTACCTAAGGTACCATATACTAGGGGCTCATAAGGCACCACAGTAACCAATCACTAGTGCATCTAATATGCACACCAAGTCGTTTAGAGAGAACAGAGAGACTGGGGCCCTGATTAGCAGGGACCCAGCCTGACTATAGCCAGAACCCAGTGTATACATCAGAATAAAAGTGGGGGCAACATAAGTGTAGATACTATTCTCCTACAGATACTGTCTGAAAATTTGCAGAACTGAACTTTACCTTCTCAGAGCATTTTCTTCAAAATTTCTTCTAAGTCCAAAGGTCAGCGCAGACCAGATTCAATCCACTCCTTGTATCTGACCCTCGCTCAATTGCAGTCGGCCATATTTTTCAACTTTGACTCTGTCTCAGTGACCAGATGCACTAGTTGGCGCTTTGATTTTTAGGTACTAGTTTTTACCTTAAACGTTACAAAAATCATGATTTCGGTTCATCTGACTGGAGTTTTGTCGTTTTGGTGTCAAATATTTTTTTCAAACTTACTCCATGTTCCTAAATTGTTTTTGTGCTGTGTTTTTACTTTATTGTTGTTTGTGTGCTGCATAAATACTTTACACATTGCCTCTAAGTTAAGCCTGAGTGGTTTTGTGCCAAACTACCAGAAGGTTAAGCACATGTTACTTTAGTGACTTTTGTGGTTCACCCTGACAGGGATTGTTGCTGTTGCTTGGACAGGGCCGATACCTTATTCAACCAAAAAACTGACCTCTCACAAGATCTTCCAAGTGGAAGCTGACCTTTCACAAGATCTTCCAAGTGGAAAGAGTAACTAATTAACACAAGATGAGTGCTCTAGACATAACAGACCAAAAAAGACTACAATAGCCAGTAAGGAAAGACTAACTAAGCATCCCTGTAATATTGTGATGCAAATAATAGCTAGAAAACCTAAATTTACAGATAATTAATTAAACACTATGGAACTCTGAGCAAAGTTGAGAATGCGCACAAACACAGACCCATTACATTAAGATAGCTGTAATAATATACAACGAGGATGCAAGATCCTGCTTGATAGCTATGCGGACTAATGATGTCTGGTCTAAGTAAAGGAGGTTTGATAATATTCTCAATTTACCCCTATGAAAGAACTAATGTACTGAACACTGATTAATAAATGCAAATATACTATAGATGATACAGAACTGATCATGCCGTTCTTTTTGATCTTAGAATAATATAATACATGAGAGCCTGCAATCCGTGTATAAAACGGCATGCAGACAGAATAGTTTGTTGGAAATGTTGACTTATACAAATATCAAGTTGGAAATATCGTGACACAGAAATATCGACAGCTAGGATATCATAGTCAAGAATATCGACTTTAAGGTAAGAAATATCGTTTTTTAAAATATCGCAGTCATTAATATCGTTTGAAAAAATTAACCCTGGGCGTAGTTCGCGTAGTAGCACTAAACGTAGCTACACGAAGTGCACTTTGCACTTCGCAAGCTACGCGTAGCTACGCGTACTGGATAGTACACTGTGCAAAATGCTGTTTGTACTGATTGCACAGTGATGGATGCTTGTCCGCACTGTGCAATCATTGCAAATGGTATCTTGCACAGTGCAAGCGGTCGTTTTCTGCCGTTCGAGTAGATTTGTACTCGAGCGGCAGCTTTCTCAACGCGGACTGGCAGTTTCTCATCACGAGCGGTCGCGAGCATATGCAACCACTCGCAATGAGAAACCTGACCTCCCTGCATTGAGAATCTCGTCAGGAGGTTTATTTTCCACGCTCGTGATCGGCAACTTGATGTTGCTGATCGCGAACGAGGAAAAAGTCTCGCCGGGATGTTATTTCGCTCGCTCGCTCGCGGTCGCCAACTTGACGTTGAGGGCCACGAGCAAGCAAAAAATACCCGCTACGCTATGCGTTTTTGCACTGTGCTACGTGCAATTCACTTAGCGCGTAGTTGCGTAAACTACGCAAACTACACAAGCGTAGCGTAGTCCTACGGCCAGGGTTAGAAAAAATATAGTTGTTGAAAAAATCGATTTTAGTATGTATTTTAAATGTATGTGATCTATTTTTTTAGATAAGTATTGTTTTTGTTTTTTAATATATGTTACATTTTTAGTAGTTATCAATTTTATTTTAATTAAATTTTGCGTTTTTTAGTTCCGCAGAGGGTTGTGGGATTATAGGGGAATAGGGTGGGAAATAATTTATTATAATAAATTAATGATAATTTTTTAATTTAGTAATATTTATTTAATTTAGATGGTATAGTGTTAATTGTGTGGAGTAATGTATTATTAATTATTTATGAATTGGCTGGTAATTAATATTAATTAAATCACTGGTAATTAATTATGGTAATTGTGTTATTTTTTAAGAAGTGGGTTGTGGGGTTTATAGGGGTAATGGGTGGGAAGTAATTTAATTGTCATAAATTAATGATTTAAAAAAAATGTATTAATATTTATTTAATTTAGATGTTATAGTACTAATTGTAGGAAGTAATTTATTATTAAGCAATTATTAATTGGTTGCTAATAATTATTAATTCATTAATTGGTAATTAATTATGTTAATTGAGTCATTTGTTTTATGAGCGGGTTGTGGAGTATATAGGTGTCATTGGTGGGTAGTAATTTATTTTTAATTAATTATTAAGTAGTTGTTAATTGATATTAATTTATTATTTTTAAATTAATCATGGAAATTGTGTAATGGTTTTTAGGTGTGGGTTGTGGGGTTTATAGGGGTAGAGGGTGGAAAGTAATTTATGTTAAATTAATAATTAGTTGATCATTAATATTAATTCATCAATTGTTAATTAATAAGGGTACTTGTTTATTTTTGTTTGTGGGATTTGGTTTTATAGGGGTAATGTTTGGGGAGTAAATTAATTGTTATCTGTTTTAATTTGATTTTTAATTAATAATATTTATTTGATCGATAGTTAATATGGTAATTATGGAGGTACATATTAAAAAAATTTAGATGTGTGTTGTGAATTGTGTGGTGTTATAGGTTTGGAAATAAAAAAGATTTAATTTATATAATAATTAATATTTTTGTTTATAAATAATTTCTAATGAAAAATAGTTATTTGTTTGTAAATTATTTTTAAATGTATTTAGTATAATATTTTTAAGTATTTGTGATATATATATATTTAACATACAATATGTTTCTATTTTTCAGATTTTTAAAAAAATATCTTTATATATTTTTGATTTTTTTTGATTTTGTAATGTCTTGAGTTAGTGATATTTTCTTTGTTTTTAATTTTCAACTGACTGGAGTTGGAATATAAATTTTTACCCATACGCTATCCAACACTTTCCCTACTGTTGCACTAACTAGAGTGGGGATAGTGATTTTTACCCCTCCGCTATCCAACACTTTCCCTACTGTTGCACTCACTGGAATGGGAATAGTATTTTTTACCCCTGTGCTATCCAACACTTTCCCTACTGTTTCACTCACTGGAGTAGGAATAGTCATTTCCCCCCTCCGCTATCCAACACTTTCCCTACTGTTGCACTCACTGGAGTGGGAATTGTATTTTTTACCCCTCTGCTATGTAACACTTTCCCTACTGTTGCACTCACTGGAGTGGGAATCGGAATTTTTACCATCCCATAAGGTGGTGCCCACCACAAGGTGCCTGATTTTCCCCAGCAAGCCCTTTCCTCAATGGGAGCCAATGCCTTCAGTCGGAACAAAGACTCTCATTGAAGTCAATGGGAGTCCAACCAAATCGTATCTGGAAGCATCAGGATGCATCGTACTTGGTCGGTTGGACTATACCGATCTGATTCGGTTAGAAACCATTCCCAAACCCATTCAGGGGCCGATTCCGGCCGCAAAACGAACCAACCGACACGGATCCGGACCGAACACCGACCGACACGGACCAGCGCCGTACAACCTGTGCAGTACGATGAAACGGGTGTGAATTACAACCGACACGTACGGAATACAAGCCGTACGACCGAGCCGTAGGGAAAATAGTGACCCAGCCGGAAAACCGACGCGACTATCACCGACCGTCACAAACCCGGAATGAAGCCGACCGACCCGTACCCGCGATGTACGATTTGAGCAGTACGATGCAATGCGTGCAAAACCAGACCGACTCGCACGGAGAACAAGCCGCACAACCGACACGCACAGACAACCCGGCACACAAGCAATAGAGACCGCCGCGAACGACACGTACCAAACACAGAAGACAGGCAGCGTGAACGAGGCGGAGAAGCCCGCACGAGGCAACAGCAGTGTCCATTTCCGTCACATGAACGTCTCCTCCATGCCTACAAAACACAAAGGAAAAAAGACAAAAAAGGACCAAACAAGCAATGACAAAGCCAATAAATTCCACAAAAAAAACACCCACCACTCCAGCTATATAAAGCACTACAATCACTACCATCATCCCTTGCAAACAGGAGACACAGCCAGCAGCAAACACCAGTACACAGCAACCACAGACACACTCACAACTCACCCATCACACAACTCATACACCATCAGCACCTCATACAAAAGCACACACACATGCACCCAGCAAAACCAACACCAACCCACCATCACTTTCACCCTCACACACACATCCCTCACCACCACCACACATCACCATGCCTCCAAAGAAGAATCCAAAGTTCACAGATAGTGAGTTAGAAGTGCTGGTAGACGAGATCATCAGAGTAGAGCCACATTTGTTTGGTACATTGGTCCAAAGGACCCCATCTCACAGAAAACAAAGATGTGGGTGAGGATTGTGGACAAGGTGAATGCACAAGCACCAGCAAGGCGCACAAAGGACGACATCCAGAACAGGTGGTATGACATACGCAGGAGGGTCAAGAAACTCATCGAAAAAGATCACGCCCAGAGTCAGTGCACCGGCAGTGGCCCTCCTGCCAAACCAGGCTACTTCAGGACCTGGGAGGAGAAGGCGCGGGACATCCTACTACCAGAGAGCGTCCATGGCCTAACAGACATCCCAGAGCCTGATGAGTACACAAACAACATACCCAAGATTGTGTGGCAAGGGGACAGTGAAACCATGCACCGCAAGCAAAGCTACACTAACCAATAGATAATCAGCCCAAGATGTGTATGCCAGCCACATAAACACAATACCTGCCATCTCATAGTGACTGGGAACTGTGTCATGACATGCACCAACCTACAAACAAATAGAGCAAGCCAGTGGCACTAAGCCAAATTCACCCTGCCAGACAGTTTGACACCACAAACACACCACCTCACAGTGCAGCTGCCTGTCAGAAAGGAACAGTGGGGATGGAGGTGAAGTCAGTGTAGACAAAAGCATGATGGGGCCTGTAGTCACAGATAATGCCCCGCCTCCTGATTGGCCCATCAAGACCTCTCAGAAACATGCCCACATCACAGGGAGTGGACAATGACTGACAAGATAGCTGACACTGGGTCCTGCTGTGGGGAGCACAAGGCCCTGCTAGGGCCTGTGTGCAAATCAGAAGCAGGACACCACTGACTGACATCCTGAAAGAAAACTTGCACACCCTACAATGGAAGCACGTTTCATGATGGGAAGGAGGACTGACAGCCCTGACCATACTAATCAGCATGGGGAGATACCCCCCTCAACACAAACTCCACACAACTCACCGGGTACAATGCATTGACACACACCTCATTGAAATATCAGCAAAAAATACCCCGTACTCGGTGCTGCTATATGAAGCACAGGGGCTCACTTGGGACTTGTAGCCTAACAAACACCAGGATTTTACAGTCAGCCATCTTGCCATTGCTGTCACATCCCCTCACAGGGAAGCAGAGTCAAGAGGGAGGAAGTATGGGCATGCTGGGAAGAGGGGTGTAGCCAAGAGCACAATGGGAGTTGCAGTCACAGACAATCCCCAGCCACCCACATGGCCCAGCAAGCTCAAACTGAACCATACTTGCCTTACAGGGAGTGGGAAGGGACTGACAAGATGTCTGACACTGGGCTCTGTTGTGGGGAGCACAAGGCCATGCTGGGAAATGGCCAACAACAATATCAAACTCTGTCTGTGACAAGCTGGGAAAAAGCAGTGTACAGGCAGGCATCTGTCTGAAAAGTAGAAAATGTCATGTTTGTGAACCAACGATGCATGTAGAAACATAAATCACATTGTGTGTCTCTTCCAAACACAGGTGGTGCTGGGCACCCAGCACCAAATGATGAGGATACCCAGTCCCAGACTCTGGTGGACACTGAGCTCTCTGGTCTGACTCTCTCACTGTCCTCTTCGGATGACAATGACCAACCTGGCCCCTCCGGTGTGAGCCATCATGCAGCATCAGCAGCATCAACATCTGCACCCCCTGTACCCACGCCTCCAGCATCTGGACACCGACAGGGCACCCCCACCAACACGGACAGACCAAGGACAATCAACACCCACAGCATAGGGACACAGGACCACCCGGAAGCTACAAACAACACCACCAGCAACACCACCCAAAGGGTCCCAGTGTCACCTGTGCGTCCTGCCGCTGGTCCTGCTCGTGTGGAGAGGGGTGCTGGGAGGGGTGGGAGGCACAGGGGGCGCCTTGCAGAGGGGTCTGGACTGCATGATGACCCCCACCTGGCACGCATCTTAGATGCGTACCAGGATAGCACCGGAGGATTTGGCCAGGTAGTGGGGATCCTCAAGGACATGCAACACGAGCAGGTCGCCCACCATGCCCGCATGGAGGCCAAGTGGGATGCCCTTACTGCAGTGCATCAGGACATACTACAATGCCTCCGCCAGATCAACACCAACCTGTACACACCCCCCTGTGTGCCCACAACATCTGTCACAACACCATCTGCCAGCGCCACAGGGAGGAAGGAGGACTCTGATGGAGAGTCCGCCGGACTGCAGAGGCCTGCACCTGAGGATCCCCCCCCAGAAGAAGAGGGGTCGTCCGAAGAAGGACATGTGAGAGGCAGATGTCCCAGCACATCCCCCAGGGCCTCTAAACCTGTTCTGGACAATGTTCTTTGTGCGCAACCCGTTCACCTTATCCAATCGCACACAACTCGCCCACATGACATGGAGGATTCATGTTGGGCCAATGTAGCAGATGACGGTGGACTTTACTCTGGACATTTCATCTACCAGCACTTCCAACTCCAATGTGAACTTTGGATTCCCAAACCACTGTACAGCACCCACCATCCTGTGCACTTCCCTTACACATGTTTGCAAATAAACTCACCAGTACACCATACTTGCCTCTGTTGTGATTCCAACTTGTTATGTTCAGGGAGATGTCGATCTGCTACACAACACAGTGCATGCCAAATACTGCAACAATGTGACCAACGTAAGGTGAGTCATGGTGATGTGACACATGTGAGGGAGACACACCACTATGGCAACACAAAACATACTCACCATGGCCATGTTACTCATCACACACAATGATGTTGACCTGAAACACATTGGCATGCACAGACACAACACCAAAACTAGTCAGTGGTAACAAGTCCACAGGTTAGGTAAGCAGATGTCACGCAGATGTGGGAAGAAAGACAACGCACATAACAAAGCTTAGCACAGGTTCATTACACATCAGCAACACGTTTATTCCACACTAGTTGCACGGTAATGCTACATAACAGTGGACACACGCTCCCAATGTGTTGGAGAATAGAAGTCCAGGGATGTGTGGTACATCAGTTGATGGGAATTGACAACTTCCACACTGGTGTTGGCTTCTGGGTGTTGGGGGTCAGAGTTGACCACACAACAGGCAAAGTACCCTGGGAAGGACAGACAAGATACAGTCAAAAGCACAGATGAACAGGAGAGAAATGCAATACACATGCACAAAACATGTTGCAAGACACCTACACAAACACAAGTTAGCAGTACTACCCTATTGTGGAGTACACACCACCTGAATGGACACATTACAGCACGCATCCAGTCAAGTGGCACACAGACACACTCAGACAGCAACAGAGCTGGCACAACACATTCCAGGCTACCTCTATACATTCACATAACAACCCTGGAAACTCACATTCAGGTGAAGAAGTTGTTGATGAGCTGGGAGCGGACATCACCATTATTTTCAAAATCACTGGCATCTTGGCCCAGGCCGGGATCCTCCACAGGTGCCGGACGTTGGTCGTCGTCATCGTCATCCTGGGTGAGAGGCACCTCCTTCCGCACCGCCATGTTGTATAGCATGCAGCAGACAAGGATTATTTTGCACACCTTTGCAGGCTCATATGGGAGGGCCCCTCCGGTCTTGTCCAGGCAGCGAAAGCGGCTTTTCAGGAGGCCGAATGTCCGCTCAATCACTCTCCTGCTCCGACAATGTGCCTCATTGTAGCGCAGCTCGGCTGGTGTCACAGGGTTCCTGAGGGGTGTCAGCAACCACGGCATGTTGGGGTATCCAGAGGCACCTACACATACAAAACTGGACAAGTAGCTGAGTTTTGTCAGAGTGCGGAATACAACATTGACAAACACACACAATGAGAAACAGCCAGTACACACCGACAAGTCAGGCATGCTGAGCTGGCATCTGTGACATCAGCGTTGCAATGCGACTACTCCTCATAATGTAGGCATCGTGCACAGAACCAGGGAACCGTGCACACACATGTGTGATACACATGTCAGCAAGACAGACCACCAGAGCATTGATCGAATGGTAGTGCTTCCTGTTCCGGTATGCCTGCTCATGTGCCTGTGGTGGTATCAGGGCAACATGTGTCCCATAAATAGATCAGATGAAGTTCGGCATCTTCCCCAGTGCATGAAAGGCATCCTTTCTTTCAGGGAGTTCAGCTGGGCTCGGGAACTTGATATACAGGTTGAGGAATTGCAACATCCCCTTCAACACATCGCGTAGCACATGACTAAACATCATTTGTGACATCCCACCAGCAGTAGCCACAGTGTACCGGAAAGTACCAGTAGAAAAGAAGTGCAGGGCTGCCATCACCTTCACCTCTGGGGTCAGTGCTGTAGGGTATGTCCGGCCAGGTAGCAGATGTGGCGCCAACTGCTCCGCCAACTCCGCAATCAGTGGCCTGGTGAAGCGGTGCAGTCACGTTCCTGCATGGTTGCAAGGTCTGGGAACGGACGATGGACAGCTGGAGCCCTGCAGTACAGAGATGCACAAAGGAAGATTGTCAGTTCATCCACCCATGTGGCCATGACCCACAATCACTATCACATGCTAGTTCATGACATTACACATTGTACTGAGGTGTGTGCTGTTGGACATGGACACATATGTCACCTACAAGACCACTAACTCACATCTCAATTCCACATGTCCACATGAGTCCCATGTAGTGCAATGGCCAATCATCTGGCTGTGTCACCCAACCTATGTGCCGCTGCAAAGTTCCAAAAACACACCACAGTGACAATTGAGGCCTCATATCTCCCAGGTACACACCACAAGGCAAGCGTAAGTCCCACAGGTAGTGGCCATAGTTGTTCCTGCCAGCCCTACATGTACGTCTCTTGGACACACACCCCATCAAGGTTGATGCATATACCACATGGATGTGGAGACTGTCACCCATTGGTAACATTTGATCAGACACATCTGAGACACAACATGCACACAGACTGTGGGTGCACATCAGTATTGTGGCTACAGATCTCACTGTGACGTACATGCCATCACCCCCAGGACTCAGGGTGTATGTGACCTGTCCTAAACATATCCAACCTGACACTGTGTCCGTGACTCATGCCCATTACTGTTCAATTGCACATCACAGTGGTAATGTGCACAACACACAAAGGATTCTGCCCCATGTGCAGGTGCACACACAGCCTGGGAGTGGCTGCACAAAGTGCCAACCAAAAAAACAGATGTGGCCCCCCCAAACACCCAGGGAATGCAGCCTAACATGCCATGGGACACTGTGTGGCCAATGCTGTAGTGTGGTAGGTGTGCACAGGTGTCCTTGGCCAGTATATGTGTGTTGTATCCGTATAAAAGTCACACTAATGAGGTCCAACGCGGGTGACAATGCATACGCATTGCATGGGTCATGTCCGAGCCGTGCGTACGCTTTGTCATTGAATTCAATGAGGTCTGACGCGGGTGACAATGCGTGCGCATTGCATGGGTCATGTCCGAGCCGTGCGTACGCTTTGTCATTGAATGCAATGAGGTCCGATGCGGGTGACAATGCATACGCATTGCACGGGTCATGTCCGAGCCGTGCGTACGCTTTGTCATTGAATGCAATGAGGTCCGACGCAGGTGACTATCATGCATACGTGTCGGAGACAGGTGTACGCCTTGGCCATTGAATCGTATGGAGACGGGTGCATGCGTATATTCAAAATACGCGTTGTACAGTCAGTTGAACGAGCCGGGCGCACCCATTGGCTCCGGACTGTCATGGAGACGGATGTGAATTCAAAACTTGTGCAAGTTGTGCACTGGAAATTCAGTTGGATGCCTACAACAATGTTGCAATTTCAAGTGTTCCATGAAGGTGAAGATTTGAACGATGTGGAAGGCATGTACAAGTCGTACTTTTAAATGGATTGGCAAGATTCATAGAATGCAACCGTGCTGGACGTATCACTTGGGACACATGGCACAGAGTCTGCCTCTGCAGCACAGATATAAGGCTGGCTGGCCCCCAGGGAGCTCACTTGCCTGCACTACATGCTACTGGGCCACATCCCTGCTACCACTCCTGCTGTCTGTGCATCCTCTGGCTCCTGCTATGGCACGTACTCTGGAGAGGGCCCCAGCCTTCATTGAGGAGGAGAACCAGGCCCTGCTGGACGGGCTCCTGCCAGAGTACAGAAAGCTCTATGGGAAACCAGAGGAGCAGGTGAGTGTGCAGTCCACTGACTTCCTAATTATGCATGTTGTCTGACTAGCAGTACTAGCAGTGTGTACACCAGTGGCAAGCATTCTCACTGACTACTTTCATCCCCCAAAGTGTGTAGGTACATGTAATGAATAGTTCTCCTGCTGCTAAAGTGCATTATTGCAAGCTTAAACTATCCAGGCATTGTTAACATGTCAGATATGCAGGTGATTTTTCCTTCCCCATGGTTGCACTACCTGTGTAATTGATTTCCCTTTGTAATGATGACATGTATATCGAAATGTGTGCTGCACAAATCTGGGGCATGTGTGTTAATGTACTTTTCATTTTGTCCTCCTCACAGGTTGATGCCCACCAGAAGCAGGAGATCTGGCTGACCATCGTCCGGGCTGTTCGTTCTGTGGGGGTCTACAAGCGCCGGATGCGCAACTGCCAAAAGAGGTGGCAGGACCTTCGGGGCTGGACCCGGAGGATAGCTAGAGTCCAGCTCAAGCTGTCACCTCCACGCTTGAGGGGTGGACACCGGACCCTGACTCCCCACATGCTCCGTATCCTGGTGGTGGTCTTCCCGGACCTGGATGGGCAACTAAAGGCCAGACAGCAGCAGGAAGGGGGTGAGTCCATGTCTGATTTGTGCACTATATCTGACATGCAAATAGCAGTCTTTTGTCCTGGTCACACTTCCACATTACATAGGTCTTGTAGACCAAAACTCAGGACCCTCAATTGTGTGATGCACCCTCCTCATCTGTTCCACAGGTGTGGCCCCTCCAGTTTGTTGCTTGTGTCACTAGGGCACTGTGTCCCTGCAGTCAGCTATGCTTCAGGTACTGGTCAGCATCAGTTCCCGTGAATCTGCTGTGTGTTTCATGGGTGGGTCAATTGTTTATACAATGCCTGAGATCTGACACGTGATCTGTGTGTGCCCTTGAGATGTGTACCAATTGCTGGTCTGACTCGCAACATGTGGCTGGGGTATTCCAAACAAACCCATGCAGCAGGGGACTCCAATTTTTGGGCCTCAGGAGTATGTATCTCAAGTATGTCACACTTGCTTAGCCACATGACTACTGTCCATGGCCAAACACTGTTTCACATAGTCCTGGCCAGTCATGCCCCCTCAAGTGCATTTAGAAACACTCTGTAATCCCACTCCTGTGTATGAAATTGCAGGTTGTGCTTAGTGACATGTGCCCTCAGGTGTCTGTCTCTGTGTCATTAGGGTGTGGCTTGTTGTTACGTACAACTGGGGTGTCCATGATTTAGAGGGTCAGCATGACATCTGCGATGTGACTGTGAGAGACAAGACCTGTGTGACATATAGGTGTGTGATCATCCGACAGCGCAGAATGGTGCATGCAACTGTGTCCTTCATGCAGCTGGGTTACATGAATGGCAGACTGTGATGAGTTAATGTACAGGGATTTGTGTTTGCTGAGACTCATATGTATGATTTGCATGATGTGGGGTCTTCTGGGTCCTGGATATGTTGTTTGCATGGGATGGGCAAGTGTGCCGGTCTTCTGTAGAGTTAGCTTTACCACTGAGCTAGGATAGTGAGTCAGTGCATATTGTTGTTGTCTGGATGCCCTGCCCCTGTGAAAGGAGACAGTGTTTAGAGCATCCCAGTGCCATGGCTTTTAACTTGCTATGAGTGAGCCTGCATTGTGTTCAAGTGTGCACCATGCACCCCATTGTGGCATTGCTCATCAGGACATGAGTACATCATAGTGTGTTGCTGGCATGCATCTCAAGCATCAGAAATGAGTCTCTGCCCATCCCTTCATCCGGACACCTGTACTGAGTCAGTAGCAAGAGATGTGCTGTGTGTATAGTGACATACTCCTACATGTTCACTTGCATGTACAACTAATGTGTGGGTGGTGCATGTTGGCACATTGGGGTGTTGGCATCAAACATGCAACGGACATATGTGTGAAAGTCAAGGAGGGATATATGTGCCATGGTTGATGTTGAGAATGACAATTGTCTTATCCTAAACAGTGTTGGCACTTTGAGCTGTGTTCAGCTGATGTTGCCAGGGCTTGCCCTGTGATGTGATGTACTCACTGTGGTGTGTGCAGTCGGTGTAGGTGACTGATGTTGTTCTCTTACTTCCTATTCCTATCCAGATACATCCACGGCCACAGGAGGCGACAGCTCCATGGACCAGGAGGAGCCACAGGGCCTTACAGGGACAGAAGGAGAGGAGTCAGGTGGACCCAGTGGCACGTAGGGCGAGTGGAGCCACACAGAGGAGTTGTCAGCACCATCACCCCCAGCTGAGGGCCACAGCAGCTCTGAGGATGACTCCCTTGTGGAGGCGGGTGTCAGCAGCCACCAAACCCCAGCTAGTGAGGCTGTCCCCGCCCCGGCCACCGCCACCACCACCACCCCCCTCCCATCAGCTCCCATTCCAGAGGTCCCTGTGGGCTCCCGTGTTCGTGAGCATGTCTCCTTTGTGCCAGGCACCACACCCCCTGCCCCTGTGTCCCCTGCTGCCCTGAGTGAGGAGTCTGTGGACTTACTTAGACAGATCCATGTAGGGCAGACATCGATGCTGAAGGTCCTCCATGCACACACAGGTCTGTTGACACAACTGGTGTCATTCATGGTGGGCATTTCCTCGGGCATGTCTGCCCTGCAGAGGACCAATCAGTCCGTGGCCTCCTCCCTGACAGCAGCAGTGTCCCTCCTCCAACAGTCCTGCACCCCTCCTACCCCTGCACCACCCACGATTCCTAGCACCCTACCTGTCCCAAGCACAGATACCACGAAACCAAGGTCTAGACGTGCACACAAGCAAGCGCAGGGGACTGATTCCACACTCACAGGGGCGGTTTTGCAGACACACACACAGTCATCCACAACCACTCCGCAGTCCTCCGAGACCTCTCCCTTCCCTTGCCTCACCTGCAACCCCATACCCCCAGAAGCTCTTCCTCTGTGACCTTGGCCTCTTCCCCACCGACCCTGCAGATCCTGATTACAAGGGGAAGAGGAAGTCCCCACACACAGAAGGGAGTGCCCCTCACACCCGGACACCCTCCCCTAGGCGCAGTCAGACAGAGACCCCCACCCACAAGTCCCCCCAGCACCAGAAGAGCACCACGCAGCTCCAAGGCAAAGTCTCAGTCCTCCATCCCTCAGGCCACCACTCCAGAGGTTCCCCCACCACTCCCTGCCCCAGGTTCCCCTACCCACAGATACACCATACCCAAAATGATAAAGCCATCCCCCCTAGCACTTGCTCCTCCACACCTGGTCAGGCAGATAGTGCCACTGATGTGGGGACCATGTCCCCCCCTGCCCTTCCAATATCACCTGTCCCCCATTCCGCTCCCATGGATGTAGGCACTGCTTTGGAGTCCACGACCACCCCGTCTGACTTGGGCACTGCAGTGGTGAGCCAATCCACTCCATCTGACCTGCCCACTGGAGTTGTGCTGGCACCCCCACCTTCTGACTTGTGCCCCACAGTTGTGACAGGACCCACCACTTCAGTCAGCTCCACTGCAGTTGCAAGTGTCTTGCCTGCATCCCCCACCTCTTCACTGCCTCCTTCTGCTGCGCCCTGATCCTGTCCCTGCGGTGCCTGGCCTGCCCCCATGTATGCCCCTCTGAGGGGATGACCCCAGTCCTTAGCAGTGCAGGCAAGCAACGTGTGACAGTTGTCACTCTAGTTTTCTTTTGTATCCCGCCCATTGGACTCCCCGCTCCCGCCTCCCAGCTGCTCCTCCCTCCGACTTGGCCATTTATGGAGGTCGCCGCACGGTGGTGAGCTGTGGCCTTGTCCCTGCTTGCAGGGCTGGTTGCTCCACACACCGTGCGGCTCCCCCCGTGAGTGCCAGGACCCCTGACCCCTCCGCTGCTGCCTCGCTACAGCCGTGTGCCTGTAGTGCGGTTGCCAGTATCCTTAGCCTGCGCCTTAGCCTGTGCCCCTGTATTTCGTAATTTGTATTTCTTTGTGCCATAGCCTGTGCCCCTGTATTGCCAGTCTGCTGTTCTGTTTTTCGCTGTCCCCGTGTTTTTCCCACCGCTTCACCCCCTCCCCGCTCCCCGCCGCTGCTCCCCTGCGGCCCCGCCCACTTTTCTTTTGTATCCCACCCATTGGACACCCCGCTCCCACCTCCCAGCTGCTCCTCCCTCCCACTTGGCCATTTATGGAGGTCGCCGCACGGTGGTGAGCTGTGGCCTTGCCCCTGCTTGCAGGGCCGGTCGCTCCACACACCGCGCGGCCCCCCCCGTGAGTGGCAGGACCCCTGACCCCTCCGCTGCTGTCTCATTACAGCCGTGTGCCTGTAGTGCTGTTGCCAGTATCCTTAGCCTGCGCCTTAGCCTGTGCCCCTCTATTTCGTAATTTGTATTTCTTTGTGCCATAGCCTGTGCCCCTGTATTGCCAGTCTGCTGTTCTGTTTATCGCCGTCCCCGTGTTTTTCCCGCAGCTTTACCCCCTCCCTGCCGCTGCTCCCCTGCGGCCCCACCCACTTTTCTTTTGTATCCCACCCATTGGACACCCCGCTCCCGCCTCCCAGCTGCTCCTCCCTCCCACTTCGCCATTTATGGAGGTCGCCGCACGGAACCCCTGGCCCTCGTCGTTGCCAGCCCACCCGACGGACCTACAACACCACCACCCTCCACGCACTCAACGCAGGCCGGAACCCTGCCTGCTATCGAGCCACCCCGAAACGCACCCACGGACCCTTCACCTGCCAAACCTGCAAATTCACCTGCCTCCGAACCTGCACCGCACCCGCCAAGCCAAGCACCAGCAATAACCACCTCAAGTGCATTCTGCTCAACACCCGCTCCATCCACAGGCACGCCGTCGAACTCTGGAACCTCCTCGACACAACATCACCAGACGTCGCCTTCCTCACTGAAACCTGGATGAACGCCTCCTCAGCCCCGGACATCGCCATTGCCATCTCGGAGAACTACAAGATCACCCGGAGGGACCGCGTCAACCAAACCGGAGGAGGCATCGCCATCGTCCACAGAAACACCATCCGCATCACAACCAGCTCCGACGACACCCTCGACGACCTCCTCCCATTCCCGGCCAAAGTCATCGAGAAATCCGTCAACAAACAACTCTCCGTCTTCCTCGAGACGAACGGATCACTCGACCCCTCACAGTCCGGCTTCCGAGCAAACCACAGCACCGAGACCACACTCATCGCAGCTACAGACGACATCAGGTCCCTGCTCGACAATGGGGAAACTGCTGCCCTCATTCTCCTGGACCTCTCAGCAGCCTTCGACACCGTATGCCACCGCACCCTGATACAGCGCCTCAGCAACATCGGAATCCAAGGAGCGGCCCTGGAGTGGATCATCTCGTTCCTCGCCGGAATAACCCAGAGAGTCCGCCTCCCCCCGTTCCGATCCACGGCCACCGAAGTCATCTGCGGCGTTCCGCAAGGATCCTCGCTCAGCCCCAACCTCTTCAACGTCTACATGCGCCCTCTCGCAGCCATCGCACGCCAACAAAACCTTAACATCATCTCCTACGCTGACGACACCCAGCTGATCCTCTCCCTCACCAACGACCCCGCCACCACCAGAGCCAACCTCCAGGAAGGGATGAAAGACGTCAGGGAATGGATGCAGCGCAGCCGTCTGAAACTGAACTTAGACAAGACGGAAGTCCTCATCCTGGGACCATCCCCTTCTGCCTGGGATTACTCCTGGTGGCCCCCCGCCCTGGGCACCGCACCCAAGCCAACGGACCACGCACGCAACCTGGGCTTCATCCTGGACTCCTCCCTCACGATGACCAAGCAAGTCAACGCCATCTCGTCATCCTGCTTCAACACCCTGCGCATGCTTCGAAAGATCTTCCGGTGGATTCCCACCGAAACCAGCAAGACGGTCACCCAGGCCCTCGTCACCAGCCGGCTGGACTACGGGAACACCCTCTACGCTGGAACCACAGCCAAACTCCAGAAAAGGCTCCAGCGCATACAAAACGCCTCCGCACGACTCATCCTGGACATCCCTCGTCGCAGCCACATCTCCGCCCATCTGAAAGACCTGCACTGGCTCCCCGTCAGCAAGAGGATCACATTCAGACTCCTCACCCATGCACACAAGGCCCTCCACTACTTGGGCCCAAAATAGCTCAACAGCCGCCTCACATTCTACACACCCACCCGCCAACTCCACTCTGCCAGCCTCGCCCTCGCCTCCGTCCCACAAATTCACAGAGCCACTGCCGGAGGAAGATCCTTCTCCTACCTGGCGGCCAAGATAAGGACCATCTCTCCTTCAGGAAACAACTCAAGACCTGGCTGTTCAAGCAGTAGTGACCCCCTTCCTCCCCCGCCCAGCGCGTTGAGACCCTAGCGGGTGAGTAGCACGCTTTACAAATTGTTTGTTTGTTTGATTGATTGATAGTTCACTCATTGGCATTTGGACATGAACTGGCCATTGGCCTTTTGTCTGAACAGACGTTTAGATTTTTATATACTGAATTTGTCACTCTAGTTCACTCCTTGCCATTTGGACATGGACTGGCCATTGGCCTTTTGTCTGAAAAGACGTTTAGATTTTTATATACTGAATTTGTCACTCTAGTTCACTCCTTGGCATTTGGACATGGACTGGCCATTGGCCTTTTGTTAGAACAGACGTTTAACTTTTAATATGCTGAATAAAGCTTTTTTCTTTATCCCTGTGAACTTGATTTAGCTGTACATTATGTTGATGTTGTTTTACATGCCCTTGCACCTGCAATGCTTGGTTTCCAATGTTGAATACTGATGTGTTGATGTGAGGTACTCCATGTGGTCCAAGAGATATGTATCCTATTCTGGTGGGTATCCATGTCATCCTTTGCAGCTACTTGTGTGCAGCCATGGTCCGTGGAGGGAGTTCCGTGGGGCAGAAAGGTGGGGCGGGGAAGGGGCAGCGTGGGGGGTACTAAAAACTGGAATATGGATAATTGGAGGTAAGTAAACAATGGATGAGGGGCCATGCTGAGTGATTTGTGTTTGTGTATGTGTGATGTACTTTTGTGGAACAGGACCCATGTCAGGGTTTCCCAGTTTGTATGACATCTGCCTTTGTCATCACAGTGGAGGTGTCATGCATGCTTGTCACCCCAATGTCTGGTCCCTGGGGGTAGTGCTGTTGTGTGTCAGTCTCTTGCTGTGTTAGTTGGTGTTCATTCCAGCCTGTGCCACATGTGTCTGTTGTGCTCCCTCTCATCTCCCAATGCCTGATTGCCCACTGAGGGTGTCCCAATGATGGTTTACTTTTGTGTGGCACTGTGTCCACATCTGTGTCACTGTGGTTCTGCCCCCCTCATGTGTTGTGTAGTTGCCTGGGGATACTGTGACACACACACACACACACACATGCTGTGTCAGATGTGCAGTGTGAGTTTGCCTGTGTGCATTGTTATTGCTGTTGTGGGCCTTTGTCTGGATGCTGTTTCTGTGATTTTGCATGCGGTCCCTGTGAGTCATGTCACATTGTTGTGCACATTGATCCTTGTTGTTAGGTGCCATTGCTGGCATGGAATGTGGGCTTGGGATCTGACACCTACAGTCTACACATGTTGTTTTGATTAGTATACCTATTTTCGAGATGTGTGTATGCTTGGTGATGGTCACTTCTGTTGTTGTTTCATTGTACGATGTATGCATTGTCAGCCCCCATGTGTGGTGCTTGTCTGCACTTTTCCGAGAGTGTGTTATGTTTTCACAGCACTGTTGGCCTCACCACATCTCTGTGTGTATGGGACACAACCACTCGTTTGCCCCAGAAGCGTTTGATGTGTTGGGAACAGGGATCATACATGCTGTTTGTTATTTGCAGCTTTGACCATGATGACGCTTACCTTTTGGTCACTGTGATGAGGGGGGTTTAGTCCCCATCACCACAATGCTCAACATCTGCTGCATTTTGGAAGCCACCACTTAACTTCTGTTCTACACAGTGAGGGGTGTTCTTTTTACATTGCACAGTGCTATGGTGATGCTTGCCTTGTGTATGTCACACTCACGTGTTGGTCACACATGTGCTGTTACTTACATTGTATGCTCGTAGCCATAATCACTGTTGTGGGCATTTGTCACAGACTACACACTGTTGACATGATGTTAGGGAGGATGTATTTTGTGGACATACCTGATGTTGGAGTATGCTGGATGTGTTGCGCACCACCCATCCTATGGGTGGGGGTGGCAGGGGTGATGGGCGACAGGTCCCCTGTGAGTGGAGGTGGCAGGGGTGATGGGCAACAGGTCCCCTAAGGGTGGGGGTGGCTGTAGTGATGGGCAACATAAGCCCTAGGGGTGGGGTGGCAGGGGTGATGGGCAACATCAGCCATATGGGTGGGGGTGGCAGGGGTGATGGGCAACAGGTCCCCTGTGAGGGGGGGTGGCAGGGCTGATGGGCAACAGGTCCCCTATGAGTGGGGGTGACAGGGGTGATGGGCAACATAGTCCCTATAGGTGGGGGTGTCAGGAGTGATGGGCAACATCAGCCCTATGGGTGGGGGTGGCAGGGGTGATGGGCAACATAAGCCCTATGGGTGGGGGTGGCAGGGGTGATGGGCAACATAGTCCCTATGGGTGGGGGTGGCAGGAGTGATGGACAACATCAGCCCTATGTGTGGGGGTGGCAGAGGTGATGGGCAACATAGTCCCTATTAGTGGGGGTGGCAGGAGTGATGGGCAACAACAGCCATATGGGTGGGGGTGGCTGTAGTGATGGGCCACATCAGCCCTATGGGTGGGGGTGGCAGGGGTGATGGGCAACATCAGCCATATGGGTGGGGGTGGCAGGGGTGATGGGCAACAGGTCCCCTGTGAGTGGGGGTGGCAGAGGTGGTGGGCAACATAAGCCCTATGGGTGGGGGTGGCAGGGGTGATGGGCAACATGTCCCCTGTGAGTGGGGGTGGCAGTAGTGATAGGCAACATGAGCCCTATGGGTGGGGGTGTTAGTGGTGCTGGCCATGCAACCCCTATGGTGGGCTGTTGTTATGGGCCAGGATGTGGATCCCCTGTGTGTGTGTGCCATTTTGCGGGTACGTGTCGTTTGTTTATGTGGTAGCTGTCTGACTTACCGCTTGTGCCGTCGGCGTCGGTTCCTGATCCGATCATAGATGTAGAGTACTGGTATGACCTGCACGATGGGATTCATGATGTGTTCATGTCGTACACGCTGCTTGTTGCTACGTCTCGTACCCGCTGCAAGCTGGTCTGTCTCGTAGCCGTGGATTGAGTTGTGGCACGAGTCGTAGCTGATATGCTTGTTTTCCGGATGCTGTGATGTGCCGTACGTGACGACCCGTCCAGCGTGTAGGAAGTACGCATCGTACTTGTCATGCTGGAAACTGCTATGGATACTGCTTCGGGGAGACTCGGTTCGGCGTTAGGAGTTACGGCTCGGACGGTGAATGGGGCTTGATTCACAGCCTACGTGTCGGTCGTGTTTTTGGCAGTTATGCGCATCGTACTTACTCTACAGGATGGACCAGCTCCGGGTACGTGTCGGGCGCACGGTAAGGCTACGGATAGCTGACCGGCTATCGGAATCGGCCCCTCAGTCGGGAAGCTTTCCAAACCGCATCAGAATCGGTCCCATAATCTGTTCTTCTAAAACAAGCAAAGATGAGCAAAAAAATCATTTATGGTAACTTTCATTTTTTTCACACAAAAGTTTTTCGAGGAAAAACATTATCTCTCTGTATTTTTCTAAATATTCTGAGCCTTAGCAATTAATAATAATTTGAAATACATTAAAACTGATTCTAGTATCTTTTTTGCAACAAATTACTAACTGCTTCTAGCTGTTTTTAATTTTGCACTAGATTCTGCTTTAATTTAGCATTTCTGCAACCATACTATCTCTTTCATTTGAAAAAGCAATACAACATGAATTTAGGTGGTTTGTGGAAAGGATGATGACGGGACCATGGAATATAAAGAATACAGATATTGCAAGTCACCTCTGAAAGCAATGACCTTTTAAAGTAACTTGTCTGTCAGTCAATCCACAGTCTTTCAGGGAGCAACTCTGTGACTTGCAAAATTATTCTAATGCATGGCAGAGGGTACTTTATCCTATATATTGTTCAAATTAAATCATCTGTTGTTTATCTGAATAAGGAGAAGCAATTAATAAATTAGTGGATCTATAAATATGTATATTAAAGCAAGAGTGAATCAATTGAAATAAAGTGAAATTAGATTCTCAGGACTATCAACTTTATTGTTAGAATACAAATTCTATTAAAATTGGTTACATCTAAGAAATTACAATCCATTTTGAAAACAGATACCTGGACCACACTATGCATGCTGCAACCACTATCCCCTTTAATGGGATTATTTACCCAACACTATGGTGGTAACAGGTCATGCTGCAGTTTGATGGAGATATATGAGTTAATGCGGGAATTGATTAGAAAAGTAAATTGTGCAACAGACGCACAATATAGATTATAGCCATGCCTTTGGCATCTCAAGACACAAAATATAAGGAAATATTTCTGAACTGAACTTGATTCAAAATTTTCATTACATATTTTAGGGAATGTCAAGTTTCAAGGATGACGTAAGATCCACGTGAACTTCAGTAATGTTTTGCTGATTGATGAAAAACTGGGGTTTCCTTGGTGGGGCTGCCTGAGTAGATGTGCCTGACCACACAGTCCAAGGCAGTCCATGAGGGTGGTCATGAGAACCTCGAAGAATGGAGTGAGTTCCAGCCAAGAACAGGAAGAACAAAGGGCACAAGAAAGTCACTCCTGAAACTCCCACAGTCCAGGATGAGACTGACCCCGAGGGGGACGCCTCAGTACTTACAGAGAAGGATGTAGCTGAATTGGGGAACCTCCTTGAGCTGTCCAACTGGCAGCAGGAAAGAGGTCCCACCCGGGAGGAGTTCTTCAAGGTGCAGAAGGAGTGTCCTACTCTTGTGGGTCTTCTGCCGCAGGCTTAGACCCCAGCAGCTGGTGACACCACTGGCAAGCACCTGATTTAATGGAGAATTGTCTCCTGTATAGTGAGCCTAAGGCTCCTGAGGCTGGTGCAACACATGTGTTGGTGGTACCCCATTGCTTCAGGGTCTTCCTACTGAGTCTGGCACATGGTGTGCCACTGGCAGATCATTTGGGGCAAGAAAAGACCTTTGACAGGCCTGTCACCCAGTTCTATTGGCCTCAAATGAGGAAGGCCTCCGATGCATTCTGTAGAATGTAATACAATATTTGAGACCAAAATAACAAAAAACACAATTCATACAACTGGAGATATGCAATTTTAAAGATGTATGCAAAAAGAGTGCTAAAAAGCACAGAGCAACAACTGTGGTTATCTGTTTGTGCAGGACTTAGAAAAAAGTCACAAGTTCATCTAACTGCGATGAAGCATGATTCAGATACAGAGACAAAGTTAGGCCCATTGAACAACACACCTTATATCCTGGTGAGTGGCGTGCATTACTTTCAGAGGCTTTGCGTTGCATTGCATGGGCTCTGATGAAGCTGGTAGCTGTGTGTAAGGCTTTATGGGGTTTTGCATCATCTGCAATAATTCTGATGAGGCTGGCAGCTGTGCTGCGAGGCTTTGTATAACTTCAAATCACTTTGTAGTGGTTCTGATGGGGGACACTGATGGGCTGGCAGAGCACCTTTATCCCCACTTCTAGGGGTCCTGGACTGGCAATGCGCCACTTGGGGGTTTAGTTTTCATAGCGGGCAGAATCCAGGTACAGGGTTCAAGATGGTTAGAACCTTTTCTTTTGCTGAAGTTTTAATCAGGAGGCCGGCCAACTAGTTCTAGTAGTCATTCTGATGGTCCTGGGTTCAAGGTACAGGTTCAGACGTTCTTACCAAGGCTGCACGGCAGCAGACTAGCAAGGCTGTAGGACAGCAGACCTTCTTTCAGCAGAGAAGCACAGAAGTCCTTCTTCTGAGTCTTCCACAGATCAAGATGTCTACTTGTGAGTGGATCTGAGGTTCCTATTTTTATACTTGGTGCCAGCTTTGAAGTTTGAGTGGCTTCTAGAGTCCCCCCCACAGAGATGAATGGGATTTCCTACCTCCATGCCTTGGCCCCAGCTTTTCTGGGGGCACAAAAGACTAGTGTGAAAGTCTTTGTGAGTGTGCTGAGGTGGAGCCTTTGTGATGTGCAAGTGTTGTAGGTGATAGATTCCCCTCCATATAAAGTCAGAGATGACTCATCCTGCCAACACCTAGTCCCCCATTTGTGATATCATCTGGGTGCAATTCTCAAAGACCAACTGCCTGCTACACCTAGTAATGTGACCCAGGATACAAGCTGCAAGCAACAAATGGTTAGGACAAGAAAATGCCTGCTTTCTAAAAGTGGTATTTTCTGAATTGTGACCTAAAATCCAACTTTAACATGAAAGAGGGGTTTAAATTACAATTCTTTAGACAATCCTACTTGCTCCCAACTTAAAATTATCATTTATTAAATGTAATAAGGCATCCTATGTTGTCCTAGGGTTGATATATGCCTCTTTTAAACAAATATAAGAGATTTTCATTACCTTAACATGTAAAAGTTAAAAGTACATGTCCAACCTTCTAAATATTAATGCACCCTGCCCTCTGGGATGTGGATGGCCTTCCCTTGGGGTCACTTTATTTTAAAAAAGGGGTAGGCCTGCCAAATGTGTTATTTTGCAATGTTGAAATGGCAGTTTAAAACTGCACAAAAAGGCTGCAATGGCAGACCTGATACATGTTTAAAAGGTGATTTAAAAGTGTGGCGCAATGGGTAGTGCAAGCCTACCAGTAGCATTTAATTTACAGGATACATGTAGGACCACTTTACGAGGGGCTTGCAACTAAATAAAATGTGGCAATTGGCTGTAAACTGATTTTGCCATGTTTAAGAGAGAGAGCAGAAGCACATTAGCACTGGTTAGCAGTAGTAAAGTGTGCAGAGTCCTACAGCAAGTAAAAATGAAGTCAACATAAACAGTAGGATTGAAAGCAAACAGTTGGAGAAAAACACTGGCAAGGGCATCAGTTTCACCATTTTTCCCTTCCAACTGAAAGCAGAGAGAACAGCAGCGAGAACTATCCATCCTTGAGGCAGGAGAACCTAGAAAATCCATCAGCATTAGCATCATCAGTTCCAGGGCGATGCTCCACCATAAAGTTCCTTCTCTGTAGGGAGATGGACCACCTGAACAGTTTAAGATTCTCACCCCTCACCTGCATTAGCCATCTGAGTCTGTGTTCCTTCTGAACCCAGAAGTGAGCCCAAACAGGTATGGTGTCAACTTCTCCAGTGCCCAAACCACAGCAAATGCTTCCCTTATATAATGCACTATATTTTTGTTCCCTGGAAAGTAACTTCCTGCTGGGTGACCTAGGCCCTCTTCATTTAACTGTGAGACCACAGCCTCTATGCCATGCTCTGAGGCATCTTTCTGCATGATGAACTCTTGGGAGAAGTCTGGGTCCTTAAGCATCGGTGTCATGTACCTGTCCTTCTTAAGGGTGACAAAAGAGTTCTGCTACACCTCCGTCCAGAACATCTGATTGGATTGCTTCTTAGAAATCATCTCTGTTAAGGGAGAAACAATGGTGCCTTACCTCTTGACAAATCAGTAGTACCGGTGAGGCCTAGGTAGGCCCTCAACTATGTCCAGGCCCTGGGGAGTTCCTTAGCCAGAATGGTGTGAATTGTGACATAGAGAGGCTGTACCTTGCCCCCTCCATCTTAGTGACCCAAGTAGACAACTAAACCATGCCCTATCTGGCACTTACTGGCTTTGACGGTGAGGCCTGCTCTCTGCAGAGTCTGAATCTGTTCACTGTGGAGGCATAGGTGATTCTCCCAGCTGAAACTGAAGACTGCAACTTCATCTAGGCAAGCAGCATATAAGTTCTCCATTGCAGCCTGGACCTGACTGGCCAACCTTTGGCAGGTGGCAGAGGTGTTCCTCAAACCGAAGGTTATTACCCGAAACTGGAAGTGGCCTTTTGGGGTAGAGAACACAGACCTCTCTTTTTTCCCCTCAATTAAAGCAATCTGTCAGTACTCAGATGTCAGATCAAATATGCTGAGGAACTTAGCAGCCCTCAAGTGATCAATGAGCTCATCAGTTGAGGGAATGATGTGAGCGTTAGTCCAAGTGGCTGAATTGAGTCTCCGGTAATCCACACATAACCTAAGTTCAGGTATTGTTACCTGGAGGGGCAGCCTGGGCTGGACCAAGGGTTACTTGAAGGCTCAATTACCTCTAGCTCCAGCATTTTAAAGTCCTCCTTTTTTTCTGGCTCTTACTTTGTCAGATAGTGTGTAGATCTTATTCTTCAGAGGCATACTGTCCCCAGTGTCATTATCATGAGTACACCAATTAGTGAGCTCTGGGTTTAGGAAGAAAAGATACGCAAACTGCACTAACAATTGACAACAGTCCCTCCGTTGCTCCAGTGTTAGGGTAGGAGAGTGGCTGCTACCATCCAATGACACGTCCTTCTTCTTAGACGAAAGGAGGTCGGGGAGAGGTTTACTCTCGTCCTCCACTTTATCAACCATCACCATGATGATGGTAATTTTGAAACTTTCAAATTGGGGTTTGTGGCGATGAACATGCAGGACTCGAGGAATCTTGAGGTCCTCCAGGTAGGTCACATCCCACAGGCGCTCCTTCACCTCATTGGGACCAGAGCATTGGTCTTGCAATAATAATAATAATAACAATAAAAGGTAAATTTATGGATCCCCTGGTTACACCACACTGGTGTGTCCCTGTGTTGAAACCCATGAGCAAGATGCACAGGCCTAGCAGAAGTGACATAAAAGGCCCAAGGGCAATTATACAGAGCTGAAGAGCCAGGTTTTAAAAACTTCCTAAACTGACTCTCAGAAGGTTCAGCTCCTAACAGTGCCAGAAGGAAATTCCAAACCCTGGCCGCGAGAAAGGAAAATGAGCTTGCCCCTAATCTGGCCCTCAAGATCTTGGGGATTTGCACAAGATTGGCCTTAGAGGAACTTAGGTGGTGTTGTGGGAAATAGGGTTGTATCAGGGGGCATAGGTATTTGGGACCTTTCAAAGTTAATATCTCACGGCAAAAACAAAAAGCCTAGGAGCAGATTCTGTTTTCCAATGAGAGCCTGTGAAGGGAGGATAAAGCAGCTTTAGCAGAAGCCCTTCTGAGGAGATTGAGGACCAGGTTGGCCACCCCATTTTGCACTCTTTGGGGCTTTTTTAAGCTTCCCTTAGTAGCTCCCAAGTAGAGCTACCAAGTAGAATACATTACAGTAGTCTAACTGTAGGGCCCTGGGCTCCATCTTCTACACATTTTTATCTGGTTGAAACTAGACCAGATTGTCCTTCTGGTCACACAGGAGATTCACAACCGCCGGGCTGACTTCCAAAGTCTCTTTGGCCTTCTTCCAGAAGAGCGTCATATGGGTGCAGAGGGTCAGTGTCTAGCAGACAATATCCAGATGGGTTTTCGTGGGAGGTTGCTCCCAACCCTTCTTTTCCAGGCTGAGATGCCATACAGAAATTTAAAGCAGCTAAACACCACCCCCTTCAGCGGTACCTCCCTGTAAGCAAACAACAAGGATGGCAAGGGAAAATCTGCCTTCCACCTCAAGGCCTTTGACAGACCCATTATCATGCATTTCAGGGTCTTATTGAATCTTTCCACAAGCCCATTGGTCTGGGCATGATAGGGCATAGAGAACTTGCATGTTACTCCACACTCAGCCCACATGGATTTCATGTATGCTGGCATGAAGTTGGTACACCAGACAGAGACTATCTCCTTGGAGAACCCTCAATGGAAATAAATCCCCATCAGTGCCCTGGCCACTGAGGGTAGAGTCACTGTCCTCAGAGGTATCTCCCCCAGGTACAGGGTGCCATGGTCCACCAAGACCAGGATGAACCTCTTCCCTAAGGAGGCCTAGGAAGCCAGAGGTCCAAAAATGTTGATGTCCACCCTTTCAAAGGGTGTGCCAATGAGTGGAGGGGGAACTAGGAGAGCACTGTGCTTTCATTCTGACTTCCCACTGGCTTGACAGGTGGGAAATGACCTGCAGAGTTCATTCGAGGCGACCTTAATCCAGGGTCAATAAAAGTGGATGATGAGTCTGCCAAAGTTCTTGTCTTGCTCTAGATGACCTGCCAGGCGAAAATCTTGAGCCAGCTCAAGTAGGAAGCTTCTGTAAAACTGGGGGACCACTAACAAAGAGGTTGTACCAGGCGCAGGAATCTTAGGCTGACTGAACAGGAGACCATTCTCCCAGTAAATCAAGTGATTATCAGAGGTGTCACCAGCTGCCTGGGCCTTGGCCTGCCTCTGTAGGGATTCCTTCTGCGCTCTGCAGAACTCATTACTGGTGTGTCCTCCTTCCATCTACCAATTTGTCTGGTCAGTTAGGTTTCCCAGGGCGGCAATGTCCTCCCTTGTAGGTTCGGGGGCTGTACCCTAAGGCTCACCATCCTCCTGGACCATGCGAGTTTCAGGGGCAAGTTTCCCAATCCCTTTACCCTGCCTCTATTATTGGGAACCTGGGCCGTTTTTGCAGGCTCCAGGTCCTCATGACTAGCTTATCAGGAGGCCATTGATCGTATGGTTAGGCATACCCACTAAGGCTACCTCAACATCTCCAAGTGCAACCAGAGTTTTACCTCTTTCCAGATGGTGTGCCCCATATCATTACCGAGCAGACAATCCAAAGGCATGCAATGGCACAGTGAGCACAAGACCAACTTCTGGGCATACCTTTGCCATGTAGGGAGGTACAGCAAACACACCAAAGGTCTAAACACTGGCTTTCGCTTTGGGTAGCATGCAAGTCCATCGTTCTTTTTCCCCGACATGCCACCTCCGTTTGAACCCAGTCATATGCCATCGCCTTTTATGAGTTTTTAGGATAAATTGCTTGCCAAATAAGGACATGTAAACGTAAAGGAACCACAAACCGAGCCTATTGCTTTGCTGTAGTAGGACACATCTGAATAAGGCGTGGGTTAATTTTTCAGAGTGGTTTCAGCCATAAGTAGGAAAGGCTAGCCCCATTTTGTTGGATTACTGAGATGCCATTTTGCTTATAAGAAATATCCTGTGACTAGTGGAACATGTAGACATTACCATAATGGATTTCAGCACATCCATTAGGTAGCTAATTATACAGGAAGGTTTTAATTGCTTAAGAGATATGTTTGAAACAGCAGAAGCAAGCCCCCATTTCATAGTTTGTTAGACCCCTAAAGTTGTCTCTGAAAATGGTGATGTTGGTTCCTCCATATTTACCGTAATGAGCTCCTTTGAGATTTAGGATGCAGTTTCCTATGGAGAACAGGCACAAACTCTACAAACATATTCGGTTCGGAGATTATTATAGCGGATTTTTTGGTTACACGGGGGAGGAAACATACCCAGGGTCAGCCATCTTGTTTCTGCTGGGAACGTATCATGGTCATAGTTCTCAAAGCCAAGACCCTAATCTTGAACGAAAGACAAAAAACATTTTCCACCAGTCTGTTATATTTATGATTAACAAGTGAATAGCAGCACTCCTCGCCTGCTCCGCAATAAAATGTCAGATGCCCTCAGAGGAATTTAAAATAATTGGGATGAGGCTAAAAAGTATGTTTTTCAGATTTCTTGTCATTAATTAATACTTTTTCTGCTACAGAGTCTGGGCCTTGGAGAATGACATTTTACTCAAGAAATAGCTTTATTTATTTGCATTTTGATAATAAATCTCTAAATGATTGAAATGTAAATGCTGCTGCGGGGCTAATATTAGCACCTTTACTAAGCCTTGCATGAAGTGTGCCTTGATAAAATTGATATCCAATGAAAAACGCATACCATTCACCACTGTCATTTGAAGGTGATCATTTACAGAGACATTATTTCAATCAAAACATACAATACGTGTATTATTCCACAAATAGATACAATTTGCATTAGAAGACGACTGACTGCCTATACTATTGATTACAGACTTTGATGTGAGCGCACTAGATTAGATTGCTCATACTGTTATCAATAGAACGTGTGTACTAATTCGAAAGAAACATATATCATTTGTGACTGAGCACCTGCTTCATAAGTATCGTCAATATAAACAACAGAACAAATAATATATAATTCCCGTCCATGAAGGAGCGCCGAGCCTCGACCTTTTGAGCATTGGTTTTATTGTGAAGAACCAGTCTGTGTCAAGGTTATGGTAAGGATCACTGGACTGATGTGATTCTGCAGCCACGATCTTTTCCACACAATTATGGATTTGCAGCATATGCCACATAATCCATGATCTGCTGCATAATATGCAGATTTTAGCCCAAAGTTTATTTCAGCTTAAAAGGATCAAAAGTTAATTTAAGATGCAGTGACGTGTTGCCGCACAATGGAAGTCCTTTTACCAAGGTTGACTAGTCACCTTTTTATTGCTTATGGCTGTATATCGATGCTAAACTGGTAGTAATAAGGTAAAAGCTTTGCTCAGACAATGTTAACATGTGTACAAACAGCAAAATAAAGAAATAATACCATCACAAAACGTTCCATATTATGCCACATAATTTGCCTCCTGTTGCTGTAAAATTAGTCAACCCGGCAGCATAATTTGGTCCTTCCCTGTTGTTTAAATTCAGTGGCTCCGGTTTTTGGTCCTTACAGCTTGTCTAAGAGCAGAACCTGATTTGGAGGCGATGGGGAAGTTCTAGGGCATCAGCTGATGATGCACTAAGATTTCCGCTTTCTAAGGTAAGGTAAGAGTGTGTATTTAACGGTAAAACTAGCCTTGACACATGCAACTTCTCCTGGTGTGTCACATTTGAGTGATGTTCATTGAGCTTAGGAAAAGCTACACTGATTTTCTCTTTGCCTGTTCCTGGTACATTTTACATTGTGGGCTATAGCAGGGAATGGGGGCATATCTCTTCCACACCACATAATTAGGGCTCCCGGTTTTATGGTATTATTTTTAGAACATTTCCGTCTATATTTATCCATATTTATTTTTTGGCCATCTTTTTGGTATTTATCCATATTTATTTTGTGCTTTGAGGATAAATGGAGCTGCAAAATGGTATATTTCCACTTTTATTTAAGTCTTGAATGTGCACTCATGCATGGATGCCTATTACAATTAAGCAAATTAAGCAGCCAGGTATAACAAAATACTACACTCACAGGTACATATTAGCATTATACTACAAATGTATGCTAACATATGATTGTTTTGAAGGAAATCTCATCCGTGTTTTTTTAACTCTCCATGCTATCTTCTCAGTGGTTGCCTGGAAATCTGAAAGACAGCAGGGAGAGTCTCTCACAACAAGCACCATTTTCAGTATTTTTCAGCTTTTTAAAATAAATACAGACAGGAAACACATTGTTTTCTGTCTGTATTTAGTTGTAAAATTAGTAAAAACGGAAAACCGGAAGCCTTACACATAATGCTTGATTTATGCCGCATCCATTTGTTTGACACGATGAAGCAGTATGTTGAATTCTAGTTATGCGACGGACTCGCTCTGTGACATTTCCTAATCGCTTTTCTGCTAAACTTCGTTTTGTAGCTGTAGTGTTAAACTGCTCAAAAATATTTTGGTGTCTGAACCTCTGTAAAAGTGTTGAAATAGAGCATGAAGCAGTAGGTTATCTCTCTGTAAAACAACATTCCTTTGCTTGTGTCATTGCCTGCCCTGCCTCTGTGGCCCGTGAAACTGCAGCTGATTTTAAGAGACTCCAAGAGAAGGTTAATGTAGAGGGTTCGCGTGACAAGAGCCCACGACCTTCATACAGAAACATCAGCAGCAATGACGTAACGCAAAATGATGCCCCCCCTCACCCCCCGAAATGCAGAACGTGATGAGAGGCACCTGAGCCTCCCATATCTCACAGATATTCATTGGTCTTGGGCTGAAATGGGGGCTAAAGGGTGGGGGACTCCAATGAGGTTGGGGGCCCCCTTGCCCAGCAGGGATTCAATGGCCTGCCTTAAATATCTTTTCTACAGCACCAGGGATGCGGCTGCCTGTGGAGTGGGAGAGGATGCACATGTGGGCTGTCTGTAGGCAATCAGTACCTCTGACAGATTGGGTTTGGTGCATTATTTAGGGAGATTGTAGGTAAGGCCATTCGGGTGTGCTTCAAAATCTATAATAACCCTGTACAACTGGTTTTGTTGTGTTGTGTGTTCTGTAGGAAAACTGTAAGTCTGGCTACAGGTGTGAAATGTATTTCTTAGAGGTATTCTACTTCTGTCTCAGTGGTGCCGTATTTTCTGTAAGGGCACTGTAAGTCTGGGTTCAGCTGTGTTATGTATTCCATAGTGACACTGTATCTCTGGCTAAAAGCATGTAATGTATTCTGTGGGGAAACTGGGAGTCTTGCTCTGGAGTGGTGTGCATTTTAACCCCTTGTGTGACACGCCCTTTCCCCGCCCTGTGCCGGCCGTTACATTAGCGGGCGGTGTTTATGACGAGCTGGACTCGTCATGGGCACAGCGCAACCGCGGCCCATGACGAGTCCAGCTCGTCATGGGCACACAAGGGGTTAAAGGTACACTGTTAAGGCCTGATTATGACTTTGGTGGTCATCCAGCAGGACTGCCATGGTGGCGGTCCGATGAAGGCAACATGCCTGCAGCATCTCGCCCGCACAATTCCAATTTTGTAGTTGGGCTTGTGGGGCCACGGCGGAAGTCCCGCAGCAGCAGCATGCTTTGGCTGAGGATTACAGCCAGCAGTCAGGCAGCTGATGTAAGACTGCTGCCACATCGCGTGCACTGTGTGGCTTGCACCATATTGTACCTAATTGGCATCAGGGGAAAGCCGCAAGGCCCTTCTCCCCTTTTAAAAATTAAATATGAATAAAGGCCTAGCCCAGGTGATGGGGTCCCAGGTGCCAAATCAGCCACAGGAAGGGGGCCGCATGCATGGTTCCCCTGCTGTTTCATTTAATAAAAAAGCTGAAAGAATGGTTCAGGCCCTAAAAGAAAAAATTCCAAAGCAAACCCACGCAGCTGGATTGCTGAAAGGTGGACAGAGACCACGCCCCCTTTCTCTACTACTCTGCAAACACGCCGACTCGTGCGCTCAAAGTTAGGGGATGAAGTACCCTTCGCTGCTGAGGGTCCTTAGGGGCCAACTAGCCCACCTGTTACTTCCAGTAAGCCCACACAGTGGGATTGCTGAGAGGTGGTCGCAGGCCATGTCCCTTTCTCAACCACTCTGCAAATGTGACTCTCAGTGCACTGCTGGTGGGGGGAGGAGGTACCCTTGCCTCCTGAGGGCCTCAAGATTAAAGTGGACATAATCCCTCAAGTAGCAGTGCACCAGGTGGTGCATTTGCAGAGTGGTGGGAAACAGGGCATGGTCTCTGTCCACCTTTCAGCAATCCAACTGTCTGGGGCATACTGAAGGTAACAAGAGGGCTAGTTGGCCCCTAAGGATCCTCAAGAGCCAAGGGGAGTTAATCCCCCAAATAGGAGGTGCATTTGCAGAGTGGAGGAGAAAGAGGGCGTGGCCACCAAAAACCTCTCAGCAAACCAGTGTGTGGGACTTCCTGGAGATAACAAGAGGGATTGTTGCCCCCCAAGGACCCTCAATAGCCAAGGGGACTTCATCCCCCTACTAGTAGAGCATCAGGAGGTGTATTTTCAGAGTGGTGGAGAAAGGGGGCTTGGCCTGCTATCAGATCTCAGCAATCCTGTTATGGGACTTACTGCAGGTAATAGGATGGGTAGTTGGCCCCCAAGGACGTCCTTGGGGACCTACTACCCTCCTGTTACCTCCAGTAAGTCCCACACAGCACGATTGCTAAGAAGTTGTCAGAGGCCACACCCCCTTTCTCCACCACTCTTCAAATGTGCTTCCCGGCACACTACTAGTTGGGGGATAAAGTTCCCCTGGCTCAAGAGGGACCTTCAAGGCCAATAAGCCCTCCTGGTACCTCCTGTAAGTCCTACACAGTGGAATTCCTGAGAGCTGGTCGGACACCCAGCCCCCTTTTTCCACCACTCTGCAAACATTACTGCTAGTTAAAAAACCTTAGACATTCACTAAAAAAAACAAAGGTTACAGGGACGTTTATAGTTAGGAATTAGCATTTAAAAAAACTTTGAAATTCACTAAAAAATAGAAAGGTTACAGGGACATTATAGTTCGGCTCACATTTTACTCATACAAAACCTGAGAAATTCAGCAGTTATAGTTACCTGAGTTAACTATAACTCATGCCCATGCAGTGCACTGCTCTTGACCTCACGTATTACATCACTCATTACATAGTCAGTGACATCACTGATGACATCACTGATGACATCTCAAATGACATCATCCAGTGACTGTTTTTAAAATGTTTATGTGTGTTAAATATATTTACTAAGGTGCATTGGTGAATCAGTGGGTGTATGAGTGTCTGTATGGATGACTCAGTGGGTGCATGACTGACTGTATAAGTGAGTGATTAGGTGTCTCAATCAATGTATAGGTGAGTGATTGGTTGTGTAAATGAGTGTATCTGTATGTCAGTTGATGTCTAAGTGAGTGTACGAGTGTGCTAGTTGGTATATGGATGGCTATATGGGTGATTGATTGGTTGTCTGACTAGCTCTATGGTTGTCTGGGTGTCTGTGTGTGCGGGTGAGGAAGTGTGTGACTGCCTGTATGGATGAGTCAGTTGCTGTATGGGAGACTGTGTGCATGTCTGAGAAGCTGTATGGATGAGTGAGTGTCTGTATGGCTGTGTCAGTGATTGAGTACATGTGTCAGTATGGATGTTAACTGGATATGTGAAAGGCAGTATAAGTGAGTGATGGGGTACATGGGTGACTGTATGCATGAGTGAGTGAATTTGAGAGTGGCTATATGGATGAGTGTGTGCTTCTGTCACTAACTGTATAGGTGAGTGAGTATGTGCTACTATTTGTATGAGTAAGTAAGTGGGTGAGCGAGTGGATGTGTGAAGATCTATAAATCAGTGAGAGGGTGTGTAAGTACTGGTATGGCAATGTGAATGGATTTGTGAATGGATGTATAAAAGATTCTATAGGGATGTGAGTGAGTGTGTCAGAGATGCTGTGGATGATGTCATCACTGATGTCAAGAGTAATGTCATTTGAGATGTCATCAGTGATGTCACTGACCATGTCATGAGTGATATTATATGTGAGGCAATTAGCAATGCATTGTGGGGGCAGGAGTTATAGTTAACTCAGGTAACTATAACAGCTGAACTCCTTCAGTTTTGTATGAGTACAATCTGACCCTAACTATAACGTCCCTGTAACCTTTGATTATCTAAGTGAAAAAATATCTATCTATCTATCTATCTATCTATCTATCTATCTATCTATCTATCTATCTATCTATCTATCTATCTATCTATCTATCTATCTATCTATCTATCTATCTATCTATCTATCTATCTATCTATCTATCTATCTATCTATCTATCTATCTATCTATCTATTTATTTATCTATCGTGAACAACGCTGCGTTTGGCAGCCGGAACACGTGGCTGTTTTATCGCTCTGCGTTGAAACAATAAAACAGCAGTGATACAGTCACAGGAGTGCCGGAGTCTTCTTTCCAGTAAATTAAAGGTGTAACTGTTTATATATATATATGGTCCCTGTAGTGGTCACAAGTTGAACATCCCTCATCGACTAGCTGGGCAGAGTTTTTGGCATGTAGCAACCTCACAAATGACATCAAGTGCTTCTCTGCCTAAGCCAGAAATGCTTGTTTATTTATAACAGAAAAAATCTCTGCCTTGGGCCAAGATTGTAGTCAGGCCGCCATTGTTCATATGCTATAGATAGCAGTGTCACCACATAGACAAAAACAATCACATTTATACAATGTATCTATAGACGTGATATTCAAGGTATTACAAAAGTGTTCTTGCAAAGTTGATTTTTTGAGCAAGTATAGATTCATGGAAACTAATGTGCACTTTCATGGTCGCAAATGTGTGTCAAAAGTCATTGTGTGAGAGTGAAGGCAACTTAGGAAAAAAACCTGTGTGTATGTAAAATTACACTGTTTCCCTTTAAGCCGAACCAGGGCACATGATACTAAATAATCCAACCCCTGCTCAAACTCTGTTCCTGACCTTACCACCCATTCTAGGAAAGTGATTCACTTTTCAAACACTGCACACACCACTAAGCACCCCATGGGCACATGTTTATCTGTGAAATACTTGCCCTGGAACAGTATGCCCAACAAGGGAAAATACACCAGATATACTGGCATGAGTTAAAGCGTTGAGTTAAAATACGCCTTGCCCATCTCAGATGCAGCACCATAATTCGGCATCAGCCTAATTGCTGTGTACAAACTGGCATACAACACCAAACATTCTGCCTGATTGATTAAATCATTCACCCCACCCCTTCATCTTTTTTATTTATTGCTTGTATCCAATGGGCTTTCTGCCACCTGATGGGGGACTGATTGGAACAAACCCCCCAATCATTAACTTAAGGGGGCCGAAAGACTGTAATCACCCTTTATTAGAGAGGGAGTATGGCCCTAAGCATGTTAGGTACCCCATCTCTTTGTTTTTTTTAAATGTTCCCCCATGTCTGGAGGGCTTTCTGCCCCCCCGGGGGCAGATTGAGGCAAGCACTCCAAGTCTTTCCCTAAGTTGGAGCAGAACGTCTGTAACTACTCTTTCAGGGGCAGGGAATGGCCCTAAAGATGGTGGGCAGCCCACAACACTTTATACTTTTTTTTGTTTGTCCAGTGGGCTTTCTGTCCCTTCGGAGGTGCAGATGGGCAGCCAACCCCTAATATGCTCCACCAGGGAGAGCCGAACTACTATTGTGTCCTTTTGGGTGAGGTGGTATGGCCCTGTACATGGTGAGCTGCCTACACCATTTATTTGCTCATGCCTGGTGCCTAGTGAACCTTCTGGCCCGCTCAAGGGGATGGGCAGAAAGACTTGTGCTCTTTTGTGGGGTAAGGGTATGGCCCTGCCAATTGTGGGCAACCCCTACCCCTTTATTGATTTTCTAGTAATCCCTTGTATCTAGTGGGATTTTTGCCCCCTTCGAGGCCAAACTGGGAGAGCAGACAGATCGATTTTTTTAGTGAGGTGGTGGAGTTCAGGCCCTTGCCCAAGAGACTGTCCCCCCTGGCAAAAGTCCCAGGTATCTAGGGGGAGCGTGAAGTGATAACATTCTACTGTGATTGCCTGCAATTTTACAAGAAAAGGGATGTATTGCTGGAAAGATAAGTTAAGCTGAGTTGATCGTGTCACAGGAGAGTTACACTACCCTCCAGGCCAGAGTAGGAGAGCCGCTCTTAGCCAGGGAGGGTGTGACAAGGGGTTGCACTGGAGCAACACACAAAAGCTTCTGCTCCAGTACTGGGCCTGTGGACGTGACCTCCACATCCATAGCAGCCAAGTGGGAGTGCTATGAATCTGGAGGTCATGTCAATAGCACCACCGGACTTAAGGGCACTGTATATAGTCTCACAGGGTACCCTATGTGTTCTGCATGGAGACTGTGGACACTTGTTCATGATGTACAGGGTTGGTTGTGGCACTGCTTCAGTTTTATAGTGTGTTTAAGGGCACAAGTTATGGTCTGAAAATGCACAGTTTACTTTTTGCTAGGGGTGTGCAATGTGGATATTCTGTTTATGTATCTGTTCATTTGTTTTGTGCATAGCTTATAAGGACAAAGCAGGCATAACGAAACTTGTGGCGGCTACCCTGCAAAGCACATGGAGGGCCGCCCCCCACCCTCGGTGGCCCGGCCAATCAACTGCCACTTTTGCCCCACCGCAAAACATCTGGTATATTTTGATTTAAAACCTACATTTAATGAAATACCTCTATAATTTCTTCCTCAAGGTTCTAATAAGAAAGTGGGAAACAGTCTTAACATATAAGCTACGCCATTTGTAAAAATACTGTCAAGAGCAGGTTATCTAACTGAGGCAGTAATCAGAACGATGCCACGGAGCAAATCATATTCTCAGGAACTGCCTATGGCTGAAGAACAAAGAACAAACATGAAGGGTCTGAATTAAAATTGACAGTGTTGGACAATTGTTCCATAGAAAGAAATTGCTGAGCTATTATTCAGAGGCAGATCAAATTTTGAGGAATTTACCTCAATCCAATTCCTTGTTTTATTCAGAAAACAAGGTGCAACAGTGCTTTGGATAAATAAGCAGCACTGCTGTACCCTTCAGAGAACAATTCTTGGCACCAAAAGCACTGCAACTTCATACAAGCTCTGCCTTTCGATCCGTGAAGAGCATGAACCAATGTAGCAGAAGAGGTGCAAACAACGCAGCTGCCAACAACATTAAGTCTTAAAGAAAATTTACTTTCAGTTCCTTATAACAATACTACACATCAATATTACAGCAAATAAAACTTTAACATCGAACTCCAAATTGATCTAGTTAATAAACCGACCGTGAAACATAATTAATAAATTGACAGGGTGACTGGGAGACCTTCATTTGAAAAGGTCCAGTGAAGGACAGAGCAGCTGAGGCACCCCTCTTCTGCACTCTTTGGCCCCTGGCAGACGAGGCCATGGGCAGCACACAGCAGTTCTCCTGACTAAAGCTGCGTGAGCCACGGAACAGGTGATAGGCAGCTATGGATGTGATTGGCACGTCACTGTTAGGTTTGAAATTCCTATCCCTGTAACACACTTTTTTCATGGTATATTAAGTTAGCAGTGTGTGGCTAAATAGATGCCATTTGTATTCACGTTATGCAACCCACTGAGTTATCCCCGTAATGTGCCGGCTTCAGTTAGCGAGTGTGACTCCATTTTGCATTTCGTAATCCCTGTTAAGCTGCTTAGACTGTGCCTGAGTTAGGCCTCATTACTTGTATTGTGAGTCTCAGCAGAACACTGTATTTCGTTATTATTTTCTCTTCTGTTCAGGGCTGTTTCTCGACTTACTAATGAATAGGCCATTCTGCCCTTGCATACCTAGCCTAATGTGTAGCTTCTGCTCCCACGTTAGGAGATGCTGACATCCAGTACCGTAGCCTTGACTCCCTGATAACATGTACCAATCTGGCAGGGGCCAGCTCATCCTACTGTGCCTCTTTGTTCCTGTTCGGCCCAGGCCGGTAGTTTTCCATTGTGGGCGTTGTTGGAGGCTTCTCGGGAAGACATCTTAGGGTGCAGGTCATGGCGATCTCCTCTGCAGAGTATTACTAATAAAGATGTAAGCTGGTATTCTCTGCAGTCTGACCGACTCTTCATTTTTGGGTAGGGTTAGCAGGTGGTTGTAAGTAACCCTGGTGGCCCCTAAGGGCCACTTCCTTCATCACTTCCCCTCTTAATATCACAATGGCTGGGGGCTTTTTAGTGCAGGCCGCGACTTACACTCCTCCTTTTCTAGAGGCCATTACGAATTCGGAACTAGAGGGAGGTGATGTCATCACACTATGTGGCCTCACAATATTGAGATAATAATTTTTGGATAGATGTGCTAAATGTTGATTATTACCAACAGGACTGTAAGGGCTGAGTTCTGTTACCATTTTCGAATTATTTACAGTTTCCATAAGGTTTTAAGAATGTTATGTTTATGAGTTGTTGTAAAAAATAAATGTGACTCATGTTACCCAGAGCAAAGCCTAACAATTTTCATTCAGTGCAAGACTTTGCAAGACACACATGCATTTTTAGTACTCAAGAGAGAGCTTGTACCAAGCCACTGAATTTACCCTGTTTTATTTTTTAGGCAGCAAGCTTCCTTAATGAAGGAAAGTATGTTTGGAGTGGGTGTAGCCACAACCCCAAGGACTGGCATCTGTCTACTTTGATACTGCTATTGTTGCAGGTACTTATCTGTCTGGTGCCAACCAAATCTACTTCTAGACTGATACGTTCTGAAGTATGGAAGCAGAGGTTATTATTACCAAGTCCAGGTTGGCACAGGTAGGAAAATCATTAGACAAGAACAACTCACAGAACTCACACTTTTTGTTTCTTGATCTCAATTCCGTGAGACTGACACCAATGAACAGGAAGTTTTCTTCCTATTTCAAGATTTTTTCATTCTCCTTTCTTCAGTACAGTCCACCTCCATAGTTTGTGCACATTGCAATGTCTGTCAGAGGTCCATTCAAAGCGCCTATGATTCATGATCATTGCTGATACTGTGGCCAGATAACTGCCTTTCATTGCTGCAGATATCAATTCCTTTTTGTATGCAGATAAGAGAGAGGAGAACATGGATGGTGTGCAGTACAAGAATGTTTTTTTTTGCTGAATTGTTATTCAGAGTGGTGTAGGAGAGTTTGTGGGAGGTGCTATTGTGATCTCTGGTAGATGGGGCTCAGAGCAAAGGAAGGAGTGTTTCTGTTTGAGTTCTTTGTTTACAGTCTCTTCATTAATCATTACTTTTGTGCTCTGATGTCAACTGTATATAATGGTTAGGATAGTATAGCAATTGTTTTCACCATTAATTGAGAAGGTGGTGTGAAGTTTCAACAATTTGGCTGTGAATTCTTTTGAAACATAAATCCAACAAAGCTGCTGCAAAAACAGTAGGTCGCATTGAAGTATACCACACAAGAGTTGAGCAAGATTTCAAGGCTATTAAAAGGGACTGAGTCAATTTTGAAATAATAGCAGAGAATACATGTGGCACATGAGGCTCCATCAAACCTTACTGAGCTTGAACCTTTAGGTGAGCCCAATCTGATAAGCAAGGAAAGAACCAACCTTAAGGGGGTACCATGTAACCCTATTTCACTTACAGTGGGACAGCAGACGACTAAAAGTTTCTTTCCTGATGAAGGGCCTTGTTTCTATGTCATTCAGCTTTTATCCAGCATTGATGCTGTCTTCCCAGAAAAATGCATTTGTGGGACTATCCCTTTTAGGTGATGACTATGGTAGTTCCAATCAGTGTTGACTTTTGGCCTTCACCTAATCCTTGTTGGGTTGGCCATCTAATCGGGCAAGGTTTCAGAGTGGGTGCTTTTAGAGAGCCAACATTTACCCCTGAACAGCATAACCATAAGGTATTTGTAGTGGAAAAATGGGGGTGGGTCACTATTGAACAAACAACATGGAATACTGGTTCTAAAGACTTCAGTGATCAATAGTCTATGCCTGTCAAACCAAATGACAATAGCACACAGGTCAGCCGCCGTAGGTCTGAGCAGGGACTATCAGCCCCAGCAAAATAGAGTAGGGCAGCTGTTACTGTACACTGAAGAGAAAATACACAAATAAATATATGTGGGTGTTTTCTCTTTAATAAGGCTATACAGGCAGAGGTGGATACAAGCAGTACTAATTATGATGTGTCCAAGGCCATGAAGTAAAAAGTCTAGTAGAATTTCAGGAATGTTTCTCAGTTTTCCAGACCATCATTTTTGAAAAGCCTCTGGAGTTGATTGTGAATTGCCATCTTACATATCTAATGCTACAGCCCATTGGGTTAACACTATGGCGTATGCTACGGTCTATTGGGGGTTTTGAACGTCTACTTGGTTTGATTATAAAAAATATATCAGGTAGCCAAGATTGATGAGCCTGCCATTACATGCGATTAACTGGGATTAGTATGCAAGTAGAATTAATGAACCTTAAACTGGTTCACGAAATCCTAATCATTCTTTCTATGCACAGTGGACTCTGTAACATATATCCAGAGGGCCCACAGCACATAGCTACTGTGATAATGGCAGAGAATTTGTTATAAACAGGGCCACTGGAATTAAGTGATAATGCAGCATCAGTGTTTTCCCCATAACTATGGATCTGCTGCATGTGCGACTAAATCCGCATTTGCTGCATAATCTGCAGATTTTACTCAAAAAACGGTTTCTAGCTCAATTGGATATAAGTTACTAAAAACATGGTAACACATATTATTAAGCAGTGGAAGGCTGTTGGTAAAGGTTGACTGATTATCTTTTGTTGCTTATTACTTTATTTGGTAGTGAAACTGATACTAACGAGGTACAGTTGTTGCATAGACAGTGCTACTATGTGCAAAAATCACAAAATAATAAAGCAAGACTATCACAAAATGTATTGCATTATGCCGCATAATTTGTCTTTTCTTGACGCATAATTCAGTCAACCCTGCCACATAATTTGGTCCTCACCTGCTGCATAATTCCAGTAGCCCTATAAAAAGTTTAGACTGCTATGGGACCCATACTGATCAGAGTGTATTGCGTTCTTATTTAGGGCATGGTTAGTAAAAGTGACTCTACATAGTGCAATATTTATGCAGTATCTGTGCCTGAAATAAATCATGCGTTTCCTAAAAGTGTAATCCAGTGAACAGCAAGGCTATTTATGTCAAGATACTGTTAATATGCTTTTTTCATTACTGTTTTGCAAAATGCTGATCATGCCACATCATCAGCCTGCCCACATTTAATTATAACAGCAGCCAGCTTCTGAGCAGAGCTTTGGGCATTGGCACTCCTTCTTTGACAAAATAAGCACTGCATGTCATTGTTGAGTTAAAGCAAATGTGTTCCCTTTCTTATTGCTAGGTATTACACAGGGATAACAACAGATGCATGAAGGGAAACAGCAAGTTTCTCCATTTGAGTGTTTTGATGTATTACGCTTTTTTCTGAGGCAACATTTTTGTTTATTTGTTATAGAATCGGATCATTGCACTGCATGTGCTTTTTGAGCAACTATTTTTGTATAATCTTGCTTGCTATTATTTTTGGGCTAAATTTTGGGTGAACCCTCTTGGTGAAATCTACAGAATGGTACTTGGTGAGTAAATGAGCATGGGGGTGTTTTATTTATACTCTGTGCCTTGCTGTGTCCGGTGTTCCGACTACCTCTTGCTCCCCAAAGCCTTCTTGTAGTTATAAAATCAAGCTTTATTATCTCGTGGCGCACGACTGCGCACTGATGGCTGAGGTGGCCCCTGGATGCTGGAGCACAGGGGCTGCGAGGCCTATGTTGCATTTTTTACGCCCATGATGTGACAAGCCCAGTACTATAAGTGTATGCCCAGCCCACCACACCCTCTGACTGTGAGAGACTCCGTCACTTGAACTCATCTCAGGCCTGCGACTTTGGAGGCAGGAGCGGGCGGGTGGCAGCTTGAAGGCTTGGCTAGCTAGCAATTATTAAATTATGGCTTCACGGCCCCTCTCAGCCACCACGGATAACTCACGTCATGCGCACTTTTAATTGCGCATGACAATGCCACTGAACCCAGCCCCACTCTATGCCCCACCCTAAGGGTGAAGAAAACAACTATGCAGACTACGCTGACGCATCTGTGCACTGCACACCATTTAATTTATGACTACTCGCCTCGGTGCAACGATTGCGCGCATAACATGACCACCACGGTATCACACACATCCCAGATGGACGTGTGTCATGCTTGCTGGCTGCATGGCTGCGGAGGGGACCCCTGGAGTGCGGGGCTGCGAGGCATGATATGTCCTTGCACATACCTCCTGGTATACAGCATTATCAATTTTGCCCATATATGGCTTGCTACCAAAGTGCACTGTGCACCTTCATTGGAGACACTGTATCTATAGCCCCAGGTGTACATTGGGTATGTGCAAAACTGTACTGTTTTCCTCTGGCTGTCAAGTGTACCATGACTAACACTCCTAATGTACTGTATTTTCTATCTATGAGCGAACTGCATTCCTTTCTACTGATTTGCAGTGCGCTTTCTTTCTAAAGTTTTTCATCCTGAGATTGCATGCAATATCAAAAAAAGATTCCTCTGTATTCTCTTGAAAAATGACCTTAGCTAAAATATTCCAATTGTTGCCTTTTCTTTTTCAAACAAACCTCTCGTTATTTTCCATCTTCAGCATGCCTCCTTCCTCTGAGCACAGCTTACTCTAAATCACATTCATATTTGTCTTAATCCATATTGTTTTTATGTGAATTGCCAACACCTCATCTCAAAGATCACAACTTCTCATTTAAAAGTCAATAACCAACAATCAACAATCAACACTGATAAAAACACTAACCACAGGTTCGAGAGCAGTGTGCTGTCTGGCCTAAAGTATTTTAACACCTCGCCAGGAGTAGTAAACACCATAGAAATGCAATTAGAATACAAGATAGAGTTAAAACTTTGAAACATATTGTAATTGAAAACTGTTCCATATAATATTCTCCTCGAAACCAAAAGGTCAGTGATTCTTATTGATGTCCAAAGCTGTCAGTATCAGAGGTGATATAAGTTCAATTAAAACTTGGAGAACCTCACACACATTGCCTTCTACGAAATGCTGTAACTTCAGAAAATGCAGGACCACGACTCTAACCATCCAGGGGACGTTAATAAGGCCATAGGGTTATGGTGTTTCCTGCTGCAGTACTCCTGCATCATACCAAGACTCCAAATTATTTCCCCATCCACAACTGGCAAACTCAAAATGTTGTGGTTATTCTTTGCCCAAATATAACAAGTATTTACCTGCTGATTTATGCTGGAAAAATGTCACACAGTCAGCGTGATATTACAGCACAAGATGCATTCCCGATTGACTTGCAAAATCCCATTTGAAACCGAATCAGGATTATTGTGGCCAGCAAAAAGCGAGTCAAAGCCAAGGTCAATTCAGGAGAAACAACTTTGAGCCCCACCATGCACCTTTCACCCTTGCTGAAATCCTTCCCATTGAGATGCGCCCTCAGAAACCATTCTGCTCTGGAGTGCCACCAGACTTCTGTCCCCACCACATCTTCACCAAAGGACTGGAACTCATTAGCTCAGCTCTGACTCTGGTACTGAACAGCTCCAGCTACACAGCTACTTTCCTGGAAGCGTGGCAGACTGCCACAATACCACTCCTCATCAAGAAACCCTCAAAAGACCCCAAAGAGCTGGCTAACTACAGCTCAATCACCTAGCTGCCCTACCCTGCAAAAGTCCTGGAGAAGATCATCAACAAGTGAGTAAGCAATCCCCTTGATGATAACCACTTCCCCTACCTACTCAGTCTCAATAGAGGCCAAACCACAACACCAAGACCATCCTGATCACCACCACAGATGACATATAACTGATCATGAAGCAGTCCTTATCCTACTAGACATATTCAACACCTTCAATGCTGTGTCTCTCCATTTCCTTATCCCACATCTCCCTGAGGCTGGGATAAAAAAATCTGCTCCTTCCTCATAGTCAACATCCAGTGAGTCAGCCTGGCTCCTACACCTCATCTGCCACCAAACTCATCTGTGGGGCTCCTCCAAGGATCTTTTATCAGCCCCAGATTTTGAAAAACCTTCATGGCCCAATGGTAAACATCAACAAGATCCAAATAATCAACACCATGCTGATGTCACCCAGCTCATCCTCTCCCTCTCAGATGAAACTCCAAGCTGCCAGCCAACTTCACCACCTGCATATCCGAAGTAGCCAGATGAATGAAGGCCAGCTGTCAAAAATCCAACACAGACAAAACAGAAGTAGTACTCTTTGGCAGAGACACTTCGCTATGGAACACCATCTGGTGACAAGTGGACCTAAACCCTACACCATGCACGTCAATCCAAGAACCTTGGAATAGTGAACAACAACAAGATCTTAATGACCAGCCAAGTCTACGGAGTTGCAGCCTCCTGTTTCCACATTCTTAAAATCCTCAAGAAATGCTCCAATTGGTTTCCAATCAACACATGCAGAACCATCACTCAAAACTTCACCATCAGCTAGCTGCACCACTGCAACACACAATGCACTGGTATTAATGCCCAACTGACCAGAAGACTTAAGCCCATCTAAAATGCAGCAGTTAGATTCACACTTATCCTTCCTTCCCACACACACACCAACTCACACCTCAAAGACCTTCACTGCCTCCCCATTCATAAAGGAGCGCTGTTCAAGCTTTTGGCACACACATACAAAATCCTAAACAACCTAGGACCTGCCTATCTCAACTACCATATCAACGTCCATACACCTATCAGACACCACACCTTGGCTGGACTACTGCTCACACACATTCCCCTAATACAAAGAGCCAGAGTCAGTATTCTAGCGTCCTCTTACCTTGATTTCAAAGCCAGGAACAACTTGCCTCTTCATATATGAGCTGCCTCTTTAGTGCTTGATTTCCGCAAGAACCTGAGGATGTAGCTCTTTACATAGGACCCAGATCGGGCCAGCCTTTTTCATTAGCGCCAGAATATCCTCCTGGGTGATTCATGTTCTCTAAAAGTAACTATGACATAACATTACATAACAGAATTTAACAAAACAGAATGGAACATAAGGAGCAGCTACTCGCTAAACTATGACAATCCGAGTTCTAACCTACTCTTGCTTTATTGAGCATGACCATTTTCAGGTCCAGATTCATGAAGCCATTCAGTTGTCCCTGCGTCACGCAAAAAATTCAGTCAGATTTATAAATACACCCACGGAGTGATTTAAAACATGTCGCACGGGCTTTGTGAAGAAATGTAACGAAATGCAGCGGCTTCCACTGTGTTATGGTATATTTCGGGCCGTCCAAGGGTCGATAATAGGCATTCCCGTACATTTATACATTGAATTGACGCAATTCTAGATTTTCAAAGGTTTGTAAACCTGAGATTACATTACATCAGTCCACCTGCCACAGGATAACATAACTAGAAGAAAACTCTTTATTTCCTCGTAATTTCCTCTTTCTATGAGTGGCACTTTCTGCCTCACCCGTAGAAATAGAAAAATGCCTCTTTGAGTTATTTTTGTGCAGGAAGATATTCTTGTACAAAAACAATCCTGCCTGTACTGCATGCACCCTTGCAGCATGGCACAAGGATTCCTGCAGTGCCACTGGGCAGCACACAGTACTGCAGCACTAGAAGGGAGCAGAAGTGGTCCATATCTTAGTAGATATGGCACTTTTCTGTTCACTCCATTTCACGCAATACATCTCAGTGGAAGCAATATTTACCTGATCACAAAACATCTGTTGACTGGCGCTATTAATGTAGTGCTTGATGTAAATATCTTTTGCCACTGTATTATGAAAACAGGATTCTGGAGGAGGTAATGTCCAACAACATTTTTTAACATTTTCTGTGTGGAATCTTGTTGTTTTTTGTGCTGCATTATTGGAATTTGATTTTTTTTGTCATGAAGTTATCGTGTTGTGTTCTGCTTTGACTGTTATGTTGTGATGTGCCATGTTACTTTCAATTGTGGTGTCATGTTGCCTCATGAATGCTATTGAGTGCTTTATTGGTGTTTGCTTTCGGTATGTTAACCAATACCGATATATTTTCAGCCAACAGCACATGACTTGAAAGTTCCTGTGACAAGCAACCACTTACCACTTTCAAAGAAGCTCCAGCTCTGCAACCACTTAAGTAAAATGTCATCACAAATGTCTGGCCGATGCCAGCACTCACTTTATGTGTGATATGGCTCTATCGCTCATATACCTATAGTCACTGGTCCAAGCAGCCATTTGCGAATAATATTCAATTGCACTTCACATGGAGGATAGACGCGTCTATGACACACTCTCTGAGGTGAAACCGAGGCAACGTAATGTAGAAGGTGCAAATGCAGGAAGGAATCGAAAAGTATCCATATAGAGTTCAAAAATGCACATATACATTATTCAGGGATAACCACTCCTCGTGGGTAAAGCACAGTCAAGAAAGCATCTCCATTTGCGGCCCAGTGACTTCTTTAGGGACTTCGTGTGGCTCTCGGAGGGCTTCGTCGCCCTGAATAATAAATGATTGAATTTTCGAACTTCGCATGAGCACTTCTGGAAACTATGTTTGCATTTCCATCTCGTAAAGAATTACTTGTTTTGAGCGGATGCTCCTGTGAGTCGGTATTTTATGTGTATTGTGGGTGTTCATTTTTCCGAAACCATGTATGTTTAAAGGATGTGAATACAAGTTATGAATAAAACAAAACATTCTAAATCTGGAAAACTGAGCCTATGTGAGGTGTTTTTTTTTCAGAAATAGAAACCAAATGCAGGTCATAACATTCGGCCAACAAAGAAAAAGTAAATGTTATGTTTTTCTCCGAGCAGGTGTCATATTATCCTTCTTCTTTAAATGTGTTTGTGTATATATATATATATATACATATACTTGTACACCACTGCACCAAACACACACCACACACATATGAATCTTTTTTTTTTTTATATATATATGTATGTGTATATATATATATATATATATATATATATATATATATATATATATATATCACAGCAACCACTTCCTGTACTTCCTTTCGGCGAACATGGAAGACAACGTCCCACAGGTAGGTTCACAATCACAGGTAAGTTTATTACTCCTTTAACTCACTCCTCACGACACGTTTCGGGCATCAGGTGCCCTTGATCACATAACGAAACAGCGGTACAATTCCAAACACTTATACCTTCTTTTTTTCTTTTTTTGTTGTTACACCACGTGAAAATGGATAGTGACAAAATACTTAAAGTGTAGGCTTTTTTCTATGTAGCAATACATGATTTAAATTCTTATTGAGTTCTATAATATTAACACACAATTGGTATATTTATACAAATTGGCATATAACGCCCAAATGCTTATGTCACCATATTCAGTGCCAATCACGCACAGTTTCATTTAAAAATTATGCGCCAGAAATGCACTAATATCACAGTATGTGTCAGATCTCAAGGATTGGTACCTGTACATATCACATTTATCATAATTCGTACTCATATGCAAATTTCAGCATAGTATATGTGCAAAAATGCGCAACGTAAATGTGCAAATTACGCGGTGCAAAATACGCATGATATAACAAGTGCAAACTTTTGCAAATAAATGTGCAAATTCCCGCCCAAATGCAGGACTGCTGTGCAATATGCAATGATATGTGCCAAATTCTGCATATAAATAAGTTGGATTACATATATTGGGTACAATAACTAAGTGATTAAGACCTTCCTATTTTCATACATAGCTGCCTAAATGCTTTTGGTGTTGCTTACAAATTAAAGTGTCCAGTGCATACATCTCTAAAACCTACACCAAGAATTTATTTAAAAAAATGTTTAAAAATCGAGGCAGATTGGGTAAATATTATAATATGAATTCTAATACTGACAGCGGTTTGTGATCATAATGATACAATAACTCTATATTCCACAAGCCTGTGGAAATAGATATAATGTTATATATCTATAATCACCTAAGTAGGTCTATAAGATCATACGTACTGTAACTGTGCACAGCTAAAATTATAAAAAAGTGTGCATGTCTTCTGTGTTATTAAGACCATTAGGAGATTTACTATCGAGTTCTAAAATATATTTAGTCTCCCGCTGTCTTAGTATTCTTTCTCGATTTCCTCCTCTTCGTGGAGCCAGAACTGAGTCAATTACAAAATAAGATAGGCAATTGATGTCCTTATTGTGAACTTCTTTAAAATGACGTGCGACTGGATATGCCGGGTCGCTATTAATGATGGCCTGAAGATGCTGCAATATCCTCACGTGCACCTGGAGCTTGGTACTTCCCACATACCTAAGCCCACAGGTGCACGTGAGTACATATATTGCAAAGTCTGTGCGGCAGTTGTAATTGCCCTTGATATCTACCCCATTTTCTCTAAATGGAGTGTTGTATTTGGTTGTGTTTATTCCAAATTTGCATGCACGACAAGTTGTGCATTTAAAGAAACCTTTTCTAGGTTTTATCCATGATGTAGTCTGTTCTAGTTTAGGACAGTTTCTTGACAATTGCTCTCCCATAGATTGACTTTTTCTAAATGTAATGGTGGGTTTCTCAGGCAGTTTATTACTGAGAACATTTATATATATATATATATATTACCTACTGGCGGTCGCCAGTAGGTAGTTATAGTTAGGACCACGTTTCCATAGGAAAACCTCAACTTTCTATTTTGAATAACTTTGGCACCGGTCGACGAATCCTCGCGAATTTCTCAAAATAGGTGGGGCGCTACGCTCCGCTCCTACCCTGAAAGTCTCGGGGGGATTCGTCAAGCGGGGGCTGAGATAAAAGGGGGGTCCCAAAACGCGTTTTTCCCATGCATTTTTCCATAGGACCTTTAGAACGAGCTACAGCCCGAACGGCTGAACAGAATTACTAGAAATTTGGCAGAGAGGTAGTCCCTAGGTCAAGGAAGTGCCTTTTGTAGGTTTGGTGTAAATCTGTTCAGTAGATTCTGAGAAAATAGCCTTTAAATCAATATATATATCTGAGCCCGCTTACGGTACGCTTACGGTACGCTTACCGTACGCTTACCGTAAGCTTACGGTGGCGTGCGCGAGCGCGATTCTGATTGGCTCTTAGATCTTAGTAAACATTCGAATCGGCCGAAACCAGGAAGCGGCGTCCGCCATTTTGTCTCTCGCACTGAGTGTTGTTTATCAAACATGATGGCCAAAAACATGTTACGGGGCTGTTTTGACAACTCCCTCCCACATAGTCATGTTGAGGGAGTCCCCAAACATCCCCCAAGAGCAAAAACGGTTTTATTTTTTTTTCGGCAATTTCGCGGGGTACGCTTACCGTACGCTTACCGTACGCTTACCGTAAGCTTACCGTACGCTTACGGTAAAAAATAAAAATAAAAAAAACACTATCCACACTTACCCCAACCCCTGTGCTTTTGGTGGCCGCAGGCCACCAAATGTGCAGGGCTTATTAATAGAGAAAAAAAACGTAATTTTGGCAACATGAAATTATAAAATCGAAATAAAAAAAACACTATCCACATTGACCTCACCCCCTGTGCTTTTGGTGGCCGAAGGCCACCAAATGTACAGGGCTTATTAAAGTTGATAAAAACCGTGCACGGAACGAACTGCGTTAAGTGGGCGCGCACGCCACAAATGGCGTAAAGTAACTTAGCATTTAAAAAACCGTACAAATTCACTGAAAAAACCATAGGTTTCACACACGTTATAGTTAGGAAATAGCATTTAAAAAACCTTGCTAATTCACTGAAAAAACCATAGGTTTCACACATGTTATAGTTAGCTGGACATTTTACTGATAAAAAACCAATGAAATTCCCCCGTTATAGTTACTGTAGGCAACTATAACTCACGCGACCGTAATCCTCTGCTGATGACATATGTGTCTTTATGAAAAAAAAATATTTGTAATATATGTATAGCTAAAATTTAATGGAAGAAGATATGGGCAAATAAGTGTCTAAATACAGTATTAGCATCAGCAGAGGATTACGGTCGCGTGAGTTATAGTTGCCTACAGTAACTATAACGGGGGAATTTCATTGGTTTTTTATCAGTAAAATGTCCAGCTAACTATAACATGTGTGAAACCTATGGTTTTTTCAGTGAATATATATATATATATATATATATATATATATATATTCACTGAAAAAAACATAGGTTTCACACATGTTATAGTTAGCGGAAATTTTACTGATAAAAAACCAATGAAATTCCCCCGTTATAGTTAGTGCAGGAAACTATAACTCACACGACCGCAATCCTCTGCTGATGCTAATACTGTATTTAGACACTTATTTGCCCATGTCTTCTTCCATAAATTTTTAGCTATACATATATTACAAATATTTTTTTTTCATAAAGACACATATGTCATCAGCAGAAGATTGCGGTCGCGTGAGTTATGGTTTCCTGCACTAACTATAACGGGGGAATTTCATTGGTTTTTTATCAGTAAAATTTCCGCTAACTATAACATGTGTGAAACCTATGGTTTTTTCAGTGAATTTGCAAGGTTTTTTAAATGCTAATTCCTAACTATAACGTGTGTGAAACCTATGGTTTTTTCAGTGAATTTGTATGGTTTTTTAAATGCTAAGTTACTTTACGCCATTCGTGGCGTGCGCGCCCACTTAACGCAGTTCGTTCCGTGCGCGCACGGTGCGCTTCGTGCACCGTGCGCGCACAGTGAGCACGCGGTGCGCTTCGCGCACCGCGCGCCCACTTTACGCAGTTAGTGCCGTGCACACGCGGTGCGCTATGCGCACCGCGTGCCCACGTTACGCTAGATGGGCCATGTACGCACGATGCGCTTTGCGCACCGTGCGCACATGGAGGACATATTATGCGCTTCCTTGTGATAGGTAATGTGTTGAAATTTTTGGGGGAAATGCTGTGCTCTTATATGCCATGCACAAATGGTGGCCTTCGGCCACCATTTGCACACGGGGTGGAGAGAGTGGTTTTTTTTTTTTTTAATAATTTTTTACCGTACGTGTACGGTAAGCGTACGGTAAGCGTAATCGGCGAAATTTACGAAAAATAAAAAATTACCGTTTTTTGCCTTGGGAGATCTTTGAAGACTCAACTAACATGGTTATGTGCATGGGCGCTCTCTAAACAGCCCCTTTATATCTTTTTGGCATTTGTTTATCAGCTCCCCCCTCAGAGTGCGAGAGAGAAAATGGCGGCCGCCGCTTCCTGGTTTCGACCGATTCGAATGTTTACTAAGATCTAACAGCCAATCAGAATCGTGCTCGCGCACGCCACCGTACGCGTACGGTGAGCGCACCGTAAGCGCACCGTAAGCTGGCTCAGATATATATATTGATTTAAAGGCTATTTTCTCAGAATCTACTGAACAGATTTACACCAAACCTACAAAAGGCACTTCCTTGACCTGAGGACTACCTCTCTGCCAAATTTCAAGTAATTCTGTTCAGCCGTTCGGGCTGTAGCTGTGTCTAAAGGTCCTATGGAAAAATGCATGGGAAAAACGCGTTTTGGGACCCCCCTTTTATCTCAGCCCCTGCTTGACGAATCCCCCCGAGACTTTCAGGGTAGGAGCGGAGCGTAGCGCCCCACCTATTTAGAAAAATTCGCAAGGATTCGTCTACCGGCGCAAAAGTTATTCAAAATAGAATGTTGCGGATTTCCTATGGAAACGTGGTCCTAACTATAACTACCTACTGGCGACTGCCAGTAGGTAATATATATATATATATATATATATATATATATATATATATATATATATCAGAAGCAAAGGGTGTCCCCAAAGAAAAGGTCGCACACAGAAGAGCATCCGCACACCATCTCCGGCAGCAACCCCACACCACGGGCATACGCAGCCTTCCTGATTGCAGTATGCCAAACGTTTCAAGCCGTAGCCCTTGATCACCGGCCTGCAATCAACACAAGGAGGCATCCACATAGATTAGGAACTTTTATTGGTAGATAACAGTCCCGCCCCAGTGGGCGTAAGCAGGCATGGCATTCTGGTAAATGCAGTCCATCTGCTAAAAACTGGCGTTCCCTGTACACCCCAGTGGATTGGATGCCTCACAGTGTCACAAACAATGTTAACCCGGTTGGGTGAGGGCATGCATAAAGACCGTAGTGTAGTTCACCAATACAATCCAGAAATGAGGCCCCTTCTGTTCCCGAAACGTGCCCGTATTGACGAGCACTACGGTCTTTATGCATGCCCTCACCCAACCGGGGCTTAGGAACAGTTTTATTGCAAAGAATCCAAGCCGCAAACACCCAACGCATTTCGGCGTAAACGCCTTGATCACGGGTAAAGTACATTACTTTCATTCGAAAATTATAAACATTTACTCTGTGCGTAACGTGAAAATACAGTGACATAGAAAGAGGACAAAAAAACATTACAATCATCCTAGTCCTAGTGGAGCCGCCATCTTACAGAGGTGAGACAAACATGCGTTTCTTACTTACAAACGAATAATAGGACAGTTTTTTTAAAATCGGATCCATATTCCATAACATTATTCTAAACATTAAATCAAATCTCTGATTTACTGCAGCCGATAATTACTCGAATGTAGATTCGTATTAAAGTCTATTATGTGCAACCATAACCATATAATTTATACATAGTCCTTGTGAAACCAACGTGTCCCTTATTACAGTGAAAACATAATTGCAATCAGCTCATGAATCTAAAGCGATAAAATATCGGACCACCACATATAATTTCATGGTCACAAACAAAGGACTACAACCACATACATAATTCATGTATGCCGGTTGCTTACAATCTCGCTTTGATTGAAAGTTTTCAATTTGTTAACCTTGTAATCGTTTAATTTTATAATTTTATAATTTTATAATTTTTCAATTTAACATCATTACACTCGTATCACTGAGTCACATTTGTGAAACCCAAGTGGGCCACTAAGACTACTTGGTTAATTTCTGCCCTCGCTCCTCCTTTTTAATAACTGGGAACATTTATTTTCAGACTATGCATCCAAAATACATTAAACCTACCCAAGTGGGTTAAAGGAGTAAGGCAGGGCTCAACAAATGAAAATCCAAATTATTCAACCCCAGTGGGTAAATCGATCACTAGCAAGATTGTGTGCTCACAAAACTATACAGTTAACTAATGTTTTTTCATCAGCAATGGTCAAAATAGATCTTCAAATTATATTATTCTTCACATATTCACACCACCTGAAAAGATAGATAAACAAATTATGGCTCAAAACCAGGTTACCCAATTTACATAATCAATCATGCACAGAAAAAAAGAGTTATAAAACATTAAAAACATAGATGCACAGCTAGAAGCACTGTGAATCCAAGTATAACATGTTTACCATAAAAATACAGAGACTCATACAGAAAGCAACTCATTAGACTATTCTCCAAGAAACCAAGACAACTCCTCTTCAGAATTGAGGCCGCCTGGGATCTTGGTATCAAGTTCTAAAATGTAGTTAGATTCCAATTGGCGCAATCTTCGAATTCTGTCTCCTTCCCTTATGTTAGGAGGTACTCGATCTATTACAAAAAATCGCAACAAGTTGCGATTACTTTTGTGAAATTCTTCAAAATGTCGCGCTACTGGAGATAACTTATCCCTGTTTTGTATTGCCCTCATGTGCTCCAAAATACGTTTCTTAGCAGCAAACATGGTGCTGCCTATGTATTTTTTAGCACATTGACAGATCAAAACATAAACACAATAGTCTGATAGACATGTTAGATGTTTGTCTATGCAATTGTCTGCATCCATCACAGGGTAATGGACATTTTTACATTAGAACTAAATTTGCAGGCTTTGCATGACATGCAGGTATGAAAACCTTGAATATCAGTTTTGTTTTTTTTTAGAGCTGACTTCATTCTTACATAATTTATTACGCAGGGAGACCGCCTTCCTAAATGTGATATGTGGTGAATCATTTACCACATCTTCCAATGTTGATTCAGTTTTTAAGATTCGCCAATGTTTTTTAAGACATTTTCTCACATCTAATGAATTTGAATTATAGGTTGTTATATATCTAATGAACTTGTCATTGTCCCTATTCAGTTTGTCCTTTGAAATCAGTAAATCATCCTGATTAAATTTGGCAGCTTTTAAACAAGCTTGTTCAATGACATGAAGATTATACCCCCTATCCAAAAATCTTTTACTCATGCTGTTGCATTCCCGTTCAAAATCAATATCAGAGCTACAGTTCCTCCGAGCCCGGAGGAACTCTCCATAAGGGATGCTCTGAATTAAAGCCTTGGAATGTCCACTCTCAGCATGTAACAGGGTATTTCCTGCTGTCTTCTTGCAATACAGTTTGGTTGTTAGTTTATCATCATCAACCTCTATCTGCAAATCCAAAAATTCAATGCAAGAGCTGCTCATTTCAAACTTCAAATTGACCTCATTGTTGTTTAGAGCCATAATAAAATCATTGGCAAGTTCTTGACTGCCCTCCCAAACAATAAAAAGGTTGCCGATATACCGTAACCAAAGTTTAACATGGTCATGGTATTGACTGTACACCCTGGGCACCTGCTGCTCCCACCACCATGAAGAGGTTGGCATAACTGGGAGCAAAGCAGGTGCCCATGGCAGTTCCCTGTATTTGTCTGAAAAAAACATCATTAAAAATAAAAAAGTTATTCTCCAGACAAAACCTGATCATCTGTGTCAACATGTTATTGTGTTGCAAGAAGGAAATAGACCTTGACTTAAGAAAATGTTTGCATGCCTGAACCCCATCTTCATGTTTGATGGCAGTATAAAGACTGCAAACATCTAATGTGATTAACAATTTTTTTTTTTGCCAAATCACATTTTTGATTTTATTTAAAAAGTCCCTACTGTCCTTCAGATAGGACGGTAAACATTCTACATATGGTCGTAGGAAATAGTCAATATATTTGGAAGTCTTTTCCAATAAGGAACCCATTGAAGATACAATTGGCCTCCCAGGGGGCTTCAGCAGGTCATTATGCAATTTGGGCAATAGATATAATGAAGCCACTTTAGGTATACGATTCAGCAAAAAAGAATATTCATTCCATTCTAGAATCCCTTGTATTTGCCAATTCTTCAACATATTATGATACCGCGCATTCGACTCGTCAATCATGACTTTGTCAACTACTTCACAACATTCTTTAATCTCTAGCTGTCGCAGCCCTTCCTGAAGATAATCTTGCACATTCAACACGACAACATTACCCCCTTTATCCGATTGACGGATAACTATGCTCTCATCTAGTTGTAGGGATTTAGCCGCAAATCTTTGTTCTTTACTCATGTTGTCATTGTGCCACTTCCTCTTCCTTTTGGCCAGAGATTTAAGATCAGCAATTACAAGGGTTTCAAAAATATCAATACCACATGGATGCATTGTGGGATTAAAATTCGACTTCGGTGAAAACTCATTAGGACAACTTAGATCAGTGTTAAAGCCTAACGATAGTGCAGTAATGGGGATAGAATCAGCATTATCGCACTCCAGTTCTTTTAGGGTAATCAAAGTATCAACCTCATTAATAGTATCTTCAACAGGACTAGCTCTGATTAAGTTGCTATGAGGATGAATATTTTTAACCTTCAACTTGTGCCACTTAAGTAAACGCAATTTCCTTGTAAAGTGGTACAGATCTACCCTTTCTTTGGGATAAGAAAATGAGGAGGTGGGGCAAAAGGATAAACCGAACTGCAATACATCATATTCAACAGTACTTAAAGGGCGACTTGAAAGATTTACCACATTTTTGCAGTCCTTCATTTTCCTCGTTTTTTCTGGCCCCTTGTTTCCACTCCCACAGGGGTTAGTGTCGCTCTTCCTCCATCCGCCCCGCCTGATTTGCTTGCAAATGATGACTGTTCTCCTGCGTTTTTTCCTCTTCCCTTGCCTCGTCCGCTGTAGCCCCTTCCTCTTCCCCGGCCTCGATCCTTTTGCCAGCTCTGTTGATTCTGCGTTTGATTCATTAGAAGAAATTAGTCCCAAAAATTTGCCGGTCTAGGTAAGATGTTTTCAGTTGGTGTTGTTCCATCATCGGACACATCTCTTTCACTTATATCGCTTTCTCCTCCACCACTAGCTCCAGACTTCTCCTCAATTGTGCATATATCTTTGCATTTGATATTGTCAAACCTACGACTAAAAGTGAAAATCCTGCCCGATTGATAATCAATCTTATCACGCAAGAATTTCCTTTCTTTTTTGGCTATAATTTCCTCTTCGTACTTTTCAATCTTTTTGCCAATCTCTTAAATTTTTGTTGTAAATTTCTCCAAGTTTTTTTCTTTCTGAATTTCTTCTTTGAGATCAGCAATTGATTTCAATAAGATTGCACGTTTCTTCCAAACAAACTTTATTCATATTGACAACATTCTATTTGAGCACTCCATTAAGTTGCTTGCCCATTCATTAGCTAATTCCGGGTCCGGGTCCTCATAAGATGGAGCAATAGGGATACGGAGCCCCCTCGGGACTCTCCCCTATTCTTGGTATTTTTCTAATGTTATGGCTTCCCACTATTTGGAAATTTCCTTTCTCAGTAATTTCTCCAATTTCTGATATTTCTGATTCAGAGAAGTGGGCATCGCCTCCTTCTCCCGGGTAAGCAGTTGATCACTCATTTTGGTAAACATGAACTTCGCCCTCAATCTTCTGCATGCATCTATCTCTTGTTCCATGGCGGCTGATTGTAATCTACAAAATTGTAGATATATAGTTCTTAAATCTGCAACTGTTCTAATCAAATGATCTTCAACTCCCCTGTGTGAGACCAAGCCAGATCTCACCACAAGTGCAGCATTCGGAAGCCCCCTCCTAAACGTTCCAGTCTAAATAGACATTGTTCAAAGGGGGAAAGTGGCAGCATGGGGCAAATAATGTCTCAACATTGGACGTTCATTAGTCCCTCTTCAATAAAGACTCACCAGATGCCGTGTAGCTTGACTGCTTGGGATCACTCACTCACAAGGGCGCTTGTTTGAATCCAACAGCCACGTCCTTGTTCCATCCGACTAAACCACTTAGGTGGCACATCCATCGGTACAGTTGTCCTCAAAAGTTCACCTTATCCACAGCGCATTTCTTTAAAGTCACGAAAATGTCCCATGTCGCAGTTAAGTGTAATGATGTTAAATTGAAAAATTATAAAATGATAAAATTAAACGATTACAAGGTTAACAAATTGAAAACTTTCAATCAAAGCGAGTTTGTAAGCAACCGGCATACATGAATTATGTATGTGGTTGTAGTCCTTTGTTTGTGACCATGAAATGATATGTGGTGGTCCGATATTTTATCGCTTTAGATTCATGAGCTGATTGCAATGATGTTTTCACTGCAATAAGGGGCACGTTGTTTTCACAAGGACTATGTATAAATTATATAGTTATGGTTGCACATAATAGGTTTTAATACGAATCTACATCCGAGTAATTATCGGCTGCAGTAAATCTGAGATTTGATTTAATGTTTAGAATAATGTTATGGAATATGGATCCGATTTAAAAAAAACTGTCCTATTATTCGTTTGTAAGTAAGAAACGCATGTCTGTCTCACCTCTGTAAGATGGCGGCTCCACTAGGACTAGGATGATTGTAATGTTTTTTTGTCCTCTTTCTATGTCACTGTATTTTCACGTTACGCACAGAGTAAATGTTTATAATTTTCGAATGAAAGTAATGCACTTTACCCGTGATCAAGGCGTTTTCACCGAAACGCGTTGGGTGTTTGCGGCTTGGATTCTTTGCAATAAAACTGTTCCTAAGCCCCATGATTGTGCTGATTTTTCGGAAGGAGTGCATGAGTACTTCGGTGCATTGAAAAACTTATATATATATATATATATATATATATATATATATATATATATATATATATATATATATATATATATATATATATATATATATATATATATATATATATATATATATATATATATATATATATATCGAAGCTCCAAGGTTGCCCTGTTGTGGTAAGCACTCTGACGCTGTTCATGGGTAACACCCTTTTATTGGTACAAGAGGCGCAGATGGAACATCAATCGCGTAGGCAGTTCAGCAACATGCCAGAGCCTGACGCGTTTCGAAGTGTAGAAACCTTCTTCCTCAGAGGCAAAGACGTTCTGAAGGTGTGCTTTCTGTGGACTTGCCCCTTAAATTGCCAAATGGCTCGCCCTTGATGGGCCCCTCATGCCGTTCTGAGCAAGGGATGCTGGGTCATAAGTATGCCAGAAAACCCGGTCTGTATAGACCGCTCATCGCCATGAGCGAGGAATGCTGGGCCATGTAGTCCACGACGAATTAGATCGCATTGCACATAATGTTACTGCCGCCAAATTCAAGCCCTCGGATGGGCCTCAATGTCCATGCCCCTCTTTAAATCCGTCACAACGTCCCCAATTGCAGGTCAGCTAGTTAACTGGCCTTCTGGCCCCCAGTTGTAGGGTGGTCCATTCCCGACGGCCGGACCACCGCCTAAAATCAAAGCTCCAAGGTTGCCCTGTTATGGGAAGCACTCTGACGCTGTTCATGGGTAACACCCTTTTATTGGTACAAGAGGCGCAGATGGAACATCAATCGCGCAGGCAGTTCAGCAACGTCCCAGAGCCTGACGCGTTTCGAAGTGTAGAAACCTTCTTCCTCAGAGGCAAAGACGTTCTGAAGGTGTGCTCTCTGTGGACTTGACCCCTTAAATTGCCAAATGTCCCGCCCTTGATGGGCCCCTCATGCCGTTCTGTGCAAGGGATGCTGGGTCATAAGTATGTCAGAAAACGTCAGAGTGCTTCCCACAACAGGGCAACCTTGGAGCTTCGATTTTAGGTGGCGGTCCAGCCGTCGGGAATGCACCACCCTACAACTGGGGGGCCAGAAGGCCAGTTAACTAGCTGACAAGAATGGACTCCTGAACCCTGAGGCTGAGGAGGTTTGGGACCCGAGGAGGCGCTTTTCATTATTGAACACAAGCAGGAAAATGGTTTTAAACTTTGCATAAACATCTTGCATCCTGCGCAACCATTTGGCAGAATTATCCCCAAGCACCACCTACCTGAGAGCATAACAGTGCATTCTGGGCTGTGCAGTCCACAGGAAAACCGAGGACTGGAAACAGGTGAGCTGACATCTGTGGGGGCGGAGCATGCCTGAACAAATTAAAAGGCGGCAGGACTTTTACAATGCGAAGGAAAGCCTCCTGAAACTCTTGGGCGCTGAAGAAGGCAACAATTTGCCGAAATGCATTCACCATTACCTTAAAATAAAGGGCTTCCTCGACTTTCCCCTGTGTGGCTTCTGCTCTTTTCTTGGTTCGGAGTTTTGTTGGATATAGTTCCACGTCACCCAGAGACGTGGTACAGAGGCCCCTGCTCCACAAGCGGCCCGGACTTCACTGGCTCTGTCTTGGCAGTTTTTGGTTTTCCGAGGGATCGGATGGTCTGGGCACGCCTCAAATGTTTGGGAAGAGTAAAATGCGGTTGTGAGGTATTCCACCTCACGCAGGGTGGCATGCATTGTCATTTTGCCCCCGTTGAATGGACTCCTGAACCCTGAGGCTGAGGCGGTTGGGGACCCGAGGAGGCGCTTTTCATTATTGAACACAAGCAGGAAAATGGTTTTAAACTTTGCATAAACATCTTGCATCCTGCGCAACCATTTGGCAGAATTACCCCCAAGCACCACCTACCTGAGAGCATAACAGTGCATTCTGGGCTGTGCAGTCCACAGGAAAACCGAGGACTGGAAACAGGTGAGCTGACATCTGTGGGGGCGGTGCATGCCTGAACAAATTAAAAGGCGGCAGGACTTTTACAATGCGAAGGAAAGCCTCCTGAAACTCTTGGGCGCTGAAGAAGGCAACAATTCCCCATCTTAAAACGTGCCACAGGGCGAGTTTGCACACATGTCACCTCAGGCCCCGCCCCCTTCCTTCACCATTGTGCAAATATTCCTCTAAAATCAGCCGAACTACGAATTCCGATTTACTCACCTGTTATCAGGAGAGACCTCAGTGCTGCATCTTTGATCCCAGTACTGATCCTGAAAATTAATTTTAACTGTACTTACCAGTTACTTGAGTTTCCTTCCATAGGCTAACATTGACTGGTTTCACTTGGAAATTCTTCTAAGTGTGGAGTTTTGGAACTTACAAATATTCCTCTAAAATCAGCCGAACTACGAATTCCGATTTACTCACCTGTTATGAGGAGAGACCTCAGTGCTGCTTCTTTGAGCCCAGTACTGACCCTGAAAAGTAATTCTAACCGTACTTACCAGTAACTTGTATTTCCTTCCATAGGAATCCATTGTGTGGTTTTCAGCAGAAAAGTGTCTGTGTCTATTTTCACAAACTAAAAATATTCCTAAAAAATCAGCTGAATGACTTAAACACATTCTTTCAACTGTTTACAGGAGATGCACCAGTGCTGGATCCAGGATCCACCACTGAGTAAGAAAAAGTAATGATGACACTACTTACCTGCTAAGTGAATTTTCTGCCATAGGATAACATTGGTGATTCTATGTGAAAAAAATTCTAAGTGTCAACTTTTAAAATACAATAATAATCCTTAAAAATCACTACTGTAACCAAAACGCTTTTACTCAACTGTTTACAGGAGATGTCCAAGTACTGAATCGAGCATCCAGTCCTGTGGTTAGAAAAGTAATCCATAAAGTAACTAATTGCATTTGACTAGAAATTCACTTTGAGCTCAATGTTGCTTTGTGTTTGAAATTGTGTTGCCCATTGCAACAACTGTAACTACTGTACTTAAAAGTCTATTGTCTATTTGCAAAGTATTTAAACTAAAGTAATTCATTCTGAGAAAGTATATTTTGTATTGTAATGTATAATGTAAATAAAAATAAAAAAAACTAAAAATAAACAGTTTAAACAATGTAGTAAATCAGTATTAAAAAAATCAGTATAACAATTAATACATTTAAAATTGTCATTTACAAAACCTTTGAAATTCACTGAAAAAAACATAGGTTTCAGACCTGATATAGTTAGGAATTAGCATTTAAAAAACCTTTGAAATTCACTGAGAAAACCATAGGTTTCAGGCCTGATATAGTTAGGAATTAGCATTTAAAAAACCATTGAAATTCACTGAAAAAACCATAGGTTTCAGGCCTGATATAGTTAGGAATTAGCATTTAAAAAACCTTTAGGGGTGTTATAGTTAGCTGGACATTTCACTCGAACAAAACCATTGAAATTCCTCCGATATAGTTAGTTGTACTAACTACATCTCGCACGCCCGCAATCCACTGCTGATGATGTCACATATTACCTCATTCATGACATGGTCAGTGACATCACTGATGACATCTCAAATGACATCACTGATGACATCATCCACGTGACAATCAGATACACCTCATCATACACTAGTATAACCTTTCATCACTCACTGTAAAATAGAGAGTGCCAGATTTAAAACCATTGACACACCAATACAAGTTTCTAAACACCCACTCAGTGATTCCTAGATCTATACACACATCTAATCACTTACCTATAGATTCACTCATACATGCTGTCAATGATCAGTAGAACACTATCGAATATACTTATACACCTATATCGACATTACACACCAGCACACATCCTAATCACTTATGAAGTTATCCTACTCACTTATGCAAACAATGGATCATACTTACTTTTACTTAGCTATACACTTATAAAAACACCAGTTCATCTATTCATATAGATAATAACTCATACATAGTGTGTTATAAAAACACGATTACAAGTATACAGTTATCCATACAGTCACTCCTACAAACACTGAGTCTTATGTATACATATTTATATACAACAACTGACACATACACTGGCTTTTATTTTCCTAGTTTGTTGGACATGTACCATTGAGACATACATTGGCTCATCGCCACACCAATAAAGATATTCACTCACCCAAACAACTGTTATAACATGTAGTTTTAACTTCATATACCTACTGAATCAACTATTCACACCTCTTTGGGCAGTCACACACCTCCCACCGAACCACTCACACATTCACTCTCCCATACAAATACTCAGTTAACTAATCAATAAATAATATAGACTTTCAAGTAGCTAGTAACCAACTGGTGCAGCAGTTTACACAACTGACATAGTGATACTGATATTCACACAGTTTAGTCACTATCCAATATATTTAGTGAGACACTATAAATTAGTCAAGTAAACAGTCAATCACACTGCTGCTAAATCCTCCGTCCAGATATTTATATTTATATATCCACTCATTCTTCAGTGCAAATTGCTATATATATATCATACATATTTAAATAACAAACCAAACCACATTCACTGGATGATGTCATCAGTGATGTCATCAGTGATGTCATTTGAGATGTCATAATTGATGTCACTGACCATGTCATGAGTGAAGTAATATGTGACATCAACAGCAGTGGATTGCGGGCACGCGAGATGTAGTTAGTACAACTAACTATATCGGAGGAATTTCAATGGTTTTGTTCGAGTGAAATGTCCAGCTAACTATAACACCCCCAAAACCTATTGTTTTTTCAGTGAATATCTTAGGTTTTTTAAATGCTAATTCCTAACTATATCAGGCCTGAAACCTATGGTTTTTTCCCAAATCATCCCAAATGCAAAAAATCGCAAATTGAGAAATCGCAAAAATAGCGATTACTTAATTGCGATTGCATCTATGGAATCGCGAATTGCGATTCCCTGAATACAATGCATGATGAAATCGCAAATAGCGATTTCGCAACTAGGGGTTACAAATTATCATCAATTTGAACTTGATGGTAATTTGCAAAAACTTAGAAAAATGCACTAAAGTGCATTTTTCAAAGTACATGTTTACACACACACAGGCCCTTGGGGCATGTGTGTGAGCAACATGTGTTTACATTACAATTTCAGGGGTGCAACAGGGTGTCCATTAGGCCCCCTTGCACCCTTGAAATTGCATGCGCAATTTGCGAGTACATATTGGGTACTCACAAATTGCGCATGCAATTCCCATTCATTCCTATGGACCTATAGGCCCATAGGAATGAATAGGAAGCTATTCCTTAATTGCGAGTCGCAATTTGCGAGTCGCAATTAAGGAATGTTTAGGAATCGCTATTTTTTTAGCGATTCCTACATGCATAGGCTTTTGTGATTCCTCAATTGCGATTCCTTAATAATCCCAATAAAGGAATCGCAAAAGCCTACCATGATGCATATGCCCTTTAGTCTCCAATTTAATGCTTTCACTTTGGTGTACCTTTTAAAATGTCATACTTGGAGCCTTTCTACACTGCTACAGCATAATAAAATGAAGCCATGTCAGTGCTTCCGTTGATATCCAGTGCAATAACCAGGGGCTCCTGCTCCCACCGCTAGGCATGTGTCTTCGCAGTGGCCAGCTCCAAACACACTGTTAATCCTTGAAGGGGCTTCCATGAGCATACTGTAGAGGAATGTGGCTCCTGCCAAGGGAGACATTCCACTTCCAGCGTCAAATCTGTGCTCCTATCTCAGCTCAATCCTCTCCTGTCAGCCTTCGTGTTTGGGGGCACCCCAACTTCGATATTCCAAACTGAGTTGCAGTATTGCTGGCGGGCATCCATATTGCTGGTGGTGCATAGTGAGACTCCACGGCTGGCGTCTCTTTACAACTCACAAAACCTCCCAAACTTCATAGGTAAGAGAGCTAGCTCTGGAAGGTAGGAGCAATTTAAACCTTTTTACTTGATCTTGCCTCTCCAGACATAGTGACAAGAAGAACAGAGAGACACATTTCTACAGTTCAACTGCCTTTCTCAATCAAAAAGGGGCCATTTTGGTGCTTAATTTAAAATATGTGAAACAATAAACATAGACAATGCACATCATCTCTGCAGCTTGCAATATTCTATTATTTAAAATATCAATTATTTGTGAACCATCGATTCTTCAAACATTGGTGCATAATATTATTAGAGTTAACATATAATGTAACTCCTATTGGCAAAATATATACAGTGCTAAGTCAATGCCTCTAAGCATTGTTCATATCGTTTATAGAATCAGCGGTTTTTACGAAGATCCAATACACACCAACTTAACAGAAATAAAACATGGGTTGGATTGTTACAAATATGTATATTCACTGAAAAAACCAAAGGTTGCAGGGACGTTATAGTTAGGCTCAGCTTTCACTTGTTCAAAACCAAAGAAATTCAAGAGCTATAGTTAGCTGAGCTAACTATAACTCATGCCCCCACAATGCAATGCGTATGAACTCACATGGTGGTGAAGGGAGCTTGGCCTCTGGTGACTTGCCGGAGGTTTGTTAGATTTTTTTTTAGGGAATGGGGCTGCATAGACCCCCTTCCCAGCCTCTGGACCCCTATACTCCTATTTCAACTTTTTTTAAAGAAAGGAAGTGGGGCCTTGTGGCTCCATTTTCCCTGGGCCAAATTTGGACTCGGGCCACATGTCCCGGTGCCTGCTCATTATTTTTTTATTTTTTCATGTGTGGGGAAAGCACAACCCCCCTCCTAAGGCCAATTTCAGTCCCGGGTTCCCCATTCCCCCGAGGCTAAGCCTTAATAATTTTTATTTTAAATGAGGAGGCCCTTCCCCCCACCTGGGCTGATATTGGCCCCAGGGACCCCATCCCGGGCCCTGGCCGGTAGTGTAGGTGTGCAGGGCACACACATTTTCCACATTACGGACCATTGGGGGGCCTGAAGACCCCCACAGTCCCGGCTGGCTCCCCAGCTCCTGCGGGCGGGAGCTGGCATTGCTTTTTACACACAGGGAGCTGCATATAAAGTTTAAACATGTTGGACTGACAAGTCGTAGGAGGCACTACCCCTTTTCTCAACTACTCTACAAACTCACCTCCTTACCCACTGCTTTTTGGGGGATGCAGTCCCCTAGGATGTTTGAGGGTTCCTGGGGGCCAGGAATCTCTGCTGTTACCTCCATTAAGTCCCAGACAGTGAGATTGATGAGATGCCTTTGGAGGCCATGGCCCCTCTTTCCACCAGTCTGCAAACTTACCTCCTGGCACAATGCTGGTTGGGAGATGAAGACCCCTTGGCTGCTTAGGATCCTTGGGGGCAAACTACCCCTCCTGTTACCTCCAGTAAGTCCCACTCAGTGAGATTGCTGTGAGGTTGTCAAAGGCAGCACCCAGTTTCTCCACCACTCTGCAAATGAGCCACCTGGGGTGCTGCTGATTGGGGAATGAAGTCCCCTTGGATGCTGAGGGTCCTTGGGAGCCAACAAGCCCTCCTGTTACCTCCACTAAGGCCCACATAGTGTGAAAACTAAGAGAAATTTGGCGGCTACGCCCCTTTCTCCTCCACTCTGCAAATGCAGCTCCTGGCTTACTGCTGGTGGGGGGATGAAGTCCCCTTGGCTCCAGAGGGTCCTTGGGGGCCAACAAGCCCTCCTATTACCTCCAGTAAGTCCCACAGAGCGTAATTGCTGACAGACCTTTGGAGGCAATGCCCCCTTTCTCCACCACTGTGCAAATGCACCTCCTGGAACACTGCTGGTTTGAGTATGGAGTCCCCTTGTCTCTAGAGTGTCTTTGGGGGCCAACAAACCCTCCTGTTACCTGCAGCAAGTTCCATACAGCAGAATAGCTGAGAGGTGTTTGGAGGACATGCTTCCTTTTAAACCACTCAGCAAACGCGCCGATGCTGAGGATTTCTTGGGGGCCCAGAAGCCTTCCTGTTATCACCAGTAAGCCCAACATAGCAGGATTTCTGAGAGCTGGTTGGAGGCACACCTCCTTTCTCCACCACTCTGCAATGTGACTACGAGTTAAAAAACAAGATAAACATGATGAGGTAGATTTAGTATTATCAATAACAAAACAAGGACTAAAACATAAGCAGATAAAAAGCAAGCACATATACATTTATGCCTTAATGAAGATTGATTTGGATTTTCCATCTCAAATCTAGAGGCACTCATTTAATTTTATAGAATGCTTTGTATCATAAAGCTTTATGCAGGAACCTTATTGCTGTGTATTGTCACGTTGTTATAACTTCTTGTAAAGTGCACAGCTGCCCCAGCGAAGGGGTGTCCCGGTGCTGAAAGCAGTGTCCAGAGAGAGCCAGGGTTAGACTGTGGGAAATAGGTGGGTTTTGATGGCCTTACGGAAGGATGACAGGCAGTCTAAACGACGAATCTTCACAGGGAGGGAATTCCACAACTTAGCTGCCAGATATCGGAAAGACCTGCACCCTGCCCTGATGCGTTTCACTCGGGGAACAGTAGCCAGAATTTGCTCGGCAGTGCGTAGCTGGCGGGTGGAGACATAGGGGACCAGCAAATTAGATAGAATCACAGGGGTGGAGAGTTTTAATATTTTAAAGGCTAAACACAGTGTCTTAAATTCGTTCCTCTTGGTAGCCAGTGAAGGCAGCGTAGAACGCCCGACGCGGAATATGTTCTGGGGAGTCTGAGCAGAACTTGGGCGGCTGCGTTCTGAACTCGTTGAAGGCGGTTCACTTCCACCTTATTGGCACCTAACAGTAAGGAATTGGCATAGTGAAGTCTCGACAAGTCGGCTTTATCCCTTCACTTGTTTTTGGCCTTTATTTCTCCACCACTTTTTAAAATAGTTCATGGAGGTTTTTGTGAGGTGCAATCTTTGAAGCAAACATTATTTCTCCCAGTCATTTGCTTCAGTTAAATACATCCATTCTGGAGCTGCATAACTTTGACTTGGTGTTTGTGCTCTCTTTGTTCTTCGTACTGTAGATTCTTCTCTGTCTGAATCACTTTGTTCAGATTGACTGGGGCCTTAAATCACATTAGAAGGTATTTTACCTGTAGTCAGTATGTGTCTCAGGCTTTCAGATTTTCTGTGCCAATGGTCTCCTCTTCCCACTCATTTTTCTGGTACACTGTTCACCTAATTTGAGACAATACTTCGCTTAGCTAGATCCCCTTCACTTTGACCCTCGTTACCAGCTGGGATCAACTCTCTTTGACTCTCGTTTGAGCCAGTGTTTCGAGACCCAGTAGCTGGTGCCCCCTCTACTCTGTGCCCAGTCCGATCGGGACATCTCTCTGTTACCACCGGTTACTCAACCACAGACCCCGCACTTTTAAGAAGACATGGGACACAACAAGTGTGGGCTGAATGCCCCCAATTAGGTAGAACACCACATTTCACAGCAGTTGTGGTTACTAGTATCACTTGATAAGGCCCACACCAACGAGCCTCCAAACAGGATTTTTTCACATGCTTTTTTACTAGTACCCATTCACCTGGGCACAAGTCCTGACACTGCCCCTGTTGAACTGCAGTTGCAACTTCTCCAACCTGGTGAGACACAGAAGTCACCACATCAGCCAATCATTTACAATAATCGAGTACCAAATCATCAGAAATTTTCACAAATTGATTTGCTGGGACTGTGGACTGCCTCATAACCCTCCCCATATTTATCTCATGAATGGACAGTCCAGTTCTTCTGTCTGGGATGCTTCGCAAACTCATCAACACCAGAGGTAGTGCATCACGCAATTTCAAGGATGTGGAAGCACATACTTTTGCCAATAGGGAACTTTAGAGTTCCGTTTACTTGTTCATCCACACCAGATGCCTCTGACCGATAGGCACAATGCAGTTTTTGTTCGATTTCCAATGCAGCACAAAGCATTCGTACCACTTCATTGTTGAAGTGCAACCCTCTACCTGATTCCAATAACACTGGAAATCCAAATCTAGGCATTAACTCTCTAAGAAGCTTAGCTACTGTTAGGCTATCATTGCGTCTTGTGTGGTAAGCTTCTACCCAACAAACACACAATCACAAGGACATATTTCAATCCATTTCAAGGAGACATTTCAATAAAGTCAAGCTGCATGCGGGTAAAAGGACCACCTGATCTTCCATTATGACTCCTAGTGACCAATGTTTTCTACTTGCATTTTGTTATTGACAGATTACACATCTCTGACACAGGATTTCTGCAATGGCTCTACATCATGGATTGTACCAGGTCTGGTAAAAGAGACATAGGATAGCATCTCTTCCACATGTGCAGGCCCATGGCAATTTCTTGCCATTGGTGACAACAGACTATCCAGTAGGATAGGTATTTCCTTTGTGTATACCCACACCTCAACTTTCAGTCTACGATTACATCCTGCTTTAATCCACCCGTCTCACATCTGGTTTTAGAACTGCATCTTGTAATTCTTTGATCTCATCCCAAGTTTCCATGACTGAAAACATCAATATGCATTCTGTGTCATCAGACTGTTCCTTTAAAGATTCGCCATAAAATGTATAAGAATTTAGGGCCCAATATCGTGCAATCTCATTAGCATAACAATTGCCAACCGTCACATAATCGTGACCAATCTTGTGGGCGGATTACTTCACCACCGCAATCTGAGCTGGCAGCTGTAGTGCCATCAGTAGGTTTTTAACACAATCTCTGTTTTGTATTGGTGAACCCGAAGAGGTCATGAACCCACGTTGACACTACAACTGCCCAAAATCATGGGCCACCCCAGAACCCTATTGACTATCTGTAAATATGGTTACTCTCATTTACTTGGTAATGGTTTAAGCCTTGGTAAGTGCAATCAATTCAGCCACCTGTGCTGAATACACTCCTTTCAACCATAAAACTTCAACTACACCCACCACAGTACAGATTGCATGTGCAGCTCACAAAATGCCTCCTGAATCGCTCAAGCATGATCCATCCACAAACAAAACATGATCTGACTCAGGCAACGGTCATCTTGGATATCAGGACACAGTTTGGTACACAATTCAGTCACGTCAAGACAATCACGATCAGTATAATCCCTTGCAACTTCATGGGTAGCTAGATTACAACGTGTGCATCTCATCACAGTCACATTTTTCACACCCAGAATCACATGTTCATATTTTGTTAACTGACTACTCTTGAGGTGCTGTGCTTGAGTTTGAGTTAACAAAATCTCAACAGAATATGGAACAAACACTTTCAAAGAATGACCCATCACAATATTTACACACTGCTCCAAACTCACACATATTGTGGCAACAGTTTTCAAATATCCAGGCAAAGCAGCAGCTACAGGATCTAATATAGCTGAAAAGTATGCAACAGGTCTGCGAGCAGTTCCAAGCATTTGTGTTAGAACTGATAGTGTACATCCTTCACGCTCACTGCAAAACAATGTAAAACTCTTGCTAAAGTTGGGCATTCCCAATGCTGGAGCTCGACACAAACTGTGTATCATTTCGAGAAAAGAGCGAATGCATTCTTCATCCCATGGATCAGGATCTGACACATCTTTGTGTGTCAGTCTCTGAAATGCTTTAGCTATCAGGGGAAAATTTGGTGTCCACTGCCTACAATCACCAACCATTCCCAAAAACATGTGAACTTCCTTTTGAGTATTAGGTGATTTCATCGGCAAAATAGTAGTGGTTCTTTCCTGTAACACTTTTCTGACTCTTTTTTCAATATGGTGTCCCAGATAGAGAACGTCTAATTTACAAAACAGAAGTTTTGCTGGTGACACCTGTAGGAGAGTAGGATCTGCTTCACATGTTTACCCCCACTTTTTGCTGGTGTTTCACTGTTTTTCGACTTTAGTCTGGCTGGGACCCTGCTATTCAGGGCCCCAGCCTAGCTGCTTCCTCTCTAAAATGATTCCACGTACTTTAGGTACATTACAGTTGGATCTGAGGTGCCCTTGTAAGTCCCTAGTATATGGTATATTATGTACCCAGGGCATAGGTACCCCACAGGCCTACCAGGGGTTGAAGCATGTATTATGCAACCCCTGGAAAGCCACCCAAAATGACATCACAGGTCTGATACTGCAGCCTGGGTAAGGTGGTGCATGCACCCCTTACTGAGATATAGGTTCACTATATCTCACCATATACACACATAAAAACCTATAAGTCACTCCTATGGCAGGCCTTATCAATCCTGAAGGCAGAGTGCGTGGTTTTTATGAGAGAGGGTGCTTCTGCATAAGCAGAGCCCCTCTGCAGCATTCGGAGATCCTTCTCTGATGCTGTTTGTAGTGCAGCCTGACCATATACTCTTAAGTGCATTATAACCAAATTGTAAATACTAACTTCGAACTGGCTGCACAGAAACATGTCGTGTTTGGTGTCAAACACCTTGGAATCATACCCCCACACCAGTAACTGGTGTGGGAGTATGATCCCACCCTTCTAGAGGGAGAGACATGACAGCACTGGTATACCCGGTAGAAACTTAATAGAGCCCTGGCATGACACAATGGATGCTGCAGCCACAGACACGGGTATGGCCTCCTGCTGCTGACCGAAACTCGGGCAGGGGAGGCCTGGACAATAGGTTTCCTGTCACAGGGAGGTGTAACCACCCCACAGACAGGCTTATGTGTATTGGGGCTCGGTGGGAGCATTCTCTGAGTGCTTTGAAGTCCTGCACTGGGGGCACATTTGGTGTCCCTGTCGATAGTCCAGCTCAGATTGGTTCAGGGGCTTCCAGACCCTGCTCTGGCGTGAAACTGGGCAAAGGAAATGGGTGTAGCCACCCCTCTTTCCAAACCCTCCCATAGGTGGGTCCCCAGAGTATGTCCAACCCCCTACCATAGTATAAGTATGGGACCTCAGTCCTTAGGACTTTAGATTACCCTGGACGAAACTCTGAAGCTGAATCCTGGACCTTCAACGCTCTGCCCAAGACCAGAGGACTGAAGAAATCTCCCTTGGGGTCAAGGAGTGACTCCCCTGCTTGGCAGGCACCAACAAAGCAATTTGCCGGTCTGCATCATCGAAGCTCCCGCCGGACTCCAAAGTATTTGCAGCCCAGGAAGAGGATTTCCATATGTCTCAGAGACCGACCCAAGTCCCCAGCAAAGCTGAGACCCGCAGCCCTCGTGAGTAGCGTGGAACCGAAACTCCTGGTTACCAAGCCTTTCTGCAAGTGCATTGACTTCTCGATGTCTCTTGAAGTCATGCTTGGGCTGACATGTAGCCACTCCCTTGAGCACTGAATCCACTGAAGATTGTTGGCCTGGTCATTCTGAGTGACCCGTGGGCTGCCATTTTGTGTTTCGTCTTGAGGTCCCTTCGCGATCCCTGGTCTGTTGACCGGTGGGTCCCTGAGAGGATAACTTTGCATTTCCTTGGGCTTGCGCCAGATGTGCCCTGACTCCCAACCAAGTGGTGAGTCCCACAAACCTTGCTGGTCTGCACCAAAGCATCTTTCACGTTTCTGCATGGGTTGCTGTTGCAAAGGCTTGTTGAGTCCAATCCAGGCAACGACACTGCAGCACTCGATATCCTTTGTGAGACAGCTCGAGTCCAGTTCCTGGTTGTCCTCGACACCTCTTGGACCTCGTGGCTGAAGAGTCAAGCTTCACCTCTTTCACCTGAAATCACCCGACATCGGTGGCCATCCGCTCATCGCCCTCCTGGTCACTGGCAAGTGACCCAGACTCTGTCCCCTCTGCTTTCAGGTTCTTCTCATATTTGATCCAGACTTGGATCTCTTCGGACACTTCGCATCTTCACCGCAGCAGCACTTCTTTGCCAGCTCCCATTGAAATCGACAACGCGACCCAACACCAAAAGACACCTATGCTCCCGGCTTCCCTGGGTGAGGTAACACGAGTACTCTGGTGCTCCCGTGGGTGCTAGCCCTAGAACTTCCTAAGTCCAAAAGGGTTTGGTTCTGGCTCATTTCTAAGTGTCCCTAATCTTTAAAAATCTAACCGCGACTTTCCCCATAGAAGCTAACGGGAGCTCGCGGCTGTGTTCACAAATTTGCACACGGCCCGTGGGTCCCCTGTTTCACTACTTTTGGTGGTTCCTTGGGGTCCCAGCGATTCTACAGGCCTAGGCCTTGTGTCTAGTTAAGTTGTGGTTCTTATACCACTATTTTAGTAATTGGTTTGGCTCGCCCCTAGGGCCTGACGTGTATTTGTGCTATTTTACTGTGATTATTGAAGTGTAACTTATGTGTTTTGACCTCTAGTCTCATAAAGAGACTAGGAGGGTATGTTTAGTAATAAATACATATATTTTATATATATAACTGGTGTGGATATCTTTCATTTAGTGACTCAAGAGATTATAGACTGGTAAAACAAGCTGCTTTACATTCCTTCAAGACTTAGCCTGAAGGCTGCTCTCCATAGATACCACTAGGATAGCTTTCAATAAAGGTTGTCTTTAACCTATAACCAATAAGGGGTTGTTTGGACTGATAAAGGGTGCCCACTATAACTAGTGGACGGCATATATCAGGCCAACTTCTCACAAAACCTTTTGTCCACACATTGCCAAATGATTCAGTAATGTCCATTTTCAAGAGGGGAGCAGGGGGCAGTCGCCAACCAGCCAGGCCAGGACCACAAGCCCCAGCAGCACTTGCGGCCGTACTCGCATTCTTCCAATGCCCAGAGGCGCATAAAGGCGGTGGCCGGGCCCCGCAGCGCACAAACCCGTTTTTAAGAGCGGAGGTGGGGGCAGCACCCACCCAGCCAGGCCAGTACCACAACCCCCAGCAGCACTTGGGGCCATCGCCGCATTGTTCCAGTGCCCGGAGGCGCATAAAGGCAGTGCTGGAAGACGCAACAAATTTGCAGAAAGAAGCAAGAGAAGTGATGAAAGAGACGAGATTTGCAGAAAGAAACAAGAGAGGTGCAGAAAAAAGCAAGAGAACTGCAGAAAGAGGCAAGCGAGGTACAAAAAGATACAGTGAGATATAGATACAGACAAGAGGGGTGCAGAAAGATGCAAATGAAGTGTAGAAAGAAGCAACAGAGGTGCAAAAAAGGAGGCAAGAGAATTGCAGAAACAGGCAAGAGAGTTACAGAAACAGGCAAGAGAGGTGCAGGAGAAGGGAACAGGGGTGCAGAAAGAGGGAAGAGGGGTACGGAAAGAGGCAAGAGGGGTGCATAAAGAAGCAAGAGAGGTGCAGAAAGTAGCAAGAAAAGTTCAGAATGAAGCAAGAGAACTACAGAAAGAGGAAGAAAGGTGTAGAAAGAAGCACAGGCGGTGCAGAAAGAGGCAAAAGAGGTGCAGAAAGAGAGAAGAGAGGTATAGAAGCAGGAGAGAGAGGCACAAAAGGGAAAAAGGGTGCAGAAGGAAACAAGAGAGGTGCAGAAAAAAGTAGAGAACTGCAGAAAGAGGCAAGTAAGGTGAAGAAAAAGGCAAGACACGTGTAGAAGGACACAAGAGAGGTATAGAAAGAGGAAAGAGACGTAAAAAAAGAAGCAAGTGAGGTGTAGATACTGACAAGAGTGGTGCAGAAAGAGGCAACAGGCGTGCAGAAAGAGGCAAGAGAAGGTGCCAAAATAGTTAAGAGGGGTACAGAAAGAGACAAGAGCAGTGCAGAAAGAGGCAAGAGAGATACAGAAAGAGGCAAGAGGGGTGTAGGAAGAAGCATGAGAGGTACAGAAAGAAGCAAAAGAAGTGCAGAAAGAAGGAAGAGGGATGCATAAAGAAGCAAAGGAGGTGTAGAATAGGGCATGAGAAGTGCAGAAGGAGGCAAGAGAGGTGCAGAAAGAGGCAAGAGAGGTGCATAAAGGTGGAAGAGGGGTACAGAAAGAAGCAACAGACGTGCAGAAGGAGGCAAGAGAGGTGCAGAAGGAGGCAAGAGCAGTGCAGAAAGAGGCAATAGAGGTGCAGAAAGCAGGAAGAGGGGTGCAGAAAGAGACAAGCATGGTGCAAAAAGAAGCACGAGAAGTACAGAAAGAAGCAAGAGAAGTGCAGAAAGAAGCAACAGATGTGCAGAAAGAGGCAAGAGAAGTGCAGAAATAGGCAAAAGAGGTGGAGAAAGAGAAAAGAGAGGAGCAGGAAGAGGGATGAGGGGTGCAGAAAGAGGTAAAAGGGGTGCAGAAAGAATCAGGAGAGGTACAGAAAAAAGCAACAGAAGTGCAGAAAGAAGCTACAAAAGGGCAGAAAGAGGCAAGAGAAGTGCAGAAAGAGGAAAGAGAGCTGCAGTAAAAAGCAAGAAAGGTACAGAAAGAAGCAAGAGAAGTGCAGAAAGAAGCAACAGATGTGCAGAAAGAGGCAAGAGACGTGCAGAAAGAGGCACAAGAGGTGCAGACAGAGGGAAGAGGGGTGCAGAAAGAAGCAACGGAGGTGCAGAAAGAAGCAACGGAGGCGCAGAAAGAGGGAACAGGGGTGCAGAGGCTAGAGAGATGCAGAACGAGGGAAGAAGGGTACAGAAAGAGGAAAGAGGGGTGCATATATGTGCAAGAGAGGTGCAGAAAGAAACAAGAGCAGTGCAAAAAGAACTAACAGAGGTTCTGAAAGAGGCAATCCCCATAAGGCGAGGTGTAACACAGGGATGTGTACTGGCACCCACCCTTTTTTCATTATATGTAAGTGCAGAAAGAGGCAAAAGAGTTGCATAAACAGGCAAAAGAGATGCAGAAAGAGGGGACAGGGGTACTGTAGGAGAGTAGGATCTGCTTCACATGGTTACCCCCACTGTTTTGCTTGTGTTTCACTGTTTTTCGACTTTAGTCTGACTGGGACCCTGCTATTCAGGGCCCCCAGCCTAGCTCCTTCCTCTCTAACTTGATGGCATGTACTTTAGGTACACTCCAGATTGTATTCTGGGGTACCCTTGTGAGTCCCTAGTATATGGCATACTATGTACCCAGGGCATAGGTACCACAGAGGCCTGCTAGGGGCTGAAGCATGTATTATGCCACCCCTGGAAAGCCCTCCAAAATGACACCACAGGTCTGCTACTGCAGCCTGGTTAAGGTGGTGCATGCACCCCTTACTGAGATATAGGTTCACTATATGATGAGCACAACAACAAATCTCTTCCTGGACCTCAAAGACCACGCAGACCAAACCTGGTCTTGATATGGATCACGGCCCAATCCACAGGAGCTGCGGCTGATGACTGGCGCCGAATATCGTGGTGAGGTGTCCGGTTGTGGAAATTGCGGGGCCTTGTGCTCGGCCTGGACGCTGCTGGCTGGATCACCCGGGCGCCTCTCCCTGGTGCGTGGTGGCGGCTGCTGCCCCTGGTGTTCGTGACTGGTGCAGTCTGCCCGTGTGGAGTGCTTGGCTACTCTGTGGCGTCCGACGTCTGGACCCGAGCGCTGCAGTGGGGTGCCTCTAATATCACCGTTGCCAGCTGGGGGATCTGATGTGCTGTGCGCTCGGCCTGAGCGCTGCCGGCTCGGTCGGCCGGGCGCCTCTCCCTGGTGCGTGGTGACGGCTGCTGGTTCCGGGGTCTGCTGCTGAGGACATCCGTCTCTAGGTTTCTGCTCGGCTGGTGACGGGGCTTCGGCGGGGATCCTGCGCTGGCCTGCGGAGCGCTGTCTCGGGCCCGGACCTGTGAGTAGCGGGGCCGCGGGGAGGAGCGGCGTGCTGTTTGCCTGCTGGGGCTCGGTTGTGGCGGGGGACTATTGCGGGTTCCACTGGGCCTGCCTCTCGTCTACACAATTGTTTATGCCGCTACTGGACAGGCGGTAGGGGCGGTGTGGTGGCGAGTCGGGGCTCTCTGGGCCTGTTTGAATGGAGGGCTATTGGGTACCCACCCATTACTCAAATTTGGCTCTGAAGGCCTCCTTTATTAACGCGACCTGGGCCCCCCTGCTGGTATATGAAGACTGCAACCGTGTGCATTTTCTGCCGTTTGGTCTATCTGCTGGCACTGGGAGCGTGCATTGCGGTGGCGCTCGAGTGGGAGTGTTTGGTGCAAACGGACTTGTGCATTCGAGGACTGCGAGGCCCAGCAGCCCTCCATCTTCCTGCTGCCGCCTCTTCCTCCGGACCCGCCCCTATTGCATCCTTATAATCCCGTTCACGCACTTCCGCAGCGCGGGCGAAGCCCGGGCCAAGGGCGGGCCCGTTTTAGCCCTTTCGAGACCGGATGAGACCGGACCGGGCCACCCCTATTGAGTTTGTCGTATGATTCGTCCCTGTTGCTGCTTTCTGTAACTGTACTTTTCCTTTTTTTGACTGTTTTCATCTCCAGTTCATTGCTAGAATGTCAGCCAGGGAAACTCGTAGCAAATGTCCCCTGCCTAGCGCTTCCGTTTCTGGCACGTTAGATTCTTTTATAATAAGAGCTAACTCTTTGTTGTCCAACGAGATAACTATCCTCGAGAAACGCCTTTCAACGGGCATAGAAAACGCTAAAAGATCTTCTTTGGGTCACATTGCTAACGCAAGAACGCCTGTTAATGAATCCAGACCCCGTAAGCATATTTCTCCTACTGTCAACCCCCAGGCCAATTCTCTCCCAGATAATGAGTCCTTTCCTGATTCTATCCTTTCTGTGACATCTCCCGCAAATGGCCCAATCCCTACCTCTGTCTCAAGTCAACATTCTAGGGCTGGCCAGAAGCGCCCTAGAGACGCCAGGGAGGGGGCAATCCAAAAGAGGAAAAAGGGCCCTCCACCAAAGAGGAACAGAGTCCATAGGGCACCTGTCTTCACTACACACTCAGTTTCTCCTTGTAAGACCAGTGTAAACCCGACGGGGTCTCCTGTTGCTGTTAACGAACCTGAGTCTTTATTGGCAATTCATTCTGAACAGGTATCCCCTGTGCAATATTCTAATAGCACAACTAATACTGTTAATATGGGCACAATGACGGATTTTCAAGTCCAGGACATAGAGGCCCTCTTTAAATCTGCATTGAATCCCCTCTGTACTAAAATTGATCTCTTACAAGATCGATTGGCAAATTTGGAAAGGGCTATTGAGTTGAATTTTCGCCCTACTCAATCTTTAGCGGGAAGGGGTCAGTTAAATATTGCTCTAAATAATGAACGACACGATACCAATTCCTTACCATCTTTACAAGTCCCTGAACTTTCTCTTCCTCATCACCAGGCATCCACTCTTTCCACTAACCCTCCTATTTCTACCACCTCTTCAGGGGCAATGCCTAATACACCTACTAGGGTAGAGAGAGAACAGCACCCGGATACGAACATAGTCCTTCAACCCACGGGAGAATTCCAAATCTTAAGTCTTCCCCCGGAGGCAGCACCCTTGGTTGTTGTCCTCGCAGGAGTTCCCAAACTTCCCGAGGGCGCAAAGGAATCTTTCGTATCACTTAAGAATAAAGTGGTATGCTGGCTTACAAAACATAGACCACTCCCACCAAAATATAGGGGTGAAATTCTTATGGTCCGAAGGGTTCAGTGGGTGGGACCAACAAAGAAAGGTATTAATGGCGACTGTGTGGTTATAATTATGAGGGATAGGGGTGCTGTTTCTTTTATATTAAATTCCCCTCCTAGGCAACTACCAGCCACTATTAGGATTTTCCCACTAGCTTTTTTTTATCCTCCTAATGTAAGAAATATGGATTTGGATTCTCATCAAGGCTGGACACGGGTTGGACGAAGAGGTTTTGCTACTAACAACCCAATTAACAATGACTTCGGGGGTTCTTTATCGTATTTTGGGGACTGTAACCGGTTCAGATGTCTAAGTGAGATTGACTGACTAAAACCTACGGACTCTCACACTGACTTACTTGTAGATAATAGTCAAATTTCATTATTTAAATCAAACCATAGTAATACACTATCCCCATGCGTAACCAGACTGGGACTGGCTAAAACCCTTTTGCCAATCCCAGTAAGCATTAACCAGCATCTAATCCCACCAAAAAAAACAACTAATAGGCCCCCAATGGTTGAGTTGTTTACAATTCCAATCAACAATTCTCTCCATGTGAACTCTTTACCAGACTCTATCACCGGAGATAATTTGATTGATCAGTGCGTTATTGATCCTGCAACTCGAGGCGATGTCCAAACGGTCATTTCAGATTCATTATCCATCCCTCTGAAATTAAGGATAATATCTTGGAATGTAGCGGGTTTGCCCAACAAATTGGGCTGCCCGGACTGGGGCAACTTTGTTGACTCCATGGACATCTGCCTCTTCCAAGAAACATGGGCAAGGGAATTATATTCCCGTAGCGGCTTTGCCTCCTTCTCAATTCCAGCACAGTGGCACGGACGGTGCAGACCATTGGGGGGACTGACTATCTGGGTTTGTACGCACCTCGGATGCATTGCAACCGAGGTGAATACAGAATCTCCAGATATTCAGTGTGTGATCTTGACCTGGCCGAAAGACGTTAGCCTTACTTTGGTTAACGTTTACTCGAGACCAGTGAATCCGACCGCGGAGTCAAAAACTATTGCCCAGCTTTTGTCTTGGCTGAATACTCTCTCCGAGTGTTCTAACCTGTTAATAGGAGGCGACTTTAACTGTCACTTTGAGCCCCTTCCGGGAATAATAGACGCTGACATCCAAGAGGAGGATGATTATTGGAAAATACCTCCTATAATGGGCAAGCCTCCGAGGGCTTGGTCTCCGTTAGTACTCCAGATCACGGTCCTAACATTGCAACTTTCTCTCAGGGCTTGTAATGGACGTTTTAATTCTGATGCCCCAGCTAAGTGTACTTTCAATAAGCCCGGCCAAGAATCCTTTTTGGATTATATATTTGTTGAGACACGCTCCTGGGACAAGGTACTTGATTTTAAGGTCCTTCATAGGACCGAAAGTGACCATAACCCCTTGTTTTCATGGTTTTCCTTACAGGAGGTTTTCACAACCCTTGATAACGGAAATGATTTGAATACTTCTGATACAGGCCTTATCTTATCTAGTAACAGAAGAAGGGTGAGATGGGAGAAATTGTCTAACATCCCTGGTGCAATTCAGGATTTGTACTCAAAGGTAATTCCGTCATTGGAAGCAGTAGCACACCTTCCTCTCCAATATCCCACCAAGGATACACTCAAAAAATTTGAGAATTTGAACCTTGAGTTAAACACCATACTAGCTAGCGTGTTCAATCCTGTAACAACTAAGGAAAGTAAAAGCTCTTCTCCACCAAAGTGGTATAACGCACAATGCAGGCAGGCAAAGATCCAACTCCTGACTGCACTGAAATCCACCAAGAATAAATTGTTAATAAAGCAGAGACGATGGGAATACAAAACACTAATTGCACATGCTAAAGCAGATTGGGACACTGAAAATTGGGTTAAACTAACGCAGGCACTTAAATGTAATGACCCGTGAACTTTTTGGCAAATTGTTAACACGGGTTCGTCCGCCCCTACACCAGCAGTTGTTTCCAACATAGCTGCAGGAGTTTGGGAGGCCTACTTTTCAGCGCTCTATGCTTGCGCTCCTTCCTCTGATGGTGTGAGTACAGAGGCTAGTTTAGAGTTGCCCGTTGCACCCCAGTTTCTGGAAGAGTTTGGGGTTCTTGAAGTTGTTGACATTTTGAACACTCTCCCCACTGGGAAAGCCCCGGGACTAGACAAGCTCCCTGGTGACCTTTTTAAAAACGAACCGTTAATATGGGCTCCCTACCTAACGGCACTATTTAATGCCATTTTAAATGGCATGGCAATTCCTAGCACTTGGTTCGGAGCTGAGATAGTTCCCATTTTTAAAAAAGGCTCTCCTCTACTTCCAGTAAATTACAGGCCGATTAGTCTGATAGATGTACCTCAAAAAATTTTCGCCCGCTTGATCTTAAATCGTCTCCAAGACTGGATGGAAGAGTGTTCCATCCTTAGTCCCTATCAAGCTGGTTTTCGGAAGAAGGTCTCTACGACAGATCAAATCTTTCGGCTTATGCTTTTACATTGGAAAACTGTACATGCTGAGCTGGGATCATTGTATACCGTCTTTGTCGACCTGCGGGCGGCTTTTGATCTTGTCCCAAGATCAAAGTTATGGACTGTCTTAGCTAACTTGGGTGTACCTGCCTCACTGTTGAATATCTTAATTCGCTTACACCAAGCGAATTTTGCTCAAGTCAGGCATGGGAAGTTTGGAACACTTACTCCAAGATTTGCTGTAGAGAAAGGAGTCAGGCAAGGATGTGTCCTGGCCCCTACTTTATTTTGTCTCTACGTCAATGGAGCCTTCACCTACCTAGATAAGGTTATAGACAGCGATGCTCCTAAGTTAGCTAGCAGCAGGGTTCCGGCGATAATGTTCGCTGATGATACCCTCCTGCTTTCGAAATCCCCCTTTGGTTTACAGAGGATATTGGATGCGTTTGAATTATTTTGTTTGGATCATGGGCTGGATATCAACACATTGAAAACTAAATTCATGATTTTCAACCCACCTTCTAAAACACGTCCAAACCCCTCTATAGGTGGTACAACTTTGGAGAGAGTTAATACCTTCGACTATCTCGGTCTCACTTTAAATGAAGGATTTTCTTGGGCCTTTCATCAAACCAAGGCCCGTTTAAAGCTAGTTCAGTCAATTGGTGGGATTATGAAGTTTTATAACTCTTCATCTGTAAAACCACTAGCGCCCCCACTCGAAATATATAAACTTCAAGCACGTGGTCGTATTTCTTACGGCGCTGAATTCTGGGGATCGAAATGTTGCCCAGAGATTGTACGTGCGGAATGCAAGTTTTTAAGACACCTTTTATTACTTCCTCAAAGCACTCCTTTACTTCCTTTAAGACTTGACTTAGGTGTACGTCCTATAGATGAAGTCCTCGGTCTGAAACCCTTGATCTTCTGGAGAAGGATGTGGACAACCCCGGAGTTACAGCCTTATAGGAATGAATTAGCGGAAATATTGAGTTTTCCGAGTGCAGGCACATTTTCCTGGTTTCAGTATATTAGGACCCAATTTGATGCTCTTGGACTTTCTGATCTCTGGTCAACTCCAGCGACAGCCTGTTTCACTGTTTCCGCAAAAAAATTGACTTTTATTTAATATGCGGCTAAATTAGCTAATGCTATTACAAAATCTCAATCTTCTACTTTAGCCAAAAACTTTTTAACCTCAAAAGATGATTTTCACTTTGAAGAGGCACTCAGTGAGATTAGACCTCATCTTAATAGGAAATTATTTATCCAGTGGAGATTTGGCACACTTCCTGTAAGAGCATACACAGCCAATTGGTCAGTCTCCACTCTGGAAAATTGTCCTAGTTGCGATGCTGCATCAGAGTCTGATTTACATATACTGTTTTTTTGTCCGGCCTATAAGAATAGCAGGAAATACTGGATTATACCTATTTGTAGGAATCTTGGATTCATACACTGTAGGGAAGCTTACAGAGTCCTTAAGACTGATTTATCTAGACAAATAATGTTTGCAGTATCCTCATTTCTTGCATCAATGTGGAGGATAAGAAGACTAAATGTGCCCGCTATTTGATCCTATTTTGCTGGTCCTATGTTTAATATAATCTATGCGCTATCAGATATCTCTTATCTCCCATTTATGCTTTGGTAATGAAATATCCTTTGCATATGTTTGCCTTTCATTGAAATATTTTACTATTCGTCTTTTACTGTTTTTGTTACATGTATGTGCTTTTATGACTACTGTGTCGAAATAAAGCTGATGATGATGATGATGATGATGAGGTTCACTATATCTCACTTAATACTGCACATAGAAACCTATCAGTCGCCCCTATTGCAGGCATTAGCAATCCTGAAGGCAGGGTGCTTGGTTGTATGTTAGAGGGTGCCCAAGCATGAGCTGAGCCCCTCTGCAGCCTTCGGAATCTCTTCTCCGGGGTTGTCAGTAGTGCGGTGTGAGAAGTTGGCCTGGCATATGCTGGTCACTAGCTATGCCCAACATCTCAGCATGAGTCCATAACTCTACTTCAGACCAGGCTGAAGTTTCTAGATCATTGCCCAATAGGTCTGCACTGACTACTACTTTCTTGAGGCCAGTTACCCCTCCCCAGGAGAAATTCACAACTGCCAGACTATAGTTGGTCCTGACATTGCTTGCATTGGTAACCTGGTACATTTCACCCAGGATGATCTGCTCAGGGTCCACAAGATCCTCTGCCACCATGGTGACACTAGCACCTGTGTCCCTGAATGCCAAAGCCTGTTTGCCATTTATTATAGGCTGCTGTGTGTATTTGCCCAGATTACTGGGGCTCACTAGGAAGGACATATCAATGTCTCCCTCACAAACCAGCAATGCCTGAGTGTGTACTCTGATTAGGCCAGAGTCCACCTCAGAACCCAGGGTCAACCCTACTACACCCTTTTTCTGATTACCACCTCCACCAGTAGCTGTACTAGGGGGAACAGTTGCCTTAGGGGCAGGAGTGGTGGTGGTTTGGTCTTTGGACTTGTTACAGTCAGAAGTCCAGTGCCCTTTCTGTTTACAGAATTTGCACCAGGGCTTCTTTTGGCCTTTTCCTTTGTTGGACTGTGACTCCCCACCAGATGCAGATTTTTGGGGGCCTTGTGAAGACTTCTGGTCTTTTTACTTATCCCCAACTTTCTCAGAGCCTTTACGATCTTGCTTCTTAGTATCACCCCCTTGGTTCTGCGTTCTCTGCCTCACCCTGGTTCTGACCCATTTGTCTGCCTTCTTTCCCAATTCTTGGGGAGAGGTCAGATCAGAGTCCACCAGGTACTGATGCAACAACTGGTTTTGGCAATTATTACAGATCTGTTCTCTCATCATAAGATTATACAATACCTTAAAATCAGTAACTCTACTACCAACCAGCCAACCCTCCAGAGCCTTGGTTGCACAATCAACAAAGTCAGTCCAGTCCTGAGTCTGTGCTTTCTGGGTGTCTCTGAACTTCAACCTGTACTGTTCAGTGGTTAAGCCAAACCCATCTCTTAATGCACTCTTCAGGGCTTCATAATCATCAGCATCCTCTTCTCTAACAGTGAGGAGCTTGTCTCTACCTTTATCAGAAAAGGAGAGCAACAAGATTGCTGCCCACTGTTTCTGGGGGACTTGTTGTACTCTACAGGCCCTCTCCATAGCAGTTATCCATTTGTTGATATCATCCCTACTCTGGTAGGGAGGAACAACCTTGGACAGGTTCCTATGGTCTGGAGTGTAATCTATGACTCTAGGGACACTGTTGCTGCCACCAGGGGGTTCTAACCCCTCTTTTATAGAAGCTCTCTGGAGCTCAAAGGCTTCTCTATCTAATGCTAACTGCTTGGCCTTGAGGGCAACTCTTGCTTCCTCATTCTGTAGCAGTTTGTAAATTCTTTCAGAGGAGGTTTCTCTTCTAGGAAGGTATAAGTTCCTCAGGTGGACAGATTCTCTGCCAGAGTGATATGAGTGGTCAGATTCCCCAGAAAGGGACCTAGGCCTCTCCTCCACTCTGTCAGTTCTCTTAGGGAGAATTCCTCTGTCCTTTTCAGATCCCTGTGAATCTGGCCCTTCAACCACAGAGTCCAGGTCATCTTGATTTTCATCATCTGACCCAGAGACTATAGCTGACCCACTCCCTGATTCAGACCCCTTAGCTCCTAGAGCTAACTTAAGATCATCTGCTGTCAGCAGATCTATCAGGTGTAGTGTGGAGGGACTCTGTCCTATCCTCAGGTGCCTTGCAGCACACATGGCTTTCAAGTCAAAGAAAGTCATGTCCTTATACTGAGGTTGGGAGGACCCACTGGCTCCAGCCCTTATGGACATTCTAGTGTTGTGCAGTGTTGTACTACCTACACTAGTTTGTGGCCTACTGATCCTAGCTTGAGCTGTAGCAAGGGTGTGCTATCCCTTCACTCACAGCTCTAAGTTCAGTAGAACATGTTAATAATAAGCTTGACTTTATATGTACCTTGAGGACCTATAGTGGTTTTCAGTTAGTAATTCAAATAGAGATTTTCTGGTAAAACAATGGCAAGCTGTAATCCCACATGCTGCCCACCAATGTGAGAAGTTGGCCTGGCATATGCTGGTCACTAGTTAAAGCGGCCACCTTGCACCAGTCCAATTCGACTCTTATGGTAGATAGGTTGAAGACAACCTTTTAGAGAAAGCTATCCTAGTGTTAGCTGTGGAGAGCAGCCTTCAGGCTAAGTCTCTGAGGAATATGAATATGAATATGAACAAAAGTAACCGTACGGCTGACCAATGTTGAGCACATCAAATCCCAAATCAATACACAAAATTCGTAGTAGGTGCAAAAACACGTCCAGAGCGAGCCGTACTTATGCTCTACTGGAAACCAGATATACAAACTTTTTTACAAAAGGACGGTGCACCAAAAATGAGTCTTTTCAGAATATTCCAATTGTTGTTCTTTTATTCTCATTAAACTCTTAGAGATATCAGACTCAGCCAACGCGTTTCGTTCTTTACGAACTTCGTCAGGGCATAGATTGTTTTTTTATATATAAAGATGTCGACTTTCAGCAATTTCGAAAGATGGTCGACTTTCAAATGATACGCTTATCCAAAAGGAAAGTTGTGTAACCTCTCCAGGTAGCTGAAAGGTGTATATCAATGTGAATCACCGAAATGGGCGCTTCCTCGAGGAAGCGCCCATTTCGAAGAAAAATGGAGCCTACACAATGGTTCTAAATATGCAACAACAGTGTTGATCCAACTTTATTTACGCAATCTATGGACCAAATTAAGAGTCCGTTTTCCAATTGAAAAATCCGGAGCCAAAGAAGACTTGCTACTTGTGAAGACAGGAGAAGTGTCCGGCGGAATCCAAGGCTGGATTCTGAAGAAAGAAGACCTGAAAGCAGAGGAGACAGTGTTCAAAGTCACTTGCCAGTGACCCGGGGCCAGGAAGATGGATGCCCACAGTCGTCGGGTGATTTCAGGTGAACACGGGTGTCTTGACTCTTCAGCCACGAGGTCCAGGAGGTGTCGACGACAACCAGGAGCTGGATTCAGAGTGTCCCATGAAGTCTGCAGCTTACTGAGGTGTTGGCAACCGGATTGGAGCCAACAAGCCTTGGCAACAGCAAGTCTCGTGGAATGTGAAGAAAGTCAGTGGTGCAGACCAGCAAGGTCTGAGGGACGCACCAAGGAATGGTACGTCAGGGAAGGCCTGGAGCGACCAGGGGAGCCCTTTGGTTTGATGAAAAAGTCTTCAGGGGACCCACAAGCCAACTGGCAAGGGATCATGAAAATGCCTCGTGAGGATTCACTTCACAGGAGCCTACGGTCACTCGGGACGAGGTAGGCCTCTTATTTTCAAGGGAAATCCTACTGGAGGCTTGGACCGCATGTGGTCCAATGCACAAGTTTGTAGAACACCGTGAAGGGGTTGCACTCGACAATAGTGTATGGTACCCGGATATTGCTGTTCCTCGTCACTCGTGGGGTTCACTCACCTCAGGTTTGCTGGGGACTCACAATGGCCATTGCGAAGTCAGGAAATCTACTTCCAGGGCTGCAGGGACTTCGGATTCTGGCAGGAGCAGGAAGGTTTGGTACTGTTGATGCAAAGTTTTGGTGCCTGCCAAGCAGGGGAGTCACTCCTTGACTCCAAGGGAGATTCTTCAGTCTTCCAAAGGTAGTGGAATGTCAAAGGTCCAGGATTCTTCTTGTAGAGCGTCGTCCAGGGATATCTAGTTTGCAATGGCAAGGGTTCCCTAACTTATACTAAAGGAAAGGGAGGCACTAGCTCTATGACCACTCCTATGGGAGGGTCAGGGGAGTGGGTGGTTACACCCACTTCTCTTTGTCCAGTTTTGTGCCAGAGCAAGGGTTGGTAGCCCCTGAACCAGTTTGAGCTGGCATATGCACAGAGGAGCCTACTGCTCCCCCAGTGCTGGACTTCAAATCACTCTAGGAGTGCACCAACCCCGCCCCAATACACTAAATCCTGTCTGGAAGTTGTTTACACCTCCCTGTGACAGGATGCCTATTGTTGGGCCTCCTCCACTGTGAGTTTCATACAGCAGCAGGAAGGCAGCCCAGTGTCTGTGCTGGTGGCATCCATTTTGTGATGCCAGGGCTCTTTCAGGATTCTACCATATTTCCACAGTAGGTACACGTTTTGTATGATTCCCAAGTGTTTGACACCAAACACGCCATGTTTTGATGCAGCCATCCCAGAGTTAGCTTTTACCGCAAGGTTATAATGCACTTAAGAGTATATGGTTTAACCGCACCCACAAACAGCCACAGAGAATAGACTCTGAGGGCTGCAGAGGGGCCCTGCTCAAGCAGAGGCACCTCCTCACATGTAAACCAAGCACCCTGCCCTCAGGATTGATAGGGCCTGCCTTAGGGGTGACTGATAGGCTTATATGTGTGTGTAAGGTGAGATATAGGGAACCTATACCTCAGTGAGGAGTGCTAACACTACCTCACCCAGGCTGCAGTAGCAGGCCTGTGGTGTCAGATTTAGTCTGCTTCCCAGGGGTGGCATAATACATGCTTCAGCCCCTGGTAGGCCTGTGAAGTACCTATGCCCTTGGTACCTAAGGTACCATATACTGGGGGCTCATAAGGTACCACAATATCCAATCACTAGTGCATCTAATATGCACTCCAAGTTGTTTAGAGAGAACAGAGAGGCTGGGGCTCTGATTAGCAGGGACCCATCCAGACTATAGCCAGAAACCAGTGTAAACATCAGAAAAAAAGTGGGGACAACATAAGTGCAGATCCTACTCTCCTACATGCAGCCTGACCATATATTCTTAAGTGCATTATATCTAAAATGGTTAATGCTAACTTTGGACTGACTGCGCGGTAACATGTTGTGTTTGGTGTCAAACACCTTGGAATCATACCCCCACATCAATTCCTGATGTGAGAATATGATCCCACCCTTCTAGAGGGAGAGACATGACAGTACTGGTATACCCGGTAGAAACTTAACAGAGCCCAGGCATCACAAAATGGATACTGCAGCCACGGACACCGGTCTGGCCTCCTGTTGCTGACCGAAACTCTGTCAGGGGAGGCCTGGACAATAGGTTTCCTGTCAGAGGGAGGTGTAACCACTTCCCAGACAGGCTTATGTGTATTGGGGCTGGGTGGGAGCACTCTCAGATTGCTGTAAAGTCCTGCACTGGGGGCACATTTGGTGTCCCTATGCATATTCCAGCTCAAACCGGTTCAGGGGCTTCCAGCCCCTGCTCTGGTACAAACCTGGACAAAGGAAATGGGCGTAGCCACCCCTCTTTTCAAACCCTCCCATAGGTGAGTCCCCAGAGCTAGTCCAACCCCTTCCTTAGGTATAAGTAAGGAACCTCTGTAACCAGAACTTTAGATATCCCTGGACAAAACTCTGAAGCTGAATCCTGGAACTTTGATGCTCTACTAACGACTAGAGGACTGAAAACATCTCCCTTGGGTTCAAGAAGTGACTCCCCTGTTTGGCAGGCACCAACAAAGCATTTTGCCAGTCTACATCTTCAAAGCTCCCGCCGGACTCTGAAGTATTTGCAGCCCAGGAAGAGGATTTCCAGACATCTCAGATGCTGGCCCGAGACCACAGCAAAGCTGAGACCCGCAGCCCTCGTGAGTAGCATGGAACCGGAACTCCTGGTCACCGTGCACTTTTGCAAGTGCTTTGACTTCTCAACGTCTCTTGAAGTCATGCTTGGGGTTACTTGTAGCCCCCACCTCGTGCAGAGAATCCATTGAATATTGTCGGCCTAGTCACCCTGAGTGACCCGTGGGCCGCCATTTTGTTTCCTCTCGAGGTTCTGTTGTGATCCGTGATCCGTCAACTGGTGGGTCCCTGAGAGGGTAATTTTGATTTTCCTTGGGCTTCCCTGGTTGCTCCAGACGTGCCCTGACTCCCTACTAAGTGGTGAGTCCTTCAGACCTTGCTGGTCTGCAACAAAGCATCTTTCTCCTTTCTGTGTGGGTTGCTGTTGCCAAGGCTTGTTGTGTCAAATCTGGGCCCCGGTGGTGCAGCACTCGACATCCTTTGTGGGACAGCTCGAATCCAGCTCCTGGTCATCCTCGATGCCTCCTGGTCCTCGTGGCTGAAGAGTCAAGCTTCACCTTCTTCACCTGAAATCACCCGACATCGGTGAGCATCCACCTAGCGCCTTCCTGGTCACTGGCTAGTGACACAGATGCTGTCCCCTCTGCTTTCAGGTTCTTCTCAACTTTGATCCAGGCTTGGATCTCTTCGGACACTTCGCATCTTCCCGGCAGCAGCACTTCTTTGCCAGCTAACATTGAAATCGACGACGCTACCCGACACCATTTGACACCTATGCACCTGGCTTCCCTGGGTGAGGTAACATGAGTATTCTGGTGCTCCCGTGGGTGCTAGCCATAGAACTTCCTAAGTCCAAAAGGGTTTGGTCCTGACTCATTTCTAAGTGTCCCTAATCTTTAAAAATCGAACCACGACTTTCCCCATAGAAGCTAACGGGAGCTCGCGGCTGTGTTCACACACTGCACACGGCCCCCGTGGGTCCCCCTGTGTTACTACCTTGGGTGGTTCTTTGGGGTCCCAGCGATTCTACAGGCTCTAGGCCTTGTGTCTAGTTAAGTCGTGGTTCTTATACCACTATTTTAGTATATGGTTTCGCTCGCCCATAGGGCCTGAAGTGTATTTGTGCGTATTACTGTTATATTTGAAGTGTAACTTATGTGTTTCGACCTCTAGCCTCATAAAGAGACTAGGAGGGTGTGTTTAGAAATAAATACATATATTTTATATATATACCTGGTGTGGTTGTCTTTCATTTAGCCATTCAAGAGATTATAGACTGGTAAAACAAGCTGCTTTACATTCCTTCAAGACTTAGCCTGAAGGCTGCTCTCCATAGCTACCACTAGGATAGCTTTCAATAAAGGTTGTCTTTAACCTATCATCAATAAGGGGTTGTTTGGACTGGTACAGGGTGCCCACTATAACTACTGGACAGCAAATACCACACCAACTTCTCACAGGTACAAACATAGGCAAGAGAGGTGAAAAAAGAGGGAACAGGGGTAAAAAGGCTATAGAGATGCAGAAAGAGGGAAGAGGGGTACAGAAAGAGGAAAGAAGGGTGCAGACAATTGCAAGAGAAGTGCGGAAAGAAACAAGAGCAGTGCAGAAAGAACCAACAGAGGTACAGAAAGAGTAAAGGGGGTGCAGAAAGGGGAAAGAGAAGTACCAAAAGAAGCAAAAGAGAGGCAGAAAGAGGCAACAGGGGTGCAGACAGAGGCAAGAGGAATGCAGAAAGAAGCAAGAGGTAAGAGATGTGCAGAAAGAGGCAAGAGAAGTGCAGAAAGGAGCAAGAGAGGTACAGAAAGAAGCAAAAGAGTTGTAGAAAGAAGCAAAGAGGGGTGCAGAAAAGGGCACGAGAATAGGAAAAAGAAGAAGAAAGGTGCAGAAATAAGCAAGAGAAGTGCAGAAAGAAGCAAGAGAGGTGCAGAAAGAACCAAGAGAAGTCATGAAAGAAGCAACAGAGGTAAATAAAGAAGCAAGAGAGGTGCAGAAACAAGCAAGAGCGGTGCGGAAAGAGGAAGAAAGGTGCAGAAAGAAGAAGAGAGGTGCAACTAGAGGGAAGATAATTTCAGGAAGAGGAGCATAGGTATAGAAAGAAAAAAGAGATGTGCAGAAAGAAGCAAAAGAGGTACAGAAAGAAGCAGGAGAGGTGCAGAAAGTAGAAAGAGAGGTGCAGAAAAAGGCAAGAAAGGTAGAGAAAGAGGCAAGAGAAGTACAAAAAGAGGAGGAAAGGTACAGAAAGAAGCAAGAAAAGTATAGAAAGATGGAAGAGAAGTGCAGAAAGATGCAAGAGAAGTACAGAAAGAGGAAGAAAGATACAGAAAGAAGCAGGAGAGGTACAGAGAGAAGCAAAAGCGATATGGAGAGAAGCAAGAGAGGTACAGACAGAGGCAAGAGAGGAGCAGAAAGAAGCAAGAGAGGTATAGAAAGAAGCTAGAGAAGTGCAGAAAGAACCAACATAGGTGTAGAAAGAGGCAAACAAGATGCAGAAAAGGCAACAGGGGTGCAGACAGAGATAAAAGAGATGCAGAAATAGGGAAGAGGGGTGCACAAAGAGGCAAGAAGGGTACAGACATTTACAAGAGAGGTGCAGAAAGAAATAGGAGCAGTGCAGGAACAACCAACAGAGGTACAGAAAGAGGCAAGAGCGATGCAAAAAGAGGGAAGAGGGGTGCAGAAAGAGGCAAGAGCAGTGCAGAAGGAGGCAAGAGAACTGAAGAAAGAGGCAAGAGAGTTGCAAAAACAGGGAAGAGATGTGTAGAAAGATGGAACATGGGTGCATAAAGAGGCAAGAAAGGTGCTGTTGGACTTGGCCCTTCTGGCAGGTTCACCCCTGAACTTTTTTGCTTTTACTGGTGACTTGGTGATAGTGGTTCTTGGGTTTCTGCGCACTTTCCCTGTATCCCAGCGTAAAGTGCGTGCGCACTCTGAGTGCATATGGTGAGATATGCCTGCCCTCCCATAGGAATGCATGGGGAATATATGTGTCCCTGGTAGTTCCTGATGCGTGGGGTGTGCAGGCTCGAGTTTGGTATGTGTGGACTCGGGTGATTGAATGCTGCGCGATGATGCGTGCGGCGTGCGTGTAGCTAGTATGGAAGTACCACTTCTAGAAGTGGGCACTTCGGTGTGCAGTGTAAAATGTGTGCCTTGTCTGGCGATTGGCTGGTTGAGGTCATGTGACGGGCTAGGGATTCCCCAGAGTCAGGATGAGTCACCCAGTGGTGAATGGGGAGATCAGCAGCTAGATGGGTGGGAGGAGTACACCTGGGTCCTGAATAGGGCAGGGTTTTCCCCACACAATGCTGGCTCCGCCCCCTGTGGTGCGACTGACGACCCTAGCCCTGCCAGTGAATAGAGTGAGGGGCTGAGCACATCAAGGGTGCTCCCCAACCAGCTGCGACTGGTTTTCCCCCTCACCCTGAACCAAGAACAAAGGGTTTTAGTGTATAAAAATGGGGCTGTGTCCCCACAGAAACTTCTGCTTTTTGGATCCTGACAGGAGGGGGCTGCTGCTGCTGGAGGCTAGGAGGAACCGCCACTTGGGACTGCCTCCCTGCCCTGGAGGGCCCAGTGAGCTGGCCCCTGGCCCAGCCTTGCCCCCTTCCTAAAACTTTGCTGGACCTTCTCTTTTTCTTTTATTCTCCCCAAAGCGCCTGGAAGCGCTTTCATTTTACTTACAGCGCTAGGAGCGCTTCCTTTGGGACCCCAGCAGCGCTGAGCTGCGATCTCTCACGAGGGAAACCCGACATAGGGATTCCCCCGTTGTGGCCGTGTTGGCGGGTGCCTACCCCGCTTATTTCCTCATTTCCGTTGGCGGGTGCCTACCCCGCTTATTAAGGAGATTAATATCCCTAGCGGGTGCCCACCCCACCAGGGACCTTGCCGTTTTGCTTAGTGGCTCAAGCGGGAGCCTACCCCGCTTAATTAATTATTTTTCACTACGGGAGCCCACACCGCATTGCCGCCGTACTGAGGAGCTCACCGCCGCGACCAGGAAGCCCGGTGAGTCTGCACGTTCGTGGGCGGGGCCTGCCCACATCATAGAGCCGCGAGGACGGAGAGAACCCGCTTCTCTGTCGTTCTCGGAGCGGGTGCCTACCCCGCCGAGCACCACGAGAAGGAGGAACGGGAGATGTCCGCCGCGATCGCACGACAATCAGGTGAGCCGGTGTGTTGGTTAGCGGAGTCTGGCCACGTCTGGGAGCCGCGAGGGCTCCACTCCCGCATTTGCCCCGAGGAGAGAGGTCCCGCCAGGAGGAGCGAGTACTGCTGGTGAGTAGAGGCCCGCATTGTTTCTCTAAGAGCCTAGAGGGCTCCAACCCACGCCAGGCATTGTGTCTTTTAGAGCCCCAGTGCGCTCCAACGATTGGGGGCATTTTGATCAAACTGAGTCCATGACCAGGACTCCAACGACGGGGCACAGTGGTTAGAGCCCCGAGGCTCCAACGTTACGGGGGCATTATTTCTCGAGCCCACGAGGCTCCAAGGGGGCATATTAGTTTCAGAGCCCACGAGGCTCCAACGTTACGGGGGCATTATTGATTCAGAGCCCAGACAGGCTCCAACGACTGCCATAATTGTTCTAAGGGCCCAGAGGTGCCCAGGCCCCAGTCCCTACAGCTGCCCAGCACTTAGTGGGCAGCTGCCACGTTTAGGTTGTGCATTGTGCGCCTGGCTTGCGCAGCCTGCGCAGGCGCGCCCTGACTTTGCTGGACACAGGGTGTTTGAGCCCCGACAAGGCCAGTTGGCCTAGGGACTGCCACAGGTGGTGGCTTATGTGAGTTCTTGCGCAATTGTATTTTCCCTTGTGTTTACACCTCTGAATGTGCTTTTATGCGTCATGTGTAATGTGCTTTTACCCCTACAGGTATTGTGATACTTAGGTGGTTTTTCTCCTAGTACAGGTGGTACTAGTGAGGTCCGGGTTCCCTGCGTGATATTTTCCTAAGGTGGTTAGGGTTGCGTAGGTGGTACTTACCTGATACCAGTAGTTACTGGTTGTGTGCTATATATGTTCTATTTTTAGTGCTACAGTGATTGTATGTGCTATGTTCTAAAGTGTTATTCCTACGTTCTAAGTGCTATTTCTACAAAGTGCTAATTCCTGACAGTGGTCCATGTGGCCCTGTCCCCTGTATATATAATCCCTTGTAAATTCTGCCCGTGCCTGTTGGCACATTGTAAAGTGTGTGTTTTTATCTAATGTGTTTTGATATAATACAAAGGTTATTTTTATATAATACCTTGTGTGGAGTTTCCTTTGTGGTGGGCCTTGGGTGTTGTTGCTGGGTGCGCGCGCAAACGCTTTACACATTGCCTCAGAGATAAGCCTGACTGCTCGTGCCAAGCTACCAAGGGGGTGAGCAGGGGTTATCTTTGGCGTGTACCTTCATTGCCCTGACTAGAGTGGTGGTTTCTGCCTGGCTTGGGCGCAAGCCCTAGCCAACCAGAAATCCCATTTCTAACAGGTGCAGAAAGAGAGAAGAGAGGTGTAGAAACAGGAGAGATTGGAGCAGAAAAGGGTACAGAAAGAGGCAAGAGAGGTGCAGAAAGAGAGAAGAGAGGTGTAAAAGCAGGAGAGAGGTGCAGAAGAGGGAAAATGGTACAGAAAGAGGTGAGAGGTGCAGAAAGAGGAGAGAGGGGTGCAGGGTGAGTCAAGAGGGATGCAGAAAGAGGCAAGAGAAGTGTGAATAGAAGCAAAGGAGGTACAGAAAAGGCAACAGGGGTGCAGACAGAGGCATGAGAGATGCAGAAAGAGGGAAGATGGGTGCAGAAAGAGGCAAGAGGGGTGCAGATGGAGGCAAGCAACCCGAAGAAAGAGGCAAGAGAGTTGCAAAAACAGGGAAGAGATGTGTAGAAAGATGGAACAGGGGTGCAGAAATAGGCAAGATGACTGCAGACAGAGGCAAGAGAGGTGCAGAAAAAGGGAATAGGGGTGCAAAAGAGGCAAAAGGTGTGCAGAAAGAATCAAGAGAGGTGCATAAAGAAGCAACAGAAGTGCATAAAGAAGCAACATAGGGGGCAGAAAGAGGCAAGAGAAGTGAAGAAAGAGGAAAGAGGGGTGCAGAAAGAGGCAAGGCAGGTGCAGGAAAAAGCAAGAGAGGTACGGAAAGAAGCAAGAGAAGTTCAGAAACAAGCAACAGATATGCAGAAAGAGGCAAGAGAAGTGCATAAAGAGGCACGAGAGGTGCAGACAGAGAGAAGAGGGGTGCAGAAAGAAGCAACAGAGGTGCAGAAAGAGGCAAGAGAAGTGCTAAAAGAAGCAAGAGAGGTACAGAAAGAAGTAAGAGAAGTGCAAAAAGAAGCAATAGGGTTGCAGAAAGAGGCAAGAGGGGTGTAGAAAGAGGCAAGAGAATGCAGAAATAAGCAACAGAGGTACAGAAAGAGGCAAGAGAACTGCCGGAAAAAGGCAAGAGAGTTGCAGAAACAGGGAAAAGAGGTGCAGAAAGAGGGAGCAGGGGTGCAGAAAGAAGCAAAAGCGGTGCACAAAGATGGAAGAAGGGTGCAAAAAGAGGCAAAAGGAGTACCGAAAAAAGCAAGAGCGGTGCAGAAAGAAGCAAGAAAAGTGCAGAAAGAAGCAACAGAAATGCAGAAAGAGGCAACAGAAGTGCTGAAAGTAGCAAAAGAAATGCAGAAAGATGCTAGAGATGTGCAGAGAGAAGCAGCAGAGGTGCAGAAAGAGGCAACACAAGTGCAGGAAGAGGCAAGAGAGGTGCACAAAGAGACAAATGAGGCACACAAAAAGACAAGAGAGGTGCAGAAAGAGGGAAGATGAGTGGAGAAAGAGACAACAGGGGTGCAGACGAGGCAAGATAACTGCAGCAAGAAGAAGAGCGTTGCAGAAATAGGCAAGAGAGGTGCAGCAAGAGGGAAGAGAAGTACGGAATGAGGCAAGAGGGGTGCAGAAATTTGCAAGAGCGGTGGAGAAAGAAGCAAGAGCAGTGCAGAAAGAACAAACAGAGGTGCAGAAAGAGACAAGAGGGGTGCAGGAAAAGGGAAGAAGGATGCATAATGAGGCAAAAGGGGTACAGGAAGAATCAAGAGAGGTGCAGAAAAAAGCAATAGAAGTGCAGATAAAAGCAACAGAGGTGCAGAAAGAGGCACGAGTGGTGCAGAAAGAAGGAAGAAAAGTGCAAAACAAATAACAGATTTGCAGAAAGAGGCAAGAGAAGTGCATAAACAGCCAACAGTGGTTCAGAAAGAGGGAAGAGAGGTGCAGAAAGAGGCAAGAGAAGTGCAGAGAGAAGCAAAAGAGGTACAGAAAGAGGCAAGAGGGGTGCAGAAAGAGGCAAGAGTAGTACACAAAGAGGCAAGACAAGTACTCAAAGAGAGAAGAAGTGTGCAGAAAGAGGCAAGAGGGGTGCAGAAAGAAGCAAGAGAGTTGCAGAAAGAAGGAAGAAAAGTGCAGAAAGAAGCTACTGAAGTGCAGAAAGAGGAATGAGAAGTGCAGAAAGAAGCAACAGAGGTGCAGAAAGAGGCAAGAGGTGCAAAAAGAGGCAAGAGAAGTGGAGAAAGAGAAAAGAGAGGTGCTGAAAGAGGGAAGAGGGGTGCAGAAATTTACCAAAGAGGTTCAGAAAGAAGCAAGAGCAGTGCAGAAAGAACCAACAGAGGTCCAAAAGGAGGCAAGGTGGGTGCAGAAAGAGGTAAGAGAAGTGCAGAAAGAAGTTAAAGAAGTGCAGAAAAAGGCAAGAGAACTGCAGAAGGAGGCGAAAAAGGTGCAGAAAAGGGGAGGAAGGGTGCAGAAAGAGGCAAAAGGAGTGCAGAAAGAATCAAGAGAGGTGCAGAAAGAAGTAACAGAAGTGCAGAAAGAAAAAAAATAGGGACAGAAAGAGGCAAGGGAAGTGCAGAAAGAGGGAAGAGGGGTGCAGAAAGAGGCAAGAGGGGTGCAGAAAGAAGCAAGAGAGGTACAGAAAGAAGCAAGAGAAGTACAGAAAAAAGCAACAGATGTGCAGAAAGAGGCAAGAGAATTGCAGAAAGAGGCACAAGAGGTGCAGAAAGAGGGAAGAGAGGAGTAGAAAGAGGGAAGAGAGGTGCAGAAAGAGGGAAGAGGGGTACAGAAAGAAGCAACAGAGGTGCTGAAAGAGGCAAGAGAAGTGCAGAAAGAGGCAAGCGAGGTACAGAAAGAGGCAAGAAAGCTGCAGAATGAGTGAAGAGAGGTTCAGATTGAAGCAACAGAGGTGCAGAAAGAGGCAAGTTAAGTGCAGAAAGAGGCAAGAGAGGTGCAGAAAGAGGGGTGCAGAAAGTAGCAAGAGGGGTGCAGAAAGAAGCAATAGATGTACAGAAAGATGTAAGAGAATTACAGAAAGAAGCAATAGGGGTGCAGAAACACGCTGGAGGGGTTCAGAAAGAGGCAAGATAATGCAGAAAGAATCAACAGAGGTACAGAAGGAGGCACGAGAACAGCAGGAAAGAGGCAAGAGTGTTGCAGAAACAGGGAAAAGAGGTACAGAAAGAGGGAGCAGGGTTGCAGACAGAGGCAAGAGCGGTGTACAAAGAGGGAAGATGGGTGCAAAAAGAGGCAAGAGTTGTGCAGAAAGAAGCAAGGGAAGTGCAGAAAGAAGCAACAGAAATGCAGAAAGAGGTAACAGAAGTGCAGAAAATAGCAACAGAAATGCAGAAAGAGGCAAGAGAAGTGCAGAGAGAAGCAGCAGAGGTGCAGAAAGAGGCAACACAAGTGCAGGAAGAGGTAAGAGAGGTGCACAAAGAGACAAATGAGGCACACAAAGAAACAAGAGAGGCGCAGAAAGAGGGAAGACGAGTGCAGAAAGAGACAACAGTGGTGCAGAAAGAAACAAAAGAGGTACTGAAAGAAGCAAAACAAGTGCAGAATGAAGCAAAATGAGTGCGGAAAGAGGAAAGTTGGGTGCAGAAAGAGGCCAGAGAAGTACAGAAAGAAGCAACAAAGGCGCAGATTGTGAGAAGTTGTCCTGATATATGCTGTCCACTAGTTATAGTGGGCACCCTGTATCAGTCCAAACAACCCCTTATCGGTTATAGGTTAAAGACAACCTTTATTGAAAGCTATCCTAGTGGTAGCTATGGAGAGGTGCCTTCAGGCTAAGTCTTGAAGGTATGTAAAGCAGTTTGTTTCACCAGTCTATAATCTCTTGAGTCACTAAATGAAAGATATCCACACCAGGTATATATATAAAATATATGTATTTATTACTAAACACACCCTTCTAGTCTCTTTATGAGGCTAGAGGTCAAAACACATAAGTTACACTTCAATAACCACAGTAAAATAGCACAAATACACATGAGGCCCTAGGGGCGAGCCAAACCATATACTAAAATAGTGGTATAAGAACCACGACTTAACTAGACACAAGGCCTAGAGCCTGTACAATCGCTGGGACCCCAAGAAACCACCCAAGGTATTGACACAGGGGACCCACGGGGGCCATGTGCAGTGCGTGAACACAGCCGCAAACTCCCGTTAGCTTCTATGGGGAAAGTTGCGGTTAGATTTCTAAAGATTAGGGACACTTAGAAATTAGTCAGGACCAAACCCTTTTGGACTTAGGAAATTCTAGGGCTAGCACCCACAGGAGCACTGGAGTACTCGTGTTACCTCACCCAGGGAAGCCAGGTGCATAGGTGTCTTTTGGTGTCGGGGGCGTCGTCGATTTCAATGGGAGCTGGCAAAGAAGTGCTGCTGTCGTGAAGATGCAAAGTGTCCGAAGAGTTCCAAGCCTGGATCGAAGATGAGAAGAACCTGAAAGCAGAGGGGACAGAGTCTGGGTCACTAGCCAGTGACCAGGAAGGTGATGAGCAGATGCCCACCGATGTCGGGTGTTTTCAGGTGAAAGAGGTGAAGCTTGACTCTTCAGTCACGAGGACCAGGAGGCATCGAGGACAACCAGGAGCTGGATTCAAGCTGTCCCAGAAAGTATGTTGAATGCTGCAGCATCAGTGCCCTGATTGGACACAACAAGCCTTAGCAACAGCAACCAATGCAGAAAGGAGAAAGATGCTTCGGTGCAGACCAGCAAGGTGTGAGGGACTCACCACTTGGTTGGGAGTCACGGCACATCGGGAGCAGCCCGGGAAGCCCAAGGAAATTCAAAGCTACCCCCTCAGGGACCCACCAGTCAATGGACCACGAATTGCAAAAGGACTTCGAGAGGAAACACAAAATGGCGGCCCCCGGATCACTCGGAATGACCAGGCCAACAATCTTCGGTGGATTCAGTGCTCGAGGTGGGGGCTACAAGTCAGCCCAAGAACAACGTTGAGAAGTCAATGCACTGGCAGAAATGCACGGTGACCAGGAGTACCGGTTCCACGCTACTCACGAGGGCTGCGGGTCTCAGCTTTGCTGGTGACTCAAGTCTGCCTCTGAGATGTCTGGAAATCCTCTTCCTGGGTTGCAAATACTTCAGAGTCTGGCAGGAGCTTAAATAATGCAGACTGGCAAATTGCTTCATTGGTGCCTGCCAAGCAGGGGAGTCACTCCTTGACCCCAAGGGAGATTTTTTCAGTCCTCTGGTCTTGAGCAGAGCGTCGAAGGTCCAGTATTCATCTTCAGAGTTACATCCAGGGTAATCTAAAGTCCTAAGCACTGGGGTCCCATACTTATACTAAGGTAGGGGGTTGGACATCCTCTGGGGACCCACCTATGGGAGGGTCTAGAAAGAGGGGTGGCTACACCCATTTCCTTTGTCCAGTTTCGCGCCAGAGCAGGGTCTGGAAGCCCCTGAACCGGTTTGAGCTGGACTATGCACAGGGACACCAAATGTGCCCCCAGTGCAGGACTTCAAAGCACTCAGAGAGTGCTCCCACCCAGCCCCAACACACATAAGCCTGTCTGGGAGGTGGTTACACCTGCCTGTGACAGGAAACCTATTGTCCAGGTCTCCCCTGCCAGAGTTTTGGTCAGCAGCAGGAGGCCAGACCGGTGTCTGTGGCTGCAGCATCCATTTTGTGATGCCAGGGCTCTATTACGGTTCTACCGGGTATACCAGTGCTGTCATGTCTCTCCCTCTAGAAGGGTGGGATCATACTCCCACACCAGTTACTGGTGTGGGGGTATGATTCCAAGGTGTTTGACACCAAACACAACATGTTTCCGTGCAGCCAGTCCAAAGTTAGAGTTTACCTTTTGGTTATAATCCACTTAAGAGTATATGGTCAGGCTGCACTACAAACAGGTTCAGAGAAGGGTCTCCGAATGCTGCAGAGGGGCTATGCTCATGCAGGGGCACCCTCTCACATAAGAGCCAAGCACTCTTCCTTCAGGATTGATAAGGCCTGCAATAGGAGTGACTTACAGGTTCATATGTGTGCATATATATAGTGATATAGGTAATCTATATCACAGTAAGGGGTGCACGCACCACCTTACCCAGGCTGCAGTAGCAGACCTGTGGTGTCATTTTGGGTGGATTTCCAGGGGTGGCATAATACATGCTTCAGTCCCTGGTAGGCCTCTGGGGTACCTATGCCCTGGGTACATAGTATACCATATACTAGGGGCTTATAAGAGCACCTCAGATCCAATCTGTAATGTACCTAAAGTACATGGAATCATTTTAGAGAGGAAGCAGCTAGGCTGGAGCCCTGAATAGCAGGGACCCAGCCCGACTAAAGTCGAAAAACAGTGAAACACCAGCAAAAAGTGGGGGTAAACATGTGAACCAGATCCTACTCTCTTACACCCCCCCCCCCCCCAAAGGCAGGGACATTAAACTAACCTTGACCAGTTGAGTCTTCATGTTCTAAGTGGAAATATCTGGAGAGTCCATCTGCATTGGCATGGTTACTCCCAGGCCTATGTTCCACTGTATAGTCCATCCCCTGTAGGGAAATGGACCACCTGAGCAATTTGGGGTTTTCACCATTCATCTGCTTTAGCCATAAGAGGGGCTTATGGTCTGTCTGACCAATGAAGTGAGTACCAAATAAGTATGGCCTCAACTTCTTCAGAGCCCAAACCACAGCAAAGGCCTCCCTCTCAATGGCTGACCAACGTTTCTCTCTGGGGGTCAACCTTCTACTTATGAAAGCTACTGGTTGATCCTGACCTTCATCATTCAACTGTGACAGTACAGCCCCAACTCAGATGCATCTGTTTGGACAATGAACTTTTTGGAGTAGTCAGAATGGGAGCAGTGCACATGGCCTGCTTCAGGTCATCAAATGCCTTTTGACAGCTAGCTGTCCACTGAAACTTTTTGAGCATTTTCTTAGAGGTCAAGTCATTCAGGGGTGTCACTATTGATCCATACCCCTTGACAAATCTTCTATAGTACCCAGTCAGGCCTAAGAAGGCTCTCACCTGAGTCTGGGTAGTTGGAGCAACCCAGTCTATTATGGTCTGGATTTTGCTCTGCAAAGGTTGAACCTGGCCTCCACCTACAAGGTGGCCCGGGTACACAACCTAACTCTGTCCTATCTGGCACTTAGTAGCCTTGATAGTTAGGCCTGCTTTTTACAGGGCCTCTAAAACATTCCTTAGGTGGACCAGGTGATCCTCCCAGGTTGAGCTAAAGACAGCAATATCATCTAGATACGCTGCACTAAAGGCTTCCAGGCCTTTGGAAAGTGGCAGGTGCATTCTTCAAACCAAAGGGGTAGAGAATGCTGTTTTTGGCTTTGCATCATCAGCTAGTCTGATCTGCCAGTAGCCAGCTGTCAAGTCAAATGTGCTAAGATACTTGGCTGAGGCCAAAGTGTCTAAAAGCTCATCTGCCCTTGGTATTGGATGGGCATCAGTCCAGTGACTGCATTGAGGCCTCTGTAGTCCACACAAAACCTCATCTCTCTTTTTCCACCACTGGTGTGAGGTTTTGGCACACGGACCTCTGGACTAGCCCAAGGGCTATCTGAGGGCTCAATCACACCCAGATCCTACATTGTCTGGACTTCAGTCCTGATACAGTCCCTGACATGGTCAGGTTGCCTATAAATCTTATTTTTAATAGGCAGACTGTCCCCAGTGTCCACTTCATGAGTGCACCCGGTAGTCTGACTTAGAGTCATTGAAAACATGTGTCTGAATTGATTGAGAACCTGTCTGTAATCAGTTTGCTGCTGGGCAGTGAGGCTGCCTGCCAAGGCTACACCATCTACTGACCCATCATCAGGGTTCTGTGAGTGAAGGTCAGGGAGTGGGTCACTCTCTTCCTCCTGTCCCTCATCAGTTGCCATGAGCAAGCCCATGTCAGCCCTGTCCACATATAGCTTCAGCCTGTTGACATGGAGAATCCTATGGGGACTCCTAGGGGTTCCAAGGTCTACCATGTAGGTAACCTCCCCTTTCTGTTCAACAATAGTGTGGGGTGCACTCCACTTGTCCTGGAGAGCTGCTGGGCCACAGGCTCCAACACCCACACTTTCTGCCCTAGCTGATAAACAGTCAGTACAGCCTTTTGGTCATGCCAGGCTTTTTGCAGTTCCTGGCTAGCCTCAAGGTTTTTGTTTGCCTTTTTCATATACTCAGCCATCCGGGAGCGGAGACCAAGTACATAGTCCACTATGTCTTGCTTTGGGGGCTTGAGAGGTAACTCCCATCCTTCTTTCACCAAACACAATGGACCACTGACAGGGTGACCAAACAGAAGTCCAAATGGGCTATAGCCAACCCCCTTCTGAGGCAACTCCCTTTATGCAAATAAAAGGCAGGGCAAGAGAAGGTCCCATTTTCGCCTAAGCTTCTCTGGGAGTCCTTTGATCATGCCCTTTAAGGTTTTGTTGAACCTTTCAACTAAACCATTGCATTGTGGGTGATAGGGTGTGGTGAAGTTATAATTCACTCCACACTCCTTCCACATTGCAGTTAAGTAACTTGACATAAAGTTTGCATCTCCGTCAGATGCTACCTCCTTAGGAAAACCTACTCTTGAGAACACACTCACAAGAGCTCTTGCCACTACAGGTGCTGTAGTGGTCCTTAGGGGAATTGCTTCTGGATACCTGGTGGCATGATCCACCACAACCAGTATAAACCTGTGCCCAGATGCTGTTTGAGGATCCATGGGACCAACAATGTCAATCTCTACCCTCTCAAAGGGAATCCCCACCACAGGTAGTGGTATCAGGGGGGCCTTTGTAGTGCCACCTGCTTTGCCACTGGCTTGGCAGGTTACACAGGAGTGACAAAACTCCTTTGTGTCTTCAGACATGTGTGGCCAGTGAAAGTGAGGAACAATTCTGTCCTAAGTCTTGTTCTGGCCTAAGTGTCCTGCTAAGGGAATATCATGCGCTAGTGTCAATAGGAAACCCCTAAACTTCAGAGGTATAACCAACCTCCTGGATGCACCAGGCTTGGGGTCTCTACTCTCTGAGTAAAGGAGTCCATCATCCCAATAAACTTTATGGGTGCCAATAGCATTCCCAGGAGCCTCATCAGCAGCTTGCAGTCTGAGGGTTTCAAGAGAGGGGCAGGTTTTCTGCTCCTGGTTCAGATCAGACCTGGAAGGGCCTCCTGTCCCTAAGAACTCAACCTGATCAGGTTCAAGCTCCTCTGGGACCGTTCCTTCTTCAGGCTCAAGATCATCTCCCTGAGGAGACTGATCAGTTTCCTGAGACAGGTTGGAAGGCTCTGCCTTAACCCTACTGCTCCTCCTCTTGTGAGGCACCTGGTCTATTATTCCAGAATCCAGGGCCTGTCCAGCTTTTGACATTTTAGCCTGTGACCTAGTCACAGCAAAGACATGTGCAGGTATCCCTAACATTTCTGCATGTGTCCCGAGCTCCACTTCAGCCCAAGCTGAAGTTTCCAGATCATTGCCAAGCAAGCATTGTACTGGTAGGTCTTCACTTACCACAACCTTCTTAAGGCCAGTTACCCCTCCCCAGGAGAAGTTAACAACTGCCAGAGAATGGTCTGTTCTGACGTTGCTAGCATTGGTCACTTGGTACATTTCACCAAGTATAATCTGCACAGGATCCACAAGATCTTTTGTCACCATGGTGACACTTGCTCCTGTGTCCCTGAATGCCCAAGCTTCTACTCCATTAATTAAAGGCTGCTGTCAGTATTTGCCCAGATTACTGGGGCTCACAAAGGGGGACATATCCATGCCCCCATCACTGACAAGCACTGCCTGAGTTGGTACTCTGACTAGGCCAGAGTCCATCTCAGAAACCAGGGTCAACCCTACTACACCCTTATTCTGTGTATTTCCATCACCACTTGTAACTGTACTAGGGGCAACAGGTGCCTTAGGGGCATTGGTGGTGGTTGGAGTATTTTCTTTAGCCTTGGTGCAGTCACTAGTCCAGTGAGTTTTCTGCTTACAGATTTTGCACCAGGGCTTCTTTTGGCCTTTTCCCTTTCCTGACTGGAAATCCCCCCACTGAAGAAGATTTTTGGGGCCCTTGTGAAGACTTCTGGTCTTTACCCATGTCCCCACCCTTATCAAAGTTTTTAGAATCTTGCTTCTTAGGGTCACCACCTTGGTTCTGTACTTTCTGCCTCACCCTGGTTCTGACCCATTTGTCTGCCTTCTTTCCCAATTCTTGGGGAGAGGTCAGATCGGAGTCTACCAGTGTACTGGTGCAACAGCTGAGTTTGACAGTTCTTAAGAATCTGCTCCCTCATTATCAGATTATACAATCCTTTGAAGTCACACACTTTACTGCCCAATAACCAACCTTCCAGAGCCTTAGCAGCACAGTCAACAAAGTCAACCCAGTCCAGATTTTGTGCCTTTTGGGTATCTCTGAACTTTAACCTGTATTGTTCAGTGGTTAGGCCTAACCCATCTATCAGAGCACTTTTCAAGACGTTGCAATCATCAGCATCCTCTTATTTTACAGTGATGAGCTTGTCTCTACCTTTGTCTGCAAAGGAGAGCCATATGATTGCTGCCCACTGATCTTGAGGGACCTCCTGTACTTTACAGGCCCTCTCTAAGGCAGGTATCCATTTGTGGATGTCATCCCCACTCTGGTAGGGAGGGACAATCTTACTTAGGTTTCTATGGTCAGAAGACCTCTCCCTATCTCTAGGGAAATTGCTGTCACCAAGGGACTCTAGTCCCTCCTTTTTACTAGCCCTGTAGAGCTCGAGGGCTTCCCTATCTAAGGCCATCTGCTGCTTTCTGAGGTTGACCTTGTCTTGCTCATACTTCAGCAGTCTCTCTCTCCTCTCCTGGGAGGTTTCCCTCCCTCTGTGAGAAGAGACAGAGGTTCCAATAGAGGAGTTAGACTGAATAGATACCCTTGACAGATATCTTTCCCTTCTACCCCTGTGTTCAGGCCTACCAGGAGGAATGAAGGAAGGGGCATTGTTGCCCTCATCCTCATCCTGATGGTCTGTGTCCACCAGTCTGGTCATTGTCACCAGTCTGGTCAGCATCAGAGGTAGGGTCAGGGGAGTTTCCACCCCTGGACCCATTCTCAGGTGCTGCCCCACCCACACTGTCTCCATCTACAGGCCCACTAGGACTTGTGATATCATCCAGTTTCAGTATCTGTATAAGATGCTGTGTGGATGGACCTTTGCCTGTCTTCAGCTTCCTAATGGTGCATAAGGCCCTAAGTCTAGCAAAGGAGAGATCCTCATACTTGTAGGGAAGGAGCTCACTGGTTCCAGGTAGGGACTCAGTGGTTCCTGGCTGGTTAGACTTTACTAATGTGGTGTGGTGTATTGCACTACCTACACTAGTGTGGCCTACTAAACTCTCTTGAGTCGTAGAAAGGGTGTGCTATCCCTTAACACACAACTCTAACTTCAGTAGAACTTACTTTAGCTAAACTTGATATTATATGTACCTCAGGCACCTTTAGTGGTTTTCAGTTGATCAATTCAATTGAGATTATCTGGTAAAACAATAGCAAGCTGGAATCCCACACGCTGCACATCAATTTGAGAAGGTGGCCTTATATATGCTGTCCACTAGTTCTAGTGGGCACCTTGTATCAGTCCAGACAACCCCTTATGGTGATAGGTTAAAGACAACCTTTATTGAAAGCTATCCTAGTGGTAGCTACGGGAGCAGCCTTCAGGCTAAGTCTTGAAGGAATGTAAAGCCGCTTATTTTACCAGTCTATAATCTCTTGAATGATCAAATGAAAAGACAACCCCACCAGGTATATATTCAAAATATATGTGTATAAGGTTAAACACACCCCTCTAGTCTTTTTATGAGACTGGAGTTCGAAGTGCTAAAGTTACAAGTGATTAAGCACCAGTAAAAGCACAAATACACGTTTGAGCCCTAGGGGCGTACCAAACCATATACTAAAAAAGTGCTATAAGAACCCCAACTGTAATAGGCACTAGGCCTATTGCCTCTAGAATCGCTGGGACCCCACGGAACCACCCAAAGTAGGAACTCAGGGAACACGGGAACTGTATGTAGTGTGGAAACACAACCACGGGTGCCTATTACTTTCTATGGGGAATGTCGCGGTTGGAATTTTAAAGATTAGGGACACTTCTGATGGAGTCAGGACCAAACCCTCTTGGACTTAGGAAGTTCTAAGGCTAGCACCCACAAGAGTAACGGAGTACTCGAGTTACCTCACACAGGGAAGCCGGGTGCATAGGTGTCTTTTGGTGTCGGGTCGCGTCGTCGATTTCAATGGAAGCCTGTAAAGAACTGCTGCTGCCGTGAAGAGGAGAAGTGTCCGGAGAGATCCAAGCCTGGATCTAGGATGTAAGGAACCTGAAAGCATTGGGGACAGAGTTTGGGTCACTTCCCAGTGACCTAGGGCAGGATGGGCCAATGCCCACAGATGTCGGGTGCTTCAGGTGAGTTGATGGATGTCTTGACTCTGTGAAAGAGTGAAAGAGGTGAAGCTTGACTCTTCAGCCACGAGAACCAGGAGGTGTCAAGGACAACCAGGAGCTGGATTCGAACTGTCCCACAAAGGATGACAAGTGCTGCAGCGTCGGTGCCCGGATTGGACACAACAAGCCTTGGCAACAGCAACCCATGCAGAAACAAGAAAGATGCTTTGGTGCAGACCAGCAAGGTCTGAGGGACTCACCACTTGGTTGAGAGTCAGGGCACACCTGGAGCAACCAGGGAAGCCCAAGGAAATTCAAAGTTACCCCCTCAGGGACCCACCAGTCAATGGACCAGGGATCACAAAGGGACCTCAAGATGAAACACAAAATGGCAGCCCATGGGTCACTCAGAATGACCAGGCTGACAATCTTCGGTTGTTTCAGTGCTCGAGGTTGGGGCTACAAGTCAGCCCAAGCACGTCTTCAAGAGATGTCAAGAAGTCAATGCACTTGCATAAATGCACGGTGACCAGGAGTTCCGGTTCCACACTACTCACGAGGGCTGCGGGTCTCAGCTTTGCTGGAGACTTGGGTTGGCCTCTGATATGTCTGGCAATCTTCTTCCTGGGTGGAAAATACTTTGGAGTCCAGCGGGAGCTTCGATAATGCAGACCGGTAAATTGCTTTGTTGGTGCCTGCCAAGCAGGGGAGCCACTCCTTGAGTCCAAGGGGAATTTCTTCCGTCCTCTGGTCTTGAGCAGAGCATCGAAGGTCCAGGATTCAGATTTAGAGTTTCGTCCAGGGTAATCTAAAGTCCTAAGGACTGGGGTCCCATACTTATACTAAGGTAGGGGGTTGGACATACGCTGAGGACCCACCTATGTAAGGGTTTGGAAAGAAGGGTGGCTACACCCATTTCCTTTGTCCAGTTTCATGCCAGAGCAGGGGCTGGAAGCCCCTGAACCGGTTTGAGCTGGACTATGCACAGGGACACCAAATGTGCCCCCAGTGCAGGACTTCAAAGCACTCAGAGAGTGCTCCCACCCAGCCCCAATACACATAAGCCTGTCTGGGAGGTGGTTACACCTCCCTTTGACAGGAAACCTTTTGTCCAGGCCTCCCCTGCTGGAGTTTCGGTCAGCAGCAGGAGGCCAGACCCATGTCTGTGGCTGCAGCAACCATTTGTGATGCCAGGGCTCTATGATGCTTCTACCGGGTATACCAGTGCTGTCATGTCTCTCCCCCTAGAAGGGTGGGATCATACTCCCACACCAGTTACTGGTGTGTGGGTATGATTCCAAGGTGTCTGACACCAAACACAACTTGTTTCCGTGCAGCCAGTCCAAAGTTAGCTTTAACCATTTGGTTATAATGCACTTAAGAGTATATGGTCAGGCTGCACTACAAACAGCATCAGAGAAGGGTCTTCAAATGCTACAGAGGGGCTCTGTTCATGCAGGGGCACCCTCTCACATAAGAACCAAGTACTCTGCCTTCAGGATTGAAAAAGCCTGCCATAGGAGTGACTTATAGGTTTATATGTGTGTATATATAGTGATTAAGGTAACCTATATCACAGTAAGGGGTTCAGGCACCACCTTACCCAGGCTGCAGTAGAAGACCTGTGGTGTCATTTTGGATGGCTTTCCAGGGGTGGCATAATACATGCTTCAGCCCCTGGTAGGCCTCTGGGGTACCTATGCCCTGGGTAAATAGTATACCATATACTAGGGGCTTACAAGAGCACCTCAGATCCAATCTGTAATGTACCTAAAGTATGTGGAATCATTTTAGAGAGGAAGCAGCTAGGCTGCGGCCCTGAATAGCAGAGTCCCAGCCAGACTAAAGTTGAAAAACAGTGAAACACCAGCAAAAAGTGGGGGTAAATATGTGAAGCAGATCCTACTCTCCTAGCAAGAGAACTGCAGAAAGAGGAAGAGCGTGGCAGAAATAGGCAAGAGAGGTGCAGCAAGAGGTAAGAGAGGTACAGAAAGAGGCAAGAGGGGTGCAGAAAAAGGCAAGAGAGATGGAGAAAGAAGCAAGAGCAGCGCAGAAAGAACAAACAGAGGTGCAGAAAGAGGCAAGAGGGGTGCAGAAATTTGCAAAAGAGGTGGAGAAAGAAGCAAGAGTAGTGCAGAAAGAAGAAACAGAGATGCAGAAAGAGCAAGAGGGGTGCAGAAAGAGGCAAGAGAGGTGCAGAAAAATGCAAGGGGTGCAGAAACAGGGAATAGGGGTGCAGAAAAAGGCAAGAGAGGTAGAGAAAGAAGCAAGTGAAGTGCAGAAAGAAGCAACAGAGGTCCAGAAAGAGGCACGAGAAGTGCAGAAAGAGGCAAAAGGGGTGAAGAAAGAGGCAAGAGAGGTGCAGAAAAGAAGCATCAGAGGTGCAGAAAGAGGCAAGAGCAATGCATGAATAGCCAACAGTGGAAGAGAGGTGCAGAAAGAAGCAAAAGAGGTACAGAAAGAGGCAAGAGGGTGCAGAAAGAGGCAAGAGTGGTGCACAAAGAGGCAAGCGAAGTACACAAAGAAGGAAGAAGGGTGCAGAAAGATGCAAGAGGGGTGCAGAAAGAAGCAAGAGAGTTGCGGAAAGAAGGAAGAAAAGTGCAGATAGAAGCTAAAGAAGTGCAGAAGGAGGAATGAGAAGTGCAGAAAGAAGCAACAGAGGTGCAGAAAGAGGCAAGAGGTGCAAAAAGAGGCAAGAGAGGTGGAGAAAGAGAAAAGAAAGGTACTGAAAGAGGGAAGAGGGGTGCAGACATGTATAAGAGAGGTTCAGAGAAAAGCAAGAGCAGTGCAGAAAGAACCAGCAGAGGTGCAGAAGGAGGCAAGGTGGGTGCAGAAAGAGGCTAGAGAAGTGCAGAAAGAAGTAAAAGAGGTGCAGAAAGAGGCAAGATAACTGCAGAAGGAGGTGAAAGGTACAGATAAAGGGAAGAAGGGTGCAGAAAGACGTAAAGGTGATGCAGAAAAAATCAAGAGAGCTGCAGAAAGAAGCAACAGAAGTACAGAAAGAAGCAACATAGGGGCAGAAAGAGGCAAGAGAAGTGCAGAAAGAAGCAACAAAAATGCAGAAAGAGGCAACAGAAGTGCAGAAAGTAGCTACAGAAATGCAGAAAGAGGCAAGAGACATGCAGAGAGAAGCAGCAGAGGTGCAGAAAGAGGCAACACAAGTGCAGGAAGAAAGGTGCACAAAGAGAAAAATGAGGCACACACAGAGACAAGAGAGGTGCAGAAAGGGGGAGGACGAGTGCAGAAAGAGACAAAAGGGGTGCAGAAAGAAGCAAGAAAGGTACAGAAAGAAGCAAGACAAGTGCAGAATGAAGCAACATGAGTGTGGAAAGAGGAAATTTGGGCGCAGAATGAGGCAAAAGAAGTACAGAAAGAAGCAACAAAGGCGCAGAGGAGGCAAGAGAACTGCAGAAAGATGAAGAGTGTTGCAGAAATAGGCAAGGGAGGTGCAGCAAGAGGGAAGAGACAGACAGAAAGAGGCAAGAAGGGTACAGATTTTTGCAAGAGAGGTGCAGAAAGAAGCAAGAGCAGTGCACAAATAGCCAACAGTGGTTCAGAAGGAAGTGCAGAAAGAAGCAAAAGAGGTACAGAAAGAGGCAAGAGGGGTGCAGAAAGAGGGAAGAGAGGTGCACAAAGAGACAAGAGAAGTACACAAAGAGGGAAGAAGGGTGCAGGAGGCAAGAGGGGTACAGAAATAAGCAAGAGAGGTGCAGAAAGAATGAGGAAAAGTGCAGAAAGAAGCTAAAGAAGTGTATAGAGAGGAATGAGAAGTGCAGGAAGAAGCAACAGATGTGCAGAAACAGGGAAGAGAAGTGCAGAAGGAGGCGAGAGGTACAAAAAGAGGCAACAGAAGTAGTGAAAGAGAAAAGAGATGTGCTGAAAGAGGGAAGAGGGGTGCAGAAATTTACAAGAGAGGTTCAGAAAGAAGCAAGAGCAGTGCAGAAAGAACCAACGGAGGTGCAGAAGGAGGCAAGGTGGGTGCAGAAAGAGGCAAGAGAAGTGCAGAAAGAAGTAAAAGAGGCACAGAAAGAGGTACGAGAACTGCAGAAGGAGGCAAGAGGGGTGCAGAAAAAGGGAAGAAAGGTGCAGAAAGAGGCAAAAGGGGTGCAGAAAGAATAAAAGGGATGTAGAAAGAAGCAACAGAAGTGCAGAAAGAAGCCACATAGGGGCAGAAAGAGGGAAGGGAAGTGCAGAAAGAGGCAAGAGGGGTGCAGAAAGAAGCAAGAGAGATACAGAAAGAAGCAAGAGAAGTGCAGAACACACCAACAGATGTGCAGAAAGAGGCAAGAGAAGTGTGGGAAGATGCAAGAGAAGCGCAGAAAGAGGCAAGCGAGGTACAGAAAGAGGCAACAAAGGTGCAGAAAGATGGAAGAGGGGTGCAGAATGAAGCAACAGAGGTGCAGAAAGAGGCAAGTGAAGTGCAGAAAGAGGCAAGAGAGGTGCAGAAATAGGGAAGAGGGGTGCAGAGAGTGGCAAGAGGGGTGCAGAAAGAAGCAAGAGACTTACAGAAAGAAGTAGGAGCAGTGCAGAAAGAAGCAATAGGGGTGCAGAAAGATGCTAGAGGGGTGCAGAAAGAGGCTAGAGGAGTGCAGAAAGAGGCAAGGGAATGCAGAAAGAAGCAACCGAGGTACAGAAGGAGGCAAGAGAACTGCAGGAAAGAGGTAAGAGTGTTGCAGAAACAGGGAAGCCTCCGCTCAGCCAACCTCACCCTCACCACAGTCCCTCGTATCTGGAAAACCACCGTCGATGGCAGATCCTTCTCCTACCTCGCCGCCAAGACCTGGAACACTATCCCTACCAGCCTACGACAGACCCAGGACCTGCTGGCCTTCAGAAGATTCCTCAAGACCTGGCTCTTCGATCAGTAGAGGCCCTCCCCCATGCGCCTTGAGACCCTCACGGGTATGTAGCGCGCTTTAGAAATGCAGTGATTGATTGATTGATTGATTGATTAAAAAGCAAGAGACGTGTAGAAAGAGGCAAGTAAGGTGCAGAAAGAGGCACAAGAGGTACAGAAAAGGCAAGAGATGTGCAGAATGAGGAAAGTGAGGTACAGAAACAGGCAAGAAGGGTGCAGTAAGAAGCAACAGATGCAGAAAGAGGCAAAAGAAGTTCAGAAAGAGGCAAGAGAAGTACAGAAAGAGGCAGGAGAGGTGCAGAAACAGGCAACAGAGGTGCAGAAAGAAAAAAGAGGGGTATAGAAAGAGGAAAGAAGGGTACAGAATGAAGCAAGAGAAGTGCAGAAAGAAGCAAAGAGAAGTGCAGTAAGAGACAAGCGAGGTGCAGAAATAGGCAAGGGAAGTCCATAAAGAGGCAAGAGAGGTGCGGAAAGAGCCAAGAGAGGTGCAGAAAGAAGGGAGGTGCAGAAAGCGGAAGAGATGTGCAGAAAGAAGCAAGAGAAATACAGAAAGAGGCATGAGAGGTGCAGAAAGAAGCAAGTGTGGTCTGCACACCGTTAGTACCAATTTAACGCCCACATGTAGCAATAAGTAACAGGTGACCATTGGAGGTTTGCAAAGGGCCTTCCACCACACTGTAACACTAATCACTGCATTTTTGAACCGTTTGACCTAGAAACAAGCGTATTTTTTGTTGACATCTGCAGATTATGGATTATGTGGTAAATATGGAAAATATATATTTGTGCGAAAGTCAGTGCAGCCAAACAGTTGCATAACTCCAGTGGCCCTGCTCATACCTCTGACTAGGTCCAAAAGTGCTCCTCATTGGTTCCTTCCTTTATTTTGTCTCATTGAGTTTATAGTTTAGCATCTATGGAAATGAGGAAGACTATACCTGAGGGTACCAGTCCACTACCATACCACATAATTACTCTCCATAACACATAATCCCACTCTACATAATTCTTATACATTAAATTCCACATACTTTCTATTTACATAATGTCCCTACACACAACGTACATCCATTCCATTCCAGAAAACATTAGTAGAAAACTTTTACATTTACAACGCCAATAGCTCTGACTTTCGCAAATGTGACACCTATTACATTGCAAATGCTTCTTTAACTAGTAGTTGCGTTTGCAGAGTGGTGTAAAAAGGGGGCGGGCCTCCGACCAACGCTCAGGAATTCCGCTGAGTAAGACTTACAGGAGGTACCAGGAGGGCTTCTTGGTTTTCATAGTCCCTCAGAAGTAAAAAGACTTCATCCCCAACCAGTAGTGTGCCAAGAGGAGCATTTGCAGAGTGGTGGAGAAAGGGGTGTGTGGCCTCCGAAGACCTCTTAGCAATCCCACTGTGTGGGACTTCCTGGAGGTAACAGGAGGAGCAGTTGGCCACCAAGGACATCCTTGGGGGCTAAGTCCTCCTCCTATTACCTCCAGGAAGTCCCACACAGTCAGGATTGCTAGTTCTCATAGCAGGCCACGCCCTCTTTGCTCACCAGACTGCAAACGTGCTCCCTCATGCACTCTTGGATGGGGATTGAAGTTCCCTTCACTGCTGGGGGTCCTTAGGGGCCAATTAGCCTACCTGTTACCTCCAGTAAGCCCCACATAGTGGGATTGCTGAGAGGTGGACACAGGCTCCGCCCCTTCTCCACAACTCTGCAAACACACCTCCTGGCGTTCTCTTAGTTGGGAGATGAAGTCTCCTTGCCTAACGAGGGTCCCTGGGGGACAAGTAGCTCTCCTGTCACCTTTAGTAAGCCCCACAGAGCTGGATTGCTGAGAGAGGTCAGAGGCAACAAGCCATTTTTACACCACTCTGTAAACACGCTTCCTGGTGCACTGCTGCTTAGGAGATGAAGTTCACTTTAGTCTTGAAGTCCTCAGGACACAGGCAGACCTCATAGCCCCTCTACCAGTGTGCCAAGAGGCACGGTTGCAGAGTGTTGTCCTTTGCTCAAAAGCAAATCTGCTTCACTTCATGGAAGCGAGAGCTACTATGGAGTTGCACACTTCCCAAAAAATAAGAGAGGTCGAGATATAGCTCTACAACTTCACTTCGTAGACTTAAAAACAGATACATTGTAAGACTACGAACAAAGGTTTCACATGGTCTGCACGCAGATGAGGAACTGCAGGTGCACTTGTGAATAAATCTGTATCACCATGAAGGACAGTAATGCATCTCCCCCACATTTCACCATTATATACATGCAGATGAGCTGTGATTGACTCTCTTGGTTTCCCATCCCTATGCTGTTTCATCACATTCTCCTCTTGACATTATCTCTCTGTTCCAGTATTCATCTGCCAAAAGACACATGACTGTTATTTTTCTTCTTGTGATTACTGTGCTTGTTAATTGTTATGATGTACAAGCATGAACATAAGATGTCTGGATAAGAACAGTGGATATGAAGTGCCACAAAACAATGCAAGATGTCATTATCCTCAACACCTCTAATAGAGACATACAATACACATACAACCATTTTGATAGTAGCACATAGATCAGTAATCCCCTCACACCAATTTGGCTTATGATCAAACTAAAAACATCAACCTAAAAATCAGACACTCAGCCAAAAAAGTTAAGATTTTAACATACTCTATTAAACCCATGAGTACCCAATATGCATACATGCAATAAACGGCTGTAAAATGAATACATCAGAACACTTAGCCACCAGTGTGTGAGCACTTCCGTGAACACATGGGTAACAGCACCACTGATAAAACACTCAATGATATCACTAGAATCAGAGGCCACAATGTAAGGTGTAACCGATATTATACAGTACATTTGATAAGCACAAGGGGCAATATTCATGAAAGATGATATGAGTCTACATTGCTGACATCAGGAATGTAATGATTACCAATGATATACAAACCTTTTTTACATATTGTTGTGTCAACTAATTGTACATTTATAAATGCAAGTCTCACAATGCTTTCTAATAGGCAGCACGGTAGATTGTATATATATATATATATATATATATATATATATATATATATATATATATATATATAATCTACTGGCGGTCGCCAGTAGATAGTTATAGTTAGGACCGTGTTTCCATAGGAAATCTCAAAATTCTATTTTGAATAACTTTGGCGCCGGTTGACGAATCTTCGTGAAATTTTCAAAACTAATTGGGCGCTCCGCTCAGCTCCTACCCTGAAAGTCTCGGGGTGATTCGTCAAGCAGGGGCCGAGAAAAAAGGGGGGTCCCAAACGCGTTTTCCCCATGCATTTTTCCATAGGACCTTTAGTCGAAGGTACAGCCCGAACGGCTGAACAGAATTACTTGAAATTTGGCAGAGAGGTAGTCCTCAGGTCAGGGAAGTGCCTTTTGCAGGTCTGGTGTCAATCTGTTCAGTATTTCCTGAGAAAATTGCATTTAAAAGCATATAAATAGCTATACGGTGCCGTGCGCGAGCGAAATTCTGATTGGTTGTTAGATGTCAGTCAACATTCCAATTGGTCGAAATCAGGAAGTGTCGGCCGCCATTTTGTCTCTCGCACTGAAAAGGAAAGGGGGAACAAAGGTGGAAAACGTGAAAAGGGGGCACGGAAGAGAGTTCCTGACCCACTAGCCGTTGTCAGGGGGTCACAGAAGAACCCCCATGGGTGAAATAAACATTTTTTTTTTTTATAAAAATCGCAGGGTGCACGCACGGTGCGCGCACGTTGCACGGTGCGTGCAGCGCACGGTGGGCCCAACGCGCACACGGTGCGGTGAAAAACCTTAAAAAAATATATATATTAATAAATACATAACTCAGCATTTAAAAAACTGTACAAATTCACTTAAAAAACCATAGGTTTCACACACGTTATAGTTAGGAATTAGCATTTAAAAAACCTTGCAAATTCACTTAAAAAACCATAGGTTTCACACAGGTTATAGTTAGGTGGACATTTCACTCGTAAAAAAGCAATGAAATTCCCCCGTTATAGTTAGTTCAGATAACTATAACTCGCGCGACCGCCACTCTATCACAAGGATGATGTCATCAGTGATGTCATGAGTGATGCCACTGACCATGTCATGAGTGATGTAATATGTGACGTCATGAGCAGTGGATTGCGGGCGCGTGAGTTATAGTTATCTGAACTAACTATAACAGGGGAATTTCATTGGTTTTTTACGAGTGAATATATATATTATATATATATATATATATATATATATATATATATATATATATATATATATATATATATATATATATATATATATATATATTACTGCTCCAAAACACCAAACGTGTGCACTCGCAGGCGGGTGCTTCTCAGTGCGGGAGTGTACCAGCATCTCAATTAACGCTGCAACTCTCCTCCTCACAATAGATTTCTCTGGAGAAAGAAAGCACTCACGGGGGGCCGTTTCCGTAATTTTATTAATCGGAAACTTACACGATGGCAAACAACAAAACAGACGCGTTTCGGTAACAACCTTTCTCTATGTTTACCGAAGCGCCAGCGAGCCATGATTTTAAACATCAGTCAATTACATAGACATCAAAAGGGGACTGTAGAGAATGACAAAATTCCTATGCATTCCCTCCACCTAGTTTACGCCATCTTGAAATGTCAAATGAATATAGACAACACAAGAAAATACTCAGACATATGAGCACAGAACAAAACACATCAAAGTTGGTGTGTTAAATCTATAAAACCCACTAATGGGTGGTGTGTAAACTAGCGCCATTTCCAAAATATAATAACTCAACATATAGCCCTGTATAGGCATGTCCTTGATGACAGTTCTAAGTGGAAAATAACACTATTTGACAAAAGATATAATCATGCCTCCAGCAGCCTCATTATACGTTCTACTATATTTACACAAATAGTTCCAAATATATACAAACATATACAAATATATACAAGTGGGCTCAAGCTTCCTATTCCAGAACAAAATTGTCTCAGGAAGTCCAAGATAAAGGAAAAAGAAAGAGTAGATGGAGTAAAGAGAGATGAGTCGAGAGAGTGAGTCAAATAGAGAATAGTCAAATTCATAATTTACAATCATACAAATATACAGATCATAATTACAAAGTTCTCACATTTCCAGAAACATGGACTAAGGAGAGTGTTCAGGGAGTACACTGGATACAAGACAATCTAAATCTAGATCTTATTCCCCCAGATGGATAGCCAGTTCTTCGATACTATTGAGACCCCAAGGTGTCTTAGTCTGGAGATCAATAATGTAAAGTGACTCAAGTCTACGGAGTCTCAGAATCCTGTCCCCTCCTCTAGGGTTCATCGGTACATGGTCAAGGCAAAAACAACTCAACAAATCCCTATCGCGCCCATGCACTTTGTCAAAGTGTCGCGCGACAGAGTACGTTTCATCCCCTTTGGCCATCGCCCGCATGTGTTCCAGTATTCTAATCTTCGTGGGATGGATAGTACTGCCCACATAGCGTAAGCCACATGGGCATGTGAGACAGTATACTGTATAAGGTGTCGTGCAAGTTAAAAACTTCCTGATGTCTTTACGGGTGCTCAAATTAGGGATACCATAAGAGAGAACCCTCTTACTACCCTTACACGCTTTACACTTCCCGCATGGGAAGAAGCCTTGTAATGTCCCAAAAGGTGATCTGGGGGTATCGGTAAGATAGCTGCAGACTAAATCATTTTTACGTGATCTAGCCTTCCTGAAGGTAATGAGGGGATTAGATGGAAGATCCTTCCCTATGATGTTGTCAGTCTGCAGAATATGCCAATTTCTTTTCATGATTCTCCTTATATCACTAGCATTTTTAGAGAAAGTAGTAATGAGTCTAAATTTGCCCTCACTGGTTTTCTTGTCTGTACTCTGTATGTCTTTGTTCTTCAATAGATCTAACCTCTTGGTAGTGTTCACTCTCCCAAAAGCCTCATCCAAAACCTCCTTGCTGTAACCTCATACCTTAAAGCGTCTGATGCTGTCCTTAGCTGCCTGTTGAAATTCTCTGTCATCTGAGCTGTTTCTTTTAATCCTAAGAAGTTCTCCATATGGGATACTCTTCACCAAATTGGTGGGATGACTGCTAGAGGCATGAAGAACAGAGTTCCCAGCGGTCTCTTTACGATAGAGCTTAGTTTTCAGCTGTCCTTGCTCTACGTAGATGTTCAGATCCAAATAATTCACTGATACAGCATCTACATCCACAGTGAATTCAAGGTTAACCTCATTGGTATTAAGGATCCTGATATAATCCCTAGCCGTGTCTAGTGAACCATTCCATACGATGAACAAGTCATCGATGAAGCGGTACCACCTAACCACATGGTTTGGCCAATCTTTATTGGCCACGCCCCAGGCGACCTGCTCCTCCCACCAGCCTACGAACAAGTTTGCATAGCTGGGGGCGAAGCAGGTGTCCATGGCCGTGCCCGAGGTCTGCCTATACATTTGTGTTTGAAAAAGAAAGATGTCATTGGTTAGACAAAATCTGGCAAACTCCAACAACAGTTGGCTATGTTCCGTGTATTTCAATGGGCGTTTCTTAAGGAAATATTCCATTGCCACTAGCCCATCTTGATGCACTATCGAGGTGTACAGACTGGTGATGTCCAGTACCATCAATTTGTAATCCTCTCTCCATTGTAATGATGCAATATGACCCAGCAAGTCTTTAGTGTCTCTAATGTATGATTTCAAAGTTTTTACATGTGGTAAGAGGAAAGAGTCTACATAGATGGACATATTTTCCGTAAGGCTACCCTGAGATGCAACAATGGGTCTCCCGGGTGGTGCTAGCCTGTTTTTATGCACCTTTGGTAAATGGTAAAATGTCGGGATAGTAGGGTTCAGACGTCTCAAAAATAAAAATTCATCCATGACCAAAAGACCTTTCCCATTCCACTTCGTGATGAGAGAATGAGAGTCCTCCATGCTCCTATGATATTCATTCGCAGAGATGGCAATATATGTCTGTTCATTCGAGAGTTGGCGCAATGCCTCCTTGTCATAGTTCTTCTTAGTCTGGAGGACAATGTTGCCCCCCTTATCCGAAGGTTTGCACACTACTTCTATATCCTTGCTCAGATCCCTGAGGGCTTTTTGCTGTTTGAAAGTAAAGATTCCTTTAGTATGATCCATCTTAAATTTCTGTTTACGTCGTAGTTGTATCAAATCCTTGGTGACTGCTTCCGCAAATACTTCAATAGTATCCGATGTCGTCTGAGGTAGAAATTGGGAAACTGGTTTAAATGTAGTTAGTCCACCACATTGCTTTATACCTGTGACAGATAATTGTTGTGATTGTCTTAAAGATGTCAAAGTCCCTTCTTCCGCTTCAGTTCTTAATTCCTCCAAGACCATTAAGGCATTCAGATTGCCTCCAGCAAGTAAATCCATCACTGGTGGGGTACTTGCTATGTTTTTTGTTTTTACCATTTGTGGTTTAACTTTGAAGTATTTGTGCAGTTTCAGTTTACGAGTAAATCTGAAAAGATCTATGCGTGTCTGTGTGAATTCCATGTTTCTCTGAGGACAGAATGTATGTCCCAACTCAAGGACTGATTCCTCAATCTTCGTTAGTTTTTTGTCCGTAAGATTGATAATAGTGAGATTCTTCTCAATCTTCAATGCTTCCTTTTGAAGGCTCTCTTGTTGTAGGCTGTCCTGCTTCGTGTGGCCGGTGGGGATGAATTGCCTCTTCTGACCCCCTTGTCCTCTCCTTGTCTTCTTCTTCCCGATTGTTTCAGGGGCTTGCCTCTGCCCCCCCTCTGCCATGATCGGCGGATTAGTTTGAATTCCTCGCGAAAAGGAGTACGTGTCAAACCGGACCTCAATGCACTTCTGTTCTCATCCTCAGATGATTAGTTTTCTGTCACCTCGGATTCAGACATCAAGGGTGCTTCCACCACTTTCTGCATTGGTTTTTTCGCCTCACTCAGAAGCTCCTTCCTAGGATTATCGAATTTTTTGGCGAAGGTTAAGACCCTCCCCTGTGCGTAGTCGTCTTCATCACGGTCGAATTTACTTTGTTTGCGTAACTTGATCTTCTCCTCGTAAACTTTCAGGCGTTTCTTCATTTGTTCCTTATATTCAGTAATCTTCGTTTGGTCCTCCTCCCCTTTCAACATCTCTTCCATTTTTTTGGCGGTCGCCAGTAGATAGTTATAGTTAGGACCTATTTTCCATAGAAAATCCGCAACATTCTATTCCCAATAAGTCTGGCGCCGGTTGATGAATCCTTGCGTTTTCCAAACTTTTGGCCAGCTCCGCTCCGCTCCTACCCTGAAAGTTTTGTGGTGATTCGTCAACCGGGGGCCGAAAAAAAAGGGGGGTCCCAAAACACGTTTTCCCCAATGCAATTTCCCATAGGATCTGTTGTCTCAGCTACAGCCTGAACCGCTGAGCGGAATGACACCAAATTTGGCAAAGAGGTAGTCCTCAGTTCAGACTCGTGCCTTTTGCATAAATGGTGTGAATCCATTTAGTAGTTCCTGCGAAAATTAGAGTTAAAAGTACATATATATCTATGGCCGGGGAGGATCCGCGGACCCTACCCACACCGTAAGCGCTCCCTTCCCGAACCGAGCGCGCAGCCTCCCGTTCACGTGCTGATGCTAATTGGCTATCGAGTGTCTGTCTACATTCGAAACCAGGAACTGTTGGCGGCCATTTTCTGCCATGGTAGAAGCGAGGCTGAAGAAGGAAGGGGAATAAGTGTGTAAAACATACAAAGGGGGCAGAGTGGAAATACTCTGACCCTCTAGAAGTGCTTAGGGGGTCCCAGAAGGACCCCCTGGGGCCCCCTTTTTTTGTTTTTTTTAAACGGCGAAATGCGCGCAGGGTGCACGCATCCTATCGCGTTGGGTGCACGGATTCTCTCGCGTTGGGTGCGCGGATCCAAGGAAATGTTTTTTGAAAAAATACAAGAAATCATTGGTTGTATTACAACTTTGTACACTGAACGGTAGGGTGTATATTTCTGTTTGTTAAAGGCATGATTCTTATTGGTTAACAAAAACAGTTTGTAAGGAACATCATATATGACAAGCTGATATGTTGAAAAGTCAAGCACACTTGCTGTCTTGTTTAGCAACATTGTGTGCTGAACTTGTGACCTGTGTGCTCAGTGCAGTGTTCCATGACCTGTTTCTATGGTAACAGGCAGAAGGCAGATTGGGGGAAGGGTTGGAATGTATTTCTCTACAATCTTATTGACAGTGTGTGTGCATGTAGAAACCATTCTGTTATAAGCATTTGTGTTTTTCATGTGTTTGCAGACAGATAACTGTGCTGTTTTTATATTTTGGTAGAATTAGAAACCAGTCATTGTTTATGAAATTGTGAAATGTTATGTTTCTATACTAAAATGTAGTACTCCTTCTAGATGAAGAAATGTGTTTTGGTATAGTGCAAGGGATAGTGTTGTTTGTCTAGAATCACACTGTGAGTCTGTGTACATTTGGGAATCACTGTGAGAGAAGCATTTGGTAACATCGCGTATTTGCTGACAGATAACTGTTTTGAAACCTGTCATGTTGTCAAGTTTTAGTAGCATTAGAAGCCAGTCTTTGGTTATGCATTGATAAAATAAGTCATGCTTTGACACTAATGTGCTGTACTTTAATATGTAGATTGTGTGTAGTCTCCTTACCCCTTTCACAGTAGTGAATGAGTTTTGGTAAGCTGCTAGGGATAGTGTTGCTTGTCTAGAATCACACTGTGAGTCTGTGTGCATTTGGGAACAACTGTGAGAGAAGTATTTGGTAACATCGTGAATTTGCTGACAGATTACTTTTTTAAAACCGGTCATGTTGTCAAGTTTTAGTAGCATTAGAAGCTAGTCTTTGCTTATGCATTGATAAAATGAGTCAGGGTTTGACACTAAGGTGCAGTACCATGTACGATTCTCTTCACTGTGCCAGAACTGAAAATTTAAAAGTTTTACCCTGGCACTGTCCTAGCAGTAGTCTGATGATTTAGTCAGTTTCTAAGTACTTATGTTGTGAACCATACATTACCACATAGACTGCTTCAAATGTCTATGCAGTATGCATGCAGTCTTCTAACATACTATACACTTGTCTTTCACACCTTCAATTCCATAGTCAGTATCCATACACTTCCAGGAAACACCCTGTCACTCCCTTTGCACTACTTTAGTGACCCATTCAGTACAAAGTACTAATCCATTCACAGTGCCAAAAGCCAACCACTTATAAATTCACCCAGGCACTCTCCTTGCTGTACTCTAATCATTCAGTCAGTACCGAAGTACTCATGCAGTGAGCCAGGCCTTATCACATAGACTGCTTCAAACACCTATTCACTATGCATGCAGTCTTCTAACCACCTACACAGTTGTTTTTCACACCTTCAATTCCCTAGTCAGTATCTATACACTTCCAGGAAACACCCTGTCACTCCCTTTGCAGTCCTCTAGTGACCCATTCAGCACCATGTACTAATCCATTCACTGTGCCAAAACCCAAACACTTATAAATTCACCAAGACACTCTCTTTGCAGTACTCTAATCATTCAGTCAATGCCTAAGTATTCATGCACTGAGCCAGGGCTTAGCACATGGACTGCTTCAAACCCCTATCCACTATGCATGAAGTCTTCTAACCACCTAGACACTTGTCTTTCACACCTTGAATTCCCTAGTCAGTATCCATACAGTCCAGCAAACATCCTGTCACTCCCTTTGCACTCCTCTAGTGACCCATTCAGTACCAAGTACTAATGCATTCCCTGCGCCAAAAGCCTACCACTTCTAAATTCACCCAGGCACTCTCCTTGCTGTACTCTAATCATTCAGTCAGTAACCAAGTACTCATGCAGTGAGCCAGGCCTTATCACATAGACTGCTTCAAACGCCTATTCACTATGCATGCAGTCCTCTAACCACCTACACAGTTGTTTTTCACACCTTCAATTCCCCAGTCAGTATTCATACACTTCTAGCAAACATCCTGTTACTCACCCAGTGTGTTTCCTTATAGTACTGTAATCATTCAGTCAGTTAGCATGTAGTCTTTTAGTGAGGTAGGCTTTATGGCATGAACTGCTTCAAAGTAGTATGCACTATGCATGTAGTGTTTTAACGATTGTCACACTTGTGGTTCAGGGCTATAGTTTCTTAGTCAGTTTTTATATAAAATGTGTTTGTACAGTAATGGAATAGTATAAATTTGAAAGTTATTAATATACATTTATTTGTGATTCTTTTTTACAGATACAGAACAGGAGTGTTTCTCATCTGTTTGCACTCTTCTTGTGCAAGATTGTTTGGATGAAGGGTCCTTCGGTGTTTCATCATACTTGCCGTGCCGTACGAGTATTTCTTGTTAGGATCCCCTTGCAACAGAACTCTTTTGCAAATCTTGCACATGACCAAGGTGGCATTGATCTTTGTTTGCCCCTCGGGAAAAGTAAAACATTTCCACACCACTGAAGGAAAACGTTGTGGGTGTGGTTTGTCCTCCAAAAATTCATCCTTAGATTCGGTGAATATTTTAAAGCGACAACATTTACAGTTTTTGTAAGTTAAACTTATAAAATGTTGTTAGCTGTAAGCATTTTATATATCTGTGATTTGTATCTTGTGGTATTTTGTTGAGACTAGCATGTTGGTTTTTTTTTAACAATCTTTTTGCCCTCTGTAAGTGATGAGTACGATTGAAATCACTATTTTTAGTGAAATTTAATATATTCTGAGAACAGCAAAAAAGGTAAACAAATTACTTTGTGGAAATTATGATGTTATAATTTTTTTTTCCTTTTCTTTCACAGATCCAAATTTTAAAATAGGAATTTATATGAATTTAGATTGCAATGAAAATCTGAAAAAAATGTATACCATTTTTTATTCCTATTACTGTGAAGGTAAGTTTAACTAAGTCTCAATATGCAGAATGAGGAGGTCTGCAAGATGCTACAAAGTTGAAACACATTTCTAAAAAGACTCTGTTTATACCTATGTAGTTTTGAAATCTGTTAATCAGATATCATGTGACCTGCAAAAAAAGAGATTTGAGGGGTTCATAATATTTCCCATTGTAGCTATTGAAGGACCGAAATCATTTCAATCATTCTTCTTTGAACATCTTTGCAGACAAAACTCTGTGGTTACCTTCTATCATTCGCAAGGAATTTTAAAACCGGAAATATGTCTCTTTTTGTAACATAGTTATTGTGCAAGACACTCTTTCAGATTTACAAAGAGAGGAAAAGGCACTCTGTGTACTTTTTCTACTCCATGTAAATACAACCTCATTATGCACACCACTTTGCGTTGAAAGGGTGTTCTATAAGTGTTGATGTGCATGATTGCACTGAATACTCATAGAACCAGACACATGTCTAGATTTATCATAAATCATAAATCTCGATATGTGTGTGAATACTGCATCATTCGAAAATTGGTGTAGGAAAGCACAACAAGGAGAATTGTTTTCATTTCTCCACATTTTTATATCTTTAATGCATGCTGAAATGTTCAGCATACATTGAAGGATGAAAATGCATTTTCTCATTGTTTTTGTGCAGGAAAGTGTGTCTTCCTGCACAAAGACAAACAGCAGATGACACAGATATCCTTGCACTATGGTGCAAGGGTACCTGTGTCACCACATGGCTGCAGTTTAAGCAGCCGTGCAGAGAGAAGCATAGATTTGCAACATATTTATGTACATATGTTGCATCCCTGTGCTTCGGAAGTACTACAGCACACTGCAGTTAAAGAGGTTACTGTGTGATGCTGCAGCACTTCCTCATAGTTCTGCACTTATACATTCACCATACGCTACTAATGCATTCATTCAGTCAATTACATACTACACATACATTCATCTAAACTTTCACACACTAACAAAGAAATGTAGCTCTTTTTTTAAACCAGGAGGAACCAAACAATGATCTTCAGGGAACAAAAATAAACTAAAAAAAAACCCGAGCAAATGTGACTTTTTTGCCGGCGGCAGATCAGATCAATCGACTGCTCACCGTAGCACAAAGTCGCATTGCACTTAGTGCAGAGCACTTTTAAATATTGAAATTGAGGACGGATGTCCAAGTTTTGGGCTGATGGATGCACTCTTGAAGTGCTCGGCTGCGATGGGGTGGAAGGCGCAGGAGCAGGAGTGTGCCTCATCCATCGGCACTCTTGTCGTGCAAGATTGTTCGGATGAAGGGTCCTCAGGTGCTTCATCATAGTTGCTGTACCGCACGAGTATTTCTTGTTAGGATCCCCTCGCGACAGCACTCTTTTGCAAATCTTGCACGTGAACAAGGCGGCATTGGACTTATTCTGCCCCTCGGGAAAAGTAAAAAATGTCCACACCACTGAAGAAAAACGTTCTTTGGGTGGTGTGAGAAGATGCACTAGTAATTTATCACATGGATGATGTCATCAGTGATGTCATTTGAGATGTCATCAGTGATGTCATCAGTGATGTCACTGACCATGTCATGAGTGACGTAATAAGTGACGTCATCAGCAGTGCATTGCGGGCGCGCGAGTTATAGTTAGCTGAACTAACTATACCAGGGGAATTTCTAGGGTTTTGTACGAGGGAAATGTCCAGCTAACTATAACGCCCCTGAAACCTGTGGTTTTTTCAGTGAATTTCTAAGGTTTTTTATATGTTAATTCCCATCTATAACGTGCCTCAAACCTATGTTTTTTTCAGTGAATTTCAAAGGTTTTTTAAATGTTAATTTCTAACTATGCCTACATAGATAGGACATGTGAAGAAAGAAGAAAAAACGCACAGATAGAAAAAAAGAAATGCAGAAAGAAGCAACAGAAGTCCTCAAAGACGAAGAAAAGTGCAGGAAGAAGGATAATGTGCAGAACGAACAAACTGAAGAGCAGAAAGAAGCCTTGTTGCAAAATCATCCTATACCCTCAACTTTTTCAGACGGATACTGGAGTCTGACTAACCAGTCCTAGAGCCAGTGCTATGTTAAAAGACACTCAGAATACAGTGAAAACACCTACATACACTAGTGAACACTATGCGTTGGGGTCCCCCTGTGATTAGCATGACCTCCTCTGTAAGCCCCTAGTATATAATAGGGCAGGGAAATAAAACTACCTCTTAAAATGCACCACAGGGCGTGTTTGCACACGTCACCTCTGGCCCCGTACCCTCCCTTCCCCACTATGTAAACACGCCCTGTGGCCGTTTTAAGTTGGGAGATTAAATCCCCTTGAATCCTGAGGGTCCCTAGGGTCCAACTAGACCACTAGGTACCTCCAGTAAGCGCCACAGAGCTGCGTTGCAGAGAGATGTAAAAAGGGGCATGGCCTAGACCACCTCTCTGCAACGCAGCGCAGTGGCGCTTACTGGAAGCACCTGGTGGGCTAGTTGGCCCCCAGGGTCCCTCAGGATTCAAGGGGAATTATTTCCCCAACTTAAAACGCGCCACAGGGCTTGTTTGCAAACGTTAACTCAGGCCCCGTCTCCTCCCTTCACAACTGTGTAAACACGCCCTGTGGCCGTTTTTAGTTGGGAGATTAAGTTCATTTGAATCCTGAGGGTCCCTAGGGGCCAACTAGCCCACTAGGTACCTCCAGTAAGAGCCACAGAGCTGCGTTGCAGAGAGGTGTCAAAAGTGGCTCGGCCTGGACCACCTCTCTGCAACGACCAGCTTAGTGGCGCTTACTGGAAGCACCTGGTGGGCTAGTTAGCCCCCAGGGGCCCTCATCATTGAAGGGGAATTATTTCCCCAACTTAAAATGCACCATAGAGCTGTGTGGCCCCCCTTCTTTTTCTAATTTATTAGCCCTGGGGACCACATCCCCCAGGGCCTGCACCCTAATTTTTTTTGTTGAAAAACATAAATTTGGCCCTCCCAAGGCATTAATCGACCCCGGGAACCCCAACCCCCGGGTCATGGCCTTTTTGTTTTTTTAATTCTTTAGGAGGGGTTCTGCCTTGCCCCCCTCCTCAGGCCACTTATGGCCCCGGGGACCCCATCCCCCGGGGCCGGCCTTTGTTTTTTATTATTTTTTTAAAATATATTTATAGAAACACCTAGGACACTAGGACATGCTGGACAAACCGTATGTACCTATCATCATGACGATTTGCATGATATTCATTAAAAGGCGACTATGCATACAATGAATCCACGTGGAATGTATTTACCCGGCTAGTGAAGCTCTGACGTGTCTGACGCCCTACTGTGCCTAATCCCGGCGCCCCCGCCGGTGGGTACTCTCAAAGTAGACACCCTTGTCGTTTATTTATACAAACATGGGTAGCTATTGACGGGCACATTTAATCCACATGCACACCAAGCCATTCAAAGGGGATTCGACAAAAATTCAACCAAACTATGCAAGAAACCCCCCTCACGGTTAATAAAACACACATCCACCACTGGATGTGTAATACTTTTTATTTTACTCTCTGAAAAGGAGACAAACCTCACTTGAGAGTCACAGCGTGCGCCTGTCTGAGCCCAATGCTGTGTTACACCCACCAGTGCCCGCCGAGTGCCACACACCTCTGTGTTGTATTCCACCAGCTAGTGCGTATGCTACGACACTCTCTAGCCCATGTGCACTGTAACACCACCCCGTGAATATATCATGCCACACTTGCCTTCGCACGGGTTATATTGCCCCATCTAACGTGCCTTCCTCAATGCCTATGTTATGACGCACAACGCTATGCCATACATATTACAATCTGGGATCCATATCTTTGTCACAGTGCATATGCAACGATACACTCACCAGCACATATTTTATATTACAACTTTAGAGACTAGTTAGGTTACACAACACTGCCCTGTGCATATTACACTCCAAGGCGCATATCGCATAGCACGCGCTAGTGCCTGTGCTATCTCGTGCTCTCCAATGAATCTGTCATTGCGCACAATGTATTGCATTTTATATTTCACGCCCGGTTCATCTTATATCACGCTTTTTGGTGCATAGTTTATACCATATACTATATCTAGTTTTCATTTTCAATTGTGCTCTCAGGACTATGTTCTATATATCACTGTGTCCACCTACCCTTTACATGGGCATTACATTTTGCGATGGGGGGTGGAGGGTCAGGGGGTGTTTCTACCAAGTGAGCCCGGAGTCACAGTCACAAACGTCCTCTTCTTCCTGAATAAAAGTGAGATTATGCTGCATACTTGTTCATATTTTAAGTAGTTCGCACAGCCACACATTTTAAAAACAATAAAGTTCCTAATACCCACCTTCTCTGAACAGTTAGCTTGCTGCCCCATCCACCTCCTCCCTATCCTCTGTTGTCTGACTCCATGGACTAGCCTCCACCCTCCTGCCATGCATGGTCTGATGTGCTGCCACTGCCCTCCATTTAGCATGATGTACCAGTCCACTCCTCCTGCCCTCCATTGCCCAATTCTATGGCCCATCATTGACCTCCTGCTTAGCATCTGTGCTTAGGTTGCTGCCCCTATTCTCCTTCCCCCTGCCCTCTGATGTCTTTCTGCATGCCCCTGCTCCATCCTTTTTGCCCACTATGTTCCATGGACCTGCCACTCCTATCTACTCTGCGTGTTCTGTTGAGCTGCCACTCCACTCCCACCTGCCTAGCATTTTCAGATGACTGTAACATGTCCCTGCCACCTCCACCCTGCCTGTCCACATGCAATGCCCCTATCCCCTTCCTCCTGTCCTCCATGGTCCATTTTACTGCCACACCATTCTGCCCTCCCTGGTCTGTTGTGCTGCAACTGCTCCTCCTGCCTGCTCCGCGAGGTCCATTGTGAGGCCCCTTCCCCTGAACTCTCTTGTCTGTGCCCAGGTCCTGACCCTACCTTATATCCTCCATGGTCCTTTGTGCATGCCCCTGCACCCTCCTTCTTGCCCATCATAGCCATTGTGCTGCCACTAACCCTCCCGCTTGCCATGCATGGTCTTCTGTGCTGCCATGGTCCCTCCCACCTGCCCTGTTTGGTCAGCTAGCTGCCCCTGACCCCCTCCCACCTTCCCTCCATGGTCTGTGTGTATGCCATCATAGTCTCATTGTTGCTCTCCATGGTGTGTCTTGTTTCTAGTGCCCATCCTGCCTGACCTCCATGGTCATCTTGCTGCTCCTGCCCTGCCCCCTTGCCCCCAGCCCTCTGTTTCCATGTGCAGACCCCTATTCCCTCCCTCCTGGCTTGTCTGTTACATTGTAATGCCCCTGATCCGTCCCTCCTGCCCTTTATGGTCTGTTATGCTGCAGCTTTCTCTCCTGTCTGTCCATTATGGTCAGCCAGCTACCATTGTCTCTTTCCCCTCTGTTCTCTGTTGTCCATGTGCATGGTCCTGTCCCCTCCCTATTGCTTTCTATGGATTGTTGTGCTGCACTCCCGTCCTGCATGCCCTGTGTGGTGTATTGTGCTGCTGCAAACCCTGATGCCTGCCCTGTAGGGTCAGTTTGGTGCACCTCTCCATGTCCCTCCTGTCCTCTGTTATCCGAGTCCATGTCCCTACCCCAATTCCTCCTGCCTACCATGATCCAATGTACCATACTTGCGATCATTTTGAACTTGGTAGGAGGGAGATTTTGAAAAAAAACTGGGATATTGATTTTCCCCTTTGAGTTACATTGAAAAAGAGGAGATTGTAGACAGGAGACAGATCAAATAAAGCCCATTTGAGCTTAAAAACATTGGACGTTTCCTGGCTGAAACGGGTCTGTTGGCATGTATGGTTGTACTACCACTGCCTCTTCCTTCTGCCCACAATGGTCTATTTTATTGCCACAGCCTCTCTTGCCAGTCCTGTATTGTTGGTTTGTTGCCCCTGCCCCCCTTCGCACTGCCCTCCATAGTCTGTTGTGCTGCCACTACCCTTCCTGCCTGCCCAGTGTGGTCAAATTGTTGCCTCTGCACTCTCCTACCTGCCTTCAATGTTCAGAGTCCGTGCCCCTGGCCTCTGCCTCTCAACAGTATCCAAATGAACAACTAGATTGCTAACATTCTATATTTATTACGAAAGTGTGGAAGGCCTGACGTTATCTTGATGTAATCAAAACTGTAATACCTAGAGCATTTCCTTTAGAAATTACATATATGAGAGGGTCTTATTTGCATCAAAATTATGGTTAGTGCTCTAAAAAACTAAAATGAGGACATATTTTCTGAGTTTTCAAATAGCGACAAAGAATTGTTAAATTATTTGTAATCTTTATGTTTTTTATCCAGTTTACCACTTGATTAAATGTTGCACATAGGGGAGAGGATGTGATGTTACTTCCAGAGCTGCAGACTTTGCAACTGGGGAACCGGGTTGGAGTTTCTGCTTCAGCTCAACATTCTGTGATTCTGGTCAAATCACTTAATCTCCCCATGTCTACAACCAAAATGAATTTGATCTTGTGTGATGTAACCAATGCTCATGTAAAGCACTCCAATACCTGACAAGTCTGCACTATATAAAACTGAAAATACACAAATAAGTGTTTTGCACACTTCTGTCATTGGGCTACATGTGGGCTACATGTGGGTGATATTTCTGCTGCATTTTTGGCTCTTTTGTCGCCGGTGGCCATCTTGGGAGATTTATTTGCTATGAAGTTTCCTAATTTCCTCATTTACTGCAGTCCCCTCAGTAGGAAATGCTTTCAGTTTTTTACTTTGATTCCATCAAGAAGGTATTCAGATGTGTCACACATTTGCCATAAATTCTGAATGTTAGAACTCTAGTTGCTCATTAGATCACTGTAGTAAAGGTACTGCTCACCACGGAAGTCTGCTGCTGGTATTCAAAGTGCATGTTTCAGTCTGCATATCAGAATTTTTTAATGAAATAGAAGAGGATTTGAGAAGTCACTCAAAATGTGCCCTAATTTTTCTTTCTTCAGCACTAATCATAATTTATATGGCAAAATGAACCCCCTCATTGTGTTCCCTTTTAAATTAAATGTTTTAAGTGTTACCAGTTTATTCCAATCAAGATGGCTTCAGGTGTGCCATACTTTTGTCATAGTAAGACCTTAAGCGCTCTAGTTGTTCTTAAGAACACTCTGGGACATTCTATCATTGGGCTATACTTGTGCTACATCTGGGTGATATTTGGGCTACATTTGGGCTCTTTTGTCTCTGGTGGCCATCTTGGGAGATTTATTTGTTATGAAGTTTCCTAATTTCCTCATTTACTGCAGTCTCCTCAGTAGCAAATACTTTCAGTTTTTTATTTTGGTTCCATCAAGAAGGCATTCATATGTGTCACACATTTGCCATAAATTCTGAATGTTAGCACTCTAGTTGCTCATTAGATCACTGTAGTAAAGCTACTTCTCACCAGGGAAGTTTGCTGCTGGTATTCAAAGTGCATGTTTCAGTCTGCATGTCAGAATTTTTTAATGAAATAGAAGAGGATTTGAAAAATCACTCAAAATGTGCCCTAATTTTTCTTTCTGCAGCACTAATCATACTTTCTATGGGAAAATGAACCCCCTAATTTTGTTCCTTTTTAAATTAAATGTTTTAAGAGTTACCACTTTATTCCAATCAAGATGGCTTCAGGTGTGCAATACGTTTGTCATAAGTAGGACTGTTAGCGCTCTAGTTGTTCTTTAGAACACTCTGGGAAGCTGCAGTAGAACACAAAGGAATCCACTGACAGTCTCTGCCCTTGTTGGATGTACATGTTTTACTGAGAATGTCAGACTTCATTCTAACATGACTGAGAAAGATAATGTGAATTTACAGAAAATATGCTCTCAGCTTAACTTATAGATCACCTTCCAAATCTCTGTGGGAAATGCATGAGAAAATAGTTTTATCTCAAACATGATTCATGATATCACAGTAGAAGTTTTTTTCACATGGTAAAATCACCTTAGAACACACCACAATTCCTAAAATGAGTATGGTACCATCAACAAATGATTTATAATGTAACTAAAGTTTTAAAACCTTCTATGAACTGCAATGCTTTTTAATGAGGTGCTATCATGTATATTGGTCCCAAGATGGCTGCCAACACTTCTTGGATGAAGTACTGACAGCCAATCAGATCTCACGATGAGATGTGTGGTTAGGCTCCGCCCAGATATATCTATCTTTTTAACTCTAATTTTCTCAGGAACTACTGAACGGATTTACACTATTCAAGCAAAAGGCACGAGTCTGAACTGAGGACTACCTCTTTGCCAAATTTGGTGTAATTCCGTTCAGCAGTTCGGGCTGTAGCTGCGTCAACAGGTCCTATGGGAAAATGCATGGGGAAAACACGCTTTGGGACCCCCTTTTTTCTCAGCCCCCGCTTGATGAATCACTGTGAAATTTTCAGGATAGGAGCGGACCGGAGCTGGCCAAAAGTTTAGAAAATTTCGCGAAGATTCGTCAATCGGCGCCAACGTTATTCCAAATAGAATGTTATGGATTTCCTATGGAAAATATGTCCTAACTATGACTACCTACTGGCGACTGCCAGTAGGTAATATATATACATATAAATTCACTGAAAAAAACATAGGTTTCACACACGTTATAGTTAGGAATTAGCATTTAAAAAACCTTGCAAATTCACTTAAAAACCATAGGTTTCACACATGTTATAGTTAGCTGGACATTTCACTCGTGAAAAACCATTGAAATTCCCCCGTTATAGTTAGTGCAGGCAACTATAACTCACGTGACCGCAATCCTCTGCTGATGACGTCAGATATTACATCACTGTATTCAGACACTTATTTACCCATGTCTTCTTCCATTAATTTTTAGCTACACATATATTACAAATATTTTTTTTTCAGAAAGACACATATGTCATCAGTGATGTAATATCTGACATCTTTTAAGATGATAAGCGTATGCTTGGGGTTTGCATACTATAACAGCACATATCTTTCACGATGTGTATATATGATTATAGCAATACATTTATCATTCTATCTATATATACGTCGATCAATAACATATAATATGATGGGTGTATGCTTATGTGTTTACTTACCTGTAATAAGACATATCTGTCACAATGTGTACAAATGATTATAGAAATAACTAGATGATTTTATTCATGTAGTTGGAGGGATTCTGCACCTACACAGAACTATGCGCAGGAAAACAGGACCTCGGTGTATAGGAGTGTACCAACCTATCACCTTAGTACCCAAAACCGACTAGCTATAGTGTCTCATTTGTTCTTCTCCAAAACTCACAAAGTTACAAATGATTAGAAAACCCAGAACACAACACTCCCGACTCTCTCTGGTATCGGGGTAGCAAGACATACTCTTTCGCTCACTCACTCACTCGTACTTGTCCACAGTGAGAATAGGCAGAGTCACTGTAATAGTTCAAAATGTTTATTTTAACTATCCTGCTCTACAATACAGTATACAAGCCACAACCAGCAGCAAAATGCATAAAGTCAGAATGATTAGCATTGTTACAATTTCATAGAAACCAAAGGTAGAAGTCATTTTATAAAGACAGCGTAATAAGGACTTTTAAGGCCTAACCACCCTCCCCTTGGCTGGAAAAAGTTTATTTATATAAAGGAAGATCTCTGGGCTTTGACAGCAGACCCATACCTTAAACCCTGGATGTAAGGTTTACATCATAGGAACAGCGTAGCTCTTCTCCATGGAACGGCTTTCTCCAAGTGTGTCTTAAAGCAATATGCATCCCCGTAATATCAAAGCACGAGTCTCCAGCATTGCAGCTGTGTTTCGCATGTTATGTCTAGGTGCTAGGGACTGACCAGAACAGAATAACGAGGGGCATTGTTTATCGACCATGTACAACGTGTTCAGACTAAACTCCAGTAATTCAGTAGTGAACATGAAAAGCAGACAGTTCTCATGTGAAAGGTATAAACAGTCTTGCTAAATAAAGTCATCTAGTAACGTGCACAAAGGCAGCATCATGGCAGCAAAGCTCATGTTAACTTAACAATGCCGACAATGTCCCTAAGGGCCATATAACAAACTCCCCTGGTAAGGTCATAGGACATAGACAAAGGACTAAAACAGAGTTCAAAAGTCAAGCAGAGTGCACAGCTCTGTGATAAAAACCAAATTGGGAAAGGAAAAAAAAAAATGAATATATATATAAAAAAAATCAAATGTTCGTTGATACTATCAGTAAAGCTTGGTCTTCGGGATAATGGTATTATAGAGGAGGTGGTTAGTCCATCAAAGTACGTGAACTCAAGAATGCAATTACCTCCAAAAGTTCATCCCTGTCGTTAGTAGAAAAAAGGGATGCCATCCAATCAAGTAGGTCAAAGGAACAAACGTGCTCCTCGTAATCTGAGACTTCCAAAAGCATAACTGGGCAACTTGTGTGATATTCGATGAAACTCTGATGCAGGAACTTCTGCGCAGCTGCACAAATATCCCATTCAGTCAATACTCCAAGTGCAGTCGCACGCACCATACGGCCATCCCCAGAACAAGCCTGGTCATGAGCCTCTAAGGGACCCAATAACTGGCTAAAATCCGGGAGTGGACATGACATATTGGAGAGGCATAAATCCATAGCCCAATAGACGGGGCTTCCATGACAGGAGAACACTGGTTGCACGCAAGTAAAGTAGGCATAGCGAAAAGTTAATCCATAACTCACGCTAAGCGTCACTAATGGCAAGAATACAAAAACTTGTTGCACTCGATCACTGTACAGCCGCAATTGGCCTGGTCTGTGCAGTACTACAGAATGAGTAGCCATTGCGCAGCAGGAACAGATGAGGCAGGATCCCACCAGCTAACGCCAGTATTAAAGGCAACCCTCTGAAGATGCTGGAAAGAATAGAATGAATAAAAGCCGGTATTACTCCAAATATTGTCTGAAAGGAAGTCACAAGGCTGGATCCCACACGTTTAAAAAAATGTGCAAGGCCTTTAGTGTCAGACGCATTAAATATTTGATGTATAAGCTCCCCAAAATGTTGTGGGAGGTTAGTATTCAGAAGGAACTGTATCTCGCTAGATGTCCCAGCCACCTGTAACTCGAAGGTCTCTCGAGCCGAAGTGAGACCACCTCTTGTTGGAACAATAGCGCATTGAGCCTGCTCAATTTGTTGAAATCTGTTTTCAAAGTGAAGGGGCGGAAAAAGTACATTGCTACAACAAGTTACGCGCTGGGAAACTGTTACTAAATACGGGATTCCTGCCCGTAAACCACAGCAGTCTTGGTTGTTCAAAATAAGATAACTGCAGTTAGTGAGCAAAGTAAATGTGGGAATTATTGATGGCACTGGCGTTCCTTTCTAAAAACAAGCCAGGGGGAGGTCTATATGGATTGGTACTTTCAAGATGCTCTCAAGAGTCTTCCGCACATTTTCCCAAAAGGAAGAAATGGAGGGGCAGTCCCTAAACATATGTATGTCTGATGCTTCTGCCATCCCACATTTATTGCAAACTTTTCCTTTAAAAAATGTTGATAATCAGAGAGGGGATAGATACACTCTATGAGCAGTGAACAGATGGTTCTGCTTCAGCCAGGCAGGTTTGACTAATCTGAAAAGGGTTTTAAATGAGTCCTGCCATAAAAGATCACACTGTATGTCCATCTGCTCCGCCTATAGCTCATCTGCAAGCTTAAATACCCCATCCACTGCCTCTTCAATTGACCAATACCACACTGAGACCTCTCTATTCCCCACAGGCCTCACAACTAGCTGTTTTTCCAGGTTGCTGCCCTTACCAAATGATATGTTCCGACTAAGCTGGGCTTGTACCCAGCTTTTTAGCTGGATATACTTAAATCTAGAGAGACCTGTCCCTACTTTCTCTCTTAGATCTTCCCAGGAGACGAAAGTATCTTCCTTGATCAGATCTCCCTACACTGTAATCCCGGCGTCTCTCAATGGTGTCGTCAAACTATCCTGGAGGCACTCAGGCGAGCCTGGAGAATCCCAGAGTGGCGCTAGATTTGAGAAGTAATTAAGCCCCACCTTTTTTCTTATTCTAGCTCAGTTTTTTGCTATTGACTGGAGGACCTTAAGTTTGACCTTTTTAAAGAATTTTTAGTCCCCAAACTTAAACATAAATCCTTCTTCTGGTAAACTAGCACCCCTTAGCATGGCCCGAAACATATCTCCTCCCCCTGTACTCACAGGCATTTTCAGCAACATTCGCGAATGTGAAAGCTGGAAGGCACAGGCATAATATTGCAGATCAGGCAGCACCAGTCCCCCTTTCTCTCTCTTTCGTCTGAGCTTCTTCCAGGCTAACCTAGTCGATCTGTACTTCCAGATAAAGGAGTTTACCTCTTGTTGGAATTTGTCTATCAGAGATTTATCGAAAAACAGAGGGATTGCATTAAAAAGAAAAGTGAGCTTAGGTAAGATTGTCATTTTGACCAAATGAACCCTCCCCAAGATGGATAATGGGAGGTGAGCCCGCGATTTCATCTGTTTCTGACATTCTCTGAAGACTCGATCTAGATTGAATTCTGCAATTTTCCCTACATCCTGTACAATTCTAACCCCCAAATACCGCATGATGAAACCGACCTGGAATTGTGTACCTCTGATATTCCACGCCATTATTTCGGTCTTATTGGCATTGATTTCATATCTCGAAACTTGTCCGAAATCCTCTGCCAGTTTTATAACTGTCGGGAAAGCTGTGTCCAAATCTGCCGTCAGTATCAGGATGTCATCTGCATACAGGGCCACCCTCTTCTCCCACTCTCCGGGCCTGATTCACAGAATTAACTTAAGACTAAATCCAAAACTTACTACTTTGTGGTATTCACAGAATGCACTTACTACTTTTGGTATTCACAGACTGCACTTACTACTTTTGGTATTCACAGAATGGATTTACGACTACTAACTTTACGTCCGCACTCGGGCCGGAAATTCCGTCCCGGAGGCGGAGCTTCCGGGACGGAGGTGGGGATTCTGGCCGGTGGCGGAAATTTAGCCATGGCCGAAATCTCCACCTCCGGCCCGGAAGCTCCGCCTCCGGCCCGGAAGCTCCACCTCCATCCCGGAAGCTCCGCCTCTGGGCCGGAAGCCCCACCTCCGGGCCGGAAGCTCCGCCTCCAGGCCGGTATTTCCGGCCCGAGTGCGGACGTAAAGTTAGTAGTCGTAAATCCATTCTGTGAATACCAAAAGTAGTAAGTGCAGTCTGTGAATACCAAAAGTAGTAAGTGCATTCTGTGAATACCACAAAGTATTAAGTTTAGGATTTAGTCTTAAGTTAATTCTGTGAATCGAGCCCTCCATATTTAAAAGAGGTGATGTTGGGATCGTCCCTAAGTCTCTGTGCGAAAGGCTCTATATACATGTTGAAGAGCAGGGGGGAGAGAGGGCAACCCTGTTGCGTTCCCCTGGTGATCTTAAATGCGTCAGTCAATATTCCATTGACCAGTAGTCTAGCTGTCGGGGCCTGGTATAGAAGCTGGATGGTACGATGAAATTTGTCCCCCAAATTAAATTTTGCCATGACTTCCGACAGGTAGCCCCAATTCATCCTATCAAAAACCTTGGTTGCGTCTAGGGTTAGGACTACCAGAGGGAGAGAAAAGGTGGAGGCAATATCAATTGCGCCGACCAGATCGTATGTGAGGTCTGCTAGTTGATGTCCTTTAACAAACCCTTTTTGGTCTGGGTGGAGAATACTATTAGCCAACACCCCCAACCTATTTGCCAAAATGGAAGAAAAGAGTTTATGATCTGTGTTTAACAGTGATATTGGTCGATATGACCCACAGCTAGTTGGATTTTTGCCGGGTTTCAAGATTATTACCACTGTCGCATCGTTCCACGAACAAGGGGGATTTGCTCCCTCACAGTTGGATAAGCACTGGAATTATAATCTCTTGAAGGGATCGATATAACTCGCCTGGTATCCCGTCAGGCCCGGCCGCTTTACCTCTTTTCCTCTCTGCTATGACCTTCCTCACCTCCTCTTCTGTGATATCCCATTCCAGGTCTATTTGTTGGTTAGGAGTAATGGATGGTAGATTGATCCCCCCTAACCAAAGCTTTACTTTAGCGCTGTCCTCTGTGGAGGTCTCTTTATATATCTTGGAAATAGTTCCGGAAAGCCATACCAATATCTTTGTCTGAGGAGCGGCTAGATAGCTCATCATCTAGTTTTATTTCTTTTATGTGGTTTCGCAACTGATCTGTTTTAACTTTCCAGGCGAGTAATTTACCTACCCCTTCACCATATTCAAAGTGGGAGAGCTTACTTACTTCCCACCTGCGCACAAGTCTCTCTTGAAGGATACCCTAAAGCTCTTTATTCAAGTGATCCTGCTTTTCCAGATCCTCTTTCAGGCCAATACCGGTTTGATTATTCATTTTACTTTCAATTCTGCTCATTTCTGTTTCTAAAGCCGAGGTCACTTCCCCATATTTCCTCTTTCTATAACTTGCTCTGTTAGTAATACAGACTCTCCAGAAGGCTTTCAAGGTGTCCCAAACTATTGTGATGTTAGCTGTACCTAAGTTATTCTCTAGGAAATACTTAGTTTCAGTGAGAAGAAAAGTAATCTCATCCTCCTCAAGCAATATTGTTCAATCAAATGACCAAGTTCTAATATGCTGTGGCTGTATGCAGTCAATACTTAAAAGGATTCCTGAATGATCTGAAAGATGTGACGGAAGGTATTCGATCTCCTTAACTCAATCTTTTAAACTATAACTAAGCAAAATAGAGTCAATTCTTGACTTATGTCTGTATTGCAGGTTTCTGAAAGATATTCCTAGTAGCTCTCCAGACCTTTCCCTCCATATATCACATAACCCTAATTGGGCCATCGTTGTCAAAAGCGAGTTCCTAGATCTGGAGGGAACTGCTGCTCTACAGTTTGGAGACTTATCGAGTTTGGGGTTTAATACGATGTTAAAATCTCCTGCCCATCTCACTGGTTCCGGAAAGTCGAGGAGATGGGAACAGATAGCATTGAGATGTGAAGCATCATCTTGATTGGGTCCATAATATCCCACCAAAGTAAAAAGAATGCCCCTTAAAGTGATCTTCAGTATCAGCCATCTACTGCTAAGATCTTCCCTGTATTGTAAAATTTGGGCTCTAGCTTGTTTTTTAAAAAGGAACAGTACTCCTCTAATATTTGCTGTCTGGTCAGTGCAAATGAAAACGTCCACCCACTTCTGACTTTTTAGCATTTCTTTTGTCTCTGTCTTAAGAAGATGAGTTTCCTGGATGTCAATGACTGCGCCGGGGATTCTCTCAAATATTGTAGAATTCTAGCTCTTCTTCCCCTCATGCACAGGCCATTGACATTCCAGGACAAAAACTGAAGAGTTGTCATGTTATTTCAGGATTTCCCTTGACATAAACTACCTTAACTCTACTAGCACAAAGACATAACCATAGCCATAACCAGCGACATACATCCAATAGCCTTCCAGCCTTCACATTGTTCCTGCTCTTCAAGATCAGTGATTCTAATGAGGTTTTGACAAATGAGGGGTTTTTAGTTTTTATCCCCCTGTGCATCTCTTCCCTCCACCGACCCCCCCCCCCCGGGAAACCCTTCCCCCATTACTCTGGTCTGGTGTATGACCTGCTTTGCGTCCATAGCATCCCCCTCCCCTCCCCTCTATTCATATTGTGTCTATGTGTCCGTGTGTTAGTGAAATCCAAAAGATCCCTAGAGAAAAGAAAAGAAAAACATAGTGAAAAGTGAAAAAAGAACCCACTCTCCCTTTTTTCTTTTTTTTTCTTTTGTATGTATATATATTTTTTTTTCTTTTTCCTCTTTCTCTATTTCTTATATTTCTTTATGCTTCCTTATGTTTTTCAATTTCCCTCTTTTTTTATATGCCTTTCATTCCTGTACCAAGTATTGGAAAAGAGCCTCTACTCAAATGTAATCTGACCTCCGATACAAAGGAAAGGGACAAGGAAAACTAGCGCTTTTCAACCTTTTTTAGGGGCCTCCTTGCAAATAGACTCTAATAACTCGTCTGACTCGTGGGTTGATCTGATTTTATACATCTTAGGGGTCGATTCCGATTGGGTCCGTCCTGTAGATGAAGTACGATGCGCATAACTGCCAAAAACACGACCGACACGTAGGCTGTGATTCAAGTTCCCATCTCCGTCCAAGCCGTAACCCTGAATGCCGAACCGAGTCGCCCGGAAGCAGTATCCACAGCATTTTCCACCCTGACAAGTACGATGCGTACATCCTATGCTCCGGACGGGTCACCACGTACGGCACGTCACAGCATCCGGAAAAAAAGCATATCGATACGATTCGTGCCACAACTCAATCCATGGCTACGAGACGGACCAGCTTGCAGCGGGTACGAGGCGGAGAAACAAGCAGCGTGTATGACACAAACACATCATGAATCCCATCGCACAGGTCATACCAGTACTCTACATCTATGACCGGATCAGGAACCGACGGCGTAGACGGTAAGTCAGACACCTACCACACAAACAAACGACACATACCCGGAAAATGGTACACACACACAGGGGATCTACATCCTGGCCACTAACAACAGCCCACCATAGGGGTTGCATGGCCAGCACCACTACCACCCCCACCCATAGGGCTTATGTTGCCCATCTCCCCTGCCACCCTCACTCACAAGGCTTATGTTGTCCATCACCCATGCCACCCCCACCCATAGGGGACCTGTTGCCCATCACCCCAGCCACCCCCACTCATAGGGGACCTGTTGCCCATCACCCCTGCAACCCCCACTCATAGGGCTTATGTTGACCGTCACCCCTGCCACACCCACTCATAGGGCTTATGTTGCCCATCACCCCTACCACCCCCACTCATAGGGGACCTGTTGCCCATCACCCCTGCCACTCTCACTCATAGGGGACCTGTTGCCCATCACCCCTGCCACCCCCACTCATAGGGGAGCTGTTGCCCATCACCCCTGCCACCCCCACTCATAGGGCTTATGTTGGCCATCACCCCTGCTACCCCCACCCATAGGGGACCTGTTGCCCATCACCCCTGCCACCCCCACACATAGGGATTATATTGCCCATAACCCCTGCCACCCCCACTCATAGGGGACCCGTTGCCTATCACCCCTGGCACCCCCACTCATAGGGCTTATGTTGCCCATCACCCATGCCACCCCCAGTCACAGGGCTTATGTTGCCCATCACCCCTGCCACCCCCACTCATAGGGGACCTGTTACCCATCACCCCTGCCTCCCCCACTCATAGGGGACCTGTTGCCCATCACCCCTGCCACCCCCACTCATAGGGGACCTGTTGCCCATCACCCCTGCCAACCCCACTCATAGGGCTTATGATGCCCATCACCCCTACCACCCCCACTCATAGGGGACCTGTTGCCCATCACCCCTGCCACACCCTCTCATAGGGGACCTGTTGCCCATCACCCCTGCCACCCCCACTCATAGGGCTTATGTTGCCCATCACCCCTGCCACCCCCACCCATAGGGGACCGGTTGCCCATCACCCCTGCCACCCCTACACATAGGGCTTATGTTGCCAATCACTACTGCCACCCCCACTCATAGGGGACCTGTTGCCCATCACCCCTGCCACCCCCACTCATAGGGGACCTGTTGCCCATCACCCCTGCCATCCCCACTCATAGGGACCTGTTGCCCATCACCCCTGCCACCCCCACCCATAGGGGACCTGTTGCCCATCACCCCGCCACCCCCACTCACAGGGCTTATGTTGCCCATATCCCCTGCCACCCCCACTCATAGGGGACCTGTTGCCTATCACCCCTGCCATCCCCACTCATAGGGCTTGTGTTGCCCATCACCCCTGCCACCCCCACTCATAGGACTTATGTTGCCCATCACCCCTGCCTCCCCACTCATAGGGGACCTGTTGCCCATCACCCCTGCCACCCCCACTCATAGGGGACCTGTTGCCCATCACCACTTGCACCCCCACTTATAGGGCGTATGTTGCCCATCACCCCTGCCACCCCCACTCATAGGGCTTATGTTGCCCATCACCCCTGCCACCCCCACTCATAGGGGACCTGTTGCCCATCACCTCTGCCACCCCCACTCATAGGGGGCCTGTTGCCCATCACCCCTGCCACCCCCACTCATAGGATGGGTGATGCGCCACACATCCATCATACTCCAACATTAGGTATGTCAGCAAAATACATCCCTCCTAACATCATGACAACAGTGTGTAGTCTGTGACAAATGCCCACAACAGTGAGTATGACTTCGAACATACAATGTAACTAACAGCACATGTGTGACCAACAAATGAGTGTGCCCTACACAAGGCAAGCATCACTATAGCACTGTGTCAATGTAAAAAGAACACCCCCTCACTGTGTAGAACAAAAGTTAAGTGTGGGCTTCCAAACTGCAGCAAATGTCGAGCATTGTGGTGATGGGGTCTAAACCCCCCCCTCATCCCAGTGACCAAAAGGTAAGTGTCATCATGGTCAAAGCTGCAAATAACAAACAGCATGTATGATTCCAGTCCCAACACATCAAACACTCCTGGGGCAAAGTAGTGGTTGTGCCCCATACCCACCGAGATGTGGTGAGGCTATCAGTGGTGTGAAAAGATAACATACTCTTGGCTATGTGCATACAAGCACCACCCATGGGGGCTGACAATGCATACAGTGTACAATGACACAAGAGCAGAAGTGACCATCACAAAGCATACACACATTTCGAAAATAGACACACTAATCAAAACAACCTGTGGAGACTGTAGGTGTCAGATCACAAACTCCCATTCCATGCCAGCCATGGCACCGAACAACCAGGATGAATGTGCACAATGATGTGATATGACTCACAGGGACAGCAGGGCAAATCACAGAAACAGCATCCAGACAATGGCCCACAACAGCAATACCAATGCACTGATGCTGATGCACTAACAAAAACAGGAAACCTCACACTGCACATCTGACACAACATGTGTGTGTGTGTGTCTCAGTATCCCCAGGCAACTACACAACACATGAGGGGGGCTGAACCACAGTGACACAGATGTGGACACAGTGCCATACAAAAGCAATCCATCATTGGGACACCCTTAGTGGGCAATCAGTCATTGTGAGATGAGAGGGAGCACAACAGACACATGTGACACAAGCTGGAATGAACACCAACTAACACAGCAAGAGACTGACACACAACAGCACTACCCCCAGGGACCAGAAATTGGGGTGACAAGCATGCATGACACCTCCACTGTGATGACAAAAGACATATACACAAACACAAATCACTCAGCATGGCCTGTCTTCCTTGGACAAACAGGAGCTAGGGACCCATCCATGCAAACATTTACATCAGTCCACCCTCAACACCACACACCCTGAACTGCAACAATGTGCATCTGTGAAGCCCACATGTACAGGTGACATTGCACATGCACCCATGACAAACACAGGAATGTTGGGAGGAACTAAGGAGCATAGACTCATCACACAAGGACAGTTTACAACCCTGGTGAATGATAGACATACTGCACAGTATGCGGTACATGCCCATGACGTCAAAGCTCACGTAACCTTCAGAATACCTGCCACAGTCCCAGGGCAATGCAGAACCCAAGGAGAACCACAAGGCACACATGCTGACACCTGCAAACATTGCAGCCCTGAACCCGACAAGTGGGAGCAGTCACACACACCTACACATGTCCCAATCACTGAAAGGTACCACCTAGTGACAACTACATGATATTGCGAACAAACAAGTGCCTTTGGGACCCCTGACTGTGTCCCATCTGCGTCTGACAACATCATCACCACTCAGAACTGACAAATCCCAATGACGAAACACCAATTAATAGAAGTGTGTCATGCACCCACACATCTGGTAGCCCATGGCAAAGTTGTGGGATGAACACAGTACCACTCAGCAAGCATCAACAACAGGAACATATCAAGGGAACACTGCCTGTGTATGAAAAGGGATGTGGACACACACACACACATGCTCATACAACACACACCATGGGCCCAGGCCATGTCACAGGACAAGACACTTACTTGAGGGGACCCAACTCCTGTGGAAGCCCAGCTGTGCCAAACATAGTCACAGCACGTCTCAGTCATGTCAGCAGAACACTTGGTCAGTCAGCCATCAGTTACCACACAATGAAGGCTCTGGTCACAACAGCCTGGGTACGGGAGTCTCCCCTAAGTCATCTACACATACTCAAAACATATGTACAGCAAGTTGCACAGAGGACCCAGTTTCTCCTATACCAATGATGCCCACACCTGTAGGTCCAATGGTGATGCGCACAAAGTCTGTGAAATAGACAGATTGGACAATGGGAAGCACATCATATGTACATGGGTGCAAGCCAGAGATGTGAACATGCAAATGAAATGTTCACAGAGATGTCCACAAATAGTTGGTCATGACACACCCAGGTAGCTACAAAGGATGACATGGATACCGACCAGAATCGGATACATATCTCATGGACCACATGGAGTACCTCACATCAACACCTCAGTATTCAACATCGGAAACCAAGGATTACAGGTGCAAGGGCATGTTAAACATCATCAACCTAATGTACAGCTAAATCAAGTTCACAGGGATAAAGAAAAAAGCTTTATTCAGCATATTAATAGTTAAACGTCCGTTCAAACAAAAGGCTAATGGCCAGTCCATTATCAATTGCCAAGTAGAACTAGAGTGACAACTGTCACATGTTGCTTGCCTGCACTGCTAAGGACAGGGGACATCCCCTCGGAGGGGCATACATAGGGGCAGGCCAGGCACCGCAGGGACAGGATCAGGGCGCAGCAGAAGGAGGCAGTGAAGAGGTGCTGGATGCAGGAGAGACACCTGCAACTGCAGTGGAGCTGACTGAAGTGGTGGGTGCAGTCACAACTGTGGGGCACAAGTCAGATGGGATGGGTGCCGGCACAACTTCAGTGGGCAGGTCAGATGGAGTGGATTGGGTCCCCACTGCAGTGCCCAAGTCAGACGGGGTGGTCGTGGACTCCACTACAGTGCCTAAATCCATGTGAGCGGAATGGGGTGCAGGTGAGGTCTGCAGGGCAGAGGGGGGGGACACAGTCCCCACATCAGTGCCACTAACCGTCTGACCAGGTGTGGAGGAGCAAGTGGTAGGGGGGAGGGATTCCGCATTTTGGGGATGGTGTATCTGTGGGTGGGGGAACCCGGGGCAGGGAGTGGCGGGGGAACCTCTGGAGTGGTGGCCTGGGGGATGGAGCATGTAGACTTCGCCTTGGAGCTGCGTGGCGGCGGTGGGGTCTAGCTCTTCCGGCTCCGAGGGGACTTGCGGGTGGGGGTCTCAGTCTGACTGCGCCTGGGGGAGGGTGTCCGGGTGTGAGGGGCACTCCCCTCTGTGTGTGGGGACCTCCTCTTCCCCTTGTAATCTGGATCTGCTGGGTCGGTGGGGAAGAGGCCAAGGTCACAGAGGAAGAGCTTCTGTGGAGATGGGGTTGCAGGTGAGGCAAGGGAAGGGGGATGGAAGGGAGAGGTTTCGGAGGACTGCAGAGTGGTTGTGGATGACTGTGTGTGTGTCAGCAAACCATCCCCTGTGAGTGTGGTATCAGTCCCCTGCATTTGCTTGTGTGCACGTCTAGACCTTGGTTTGGGTGTTTGTGTGCTGCCCGTGGCTGTGGCTTTGTGAGAATGTGCAGGTGTGTGCTTGGGACAGGTAAGCTGCTAGGAATCGTGGGTGGTGCAGGGGTAGGAAGGGTGAGGGACAGTTGGAGGAGGGACACTGCTGCCGTCAGGGAGGAGGCCATGGACTGATTGGTCCTCTGTAGGGCAGACATGCCCAAGGAAATGCCCTCCATGAACGACACCAGTTGTGTCAACAGACTTGTGTGTGCATGGAGGACCTTCAGCATCGATGTCTGCCCTACATGGATCTGTCTAAGTAAGTCTGCAGACTCCTCACTCAGGGCAGCAGGGGACACAGGGGCAGGGGGTGCGGTGCCTGGCACAAAGGAGACATGCTCCCGAACACGGGAGCCTCCAGGGACCTCTGGGATGGGAGACGATGGGAGGGTGATGATGGTGGTGGTGGGGGCGGTGTCGGAGACAGCCTCACTAGCTGGTGTTTGGTGGCTGCTGACACCCGCCTCCACAAGGGAGTCATCCTCAGAGCTGCTGTGGCCCTCAGCTGGGGGGATGGTGCTGACGACTCCTCTGTGTGGCTCCACTTGCCCTCCATGCCACTGGGTCCCCCCAACTCCTCTCCTGTCCCTGTCAGGCTCTGTGGCTCTTCCTGGTCCGTGGAGCTGTCCCCTCCTGTGGCCGTGGATGTATCTGGATAGGAATAGGAAATAAGAGAACAACATCAGGCACCTGCACTGACTGCACACACCACAGTGAGTACATCACATCACAGGGCAAGCCCTGGCATCATCAGCTGAACACTGCTCAAAGTGCCAACACTGTTTAGAATAAGCCAATTGTCATACTCAACATCAACCATGGCACACATATCCCTCCTTGACTTGCACACATCTGTTGCATGTTGGATGCTAATACCCCAATGGCCCGACATGCACCACCCACACATTAGTTGGACATGCAAATGAACATGTAGGAGTATGTCACTATACACACAGCACATCTCCTGCTACTGACTCAGTGCAGGTGTCCGGATGAAGGGATGGGCAGAGACTCATTTCACATGCTTGTGATGCATGCCAGTAACACACACTATGATGTTCTCATGTCCTGATGGGCAATGCAACTATGGTGCACACTTGAATGCAATGCACGATCACTCATAGCAAGTTAAATGCCATGGCACTGGCATGCCCTGAAAGTCAGTCAACACTGTCTTATGTCACAGGGACAGGGCATCCAAACAGCAACAGTATGCACTGTCTCACAATCATAGCTCAGGGGTAAAGCCAACTCTGCAGATGACAGGTGCACTTGCCCATCCCCTGCAAACAACATACCCAGGACCCAGAAGACCCCACATCATGCAAATCAGACATATGAGACGCTGCAAACACAACTCCCTGTACATTAACACATCACAGTCTGCCATGCATGTAACCCAGCTGCCTGAAGGACACAGTTGCATACACCATTGTGCGCTGTCAGATGATCACACACCTATATGTCACACAGGTCTTGTCTCTCATAGTCACATCTCAGATGTCCTGCTGACCCTCAAACTCATGAACACCCCAGTTGTACTTAACAGGAAGCCACACCACAATGACACAGAGGCAGACACCTGAAGGCACATGTCATGAAGCACAACCTGTAATTTGATACACAGGAGTGGGATTACAGAGTGTTTCTAAATGCCCTTGAGGAGTCATGACTGCCCAGGTCTACGTGAAACGGTGTTTGGCCCTGGACAGTAGTTAGGTGGCTAAGCAAGTGTGACATACTTGATTTACATACTCCTGAGGCCCCAAAATTGGAGTCCCCTGCTGCATGTTTTTTTTTGGAATACCCCAGCCACATGTGGCGAGTTAGACCAGCAATTGGAACACATCTCAAGGGCACACACAGATCACATGTCAGATCTCAGGCATTGGGCAAACAATTGAACCACCCATGAAACACACAACAGAGTCGTGGGAACAGATGCTGTCCGGTAGCTGAAGCATAGCTGACTGCAGGGACACAGTGCCCTTGTGATACAAGCAACATATTGTAGGGGCCACACCTGTGGAACAGATTTGTAGGGTGCATCACACAATTGAGGGACCTGAGTATTGGAATACAAGACCTACGTAATGTGGAAGTGTGACCAGGCCAAAAGACTGCAATTAGCATGTCAGACATAGTACACAGATTAGGCATAGACTCACCACCTTCCTGCTGCTGTCTGGCCTTCAGCTGCCTATCCAGGTCTGGGAAGACCACCGCCAGGATCCGGAGCATGTGGGGGGTCAGGGTCCGGTGTCCGACCCTCCTGCGTGGAGGTGACGGCTTCAGCTGGACTCTAGCTATCCTCCGGGTCCAGCCCCGAAGGTCCTGCCACCTCTTCTGACAGTTGCTGATCCGGCGCTTGTAGACCCCCACCAAACGAACTGCCCGGGCGATGGTCAGCCATATCTCCTGCTTCTGGTGGGCATCAACCTGTGAGGATGACAAAGTTAAAAGTACATTTACACACATGCCCTATATTTCTGCTGCACACATTTGGAGATACATGTCATCATCACAAAGGGAAATGAGTTACACAGGTAGTGCAACCATGGAGAAGGACAAATCACCTGCATGTCTGACATGTTAAAAAAGCCTGGGAAGTTTAAGCTTGCACTAATGCACTTTAGCAGCAGGACACCTGTTCATTACATGTACCTACACACTTTGAGGGATGAAAGTAGTCAGTGAGAACACTTGCCACTGGTGTACACACTGCTAGTACTGCTAGTCAGACAACATGCACAATTAGGAAGGCAGTGGACTGCACACTCACCTGCTCCCCTGGTTTCCCATACAGCTTGCTGTACTGTGGAAGGAGCCCGTCCAGCAGGGCCTGGTTCTCCTCCTCAGTGAAGGCTGGGGCCCTCTTCAGAGTACGTGCCAAAGCAGGAGCCAGAGGATGCAGAGACAGCAGAAGTGGTAGCAGGGATGTGGTCCAGTAGCATGTAGTGCAGGCAAGTGAGCTCCCTGGGGACCAGCCCGCCTTATATATGTGCTGCAGAGGCAGAATCTGTGCCATGTGTCCCAAGTGATAGGTCCAACACGGTTGCATTCTATGAATCTGGCCAATCCATGGAAAAGTAAGACTCGTACACGCCTTCCGCATCGTTCAAATCTTCACCTTCATGAAACACCAGTAATTGCAACATTGTTGTAGGCATCCAACTGAATTTCCAGCGCACAACTCGTACAAGTTTTGAATCCGCATCCGTCTCCATGACAGTCCAGAGCCAATGGGTGCGCCCAGCTCGGTCAACTGACTGTACAACGCGCATTTTGAAAATACACATGCACCCGTCTCCATACGATTCAATGGCCAAGGCGTACGCCTGTCTCGGACCATGCCTGTCCGACGCATATGCATGATAGTCACCCGCGTCGGACCTCATTGCATTCAATGGCAAGGCGTACGCACGGCTCGGTCATGAACCGTGCAATGCGTACGCATTGTCACCCGCGTTGGACCTCATTACATTCAATGGCAAAGCCTACGCACGGCTCGGTCATGAACCGTGCAATCCGTACGCATTGTCACCCGCGTCGGACCTCATTGCATTCAGTGGCAAAGCGTACGCATAGCTCGGGCATGAACCGTGCAATGCGTACGCATTGTCACCCACGTCAGACCTCATTGCAGTCAATAGCAAAGTGTACGCACGGCTCGGTCATGAACATTGCAATGCGTAGGCATTTTCACCCGCGTCGGCCCTCATTGCAGTCAATGGCAAAGCGTACGCATGGCTCGGTCATGAACCGTGCAATGCGTACGTATTGTCACCCGTGTCGGACCTCATTGCAGTCAATGGCAAAGCGTACGCACGGCTCGGTCATGAACCGTGCAATGCGTACGCATTGTCACCCGCGTCGGACCTCATTGGTGTGACTATTCAAAGGATTCAACACACAATTACTTGCCAGGGACACGTGTGCACACCTACCACACTACAGCATTGGCCACACAGTGTCCCATGGCATGTAAGGCTGCATTCCCTGGGTGTTTGGGGGGTGGCACATTTGGTTTGTTGGGTGGCACTTTTGTGCAGCCACTCCCAGGCTGTGCACATGTACATGGGGGCAGAATCCTTTGTGTGTGGTGCACATTACCACTGTGATGTGCAAATGTACAGTAATGGGCATGAGTCACGGACACAGTTTCATGTTGGATATGTTTGGGCCATGTCACATACACCCTGAGTCCTGGGGGTGATAGCATGTACGTCACAGTGAGACCTCTATCCACAATACTGATGTGCCCCTACAGTCTGTGCAAATGAGTGGAAGGTTACCCCTGAGTACTTTTAGGCCTAAGAGGAGGGGAAAACGACAAATGAATAGAGAAAGACCTCTTATCTGACCTATCTTTTTCCTGTGGGAGTTAATCTCTCATATATTACACAAGCCCCCACGTTATCACAGTTACTCAAAAACCATTTTAATTTCTTTATGTGTCATTTTATTTACTTTTTTATATATAAAATTAGAGACAAAAATATACATAACAATATATTCACAATTATCATATAATCATCTGATTCACATGTAAAACATACACTTTGTTTCCTCAAAGATTAGATGGCATACTTGTATAGAAACAAGAGTTTTTGTTTAGAGACCCCACAAAAAAAGGAAAAGGGATTATAAGAAAAACATCACATGCACATTCTCACTTCTCATTCACTCCTGCATACTGCCAAACATTCTCCGCAAATCACTTTTCATTAAAAACCAACAAACCCTCCCTGAATTGAGATCCTACTTGGATAATGCTACAGGCAAAATTAATCTCTATCCATAAGATTTTAGCACTTATTACGATGCCCTCAAATTCTGAGGTCGTAAGGTTTTTAAATCTGATTCTTCTGAGGATCTCTTCAGAGTGTGGTTGTTGTGTCTGGTCGGTCGACGTACGTTTCGGAGACTGACTGTGTCTCCTTCTTCAGGACCAAAACATTTCTTCCAGAACTCACAGAAATTCTGCGTAGTAAAAGAATGGGGTTCTCTATGTATTGATCGGAATTGCGTCTGTTATCCCGTCATCTGTTCTGGGCTTCTACTGCTCTGACGGGGACTGTGGTATTTACAAGGTCCTTAATGGCTATATGGTGTTTATCTTGGTACGTGGGGCCATGGCTCATTTATACATGTCGCCCGTTCAAGAATACAGCCAGATCGATTAACAACACCACATCTGGTCGTTTATTCCAATTCCATCTAAATTTGTTTCGATGCAGTGAACTTCAGTGCTGTACGTAAAAGCTGTCTCCATGCAGAGTTGATATCATAGATGTCCGTTATTCAATCTCCCAACTGGCGTTGCTTTCCGTGTTCTTCATCACCGAGTGTACGAATCACGTACCAAGATAAACCCCATTCTTTTACTACGCAGAATTTCTGTGAGTTCTGGAAGAAATGTTTTGGTCCTGAAGAAGGAGACACAGTCAGTCTCCGAAACGTACGTCGACCGACCAGACACAACAACCACACTCTGAAGAGATCCTCAGAAGAATCAGATTTAAAAACCTTACGACCTCAGAATTTGAGGGCATCGTAATAAGTGCTAAAATCTTATGGATAGAGATTAATTTTGCCTGTAGCATTATCCAAGTAGGATCTCAATTCAGGGAGGGTTTGTTGGTTTTTAATGAAAAGTGATTTGCGGAGAATGTTTGGCAGTATGCAGGAGTGAATGAGAAGTGAGAATGTGCATGTGATGTTTTTCTTATAATCCCTTTTCCTTTTTTTGTGGGGTCTCTAAACAAAAACTCTTGTTTCTATACAAGTATGCCATCTAATCTTTGAGGAAACAAAGTGTATGTTTTACATGTGAATCAGATGATTATATGATAATTGTGAATATATTGTTATGTATATTTTTGTCTCTAATTTTATATATAAAAAAGTAAATAAAATGACACATAAAGAAATTAAAATGGTTTTTGAGTAACTGTGATAACGTGGGGGCTTGTGTAATATATGAGAGATTAACTCCCACAGGAAAAAGATAGGTCAGATAAGAGGTCTTTCTCTATTCACCTACAGTCTGTGTGCATGTTGTGTCTCAGATGTGTCTGATCAAATGTGTCCAATGGGTGACAGTCTCCACATCCATGTGGTATGTGCATCAACCTTGATGCTGTGTGTGTGTCTAAGAGACGTGCATGTAGGGCCTGCAGGGACAACAGTGGCCACTACCTGTGGGACTCACGCTTGCCTTGTGGTGTGTACGTGATACGCTATGTCCATGCCAGTGTCGATGTGGCAATACAGGGACCCTGGGTTTCTGCATGGCAAAGATCTGTGATGCCTGGGAGACATCAGGCCTCACTTGTCACTGTGGTGTGTGTTTGGAACGTCACAGCAGTACATATGTCGGGTGACACAGCCAGATGATTAGCCATTGCACTACATGGGACTCGTGTGGACATGTGGAATTGAGATGTGAGGTGATGGTCATGTAGGTGACATATGTGTCCATGCCCAACAGCACACACCTCAGTACATTGTGTAATGTCATGATCTATCATGTGATATTGAGCCTGGTCATGGCCACATGGGTGGATGAAGCGACAATCTTCCTTTGGTCATCTCTGTTCTGCAGGGCATCAGCTGTACATCGACAGTTCCCAGACCTTGCAACCATGCAGGAACGCGACTGCATCCGATGGTACCGCTTCACAAGGCCACTGATTGAGGAGTTGGAGGAGCAGTTGGCGCCACATCTGCTACCTGGCTGGACATACCCTACAGCACTGACCCCAGAGGTGAAGGTGATGTCAGCCCTGCACTTCTTTGCTACTGGTACCTTCCAGTACACTGTAGCTACTGCTGGTGGTATGTCGCAAACTATGTTTAGTCGGGTGCTACGCGATGTCTTGGAGGGGATGTTGCAATTCCTAGACCTGTACATCAAGTTCCCGAGCCCAGCTGAACTCCCTGAAATAAAGGATGCCTTTTATACACTGGGGAGGATGCCAAACGTCATCGGATCTATTGATGGTACACATGTGGCCCTGATACCACCACAGGCACATGAGCAGGCATACCGGAACAGGAAACATTTCCACTCGATCAATGCTCTGGTGGTATGTCTTGCAGACATGTCTATCACACATGTGGGTGCACAGTTCCCTGGTTCTGCGCACGATGCCTACATAATGAGGAGTAGTCGCATTGCAACGCTGATGTCACAGATGCCAGCTCAGCATGCCTGGCTTGTCGGTGTGTACTGACTGTTCATCATTGTGTGTGTTTGGCAATGTTGTATTCCGCACTCCTACAAAACTCAGCTACTTGTTCATTTTTGTGTGTGTAGGTGACTCCGGAAACCACAACATGCCGTGGTTGCTGACACCCCTCAGGAACCCTGTGACACCAGCCGAGATGCGCTACAATGAAGCACTTGGTCGGAGCAGAAGGGTGATTGAGCAGACATTCGGCCTCCAGTGATGATGAGGATGAGGGTGACGTCCGCTCACAGCTCAACAACTTCTTCACCTGAATGTGAGTTTCCAGGGTTGTTATGTCAATGTATAGAGTTAGCCTGGAATGTGTTGTGGCTGCTCTGTTGCTGCCTGAGTGTGTCTGTGTGCCACTTGACTGGATGCGTGCAGTGATGTGTCCATTCAGGTGGTGTGTACTCCACAATAGGGTAGTACTGCTAACTTGTTTTTGTGTAGGTTTCTTGCGACCTGTTTTGTGCATGTGTATTGCATTTCTCTCCTGTTTTGCTGTGCTTTTGACAGTGTCTTGTGTCTGTCCTTCACAGGGAAATTTGCCTGTTGTATGTTCAACACTGACCCCCAACACCCAGAATCCGACACCAGTGTGGGAGTAGTCAATTGACATCAAGTGATGTGCCACACACCCCTGGACTTCAATTCTCTGACACTCTGTGACCGTGTGTCCACCGTAACGTACAATTGCCTTGCCACTATTTTTGAATAAACATGTTGCTGATGTGTAATGAACCTGTGCTATGCTTTGTTAGGTGCGTTGTCTGTCTTCCCACATCTGACTGACATTTGCTTACCTCACCTGTGGACTTGTTACCACTGACTGTGGATAGGTGTTGTTGTTGTGCATACCTATGTGTTTCAAGTCAACATCATTGTGTGGGATGAGTAACATGGCCATGGTGAGTATGTGTTGTGTTGCCATAGTGGTGTGTCTCCCTCACATGTGTCACATCACCATGACTCACCAACAGATTGTTGCAGTATTTGGCATGCACTGTGTTGTGTAGCAGATCGACATCTCCATGACACATGACAATTTGGAATCACAACAGAGGCAAGTATGGTGTACTGCTGAGTTTTTTTTTTGAACATGCATGAGGAAAGTGCACAGGATGGTGGGTGCTGTACATTGGTTTTGGAATCCAAAGTTCACATTAGAGTTGAAAGTGCTGGTAGATGAAATGTCCAGAGTAAAGTCCACAGTCATCTGCTACATTGGCCCAACATGAACCCTCCATGTCATGTGGGCGAGTTGTGTGCGATTGAACAAGGTGAACGGGTTGCGCACAAAGGACATTGTCCAGAACAGGTTTAGAGGCCCTGGGGGATGTGCAGTGACATCTGCGTCTCACATATCCTTCTTCGGACAACCCCTCTTCTTCTTGCGGGGGATCCTCAGGTGTAGGCGTCTGCGGTGCAGGGGACTCTCCGCCAGAGTCCTCTTCCCTCCCTGTGGCACTGGCAGATGGTGTGGCAACAGATATTGTGGCCACACAGGGAGGTGTGGACATGTTTGTGCTGATCTGGCGGAGGCATTGGAGTATGTCCCGATGCACTGTAGTAAGGGCATCCCACTTGGCCTCCATGGGGGCATGGTGGGCAGCCTGCTCCTGTTGCATGTCCTTGAAGATCCCCACAATCTGGCCAAATCCTCCGGTGCTATCCTGGTATGCATCTATGTTGCGTGCCAGTTGGGGGTCATCATGCAGTCCAGACCCCTCTGCAAGGCACGCCCTCTGCCTCCTACCCCTCCCAGCACCCCTTTCCACACGGGCAGGACCAGCGGCCGGACGCACAGGTGACACTGGGACCACTTGGGTGGTGTTGCAGGTGGTGTTTGCTATAGCTTCCGGGGGTCCTGTGTCCCTGTGCTGTGGGTGTTCAGTGGCCTTGGTCTGTCCGTGTTGGCAGGGGTGCCCTGTTGGTGTCCAGATGCTGGAGGCGTGTGTACAGGGGGGCAGATGTTGATGCTGCTGGTGCTGCATGATGGCTCACACCAGAGGGGCCAGGTTGGTCGTCGTCATCCGAAGAGGACAGTGAGAGAGTCAGACCAGAGAGCTCAGTGTCCACCAGAGTCTGGGACTGGGTATCCTCGTCATTTGGCACTGGGTGGCCAGCACGACCTGTGTTTGGTAGAGCTAGGCCTGGGCCAAAATTCCGTTCCGTTCGCGGAAATTGCGATATTTTGGCATTTTCGCGTTCCGCGGAAAGCGCAAAATTGTCAAAATTTCCGCATTCCGCAGCTTAGCGATAATTTTTTTCTTGCTCGCGCTGTAAAACAATACATTCTCGCGTGCACGCGATCGCCTTACCTGAATCCCTGCGTTCTCCGACAAGTTTTCTTGACCCGGTCGCGTTCTCCACGAGATGTTGGATTTTGGTAGCCATTTTGCGCTATCTCGCGAGAGTTCGCGGCCGCATTAAAGTCATTTTTCACGCGATCACGTCATTTGTCGCGCGATCACGTCTTTCTTCTCGCGATCATGCACCGCGCGAGTATGAGAAGATTGAGATCTCGAACATGTCATTCTACATCGCGAGCCAGAGGATGAGGACGCGGGCACGTGAAATCGAATGCGAACAGGAGAAAGAGACCGCGAACACGTCATATCCAACGCGACAGGGACAAAGAAGAGAACGCGATCATATCGTTTTCGACACGCCGGCGGAAGTAATGTGAAGCTCGAGAACTCAACAACGTAAAATTTACAATTTGGAGAGGAATATCGGCTCTAACAGCATGAAACCATCTGCAAATACTGATTTTGGATGAAAAGAACTCCTTACATTCACATTTGGCTTTCCTTTTTTGTGCAAGGAGTAATTTTTTTACAAGGTGGAGAGAGGGAGGAAGTGACACAGAATCTCCAACTTCCTGTTCCTGTCCAGCAGGCTCCTCCCAGTGCTTTGTCCATCTCCTGCTCATTCTGCCTTTGGATTTGTCTGCTGCATCATTGCAATTGGATTTCAGGATTTTTGGAATAGGATATTTTACAAGTAAGTGGTTGTTGTGTTTGATTGTGGGCATTGCAGTTGTTGTGTAACTACAATTTATTTTTGATAATTAATTAATTATCATCATTCCTTTTTTAAATTTTTTTTTAAAATTTTGTGGGTTGTAGTAGTAGGCCCGAGCTAGCCATGGGCATGGCCTCATGGGTGTGTGTGTGCATGATGAAGCAACTGTTCCTTTTGTTTTTTGAATATATTTCATTTTCAAGCACATTTAGGGCATGGATGGCATTGGATTGAGTTGGGGAAGTGTGTTTTTTGGGGTGGCCTTGCTGATGTTGTTGGGCCTGGCCATGTGGCTGGTGGCCATTTTGAGGCCTAGGCCTGCAAGCTTCCCTGGCCTTGTCTGCCAACAGGCCTGCTTTCATCCACTGCTACCAGAGCAGGTAGCCACAGCTTTAGTAATCTACTGTTTTCTGTGTGCTCTGTTGAATTTAGACATCATTTAGGGCATGGATGGCATTGGATTGAGTTGGGGAAGTGTGTTTTTTGGGGTGGCCTTGCTGATGTTGTTGGGCCTGGCCATGTGGCTGGTGGCCATTTTGAGGCCTAGGCCTGCAAGCTTGCCTGGCCTTGTCTGCCAACAGGCCTGCTTTCATCCACTGCTACCAGAGCAGGTAGCCACAGCTTTAGTAATCTACTGTTTTCTGTTTGCTCTGTTGAATTTAGACATCATTTAGGGCATGGATGGCATTGGATTGAGATGGGGAAGTGTGTTTTTTGGGGTGGCCTTGCTAATGTTGTTGGGCCTGGCCATGTGGCTGGTGGCCATTTTGAGGCCTAGGTCTGCAAGCTTGCCTGGCCTTGTCTGCCAACAGGCCTGCTTTCATCCACTGCTACCAGAGCAGGTAGCCACAGCTTTAGTAATCTACTGTTTTCTGTTTGCTCTGTTGAATTTAGACATCATTTAGGGCATGGATGGCATTGGATTGAGTTGGGGAAGTGTGTTTTTTGGGGTGGCCTTGCTGATGTTGTTGGGCCTGGCCATGTGGCTGGTGGCCATTTTGAGGCCTAGGCCTGCAAGCTTGCCTGGCCTTGTCTGCCAACAGGCCTGCTTTCATCCACTGCTACCAGAGCAGGTAGCCACAGCTTTAGTAATCTACTGTTTTCTGTGTGCTCTGTTGAATTTAGACATCATTTAGGGCATGGATGGCATTGGATTGAGTTGGGGAAGTGTGTTTTTTGGGGTGGCCTTGCTGATGTTGTTGGGCCTGGCCATGTGGCTGGTGGCCATTTTGAGGCCTAGGCCTGCAAGCTTGCCTGGCCTTGTCTGCCAACAGGCCTGCTTTCATCCACTGCTACCAGAGCAGGTAGCCACAGCTTTAGTAATCTACTGTTTTCTGTTTGCTCTGTTGAATTTAGACATCATTTAGGGCATGGATGGCATTGGATTGAGTTGGGGAAGTGTGTTTTTTGGGGTGGCCTTGCTGATGTTGTTGGGCCTGGCCATGTGGCTGGAGGCCATTTTGAGGCCTAGGCCTGCAAGCTTGCCTGGCCTTGTCTGCCAACAGGCCTGCTTTCATCCACTGCTACCAGAGCAGGTAGCCACAGCTTTAGTAATCTACTGTTTTCTGTGTGCTCTGGTGAATTTAGACATCATTTAGGGCATGGATGGCATTGGATTGAGTTGGGGAAGTGTGTTTTTTGGGGTGGCCTTGCTGATGTTGTTGGGCCTGGCCATGTGGCTGGTGGCCATTTTGAGGCCTAGGCCTGCAAGCTTGCCTGGCCTTGTCTGCCAACAGGCCTGCTTTCATCCACTGCTACCAGAGCAGGTAGCCACAGCTTTAGTAATCTACTGTTTTCTGTGTGCTCTGGTGAATTTAGACATCATTTAGGGCATGGATGGCATTGGATTGAGTTGGGGAAGTGTGTTTTTTGGGGTGGCCTTGCTGATGTTGTTGGGCCTGGCCATGTGGCTGGTGGCCATTTTGAGGCCTAGGCCTGCAAGCTTGCCTGGCCTTGTCTGCCAACAGGCCTGCTTTCATCCACTGCTACCAGAGCAGGTAGCCACAGCTTTAGTAATCTACTGTTTTCTGTTTGCTCTGTTGAATTTAGACATCATTTAGGGCATGGATGGCATTGGATTGAGTTGGGGAAGTGTGTTTTTTGGGGTGGCCTTGCTGATGTTGTTGGGCCTGGCCATGTGGCTGGTGGCCATTTTGAGGCCTAGGCCTACAAGCTTGCCTGGCCTTGTCTGCCAACAGGCCTGCTTTCATCCACTGCTACCAGAGCAGGTAGCCACAGCTTTAGTAATCTACTGTTTTCTGTTTGCTCTGTTGAATTTAGACATCATTTAGGGCATGGATGGCATTGGATTGAGTTGGGGAAGTGTGTTTTTTGGGGTGGCCTTGTTGATGTTGTTGGGCCTGGCCATGTGGCTGGTGGCCATTTTGAGGCCTAGGCCTACAAGCTTGCCTGGCCTTGTCTGCCAACAGGCCTGCTTTTTCATCCACTAGGATCAGAGCAGGAGGCACAGCTTTATTGATCAAGTGTTTTCTATGTGATCTGTTGAATTTTTAGACATCACCTTCCTGAGAGTGTAGTGTGTGGCTGTACACAGTACTAGTAGTATAACATAGCTCTAGTTAAAAAAAAGTCATAAATGGCTAGACTATCTTTTGTTTGCACTAGTACAGTACTAAGTAACTGAACCACAAAAACAAATGCAACATTTCACTGATGTTCTTCTCCTGTCTTCTTTGCTTTTAGGTGCACAAAAGACAGAGTAGGAGGTGTCATCGGCATCACCTGGCTACCCGTTGTACTGCCAGCCAGACAGAAGTCCTGCTGCGCATCACACCCACGTGTGACCAGAACTTGTTGTGCATCTGCCTCCTGCCTGACATCGGAAGAAGATGGCCCCAAAGAAAGGTACCAGGTCCAGTACCAAGAAAGTTGCTGGTGAGAAGAAGGAACAGAAAAAGGAAGTGCCATTAACCACGACTGGTGGTGTGCCGGCCAAGGTTTTTTTTGGCACCAAAGCGTTGTCCGGGAACCAAGCTGGGAGCAGCACAGCGGTCCAGCAACCCCACCAACCTAGGCCCAAGGGCTTTACTGTTGCAGAGGTAGCCAGTCTACTAACGGGCAGCGATGTTGAAGAAATGTCATTACCGCAAAGTAGTACACAATCAAGTTCATCGCAGGCGCAAACTCAGCAGATCAGTGTCAAGCCGCCGCAACCAGAACAGCAGCAGCCGCCGCAACCAGAACAGCAGCAGCCGCCGTAACCAGAACAGCAGCAGCCGCCGCAACCAGAACAGCAGCACACGCCGCAACCAGAACAGCAGCAGCCGCCGCAACAGCCCACCATAGTAGTTGTTGCTCCTGACGTAGGGGCATTTCAGGAAATCGAGCTTCCTGCAGACAAAGTGGAGCGAAGTCAAACCACTGTTTCAGAAGATCAATTGTCTTCCAGACCACCAGAAAGGAAAAGGAGGCTTAGTCCATCATCTTCTTCTTCAAGCCCCGCTTCTGATGATCGTGATGACACTTGGGTCCCACCATCTCGGTCTGAGAGTGAAGTACGCCACAAGACATTGCTTCTGAAAAGGAAGGTCCCAGAAAAACTTAGAGTTATGGAGGTAGATGTAGAAGAGGGGGGTGATGATGTTGATGAAGACGAGCCAGTCATCACGCACATTACTCCCGCCCCAAAGGGATTGGAGACCGACATTCTCACCCTATCCAGAAAGGCTGCTACTGAGCGGGATGTAGCACGGATCTCACCAACACAGGTTACACCACCACTACCTCCAGCTGCCATATTTTGCAAGGCCCGGCAGGGACCTACATCCAGCTCAACCATCTCAGTAGGAAGTGGTAGTAAAAGTCACAGTGTAGGTGGACAGGGTCACATATTTTCAAGCACCCCCTCAAGTTCATCTGGTGTTGAAAGTGGCACATCCAGCAGTGCCAGAAAGTTCTCCTCCCCAGTTTGGGACTTCTTTTCTGTTAGCGCCAAGGAGGAGAACGTTGCTATATGCGCAATTTGTCGGCAAGGTGTTCGGCGTGGTAAGCTTGGTACAAACTATGGTACCGGAGTACAAGCAAGTCATCTAAAAATACACCACAATATCGTGTGGGAGGATCACCTACGTAAGTTAAAAGAAAGTAGGAAAACTAAACCCTTTGAAGTTGGTCAGGAATCAGGGAGCGATATTATTGTGGTGGCAGGTGAAGAACAGGGAGGCATTTCTAGCCCTTTCTCCAGTAGTGCAGTCACTGCAGTGGTAACGCCCACATCCTCCTCAGTAACATCGGAGTGGCACCGCAGTAAGAGCCATACTCAGAGTGTGGGTGAGACACCAAGGCGACCGGCGAGTACCTCAATGAGACAATCTGTGTCGTTGAGCCTTAGTGGGTTAATGAAAACAGCACCACTAAGGAAAGTAAGCCAGCCTACCATTGACAGCATGTTTAGGTTGGAGGGGCAGTTCCAACGCAACCACCCAACGGCACGATTGTACAATGCGAAGCTGGCTAAAATGTTAGCGCTGGACCTTCTTCCTTTTTCATTTGTGGAAGGGGTGGGTTTCCTTGAATTTGTGTCTGCCATCTGCCTGAAATGGAAAGTTCCTAGCCGGTCCTATTTCGCAAGAATTGCTGTTCCGGCACTACATCATGATGTGCTGGAATTGGTTGGTCACGGTTTGCAGCAGAGTGCTGTGCACAATATCCACCTGACAACAGACATGTGGACCAGTTGCCAAGCCACAGATTACATGTGCATCACTGCACACTGGATCTCTTTTGTGGGGGTTAGAGATCAACTATCTGCACGAGGTGTTGTTGACACAGCTGCGATTCTTGAAGGTACTCGGAAACATGCAACTGTAGCCATGTTCGCCATGGAGAAATCTCATACGGCTGAAAACATTTTAGAAGAGTTTCGCAGCAAGGTTTTGGAATGGCTGCGGCCCAGAGGGCTTGGTATTGGTTTTGTTGCCACAGACAATGGCAGTAATGTACTTAAGGCCATGGAACTTGGTTCCTATTTCAGGGTTCCGTGTTTGGCACACTGCATAAACATTATAGTGCAAGACTTTCTGAAAAAAGAACCCATAGTAAGCAATTTACTGGCCATCTACCAAAGAATATGCACTCATTTCAGCCATTCTTTTAAAGCTCGGAAGCAGCTGAGGATCATCCAACGTGACCGTAGGATGCCAGTCAAGGCACTCATCCAGGAGGTGGCAACACGTTGGAACTCAACGTATTACATGCTTGATCGTCTGTACGAACAGCACAGGTCTCTCAATGAATATGTCTGGTACAGAAGCAGTGATGCTAGTGTTAAAGGCATGAGCCTTCAGAGGGAGCAATGGACCCTAATTCAATGCCTGACTGAGATGCTGTCTCCTTTTGAGGTCTTCACACGTGAAGTCAGCAAGGAGGACTGTACAATGGGCCAAGCTATCCCATTGTTGCAAATGCTAGAGCATGAGCTGAATAATGTGTCTGAATCCTACAAAGGTGTAGAGGACAGAAGGCAAGCCCATGACTTGGTGGAGAGCTTATCCAGGCGCTTATCAGAAAATGTAAGGATACAAAATAAAATTTTGTCACAAGAACATTACATTTGTGCCACAATTCTGGATCCACGTGCAAAATTAGGACTATTCCTTTCTTTTTCCGACAATGATGTTGCCCGCTACAAAACTTGTATAGCTGAAGCAGCCATCAAGTTTGAAAACGAAGGGCTGCTAATTAAAAGCCCGCCACATCAACCCACAACAAGTACTGATACTGAAGCAGGCCATGCAGAATCAAGTGCAACTTCGTCGGCTGAGGGCAGTGCGGTTCGCTCACAATCGCAACACTCACCATCACCATCGACTACAAAAACAATAACTGGATCATTCGGCCGAGTACAATCATTATCAGAGTGGTATGTAAAGATGGGCCTTAAGCACAGTGCTGATGCACAGAAAAAACAGCACAAAAGCTTACCAGCAGCAACCCTGAACACTGAGCGGATGGTCCAGGCCTATCTGGATGACCCAACAGAGGTGTACGTTGATCAAAACCCAGTGCAGTATTGGTATAGGAAAAGGTCTGAATGGCCACAGCTCAGCAGGCTGGCGATAAGCTATCTGGCTTGCCCTGTCGCAAGTGTCTCTTCCGAACGTGTTTTCAGTGCTGCTGGTTCCATTGTAACCTTGAGAAGGACCAGTCTATCTCCCAAAAACGTGGAGAGGTTAACAATGATCAAAATGAATCAGCACTTCATACCACCGAATTACACAATGCATGAATCAACAGAGGAAGATGAGGACAGCGGCTCAGGTGACGGAAGTATTGTGTCAGATGATTACCTACTACTGGAAGATCCCCCAGAATTTGAGGACGAGCTATACTTCCCTGAGAATTAGGCTCGCACTTACTGTCTTCCTCCCTTTTTTCCCCCTTTGTTTGTGTCTGTCGTTCCGGTTATAAACTTGTGAATCGCAACAAATGCATTATCACTGTCTTCTACTCTTCTAATTTAAGATACAAGTTTCAGGTGTCTGCCATTTGACACTACAGTCCTCAGAATCCAGCTCCTCTGCTCGATCATACTGCATCTCCTGCTCAATTCCATTTCCCTCATGAATGATGATTGGATGATGGTAACAACAAATTCAAACTTTCCTCGTCCTTCCAAAACAAGTGGACCATGAATCTGATGACTTCTATAGCTATCCTCCTTCAGAGCCGAGAGAGACTGGCCATTAACTGAAAATAAGATGCAACAGGTAAAGATTGATGCCATGCATTGGCCGCAGAATAGCAGACTGAATGATGTAGATTTTGTTGTGTGTGTTGCGCATGAATGAATTGATGTAATTGTGCACTGCCACTAATCAACATTCTACAGAACACACTAATTTTCCCCTTCTTGCAAACAAGAAATTCGTACTTCTCCTGCATCTTGGTGATACATTGCTTTTAATTCAATACAGGAAGGGGACTCACTCAATCTGCGCAATGCAAATGACTGTGACTTAACAGCACCGTCCATCATGAGGATGGCGAAAGAGACGGCCTGCAGCGTTAACGAGATGAGATGCAACAGGTAATGATTGATGCCATGCATTGGCCGCAGAATGGCAGACTGAATGATGTAGATTTTGTGGTGTGTGTTGCGCATGAATTGATGTAATTGTGCACTGCCACTAATCAACTTTCTACAGAACACACTAGTAATTACTAATTTTCCCCTTCTTGCAAACAAGAAATGTGTACTTCTCCTGCATCTTGGTGATACATTGCTTTTAATTCAATACAGGAAGGGGACTCACTCAATCTGCGCAATGCAAATGACTGTGACTTAACAGCACCGTCCATCATGATGATGGCGAAAGAGACGGCCTGCAGCGTTAACGAGATGAGATGCAACAGGTAATGATTGATGCCATGCATTGGCCGCAGAATGGCAGACTGAATGATGTAGATTTTGTGGTGTGTGTTGCGCATGAATTGATGGAATTGTGCACTGCCACTAATCAACTTTCTACAGAACACACTAGTAATTACTCATTTTCCCCTTCTTGCAAACAAGAAATGTGTACTTCTCCTGCATCTTGGTGATACATTGCTTTTAATTCAATACAGGAAGGGGACTCACTCAATCTGCGCAATGCAAATGACTGACTTAACAGCACCGTCCATCATGATGATGGCGAAAGAGACGGCCTGCAGCGTTAACGAGATGAGATGCAACAGGTAATGATTGATGCCATGCATTGGCCGCAGAATGGCAGACTGAATGATGTAGATTTTGTGGTGTGTGTTGCGCATGAATTGATGTAATTGTGCACTGCCACTAATCAACTTTCTACAGAACACACTAGTAATTACTAATTTTCCCGTTCTGGCAAACAAGAAATGTGTACTTCTCCTGCATCTTGGTGATACATTGCTTTTAATTCAATACAGGAAGGGGACTCACTCAATCTGCGCAATGCAAATGACTGTGACTTAACAGCACCATCCATCATGATGATGGCGAAAGAGACGGCCCGTTAACTTAAGATGAGAAGGAACAGGTAATGAATGATGACAATCAATGGCATGCATTGGACACCTGACTCTGAGCTATTGGTCTTTGTGTTTGCGTTGTTTGTTGTGCACAAAGTGATGTCAAAGTGTACTAGTGGTAATCTATCTTTCTGTACACAATAAAGAATGACTCAAGTCAGTAATATTTATATTTCTACTCTTGTTGTGTTATAAAAATTACACTTGTACTGCAGGCCGATCTCCAGTCAGTCAGTAGAAGTATCAGAGCTGATGATGAAGTCAGGAGGATGTTTCATGAGTGGCATAAAACGGAAAAGCCTAAAGGTAAACACGTCAACAACAACCACAGCACACCCAAATGTCTGTGTGGAAGTTGAATAGAGTGTAGCGGTGGGATGACTGCAGTGCATTGATTTTACTAACTTTAACTGTAAAATGCTATGTTTGGAATGGATAATGTGCTTTGCGTTTGTCCAACTCTTTGAGAGAAAAAGTGTTAACGTAGGATGTGCTAATGGTAAGCACTGTGGGCCTGATCTCTCCTGTTACTGTTGAAGGTCTATGCTGGAAACAGACTACAGTAGAGATGATGCATATGCATACATGCCACCTCGGAAAGTGTTCTTGTTGCACTACACCATCACTTGTGCATTTGTTTTCACTTTCTTTCTGAATATCCCCTTTGGTTTTCAATCTAAAATTACAGGCCGGGCCTTGTCCAAAACTTTGTAAAACATTACAATGCATATTAATTACCTTACCAATCAATCACCTTTTTATTCCAGCCGGGCAGTGGCGAGTGGCGAGGCGACACACCCAAGATTGATGGACGAGAGGAGCAAGAGGAATGCCGAGATGCAAAAAACCAGGCCACATTTTTGACCAGGATAAGACAGTAACAGCATCCACTTTTCACTTCTTTTAAATAATTTGATTAATATCTTGTATACATTCTTTACAACAGTGTGTTCTTGGAGTTGTTATTATCAATCATCATTACGTTTGCTCTGTGTTTACGATTCTTCACTACCAATATTTAAAATTTCTATTTGCTATCTGTTAAAGTATTAAGGCCGGAACAGAACAAGAAATAGAAGTGTATGTAATCCGGGTCTCATCATCATGCATGCATTGCCTTTTTCTCCCTTAACATATGGAATGGATATGGTATGGTAGTCTTCAATGATTGTCGTTTGTTTGTCTATGTATGCATACTGTTTTTCTATGTCAAACCTTTCCCAAAATCCCCCTTCCCATCCAATCAACGGACCCTAACCCTCTTCCCCCGGGCTGTGTGACTTATTGTCGAGGTGTAACTAAATTAAATGTACACCAATACTTAATCACACACTTGCTGGGGCGGATGTGGTGAAAGCAACACTACTTCAATTTCAATGCAGAGCGATGATCTTCTTCTGCTTGCCCACCCATGAGTAGGATATTTCAGAGGTTATTTTATTTAACAAAGGAACATATACCTCAGCATGAATTGCCGGCATTGATTGGATTTGTTTGTTGTCATTCCTCATATACAGCACTAACTGTTAGACTGTAGGCATAGTCAAGTCGACAAAACTATAGTTTGTAACTCTGTCTAGTAGGCTATCCTCATAATAACCAGCATTCAGTTTTTTTGTCAAATATTTGAGCATATAATTGTTGCTCGGTAAATTCTGTGATGTACTTCATTCAACTACTCCTCTAACAGTCTCTCAAAGGCGATTGACTATCTCCTTTTCTTTTTTTGGAAATGCTGCCACCCTGCCAGTGTATACTACTACTACTATACTACCACCACCACCACCCCAATCATGGCATGTATGAAAAAGGAAACCATCTTCACCATGCAGCCAGTGCTGTGCCACAGTTGGACATAAACATCAAGCACCGGTAAGAGAGAAGTTTGGGGGAGGCAGAATTAATAATGGACATGTTGTCAATGATTTCAGTTTCAAACACCACTCCAAAGAATGCATAGTAGGACCAGTCAATGAGTGAGGTGTGTCGCATCTATCTGTTTGTGTCTTATACAGTCAGCAAATTATTGAAATCAAACACACGCTATGGGCGGCCATGCACCAGCAAGGAAACAGTGTGATGTAAAACAGTTACCCCACCTACAAAACATTAACAACATTGCATGTAACATAGAAAAATATATTTAATTGACCCTAACAAATAAACTAAACCCACAAAAGCTGACCCACCCACCTCCCTAACCCCAACGACTGTCCATAGAAGTAGAGAACGCCCAAACGAGTGAAGAACGAACAGGAATTAAAAAAGGGGCAGTGACAGGGACTAACTGGTGGGGCGGGACTGGAGGAGGACACGCATCTGGTCCTCTAAATGGGCGACGCGGCGTCTAAGGCCGCGGCAGTTGCAGCCACAGTGGGGGGGGCACCGGAGATGAGACGGTGGCGGCGGGCAGCCGCCAGGCGGTGGCGCCGTACCGCTGGAGGGCGGTGGCTGGGGCCCGGGGCACTGGAGGAGGGTTCAATAGCTGCAGCAGTCTCCTCCTCCTCCTCGGCTAGGACCACCAGCCGCCGGTATTCCTGCTGGATTGCCTCCAGCTTCCGGCGCCGTGCCTTGGCGGCCAACTCCTTACGGTTGAGTTTCGGAGTTGCTGTGTATCAAAAAGAAAAAAACAAGACACTTGTAAAATATAGTCTTAATAAAACAGTAGGACAATGTAATTATTTATACACATAGTGGCATGGTAGAGTAGCACTATAAAATAAAGCACAGTAGTACATAACATTTTAAATGTCGCCCGTCCTTCTTCCTTCCACCTGTCTTACACTTTTTAGTTGAACAGTGCACCAGGTGCTCTTCTCCATAAAACTTTCAAAGCGGAGTTGAAATCAGATAGATGAGGACATTGGTTACTCAATACTCCGGCTCCTAGTCCTATACCAATTAAAGGGAATTCTAGTCTTCTAGTTCACTCTTCAAATGTCCCCAAGAACTCATACTTACTTACGACATCGGATAGCGGGCGGACTTTGTCTACACTACACTTTTTGGCACGGCTGAGAAATGCTTGCAAGTTGCAATATACTAACGCACACCATTTCTTTTTTCGCATTACAGACGCAAGATTCCCTTCTACGAACCAGAGCTTCTGAACGATGCACCAACTACCAGTACTAGGTTCTTCTGAGGTGAGGGGTCCCTTCACTCACATCTTCATTTATAAATGTATATAAACTAAATTGCTATGGGATGGTGGTGCTGCCTTCCACCACTGTTCAGTTATCATGATTTAATTCCCAACTGCATAAGTGTAACAATGTATATTGTTTTAATGTTATTGATTTGCCGGTTGGTGATGCTAAGAAAACAGTGTACAGACCTTCTCAAATTGAAATAAACATTTTAAACTTACATAGACTTCGTGGTATTTGGTGTGGAGTGGACTAACTTACACGAGTGAGCAAATTAAAGTAAGGGTGTGCATGTGAATTGCTTCCACGACAGAGGTTGGGTGTGTTATGTTCTGGGTTGTCTACTTGTTGGTTATCTTGGGGGGAGGGTTCCGAGACCTAATAGGTATGACAAGACAGTACTATAGTCAAGCAGTGGAATTGTGGTGGGTGCGGAATTTCTGATTGAGGTGTGCAAGGAAGGTCCAACCTACCATCACCAACATCCTATTTTCTGGTGCAAATGTATGTGCAAGATCCCTACAACAGTGGTATGTCCTATAGGGTATCATATCAAAATATTAAGAAATCTGGTAGGGCTGTTGTTGCTGTGAATTTTCAAAGCCTCAACATCAATAAGAGTAAAAGTAGTACAAGACAACGACCCAACGGATTGTACGAGCTACTGGTGAATATGAGTTTTATATTACAACCTTTCACATAGAGTGGCACTGGCCAACTGGGCAAGACTAGCTACTACAGTACAGACAGACAGACTGATAGTATGTAGTAGTACTCAGTCATCATAGCGGAGGCAGGGATAAGCTTTTTGAAACCGTACAGATCGAAGGATAATTGGTGGTAAAAAAATAGCATTTGGAAACACACTATAGTTCGGGAGAAATGGGGCAGTAAAAGTTATGGAATAAGAAATATTATTAAAAACAAGAAGACTTACTGGGGCCAGCAGAGGAGCCCTCAGCGGTGTCCTCCTGGTGGTGTTCCTGTCCCGCCGACTGTCCAGTCCCTGTCGGTCTGCCCCTGGGTGCTGATGGACAGGAGAGATATAAGAATTAAGAAAGAGACAAACATTGATGGATGGTGTCAAACAAATACAATATTTTTCAACAACGGTCAAAAAACACTTATGTAAACAACAATTGCAATAACTACATTGACCGATCTCATCTGGTCAACATGTAATATCGTGGGATTCGCAGTTCGACTACTTAAGTTACTATTTATCAACAGTAATCCATTCTTCCATTCTGATTCCAGAAAACTAAGTTACAAGTAAGCCTAAGTATTAGTACAACGTACCACCCAACCTAGCCCACCTATTCCAGGCATGCCAATTGTACATTAAGTATGCATTTCCACTGTATTCCTCAACAATGTGTATGATCCAATCATGGAGGACACATGAACATGACTACATTTTTTGTATACACCAAATTTTGGTTTGATTGATGCTGATCTGCTACTGCTAAGTAACTGCAAAGCCTACCTCCACTCATTGAACAAACTAGAAAAGGTTCTAAAGACTGCCGTACTAGCAGCACGTCACGTAAATGAGTGAGGGGGGGCATCACGCATACCACTAACCAATTAGAAGCTCATACAAAGTACCTAAACCTAAGTATCAATCCGCCCCTATCTATTAGTGACAGGACAAAGTAAGGAGTGGACGTGAGTCACTGTAGCATTACGTAACTTAATTTCTCTAAAATAAACTCGTAAAGAATCACGCTAAGCAAGCGCAAACGCAAAGCTGCAAACAAGTAAGATTAGTAGTAGCGCAGAAGAGCACCTGTGTCATAATCACAGAAGACTTTTAAACGTTATTAACCTGGAATGTATTGTAAGCAGCAACATTCTAGCTGGTTGGAAGGAAAAAAAGATATTCGCAAAATATAACATAGAGCAGAAGAACAGACACAAAGTTGTAATAATTAAATAGGTACTCACCAAGCCCCGGGACCTCCACTCCTAGCAGGCCCAGCAGGTCCTGCTCACGGTCCAGGATGTCGGACCACCGGTGCATCAGCTGTGCCTGGGTGCGCCGGACCCCAGAGATGCGCGACACTGCCCGGCGCACCTTCCCCCACCGCTGCCGACGCTCCCGGAGGCCGTACCCGGACCCAGGCCTGCCACCTGCTGCCAGGGTTGAGGGGAGGTGGCGCTGCACAAAGAAAATTAGTGCAGCCAACTCCGCCTCCCCAAATAAGGCCCATGCCTGCACCCCTTGTGGGCGCCGCCTTCCGCAAGGAAGGCGGTCGCGGCTCTGGCTGCGCCGGCGAACAGCCCTGCCCTTGGACATGGTTCTGAGGACGGGGCGGGAAAGAAAAGGTAAAATAAATAAAGGAGTAAAGGAAATAAATAGCGGGCAATACAAAGAGAAAAAGCAGCTAAAAAACAAAAAAAAAGTAGACAAAAACCAAAAATATAGAAGCAGGAAAATAGTTAGAGAAATAATAAGTAATAAAGATCCAAAAAAAGTGGCTATAAACAAAGGATTGAAAAGATTTAGGGAGGATTGAAAATCAGGCCCCAGAACCATGCAATAGAGTGGAAAACAAGATGGCCACGCCCATTGCGACCACGTGCGCAAGTTCGCGCGATATTTTCTCCCTGAGCAAGCAAAAAGCAACGCGATCAAGTAAAAGCGGTCGCGAACAGGAAATATCGACCGCGAACATGCATTGCGCGACCCGGAACAGGAAGTAAACATCGCGAGAGGGCGGGACAAGTGAAAACAAGATGGCCGCGCCCGTGAGCAACCGCATGGGTAAGTTGGCGACCCGCGATCACGCAAAAAATACCGCGAACAGGCGGCAAAAAACTTCCACGTCTTCGCAATATTTCCGGCGTGTTTGCGGAGATTTTCTGCATTTTCGCGATAATTTGCGGAAGTTAATTCCGCAAACTCCGCCCACCACACAATGTGATTTATGTTTCTACATGCATCATTTTTTCACAAACATGACATTTTCTACTTTTCAAACAGATGCCTGCCTGTACACTGCTTTTTCCCAGCTTGTCACGGACAGGGTTTGATATTGTTGTTGGCCATGTCCCAGCATGGCCTTGCGCTCTCCACAACAGAGCCCTTTGTCAGACATCCTGTCAGTCCCTTCCCACTCCCTGTGGGGCGAGTATGGTTCAGTTGGAACTTGCTGGGCCATGTGGGTGGGTGTGGATTGTCTGTGACTGTGACTCCCATCATACTCTTGGCTACACCCCCCTTCCCAGCATGCCCATACTTCCTCCCTCTTGACTCTGCTTCCCTGTGAGGGGGTGTGACAGCAATGGCAAGATGGCTGACTGTGAAGTTCTGGTGTTTGTTGCAGTAGCGGTCCATGGAGGGAGTTCGGTGGGGCAGTGAGGCAGGGCGGGGGAGGGGCAGGGTGGGGAAATGTAAACACCAGAATATGAATGAACGGAGGTAAGTACACATTTAAATAAATAAAAAGAATTTTGTTGAGCGCGCTGCGTTTTATTTATTTAAATGTGTACTTACCTCCGTTCATCCATATTCTGGTATTTACATTGTGCTCCCCATAGCAGGACCCAGTGTCAGCCATCTTGTCAGTCATTTTTCACTCCCTGTAATGTGGGCATGTTTCAGTGAGGTCTTGATGGGCCAATTTTGAGGGGGAGTGTTATCTGTGACTACAAACCCCATCATGCTTTTGGAAACACTCCCCACAATTCCTTCCTGTCAGTCAGCTGCACTGTGAGGTAGTGTGTTTGTGGTGGCAAACTGTCTGGCAGTGTCTATTTAGCATTGTGCCACTGCCTTGCTCTATTTGTTTGTAGGTTGGTGCATGTCATGACACAGTTCCAAGTCACTATGGGATGGCAGGTGTTGTGTTTGTCTGACTGGCAGACACATCTTGGGTTGATTATCTAATGGTTACTGTAGCTTTGCTTGTGGTGCATAGTTTCACTGTCCCCCTGCCACGCAATCTTGGGTATGTTGTTTGTATACTCACCAGGCTCTGGTATGTCTGTTAGCCCATGGACGCTCTCTGGTGGTAGGATGTCCCGCACCTTCTCCTCCCAGGTCCTGAAGTAGACTGGTTTGGCAGGAGGGCCACTGCCGGTGCACTGACTCAGGGCGTGATCTTTTTCGATGAGTTTCTTGACCCTCCTGCGCACGTCATACCACCTGTTCTGGATATCGTCCTTTGTGCACCTTGCTGGTGCTTGAGCGTTCACCTTGTCCACAATCCTCACCCAGATCTTGGTTTTTTGTGACATGGGGGTCCTTTGGACCAATGTACCAAACAAGTGTGGCTCTACTCTGATGATCCCGTCTACCAGCACTTCTAACTCACTATCTGTTAACTTTGGATTCTTCTTTGGGGGAATTGTGATGTGTGGTGGTGGTGAGGGATGTGTGTGTGAGGGTGGGTTGGTGTTGGTTTTGCTGGCTGTATGTGTGTGTGATGTTGGATGAGGTGCTGATGGTGTGTGATTTGTGTGATGGGTGAGTTGTGAATGTGTCTGTGGTTGCTGTGTAATGGTGTTTGCTGCTGGCTGTGTCTCCTGTTTGCAAGGGATGATGGTAGTGATTGTAGTCCTTTATATATTTGGAGTTGTGGGTGTGTCTTTGGCCCAGGTTTTTTTTTTATGTTGTATTTATTGGCTTTGTCATTGCTTGGTTGGTCCTTTTTTCTTCTTTTTTCCTTTGGCTTCATAGGCATGAAAGAGACGTTCTTCTGACTGAGACGGATGCTGATATTGTCTCGTGTAGGCTTCTCCGGGTCGTTCACGCTGCCTATCTTCATCGGTCTCAAAGGTCTCTATTGCTTGTGGGCCCGGTTTGTCGGTCGTGCGACTTGGTCTCTGTGTGAGTCGGTCTGGGTTTCCACGCATTGCATCGTACTGTGCAGAGCAGACATCGTGGGTACGGGCCAGTCGGGTTCATTCCGGTTTTGTGTCGGTTGGTGAAAATCGCGTCGGTTTTCCAGCCGGATCACTATTTTCCCTTTGGCTCGGTCGTACGGCTTGTATTCTGTATGTGTCGGTTGTAATTCACACGCGTTGCATCGTACTGCGCGGGTCGTACGGCGCTGGTCCGTGTCGGTCAATATCTGGTCCGGGTCCGTGTCGGTCGGTTCCTTTTGCGGCCGGAATCAGAATCGGCCCCTTATTGTTGAATCCAGGAATTTAAGTTGTACTATTACACCGACTTTCTTGAAGTTTTCCATTCTTTGACCAAATTCCCACTGTCGTTCAAGTGTAGCTCTAGAAAGATCTGAACACACCTCGAAAGAGAAGTCTTTACTTCTTAACGTCTTTGCCTTCAGGGCCAGGTTCAAAATTTTCTCCTTAATGGAATAAGTGAGAAAGTTAATAAGGATCTTCCGAGGTTTTGTCTGTTAGGGTTGTGACGAAATGGGTCCCTATGAATTCTTTGGACATCCCTTTCCAGGAGCTCTGTTGATTCCTTGAGTGATAGGGTCTCCTTAAGCAACGCAATGACAAAGGTCTTAATGTCTGTCCCTTCCTTGCCTTCAGGAATATTCATGACCCGTAGGTTGTTTCTGCGAGAGTTGTTTTCAAGTGACTCCAGCCTATTCCGCATAGCGGCTTCATCCCTCTGTGGATTTTGTATTTTTATCTCTGCCGACCCCAAATTCATCTTAAGATCCTCGACAGAGCTCTCTAGGGATTCAGTCCTTGAATTTAGCAGATCGACCTTCCTCTCCAAGGTCTCACAGTCAGTCCGTATCTCATTTTGGTTGTCTGCAGAAACTGCAAAGCCCTGTTTTATATCTTCCTTTAATGAGGTAAATAGAGCTTCAATCGCGACCCCTGAAGGACAGTTAACATCAGCCGCATGAATCTGGGTATTAGGTTCCACTCCACTCCCTGGCTGTGAATCAGCCTGCCTCTCCAGTGTTGCCGCAGATAACGTCGAGAACGTAGGGGATATGAGAGTTGTGGGCGTAATACCTGAGGGCATAGCGCTTTGACTGAGAAGGACCCCATTAGGTTCCATGTTGCCTAAGGAGTTCTCGGCAACCAAGCTGATAGAGTAAGGCTCAGAAACCCCCCCTGTTTTGACACAATCAAAACCTCCGGTTGCATCCTAAAAAAGGAGCGTAAAGATGGGGTGACTCTCACTTTATTGTATAAAGTGACACTTTTTTTTCTACCCGCTTTTATGCTCCTTCCTTTTACTTGGTAGTTCTGGAAGGCTGTGCTATGATTTGGGGGTAGGGCGTTTAACAGCCTTTGTATTTCCTCCTTCAGAATATAGCTCCAATGGCTCTACTAATCCACTATCCTGTCCTTTGGCGCTAGTGCCTGCCTGTCCAGCCTCACTCTTCCCACGTCTGCCCCTCTTCCCCCCCCCTTTTACTGGAGCCCGTATCTAAGCTGCCTGGCTTTTTTGCCCCCTTGTGTGCCCCCTTCCAAGTATCGAGGTGGGATTCTACCTCCTGCGTGGAGGATATCTCACTCTTACCGCCAACGCTGATGCTTTCCTCTTGAGACAGCCCAGCGCTTTCTTCTGAGTAACCTGCAGCCTTCTCAGCTCCCTTTCCTTCTCTGCCAGTCGTCAGCCTGAAAAACCTACTGATGTTGGCGTTTACCACTGCCGCTGCTGACCCGGAGGAGACTGCGGGCCACCGCTCTGCGACTGCGTCTCAACTCCAGAGTGGCTCCGAACCAACGCAGGAGGTGGGGCGGACGAGCCAAGCATGAGACAACGATCGGCCGGGAAGGAGACCTGACACACATCCAGGAAGCAGCGGGTAGATCCTACAAAAATTAGAAAATCTTAATGGGAAGAAATGAAAGACTCTGTGCAGGGTTCTCAGCTCCCGTCACACCATTTACCCGAACAATGCTAGCTAGTAGCTCCAGAGGGGAGAGAGTGCTTCTCAGGACGCGTGCACCGCACAGCTAGCTGGCGCCATGTTTCCGGCCAATCGGAAAATGTTGCATGCATGATTTAAATTGAAACAGCGAGAAAGGGAGAGAAATAACCCCATGAATTAACCAAACAGCAGAGTCCATTTCTGCTACAAAGAATGGTAAAGGCTCCAATTGCTCAATATGCAACAGTGTATATGCAGCATCTTTCATGGCCATAAATCTTTGTTTATCAGTTAGATTAAATGGCAGAAACAAAGCAGAAGCATTCAAATAATCCCAAGGCACTTTACCCATTTTGAGAGTCTGCAACGTCCATGCAAAGTGCATAACAGATCTTAATTGATTTTGACCATGATACAAGACAGAGACATCACTCTGAACAATATCAATAACAGATGAAACTATATTATCCAATGTATAAATGCGTGATGAAAGTTTATTGATGCTATTGTTGACCACGGCAAGGACTTTTTCTAAATTGGCTTGATCAATTTGGCACAGAGGAAGAGCTGCCTCAATCTGCGAAAGTTTCCAAATTTCGTTGTAAGCGGCATAAATAAATCTGTTAGCTCTAGGAGTCCTAGTCCCTAAGATAAAATCAGCTAAATTGATGTAATTCAACAAGAGTTTTAGGTGTTGATTCACAGATGCTAAAGTGGAATGTTCCAACCATTGTTGGCATAATTTACCCACCGAATATGTGGTGACTACGGGGCATATTTACAACGAGGCAATGAAAAATTATCGCCGCTTTAGCAGCCGTTTCCGGCCGAAAAGCGGCGATAATTTTATCGCTATATTAGCAAGGCCAAGCTGACGCGTGAAACCTTGCTTTAGCGTGGGGATGCAAAGTGGGCGTTCCTGACCTCACATGATAGGAGAAATGTCGCTAAGCGACATTTCTCCTATCATCAAGCCCCATGCTATGAAGCATAGTGACGAACAAGAACCAATTGGGCCTGGCGGCGCAGGGTACGCCTTAATCTCCTGTGTTTCTCCTGCTCAGCTACACAGAGACACGGGACACTCTGTCGGCGTTAGAAGATCAGATTTATTTAGCTGCAGTCAGTACAGTTATCCTAGAAGGTTCTCAGGAGACAGCCACTTCACTCTGTGGCGCATCAGGTTAAATACTATACAATGTTATAATCATTAATAAAAGGTACTCCCAGAGCATACAAGAAGGAGCCAATAAGGAAAGTTGGAAAACAAAGTGGAACCAATAAGAAAGATTTGAAAACAGAAGTGTCGGATAACTCGGAAAGACCTCTCCTCCAACTATGTTTGTCACCCCTCCCTCAAGCTAATTTATTAACAGATTCATAACTAACTTGCAGGTGGCGAGATACGTTTGTGTGTGTGGGAGGACAGTTGTGAAACAAGAGAATGCTAGCAGGAGACAGTGAAGGACAGTCGATAAGATAAGGTCAGGAAAGAATAGTGTGAGCCAACAGATAGTTGAGACGCGGATTAGAAAAGCCAGACAGGGATTAGTGTACTCGGCTAGTTCTAACACCAGCTTTGCAAATAGAGGCCGAAGGTGTATTTCGACACCAGGCTACAGAAAAGGCAGAAATAGACTTTGTTCGCCGTGCTGCCTGAGTGATGGCAACACAAAATGGTGGCGGGCCACAAAATGGCGGGTCGATTCGATCGTGATCGAAAATCGAAGTTCCTCTGACCCTCCTTTTGCCAGAACTCAGGCACAGATAGACTCATGCTAATCTGAGTCCATGTCAATAGCCATGAGGTCATCGAGCTGTTGCTGTAACATCATTCGGATGCTCTCGGTTACTTGTGGTTTGGGTTTTGGGATGCACATAGTAGCACAGAGATCACAGATAGCGGGACCACAGTGCATACAAAGGCAACAGGAGAAAATAATGGTCAAGATTATACCAAGAAACGTCAATGCTTTCCAACCCCATTTAGACAGTAGTCCCCAAAACCATTCCGTTAGAGACCAATCTCCTTCGTCTTGATGAATAGACTCAGAGATTATGTGCAACTTGGAGATAGCTTGGTATACTGTCGGAGCGTCATTAGGTATGAAAATACAGCAACTTGACCCGATCAATTTGCATACTCCACCACGGTCGGCAAGAACAAAGTCTAAGGCAACTCGATTTTGTAATGTCATAAGACGATCCGCCTGTAGTTCTGCCGTGATGTTACTCAAGGCTCCTACAGTGATGTCTATCGTAGTCTCTACGACACGGACCAATTGCCTTATATTTCTGCTGTTAGCCATTGGACCCCAGAAGGGAAGAAATCCCTTAAGGAAATCTCCTCACTCTTGTCCTGCAGTGTCCTTTGCGTCGATAATCCCTCTGCCGTATCTGGTTCGGTGATAACTTGCGGAGGCGGTGTAAGTAGGGGGAAGAAGGAAGGCTATGTAACAAGTACCAGAGAAACCCGTGGGTAACCAGGTATAAGCTCTATTATAGCAGATGAAATAGGTGCCTTGAGACGGAACTAGAGGAGGCGAGTTCTGAGAGGAATAAACATACGTGTAGGAGCAGTTATTCCTTGGTGTAGTGTCAGGAGAGTGATCATTTATCTGTAAGCAGAAGTTACCCTGATGTGGTATGGTCCAAATTGGCGAGGACTTTCCTTTCTTAACTTTATCACTAAGACTGGACATATATTGGGTGACGTTCCAGTTAGTGTATGCCTTTCTTTCATCAATGGCGATTTTACTATTTTCCATGATTTTAGCCATAACTACCATACCTTTAATCAAAGAACTATGACTAAAATCCGGATAATTGATATGTGAACTAACAGATCGTCTGAACTTACTTTGATAAGCATTAGAGAAAATGACGAAGTAAGCCCAAGCAGAACCCTCATAAGAAAAAGGGAGAACTAGATATGGCATTCCTTTCTCTGTGGTGTGTGGCATAAGTCCACACACCCAACAATCAGTTGTATTAACCACTAATTGGTGCTGATGTAATGTAATAGGAATTGTTATAACACTCAGTTCTTCTAACAAGTTCATGTGAAGGAAGAGTGTAGTGATCTGCTTCTAATGTAGTGCATTTCCCTTGCCCTGCTGTTCTCCCTAGCTATGTGATGTCATATAGAATGTTGGGAATGTTGGGACTTGAAGAGTGGCAGTTGTGGAAGATGGGCTGAGTGGCCAGGAGGCTGCTCCTGGTGGGGCTTACTTAAAGACTTACATAAGAACCTGTAAGGATACAACTAAGAAATAAACTACAACTTCAAGAGCATGTCTACGAGACTTCTTTCATTTCCACATTGGCGACGATTGGAGAAGAATTTACGCGTGAAAAGGTGAAAAATTTTGAAACTGCAACTAAGGTACTAATTTTGAACTAATTAAAATTATCTGGCACCTGCCCCACCAGTGACCCCAAGATCGGTCGCCCTAGAAACTAAGGTTGCCAGATTCATTTAATTATTGTAAAGGTGCAGAGAAGTTATGGCGTTTTACCGATTTAAATATGAACTGTGGCAAGCTGTGAATAATTTGTGAGGCAACTGAGAGTGAGCCCTAAAGACTTATGAGTGCCATATTCAGCTGTGAAGATCAAGGTCAAGAGCCAGTGTTAATTAAATAAGTGTTTAGAGATGACTGTTGGTGGGTGCGCACTGCATCCTGAGTCAAGTCTGTAAAATCGGAATTTAAGTTTTCTCAAAAGAATATGGATTCGACATTAAAAGTCAACAAGTATGGAAATTATATGATATAATTTTTTAAATAAGGAAAGGTGCACGTTATAATTTTAATTCAATGCAAGACCGTTTCACAAGTGTTTGCACCAGTTTAAATGGAAACTTGAAGCAATGCTGTGAATGATTTGTGGGGCAGCTTGCTTAATTCGCCATAATTTGGAGAGACAGCAACTTATTCAAAAGTGTGTAAACAGTAAACAGCCTGAAGTACTTTTCCAGCTACTCATCTCAGTGATCTTGACAACGTGATCAAGATAAAATATATGGATTCCAACTACCACGAGTACTGAATGAGTAGCTGTTTTCCTGATGCGTGCCTTTACTGCCAAGAGGCAAATTGTTAGTTTAACGCCAGCGCTGAAGTTTAAAAATAAATAAATAAATAAATAAAATAGAGGAGGCGCGTGAAGCATGAAGCGTGCGCTCTTACTTTGCTGTGGCTTCTTCTTCTTTGTCCAAGTCATCGCAGCTATGCAGCTCTGTCAGCTGCCAAGAGACGCAATCCAGCTCGAACGCACCGAAAGCCATTCTGCAATTACGTCAAACAGCGTGCCGCCATCTTAAGGTTGTCAGCCAACCATGTTGCCAACAACGTCTTAAGGCTGGTGCTTTCCTACACGACTCACTTCTGAGTGTCGTTTTCGTTGGATCTCTATTCCCACAATTCTTCTGGGCAATCGTTTCAAGAGCACACAATCGGTGTAGAGAATCTTTGGAATTTCATTTCTGCAGTTTGCTGAGGGAGAAATGTTCGCTTTAAGGTACTATCTATTTCTGGCAAAGCGCAATAAACTGACTTCATGACTGTAGCGCTTCTAGGGGAGATGAACTGCGGCCTCAAACGCTTCTGGGGATATTGCATCAACATCCAGTGCTGGTTATGACTGCTTTCAAGTAGTTTGTTTTTTCATAACGAGCCAAGAGGGAGATTTACTTTTGACTTTTAATTATCGGTTATTTTCTAATGTATGTGCTGTAAAATGCCTTACTAGCCTTATTAGGTTATTGGTCGTGTTTATATGTGTAATGCCACCATTTTATGTGTTGCCATTTAATGAAATGACTGATTGATGGTTTCCCTGTCACGCCATGGGACTCTTGTGCTTTTTGCTTGATTGGTAATTGCTCCGCCCTACGAAGTAAGGTGCGCAAACTGGATTGAATTCTATAGTGTAATTCAATTTTCTTAACTGGTGAATTTGCTCAGGTTTCATTCATTAAGCGAGATAGTTATTTGTTGAGGTTCCCCATCTAGATATTTTTAGGGTACTAGGATTTGATTGGTTTTGTGTGGGTCTTTGTGTGTTGGAGCTGGTCTTCACACACTCTATTATTCTACAGTGTGGGTTGTGCACACCCTTTACACTGATTCTACCCTACAGAGTTTTCATTTGTGCCTAGCATTAGTGTTTCAATCTGGTTACCCTTTTTGTTGTGATTTTGCTGTGTGTTTGATGGTTACCTCTAGTTGTTACATAAGGTTGAAGTGCGCAATGAACAACATTCTTATTTTATTTAGTTATGCGCAATAGTCACTATAGGGAGGAGGTTTCCCCTGTCCAGTAGGTGGAGTGTGTATGCAGCAGAGGGCATGTAATACTCCCTGGTCCTGCCATTTGTATTGGGAGGAGGTTTCCCCCTTTACATTGTGTTAAAAAATGGTCGATATGTGTAGGGAGGAGGATTCCCCCTGTTCAGTTGGTGAAGTGTGTATGCAGTAGAGGGCATGTAATATTCCCTGGTCCTGCCATTTGTGTAGGGAGGAGGATTCCCCCTTTACATTGAATTCTATATTTCTTGTTATTTGATTATACTTACTTATTATTATATTTACAGTATATTTCTTGCTAGATGTTTATCTTCTTTTACTATGCTTAAAGAATTGTATGCTATTTCATTTTGTTAATATTATTATTATATTTACAGTATATTTCTTGCTAGATGTTTATCTTCTTTTACTACATTTATAGAATTGTGTGCTAATTCATTTTATTAATATTTAAAGGGGGGAGATATGTAGTGATCTGCTTCTAATGTAGTGCATTTCCCTTGCCCTGCTGTTCTCCCTAGCTATGTGATGTCATATAGAATGTTGGGAATGTTGGGACTTGAAGAGTGGCAGTTGTGGAAGATGGGCTGAGTGGCCAGGAGGCTGCTCCTGGTGGGGCTTACTTAAAGACTTACATAAGAACCTGTAAGGATACAACTAAGAAATAAACTACAACTTCAAGAGCATGTCTACGAGACTTCTTTCATTTCCACAAAGAGTATGGAAGAGGTGTGGAGAGATAGTAGAAGAAGGTAAAGAGGAAGAAGAGGAGACATCTTTTGGTTGCAAAGCATAAATCATCCAACTAACAAACGCCAAAATAATACACAATAATATAGTAACACATAAAGTTATGCTGAAACGACTGTACATTATTTTACAGGATGCTTTCTTCATTTCATCTTTTCTTTCTTTCTTACCTAGTGTAGTTTCCATCATACTAAAGGATGCTCACGGCAATCTTCCTCAATCACTTAAGTCACGATGTACTACCGTCCTATGAAACTGAAGTTCCTGCAGGCCTATTGCCACTTACACAGGTCGTGACACAGACTCCTACCGTGACCCTGCAACCGGGACAGAATACTACACAAGAGAAAAGAGTTTAAATGTTCTTTGACCTAGGTCTTAAGTAATAACGTTCTTTCCCTGGAACATTCTGGTCTTGAAACAATGTTTGTGGTTCAGTCGTATCCAAGCGACGATTCGATGGAATTGCTTCCTGTAAAATGTCGTCGTCCTCTTTCTCAGACAGTGTCCCACGCAGGTATGCATCGCTGAAGGGTACAAATCGTGGAACTCTTTCGCTTTCACAGTCATCAACACCTCTGCGTACCCATTGATCATATGGCAAAGGCAAAGGCACTTTCATACAATGCACACCGTGAATCCAATTCTTCTTTCCTTCGACCTTAACTGCTGTCCTCGTAGTCAATAGGACCATCCGGAGCTCCCGCCATCTGGGTTCCAAATTGCTGGACCTCTGGAAATTCTTCACGCAGACCCAGTCACCTGGACGGATGGAGTGACCTGGATCTGTGGAAGCCTCCGGCAGAGTACTCTGAACCTGTTGATGAAGAACACGCAATTTAGTCGTAAGGTCATGCAGATAGTCAATCAACATTGGATATGGCAAGTCTGAGTATTTCTTGGGACGAGGGATTCCCCATACGTTAGCCGGACGGCCAAACACCACTTCGTATGGGCTAATTCCCAAACGAGAGTGTACGGCAATTCTGGTGGATAGCAGAGCTAATGGCAAAGCATCGGGCCAATTGAGTCCTGTACTTGCTTGAACTTTTGCCAATTTCAATTTCAAAGTTCCATTGTAGCATTCTACTAAACCCGCTGACTGTGGATTGATTTGCCGCATGGAACTTTTGCTTGATACCAAGACCTGCACAAACTTTCTGCATAACTTGGCCAACAAATTCGCTCCCATTGTCACTCCAGACAATGCGTGGGAAACCAAACCTAGGGAAGAATTCTTTCAGAAGGGTTTTAGCTGTGGATAGGGCTGTATTATCCTTTAGAGGGTATGCTTCTATCCATCTTGAAAAGGCGCATACTACCACCAGAACATATTTGAGGTTGTTGCATCGTTCCATATGAATGTAATCGATTTGCAACACCTCAAATGGATATGTCGGAGGAGCAAAGTGACCAGCCGGAGTTGGGGTTCCCTTTCCCGGGTTGTACATTAAACAAACAAGACAGTGCTTCACTACATTGTCTGCATATTTTGGGATACTCTCATTTTGCCATACTGGAGCCAGAAGTTTACAGATGCCTTTTGCACTTAAGTGGGCTGGACCATGTGCCATAGTAACCACTGGGAGGACATAGGCATCTGGTAACAGCCAACGTTGATGTTCGGATAATTCCACCCAACAACCCATCTCATCTAACATTCCCGTACTTTCTTTCCACTTGCTCATTTCCTTCTCTGAAGCCTCTTTCTGAATCTCTTTCACGCTTTCTATTGTATTCTCATACATTCCTCTTTCTTTAACCAAACTCGCAGGACCTGCCACATACATTCGACTTGTTGAATCTCTCGCTGTTTTCTTTGCTATTTCGTCTGCAAATGCATTTCCTCGACCAACATCATCCGTAATCTTTTTGAGTGCACTACACTTCACGATCGCTATTTGGGTGGGTAAGGCAAGTGATTCGAGGAGATCAGTCACTAACTGACCATGTTGGATTTTGGTGCCATGTGAGGTGAGGAAACCCCTCTCCTTCCAAAGTTGCCCAAAGTTGAACGCTACACCGAAAGCATATTGGCTGTCAGTGTACACGTTCACTCTCTTCCCTTTTGACAATACACAAGCTCTTGTTAAAGCTCTCAGTTCTGCTGCTTGTGCTGAATTATGTCTAATACGTGCAGTTTCCACTATTATGTGCCAAGTAGTCACAGAAAAGGCTGAAACTGTATCTCCATTAGGCATTTTAAAACAAGAGCCGTCTACCCATAGAGTTCCATCCGGATTCTCTAGCGGTGTGTCTCTCAAGTCAATTCTCCCTTTTGTCTCTTCCTCAGTACGGAAGAAACAGTCATGCTGGTCCTGAACACTTTCCTCATTTGGAAGGGGCAACAAAGTAGCTGGATTTAGGGTATTGCATCGTTTGATGTGTATGTGACTAGCCAACAGCGTCAGCCCGTATCCCGTTAAACGTGCACTCGTAAGATGCTGTGTTTTAGTTCTGTTTAGTAAGGTATCCACTGTATGTGGCACCATGACAATAAGAGTGTTATCCAACACTACTCCAGCAGACTGTCGGATAGAAATTGCTGCTGCTGCTGTCGCTTTGAGACAACTGGGCAATGCTTTAGCTACAGGATCTAACGTAGCCGAAAAATAGGCACATGGCCGCTGTTTGTCTCCAAATTGCTGTGTTAGAACTGACAATGCACAACCTTCTCTTTCATGAACATAGAGCATAAAAGGCTTAGTGTAATCGGGTGTACCCAATACAGGAGCAGAACACAGAGCGGTTCGCAAGTCAGTGAAACTCTTTTGGCATTCATCAGTCCATCGAAGGGGCTGTGGCGTATCCTTTAAAGTGAGTGCCAACAAAGGTTTAGCAATTAGAGAGAAGTTGGGGATCCACTGTCTACAATAAGAAGTGATACCCAGAAAGGCACGTACTTCCCTCTGTGTGGATGGTACAGACATTCGTACAATCGCCTGAATTCGTTCTGGTGTCAATTGTCGTCCCTCCTTTGAAAGGAGATGACCCAAATAGGTAACCTCTCGACAGACATACTGTAGTTTGGAAGGTGAAACCTTGTGTTTCAGTTTAAACAAGTGGTGTAACAATGCAACAGTGACATTTTTACAAATCTCTTCTGAATCAGCGGCTACCAATAGGTCATCCATATACTGGATGAGAGCAGCACCAGACGGCAAATGAAAAGTATCAAGATGACATTTTAGAACTTGGCTGTAAATAGAAGGACTTTCACAATAGCCTTGGGGTGCGCGCCTAAACCGGAAGCTTCGGCCTCCAAGAAAAAAGCCAAAAATATCCCTTCTCTCTTCTGCAATGGGGATGCTAAAGAAGGCATTCTTCAGATCAATAACAGAGAACCAGGTCGCTGTGGAAGGTATCATTGTCAATAAAGCAGTGATATCTGGAACAACAGGAAATTGTGGGACAACAATTTTGTTTATCTCCCGCAGATCAATTACAAAACGGTACACAGGAGGCTGAGAAGGATCGGTGCGTTTGAGAACGGGAAGAATAGGACTATTGCATGTATTACCTCTTGTTTCCTCAACCACACCCTTCCGAATCAAGTCATGAATTATTTCCAAAAGTGCTTTCTCACCTTCAGCAGAAATTCTATATTGTGGGATGCGCGGTAATTCAACATTAGGCTTGAGAGTGACAACATAAGGTGGAATCTCAAGACAACCCACATCATTCGGACCCGTGGCCCAAAGCGCTGTTGGAAGAGAAAGTAATTCAGGTGGAAATTGATCTTTAGACAAATACATTGGGGAGACCAATTTCTGTCCCAAAGTAAGATGTACACCAGAAGGAGAACAATATATCGTGGCATGCATTCTTTTCAATAGATCTAGACCCAACAGATTCTCACCGCAACCATTCGTTAACATGAGTGGAGCTTCTAAATCATAGGGACCAACTGAAATGGGCAAAGGACAAGAAATAGGATTGCGGACAGGGTCGCCAGAAAATCCTACGGAAACATTCGTTAAGCCAGACAGAGGTGCCCCAGGGAGTTTAGAATGAATGATAGAACTTCTCATTGCCCCAGTATCTAAGAGAAATGGCTCTGAAACACCCATCGAAGTGACGTTAACATAAGGTCCATTTTCATCTACTGGGATTGGCACAACTCCCTTACTTTGTCCATGGCTGTCCTAGTTGGCATGAAGACTCTCATTTCCATTTTCAACATAATAATCTTCATTATAATATTGCGTAGACCTAACATTCTGTTGATCAAAACAGTTCACAGAATTGGGAGTAGGAAGGGCACGCTGTTCTTGAGTCAACACACCTCAACCTCTACCTCTGTTTGCTGACTGGAGGCCAGCACGACCTCGTGGAGCAGTTAATGCTCCATTGCGCTGCAATAAAACCGGACAACTATTCTTAAAATGACCTTCCTCTCTACAATAGACACATTGATTAGGTCCCAATAAAGGTCGCGGAATGTATGGCTCAGGTTTCTGATACAACCTGTGAAACTGCGGAGGCTGTTGAAGCTGAGGCTGTACATAGCGTGGAGGATAGGCTTGTTGCAAGAGAACCTTCGTTTTTAATTCTTTCGTCTTTTTCTCTTGCTTTTCCTTTTCTTCTTTATCTCTATTCTCATAATATTGTGCAGTAGCCAATATCTGGGCCGAAGAAGAAACAGCCCATGAACTTTCAGAATCTTTTAATTTGTGTGACAGCTCGGGAAGCAAATTGACTACGAATTTGTCCACAAATAATCGCTGTCCACCCTCTGTAGCCATGTCTTGACCACTATGATCTATAAAGGTCTCTTCAAAATGAGTGAAGAAATCGGGAACACTTTCATCTTTGTTTTGCTTACAGGCTGCTAATTTATCCCAATTAACTCTCAGTGCAGGCATCATAGTTTTCATTAACGCAATGATCCTACCAGGGAGGTCCGAAATCAGAACGTCAGGCTTTGCGCTACCCACTTGGTTTCTATCTGTATCAGTTATAACATTCCAAGTAGCACCTAGTTCCTGAGCATGATCCTCTCTTCGAATTTTAGCCCATATTGTCTGTGGGACTACATTTCCCATTAGCATATCAATATCTGCTAGATTCATGATGCAGGCGTCAACTGTCTGCGTTAGTTCTTTATAATAACCTGCAGGGTTCTTACGGGGATCCGGTAGAGTTTGCTTAAGGGCCAAAACTTCAGATCTTTTCCAAGTGACATGTACCCATATACGCTGGAAATGAGCAGGAATAAGTGGATTAGCACCTGCTGCCACAACCTCTTCTTTCCATATGGGAGGAACCTCTCTCATAGGATAATTTTTCGACGTCAGTTTAATCGACAGATCGGAATCAGGGAAAATTTGAGAAAACAGTAAGGATCTATTGGAGATAAGCGTCCTTATAGCTTCCTCAACCTTAGAACCCACAATAAGACCTTTTTCAAAATCAATCTGAACATTTAACAGATCTTGTGGAATCGGTCTCGAACTCACATCTTCCCATTCTTTAATAAGAATGTCGCACATTACATTGAAAGCATATCTTTGCGTAGGCGCATTCCATTGCAAAAAGGTAGGCATAATATCAAGCACACTGTATTGTGGACCCGTCTTAATCCATTTTCATGCCAAAGAGTCTAACTTCTCTCGTTCTTCAAAATCTGGGAACTGACCACGAGACTGTCTTCGAGCAAAAGCCGGAGACACACTTAAAGCTCCAAAGAAAGGAGATAGAATACCAGTAACAGTGTCTGTGAGACGCTTTCGCACAGACGGAGAATGAGACATAAGAATTGGGGATAAAGTATTAGGGAAACTGACAGAGGAAGAATCGATAGTTGCAGGAGGAGCTGAAGGCAAAGGAGATCTAGGATCAGGAGATGAGGGTAAAGAAGTTGAGACTAACGGTAAAACCGGCAAAGGCGGTAATACGGAGGAGGCAAATGCAGAGGAGCCGGAACAGGCAGAAGTACCACTGGCGGCTGAACAGGCTGTAATGGCTGAGGTACATTGGCATTTTGCACATAAGGCGGAGGCAATCTTAATAAATGGGACATTAGGGGATCTTCTTCTAGATCTTTCTTATTATCAGAAGGAGAAACAGGCAACACTGGATAGCATTTATCTATCGCCATACGATGCTGTCTTTCTGAAATCTCAGTCGCATTATCAATTTCATCGTCTTTGAACTGTTGGGCAGCCTGTGTAATTGTCATACCCTGTGCCTTCCTATCTCGTTTTGCTTGTTTAATTTCTTTCTGTTTGTCTTCCTTTCGCCAAAGGCGGAAAGAGTCAAACATTGCCGGCCGGGCTTTTCTCTTAAATGAAACTGCTTCTAAATTATCTAATACATCAGGATCAAAGCTACCATTTTCTGGCCATTTTAGAACACCATCTTTCTTCATGTATTGGGTCCATGTCTCGTTAAAGGCAATGGGGCCGATACCATGTTTTGAATAGAGCTCATATGTGGGAGGTCCGACCGAAGGAATCGGACAAGAGTCCTGAAGTCGGGAATCCCTATTACAACCAAGACAACAAGTTCTTCCAAACTTAGTCAGACCAGGCATCTCTTGATCTTTCCTGTCTGTTCACAAACTTCAAGGGAGTAAAACTCAGTTTACGCAGCACAAATGCACTTACCCTCGGTTTTGGCTGTTGCAACAGTCAAAGACTAAGGTCTACAAATACTAAGAAAACAAAGGACAAAAATTGTGGGCGCGACCCACGAAGATACTTAACTAAGGACGTCTTCTCACACCAACAGAGGCCCGTCTATCGTCTCGCCTTACCATACATCATCAAAGGAAGGGCCAAAGCAGGGCGGCAGTCAGGGCAGCAGTCGTCAGTAGCCGTCAGGAAGGAGTAACCACGCTGCAAAAGACCTTTGGACCACTTTCGACATACAGGGGTCGCTTAAAGTGGCTCGCAAACCCTCCAGAATTTTCTTGTGGGGTTCCTCACCTTCAGGCAGAACCGGTACCACTGATGCCGCCCTACATTGGGCGCCAGTTGAAGAACCAGAACCAATTGGGCCTGGCGGCGCAGGGTACGCCTTAATCTCCTGGGTTTCTCCTGCTCAGCTACACAGAGACACGGGACACTCTGTCGGCGTTAGAAGATCAGATTTATTTAGCTGCAGCCAGTACAGTTATCCTAGAAGTACACAAAGTAGGTTCTCAGGAGACTGCCACTTCACTCTGTGGCACATCAGGTTAAATACTATACAATGTTATAATCATTAATAAAAGGTACTCTCAGAGCATACAAGAAGGAGCCAATAAGGAAAGTTGGAAAACAAAGTGGAACCAAAAAGAAAGATTTGAAAACAGAATTGTTGGATAACTCGGAAAGACCTCTCCTCCAACTATGTTTGTCACCCCTCCCTCAAGCTAATTTATTAACAGATTCATAACTAACTTGCAGGTGGCGAGATACGTTTGTGTGTGTGGGAGGACAGTTGTGAAACAAGAGAATGCTAGCAGGAGACAGTGAAGGCCAGTCGATAAGATAAGGTCAGGAAAGAATAGTGTGAGCCAACAGATAGTTGAGACGCGGATTAGAAAAGCCAGACAGGGATTAGTGTACTCGGCTAGTTCTAACACCAGCTTTGCAAATAGAGGCCGAAGGTGTATTTCGACACCAGGCTACAGAAAAGGCAGAAATAGACTTTGTTCGCCGTGCTGCCTGAGTGATGGCAACACAAAATGGCGGCGGGCCACAAAATGGCAGGTCGATTCGATCGTGATCGAAAATCGAAGTTCCTCAGACCCTCCTTTTGCCAGAACTCAGGCACAGATAGACTCATGCTAATCTGAGTCCACGTCAATAGCCATGAGGTCATCGAGCTGTTGCTGTAACATCATTCGGATGTTCTCGGTTACTTGTGGTTTGGGTTTTGGGATGCACATAGTAGCACAGAGATCACAGATAGCGGGACCACAGTGCATACAAATGCAAATGGAGAAAATAATGGTCAAGATTATACCAAGAAACGTCAATGCTTTCCAACCCCATTTAGACAGTAGTCCCCAAAACCATTCCGTTAGAGACCAATCTCCTTCTTCTTGATGAATAGACTCAGAGATTATGTGCAACTTGGAGATAGCTTGGTATACTGTCGGAGCGTCATTAGGTATGAAAATACAGCAACTTGACCCGATCAATTTGCATACTCCACCACGGTCGGCAAGAACAAAGTCTAAGGCAACTCGATTTTGTAATGTCATAAGACGATCCGCCTGTAGTTCTGCCGTGATGTTACTCAAGGCTCCTACAGTGATGTCTATCGTAGTCTCTACGACACGGACCAATTGCCTTATATTTCTGCTGTTAGCCATTGGACCCCAGAAGGGAAGAAATCCCTTAAGGAAATCTCCTCCCTCTTGTCCTGCAGTGTCCTTTGAGTCGATAATCCCTCTGTCGTATCTGGTTCGGTGATAACTTGCGGAGGCGGTGTAAGTAGGGGGAAGAAGGAAGGCTATGTAACAAGTACCAGAGAAACCCGTGGGTAACCAGGTATAAGCTCTATTATAGCAGATGAAATAGGTGCCATGAGACGGAACTAGAGGAGGCGAGTTCTGAGAGGAATAAACATACGTGAAGGAGCAGTTATTCCTTGGTGTAGTGTCAGGAGAGTGATCATTTATCTGTAAGTAGTAGTTACCCTGATGTGGTATGGTCCAAATTGGCGAGGACTTTCCTTTCTTAACTTTATCACTAAGACTGGACATATATTGGGTGACGTTCCAGTTAGTGTATGCCTTTCTTTCATCAATGGCGATTTTACTATTTTCCATGATTTTAGCCATAACTACCATACCTTTAATCAAAGAACTATGACTAAAATCCGGATAATTGATATGTGAACTAACAGATCGTCTGAACTTACTTTGATAAGCATTAGAGAAAATGACGAAGTAAGCCCAAGCAGAACCCTCATAAGAAAAAGGGAGAACTAGATATGGCATTCCTTTCTCTGTGGTGTGTGGCATAAGTCCACACACCCAACAATCAGTTGTATTAACCACTAATTGGTGCTGATGTAATGTAATAGGAATTGTTATAACACTCAGTTCTTCTAACAAGTTCATGTGAAGGAAGAGTATGGAAGAGGTGTGGAGAGATAGTAGAAGAAGGTAAAGAGGAAGAAGAGGAGACATCTTTTGGTTGCAAAGCATAAATCATCCAACTAACAAACGCCAAAATAATACACAATAATATAGTAACACATAAAGTTATGCTGAAACAACTGTACATTATTTTACAGGATGCTTTCTTCATTTAATCTTTTCTTTCTTTATTACCTAGTGTAGTTTCCATCATACTGAAGGATGCTCACGGCAATCTTCCTCAATCACTTAAGTCACGATGTACTACCGTCCTATGACACTGAAGATCCTGCAGGCCTATTGCCACTTACTCAGGTCGTGACTCAGACTCCTACCGTGACCCTGCAACCGGGACAGAATACTACACAAGAGAAAAGAGTTTAAATGTTCTTTGACCTAGGTCTTAAGTAATAACGTTCTTTCCCTGGAACATTCTGGTCTTGAAACAATGTTTGTGGTTCAGTCGTATCCAAGCGACGATGCGATGGAATTGCTTCCTGTAAAATGTCGTCGTCCTCTTTCTCAGACAGTGTCCCACTCAGGTATGCATCGCTGAAGGGTACAAATTGTGGAACTCTTTCGCTTTCACAGTCATCAACACCTCTGCGTACCCATTGATCATATGGCAAAGGCAAAGGCACTTTCATACAATGCACACCGTGAATCCAATTCTTCTTTCCTTCGACCTTAACTGCTGTCCTCGTAGTCAATAGGACCATCCGGGGCTCCCGCCATCTGGGTTCCAAATTGCTGGACCTCTGGAAATTCTTCACGCAGACCCAGTCACCTGGACGGATGGAGTGACCTGGATCTGTGGAAGCCTCCGGCAGAGTACTCTGAACCTGTTGATGAAGAACACGCAATTTAGTCGTAAGGTCATGCAGATAGTCAATCAATATTGGATATGGCAAGTCTGAGTATTTCTTGGGACGAGGGATTCCCCATACGTTAGCCGGACGGCCAAACACCACTTCGTATGGGCTAATTCCCAAACGAGAGTGTACGGCAGTTCTGGTGGATAGCAGAGCTAATGGCAAAGCATCGGGCCAATTGAGTCCTGTACTTGCTTGAACTTTTGCCAATTTCAATTTCAAAGTTCCATTGTAGCATTCTACTAAACCCGCTGACTGTGGATGATTTGCCGCATGGAACTTTTGCTTGATACCAAGACCTGCACAAACTTTCTGCATAACTTGGCCAACAAATTCGCTCCCATTGTCACTCTAGACAATGCGTGGGAAACCAAACCTAGGGAAGAATTCTTTCAGAAGGGTTTTAGCTGTGGATAGGGCTGTATTATCCTTTAGAGGGTATGCTTCTATCCATCTTGAAAAGGCGCATACTACCACCAGAACATATTTGAGGTTGTTGCATCGTTCCATATGAATGTAATCAATTTGCAACACCTCAAATGGATATGTCGGAGGAGCAAAGTGACCTGCCAGAGTTGGGGTTCCCTTTCCCGGGTTGTACATTAAACAAACAAGACAGTGCTTCACTACATTGTCTGCACATTTTGGGATACTCTCATTTTGCCATATTGGAGCCAGAAGTTTACAGATGCCTTTTGCACTTAAGTGGGCTGGACCATGTGCCATAGTAACCACTGGGAGGACATAGGCATCTGGTAACAGCCAACGTTGATGTTCGGATAATTCCACCCAACAACCCATCTCATCTAACATTCCCGTACTTTCTTTCCACTTGCTCATTTCCTTCTCTGAAGCCTCTTTCTGAATCTCTTTCACGCTTTCTATTGTATTCTCATACATTCCTCTTTCTTTAACCAAACTCGCAGGACCTGCCACATACATTCGACTTGTTGAATCTCTCGCCGTTTTCTTTGCTATTTCGTCTGCAAATGCATTTCCTCGACCAACATCATCCGTAATCTTTTTGTGTGCACTAAACTTCACGATCGCTATTTGGGTGGGTAAGGCAAGTGATTCGAGGAGATCAGTCACTAACTGACCATGTTGGATTTTGGTGCCATGTGAGGTGAGGAAACCCCTCTCCTTCCAAAGTTGCCCAAAGTTGAACGCTACACCGAAAGCATATTGGCTGTCAGTGTACATGTTCACTCTCTTCACTTTTGACAATACACAAGCTCTTGTTAAAGCTATCAGTTCTGCTGCTTGTGCTGAATTATGTCTAAAACGTGCAGTTTCCACTATTATGTGCAAAGTAGTCACAGCATAGGCTGAAACTGTATCTCCATTAGGCATTTTAAAACAAGAGCCGTCTACCCATAGAGTTCCATCCGGATTCTCTAGCGGTGTGTTTCTCAAGTCAATTCTCCCTTTTGTCTCTTCCTCAGTACGGAAGAAACAGTCATGCTGGTCCTGAACACTTTCCTCATTTGGAAGGGGCAACAAAGTAGCTGGATTTAGGGTATTGCATCGTTTGATGTGTATGTGACTAGCCAACAGCGTCAGCTCGTATCCTGTTAAACGTGCACTCGTAAGATGCTTTAGTTCTGTTTAGTAAGGTATCCACTGTATGTGGCACCATGACAATAAGAGTGTTATCCAACACTACTCCAGCAGACTGTCGGATAGAAATTGCTGCTGCTGCTGTCGCTTTGAGACAACTGTGCAATGCTTTAGCTACAGGATCTAACGTAGCCGAAAAATAGGCACATGGCCGCTGTTTGTCTCCAAATTGCTGTGTTAGAACTGACAATGCACAACCTTCTCTCTCATGAACATAGAGCATAAAAGGCTTAGTGTAATCGGGTGTACCCAATACAGGAGCAGAACACAGAGCGGTTCGCAAGTCAGTGAAACTCTTTTGGCATTCATCAGTCCATCGAAGGGGCGGTGGCGTATCCTTTAAAGTGAGTGCCAACAAAGGTTTAGCAATTAGAGAGAAGTTGGGGATCCACTGTCTACAATAAGAAGTGATACCCAGAAAGGCACGTACTTCCCTCTGTGTGGATGGTACAGACATTCGTACAATCGCCTGAATTCGTTCTGGTGTCAATTGTCGTCCCTCCTTTGATAGGAGATGACCCAAATAGGTAACCTCTCGGCAGACATACTGTAGTTTGGAAGGTGAAACCTTGTGTTTCAGTTTAAACAAGTGGTGTAACAATGCAACAGTGACATTTTTACAAATCTCTTCTGAATCAGCGGCTACCAATAGGTCATCCATATACTGGATGAGAGCAGCACCAGACGGCAAATGAAAAGTATCAAGATGAGATTTTAGAGCTTGGCTGTAAATAGAAAGACTTTCATAATAGCCTTGGGGTGCGCGCCTAAACCGGAAGCTTCGGCCTCCAAGAAAAAAGCCAAAAATATCCCTACTCTCTTCTGCAATGGGGATGCTAAAGAAGGCATTCTTCAGATCAATAACAGAGAGCCAGGTCGCTGTGGAAGGTATCATTGTCACCAAAGCAGTGATATCTGGAACAACAGGAAATTGTGGGACAACAATTTTGTTTATCTCCCGCAGATCAATTACAAAACGGTACACAGGAGGCTGAGAAGGATCGGTGCGTTTGAGAACAGTAAGAATAGGACTATTGCATGTATTACCTCTTGTTTCTTCAACCACACCCTTCCAAATCAAGTCATGAATTATTTCCAAAAGTGCTTTCTCACCTTCAGCAGAAATTCTATATTGTGGGATGCGCGGTAATTCAACATTAGGCTTGAGAGTGACAACATAAGGTGGAATCTCAAGACAACCCACATCATTCGGACCCGTGGCCCAAAGCGCTGTTGGAAGAGAAAGTAATTCAGGTGGAAATTGATCTTTAGACAAATACATTGGGGAGACCAATTTCTGTCCCAAAGTAAGATGTACACCAGAAGGAGAACAATATATCGTGGCATGCATTCTTTTCAATAGATCTAGACCCAACAGATTCTCACCGCAACCATTCGTTAACATGAGTGGAGCTTCTAAATCATAGGGACCAACTGAAATGGGCAAAGGACAAGAAATAGGATTGCGGACAGGGTCGCCAGAAAATCCTACGGAAACATTCGTTAAGCCAGACAAAGGTGCCCCAGGGAGTTTAGAATGAATGATAGAACTTCTCATTGTCCCAGTATCTAAGAGAAATGGCTCTGAAACACCCATCGAAGTGACGTTAACATAAGGTCCATTTTGATCTACTGGGATTGGCACAACTCCCTTACTTTGTCCATGGCTGTCCTAGTTGGCATGAAGACTCTCATTTCCATTTTCAACATAATAATCTTCATTATAATATTGCGTAGACCTAACATTCTGTTGATCAAAACAGTTCACAGAATTGGGAGAAGGAAGGGCATGCTGTTCTTGAGTCAACACACCTCGACCTCTACCTCTGTTTGCTGACTGGAGGCCAGCACGACCTCGTGGAGCAGTTAATGCTCCATTGCGCTGCAATAAAACCGGACAACTATTCTTAAAATGACCTTCCTCTCTACAATAGGCACATTGATTAGGTCCCAACAAAGGTCGCGGAATGTATGGCTCAGGTTTCTGATACAACCTGTGAAACTGCGGAGGCTGTTTAAGCTGAGGCTGTACATAACGTGGAGGATAGGCTTGTTGCAAGAGAACCTTCGTTTTTAATTCTTTCGTCTTTTTCTCTTGCTTTTCCTTTTCTTCTTTATCTCTATTCTCATAATATTGTGCAGTAGCCAATATCTGGGCCGAAGAAGAAACAGCCCATGAACTTTCAGAATCTTTTAATTTGTGTGACAGCTCGGGAAGCAAATTGAATACGAATTTGTCCAGAAATAATCGCTGTACACCCTCTGTAGCCATGTCTTGACCACTATGATCAATAAAGGTCTCTTCAAAACGAGTGAAGAAATCGGAAACACTTTCATCTTTCTTTTGCTTACAGGCTGCTAATTTATCCCAATTAACTCTCAGTGCAGGCATCATAGTTTTCATTAACGCAATGATCCTACCAGGGAGTTCCAAAATCAGAACATCAGGCTTTGCGCCACCCACTTGGTCTCTATCTGTATCAGTTATAACATTCCAAGTAGCACCTAGTTCCTGAGCATGATCCTCTCTTCGAATTTTAGCCCATATTGTCTGTGGGACTACATTTCCCATTAGCATATCAATATCTGCTAGATTCATGATGCAGGCGTCAACTGTCTGCGTTAGTTCTTTATAATAATCTGCAGGGTTCTTACGGGGATCCGGTAGAGTTTGCTTAAGGGCCAAAACTTCAGATCTTTTCCAAGGGACATGTACCCATATACGCTGGAAATGAGCAGGAATAAGTGGATTAGCACCTGCCGCCACAACCTCTTCTTTCCATATGGGAGGAACCTCTCTCATAGGATAATTTTTCGACGTCAGTTTAATCGACAGATCGGAATCAGGGAAAATTTGAGAAAACAGTAAGGATCTATTAGAGATAAGCGTCCTTATAGCTTCCTCAACCTTAGAACCCACAATAAGACCTTTTTCAAAATCAATCTGAACATTTAACAGATCTTGTGGAATCGGTCTCGAACTCACATCTTCCCATTCTTTAATAAGAATGTCGCACATTACATTGAAAGCATATCTTTGCGTAGGCGCATTCCATTGCAAAAAGGTAGGCATAATATCAAGCACACTGTATTGTGGACCCTTCTTAATCCATTTTCGTGCCAAAGAGTCTAACTTCTCTCGTTCCTCAAAATCTGGGAACTGACTACGAGAAAAGCCGGAGACACACTTAAAGCTCCAAAGAAAGGAGATAGAATACCAGTAACAGTGTCTGTGAGACGCTTTCGCACAGACGGAGAATGAGACATAAGAATTGGGGATAAAGTATTAGGGAAACTGACAGAGGAAGAATCGATAGTTGCAGGAGGAGCTGAAGGCAAAGGAGATCTAGGATCAGGAGATGAGGGTAAAGAAGTTGAGACTAACGGTAAAACCGGCAAAGGCGGTAATACTGGAGGAGGCAAATGCAGAGGAGCCGGAAAAGGCAGAAGTACCACTGGCGGCTGAACAGGCTGTAATGGCTGAGGTACATTGGCATTTTGCACATAAGGCGGAGGCAATCTTAATAAATGGGACATTAGGGGATCTTCTTCTATATCTTTCTTATTATCAGAAGGAGAAACAGGCAACACTGGATAGCATTTATCTATCGCCATACGATGCTGTCTTTCTGAAATCTCAGTCGCATTATCAATTTCATCGTCTTTGAACTGTTGGGCAGCCTGTGTAATTGTCATACCCTGTGCCTTCCTATCTCGTTTTGCTTGTTTAATTTCTTTCTGTTTGTCTTCCTTTCGCCGAAGGCGGAAAGAGTCAAACATTGCTGGCCGGGCTTTTCTCTTAAATGAAACTGCTTCTAAATTATCTAATACATCAGGATCAAAGCTACCATTTTCTGGCCATTTTAGAACACCATCTTTCTTCATGTACTGGGTCCATGTCTCGTTAAAGGCAATGGGGCCGATACCATGTTTTGAATAGAGCTCATATGTGGGAGGTCCGACCGAAGGAATCGGACAAGAGTCCTCAAGTCGGGAATCCCTATTACAACCAAGACAACAAATTCTTCCAAACTTAGTCAGACCAGGCATCTCTTGATCTTTCCTGTCTGTTCACAAACTTCAAGGGAGTAAAACTCAGTTTACGCAGCACAAATGCACTTACCCTCGGTTTTGGCTGTTGCAACAGTCAAAGACTAAGGTCTACAAATACTAAGAAAACAAAGGACAAAAATTGTGGGCGCGACCCACGAAGATACTTAACTAAGGATGTCTTCTCACACCAACAGAGGCCCGTCTATTGTCTCGCCTTACCATACATCATCAAAGGAAGGGCCAAAGCAGGGCGGCAGTCAGGGCAGCGGTCGTCAGTAGCCGTCAGGAAGGAGTAACCACGCTGCAAAAGACCTTATACCACTTTCGACATACAGGGGTCGCTTAAAGTGGCTCGCGAACCCTCCAGAATTTTCTTGCGGGGTTCCTCACGACCTTCAGGCAGAACCGGTACCACTGATGCCGCCCTACGTTGGGCGCCAGTTGAAGAACCAGAACCAATTGGGCCTGGCGGCGCAGGGTACGCCTTAATCTCCTGGGTTTCTCCTGCTCAGCTACACAGAGACACGGGACACTCTGTCGGCGTTAGAAGATCAGATTTATTTAGCTGCAGCCAGTACAGTTATCCTAGAAGTACACAAAGTAGGTTCTCAGGAGACTGCCACTTCACTCTGTGGCGCATCAGGTTAAATACTATACAATGTTATAATCATTAATAAAAGGTACTCCCAGAGCATACAAGAAGGAGCCAATAAGGAAAGTTGGAAAACAAAGTGGAACCAATAAGAAAGATTTGAAAACAGAAGTGTCGGATAACTCGGAAAGACCTCTCCTCCAAATATGTTTGTCACCCCTCCCTCAAGCTAATTTATTAACAGATTCATAACTAACTTGCAGGTGGCGAGATACGTTTGTGTGTGTGGGAGGACAGTTGGGAAACAAGAGAATGCTAGCAGGAGACAGTGAAGGCCAGTCGATAAGATAAGGTCAGGAAAGAATAGTGTGAGCCAACAGATAGTTGAGACGCGAATTAGAAAAGCCAGACAGGGATTAGTGTACTCGGCTAGTTCTAACACCAGCTTTGCAAATAGAGGCCGAAGGTGTATTTCGACACCAGGCTACAGAAAAGGCAGAAATAGACTTTGTTCGCCGTGCTGCCTGAGTGATGGCAACACAAAATGGCAGCGGGCCACAAAATGGCGGGTCGATTCGATCGTGATCGAAATTCGAAGTTCCTCAATAGCGTCAGGAAAAGTAGCGATAACACCTGTTATCGCTCCTTTCCTAACACCTGCTTCAGGACTGACTTAGCCATGATATCCTATGGAAGGTGGATATCATGGCTAAGCTTGTGAGTCCCTATCAACTAGCTAACATGAGATTATCGCTGGGTTTCCAGCGATAATCTCACGTTAGCCAGTTAGCGCTAGGATTTTTATCGCTGATGAGATAAGCGTTGCTAATAGCACGCTATCTCAGCGATAAAAATCGGCGCTAGCCGACGATAATTATCCAAGCGCTAAGTCCGCTCAGCGATAATTATCTCCGGTTGTTGTTGATATGCCCCCAAATGTGTAAGGGGATAACGAGGATCCGGTTTAGTCTGTGTGAAACCATGTGCTACATTATAAAAACACAATTCACATGAATTAGAATTTGTTTGCCACACCAATCATTCAGATGAATCAAGTTCAGAGACATTGAAAGTGCCATTGCGAAACAATGCCTGTAAAGCATCTATAGTATAATTCGTCTGAGCACTCCAAGTTTTGTATTCCACTGAAGATGGAATGGACAGGTTATTTCAATTTTTAACAGTGGCCAAGCCAAAACAAGTGTTTGGTACACTGTATCATTCAAAAATAAAATGTGTTGGAATCAGGCAGGCACAATGTAATGTTTCAGTTCCCTGAACCTGCCTACTTTTAGAGCCCCAAATTGATTTTAATTTGATGGTCTCTTTCCAGTGATCAAAACCCTGTGTGGCCAATTGGGCCCTAAAATAGTTGGAGTAAATTAATTTAGTGTGGGTCAATATAAATGTCGATGGAGCTGACTAGTGTAGTTTAAAGAAATAGGATTCCCGATTAGACTTTCATCATCGCTAAAATATGTGAACTTATCTCTAAGAGTTTTAGAACTTCCATGTTCCCATTGAGTGTAATTAAAAAATAGTTTTAATGTGTTTGCTTTGTGCAGAAAATGATGCCCATAATGTTGATAACAAAAGAAATCAGCATAATTGGCAGAATTTAAATACAGGTCTCCAGCATCAAAAGCAGCATAATATTTTAAATCAGAAAACAATGCATGTACTGCCTGCACATCCCAATCGTCAGAGATGCGAAATACATATGATACCCTGAGCACCTCGGTCTGACCGTGGATTTCAAAAGCTACTTGGTCCCAAACAATTTCATCAGCAACCATGAATGCTGAAATGTTCACAAGTGTCTGTTCACGTTTCTTGATATGGGACGATGTGTGAGGGGCCAGAGTTCCATCGACCAAGTTCACAGCAAAGAGTTCTGGCAAATAATGACCATTGATGAGTAAAAAGAACACTGACACAAATCCAATTGTCATGAAAAGGATAATCAGGATAAGCACCAACCAAATGTAGGTCCATGGAGGGACCAGGTAAGTCTTTTTGAACCAAGAGAAAAAAAATACTTAATTTAGTCGGTGGGACTGCCAAACTTGATGTTGAGGAGCATGAGTCACAGGAGAAGCTGGCATGATCTCCAAAGTAACCACTTGTAGTTCTATTAATTAAAGGTGGTAGTGCCGGGTCTGCCTGATGCTGTCAAGGACTCGTCAGGACTTCAATAGTGGACTCATCTGTAGGATATGTGTACTCGATGTCCGTATTGGAAGACGGAGGCAGGACAGGTGAAAGGTCAATTACAGGCAGTGTCCATCACATCCTTATCCACACGAGCACCAGTGGAAGAGGATGAAGCCAGTGGATCCAATGAAATTGCGTTGCATGAAACAGCAGACGTGACACTATTCAGTATCGGCCACACAGTGTAACTTGACATTGTCCACTGAGATTTATCTGTTGTCCTTATGACCATGTGAACAGGGTAGAATGACTGTACGAGTACCCTTCAGTCCAAGCACTGGAACCGGTGCACGATAAGAGGGACCAAATTCTTTTTTGTTTTCCAGCTTTTCTCCTACCAGATCCCTGATTTTGGGAAACCAGCCGGCAACTGGAATCAGCAGTGCTGCAACAGGGGAAGAGGGTAAATGATCAGTTGCATAGCTGTCATGGTTCGTTTGTAGATCCTGTAACACAGTAGAATGATTATCTATGTCAAAGGTTGCGGCAGCCGCCACAACGTCTAGACCATCAAGGTTTGGCACAAGCATTTTAATGCCAAAGGGCATTTCATATGGGGGTCCGCCCACCCAGAGATCTTCTAAGGAGTTTATTGAGGGCACGTTGAACCCCATACAAGTGGGCCAGCCAGTACCTAAGACTCCAGCTGTCAAGGATTGCTTTAAGTCACAGTTCATTCGCTCTACAATTGAATTACCCTCAGGCCTGTATGGAGACGAAAACTGCACCAGTATCCCCATTGACTTCATCGTGTCTATGTACGACTTAGAGGTGAATGCCGGACCTTGGTCTGAATGGAAGGTGCGACAGGCAAACATCCTGACAAAAGACACGCAAATCTCTGATGACATTTCGAGCGTCAGCACTGCATTGTGGCCAAACCCAAAAGAATCTAGTGCACAAATCAACTTCAACAATTATATATTTATACGCAGTATCAGAAGAGAATGGACCGCAGTGATCAAGATATACACAGCCAAATTGTTTATTAGAAAGACATAGCTGTGTTTGAGGAGGGCGTGTGACCGTAGATGGTTTGATTTGCTGACAAATGTCCCAAAAAAGTACATAATTACAAGTCTGTTTATATACACCATGCCACCAATAACGTTGCTGTAAAATAGAGACTGTTGCTGACACACCGGCATGGGTAGAACAATGCCTTAGTGCATGGCTTTCATCAAAGCAGGTCTGCCGTCCAAGTTGGGAATCAGCCGATCCCCAACTGACGGAATCTTAGCATAATGAACCTGTTCGGGAGTTATATGATAAGAATATTTAGAGGGGAAACCCAGAGGATAAACAGTTCCCTCCCTCTTTGCAGCTACCACTGCCAAAATATAATTATCTATTTTAGTCATGGATCTTGTAACTGCTGCTACGGAACATGTGGCTACTGCAGACTTGGCCGCTTCATCAGCCAAAGAATTGCCAAGAGCATGTGCTCCCACACGCTGATGGCCAAGAGTATGGATAACCTGTGTGAGAGGCAGACACTGTTTAAGGTCTGCCACTCTAACCCAAAGCGTCTTATGCTTCATTGCTCTGCCTTTAGAATCTCTATATTAATTTTGAGACCAAAAGAATAAGTTGTCATTGTAAGATTGAACACAGTAATTAGAATCACACACAAAAGAGTATTCACATTAGTATCAGCAAACTCAAGAGCCAGAACAAGAGCACACAGCCCCGCAAATTGTGCCGTACAGTCTCCAAGTGCCTGAGTATACACGATGGATGACTTAAGCTCTCTATTTACAATAGAGCCAGCAACAATTGCACAAGCTGCTGAATAAGCAGGTTTGGAGCCGGTGGCCGGTTGAGCCGAGCCATTGGTATAAATGATACATCCGTCCTCATGTAAAGAAAGCAACGACAAAGGAGGAGGATGAACATGCTCATACTGTAAAAACTCCTGTACCTGAAGTGCAGGGTCAGAGATAAACATGACATCAGAGGCTGTCAAAGACGTAGCCCATTATATCCATTGGGGTGAAGTGTCTTCAAGTTAGGTACTCTTGCCTTAGTCACAGCCTCCAAAGCCGGAAAGGGCGTGACCATAAGAATGTGTTTACCTAGCGTCAGGGAGCATTCTTTCAGAATTGCCATCTGTACTGCCGTCAAAACCTTTTCAACTGTGGAAAAATGCATTTCAGCTGCCATGTATAAATGTGATTTGTATGCAATAGGTACTGTATCTCCCTCATTGAACGTCAAGCAAGTGAAACCCACTGTCCCTGGAACTATACGTATCACCAGGTTTGGGATGTTATCACGCGTCAACAAGTAGTTAGTTGCAAGCAAGTCAGATTGCAAAGAATTTACGATAGTAGTATGTTCCGTAAGCCAGCTGGCAGAAGAATATGTAGGTTGTATCAACGCATAAAGCGGTTTGATACGCTGGGCATAATCCGGAATGTATGTCCTCCCGAAATTTTAAAATTCCAGCAAGGACTGAAGTTTCTTCAGAGTAGAAGGGGGTTGCAATTGTGCACATTTCTCCAAGAAGTGGGGTGCAAGCCCCTTTCCTCCATTATTGAGCTCATTGCCCAAAGAGAGTGCCGCCAAATGGGCGATGTGCGATTTTGCAAAATTAAACTTGTATCCATAGTCGGCAAACAACAAAATAATATTGTCGACTCGGATGAGATGCGGCATAAGCTGGTCGTTCGTCAGATAAATGTTATCAACATACAAGAACGCATCAGGGTCTATGTCGTAATAGGCCTGGGCGGTTAATTCCGTTCCACTCACGGAATTTGGGTAATTTCGCATTCCGCGGAGAACGTGGAATTGCCAAAAATGCCGCGATCTGCGGCTTCGTGGAATTTTTTGCTTGTTCGCGCTTTCAAAATGCGTGTTCGTGAGATAATTCCCCCCGAGCACGCAAACAGCATTTGTGAACAGGAAAAAAGCATCACGAACGAGTGGAACAAGCAATTCTGCATGTTCACGAAATTTCTGCGCGCACGCAGAGATTTTTTACCGTTTCACGAAGCTTTGCGTAGCGCGACTACGAAACTTCTGCCCACCCCTCGTGTAACAGAGACACAACACATGCCACAAATGTCCTGGGGCTATTCTTATCCCCCCATAGGCAAACGCATACATTTTTTCTGATTTCCAATGGCTGTGAATGCTGTCAAGTCACTACTCTCAGGTGCGAGATTATGACTGTAGAAACCATTTGAAATGTCCAGTGTAGTTTTGTATTTTTTCACGGACAAGATTGTTCACCAGCGCAGAGCTGTGAGTGTTTTGCACTGCAAATGTGCGACAATGACAATTCAAATTTTGGTAATCCAATAAAATCCAATATGAACAGTCAGGCTTCGATACAATAAAGAGAGGATTATTCAACGGTGAAGTACATGGTTCAATCACTCCTTAATACTCCCAGCCCACCTGATTACGATACACTGCCGGGGCAAGGGCTGCAGCCCATGCTGAAGCAAAAGCTTTGGCATGCTCCTGAGGGACGTAACACAAAAAACTCAGAAGTATCACATCCTCCCCTCTAGAAGCGCAAACAAAAAGGGTGGTGGCCAGTCTGCCTCCGCTAACAAAATGTCATAAGTGGAAGTTAAATTCTCCTAGGAAACCACCTTGATTGGACGCTGTATATCACCTTCAGTTTGGAAAATAACATCATCGAGTTTATTGGGGGGGCAACCTGGGAATCAGCTGTTGCTACTGTAATTAATGTATCAGTTGCTGTCGCCTCTAGAACAGTGTGCAGTGCCTCCCGTACTATGTTAACCTCTGCTGCGCTGTCGAGCAGAGTCACTGCCCATGTCCAATCCAGGAGTCGAGTTCTCACCATCTGAGACATATCTCGCTGTTAAAGCGGCAACTTTTTTCTTCTGATGTGGTCGGCGAAAAGGAGGCAGTTCCTCTTGTTTTGCTTTAACGTCAAACTGTCAAAGGTGGATCTCGTCCCTGTTGTGTGGTTGGACCTTTCCCTCAATCCACACTCTCCCTTCCACCGACTTGAGAGTCTGATGTGTCCTGCAAAGGACGAGGAGAGTGCTGATCAGGGACCTGAAATCGATCAGGAGTCTAAATATTTCTCGCGGTCTCGCAAATTTTAAGTACGCTCAGAAGTCTCAGGTGTCAGTGAACCAGCACGCAAACCTGGCTTCTGCTTTTGCTGCTCCTGTTTTTTATTTTTCCAGTTCTTTTTAGGAAAGAACGGATGCCCATCTTTATCAGTCTGTTCTTTTTGTTGTGATTAAGATTATGTTTGCGTTTGAGTAAACGGCTTAACTCCCAGACTTTTGCAGCAAATGGTTTTATAAGGCATTGCAATAATCTTTGTTAATTCTCGTGGCTTATCTGCATCTGCGACAGCCTCCAAGCAGTTTGACACTTTAAAACTCACAGCATCACCCTTGAAGTTAGCAAAGATCATATCAGCAACCACGTCGAACATCCCCAGCAATCTCATTCCCAACTCCACAGCTGCTTCGGCTCCGTGTTCATCTTCAACGCGTATCACGGAAGGGAGTACGGTCATAGAGGGAGTGCCGAAACACTTTCAATATACCGCTGCAAACACCTTGCCCCAGGTGTTAAGATCCTGTGTTTCTCCACAGGAGTGGTATTTGGACAATCAGCCTCTATTTGTCTAAATTTCTCAACAAGCCAATAAGGCAACTCATCCTTATTCTGTAGATGCTTGTCCATCACTGAATTAACCATAAGCGGGCTAAAGGTCACAGCACCAGGACCCGAAGGTTGTGCAGCAAGGCCAGGTGGTCCCACCTGAAAGTTGCGTGACATGAACTGTATAACAGCTTTATGCATGTGTATCAAGGAAGTATGTAATACGCGCAGTTCTGCAACCATTGCAGTTGTCTAATAACGTGGGTGTGGGGTATACCCAGCCAAAATGGGCAGTGTGACCCCATCTATTGATAAAGGGCCTAAACGGACTAGCATTATTGGGTGAATAAGGGCGCCATTAAACCATATTTGGTATTTCCAAGCTGTTAGCGGAACTTCAAGAGCCCTATAAGACTGATAGACTTGAGGAACCGTGGCAGTATATTCGTGAAACAAATAATCTCTTCCATCCACCGCCGTAAAGGTGACCCAAGAATAAATTTCTTCGAAGCGGTAAGCTGCATCCACTTCTACAACAAAAATGAGTGCAAAACCAGCAATGGGGACTCCATTTTGAGTCAAATAAGCTGTGACTGCCGCTCGATTAGGTGGCGTAATATTAGTCGCCATGATGAATAACAAAGAACAACAACCCAAAGGGTGGCAGTGCAATAACGGGTTAAGAATAAAGCGAAGAAACCTTTTAAAACTTCAAGCTCCAAAGAACCTATAAAACATCAATATAGGAGGTTAAACCTACACAACTGTCTCCGGAAACAGAAGTGAGGGAATTGTGGACAACACTACTCAAGAGTCTCGCAGATAAGAAACAGACCAAACGTTGGCGGCGGCATGTTGCATACACCTACACAGAACTTTGCACAGGAAAACAGGACCTCAGTGTTTAGGGGTGCACCAGCCTATTACCTTAGTACCACAAATCCCAAAACCGACTAGCTATAGTTTCTCATTCATTCTCCTCCAAAAATCACAAAGCTATAAATGATTAGACAACCCAGAACACAACACTTCCGACTCTCTCAGGAATCGCGGTAGCAAGACATACTCTTTCGCTCACTCACTCGTACTTGTCCACAATGAGTCGCTGTAATAATTCAAAATGGTTATTTTAACCCGTTCCCCGCTCATGACGGAACCACTCCGTCATGAGCCACGGGCAAGCTGTGCTCATGACGGAGTGGTTCCGTCATGCCGCGGCCGTTGGCGGCAGCTCCTCCCACACGGCGCTAATTCCCCGCCTGTGCGGGCGATTAGCGCAGTGGGTGGAGTCATGACGGAACCACGCCATCATGAGCACAGCTCACCCATGACTCATGACGGCGTGGTTCCGTCATGAGCACAGCGGCGCCGTCATGCCCCCAAACCCCCTCAGCGCTGCGGCGGAATTCGCGCCGCAGCGAAGGGGTTAACTATCGTGCTCTACAATTCAGTATATGAGCCACTACCAGCAGCAAAATGTATAAACTCAGAATGATTAGCATAGTTACAATTCCACAGAATACAAAGTGGGAAGTTGTTTTATAAAGACAGTGGAATAAGGACTTTAAGGCCTCACCACCCTCCCCTTGGCTGGAAGAAGTTTATTTATATATAAAGGAAGATCTCTGGGCTTTGACAGCAGACCCCATACTTTAAAGCCTGGATGTAAGGTTTACATCATAGGAACAGCATAGCGCTTCTCCATGGAACAGCTTTCTCCAAGTGTGTCTTAAAACAACATGCATCCCGGTAATATGAAAGCATGAGTCTCCAGCATTGCAGCTGTGTTTAGCATATTATGTCTAGGTGCTAGGGACTGACCAGAACAGAATAACATGGGGCATTGTTTATCAACCTTGTACAACGTGTTCAGACTAAAGTCCAAGAACGCGGCAGAGAACGAGAAAAGCAGACAGTTCTCGCGTGAAAGGTATAAACAGATTCTTGCAAAATAAAATCATGTAGTAACTTGCGCAAAAGCAGCATCATGGCAGCAAAGCTCATGCTAACTTAGCAATGTCGACAATGTCCCCAAGGGCCATGTAACAATATATAAGTAAATCAATACAGCAATACATTTTAAGATGATGAGTGTATGCTTATGGGTTTGCCTACAATATTAACACATATCTTTCACAATTTGTATATATGATTATAGCAATACATTTATCATTATATCCATATATATGTAGATTAATACATCAACAACATATAAGATGATGGGTGTATTCTTATGGGTTTACTTACCTATAATAAGACATTTCTGCCTTACTACGTACATATGATTATTCCAATTGTATCTATAAGTACTACACTATTGAAATTTCGGGGGACAAATAATATTTGAAACAAAAAAAAATTAAAATAAAAAAAGGATCTCAATTTGCAGCAAAAATGGAAAGCTCGAATTTTTAAATATTTATCCATGGATCTACATATAGAACTTTATGTAGTAATTTTTTTTATCCCCTGCTTTTTCCCATATGCGCATCATGTTAAGTTCTATATTTTCCTCCCACTGCAGAGAAGAAGAAAAAATTAACTAATCTCCCAAACCTCACAAAATCACCACTCTATGGCTCATCCTATTCCTCTTCCACAATATCTCCTACCTCCACTCCCTGACTAATTCCAAACCTATTTTAAAACTATGAGCTCCCAAACAACTCTTTCCAAATTCCTACCTACTCTATCCATCCTCTATCCTACTCATCAAACTAACAGGCTTTCTGACTTATGCCAAACTTCTTTTACTACTATGAACTCCCAAATAATCCGTTCCAAACTCTTCCCTCTTCTCTCCATCCTCTGTTCGATTCATCTAACTAACAGACTCACATGTCTACCCTTTCCACCAGTCCCAATAACATTTTATATTCTCCCCTACTATTCTACCACTAATCCATCTCTGGGATCTGGAGCAGCTTGCTATGTGCCAAAAAGCTCTCCAAAGCCTCATCAGGGGTAGTAAATGTTATATAAACACAACTACAATACTATCCACAATGGCTTTTCTTGGCTTTGAGAACTTACAGCCTCATGCATCAACCCAAAATCCAGTCGGTAAAATACCGATTCGGTAATAGCTCCCGGTATTAAGTAAAAAATACCCAATCCCAATGCATCAACCCAAAAGCAGAAATCGCTATTTAAGGAATCCTTAAATAGCGATTCTTTAAATAGGGATTCCTTAAATACCGATTCCTTAAATAGCGATTGCATTTAAGGAATCCCAAAGTGAGATTCCTTAAATGCAATGCATCAAAGTTAAAAAAATAGCGATTTCGCTAATAGGGGGAGCAAATTACCATGAAGATGAACTGCATGTTAATTTGCTAAAACTTTGAAAAATGCACTTTTGTGCATTTTTCAAAGTTTCATGTTGCGCACACACATGCCCTTAGAGCATGTGTGTGTGCAACATATGTGCACATATCATTTTCAGGGGTGCAACAGGGTGTCCTTTTGACACCCTGGCACCCTTGAAAGTGCTCCCGCTATTAGCGATTCGGTAATACCGAATCGCTAATACAGACTGGCTTTACATTCATTCCTATGGGCCTCCAAGCCCATAGGAATGAATGGGTAGGTATTCCTTATTACCAATTCGGTATTACCGATTCGGTAATAAGGAATATTAAGGAATCGCTATTTGAATAGCGATTCCTACATGCATAGCCTTTTGCTATTCCTTATTAGCGATTCCTTATTTTTCGCTAATAAGGAATCGCAAATGGCATTGTTGATGCATAGGCCCCATAGATACTAGAGTGCTACTATTGGTGCTAACCTGTGTTTTCAATGAAGATACAGAAGTACTGGTAGTCACTATCCGGAGTGCCAATTTCTGGCAAGGAAGTGCTGGCACGACTCCATTAAATGAGCGCAACATAACTGAGAAGTGCAGGTACTTCTTCTTTTACATTAAAGAAATGCAGGGACTCGGTCCCTAACAGTAGCTGCCCATTTTTAACAGATGCCATTGCGAGGCGTGGTCACACAATGCACAAAGCAAAGAACTAACAGGAAATATCATATACCATGTTTCCTTCATCAACTGCAGGGGATAGAAATTCTAAGTTGATAAACGTCAGGTGTTTGAGTGTCTTTCACCAGAAAAGTACTAAAGTATGCATCATAAACCTACACATATCATTTCCGTAAATGTACTACTATCAGGTAATTCGCAACAATCCCATTGGCTAGCTTCTCAAATATGTGTTTCCAGTTAGCTCTTAAAATGAAGGTTTTCCACCTAAGCAAAAATCTACTAGTGTGCACTTTGAGGTAAGGCGAAAAGATTTTATGCTCTGTGGAGGAAGTCTTTCCTTTATTCCAAGAAAAATATCGAAAGGTTGGGGATTTTTCTGCAAACATTTTGCACACCTATTTCAGTATTTCATCATTAGGAGATTGAGGACATTGAAGGATAATCCTGCTCCGGCCCATTTTAGTATCTGGCAACTATCTTCTAGAACCCACTCTTGTCGGATGGAACTTTTTACTTGCCCAATAGCGTGGAGGGAATAAACACGATTAACAGAAAATGCAGTCCGCAGTTTGTCATAATCAAGGACTCAAGACTTAATCTCTTGGCTCTCTGGCTTTTATTATCAGCATGAAGATTTGAAGATACAAAGTCCTCAATACGAGGCACAACAAGTACATAGGCACTAACACAAATGCTACTCTACGAAGAATCCGCATACGGCTAAAAATAACTAAAAGCACAATCTCTAAAAGCATGAGGTAGAAAACTACCAAGCCAATGTCGATATTAGGGACACTGGACCATACCATCTCTGTCCCTACTCTGTACTGAATGACATCCCTACTTAGCAATCCCTTGAGACCCTCAATCGAGTAAAAGGTGTCAGAGTGAAACCTCCTAAGAAGTCTTCACTTAGAGAGCTTGATCTAGGTTGCCCCCTCTAGCTCTTTGCCTAGCCTTCCTCTGCTCTGGGCTGCTCTGATCTGCCACCACCCTCGGGGCGCTTTCCCTAATACAGAACCCCAAGTCCCAGAACACGCCCTTTCGCACCTCCTCCTCAGCGGGGGTCGTCTTTCAGTAATTTTCCACAGAGCGCTGTCCAGTTCCATCGTCCATCGCTTGGCCTTGAGTCCCAGACACCATCCGCACTAGGAGTTACGATTGGCGCATTCCAATGCACTCCCATGTCTGGCTTTTACTACATAAGTCAATTCATGAACAAAGAGCTTCTCTACTAACGAGCAACTGTCCTTGCACCTGGGGTGAGATCATGCAAGGCAGACATACTTCGCATCTTTTAACTTGCAATTTACTACAGCCTAAAACCTCTACTGGAATAAATCCTTTTTGGCCTATTGCCCTCGGTCAACATAAGAAAATAACAGGCCTTTCGCCTCAACGATATATGCGAATTCTGGCCACTACTTCGGTTACACAAGCATATCTAAATCACACTATTGACATTTACGTCTTTCTTTCATGTACGTTAAACTAAACAGCCTACAGGCACGTTTTCTAAGTTACACATTTTTAACATCACATTGTGTTCAAGTAAGCTAAACTCTATGCATTTCTCTAATACGTTCACAATATGCTTGTACATAGCTAACACTTCAATCTAAATCGATATAGGTTACACAATTCTTAATACATTGCACACAAAATACCTGAGTACACATTTGATTATATGCGGGTGCCGACTAACAGTGAATATAACGCACCCCTACAATTTTCAATCTCTTCAGCGCTACATCAGTTCCCCCCTTTGATGACATCTGTCATCACACCATTACAATCTTCTTCTTTAGAACTGATTTAAACAGTACTGGTCATGACTCTGCCATGTCGAACTCCCTCCATTCTCTTCAGACTCTCATATTGCTGCTCCTGAAACTTCGCCATTCTTTTCTCGTTTGCTCTAAGAGCTCTTTCAACTTTTCCTCCTTGATACTACTTCCATGCTTTCACACATCCCCACAAACAAATCACACAAACTACAGCAATGATAATTGGCTTCAATACTGATCCAAGAAATCCTCTTCCCAGATTCGCAAACCACGTTCCCACTCTTCCAAATCCTTGTGCAATCTTTTCCCACACATTCTCCTCCGTCAAGTCCATAATCTCCTTGTGAATAGTTGTGATGTTATCTATGTACTTCCCTAACTCCTTCGTGTTGTCTGGAATATATGTGCAACATTCTTGGACCTTCAATAATTTGCAGACTCCGCCTTCCTTGGCTAATAACACATCTAACGCAAGGCGATTCTGCATAACCATATTTCGTATCGACAACATCTCTCCAGCCACCAACAACAAAGACCTCGCCGTATTCATAGACAATTCATCAACTACAGTCGCCAACCTCCTGATCTTCACGTCATTCAACACCACACCCATACTAGGTATCATTGCTCCATATATATCACCAATCACTGCACCTGTATTTACAGCCCTACGTCTTCTAGAATGTTGTCTCGTCTCTAGCAACTCCAAGTCCTCTGTGTGATAAATCTTCGGGAATATGATAGCCAAATAGCATATGCCATACCAATTTGCAGGTAGCTTGACATAAGCATTCTTCCCACATACGTAATACACTGTCGGAATTACTTGTACCACACCTTTCATGAAGTCCTTAATAGAGGCTTCCATGGTGAAGGTCTGAGAACAGGTGCTATGTCCTACTGCGACCTTCTCCGTAGCGGATTGAGGCCGTCCAATACACAAATTCCCTTTCTGTACTTCATCTAACGCTATTGGTCCATAGCTTCCCTTGGACTTGTGAGCTTTCTCCTCCTCTGTCCAATCTACTGGACTATATCCGGTGTCTCGAGTCTGGGTCAACTTTCTATATCTGTCTTCTACTTGATCAATGAATTTCTTCTCCGTCTCAGATAACGCACATGTCAGGTTATACCTGTGAGCATGCGCAGTATCCAACTTCACAGTCGGTCTAAAATATTTCAGGAGTCTGTCCTCTTTCTTATAATAATCATATTTATTCAAATGCTTGATTGCTGGAACTTCAGGAAGTACCGTGTCAAAATTTGAAAAGAAATACTCGAACTGCCTCCTGTCGTAAAATAAACTGAGCAATAAACTACAAGAAATCCCGTATGTCAATGGGAGATGATGATACTTGATACCCTCATCCACTGAAGCAGGCAACTGCATACACACATAACAGTCCTTCACATCCATCGCATCAACATATTCATACAACAACTTTGCATAAGCATTAGGCTTAAAATCACCCCTCGACAAATCCATGTGGAGTCTGCGATCCTCCCTCAACTTCGATGTTCCCTGTTCTCTGATACTGACACCTCTCTGTCCTGGGGTAATAGGTGTAGGTGTTCCCTGAACCTTCCCTTCCTGCCTGTGAGCCACCATGTATGAACTTATCACTACTGCAAATATAGTGACTATCACAACTCCTATCAATGTGCCTACTATCAATTTAGCCCTACGATGTGTGTTTGCAGGATCTGCCATCTTCGGAATATACTCAATGTCCAATGCAGTCTCTGAAATGGTAAGTCTCTTTCTCATTAATGTCTCTTTCGTGAACTTAGGCAAACCCTCCCTAACTTTTCTTCGTTCTATAACAGATAAATCCCTACTTTTTTCTTCTTCCACTCGGATCTAGGTTATCTTCTTCCCTGCTTGCAACCTTCTCAAATCAGTCCAACATAACTGCTGGTCCCAACAGTTCCAGGACTCCCTGCAATTTTTCGAGCTTAAGGATGATCTATTCTTGTGGATCTGGCACAGCTGTGAATGTCGGGAACTCTAAATTGTCCAAGATCATACCCCGAATGACACTCAGAAATGGTGGACTCAGAATGTGGATAGTCAGAATTCCTTCGATCTCCAGTCCCGGAACTTTCAGCAACACTTCCACTCTCTGGAGCGGGACACTGTTGACCAATGTCATCGACCTCAATCTTCCCGTGCTCGGTAACCCTGGCATCAGTCACTGGATATGCCCACTCTGGTGAGGCGTACTTCCGACTTGGCACTCTAGTTCTCTTTGACCTTCTCAGAGTACCTTGAGGATACTCCTCGTCGCCTTTTTCTTCTTCTGGCTCCTCCGAAACTGGTGCAAGATCTGTGTCCGGTACCAACCTCAGGTTTACCCTTCTCTGTCTTGCAGGCCAAACCTTCTCTGCTTCTGTGGCACCTCCGGTCTTCCCTTCGATACCTTGTGCACTAGCCTCCTCCTCCTCGGCAGAACTCGATTCCGTACTGCTCACTGCACCTCTTGCTCCTTCGCCTGTTTCTGGGTCAGTACTTCTTCCACGTTCTTCCTCGGCTCGATTCAGTGCACCATCAGCTGCTTCAGCAACCCTTACAGCTTGACTGGCCCTCTCAGGTGGTTCTGTCGGCTCTGCTGGATTTTCGTTCTCGAGAGGGGCTGTATCTTCTAAGGGTGCTGGAACTCTACGGGTATGGGAAGCATGCACCCAGTTCGGTAAACCTCCACACTTAACGGCTGTGTTCGTAACGAGGATCACTTGAAACGGGCCGCGCCACCTAGCATCCAAGCAACTCTTCCTCACGTGCTTTCGGACAAGGACCCAATCGCCTGGGCACAAGTCGTGGCACAGGTCACTCGCAGCTGGAACCGTTGCTGTCTGCACCTGCTGAGACACAGAACGGACCACGTCAGCAAGGCCTTTACAATAGTCCAGGATCATATCATCAGTGATATTTATCAGAGCAGTAGCAGGTATTGCAGGCAAACGCATCGCTCTTCCCATGAGGATTTCATGGGGTGACAACCCAGTCCTTCTATCAGGCACACTTCGGAGGCTCATAAGAACCAAAGGTAATGCGTCAGGCCATTTCAGGGACGTAGACGAACACACCTTCGCCATCTGAGCCTTCAGAGTTCCATTCACCTGCTCCACTATCCCTGAAGCTTCTGGTCTATAGCTACAGTGTAACTTCTGATCTATATTCAAAGCAGCACAAAGCAACTTCATAACTTCGCTGTGAAAATGAGTTCCTCTGTCCGATTCAAAGGACGTCGGGAACCCGTACCTTGGAATGAGTTCTCTCAATAATAATTTTGCTACCGTGAGTGTGTCACATATGCGTGTAGGGTATGCCTCCACCCACCTGGAAAAGACACATACTATCACTAAAATGTACCTCAACCCATTACACTTCGGCATTTCTACAAAATCCAGCTGCATCCTATTGAAAGGTCCTCCTGACCTCCCTATGTGACTCAACATCACAGCTGTCCTCTTTCCTACATTCATCTGTTGACAAGTGACACACCTCTGGCACACGGTTTCAGCCACTGCCCGAAACTTCGGGTTGTACCAAGTCTGACGAAACAGTCATCATTGCATCTCTACCAAGATGTACAGCACCATGTATCAACCTCGCCATAGGATTCAGCAAACTTTCCGGCAACACTGCTCGTCCATCATTCGAAACCCATATATCCACCTCTCCTTTCTCACATCCAGCTCGTATCCAACTGTCTCGCTCCTGATCTGAAACCCCTTCCTGGAGCTGTTTCAGTTCCTCCCATGAGTCTACCATTGCTAACATCTGACCATACACCGTTTTCTCCTCAGTTTCCTCAATATGAGTCTCCATGAAATTGCCTCCCTGCTCTGCACAAAACCGAGCTACTTCATCTGCATAATTGTTAACCCATGAAACAAAATCATTTCCCTTCGTGTGTGCAGCACATTTGACAAAGGCAATCTCATCAGGGCCTTGCAATGCTTCAAGCAATTTTCGTACATGGTCACCATTTCTTATAGGAGAACCTGAAGACGTCATAAACCCTCTCTGGGACCATAGCTGTCTGAAGTCATGAACCACACCAAACCCATACTGGCTGTCCGTGTAAATCGTTACACGGATCTTGTCGGCTGCCAAACAGGCACGAGTCAAAGCAATGAGCTCAGCCACCTGCGCGGAGTGTACTCCTTCTAAACAAGCGGCTTCAACCACCCCCGTGATGGTGCATACAGCAAACGCTGCTCTCAGTCGACCGACACTGTCTCTTAAACATGAACCGTCCACAAAGAAAATCTCATCTGACACTGGGAGCGGTTCATCGACAATGTCAGGTCTCGGTTTGGTGCATAGTTCAGTAACGTCGAGACAATCATGGTCCTCACAATCTTCATTATCCTCTATATTTGGAACAGGTAACAATGTAGCAGGATTTAAAACAGCACACCTCTTCAGTATCACATTATCGGCTGCAAGAATAACTTGCTCATAAAGAGTCAGCCTATTATTCGTGAGGTGCTGTGTTTTAGTCCTAGTCATCAACAATTCAACAGAATGTGGCACATGTACAGTAAGAGGATGACCCATCACAATGCTCTCACATCTCTCGATGCTGACACCTGTTGCCGCAACGGATCTGAGACATCCGGGCAACGCAGAAGCTACTGTATCTAGAGTAGCTGAGAAATAGGCAACTGGTCTACGGACACCTCCATGATTCTGAGTTAACACTGCTAATGCGCAACCTTCTCTTTCGCAGCAGAACAATGCGAATGCCTTGTTGTAATCCGGCATTCCCAACGCAGGAGCGCTACATAAGGCTTCTCTCAGCCTCAGAAATGATTTCAAACAATCGTCGTCCCATGGTACCGGATCACTTACATCCTTTCGCGTCAGCCGCTGTAAAGGCTTCGCTTCAAAGGAAAAGTTGGGGATCCACTGGCGGCAATAACCCACCATTCCCAAAAACATTCTAACTTCCCTCTGCGTCGAGGGAACTGGCATTCTCAGAATCGCATCAATGCGATCTGGAGACACCTTCCTTTTACCCTTCTCAATTCTGTGGCCCAAATACTGTACCTCAGGTAAACAGTATTGCAGCTTGTTTGGGGACACCTTGTGACCATTTTCTCCCAAGAAGTTCAGCAGCGCAATTGTATCAGTTCTACAAGCGTCTTCGGTTTCGGACGCGACAAGCAGATCATCAATGTATTGCACTAAAACAGAGTTCTGTGGCAACACAAGACTTTCTAGGTTTTTCTTCAAGAGTTGATTAAAAATCGATGGGCTCTCCGTATACCCCTGTGAGATACGACACAACGTTAATACACGATTTTCTAGTCTAAATGCAAAAAGAAATCTGCTCGCTTCGTGTAGGGGAATCGAAAAAAATGCTTGACACAAGTCAATCACTGTGAACCATTCAGCTTCACATGGGATCTGGAACAGTATCACAGATGGATTCGGTACCACTGGACAACATGGAACAACTATGTCGTTTATTTTTCGCAGGTCTTGCACTATCCGGAACTTCCCACTTGGTTTCTGCAGTCCCATAATGGGCGAATTACATGGACTACCCATGATCTCCACCAGTATTCCCTGCCTAATCATAGACTCGATCACGGGTTTAATTCCTGCAATCGTCTCAGGTGATAGTTTATACTGAGGGGTTCTCGGGAATTCCGCGTTTGGCTTAACCTGTATCTTCACCGGTTCCACTCCCCTGACTAAGCCAATCTCCTCTCCACTCAGGTCCCACACGTCAGTCGATACTGACTCCCTCAAATCCTGTGGAAGCTCCTCCACTTGCTATACAAAAGAGGGGGGGACCGGGAGCTTATAAAAGGTCCAGTGTCCACGCTCCTAATATCTGCATTAATATCACAAAAAGGACACTGTTCCTGAAAAGTAGGGTGCAAAAAGTCACCCATACAATAAGGTGCAAACAGTCACCATATGTTAAGAAGAGGAATCAGAAAAAAGAGAAAAGAGGAAGGAAAAAGAAAAAGAAAGAGAGAAATACCTAGGTGAAGGGACCCTCAGATGAAAGGGAAAACCATAATGTGTCCTCTGTTGCCCTCACACACCCCAAAGGGTGTCATGCTTCATCATCGGGCAGTTGCTCCTCGTAGGGCCGGCGCTGCAATTCCCTACGGGTCCCCCGAAGGGTCTCTTTGTCGGAGATCTTTTATAGGACTGCCGGATGGTGCATGTGGGTGTGTGGGGTGGGGGGTCCAATGAGGGTGAAAACAAAAGTGCGTGCAAGTGAGAAGAGAAAATTCGTGAAGGGTAAACCTGCAGCGATTGTCTGAATTGTGTACCCTAAGCAGACTCAACTGCTAAATAAAATCTAGCCCCAAAGGCATACTATGCCCGGGTGTAGAAAGACATAGGTCAACATGTTTCGCGCCTGCGTCGCCATAAGGGTCGTTGGCGCTTCGTCAGGACCAGAACTTTAAAATGTAATGTGCACGTGAAAACCAATTAAAATACCCTCAAAATAGATCAGGGCGGGCAGTAACCTGTATCACCCGAAATCTGGCTACAGCTGCATGATGTAACCGCTCCTGATCAGTACCTAGGACAGAAAAAACAAAACGAAGTAAGACACAAATATAAGCATCAGGAACACCTTGATGCCACATGATGTGCCACCGTTGTGTGCACATCCAGTACATGAAAAACAAGAAATAGATCGGCGTATGAGATAATAACCCACATCGAATAGTGCTTATGGACACTGTGTCCAGAGGAATCAACTGCTCTAAGATGTATACACATACCACCCCATCAAAATTAAAACAGGGGTTTTTTAATGAGTGCTGACCTCGCACTGCTGAAGAAAAAAACCGCTGGCACAAGCAATGAAACGCCCCTAATTTAACGTGCTGTGGAAAACGGGAGATCAAAAGGAGTTTACAAAAACAAACATGGGACCAAATATATATTAAGCCCCCACTAATAGTGGTGCCTGTATCCCTTTTAAACAAGGCTACTCACATTTTTCCTCGGATACTGCCGCCAGTGCACCTACCCCATCGTTGCATATGCCAGAAAGCAACAAAGCTTTACGCGGTTCAATTATAACAAATCACCGGGGTCAGGTACAGGGCGTTAACTCCATCCGGTAAATCCTGATAGTCGAAAAGTTTAGTGCGCATGCTCGAGTTTATGAGCTTAACGCGCAAGTGCATAGGTAGGGCAAACTAATCCCCAACACATGCGCAAATCATGCGCTCAATACAAACGATAATGCCTATTAATGAGTGTAGACTCAACTCGTGCTCACAATCAATTATCATTGCTGCAATATGTAAGATCTCCTAGAGTGAGAAAAGTTCCCACATTACTGTTAACAGACCCAGTGAATACACAAGGGGTCCATAATTGCTGGTGCCTGTATAACGGGGGGAACCACTTTCAAAAGGGTATTATCTCATGCGCCTATGATAAAAAAGGAAAAAAAAGGTAAAATAGTAAGGTCCCACGGCTGAGCCGCCGTACATGACTTGCTATACAAAAGAGGGGGGGACCGGGAGCTTATAAAAGGTCCAGTGTCCACGCTCCTAATATCTGCATTAATATCACAAAAAGGACACTGTTCCTGAAAAGTAGGGTGCAAAAAGTCACCCATACAATAAGGTGCAAACAGTCACCATATGTTAAGAAGAGGAATCAGAAAAAAGAGAAAAGAGGAAGGAAAAAGAAAAAGAAAGAGAGAAATACCTAGGTGAAGGGACCCTCAGATGAAAGGGAAAACCATAATGTGTCCTCTGTTGCCCTCACACACCCCAAAGGGTGTCATGCTTCATCATCGGGCAGTTGCTCCTCGTAGGGCCGGCGCTGCAATTCCCTACGGGTCCCCCGAAGGGTCTCTTTGTCGGAGATCTTTTATAGGACTGCCGGATGGTGCATGTGGGTGTGTGGGGTGGGGGGTCCAATGAGGGTGAAAACAAAAGTGCGTGCAAGTGAGAAGAGAAAATTCGTGAAGGGTAAACCTGCAGCGATTGTCTGAATTGTGTACCCTAAGCAGACTCAACTGCTAAATAAAATCTAGCCCCAAAGGCATACTATGCCCGGGTGTAGAAAGACATAGGTCAACATGTTTCGCGCCTGCGTCGCCATAAGGGTCGTTGGCGCTTTGTCAGGACCAGAACTTTAAAATGTAATGTGCACGTGAAAACCAATTAAAATACCCTCAAAATAGATCAGGGCGGGCAGTAACCTGTATCACCCGAAATCTGGCTACAGCTGCATGATGTAACCGCTCCTGATCAGTACCTAGGACAGAAAAAACAAAACGAAGTAAGACACAAATATAAGCATCAGGAACACCTTGATGCCACATGATGTGCCACCGTTGTGTGCACATCCAGTACATGAAAAACAAGAAATAGATCGGCGTATGAGATAATAACCCACATCGAATAGTGCTTATGGACACTGTGTCCAGAGGAATCAACTGCTCTAAGATGTATACACATACCACCCCATCAAAATTAAAACAGGGGTTTTTTAATGAGTGCTTACCTCGCACTGCTGAAGAAAAAAACCGCTGGCACAAGCAATGAAACGCCCCTAATTTAACGTGCTGTGGAAAACGGGAGATCAAAAGGAGTTTACAAAAACAAACATGGGACCAAATATATATTAAGCCCCCACTAATAGTGGTGCCTGTATCCCTTTTAAACAAGGCTACTCACATTTTTCCTCGGATACTGCCGCCAGTGCACCTACCCCATCGTTGCATATGCCAGAAAGCAACAAAGCTTTACGCGGTTCAATTATAACAAATCACCGGGGTCAGGTACAGGGCGTTAACTCCATCCGGTAAATCCTGATAGTCGAAAAGTTTAGTGCGCATGCTCGAGTTTATGAGCTTAACGCGCAAGTGCATAGGTAGGGCAAACTAATCCCCAACACATGCGCAAATCATGCGCTCAATACAAACGATAATGCCTATTAATGAGTGTAGACTCAACTCGTGCTCACAATCAATTATCATTGCTGCAATATGTAAGATCTCCTAGAGTGAGAAAAGTTCCCACATTACTGTTAACAGACCCAGTGAATACACAAGGGGTCCATAATTGCTGGTGCCTGTATAACGGGGGGAACCACTTTCAAAAGGGTATTATCTCATGCGCCTATGATAAAAAAGGAAAAAAAAAGGTAAAATAGTAAGGTCCCACGGCTGAGCCGCCGTACATGACTTGCTATACAAAAGAGGGGGGGACCGGGAGCTTATAAAAGGTCCAGTGTCCACGCTCCTAATATCTGCATTAATATCACAAAAAGGACACTGTTCCTGAAAAGTAGGGTGCAAAAAGTCACCCATACAATAAGGTGCAAACAGTCACCATATGTTAAGAAGAGGAATCAGAAAAAAGAGAAAAGAGGAAGGAAAAAGAAAAAGAAAGAGAGAAATACCTAGGTGAAGGGACCCTCAGATGAAAGGAAAACCATAATGTGTCCTCTGTTGCCCTCACACACCCCAAAGGGTGTCATGCTTCATCATCGGGCAGTTGCTCCTCGTAGGGCCGGCGCTGCAATTCCCTACGGGTCCCCCGAAGGGTCTCTTTGTTGGAGACTATTAGTGGGGGCTTAATATATATTTGGTCCCATGTTTGTTTTTGTAAACTCCTTTTGATCTCCCGTTTTCCACAGCACGTTAAATTAGGGGCGTTTCATTGCTTGTGCCAGCGGTTTTTTTCTTCAGCAGTGCGAGGTAAGCACTCATTAAAAAACCCCTGTTTTAATTTTGATGGGGTGGTATGTGTATAAATCTTAGAGCAGTTGATTCCTCTGGACACAGTGTCCATAAGCACTATTCGATGTGGGTTATTATCTCATACGCCGATCTATTTCTTGTTTTTCATGTACTGGATGTGCACACAACGGTGGCACATCATGTGGCATCAAGGTGTTCCTGATGCTTATATTTGTGTCTTACTTCGTTTTGTTTTTTCTGTCCTAGGTACTGATCAGGAGCGGTTACATCATGCAGCTGTAGCCAGATTTCGGGTGATACAGGTTACTGCCCGCCCTGATCTATTTTGAGGGTATTTTAATTGGTTTTCACGTGCACATTACATTTTAAAGTTCTGGTCCTGACAAAGCGCCAACGACCCTTATGGCGACGCAGGCGCGAAACATGTTGACCTATGTCTTTCTACACCCGGGCATAGTATGCCTTTGGGGCTAGATTTTATTTAGCAGTTGAGTCTGCTTAGGGTACACAATTCAGACAATCGCTGCAGGTTTACCCTTCACGAATTTTCTCTTCTCACTTGCACGCACTTTTGTTTTCACCCTCATTGGACCCCCCACCCCACACACCCACATGCACCATCCGGCAGTCCTATAAAAGATCTCCGACAAAGAGACCCTTCGGGGGACCCGTAGGGAATTGCAGCGCCGGCCCTACGAGGAGCAACTGCCCGATGATGAAGCATGACACCCTTTGGGGTGTGTGAGGGCAACAGAGGACACATTATGGTTTTCCCTTTCATCTGAGGGTCCCTTCACCTAGGTATTTCTCTCTTTCTTTTTCTTTTCCCTTCCTCTTTTCTCTTTTTTCTGATTCCTCTTCTTAACATATGGTGACTGTTTGCACCTTATTGTATGGGTGACTTTTTGCACCCTACTTTTCAGGAACAGAAGCTCCTCCACTGTCAAAGCTGGGTACATTTCCACACACACCCGCTGATTTGCAACCTTAAAGGTCGCGTCATCATCCCTCGTCTGCACCTCTACTCCCTTCAGGGTACAGTAGATTGTGCAATTGAGCTTACACAATAAGTCTCTTCCCTACAAACAAACAGGACTAGAATCGCACACCACGAATTGATGTCGATCCCTAAAGTTCCCTATCCTGACTGCAATAGGTTCTGTCAAGGGGCTAACTAGCCTTTTGTTCGCCACTCCAACCAATTGTATGCTTTCTCCAGAAAGGGCTACCCCCGGAACTACTGCTGATCTTATAGTTGACCTGGTAGCCCCCGTATCTACCAAAAAGGTAGTAGGGTGTCCATCGAGTTCTGCTTCCACAAAGGGTCCTCTCTGATCTACCTCTAAAATGGCCCTGAGTATGCAATCATCATCCTGGCCTAAACTCAACCGGGCCAACAAATCTGTATCCCTCTCCTCGCCCACTTCAAACATGGGCATCTGCAAATAAGTTTGAGCTCCCTGCTGTATATTCTGTATCCTAGGCGGCTGGGGAATCTGCACTTGCGGGATGCCGGTCCCCCCTTGCATCATCCTCGGTGTAGTCACCGTCTGTACCTGTTCCGCCCCAGGGACCTGAACCATTCCTCCCTCCATCTGTTGCTGATTATAGGGGTTCAGGGGACACTCGCGCCTCCAGTGTCCCACCTGGTGACACTGGTGACAAGCGGTCGTCTTTTTCAGAATCGCTACATCTATGCCTGTCCTAGGGTCTACGGGCCTCGGCCTTCCCTGACCCTGCACATTCTGATTCCCGGTCTGATAATTTCCCTGTCTCCTTACCACTGGACCCCCATTCGGCGGTCCCTGAGCAGCTTGCATCTGAATGAGCAATAGGTTATCTTTCATCTTCTTGTGCTTCGACTCAATCTCATCCGTGCAGTACCTGGCGTACCGCAAGATCTCATCCACGGGCTTATTCTGCCAACAGATCAAGTGCTGCTGTATCATGAGACTAACCTCGGGCTTCAAACCCAGCACAAACTTAGACACAAACTGTCCCATATCTTTCGTTTCCAGCTCATCTAGGCCACTGTACTGCTTAAAAGCCTTCAAAAGTCTCTCATAAAATTCATGTACTGTCTCCTTTGGTTCCTGCACTGTCCTATCTATTTTCACCCAGTCTATATCTTGGGGTGAAACCTTCGATTTCAACCAGGTAATTACTTTATCATACAGCCTCATCACTACTGGTGACGGACCATTTGTAATCATGTTCCTATCAGGCTCATAGTCCGGCCAATCAACAGCAACCTTGCATGCGTTCCACAGATCTCCCGGAACCACAATATCGAATAAGGTATTTAGGTCTATCCACAATTCCTTTGAAATCTTAACAAAACGCTCAACTTGCTTGTAGCACTCTGCAGGCTTCTCCCTAAGCCTGGGAAAATCATTCGTAAATGATGCCAAATCCCCCCTGCTCCATGGTACATGCACATAACCTCCGTTCGCCACTTCCCTCAGGGGAAAGGTCTTTGCTAGTAACAACCCTTCACCCGGAGTTCCTCCTTCCGCTCCCTTAGAGGTCTTTTTCTTTGACCATTTCTCCTCCCATTTTTCGAGCATCAGCCATGGTCGCATGGCTAGAACCAGTTCTCTAGCATGTGACCTCAATCCAACAACCCTCTTCTCCTCCAACTCTCGCTCGGTATAATGCATCCTATGACTTCCTTGCAACACCCTAGTCTTGGATAAATCCACATCATATTCCTTGCCAATCCTCTCAATTTCTCGTGTGCCATTCGTGCTTTCCGAGTCACATCTTTCGCCACAAAAAACAGCTCATCTGGACTGTAGGATACTATTCTCTCAAGAGGTAGACTTCCATATATGATTTTGTCTACCTCCGCCTTGAGCCTTACTATGTCTATCATGCCTGCCTTCAAGGTTCCTTTCAACACCTGACAACTGGCTCCACGTCCCTCATCATATTCACATTCTGGTTCCTTCTCTCTCCTCTGTTCTGGTGCTTCTATAGGAGCAGAATAACTCCTAAAGTTATCCCGAGCTTTCTCCGATTGGCCCACATTCCGGTTCAGGTGCCTCTCTGACGGTACCCATGACCTTAAATCTGATCTCGACTCCATCAGATTCTTCAGCCTCACCGATCTCTGGTCCTCTTCGCCCCTAGATGTATCTAACACCGCTGCCAATGGTGTACTCCATTGTACAGGGCTTGGAGGTCGGACCATTGCCCCTTCCAACCCACTTTCCTCGCTTTCTCTCCTCGTTCTTTCTGCCACTTGTTCGGACCTCTCTCTTTCCTCCGATTCCGGACTGTATATCGACACAATCGGTCCAAATGTGGAAATATGGATTTTTCTGGTCAGTTATGTCCCCTATCTTGGACCCCAACGGTTCTATGTGCATGTCACAAGTACATGTATGTTCCCTCCAGTTCCAGTTATGAAGACGCAAATACATGTGCGTCCACCGTCAACATGTCCTCTGTCAGATCCGCCATGAATAGGCCGGATAGTCCATTCCTAAGTACGAAAGGCCACCGGCTTTATATGGTTCACTTATGCCATTTTACAGTCCAGGCAAGTAGGCCCAGATTCTGTCATCAAACTCTTTTTGCTTTCTGCCTCTGAAAGCTCCAGTTCGAGCCTGCATCTGTGACCATGAACTTTGTCTCATTCTCTGCGCGGCTCACGAAGCCTGACATCAGCCTATTCTCTGCCAAGAACTGTATTTCACCTTCGAATTATCTGCTTCCCCCTCAGTCGATGCATTCCTGCCTAGTAGTTTAAGTAAACATTCTTCCAGTTACCAAGCAAAGGGCCCGGCTTCTCTGTCCTCATGCAAGTAATTCATAGTCCTGTCACCATGGAATATTTCTACCCCCTCGCATTTAGTGTAGACACTTAGACGCTTGTACACGCACGCACAGTCAGTATAGAATAGATTCTGTCCGAGAGTCCTTCTTTTATGGATAACATAGTTCTTTAAACATAGGATGTTAGATATGATTTGGGATTAGGTTGACTTGACCCCCCAGACTTCTTGTCTCCACATGTAGAGCTAAATGTCAAGTCCCCTTCACCCCCTAGTTACACGTCAATTACACGTCATGCTGCTGCGCGCGCATCTATGCCAAGTATTATCTTATAGATCCACCTATAGGTGACATCACAACCAATTATGTTCCTTTTTACTCCTTGTTCCACCCATTTTCGGTTACGCAGACAACTCGTCATTTTCCTTATCAATTGTTACGCCTACTGCATTCGCTTCATTGTAATGTATGTACTATAAAAGTCATTTCGTGTCAATAATGTATGTACTTCACTTCCTGAACCCCTGTGGTGATGGAACTTGGAGCATCCGATTATAATCGATTATTGGAATAAAGCCCATTCCGAACCTCTAATACCACGGATTCTGCCTCTCATTTTACTGAGCTATTTTATTATGTTTCTGTATCAAATTCAGTCCTGGTAAAGGAAAATTATTTACCACATGAATGGCGCCCGAATAGGGACACTTTCTCATCTCACGCGCCGGCGGTGAGTTGCAGGCCCGGTCCCCTGCCACAGCTGGACGGACAATAACGCGTACCAGCAGGATTTCCTGTATCTCCCTCCGGTCAAGCGGGGGCGACTGAGACTGCGATCAACACCCAGACGAGGCGGTGAGAAGTGCGAAGTATCCCGACCAGAGCCTAGCTGAGAGAGCAAGATCCGAGGTATACAGAGACCCACCAGTTCGAAGTCAAGTCCAGTGTCCGACGAGTCGAGTCGAGTCCAGTCCAAGTTCAAGTTACCGAGGCCTTCCGTTTCCGAAGCTACCCGGTGAGTACCATTGCTGGGGAGGCATTTCTGACGTGCACATAGGTTGTGCCGGTCAAGACGGGTTTGGGTACACAAATCCGGTCTGCACTGTTTTAGCAGTGTATCTGTACTGTTTAGCAGTATATCAAGTATTCCGAAGTATCAAGAATTAAGCTTGGTGATTAGTTATGCAGACGATCATCATTGTTGTTTCAGTTAAAGGTTTAATGTTTAATGTTTAATGTGTTTAAAAACGTCCTGCATATTGTGGTATGAATGACTGTTCATTATCGTGTTTATTGTATTAAGTCTGTTCAAATTCAAGTATCAGGTCAGTTGGTCAAAATCAAGTATAAGGTCAGTTCTCAATATGCCGCTCTTTTCGAAATTAAGACAGATCACTACGAGAAAAGGGGTTCTCGAAGAAGCCGTTCCTATTCCTCCTAGGGACACTCCAGGGCACTTTATGTATCACAAACATGGCTTAGACGCTATATTATTTCTTGATTTATGGGTAGACTACACCAAGGGATTACCAGAAAGTCAGAGGTGGCCCACAGCGGGAACCTGGGATGCAGAGTGCATCATGAAAGTTGAGGAAGAGTTATGGAAAAGGAAGGTCAGACAGTCACAGAAAGACGCCGTTGAGTTATGGCGTAAAGAATCTCATAGACGCACAGAAAAAGCACGTAGACAGGAAGAAAAGAATAGAGAAAGTTCAAATAAAGTTCGAGAGAATCTATTAATTGAGGAAGGGATCCGAGTGAAATCAGAACAAGTAGATAGGCAAAGAAACGCCCTTATGAATGGTATGTATCCCCTTCTGGCCGAAGGATTACCTAAGGCTACTCCAGAAATACCGAAAGACTTGCCACCCCCATTGTTCCCAATAAAGGTACATCCTAAGGGGCATCCTAGAACCGCAGAAGATGTTTTTCTTTCCTCATATTTAGATGACGCAGCTCCCGAGTATGCAAATTCCGCCCCACATAGACCGCATATCAGGGAGGTTCAACGCCAAGATCCAGTGCCCGTATCCCTACAGCAACAAATCGAGTCACAAGTTCCGGCAAGCACATCTGTTTCTGCATCCGCTCCTACAGCTACTTCTATAGCTGTGTCCACACCTGTAGTTGCTGTGTCACGTTCGACGAATCCTTTCACGCCCGACACCCCAGATGGGGCTACGGGAGGTGCTAGCAACATTTTTTCTACGCCACCCAGAATAAATAAACGTACTTTTCAAGAGTCAGCACATCCACGTACACCGAAACTCATAAGTGCCCGTACGCTGAAGGAACTTCTTATAGATTGCAGATATGATCCTGTGCCCGGTAAAGAGGACGAAATGACCCTGGCATCATTGCGTATCAGACGAGCCGCAGTGTATTTAGGAAAGTTACCAGGAATGACTGAGCATCTAGATAAAATATATCATTTTGTCCAAACAGGGCGAGATCCAGAATGTATTAACAGAGTTATGGAATACCAGAAAGTAGAGATACAGGGGGAACTGTTACGTTTCCTCATAAACTGTGTGATCAGAAATCAAGACCGACCGGGGGTAGACCCGGAAGCAATGAAAATTCTTACAAGATGGAGCCAGAATATATCAGAAGGGAGACATGATAAACAGAATTGTATAATAGCCATGTGCCGAAAGATCCGTAAAGAAATAGAACGCCTACACGAAGAGAGATTAGAGGTAGACGAGTTCGAACAAAGCGAGGAAGAAGGGTCAGGACTGCCCACCGGACAGTCGGACACCATAGCCTATGTAGGTAGAGGAAGATCTTGTAATAGTAATAGATGTCTTACTGACTCGATACGTCCGATATGTCCAGATAATAACAGGAATTTCCAAATACCTATAATTAATATAAGGTCTAACGAGCATTCGTTCCAAACCGCCGACAAACTACTCCAAGAACGAAGGGGTTATCAATTTCTCGATTCTATGGATGAACAAGATTTAGCCAGGGCAGCTGTCCATTGGGTGGACAGTCCCGGAAAATATAGTGATGATACAGTAGCACGCACATTTTTGAATCTCACCCCAGACGAACAGAGGTTAGCTGGGATTTATATGATTCAACAACTCATTATACTATATCGGAGTCAGCATTCGGACCCTGGTCCCTTACCTGACATATTGACCGAATTGCTTATGAATAAATGGAGAGGTTCAGGTACTAAATTAATTAAAGAAATTCTAGAATCAAGAAAGCAGTATATTCTTTTTGTATGTTCAGACCGTGTCTCATTGCCCGTCAAGAAAAGAACCACGTATCACATGGATAGACAGAATCCCTTACGAGAAGTACACCCAATAAAAGGCGAGGACAACGAGTTTAAGCGCGTATTTGTATATACGCCCATATCAAAAATAGAATTGTTACAAATGAAAAAAGTGGTACCCAGTCATGACAAAGATCCAGCGGGTTTTCACCGAGAAATTAAAGACATGCTACTCATGGGAGAGTATACCTATCCCGACATTATGACAATATTAAAGGTATTGATGCCTGCTGGTATTTATGAGAAACTCAAGGAAAAAGAGTGGGAGGTAGGAGACCAAAAGATAGAATGGTCAGTGTTAGAAGCAGAAGAAAAGGCCCGAACTGCAGGAGCAGGACTTGGGGATAAAACTAAAGCACTGCCAGGTTTATTAGTACAGGTACTGCCACGTTTATTAACTACGAAAAAGGAAGATTGGGGTACAATTTCAGCCTGTAAACAGAAGCAAGATGAAGACACTAGTGATTACTATGCCCGATTTGAAAAATGTTTTGGTATAAATAGTGGCATAAAAGCAAGTAGCGAATCATACCCACATCTGTTTGTAACAAAATTAGTAGAAAATGCCCTGCCCCCAGTAAAGAATAGAGTATTAAAATTCGAGAGTACCTGGCAAGGTAACACTCCATCACAAATGTTACAAATGTTACAGTACCATCACAATAGAATTAGAGAGGAACAAGAACATGAACACAGACGCATGAAAGACACGAAAATGAAAATGCTAGTTTCCCAGACAGTTCCAGCTGAAGGACATAAAAAGGGTATGACACATTCCGATTCAGCAGGACCTGTAAAAGGGACATGCAATTATTGTAAAAAGCCAGGTCATTACGTACACGATTGTCCAGTTTTAAAACATAATATCAGCATAGGTAAAACACAAGAAAGATCACGGCCATTTAGACAAGAGCAGAATGAACAAGGAGCCCCGCAGCATGCCCAGGCCATGCCAGCCGCACAACAGCCAGTACAGTTTGTGCCAGCTGCACCACCGTTGCCTGTTGCTGCCACACAGACAACAACACGACAAATGTATCAGACCGCACAGTATGAATATCCTGAGTATCAGCGTTACGCATGAACTAGCCTAGAGAGGGAAGTTGACTTACCCCTTATTGAAATCCCAGTAGATCAAGAAGGACCTTATGTACATAGTGAATTATTAGGCCAAGACAGAAAATTTCTACTCGATACAGGGGCAAGTCGAACGACCATAAAACGTAGTGAAGTTCCAGGGGCACCCCTCTCAGGCTCACAGAATATTTCCCTTGGTTTTTCAGGAAAACCTATTGTTAATGAAGTATCACAGCCACTGCCACTTACGATAGGACCTCTGACCCGAACTACAGATTTATTGCTTACTAAATCATGTCCAGAAAACTTGCTAGGAATAAAAACGTTGAAAGCTCTAGGAGCCATAATATGTTGTTCTCCGGAAGGAGTAAGGTTGTTTTTACGTGATTTTAAAGGTCACTATGTGTCTAGAGACATGGATCCCCGACTACAGACATTACCTACACATCTATGGGCACAAGGCCCTACTGATGTTGGACGCATGAATATTACACCATATCGAGTCACATTAAAGGCAGGAGTGGTGCTACCACGAATGCGACAATACAAGTTACCACCAGATGCTGTAGTGGCTTTACTACAAATCATTGACGAGCTCATTGCCCAAGGAGTAGTCGTGGAAACGGACTCCAATGTATGTAATTCACCGATAATTCCGATTCTTAAACGAACAGATCCTAAGGCCCCGCCAGTCTATCGATTGGTTATTGATCTGCGCGAGTTAAACAAATGCATTGTGCCACAATTCCCTGTGGTCCCAGATATCTCGTCATTACTGACAGCCATTGATTCCGAAGCAACATTCTTTACTGTAATTGATCTCAAGAATGCTTTTTTCAGCGTCCCAATAGATCCGGAAAGCCAATATTTGTTCGGATTTAGTTTAAATGGGCGTAGCTTTAAATTCTCACGCGCACCTCAAGGATTTACAGAAAGCCCCAGCATCTATAGCCAAGCACTGAAACGAGAACTCGATAGTATCCACATGCCAGTTAACACTGCTCTGCTCCAATACGTCGATGATTTACTGATCACCGCAAGAAGCGAACCAGAATGTGAAAAAGCATCACTGACAGTTTTAAAATTTCTAGCCGAAAAGGGGCACAAGGTGTCCCCTTCTAAGCTGCAATTCTGTGTCCAGCGAGTTGTTTATCTTGGACACTCGCTGTCCAAGGAGGGAAGACAGCTTACACCCGACCGCATTCAGTTAATAGCTAACATGCCAATGCCCAAGACACAAAAGGAAGTACGGGCTTTCATAGGCCTCACTTCATACTGTAGACAGTGGATCCCTCAGTATGCATTTCTAGCAAAACCACTCATTCAGTTGACAACACAGGAGGCAGCCACATCGACTGTTCTCCCTTGGACTCAGGAACATACACAAGCTTTTGAAAGCCTAAAGAAAGCTTTATGTCAAGCACCTGTTTTAGCAACGCCATGTTACAGAAAACAGTTTACACTCTTTGTTACAGAACGCGAAGGTACTGCCTTGTCAGTACTCACACAGGAACAAGCAGGAGCACACAAACCATGTGCTTATTTTTCTAGTACATTAGATCCCGTAGCTCAGGCTTTGCCTGCATGCCTGAAATCAGTAGCAGCGACAGCTTTAGCAATCAGACAAAGCGATGCCATAGTGTTAGGACATCCATTGACAGTTCAAGTACCACACGCAGTAGAGGTTCTTGTAAATAGAACGCAAACACAACACTTGACTATAGCGCGACTTACAGGGTATGAACTTACATTGTTTCAGCCACACATAGAAATCAGACGCTGTAACACATTGAATCCTGCCATACTTTTGCCAGTAACCGGAACAGACCCACTAGCTCATGACTGTATTGAAGTTATTACTATAACGACAAAACCCAGACAAGACTTAACCGATGTCCCATTGTCAGATCCAGACCTGACGTTGTATGTAGATGGTTCATGTATGAGAACAAGTACAGGAGAGTTAGTGGCCGCTTACGCAGTCACAACAGATACTGAAGTCATTGAAACTAATCGTATAAATACTTTGTCAGCTCAAGCCGCAGAGCTCATCGCTCTGACACAAGCCTGTATTCAAGCCACGAATAAAAAAGTCAACATATACACTGATTCACGTTATGCATTCGGAGTTGTACATGACTTCGGCGTGCTGTGGCGAGAGAGAGGTTATTTAACTTCCCACGGTGCCCACATTCAGCACGGACCCCTCATTCATGCTTTATTAGATGCAATACATCGGCCCACTGCAATATCAATTATGAAATGTAAGGCTCATACGAAGGTTACTGATATCATTTCCCAAGGCAATGATCTAGCCGACAGAACAGCTAAACAGACTGCTCAAACTCAAACCCCCGACATGACAAAGACAATAGTCCCGATGCCGACACATTGTATGACAGTTAAAGATCCTACTCTTGACGTAATTGACATACAGACACATGCTACACAAGACGAAATAAAGAAATGGACTGAATTAGGAGGGATCCAAACGGACCAAGGATGGATGATGAAGGAAAAGTCTGTATGGTTCCTTCCTGATTCAATGGTCCAAGTTATAATTAACACTACACATAGTCCAGCACATCTCGGAGAAAAAGCTATGCTAGACAGCATTCAACACATTTGGTTCAATAAACATTTACGAGCAGCCGCAAAGCAAAAAGTCCGTACCTGTATGATCTGTTGTCAGTTTAACCCAGGAAAAAGCGTTCCCGTAGAACAAGGTGGATTTCATCCTCCTGATCACCCTTTTGAAGTGCTCCAGATGGATTATATCCAGATGGAACGATGTCGAGGATTCAAATATGTTCTCGTAGTCGTCTGCGCTCTGTCCCGTTGGACGGAGGCATACCCGGTTTCAGATTACACTGCCCCGACTACTGCCAAACAGTTGGTTCGAGAATTCTTCCCACGATACGGTTTACCACGTGTTGTCTACTCAGATAACGGCCAGCCGTTCTCATCCGAATTAATGAAACATGTTTCACTTCTGTTAGGATATCAGTGGAAATTCCACTGTGTCCGACACCCCGAGGCAGCAGGTCTCGTAGAAAGACATAACCAGATACTGAAAATCAGATTGTCCAAAATATGCAGAGAGAAAGGTGTCGACTGGGTAGTAGCATTACCAGTTGCACTCTTTTACATGAGAATGGTAGCACACTCTCGAACAGGGCTATCCCCGTATGAGGTGATCTTCGGCAGACCACCAAATATGTGGGGGACGCCTATTCCACGCAAAATAACTGATGATGACTGTAATATGCTGACAGATTACTTGGCTTCCTTGATGTCTGCACTACAATCTTGTCGTTCACAGGTAGCTGTAGCCTTTCCCGACAACACTGAGGTGAAACCCCATGACGTAGTTCCGGGTGATATTGTATTTGTGAGAAATTTCGACCGAAAGACTCAGCTGGAGCCCAGGTGGAAGACACCCAAGTTGGTTCTGCTAACCACAAGGACAGCCGTGAAGATCGAGGGCCGCAAGGGCTGGATTCATTCAAGTCATATCAAGAAATTTCATGGACAATACTCGGGTATAGACATTGTGCCCTGCACTCCCTCACAGACTAATTCAAAACTTCCTTTGGTTGAAAAAACTGAAAATGAACTCTATAAAGCTAAATTGAGGCCTAGAACGTCAGACGGTTTGATTGTTTAAGTCCTCTCCTAGGTGAAGCGGTTGAATCTGTCTCTGACATGTATCCTCTAGACCTGAATCATGGACAGTCGCGAAAAATGATGAAACGACAGGCGTATTGTAAATTACTGCGTAGCCATTGCATAGTGACATTAATAATCTTGTTTTTCTTGAGTCTTTTAATAATTACTGCAAGCATATTGTTGCACATATATTACCCTATTTCTAGACATGTTTATAATGTTACTGCTGAACATTCTTTTAGTGACTTACCTCCGCATGAATTGTCTTATAGACTTGCGCTGCGCAATAACACTTTCATTAGTATGTTACATCATTCCCATCAGACTAGTAATGCCACTAATTGTTGGGTGTGTGGTCGGCTCCCTCCCTATCAGAATTATGAAGGAGTCCTGCCATTCTTTCCACACCCATTTACACATAACGGCTCCTGTGGAGCATGGTTTAGTTTAATCAATTCCATAGATTCAGACACAGCTGTTTACCAAGATCAGTGGGTATGGGGAAATCTGAACCTAGTTTTACTCAAGGTCTGCTACCCTGACAAGGAGGGTCGCCCCAAAAGAACAGGAACTAATCTAGAAAATGAAGTATATGGATTAGGTAATTTTACACCTAATCCCATGATTCTAAATGTCATATCTGAAGTTGAACTAGTCTTACCCACCATGTCAGTATTCCCAGCAAAAGGGGAATTATGTGTAAGAAAGGTTGGTTCCATACATATGGGCCATAGTAAATGCACTACTATAGTAGAATTCAGTGATCAAGGCAAATCTTCATTTAGAGCTTATCACCACTCCTACTTTATATGTGGTCAGACTGCATATATGCGTCTGCCTCTAGACTGGGACGGTACCTGCTACATTGCATTCCTTTTGCCACCTGTTTTTCTAGCTCCTCCGGATTATTACAGAAATATTCATTTAGTACACAACAGAGAGCGGAGAGATCTCCCAATTGTCGATTATACTGAAACAGCATGGGAGAAATACACAGATTTCAATAAAGGCATCTTTCCCTATATAGGTACTGTTACTAATAGTAAACTGATACGTAGATTAACTAGAACCCTTGAAGCAGTAGTGAATGAAACTATTTCCGCCCTAGGCAATTTAACAGAAGAGCAGTCTGCTATGCGGATTGTTGTGCTTCAAAATCGTCTTGTCCTTGACGTCATCCTGGCTGATAGGGGCGGAGCTTGTAGGGTCATCGGATCAAGCTGCTGCGTATTCATACCAGAAAATTCGCCATCAGTATATAAAGCCATAACTCGCCTTCATAAGATTGTAAACCAGATACACCAGAACCCAGGCACTTGGACTTGGTCCAGTTGGTTTTGGAGTGTGATATCAGCCTGGGGATGGAGAGTTCTATCCTTCCTAGGTATTGGCCTTCTCATACTATTCAGTTGCTGTCTATGTCTACAATGTGGACCAGCGATCTGTGGTCTGTGTGCCACATCATGTATTCCACCACCAAGATTTCATTCGTCACGGAAGAAGAAAGAAGAACAAATGATGTTATATTAACAGATCAATGGATTAATGAAGATTGATATCTCTTAACGGGCAAGTAGGGGACAAGGAGGGAATGTGGAAATATGGATTTTTCTGGTCAGTTATGTCCCCTATCTTGGACCCCAACGGTTCTATGTGCATGTCACAAGTACATGTATGTTCCCTCCAGTTCCAGTTATGAAGACGCAAATACATGTGCGTCCACCGTCAACATGTCCTCTGTCAGATCCGCCATGAATAGGCCGGATAGTCCATTCCTAAGTACGAAAGGCCACCGGCTTTATATGGTTCACTTATGCCATTTTACAGTCCAGGCAAGTAGGCCCAGATTCTGTCATCAAACTCTTTTTGCTTTCTGCCTCTGAAAGCTCCAGTTCGAGCCTGCATCTGTGACCATGAACTTTGTCTCATTCTCTGCGCGGCTCACGAAGCCTGACATCAGCCTATTCTCTGCCAAGAACTGTATTTCACCTTCGAATTATCTGCTTCCCCCTCAGCCGATGCATTCCTGCCTAGTAGTTTAAGTAAACATTCTTCCAGTTACCAAGCAAAGGGCCCGGCTTCTCTGTCCTCATGCAAGTAATTCATAGTCCTGTCACCATGGAATATTTCTACCCCCTCGCATTTAGTGTAGACACTTAGACGCTTGTACACGCACGCACAGTCAGTATAGAATAGATTCTGTCCGAGAGTCCTTCTTTTATGGATAACATAGTTCTTTAAACATAGGATGTTAGATATGATTTGGGATTAGGTTGACTTGACCCCCCAGACTTCTTGTCTCCACATGTAGAGCTAAATGTCAAGTCCCCTTCACCCCCTAGTTACACGTCAATTACACGTCATGCTGCTGCGCGCGCATCTATGCCAAGTATTATCTTATAGATCCACCTATAGGTGACATCACAACCAATTATGTTCCTTTTTACTCCTTGTTCCACCCATTTTCGGTTACGCAGACAACTCGTCATTTTCCTTATCAATTGTTACGCCTACTGCATTCGCTTCATTGTAATGTATGTACTATAAAAGTCATTTCGTGTCAATAATGTATGTACTTCACTTCCTGAACCCCTGTGGTGATGGAACTTGGAGCATCCGATTATAATCGATTATTGGAATAAAGCCCATTCCGAACCTCTAATACCACGGATTCTGCCTCTCATTTTACTGAGCTATTTTATTATGTTTCTGTATCAAATTCAGTCCTGGTAAAGGAAAATTATTTACCACACAATGGTGACCGGTACCCTTAATGCATCCGGTAACCTCATCTCCCTCTCAATGCTCCCACTAACTTCAGACTGACTCCGCGAACCCTCTGTTTCAAACGAAACCAACCCTTCTACTCGGGTCTCGGGTTGGATTGTTACTCTTCTAGTGTCCCCTCTCTCACCCCACCTATCGTCTGCCTCATCTGGATTATAAGGAGGTGGTCTCTCGTCCAACAATCTTTGCAATACTCCATCATCAGAGTCACTCTCTTCATCCTGTGCTTTCACATGCCTTATCCCCGTCGAGTCTATCAATAAGGGATACAGTTTCTCTTCCTCAATTGTCTGCACTCTCCATCTTTTCTCCGCTGCGTCCCACTTGGCATCCTGAAATGCCCTGATCGACTTTCTCATCCTTTCCTGGCTTCTTCCCTTTTCCTTATCATGCGCTGCTCTAATCCACGCATGTAATGCTTCGAACTGTGCCGGTCTTGGCAAGGGTTTTAAGGACCCCATCACCGACTTCAGCTGGTACAGCACCGCTAGTCTAAATGAGCCATACCTCGGGAAAGCTAGTTCCCCTTCACCTTGTGTAATCTTGTGCCAATTCTCGATCCAAACTATAGTATGTAACCCCACATTCTTTGCCATGTAATGTGCTGGGGTATCCTCGGGAGGGGCTTCTTCTCCCTCACGAACAACCACATGCTTATCGCCTCTACACAATTCTCGCAAAACCCTAAGACACTTCATGACAAGCGAATTCGATCTCGCGCTCTGTTTACTTCTTGTTCTTAAATCCTCCAATAACAGTGCGACTCACACCAACCGGCCTATCACAACGCGACACTCTCTGACGTCACCTTCCTTCGTTCGCAGCAGTTCCCTTCTCCAGACACGTTTCACGCCTACTCTCGTCCCATTCATACACTGAAATAACCGATTAAGTTACTTCTCTGGCTGTCCGTCCACAGCCTCTGACTGTTCATCCACAGTCTCTCGACCTTGTTGACCTCGATTGGCGCCCGTCTGCCCCCGTCCGGCCAGACAGATCGCCACTGATAGGTTACTGACACTCCGATCCTCACACAACAACCCACAACCAGCGTTAAGTTGCCATACACACACACGTTTGCTCCCCCTATCTCAGTCCAGGTGATCGATGGTACCTCACGATCTCCTTTGGGTGGTCAACAAAATCTATCTCAGGTGTCTTCTACACCACAACTCCCGGGCTGCGCGCGCTCACAGCCTGATCTCACAATCACACAGCATACACATCAACTCCGCAAGACATCACACAACAAATCAACACCGCAATCTACAACATCTCATTACGTTCATACTCACTCCTGGAACTGCTGCTTTCTGCCGCACTGCTACTCGCCGTCGATGCTCGTCTGCTGCCGTCTGCTGCTCGCCATCTGATGATTCACCATCACTTATCGTCTCTGGTCCTCAAGGATCACTTATCCTTATCTAATCTAATCGTCCCTCGCTATCGGAAGTAACCATCCGTCTCTGCTACCAACTGCTCTGGCCCATTTTAGTATCTGGCAATTATCTACTAGAACCCACTCTGGTCGGATGGAACTTTTTACTTGCCCAATAGCGTGGAGGGAATAAACACCATTAACAGAAAATGCAGTCCGCAGTTTGTCATAATCAAGGACTCGAGACTTAATCTCTTGGCTCTCTGGCTTTTATTATCAGCATGAAGATTTGAAGATACAAAGTCCTCAATACGAGGCACAACAAGTACATAGGCACTAACACAAATGCTACTCTACGAAGAATCCGCATACGGCTAAAAATAACTAAAAGCACAATCTCTAAAAGCATGAGGTAGAAAACTACCAAGCCAATGTCGATATTAGGGACACTGGACCATACCATCTCTGTCCCTACTCTGTACTGAATGACATCCCTACTTAGCAATCCCTTGAGACCCTCAATCGAGTAAAAGGTGTCAGAGTGAAACCTCCTAAGAAGTCTTCACTTAGAGAGCTTGATCTAGGTTGCCCCCTCTAGCTCTTCGCCTAGCCTTCCACTGCTCTGGGCTGCTCTGATCTGCCACCACCCTCGGGGCGCTTTCCCTAATACAGAACCCCAAGTCCCAGAACACGCCCTTTCGCACCTCCTCCTCAGCGGGGGTCGTCTTTCAGTAATTTTCCACAGAGCGCTGTCCAGTTCCATCGTCCATCGCTTGGCCTTGAGTCCCAGACACCATCCGCACTAGGAGTTACGATGCACTCCCATGTCTGGCTTTTACTACATAAGTCAATTCATGAACAAAGAGCTTCTCTACTAACGAGCAACTGTCCTTGCACCTGGGGTGAGATCATGCAAGGCAGACATACTTCGCATCTTTTAACTTGCAATTTACTACAGCCTAAAACCTCTACTGGAATAAATCCTTTTTGGCCTATTGCCCTCGGTCAACATAAGAAAATACCAGGCCTTTCGCCTCAACGATATATGCGAATTCTGGCCACTACTTCGGTTACACAAGCATATCTAAATCACACTATTGACATTTACGTCTTTCTTTCATGTACGTTAAACTGAACAGCCTACAGGCACGTTTTCTAAGTTACACATTTTTAACATCACATTGTGTTCAAGTAAGCTAAACTCTATGCATTTCTCTAATACGTTCACAATATGCTTGTACATAGCTAACACTTCAATCTAAATCCATATAGGTTACACAATTCTTAATACATTGCACACAAAATACCTGAGTACACATTTGATTATATGCGGGTGCCGACTAACAGTGAATATAACGCACCCCTACAATTTTCAATCTCTTAAGCGCTACATCAATCCCAAAGACATAACTCATTTGTTTCATGTCACCACCTTGTTTTGTAAACATTCTGTGCCTATATTTACTGCACTTAGCAGTTTTAGGGCTTTTATACACTACGGGAATGGGCCATTAGAACAAACAAACTAGCACCAAATTTGTAATCTGTGCAAATATGAAATGAGCATCAAAATAATTGAGCCAATGGATTTATTACTAGATCTTCTAAATAAGATCTTACCTTTAGATGTGTAAATTGCATGAGGAAAATTATTGTGAAGGTTAAAGAAAGTTTAAATGCCCACTGGTCTGAATTCTAGGGATGAAGACCTGTCATTTGCAGCCCCAGACGTTACGTTTTGCGTGGAATGTTTTGTGAGCCAAGTCCCTTTGTCTGATGTTTAAAGCAATTTATATTCTTATCTCTTATTGTAGATAAATAGACCATCTATATTTTCCTACATGTACACTTTTCTTAAGTAATCAAAGCAAAATGTAAATCCTTTGTTTGAGCGGTTTCCAAGTCATTCAGCAACCTATTTGTAGGAGTACGTAAAAATTACAATCTAATGGCATTGATGAGATTGATTGAATAAATGTACCCACTTAGATTTGCCAAAACCTTTCCACATAGAAGGCTTACTATTAAAACACATGCTAGTGGTTTATGGACCAGCATTTGGTTTGGGTAGTAGCAAAATACAAATGGAATTGATGGTGAAGATGTGGATTTTTAATTTGTTCCAGCACTTGTAGCGATTAGAATATCACTGTTGATTTGGTAAATACTGGTTACTTTAGATCAACAGTTGGGTGTTCTGATTTCCTATTGAACATCCAATTTTTATGAAGATATGTATGGGTGGAGTTCCCTGTGATTGGGACGAGGCCACAGGAGAAATGTACCAATTCATGACAGGGCATTTAGGGCCTACCAGAATCCCCTAGTGGGAATCAAGAGTCTTGATGTTGCAAGACTGTCTTTCCAATTCCAAAGGTAATTAGAAAACATGCTGCTTTGATGAGAGCAAAGTGATATGACTCATTGGTTGGATCCATTGGATCAATACGCAGGGATGAAGGCAATTGTACTCTCCAGGATCTACAGGCATTTGCCAAGTAGATGGAGAGTTGCTAGGGGAGATATGGTGCTGTAGCTTATAGAGAAATCATAGTGTCAGTGGTTCCAAACAAAAAATCATGGCAAGGTATGTGGGGATTTCTAAATTGAGGACAAGATGACTATTGGTGGAAAATGATTTTCAGTTGCCTCAGGATCAGTCAGTGTTTGTTAAACCTGACTACTCACCAGTGAGGGTCTCAACGCGCTGGGAGGAGGCGGTGCAGGTTCTGATGTGCACTGAGGTTCAGTCGAAGAGCCATGTCTTGAGATCTTTCCTGAAATGGGTCAGCGACGGGGCTTATTTGAGGTGGAGAGGCAGGGTCTTCCAGGTTTTGGTGGGAAGTAGGAGAAGGCCCTTCCTCCTGCCGTGGTCTTGCAGATCCGCCATTGTGGAGGTGTTTGTAGGCATGTGTGAGGAGCTTGAACTTGACTCTTTTTTGACTGGGAGCCAGTAGAGTTCTTGCAGGTGTTTGAAGATGTGGCTGAGGCAGCATATGTTGAGCAGCAGTTTGGCGATGGCGTTCTGAACATTCTGTAGTTCCCTGAGGTGTATGTGAGTGATCAAAAGCTAGTTGATTCTGAGTTTTGTAATATATATATTTTTTTTTACAATTGGTGGACATTTGAGATTTTCTGGTGGTAAAAAATGAGCGAACTCTATTATGGTCCTTAAATATTGTCTAATATCAAACTATAGCAGTTGTAATGCATAAATGAAAAAAGGAAATGCAGACTGATTTAAAATTATAACAACCAACAATAAATACGATGCATTACATGCAATAGTTCCAATTTCTGAAACAAGGCAATGTGAACAGCACCCCAGCCTGCTCCAATATTGGTGCTAAGTAAGTATTTCATTTTTCACCGCAGCTCATTACTTGAAGACAACTCGAAATTTATGGAGGCTATCAATATAGCAGCTTTTTAGATTTCGCCTACACAGCACATGCGCTGTGCTCCAAGATGTATTGTTTACTGGTTTTTAGTATCATGTTTATTTCAAATTAAAACAAAATCCATAAAACAACAGCATAACTAAAAAATGCAAAAATAGCACATCTGGAATAAGCCTTGCAAAAGTTCATATTCATTCTAGCATCATATCTTAGATAAGGCGTTCTCAAATTAAAACAGGTAAAACCATTAGTGATGAAATTGCTTTGGGCAGACTAACACAAAAACATTCTAAGATTACAATGCAGATTACGTCTAAAAAGTTCTACTGATACTTAAGTTAGCCTATTATAAAATAAATCAGGTTAACATATACATTGAGTTCATTTTTTGGGCCCTGGACATTCTCATATGTCATCAGTGTGAGAGGGACGAGTGAAAGAAGAATCTAGGAGGCCGAATCAATTTTGACAAGCTTGTGTCTGAAGGAACAGGAACCAAAAGCCAGCAACATTGGTGGGATATGCTCTTCTTCCTCTCTGGATTTTCGTCCATGGTCTTCCTCCACTGTGGCTCGTCTTTTCTTTAGAGGGACACCCCAAGAGGCTCAACAAAGAGAAAAGAGAAGGGCTGTAAGTTACTCTGGTCTTCTAGGGTTTAGTCAAGACAGGGCCCTCCACCGTTTCCAAAAGTGAGTGATATACATGCAAACAGAAAAAAGGTGCTAATCACAAGATAGCAAAAATGCCCGTACTATGGGCATGTTATTCCCTTTTCAACAGTCCCTTCTCTTCAGGGTACTGAGGGTGGACCGGTACCCTGCCCTTTCAGTATTATTCACTCGAGGGTAGGGGAGGCCGAAGTTGGGGTCTGGTGCTGTTTCACTAACCGACTTCCATGAGGATTTAGGTGCTCCAAATGACGTGGGGAGTGAAAAATGCAGGACTTGTGCGGGGGACGTGAAGGTTCGATGCAGGAGACGAGTGGCACCACCCAGTGCAGATTGTGGAGTGTCCCTCTCCCCGGTTCCCTCCCTTCATTCCCTCCCCCCTCCCAATTCACGTACAGCAATCCAGAGTTGCGGAGGCTCACAGGCATCCTTTGGGGGTATCCACCACTCCTCGGACCAGGTCTCTGGACCTCTATCTGCGTCTTGGTCTGGAGGGGTGACGGCTCCTGGAGACTCCGCTTTGTAGGTCGAGTCGGTCTCTCTCTGCTCCCGCACAGGATCCCTGGTCACGGCGCCCTCATTCCTCTTCGCAGTCTGACTTCTTTGCTCCTCTGGCTTCAGGCGCACTTCCTGGTTCTCGGATCCTCCTCACATGGCGTTGGCCCCGCCTCTCCTCGCTCCCATTGGTCTAGGTCTCCCTGCCGGTGGACTCCCTCTTCCATGTAAGAGGCATCAGGAACCGTTAACCCTCTCCCTCCTGGCCTCATAGAGACAGTGTTCGTATGTACAGGACCCATAGGGCTTAAGGCAAGGAGATGCATGGCACATATCAAGTCATCCCCCTCACATCCCCCTTCCATAACTTTCTTGCTGTAAAGAAAAGAGTCGAGGGGGTAACAAGACGAGTAATCAGCATTTGACTGTTCCTTCCCTTTTCGGTGAAAAGTATTAAAACGAAACGGTTGCAGAGTCCAAAACCATCTCATGATCCTGCCATTGTGTCCTTTGTTGCCAGCAAGCCATTCTAATGGGGCATGGTTGGTATACAAGGTGAATTCTCGCCCTTCCAAATAGTAACGGAGGTTTTTGATCACCCATTTTATCTCCAAGGCCTCTTTCTCTAGCACTGAAAACATTTTCTCATGGGAAAATAGCTTTTGACATATGTATAATATAGGTCTTTCTTGCCCTTGGAGATCCATTTGGGACAAAACAGTGCCTAGATCTTGTTCAGAGGCGTCTGTTTGTGGGTTGAACGGTTTTCTATAATCTGGGCTAAGTGACATGGGTTTATAGGTAAGGGCAGTCTTTAGGTTTTGGAAGGCGAGGTGGAGCATAGCCTAGGGTTGTCGTAACTCATTTTCTGTGTTCACATGCTTTTGTAGGAGGTCTGTCAATGGAGCTGCCGCTTTAGGAGAAATCTGTAATGAACCTTCTGTAGTAGCCCAGGATGCCTAGGAAGGCTCTGAGATCTTTCTTGGTCTGGGGGAAGGGAATGTTAGCTATGGCAGCAACTTTTTCCTTCTTTGGTTTAATTTGTCCTTCCCCAAGGAGATTCCCTAGGTATTTCACAGACTAGCTGCTAACCTGCTTTTGGCAGGGTTGATGGTTAGGCCACTCTCTCAATGTTTGGATAACCGTGGTGAGGTGGTCAAGATGCTGTTCCCAGGTAGCGCTGTGTATTACTATGTCGTCTATATAGGCTGCAGCGTACTCAGCACAAGGTCTGAGCATGTGTTCATTAACCTCTGAAATGTCGCAGGGCCCTGTGTAACCCAAAGGGTAGCACAGTGAAATGGTACAAACCCCCTGTGGTCGAGAAAGCTGTCTTCTCCCTGTCTTGCTTTTTAAGGGCACCTGCCGATACCCCTTACACAGGTCTAATATACTAATGTATCGGGCTTTCCCCAGCCTGTCAATCATCTCATCGACCCGCTGTAGCAGATGGGAGTCGAATTGCGAGATTTTATTTACCTCCCGAAAGTCGATGCAGAACCTGATGGACCCATCAGGTTTTGGCACCAACACGATGGGAGAGTTCCAGTCGCTTTTTGATGGTTCTATTACTCCCATTTAGAGCATTTGCCGTACCTCATCCTCAACAGCGCATCTATGGGACTCCGGGAGGCAGTAAGGGCGTAGTTTCACCATTTTCCCTGGTTGTGTTGTGATGGCATGTTCAATCAAGGGGGTTTTAACCTGGGGTTGAAGAGAACAAGGCATGTAGAGGCCACAACCTGTGATCCAAAGCATTTCAGGGCTTCAGGTAGCTCTGGACATATACTTTTATAGTACAACGGTGAGGGGTTTCTAGTTAGAGTCACCTTTGTAGGAAACGCTCCTTCCCACTTTTTTAACAAATTTATATGGAAGATCTGGGTGTTAATTTTCTTCTCGGGATCCATTTCAAGACGAAATGTCACAGGGGTGACAATCTCCATGACACGAAAGGGGCCCTACCATTGTCCCAGGAGTTTGTGATCTGAGGTAGGCATCACGAGCAGTACATATTCGCCCATCTTCAGAGTACACTCTTTGGCTCTTTTATCGTACTGATGCTTCTGGGATTCCTGTGCTTGCTCCATGTGTGTTTCACATATGCTACATATCTCTTGGAGATGTATTTTGAGGTTTAAGACATACTCAGGGAGGGGTTTGGTCCCTTCTGGTTCCTCCTCCCACTCCTCCCTCACCATGTCTAACAGGGTACGCAGTTGTCGGCCATACAGTAATTCTAACGGGGAGTATCCCGTGCTTTTCTGTGGTTTACATCGTATGGCAAAACGGGTTAGGGGTAACATGTCCTCCCATTTGCGGGTCTCAAGGTCTAGGAGTTTTTTCAATGTGGTTTAGAGGGTGGCATTGTACCGCTCAACTAATCTGTTGGTTTGGAGGTGGTATGCTGCTGTACGGATTTGTTTAATGTTTCATTGCAGGCACACCTGCTTCATTAGCTTGGAAATAAAGGATGTTCCTTGGTCTGTTATGATTTCTCAGGAAAATCCTACCCGAGAAAATATGTTTACCATGGCCTTTGCGATTTGCACAGCATTTGGATGTCGTAATAGGACTGCCTCAGGAAAGTGAGTGGCGTAGTCCACTAACACCAACACATACCTGCAACCACTTCGGGAGGGGAGCAAGGGTCTGATTATGTCCATCCCTACCCGGGAAAATGGTTAGCTAATAATGGGCAGAGGATGTAACGGAACTTTGTAAGGCAGGGATTGGTTGTTCTTTTGACAGATTGGGCACTCCTTACAATACCTATGGACCTGCTGGTATATACCCGGCCAAAAGAACCTTTCCAAGATCATTTTTCCATTTTCTCCTCCCCAAAGTGCTCCCCTAAGAGATGTCTATGAGCAAGGAACATCACTTTCTCTCTGTAGGGTTGGGGCACCAGTAACTGAAGAGGTTGGCCCTTCCCTCCTTTTCTATACACTAACCCCTGCTTGGTGAGGAACTGGGTTCCTACTTGTTCAGGATCTTCAGTGCCGTTGGCCCTATTCCAAGCTCCTCTCAGGGTGGGGTCTTCCCTCTGGGCGGCAAAGAATCCTCGGTCGTATTGCCATAAGGGTTCCTCCTTTTTCTGGGTTAAGGCAACCCTGGTCCAGTCTCTCTTTTCTCGTTTCTTTTGTTTCCCGCTTTTCGGGGGGTTTCCCCTGAGGACAGACAAGACAAGGTACCTGGGAAAAGGACGCGGTCTGACACCATTCGTCATTGTCGACACCTGTCGACACCTGTCTTCAGCACCAGCGTTGACAGGTAGGGATAATTCATCCCAAGAACCAGAGGCTCTGGCAATTGGGGAATCAACCCCACCCTCAGGGGAACTGGTTTGAAGGAGGGTCCATGCTGTACCTGTATACCGCTTGTTGTCACCATGCACACATTGGATATTACCCACTCCTGTGGTCTTTGTAACCCCTCCTGGGATTGTTGAAGGTTGTATTACGCTTTGTAGGCAACCTGTGTCTATCAGGGCTTGTCGGTTTTTACCATTGACCCTTACTGTATGATAGTAAGGGGGTTTCTTCTCAGTGGGGCTACAGTAGAAGGAGCGGGTGAGTCCGACCTCCATGGATTCCTCTTTTAGGGGGGCACACATGGGCAATGTGACCAAAGGCTCCACAGTTGAAGCACTGGGGCCCCGGGTGGGACAGAGGTCGGATGGGGATGGGTAACGGATTGGGCAACAGTGTTACTGTGTCCGGTTTACAGGGCATGGGTGGTTTGGTTACCCTGGTAGGGCCCCCACTAGGTTGCTTCCAGTGGTGTTCTTCCCAGCCCCGTTGTAGTTCCTGGGCTTGATTGAAAGTGCTAGCAATCTCTACTGCCCATTCAAAAGTCAGATGTGTGTGTTGGCGCACCCATGTCTGCACAGGGGGGTACAAGGAAGACAAAAACTGCTCCAGATAAGTCCTCTCCATGATTTCTTCTTTGGAGGAGTTTAGGTGTTTCAGCCACCGGTCGGCCAGGTCCTAAACACTGTAAGAGAGCGCTCTAGGGGTTTCCTGTTCTTTCTTTTTTTTGTAACATATTTTTATTGACATTTTCAGATTTAATATACCGTACATCATTCACAACTTTCCAGCAATTATGGCATAAAGTACAGTATGCGGTATCACACACCATCTGTATATCCTGACGTAGATTCATCAGAAAAATTATATGATCAAGTACGAGCCCGTGTGTGTATCCCAAGGATACGAATGAATAATATGTCATGTGAACAGGGGAGTAACACAGGTTTAAACTAGGGGAAGGGCATGGAAATTCACCTCCGGACTGCGTAACCGAGTGTACAAGCTGTCGTGTGGGTGTAACGCCTCGAAGAATCGTGCTTAGACCTCCTCTTAGGGTCGACCGGCAGCGGTAATAGTGTGCACTATCAGGCTATGTGAGACTGCTCTATCAGGGCTAATAGTGTGAATGTGTCATCTGTAGGGTCCTCGCCAGGGGTCCATTGCTTGAATCGAAATAGTAACATGGCCCATTCCATTGATATAGGGTTCTTGCGGACCCCTCTCACCTCCTCCTCCCGCAATGTCTCCTCCTCTGCCGCCGCCCATTTATGTGTCGCTCCCACCCAAGCTGCCAGTGGGGGGCTGGTGGGGGATCGCCAGTACATGGCGATGCTGCGTTTGGCCAATAGCATCGCGAGGGAGAGAAAACGAGTCTGCACCTTATGTTGCTTACATACTCGGAAGATCCCTAGGGCGCTGGCCTCCCACGTGCTCATAGAAGGTCACGTAAGGTCATGTAAGGTCACTTAGAGCAGCATGAATGCGCTGCCAGAACGCTCGAATGATGGAGCAACTCCATAACATGTGTCGGAAATCTGCGTCCTGTGCGCTGCATCTGGGACAAAGGAACTGTGTGTCAGGGTAGTAACGTTGGAGGCGCGCTGGTGTTAAGTAAGCTCTATGGAGTATGTAGTATTGAATTTTTTTAAAGCGTGCGTTTCTAGATACCTTTTTGGGGTACTCCAGAGCCCTCTCCCACTCCTTCTCGTGAAGCACACGCCCAATTTAGTTTACCATGTGGCCCGCAAGGTCTCTAGTGGTCTGATGGTTAACTCCTGTATGGCTTTAAAGAGCCATGTAGTTAAATGGCGACCCGCTCCCATGTGTAGAATCGTGTGGAGGACTGGATGTACACGCGGTTCCCCCCTTGCGAAGTCGTGATATGGCCGGTAGCTATCTAGTAGTTGACGGTGAAGCAGGAACTGCCCTGGAGGCAGGTCGTAGTCCTCCACCAGATTGTGGAAGGGTCGAAGCTGCCCGTCCTCAAAAAGGGATTCCATCTCCGTGATGCCACAGGATGTCCAAGTGCGAAGAGCACCACTTGTGTAATAGTGTTCCCGGTTGGGCCATCCCACCAGAGGGAGCAGTGGGGAATACAACGGTGTCCCCGAGGACATGCGGTGAATCCTTTGCATGCACCTCCGTGCCACCGCCACCTGAAGGGGGTATGTACGTTTCGGCTTAGTGCCGGGGAGCAGCAGGCGCCGTATCTCCGGAACAGAGATCCGCCCCGTTATGGTATGCGTTTCCACAGCATATTTGTCTGCCGTCCAGTGAGACAGCCACTGTAGTTGCGCAGCTAAAAAGTAGGCCTCAAATGAGGGAGCCCCCAAGCCGCCCTGCGTGGTGGGCAACTGCAGTTTTTTCAGTCCTATTCTATGTCTGGCGGATCCCCAGATTAACGTGCTAAGGAGGGAGTCCAAGTCCCGAAAAAAGGTTCTAGGAGGAATCACTGGCAGATTGGTGAAAAAGTATAATAATCGCGGGACCATAATCATTTTGGCTAAAGCCACTCGCCCAATTGGGGCCAACGGGAGGCTCCTCCAAAAGCTGACTGCAGCTCTCACGCCCGCCAATGCCCTACCGTGGTTACCCTTGAAAATATCCGTCGGAGTGTGGTAGAGACGAATCCCCAGGTACCGAGGAGCATCCGCACTCCAAGGGATGTGCTGGGCACCCAGTCTAATCTCCTGATGGGGAAGGCCCGGGTGTAGCGGGTATACCGTGGATTTGTCCCAATTTACCCACAGTCCAGAGGCCGCCGCGAACTCCGTCAAAGTCACCCACAGGGGGGTCAGATCATTCGTGATATCTCGTATATAGATTAACAGATCGTCAGCATACAAAGAGACACTGTGCACTGTGCCCGCGACAGGGATGCCCCGGTGAGCCCCCTCCTGGCGGAGTCGTATGGCTAAGGGCTCGACTGCCAGGGCAAAAAGTAAAGGAGACAATGGGCACCCCTGTCTCGTGCCTCTCTGGACCGCAAACGCTGCTGAGATATACCGGCCTAGGCGCACCCGCGATGTCAGTTTAGTGTACAGAAGTTGCGTATATGCGAGAAGGGTGGGACCAATGTCCGCACGCTGTAGGACTGCAAAAAGATACTGCCACGTGAGGGAATCAAAAGCCTTCTCAAGATCGAGGATGAGACAGGCCGCCCGGGGGTAAATCCCTTGCACCTGATCTTGGATGTGGAAAACCCGGCGTATGTTCTGGGAAGTGCGTTTGCCAGGGATAAATCCGCACTGATCCGGGTGGACCAGGGGACAGATTATTTGTAGGTATCTATCTGCAAGAATCTTCCCGAGAATTTTGCAGTCAGCGGATAGCAACGTTATGGGTCGATAGGATGCTAGTTGCTGCGGATCTCGATGCGGTTTTAAAAAGGTCACGAGTACTGACTCTCGCATAGATTTCGGTAACTCTTCCTTCTCAAGCGCAGTCGTCAGCATCGCCAGCAAGCGAGGGACCAGGTGTTGAGTAGTATTCTAGCGGAAACCCGTCTAATCCCGGTGCCTTATTGCGGGCTAGGATGCGTAAGGCCTGGGTCACATCTGCTGCTGTTATTGGTAAATCCAGGGCCTCTTTATCTGTCTGTGAGATTTTTGGCACAGTTAAGGGAGCAAGGAATCGCTCCACCATGGCTTGTGGGGTAGCGGTGGGGTCATGATATATCTTCGCATAGTAATCGTGAAAAGCCCCCAAAATCTCGACCTGGGACCGCACCAATACCCCCCGGGAGTCAAGGATCTCTGTAATGGGCTTGATATCCGAGTCCTGCCTGGCTAGCCATGCCAGGAGAGTGCCAGTTTTGTCCCTCTCCCTATGCATCCGTGTAGCGTACGATCTGAAGTTATACCGACGAAGATCCGCGGAGGCGGTCTGATATGCTATTTTTGCGTCCGCTAAGCGCTGTGTCTCCCCCTCGGATGCGGTATCCTGTTTTGTGAGCGCGGCGAGGTGCTGTTCCGCCTTGGTGAGCGCTTGTTCTAATATCCATTTAACTCCCGCTATTTGGTTCATGCATCCTCCCCGGGCCACGACTTTAAATGTGTCCAATTCTACCAAAGTGGAAGACGCTGTACCAGCATTGTGTGTGAAATAATCCTGGATACTACGTTCCTGCTCATGCCTGAATACCTGGTCTGACAGACAGTCCCATGGTAAGTGCCAGGCAGGGACCGGGGGGTGCGGGGGCCGCCAATTGAGCCGGAGAACGTGGGCGTCGTGGTCAGAAATGACCCTGCCCATATAGTCTGTGTGGGCAATTTTGGGCAGTATGGCTGCGGAGCATAAGCATCGGTCAAGACATACGCGTAAATTATGTGGGATGGAATGGAAGGAGTACAGTCTGGTCTGGGGGTTGCGTAGTTGCCACACGTTGGTCAGGGACCAATGTGCAATCCAGGCCCGAAATTGAGCCGTCTGCCTGTGTGCCGGTGAGTGCGCCGTGGGAGGGCGCGAGCGATCCAGGTGTAGATCAAGCGTGCAATTATAGTCTCCTCCCAGGATCCAGGAGATTGAGGCAAATGGGGCAAGGATCCCGGTGAGGTGATCCCAAAATGTGTTCTACATTGGGGGCGTAAATGCTACCAAGAAGTACCGCCTGCCCGTCTAAGAGGCCCTCCATTAGTGCATATCTGCCGTCTCTATCCACTACCCTCCGGAGTTCCTGGAACGGGGTTCCCGGTCACACCCAGATCAGCGCCCCCCGGGCGAACGCAGAGTAATTTGTGGCGCATATGACACCCCGCCACTTTGCCTGTAGTTTCCCCACCTCTTTTGCAATGAGATGCGTCTCCTGTAGGAAAGCAATCGGGGCATTGTGACGTTTCGCATATGAGTACACTGCATATCGCTTGCGCGGTGTGTGAAGCCCCCTAACATTTAGGGTGAGGATGGTAACATCCGTGTGTGGCGTATTCGGTGGCATGTCTCGGCATCTGCGCGCAAGGAGCGGAGATTGTGCTTGTTGGGGTGCTTTAAACTCGGTCGGTCTAGCAGAATGAAGGTGCCTACACCCCACGACGCTGTTCGGCTATGTGTAGTGTGTGGTTGGGTCTGGGGTATTCCATGCAGGGGGTCGGGATATTGCGGAACTGGGATACTCAACTGAACAATCGGGTACGGGAAACATTCCCAATGCCAAGGACCCATCGTCAAACTACGATGCATCCAAACATGCTTACCCTCGTACGGGGGGTGTAACAATGTATGATGGGGGCAGTGGCGTGTCCAGGCCGGGCCAGACGCGAGTCGGGCCAGTAGGAGGATCAATGGACATTGCTCGTACTGTGTCAGATGTTAATCGGAATGTCTATAGCTAATGCGAGGGGCTGTAGCATACTTATCTCAATGTTAGTCCCGAGTGTCCCTTCTCATTTCACATGAGATCTGGATTGTTCATCAAGGATGAGGTCCGCCGTCTGAGGAGTGACCAGGGGGGGTGTCACAGACTCTCCCCTGACCCTGTTCCATCGCTGTCATTCTCCCCCTCGGAGGTAAAGACATGTGGAGGCCGGTTGATGTCGTCTATCTGGGGAGACGCTCGCAGATCGATCACTGCTTGTAGGGCCTCCCTCCGTTCTTTCACGATCTGCTCCAAGTCAGGGGAGTCCTGGGTACGTGATCGGGACCCGCCACTCGCACCCCTGCGTGGGCGCCTCTGAGAGCGCCTCCTGGGCTGTGACAACTTAGGGTTCAGGTCTCTTGCGGATCCTGTCCTGGACTGTCGTGTGCAGTGCCGGTCCGCCCAATCCTGTGCCTCTGAGGCAGTAGCGAAGAACACAGTGGAACCAGCATAGATGACCCTGAGGCAAGCCGGAAAGAGCAGCGAAAATTGGATGTTGTTCTCACGGAGTCGACGTTTCACGGTCAGGAATGAGGACCTTTGTTGTTGTACCGCTCTTGCATAGTCTGGGAACACCATGATCCGCTGATTGTCGACCTGTAGGGTGCCAGCTACTTGTGCCGCACGCAGCACAGCGTCTCTGTCCATGAAGTGCAGAAACTTCGCCAACATCGGCCTTGGGCGCGCCCCCGGTGGTGGTCTGCGGGCCGGAACCCTGTGGGCCCGTTCCATGGAAAAGAATTTTGAGCGGTCCTTTTCTGGGGTGAAGGATTTCACCCATGTTTCCAGGTATTGCAGAGGGTCCGTACCTTCAATTCCTTCGTGTAAACCCAGTACGCGTATGTTACAGCGTCTCGAGCATCCTTCCAAGTCGTCTGTGCACTCCTCCAGGGTGGTGAGTCTTTGTACAATCGCCTGCATCGTCTTCTGGTGCGTTCCGATCGTCGGCTGCATGTCCGCCATCTTCTTCTCTCCTTCCTTCACTCTATCTGCCAGTTTCCGGTGGTCATCCAGGAGAAGACTAATGTCTGTCACTAGTGTCCCGAGCCGCTCTTCCATAGACACTCTGGAGAGTTCAATGGCGGCGAGTACCTGGTCCAACTTGGTGGAGATTGAGGGATCGGCCGGTGGTTCCGCTGCGTTCACCCACATCCGGAATTTAGGCATCTTCTCAGGAGCCGTCTCGGGGACCGCCGATTGCTGGGTCCCTCTAGGCTTCCCCATAGCTGCTGTTGGGGTAACGCGGTGATCCGGGCTTGTCCGCCGATTATCCGGGGTAACGTCCTCTCTCGGAGATGGGGGGGCCACTCCGTTGACGGTCCTGTCGCCACCAGCGACCAACGTCCTCCACTTCGTGCGAGCACCCCCACTCCTCTAGGCTCCCCGCTGCACTCCTCTCTCCCCCACCCCACGGGGAGGCTGTCGTCCGTAACTGCAGGGGTCCTACCACCAGCTGTGTTGCAGAGCGCTGCCCAGTCCTGCGTCCGTCCGCTGAATTATTCCTCACAGGTCCGGGGACAGGGGAGCCCAACTCATTCCACTCGAGTACTCGCAGTTCTCCCCCAGGCTCTTACTCCGTGTGTTGTAAACTCGAGTCGGGCGCCATCTTGAGGTCAGGCGCCCCGACCAGACACCGGGAGTCACCGGGGTCCACCACCGGTCTCACACTCACCACCGATGCTGTGGTTGTCATATGTCACCCTGGGAAGGCATCATCTCCCCTCAGCGCTGCAGCTCTGTCTCAATCACGAAGCCTGTTCCAGCGCTAGGTCCGCACTGCATCCAAGATGGCTACCTGTCATCTGCGCGCCAATCCCTGTGTGGTGAGGGACTCGCGTTCCGGAATTGTGCCAGGTACTGCCCCCGCAAGGGTCCGCGCCGATGGTACTAGCGCTTGCAGTGCGCTTCTTGCGGCAGATCGCTGATGATGCCAGTGTCCGGGCTCCCGTCCACTTCCCCTAGCGCAGAGCCTCGGAACCTGTCGCCGCCATCTTGCGGCTGCGAGCCCCGGCCTGGTGCTTCTATCGCTGCGGCAGCTCTGCTCCCGTGTTAGGTGCCGGATCTTGGCAGCGGTGAAGTCCAGCCCCGGTCCGGTGTCTGGAGCTGTAATTGCGGACAGGAACAGCGTCTGGAAACTGCCAATCTTTTGGCCCGATCGCGGAGCTCTAGCCGGCTGCGACCACCATGTTAGCCTGCTTAGCCACGCCCCCCGGGTTTCCTGTTCTTTCACTTGCCGAAGACGGATTCAATAGGTTTCCTCAACTATTCCCAGCCTTTCTAGTATGTTCTTCTTCACTTCATCATATGGGGTGAGGCTGAGCGGATTTGCAGCTTGGTATGTGGCCTGTAGGTAACCTGACAGCAAGGGACCCAGATATTGGTCCCATTTGTCGACGGTCCATCCGGCTGCCCTTGCCATCCTCTCAAACTTAGAAAAGAAAAGGTTGGGTCTTCCCCACTGGCATACTTTTGTAGAACAACTGATGGTAGGGTGGTATGGCTCCTTTGTTGGCCAAGGGTGTTGGCCAGCCTCCCTGTAATGGTCTCCTGAATCTGGCTTTGTTCTGACAGAGTCTTATGAAGTGTTTCCCTATCCTCCTCGGCAACAGCCAGTAACTTCTCTATAACACGGCCCAGTCTTTCTTGACCTTTTGCCATTTTCTTTTATCGCGGCCTTCATACTTTCTGATCCCACTTCGGACACCAGGTGTGAGAGGGACGGGCAAAAGAAAAATCTAGGAGGCCGAATTCGTGGATCAATTTTGACAAGCTTTTATTAGAAGTAGCAGGAACTAAAAGCCAGCAACATTGGTGGGATGTTCTCTTCTTCTTCTCTGGGTTTTCGTCTGTGGTCTTCCTCCACTGTGGCTCTTCTTTTCTTTAGAGGGACACCCCAGGAGGCTCAACAAAGAGAAAAGAGAAGGGCAGTAATTTACTCTGGCCTTCTAGGCTTTGGTCAAGAAAGCGCCCTCCACCGTTCCCAAAAGTGAGTGATATGCATCCAAACAGAAAAAAAAGATGCAATAAACAAGATAGAAAAAATGCCCGTACTATGGACATGTTATTCTCTTTTCAACAGTCCATTCTCTTCAGAATACTGAGGATGGACCGTTATCAGGCCCTTTCGGTATTAATCACTCTAGTGTAGGGGAGGCCAAAGTTGGGGTCTGGCGCTGTTCCACCAACCGACTTCCACGAGGATTAAGGTGCTCCAAATGACGTGGGGAGTGAAAAAATCTTGACACGTGCAGGGGATGCGAAGGTTCAGTGCAGGAGACTAGTGGCAACACACAGTGCAGATTGTGGCGTGTCCCTCTCCCCGTTTCCCTCCTTCATTCCCTCCCCCCTCCCAATTCATGTACCGCAATAGCCGCAACTCTCCGAAGTTGCGGCTGCTCACAGGCTTACTCCGGGGGTATCCACCACTCCTCGGACCAGGTCTCTGGACCTCCGTCTGCATCTTGGTCTGAAGGGGTGACGGCTCCCAGAGACTCCGCTTTGTAGGTCGAGTCAGTCTCTCTCTACACCCGCACAGGATCCCTGGTCACGGCATCCTCGTTCCTCTCCACAGTCCAACTTCTTTGCTCCTCTGGCTTCAGGCGTGCTTCTGGGTTCTCCAGGAGCCCCTCACATGGCATTGCCCCCACCTCTCCTTGCTCCCATTGCTCTAGGTCTCCCTGCCGGTGGACTCCCTCCTACACGTAAGAGGCATCAGGAACAGTTAACCCTCTCTCTACTGGCCTCGTAGACACAGTGTTCATATGTACAGGACCCATAGGGCTTAAGGGAAGGAGATGCATCAAGTCGGCCCCCTCACAATCAGCTACAAAGGTGGGCCCTTCTTGTCATCCATTAGGTAAAATGCAGGGTGCTATATTCAATCACTGCTTTACGGTAGGTGTAGAAAAAAGAGCAAAGCAAGAGAAAAAGAAAAAGATGAACACATGCACGTCAGCCAAAATGCTAGATAAATATAGAGCACATGGCAACTCGCCAGGATAATTTGTGTTTAGGTTAAACACAGCTTTTTGCTTTAAGATCCACATCCTGCCCAGATATTTTGAAACAAAACTTGTATAAAGATGTCTAGCATCAGACGTTAATATTCTTAGTGCTACCTTATAGTTCAATCCACCAGAACATTTATAGAGCACGCTACTCATCAAGGCTCTGGCGGGGGGGGAGGAGCAGCTACTGATCGAACAGCCAGGTCTTAAGAAGTCTCCTTAAGGTCAGCAGGTCCTGGGTCTGTCGCAGGTGGATGAGAGGGTGTTTCATGTCTTGGCGGCGAAGTGGGAGAATGATCTGCCGCCGTTGGTCGTTCGGCGGATGCGTGGGATGGTGGTGAGGGCGAGGTCAGTGGAGCAAATCTAGCTGTTCAGGATGTAGAAGGTGAGTCGTTCGTTGAGGTATGCTGGTCCGGCATTGTGGAGTGCTTTGTGGGAATGGGTGAGGAGCTTGAAGGTGATCCTCTTGTTGACCGGGAGCCAGAGCGGTCTCTCAGGTGGGCGGTGATGTGGCTGTGGCAAGGGATTCCGAGGATGAGGTGTGCGGAGGCGTTTTGTATGCGTTGGAGTCTTTTCTGGAGTTTGGCCGTGGTTCTTGCGTAGAGGGCATTGCCGTAGTCCAGCCTGCTGCTGACGAGGGCTTGGGTGACCGTCCTTCTGGTTTCAGTGGGGATCCATTGGTAGATCTTGCGGAGCATGCAGAGGGTGTTGAAGCATCATCATAATTCATCATATCTAGTTGCAAACAAACTGGCTTAATCCAAGTAATTCTTGCATGTTTACCATTCAGTGGCCTTAAAAACTGACAACAATATACCATTCATTGTGTTTGTTTCCACTCTCATGTGGAATCTTTCAGTTGCTTAGCTCCCAAAGGTGTCCCTTCCTTTCTTGTGTTAGCTCCTCCCTGGAGCATGGACCAAGTACATATGTTCTTCCTCGTCTGTGTTCATACTGGTCATTTTGTATTTTGGTATTATTCCTGGACATGCAATGTACTTTCCTACTTTTAACACAGGCATTCAGCTTCTTATATATGTTGCTTTCAACCTATCGGCTGTCTCTGTTGATTCTTTAGTTATTTACACCCACCACTGTGCTACTCTACACTATTTCACTCTATGCCACTTCACTCCACTTCATGCCACTCTATGCCACTTCATTCTACTCTACACCACTCCACCCTATGCCAATCTACTTTACACCACTCCATTCTGTACCACTCCATGCCACTCCACTATTTTCTAGGCACTCTAATCTATGCCACATTACTCTACGCCACTCCACTCCACTATATGCTACACTATGACACTCCACTCTATGCCACTCAACTCTATATACTAATCAACTCTCTGCTACTCTACTCTACACCACTTTATGCCATTCCATGTTACTCCAGTGTACACTTCTCTGTGCCACTCCACTTTATACCACTTCACTTGATTCCATTAGAGTCCATGCCATCTCTATTAACACTAGTTACTTACAACCACAACTGTACTACTCTATGCTTCTTCACTCTACGCCACTGCACTCCATGCCATTCTATGCCACTCCATTCTAAACTACACCTCTCCACTTTATGGCACTTTATTCTACAACACCACAATCTATGCCACTCTACTCTATGCCACGCAACTGTACAGAACTCCATTCGGCGCCACTCTTCCCCACTCCACACCACTCCACTCTACTTCAATCTACAACACTCTACTCTTCGCCACTCCACTCTAAGCCACTCTGCTGTACGCCACTCCATGCCACTCCTCTGCACTCCATACAATTGCACTCTAATCCACTCAAATCTATGCCACTTCACTCTACGTCACTTAACACTACTCTGCTCTCCTCAGCTCTCCTCTATGACAGTCTATGCCACTCCACGCCACCCAGCTCCACTCAACACAATGCCATTATAAGCAACTCCTCTCTATGCCTCTCTATTCTATGCCACTCTATTCTGCTCTAATCTCTGCAACTCTACTCTATGCCACTCCTTTCCACTCTATGCCACTTAATGCTACTCTATGCAACTCTACTCTACTCCACTCCACACCACTCTACTCTATGCCACTCCACTCACCTGCACTCAATGCTATTCTACACTGTGCTACTCTATGCCACTTTACTCTATCCCACGTCACTATATGCCACTCCACTTTACGTCACTCCATGCCACTCCACTTCACTCTACTCTACACCCCTCTACTCCACGCTACTCCATGGCTCGCCACTATACCCCACTCTATGCCACTGAACTATATGCCACTCTATTCTATGCCACTTTACTCAGCACCACTCTATGCCACTCCACTCTATGCACTCTAATGTACACTTCTCTAATTTACACCACTCCATTCCACTCTATGCCACTCTATGCCGCTCTATGCTATACCAATCAAATCTATGCCATATCACATCACTTCATGCCACTCCACTCTACGCCACTCCACCCCACCCAGTCATTCTCCCACACTCTACCCCACTACACTCTTCTCAATGCTACTGTACACCACTCTACACTATGCCACTGAAATCTACACCACTGTACACCACAGCACTCTACAGCACACTACCCCACTACATTCCACTCTATGCCATTCTACTCCACTCCACTCCTCACTATGCCACTCCACACCACTCCACTATACGCCGCTCCAGCCCACTCTATGTCACTCTACTCAATGCAAGTCTAATCCATGGCACTCCACTCTATGGACTCTACTCCACGACACTCTATACCATTCCACTTTAGGCCACGCTACTCCACTTCATCCTATGTCACTCTACTCTACACCACTCCCTTCACCTTAATGCCACTCTACACCACTCCATGCCACTTTATGCCACTCTACTCTAAGCCACTCGACTCTATGTCACTCTACTCCACTACAATCTACTGTATGCCACTCTATGCCACTCCAACTCACTCTATGCCACTTTAGTCTATGCCACTGTACTTTATGCAATTCCACTCTATGCTCCTCTACTCTATACCACTCCACTCTATGGCAATCTACGCCACTCCACTCATGGTCACTCGATTGTATGTCATTTCACTCTGTGGCACTCCACACCGCTCTATGCCACTCTGCTTTATGACACTCTATTCTATGGTACTCTACTCTATGACACTCTACACACCATACTCTACACCATTCTACTATATGCCACTCTCCTCTACACCACTCTATGCCACTCCAATCTACACCACTCTACTCTATGCCACTCCAAACCACCCCATTCAACTCCGTTCTGCCCCACTCTACTCTACTCTCTGCCACTCCACCCCACTATATACCACTGTACTCTATGCACTGTACTCTACTCATGCCATGCAGTCTACCCCATGCCACTCCTCTCTATGCCACTCAACTCTATGCCTATCATAAGCCACCTACATGGATCCCAGGTGATTCCAATGGGGCAGCGACGCTAGTTCCAGAATCCTCCTGAGACTTGCCTTCAGTTTACAGAAGGAGAAATTGCTCTGGTGGTAAATCCCAAGGCTGAAAAGAGGGTTGGGATGGAGAAAGCGTGTGAAGTCAAAAGATGCTGTGGCTCGTCTACTCAACAGCAACACTGCAAATGGTACCGTCAGATATGCTATCTATAAACAAACAAATAACAATGCTTCAGTCTAGTATTAGCAATGTCTTTTAAGGTATCACCTCATGAAAGCTTTTTATATCTCAACCAACCTCTGGTTTTGTTGTCAGTTGTTTGTATATAGAGGTTCCTTCATCAACGTTTCTAAACTGTAGTGAGTATGATTCCAGTATCAAACCCACAAGCTAATTTGGACGGGCTTAGCTTCACCCAAGTCCTTTACTGGCAGAGCCCTGCCAACAGAATGCACAATTTGAACAGAAACACTTTTTACCTTGTCTGCAAGCACGATGTTGTGACTGAGCTCAGTGCGTAGCAAATTTAAGTCTATTAATGCATCTCTACTTTTCTTCTTGCTTTTCCATCCAGATGCAAGACTGTTGCGGGATGGCATTTGAGCTGAGGCTGAAGTGGAAGGAACAAGGGAACTGGCAAGACAGAGTCCTGAAAGTGGGAAACAGGTAAGTGGAAGGCGAAGAGGCTAAGTGAGGGGGAGGAGCATGAATGTTTTTTTAAAAGACAGCTTATCTTTGTTCTGCACCTGAGTGTTAATTGCACTTCTTTAGAACAGTCACAAAGGTTGCATTATAATTGTTGCTAACAAGGAACAGGTGCAGATAATTAACTTTATGAGGCTGCCTTCTAGAAGGTGTTTTACAATATTCACAAAGGTTGCATTCTAATTGTTTATAGCAAGGAACAGGTGCAGTTGGTTAATTTGATGAGGCTGTCTTCTAGAAGGTACCTTAAAATGTTCTCAAAGGTCACGTTCTGATTGTTTTTATAAAAAGGAATATTGCCAATGGTTAACTTGATGTGGGCTGTCTTCTGGAAGGTTCACGTTGAGGTTATCTATGCCAGTTGATTGATACCTATTCTGGCGGATTTTCTGGACGTTTCTCTGGTGCCTGCAACCTATTCTCATGTATGCATGGTAGCACATTTGTAAGAGCTATTAAGCCTTTCAAACAAACTGGGGAACTCAAGCTGCAGCTAGCTATTACTAACAGCATGTAATTTGATCAAAAGTCAGGGTACAAGACGTTTGTTCATACATAATTGTTGGGGGGAATGATAGGAATCATGCAGGTATGGATTTTGACAGTCAGGAGAGATGGGCTGAAGCGGGAATCCGGACAATACAACTTCACTCTACGCCACTCTATTCGACAACACTCCACGCCATGCCACTCCACTTAATGCCACTCCACTCTAATCCAGTCCTTGCCCCTCAGCTCTGTGCCACACCACTCCTCTCTACACCACTCCACTCTACTATACACCCTTCTATACAGCCCCATTCAAATCTACTTTATGTCACTCCACTGTATCTATGCCCCTCCACTCTATACGACCACTCTACTCCACTCTCCTCTACACCAATCTCCTCAATGCCACTGTATTATAAACAATGAATTAAACCCAGATCTTTGTGACTGCGGGTGAATGCTTGCATTGTTCAGCATTCCAGCCAGCATTTGCTCTTTTTGCTTTTGTCACTCTATTCTATTCCACGCCACAAACTTTTACCCATGCTGAATTGGAGCCACGCTCCTGTACAACATGGATTAAAGGCATTGGCAAGGCAAATTGCTTTCATATAGGTGTGATCTATTGGCTTTGTCATTGCTTGTTAACACGTGGCATATTGCTTGTTAACTCCAAAGCAGAATCGTTTTTTTCTGGTTCACTTTTCATAATGATAGCTGGAAGCAGTTTTACACCATCCTATTTTATTTGCTCAGGTTTTGAAGGGCAACTTGAGAAGCCATTCTCATGTAAGTAAGGAATGGAAACTCATCCTTGAATTCAAATACAATCATAATCATTCGTAAGTGGACTCTGAACCCAGCCACATGCACGCAGGTTTCTGAGCCACATCTTTCATGTTTTAATTGAACACTTGACCTTATTAGATCCCTTATTTTCATCTTGTAGCTGAGATACAAATTGCAATCTTTTATTAACTGAAGTGCTCTAAAGGGAAGGCGCTAGTTCAAGAAAAGATGGAAACGTGCGACGGGTAGACAGTGCATATAATGGCACTTAATTCAACAAAAGGCGTTTTGCTAGTGCTAAAATCTAATTTGACAACCATTTCGAATGCTTGCGTGTTTTTGAAGCGATTTATTTCCGAGCAGTTGAAGAGGTATTCTTAGAGAGTGACGACACAGCTCATCCCGATTAGTGTATTTCTAATTAAACAGAACGCAGCTTACTCTGTCCTTAATGGGGAAGATTTTTTCTCCATTTAACGAATTTGATCGAGGCCTCTCATTTTCCCAAAATGTACGTTGGGTCTTTTTATGTTTGGCTTAGTGAATGTTGGCCAATACTTCCAATCATGCACTATACTCACTCATTATGGATGGCTTATTAATTTTAAAAGGCTCTGTAACCAGACTTGCCGGTTCCACTGGCAGTACACATTATTTGTGTTTCACATGGAGTTTTGGGCTTCATCATGTGAATTACTGGGGAAACAAGCATGTGGAAATCAGTGCAGAAGCAATGTTTCCTGTCTTGCACAAAATCGCATAATGGCGAGGAATGTAGGTGCCATGCACCAGGAAGTACATTTAGTGGCACTTTATTACTAGGTAAGAATTCAAGATTTTGATTGGTGCTGTGTAAGAAACGGAGTTATTAGTTAAAATGAAATTAAATAAGCAAATAGCACCACAATGGCAAAAGTCCACTGAGGGCAACTGATAATATGATTTTTTAAAGATTTAAGTAGACATAGTCCCAAGAAGCACAAAGTGCCAATGATAGGCAATGGTCGTTGCAGATTAGGACCTAGGTACAATTTAATGCTGGCAATGATGGAGTGCGGGTCAGATACGTTAGCCAGGTTAGTCATGATCAAAGTTTTTACCTTCTGACTTCAGTCCTTTATGTCACAATCCACTACAGAAATACACTAGTAAAGACCCCAGCACCTCAGGGGAGGCGATTACAAACTCACAGCATGGCAGGCACAGGCAACAGGAGGGTCCCATCCAGGTGCAGTTAGTCAGTTGCAGGAAAAGGCCTGTCGTAGCTTGCGTCCCTGTAGTTTTAACAGGAAGTCAGTCTTATGACCCTTAGAGTCCACTTCTTCGGCCTGAGGGAGATCAGCTCTAGTCTTCTAGGCACTTCTCAGGTCTCAGGAAACAGGTTCAGTACTATTCTAATCTTCATAGGTCCAGAAGTGTTCCGAAATTGATGCCTGGAGATGCCACATTTATGCCTGCCACCAGCTAGTGTGTGGGAATGACCCCTAGGGATGCCCAGAGCAATAGGATAAAGGTTCCCGCTGCTAACACTATCCACATTGGTCCATTTTTCAAGATGGCCAAAGTATTTGGCCATAAGAAACGTGGAATTTGAGGACTGTGGTGCATGTGGAGTGTACTATGGAAATCTTAGTATCTCCCCATTTTTAACACCAAAATCTAGTTTTAAGCAGTCCATGTACCTCCATCAACCTCAGATATAGACAACTGGTAAAACAAAGCAGTTTTTAACAACCAGATCTGCCTGCGACAGGGAAGGCCTTTTTGAGGTGCTCCCCAGGTGTCATATGAAAACCCCAGCAGACTTGTCAAGCAGGATGTGACATTCAAGCAAGACTTGACACTTTAATGTCATAAAGGATCCCCCAAGTGCCTGCGCTTATTCTGTAAGGTTGGGCTAGATTATCTCTGCCCATTTAGGTCAGTCTAATGTTTGCTCATGGGAGCAATTTAACACCTCATTCACACCCATTCAAATGCTAGTTACTGGCTGTCAGAAGGTGGAGAGCAAAATGCAGATTTAGCTTACAGGAAGGCAGGGCAAAGGTACGTTTCCAATTGGTACTTTGCTGTACGGTGGACAACATAAATGTCAGGATTGTTCCAGACTGATTTCCAGCAAATCCTCAGGATATGTTGGTCTATAACCCTGCTATCCCACAATGCACCATCTGCACCACTTCCCTTACAGGGTAACAAATGTGTGTGCAGCCTTAGAACATGACAACCCTGATCCCACAAGGAAATCATGGAAACAGATCTAGACCCCTTTCATTTGGACTCTCATGCATGCCCCAAAAAATACACAAGAAATGATCAGCAAGGCGTTTCAATATTTATCGAAGCATTGTGATTTTAATATAAAATATGTGTGCTGCAATAATTAGTAGAATGAAACAGAATAGCGTGATTAGCATTATGAGAACGGTGAAAAGGATGAATTATTCCACCATTATTCTACAATATTGAAGATTTGAGGGCATTTAAGTACTGTGTATGGTGTACTGCTGCCTATAGCTCCCTATCCTAGTCTTGTCTATGGTGGGTGATCTACCAAATCCCTGCCGGGTGGTCTAACTCCCCATTACATGTGAATACGTTTCATCTGGCTGTCCATCTTTGTGTAGAGCTGGACATCCCTCATTTTGGTAAACAGCAATCAGCTGAGCTGGGATTCCATCATGCAGTGACCTCACAATGTCACCTGAGTGCTCCTCTGCCCTAAACAAGGAAGTGGTTCTGTATATATAATAAACAGCACCCATGTTATGTTATATGTTATATGTGGATTTATAACGCGCTCCGATAGTCAAGACTGTCCTGGCGTGGCCATGTTGAAACTCCAGTCAGGTTGCAATTGTTTATTCTAGTTAGAAAGCTTTGTTGCCTATCAGATAATAACAACATTGACATTTGCACGTGAACTTTATTCCTAGGACTCAATGTTCAAGATGTCATGATAGTGTGCCTATGAAGTGGAAACGTAAGCAATGCTGATTCAGAGACTGTTATCCTGCAATGTCACACACACAAATGTATGTCAAATGTCATTGCATGTGAAAGAGAAGGCAACTTAAGAAACATGTCAATGGTGATGCTCCTTACCATGTCTATCCTCACCACGTGACACCCATTCCTTGGACATAAGTCGATAAAAGCTATCCATAGACAATGGCTAATAAATACGGCTCAGTAAGTTAAAAAAAACCCTACCAAAATCTAAAAAAGAATCATGCTTCTTTAACAGCAAAGAGCATAAAGTAAGCCATTACGAATTGGTTAAAAACATAAAAGCTGTATTAAATACATTTTAATAGCCAAGTTTGCATTAAAATGAAAGCCGAATTAGAAATGTCCCATGAATCGAATCTGCCAGAGGGTTCATGTGTTACAAGAGGTAGATGAAACATTACTGTTCCCAGCAACCGCTGATGATGTTCCCAGAGGCAACAATCAGATCAGACCCATTGAGCAAACATATTCCCATCCATCTCCCACAGCAGACGCCAAAGGAGGAGTAGCAAGTGCAGGAACTGCAGAAGCTGAGCCAACATCTAGATCACTAGGAGCAGAAGCATCCCAGGAGGGCTTGTATAGTATGTTCAGAAGCAGTGGCCAGCCCAAGGGACAACAGTACAAGTGGGCCGTTAACAGGCTTACCAGCAGGTCAATCTCTGGAGAACTAACCAGTTGTGGTCCTAGGCATATGTCCAGGGCACACTCAAACATTAACAGAAGACAGCGGAATATGGGCTGCATGCAGTGTAGCCACAAAGGCTGAAAGGACAAGAACCAGTGTTCATTTAGTTCCTGAAGCATGGGTGCACCAAAACACTGCATCATATATTCACAACACTGAAGCACATGTGTAAGTGCCAGTTCCATTTGTCCTCTTGATAGGACAGCCATTGCGGAGCAGAAATTATACAATCAAAATCCCGACAATTCAGCGACAGGGCAGCGGAAGATCTCCTAAAATGCTTCCCAGCATGGAGAGTATGAATGATGGAATAACTTCAAAAACTGTCTGTCAGGTACTAAACAACCAAGAGACAATAGTCTTAAAATAGTGTGGCACTCCCTGTGGTACTAGAGATGTCAACTTGAAGATTAAACGTCTTCTTTGCAGATGTTAAGGCTACATCCTTTTGGAACAGTAAGGCTTTCAGTCTTCTCAGAGAATCAAAGTGCATGTTTGAAAGCTTTATTGAATGCCAAAGTATCCCCCGGTGTGTAACCTGGTGGTTCTCCCCATACTGCACACTGCTTAAGCATCCGTGTTAGATGTTGCTGGAGTGGAGTAAGTGCTTTGACTGCCTCCTGGTCACTTGCAACTTCACCAGGGCGTGGGTAGTTGGGCTCGTTTACCCCAAATATCAGCTGCTATTATCCTGGTGGGGGTTTTGTCCATCTGAGACTGGCTCTTGTGCCAGTTTAATTAAAGGTAAAGAGCGAACGCAACTATAAATATGGGGAAACATCTATAAGTTCCCAATCTTGTTGGAAATCTAGACTCTGCTTCAACGCTGGACAATGTGCTGCACAAGGGAAATCCCCATCGGCAAGAGCAAATCTCAGCTTTCAGTATTGTCACAGGTCAGGGCTGGCAACAAGCCCACTAAGCTTAGAGGAATATCTATCAGAAATCCATAAGGAATTGAGTTGGGAGCGGCAGGTGCCTCTCCGAGACTAGAGTAGAAGGCATGGTCCCAGTGGCAGACTCACCAATAGGGGAAGAATCAGGAAAAGATAACAATAAGAGTAGTAAAATAACTGAGAACAATGAAAGGAGAATGAAAAAAAAGTGAAACACTGCTAGCTGGCACCGTGGAGGGTACTATGAAATAAATCAAAACAAAAGAGTATCCACTGTTTGCGAAAGGACAAGAAGTATCATCAGGTCACCTGGGGTCTCTTCAGCCCACTGATATCAGTGTAGCAGCAGTATTGTAGCTTTTTCTTCAAGGTTCACCCATGGGGTCATCTCAGGCACATGAAATTGAGCTGCAGTTATCTAAGTCTTCAAGCCCAGATCCTAACACACAGAAAGTCTTAAACAACAGAAAACAACTACGGGTGACACCTGGTTTGGCACCTCAATCCCAGTACAAAAACATATAAGAAGTCCTGTGCACAATTCTTCCGGAGTTCGCCGTAGAAGAGCTCCACTGGAATCCAGATGAGAAGATTGAAACAGAAAAGGAAGGTGCACCAGCAAAAAGTCCAAGCTCAAAATGAAGTCCTTTGTATTTCTTTTATTCTTGTAATATAAAAGTATATGATAAAACCTCAGCCAACGCGTTTCTTTCTTAACACAAGAACTTCTTCAGGGCAAATTGGAATAATTGTAGCAATCAGCGAACGTCATATAGTGTGAGTAGTCCCATAAGCATTCCCGAAACAAATTGTTAGTAATATGATCAGTAATAACGGTGATGGTCGCCAGAAAATAAGATTCAGCTCAACAAGTACGTATTAATAATATCCCAAGATTCTCGTTTGGTGACTCAATGATAAGAGTTCACAAACCCACAAAAATAAAAGAAATACAAACGACTTCATTTTGAGCTTGGACTTTTTGCTGGTGCACCTTCCTTTTCTGTTTCAATCCACACAGAAAGTCTTACAAGTGCTGCCTCAGACAACAGTACCATCTCGGTCTCAGAAGATGCAGCATCAGTATGTACAGGTTGATGCATGGTTCTCTGCATAGTGGGATATAAAGACCATGCTTAATGTAACCTTGGATGAAATTAGAGAACTTAAAGCTTCACAGGCAACGAAAATCACTGCCTTGCATAAGAGGATGTCTAAAATTGAAGAACGATGACACATTTTCCAGGAATGCTGCAGGAAACTGAATCTAGAATTTCACAATTAGAGGCTAAAGTCAGCTCAATGCAGGAGGAAAACAGCCAGTTCAGGAAGGAAAAATCTTCCCTGGAATATAAAGTAGAAGAGTTAGAAAACCACTTGTGGTGCTGTAATCTTCAGATTGTTGGAGCTCCAAGGGTTGTGAAGGCCCTCAGGTCCTTCAATGGCTAGACTCTTCTATTAAGAATCAACTTTTGCCAGAAAAGTCAGGTGATTTGACAATTGCACAAGAGCATCGGGTCCCTGCTTAACCATTTCCAAATTCAAAAGTGCCACGCACTATATTGGTGATCTTTGCCAACTATCATGTTAAAGAGCGTATATTTGCTAAGGCCATTGAGAAGCAACAGCTTCCAACATCAGAAACACCTCATTGTCATATATTTTCAGATATGTCGGCCGCGGGCAGCCCCTTTGCCAAAAGGATTTTGTTAAGATGCTTTATTTGTTCAAAGCACAGTTGCACAACTATCAAAGTTAAAAGGCTTAGTCAAAGGGCAGTTCTATATGTTTAATAATGTATCAGAGGTACAGGAACTCCTAGAAAAGATGTCTAATTGGGTAAATACCATTGTGAGTGGTGAATCAAGCCAATTAAGTTGATGGTGTTGATGGAACGCTGGAGGTTGGGGAGGGTGGGTTGCATGTCCACAAAGGTCAACAAAATGGCGCCCCAGGAGGGGGGAAGCTGCAGCGAGAGTAGTGATCTGGGGGACTCTCCTCCTGCAGGCTCTGGGGGTTCTTTTGGCAGGAGGCACTGTATGGCCTTTAGCTTGGGGGATCCATGGGCAATGGGTCATAAAGCCAGATTAATTTTGCAATGTCAATGGTGTGTCTAATAAATGGAAGTACAGGGGTTAATTAGATAGTTGACCACATTTTCTCCACAAGTCCTATTTTTACAGGATATCCACATTAAAAGTAATTCACCAAAACATTGTATCCCGAAGCACTATTTAAAGGTGTATTTTGCCTCAGTTGGCTTGGCTGTAAGGGAAGTTGCTGTGTACCTAAACAATGGTTTGGATTGGTTGGTCTTTCAAGTTATTAGGGATCCACAAGGGGAGGTGGATTTGGCTGAAAGTTAGTGTAAATGGTAATCCTTTAAATTTTGTTAATCATTAAGACCTATTTTTGATTAACCAGATTGGAACAGTGGGTCCAATAATGTTAGGGGGCGATTTTAATTTTATTTAGGATTTGGTATGGGATGCATCCAATAAAACTAAAAAACAACTAAAGCCTAAAACCCCAAAAGTGGTAGACGCACTGAAACAGGACTTTCAACTGATTGATCCGTGATGTAGAGTTCACTTGGAAATGTTGCAATATATTCTTTCTCGCAGCACTTTCATACAGCTTCCTGTATAGACTGTTTCCTAATTTCTAATCTGCTTAAATGGATAGGCTCAGTATATCTGGGCTAAATCATTCTCTTGCCACTGTTGTTGTGCTGTTTGATGTAATCAGAGGGGAGAGGTCCAGGTGGCAGATGGATCAGAACCAAGATTGGTAAGAACATGAGAATACAAATTCGAGAATGTTTTCGGATAAACAAGGGTGCAGCATCATGGTTTTAAGTCTTGGGAGTGTTTAAGGCAACTGCTCGGAGGTAGATTATTGCTTATATGGCTCAACAATCAGAGCTAATAGCTGAGCTCCAATTGGCAGTTAATGAAGCTCTTCAGATGAATATTAGGTCTCAGGGTCCACAATCCCTTATAGAGATTTAGCCAGGCAAAGCTAAACATGATTTAAGAGAATTCTCCATTATAGAGGAAATTAATAGCTCAAAGGCGTTTCAACAGCAGGTATATGAAAAGAGTCAGATGAGTGGAAAATTCCTTGCATGGTCAGTTGAGCAGGATGCTGCATTTTTCATCTAGTTACAGAAGCCAGTGACTGTGGAAGTTGTTTGCGACAGGTCTGAAGTGTCCCAGGTATTTTTACAGCATTATAAAAACTTGTATGATCCCGCAGCCTAGTATATCCCAATAGTTTCAGTCCATCAGGTTGCCACAGTTGTCAGATGCCCAGTTTAGAAAGACAAGCTTAGGGTACATCAGCATTAGAGATACAGCAAGCTCTTGCCACAATGCCTAGTGGGAAGGCTTGTGGCAATGATGGACTTCCAGCCAAGTTTTTTTAGGAATTTGTAGATGTATCACACCCTTTTGGATGGAGTTGTCTAATTATGTTAGGGAGGGTGGGGAGGTTCCCTCATCTTTTAAGGAATCAACGGTTGTTATTTTCTTAAAAAAGGATAAGAACCCAAGGGAAGTCAACTCATATCGACCAATTAGCTTGCTGAATGCACAGTACACGCTTTCAGTAAAAATATGGTTTTTTCACAATATTCCAGCAGCCCAGGATGTAATACATAATGATTAGACAGGGTTTATGGCTTGCTGAGTAATGTCAGCCGATACAGACATTTTATTACATGCACTGGACTATTTTGTGGATAACCAGACTTCTGCACCTCTAATAATGGTTGATGCAGAGAAAGGATTTGACCTGGTCAATTGTGATGCTCTTTTGTATGGCTTGACAAAGTTTGGCTTTCCTGCTCAATTCATCGCAATATTGCGGACTCTATATGAAGGTGCACAGGGGAAAGAATTTGTGAATTCTAATCTTGCAGGGGTTGTAGATATAAACAGGGAAACGCATCAGGGTGCTGTCTGTCTCCAATTGTATTTACTTTCTTTATAGAGCCCTTGGAAGTGTGCAGATTCAGGAGAATGAGGGTATTGGGTCACCTATAACAGGGATGTCCAAATTAAAGTTGTTCACGGACTACATGTTTATTTACCGAAGGCCAGAAAAGAATATTATCTAAAAGTGGTTGGAGGAGTTTGAGCAGTTTAAAATGATTGGGGGGTATAAAATCAATCAGAGGAAAGCTGAAGTTTTCCATTCAATACCTCAGTTAGTAATCTCCCTCCTACTCTTCAGCACCAGGCCCAATCTCAAAACCTGATCCGCTATCTAGGGACCTATGTAATGAACAGCTATTCCCAGCTCTATCATTTAAATTATGTAGTCATAATGAAGAAGATTAAGGAATTGTTGGATAGATGGACTCTCCTTCCCTTTACATTGGTGAGTAGGTTAGCCCATATTAAAATGTCAATTTTACCATTGCTGTCATTTCTCTTTTCAAATGTCCCTATCAAAGTCAATAAGAGCTATTTTAAGGAGATAGATGAGCTATTCCGGACCTTTTTGTGGAATAAAAAGGTCTCCAGGGTTAAACTCTCTTCAATTAGACATCAGTCAGGGTGGGGTGGCATTACCGCAAATGCAGACTTATTATGAGCCATCTCTTCAAGATGTGTAAGTGAGATCAGTTGACAGAAAGAGGATGGTTAATCTCTTTTTGTTTTGACAAAATGATTCAAGAAGCGGAATTTCAGCTCCTGGTCTTTAATAAGACAGCCAAACTCCCGAAGAAACAAGATATAAAGTTGCACAGGAGTTCGGCTCCAGACTTCAAGCACTTTACCTATGTAAGTGTATTCCAGTAGGCTATGAGTATCGGATATTAAAGGCATGTAAAGATGTTGGTTTGAGAATACCACAGTCAGTTAAGATTCTGAAATGCTAGTGGTTTTAAAGATCTTGGCCTCTTCTTATTGAGGGGTAAATATGTCACATGGCAAGAACTCCATGCTAGGTATGATGATCGATGTAGGTTTTTTTTTTCTGGGGTTTCAGCAAATTATACTGCTTTTGAAGAAACACTGCCCAGAATTCAGCTTACACTCTCACCCAGTAATACACACACTTTTAAGGTCGAAACTTAGAGGGGTTGGAAGTTGCTATAGACTACTAAGGGACCAGTGGGGCAGTTAGTATGTGAAAAGTTTTTTAGATAAAATTAGTCTGTCCACACAATGCACATTTTCAGAGGTAGAATGGCAGTCTATCTTGTTATTAGGCCATAAGGCTTTAAGGGAAGGAAATTCCAAGAGGATGTTGTTTTTATCTCGCTGGATGGCATATTAAACCCCAACAGCTCTCCACAGAATGTACCCAGCAGTGGAGGAGTGTTTCTTTCGCTGTCAGCAACATGGCATTGGGAGGTTGGTTGCATATTCTTTTCACCTGCCAATTGTTGGCACTGTTTTTGGGAATGTTTTTTTCTGCTCTCAGTCTCAGTTTTCAGATTAAGATTGATCCAGAGGCTGGTGTGGCACTCATCAGGTTTGTGAGTAAGAGTCAGGGCTATGGGATTGGCAAATGGGGTCAAATGTTTATAGTGATTGCTTGCTCATTGATGATACGGAACTGGAAAACATCTAGAGTACCAACATACCAAGAGAGGTATAATAAAATGCTCCAGGTGAAAATGTTTGTAGAGGAATATTTGAGTCGGGTAGGGAGTGTAAAACGATTTAATGCCTCGTGGCAGTTTATGGAGATATTAGAAAAGGTGCCCCTAAATGCAGTAGAGGTGTAGTAATTTTTATTGGATGGTTATTTACTAAGGCATGTGTCACTTTTTCTGATGGCTAATATTATATGTGTGCAGTATCATTTTTCTGCACTTTTCCAGATGGCTGCTATTAAATTTGTACCACAGGAATTCTCCTCTTTTATAACATTGTAGACATAAGTGACTAGGTGGCTGAAAATGTAATTTGGCACGAAGGTACTTTATTGATGAATATAATGTACTATATATTTTTTGCTTCTCAAAATGGATGGAGTCCTCTTGAAACTATGATAGTTTATTGTAGTTTTTTCCTACATGTGACTGTTTGTAATTCTGCTCAGTAAAAAAATACATAAAAAAAGAAGGCCAGTGCGTCACCTCTCTAACTGCGTGGGCAGGTAGAAATAGTACTTGTGAGCAACAAGTCACAACTGCAGAAACCGTCACCCAATAGGCGATTCCCAGCTACATTCCACAGTGCCTTGATCGTTCAACATCAAATTACTCCCATTCAAGAGCAATCTGAAAGTTGGTCGTATCACTGCAGCTGGGGAATCCTTCATATAGCAGGACAAATGTGCCATTGATGCATTACATGTGCCATAAAGTGACACCTCTTTGCCCTCTCTAAATTTGCTCTGTCGGTCTTGCGCAGTCTCTCAGCAGCCTCCTGCTGGGAAACTTTCAACACTTTGTTATATATTGCATACAAGAAGCACCTTTGACATGGTTTTCGAGGACTTTATAAAAAGTCACCTAGTCCCATATAATCAGAAAGAAGGGACATGTGTTGTTTCTCCAGGGTCAAAGTTTAGGTTTTTAGCCAATCAAGGCACTACTTTCCAACCCTAAGTTGTTACCACCCCGAGTGTTGTGTCTGAACATAACGTGAGTCAGGCCTGCTGATCTTAAACCCTTTGCTGTCACCCAGAAAACATGCAAGACATCCGTCAGTATTTAACAGTCACACTATCCATCCCCCTTATTGGTCCCTGATGAATTGAATAAACTGTTGGGAAGCATGGTGTCTAATGTTTCCTCTATGTAGTTTGTGAACCATTGCCAGTTCTTTAGATATGCAAATGTGGGAATTTGGGGTGTATTTAAATCCTTTATCTTAGCCAGGCCAAGACATGAAGTCTGTTGTACTGTTTTGTTCAGGACAATCTTTGGTATGGTATCTGGAATGCTCTCAATTGTAATAACAATTGGTGATTATCGTGCACTTTATGTTACTCCTTAATACTTAAACTCAAAGCAAATCCATGCCTCGTCGGGTGTGTATGTTGTCTGTCATACACTAACTATATTCTTTCAATACTGCCAAAGATTCAGATTGTTTGAACCCCGAGAGCACTGCTGAAAGAATATAGTAAAACAGAAATCAAACATATTCATAAATTTCACTTTATGTTTATATTTATCTTCTGAGTTTTGAAACTTCAAACATATGTAGTATATTCCTCTCTAATACACAGGCCACTCCTGTAGTCTAAAAACAATTTTGTTGATATCATCCAATTATTGTAAATTGCATATTAATAATACAATAAATCTTGGATTACTGTTGTTCTAATCCTCACAGAACAAACTGCCCAATGTATTTCGAGATGCACTCCCTTCTTCAGGGGTGGTTGTTTAGAATTGAAATAAAAACAAACATGAATAACAAGTCGGTCCTTTATCTACAGAACTCACATTTTTGCAGTGTTTGATGATACAACTCCATTGGTGTTTTGTGCATAAAAATTACATATGCTCTTGTGTGAAAAAGTAAAAATAAGTGACCTTGCAATAATGAAAAAAACTTGAGTAATCCAGTGAACCTCCCTTCAAGAGAAAAACATTTTTTGAAAACGACTTCCCAAATTTATGTAGAGCAAAATAACATGAAATAAATAAATAAATGAGACAGTGTGCTTGGGTTCAAGCATATATCATGCAACACCAAAACCTGATCTCTTGTGATAAAAATTAATCGCTATATACTAGCTTAAACCTTACTGACTCCTTATGTTGCCAGCCAGCTCGGTGCTGCCGATAATTGTTGGTAAAAATGATAAGAACACACCTCCGTTAAAGACTCCTGCTATGCTTTCCTCTTTGTGTAACTCGAAAAAAGTTCATAATATTGCCGCCTACCCGTTAAATTAAACACGCTCTTATACTGTGCTTGCCATCCTTTTAAACCACCACTCTATTGGACTGACCGCGAAATGACAGCGACCTCAATTGAAATCCACATGTAAACATAAGCAACCAAAAATAAAAATTGTAAATAAACTAGAGCAGTCTATGGACATGAGCTATTGGTCCTATCTTGCTAAGTGATAAATGCCCACTTAATAAATACCTCTTGTAGTGTGTCTCCCCGAGAAAACCAAACGCCTCCATTCAGCGGAATTCAGCCACGTGAACTCGTACCTTAGTTTTTTCCAGTTACTATTCCAAGGAAATGGAAATGAGACTGGTGAAGACCTACTTCAAAAGAAATAATGTCCTAATGATTGCGCCATTTTGGTATGAAAAACTCTTTCCACTTTTCTCCATATTTCAGAAAAGAGCTGAATAAATGTATTATTCCAAAGTGAAAGAGACTAAAACATCCTCCATAAGTATATAAATGCCAAACTTTTAATTGGACTACTCACGACCGCGTCTGATACCTAAAACTCTGAGACAGCTCAAAATTAACGCTGTACTACTGTGGCCTGCCATTCAATAATTATAGATGCCCTTATTGTTACCGTGGATGCTATTACCACCATACCATTTACACTATATCAAAATACTAACACGTAAGCAAACAATGAACACAATAGATTCCTGTCAACAATTGCCAATAAAGTTTTAAAATGATCATTGTAGACTGTCTGCCAACCGATGCTCCACCCTAAAAATAATGCTGCTAACAAAGAAAAAGCATAACAAAGAATAGTGAGGAATTTTGTATGTATTAGTTTGCCATAGTGGATAAACATGTGAAAAAATGATTGGCTTTCGCTCTGTTTTTCACATGGACATTTCATGCTATATATTACATTGTGTGAATTGGAAGTTGTAGAGTGTCATAATTTGATGATTTCTCCTGATCTAGGGTGTGTGATGGTATTTTGAATTATCACATTGTTGCAATGTATACAATTGTGACATTGTCTCGTGCCTGTTATATTCAGTTTTGGTGTTACCTGGAAGAATTTTAGTTTTTCTTTCAGATTGTGTGTTCTGGTGTAGGCAAATATAGGTTTTTGTTCAAAAAGCCCTTGAAGTCAGGTTCATGTTTTAATAATTCCCATCTCTGGTTTATGATTCTTTTAATGTTCTTGGAATGTGTGGAGTACTTGGAGACAAATATTAATCTCTTTCGATTCCTTTTTTGGCTGTTTCCTCAAAAACGTTTGTCTGTCCAAAGCCATAACTTTCTGTTCAGTGTCATTCAGTAATTTAGATCGATACTTTCTTTGTAAGTACTTTTGTTTGTGCTCTTTTATAGTCTTCAAGCACGTTTCTGATTAAGAGGAGATTCTTCTCATTCTTAAGAACTGAGAGAATGGTAACGTCTTCAACAAATTCTCCAGATGAAAGCTTTGGTGAAGTAATGTGTTATTCCTATCTGTCTGTTTCCTATGCATGCTTGTGCTAAATCCTGTTTCCTTTTTTTGGATACTTACACCCAGAAATTATAGAAATTCTGTAAAACTGATACTGCTGGTAAATTGCACCCTGCAATCAATTTAATTTAGTTTGGAGCTATGAAGAGACAATGTCTCAAGAGTGCCTTTCCAAATTAGACTATAATGGCATTGATAAAACGACAGCTTCAGATATATTATCCGCTTCAAATGTAGCCATAAATATATTGGCATAAGCCGGAGCCCTGGCAAAGCACATCGAAGTCCCTCTGAGTTGTAAATAGAATTTCTCATTCCATTCAAAATATCTGTGGTAATGGCAAAAAGGTAGTAGTTCTAATAAGAAAAACTTTGTGAGCCTTTATGTTAGGTTGCTTAAGTAGTGCCCATTCCACCACCTCTATACCTTCCTGATGAGGAATTAGGTATATATTAATTTCACGTTAACTGTGCACATTATCCAATCTTGTAAGTTGTCTGTTGGCAGATCTCCAAGTTTGTTAAAAAAATGCATGTTTTTTTTTAATGTAACTGTTCAATGTCTGTACAAACGGTTGTAAAAAAGTGTCTAGATATTTTCCTATTGGTTCAAACATCGCGTTGCATCCAGATACTATTGGTCTAAATGGTGGGTTTGAAATACTTTTGTGCACCTTGTGGAGCATGTATAATTGTGGTCTTCTTGGATATATTGTAGTTAGAAATGATCTTGTTGAAGAGGAAATCCATCCTAAATCTTCTGATTTTTGCATTATGATTATCAAGACCTTTGACATTTCTAGTGTGGGATCTTTATCCAGTGTCATGTATGTAAATGTGTCTTTCTCATGTTCCTCCACTTTCGATATGTAAAATGTCTTGTCCATGAGTTCTAGTCCTCCACCCTTATCTGCCGGTTGGAGCAATACATTGGTGTTAGTTGCAAACGACCTCAGTGTATTTTATTCTTTTTTGGTTAAATTTAGCTTAATCCTAATACTGTATTCTAATTTGTTCAAATCTGTTTTCACCAATAATTCAAAGGTGTCCAAAAATTTATGCAATTTGGGCGCTTGATACGTGCTTCTCGTTTTGAATTCCATGAACTCACTCTGGTTTAAAGTGCCTTGAGCAGGTAATATGTTGGTGAAAAAGTGTCTTAGCCTCAAAGTTCTCATGTATCTTTCTAGAACGTTGGTGTTATATGTGCTCACAAATTATGTTCCTTTTTCCAATACTTTAAGTTGTTCTTCCGTTAGTGCCACTGATGAGATGGTAATAACTAGACTTTATCTTGACTCCATAGATTCTTTCTTTGTTTTTCCTTTTCCTCTACATGTTTTCCTTTTGTAGTTGATGTTTTTGTTGATGTTGTCATATTCGGTGGTTGTCCTGGATCATATCCTGTGGACAAAAAAGAAGATTGGATTGAGGAAGATGCTGTCTCAATGTTTTGTACCGTTGATGATAACTTTTCCTGTTGAGTGATGGTTATCGAAGCTCTAGATGTGTCAGTACCTTCATCCGATACAACACTTTTCTCTGAAGATGTGGTGGTTGCTCTCTTGATGTTCCTCCTTAGAGTGTAAACTTCAGCCCATGTGTATGTGTTGTTTAGTTTGTAATCAATCATATCTCTTTTAAAATTCAGTAATTTACTATCTTGTATTTCTTTACTATATTTCTCCAGTCTCCTGTTGATATCATTCAGGGAATTGTTCCACACATTATCCTCCATTCTTCATTCAAGGTCTGTTTTTATCATATGAATTTCTCCTTCGAGATCTTTGATTGTGCAAGATAATTCCGCTACACGTAATAGGATTAGATCCAATGAACATTTGCTCAGAGTGGAATGCCATTTCTCCATAAACTCTCTGCTGTATTGAAATCTATACAACATTGGTTTATTGGTGGCTATAAACCTTGAGGAATGCTTTTCACTTTGTGGTCCTGGATTAATGTGGACGCATGTAGATGTTAATTAGGTTCACTCCTCATTAAATATTCAAGCTGTTTCAATTGTTGCGTGGAAGAATTCACTTGCGCGTTAAATGATGCTGTTTCCCTGGCTTAATGCATAAAAATCTATTGCTTGTTTGGGTGTGTATGCTTTTGTATTTTCTCGATTCTCTGTTAAAATAGAAGTGGATTCAAATGACATTTTCTGCCTAACAGTAGGTGCCACGATCAAATGTGACAAAAAAACTTGTAATGACAATTGGTGATTATCATGCACTCTAGGTTACTCCTTAATACTTAAACTCAAAGCAAATTCGTGCCTCGCCGGGTGTGTATGTTTTCTGTCATACACTAACTATAATCTTTCAATGCTGCCAAAGATTCAGATTCTTTGGAGCCCAAAAGCACTTCTGAAATAATATAACAAAACAAAAATTAAACATATTCATATATTTCACTTTCTGTTTATATTTATCCTCTGAGTTTTGAAACTTCAAACATATGTAGTGTATTCCTCTCTAATACACAGACCACTCCTATAGTCTAAAAACAATTTTGTTGATATCATCCAATTATTGTAAATTGCATATTAATAATACAATAAATCTTGGATTACTGTTGTTCTAATCATCACAGAACAAACTGCCCAATGCATTTCGGGATGCACTCCCTTCTTCAGGGGTGGTTGTTTAGAATTGAAATAAAAACAAACATGAATAACAAGTCGGTCCTTTATCTACAGAACTCACATTTTTGCAGTGTTTGATGATACAACTTCATTGGTGTTTTGTGCATAAAAATTACATATGCTCTTGTGTGAAAAAGTAAAAATAAGTGACCTTGCAATAATGAAAAAAACTTGAGTTATCCAGTGAACCTCCCTTCAAGAGAAAAACATTTTTTGAAAACGACTTCCCAAATTTATGTAGAGCAAAATAACATGAAATAAATAAATAAATGAGACAGTGTGCTTGGGTTCAAGCATATATCATGCAACACCAAAACCTGATCTCTTGTGATAAAAATTAATCGCTATATACTAGCTTAAACCTTACTGACTCCTTATGTTGCCAGCCAGCTCGGTGCTGCCGATAAATGTTGGTAAAAATGATAAGAACACACCTCCGTTAAACACTCCTGCTATGCTTTCCTCTGTGTGTAACTCGAAAAAAGTTCATAATATTGCTGCCTACCCGTTAAATTAAACACGCTCTTATACTGTGCTTGCCATCCTTTTAAACCACCACTCTATTGGACTGACCGCGAAATGACAGCGACCTCAATTGAAATCCACATGTAAACATAAGCAACCAAAAAGAAAAATTGTAAATAAACTAGAGCAGTCTATGGACATGAGTTATTGGTCCTATCTTGCTAAGTGATAAATGCCCACTTAATAAATACCTCTTGTAGTGTGTCTCCCCGAGAAAACCAAACGCCTCCATTCAGCGGAATTCAGCCACGTGAACTCGTACCTTAGTTTTTTCCAGTTTCTATTCCATGGAAATGGTAATGAGACTGGTGAAGACCTACTTCAAAAGAAATAATGTCCTAATGATTCCGCCATTTTGGTATGAAAAACTCTTTCCACTTTTCTCCATATTTCAGAAAAGAGCTGAATAAATGTATTATTCCAAAGTGAAAGAGACTAAAACATCCTCCATAAGTATATCAATGCCAAACTTTTAATTGGACTACTCACGACCGCGTCTGATACCTAAAACTCTGAGACAGCTCAAAATTAACGCTGTACTACTGTGGCCTGCCATTCAATAATTATAGATGCCCTTATTGTTACCGTGGATGCTATTACCACCATACCATTTACACTATATCAAAATCGTAACACGTACGCAAACAATGAACACAATAGATTCCTGTCAACAATTGCCAATAAAGTTTTAAAATGATCATTGTAGACTGTCTGCCAACCGATGCTCCACCCTAAAAATAATGCTGCTAACAAAGAAAAAGCATAACAAAGAATAGTGAGGAATTTTGTATGTATTAGTTTGCCATAGTTGATTAACATGTGAAAAAATGATTGGCTTTCGCTCTGTTTTTCACATGGACATTTCATGCTATATATTACATTGTGTGAATTGGAAGTTGTAGAGTGTCGTAATTTGATGATTTCTCCTGATCTAGGGTGTGTGATGGTATTTTGAATTATCACATTGTTGCAATGTATACAATTGTGACATTGTCTCGTGCCTGTCATATTCAGTTTTGGTGTTACCTGGAAGAATTTTAGTTTTTCTTTCAGATTGTGTGTTCTGGTGTAGGCAAATATAGGTTTTTGTTCAAAAAGTCCCTTGAAGTCAGGTTCATGTTTTAATAATTCCCATCTCTGGTTTATGATTCTTTTAATGTTCTTGGAATGTGTGGAGTACTTGGAGACAAATATTAATCTCTTTCGATTCCTTTTTTGGCTGTTTCCTCAAAACGTTTGTCTGTCCAAAGCCATAACTTTCTGTTCAGTGTCATTCAGTAATTTAGATGGATACTTTCTTTGTAAGTACTTTTGTTTGTGCTCTTTTATAGTCTTCAAGCACGTTTCTGATTCAGAGGAGATTCTTCTTATTCTTAAGAACTGAGAGAATGGTAACGTCTTCAACAAATTCTCCAGATGAAAGCTTTGGTGAAGTAATGTGTTATTCCTATCTGTCTGTTTCCTATGCATGCTTGTGCTAAATCCTGTTTCCTTTTTTTGGATACTTACATCCAGAAATTATAGAAATTCTGTAAAACTGATACTGCTGGTGAATTGCACCCTGCAATCAATTTAATTTAGTTTGGAGCTATGAAGAGACAATGTCTCAAGAGTGCCTTTCCAAATTAGATTATAATGGCATTGATAAAACGACAGCTTCAGATATATTATCTGCTTCAAATGTAGCCATAAATATATTGGCATAAGCCGGAGCCCTGGCAAAGCACATCGAAGTCCCTCTGAGTTGTAAATAGAATTTCTCATTCCATTCAAAATATCTGTGGTAATGGCAAAAAGGTAGTAGTTCTAATAAAAAAAAACTTTGTGAGCCTTTAGGTTAGGTTGCTTAAGTAGTGCCCATTCCACCACCTCTATACCTTCCTGATGAGGAATTAGGTATATAATATTTTCACGTTAACTGTGCACATTATCCAATCTTGTAAGTTGTCTGTTGGCAGATCTCCAAGTTTGTTAAAAAAATGCATGTTTTTTTTTAATGTAACTGTTCAATGTCTGTACAAACGGTTGTAAAAAAGTGTCTAGATATTTTCCTATTGGTTCAAACATCGCGTTGCATCCAGATACTATTGGTCTAAATGGTGGGTTTGAAATACATTTGTGCACCTTGTGGAGCATGTATAATTGTGGTCTTCTTGGATATATTGTAGTTAAAAATGATCTTGTTGAAGAGGAAATCCATCCTAAATCTTCTGCTTTTTGCAATATGATTATCAAGACCTTTGACATTTCTAGTGTGGGATCTTTATCCAATGTCATGTATGTAAATGTGTCTTTCTCATGTTCCTCCACTTTCGATATGTAAAATGTCTTGTCCATGAGTACTAGTCCTCCACCCTTATCTGCCGGTTGGAGCAATACATTGGTGTTAGTTGCAAATGACCTCAGTGTATTTTTTTCTTTTTTGGTTAAATTTTGCTTAATCATAAGTCTGTATTCTAATTTGTTCAAATCTGTTTTCACCAATAATTCAAAGGTGTCCAACAATTTATGCAATATGGGCGCTTGATACGTGCTTCTCGTTTTGAATTCCATGAACTCACTCTGGTTTAAAGTGCCTTGAGCAGGTAATATGTTGGTGAAAAAGCCTCAAAGTTCTCATGAATCTTTCTAGAACGTTGGTGTTATATGTGCTCACAAATTATGTTACTTTTTCCAATACTTTAAGTTGTTCTTCCGTTAGTGCCACTGATGAGATGGTAATAACTAGACTTTATCTTGACTCCATAGATTCTTTCTTTGTTTTTCCTTTTCCTCTACATGTTTTCCTTTTGTAGTTGATGTTTTTGTTGATGTTGTCATATTCAGTGGTTGTCCTGGATCATATCCTGTGGACAAAAAAGAAGATTGGATTGAGGAAGATGCTGTCTCAATGTTTTGTACCGTTGATGATAACTTTTCCTGTTGAGTGATGGTTATCAAAGCTCTAGATGTGTCAGTACCTTCATCCGATACAACACTTTTCTCTGAAGATGTGGTGGTTGCTCTCTTGATGTTCCTCCTTAGAGTGTAAACTTCAGCCCATGTGTATATGTTGTTTAGTTTGTAATCAATCATATCTCTTTTAAAATTCAGTAATTTACTTTCTTGTATTTCTTTAGTATATTTCTCCATTTATCATATGAATTTCTCCTTCGAGATCTTTGATTGTGCAAGATAATTCCGCTACACGTAATAGGATTAGATCCAATGAACATTTGCTCAGAGTGGAATGCCATTTCTCCATAAACTCTCTGCTGTATTGAGATCTATACAACATCGGTTTTATTGGTGGCCATAAACCTTGAGGAATGCTTTTCACTTTGTGGTCCTGGATTAATGTGGACGCATGTAGATGTTAATTAGGTTCACTCCTCATTAAATATTCAAGCTGTTTCAATTGTTGCGTAGAAGAATCCCCTTGCGCGTTAAATGATGCTGTTTCCCTGGATTAATGCATAAAAATCTATTGCTTGTTTGGGTGTGTATGCTTTTGTATTTTCTCGATTCTCTGTTAAAATAGAAGTGGATTCAAATGACATTTTCTGCCTAACAGTAGGTGCCACGATCAAATGTTACAAAAAAACTTGTAATGACAATTGGTGATTATCATGCACTCTATGTTACTCCTTAATACTTAAATTCAAAGCAAATTCGTGCCTCGCTGGGTGTGTTTGTTTTCTGTCATACACTAACTATAATCTTTCAATGCTGCCAAAGATTTAGATTCTTTGGAGCCCAAAAGCACTTCTGAAATAATATATCAAAACAAAAATTAAACATATTCATATATTTCACTTTCTGTTTATATTTATCCTCTGAGTTTTGAAACTTCAAACATATGTAGTGTATTCCTCTCTAATACACAGACCACTCCTATAGTCTAAAACAATTTTGTTGATAACGTCCAATTTTCTCTGTGAATTGTGCCTTGTTCCCCTGAATTTGCCAAACTCTAGTTCCCCAAATTAATTTTAACTCAACTGCGTCCATCCAAAAGTTAAACCCTTGTGTAGACATTTGTATAAGGAAAGATTCAGAATATATCAATTTCATGTTAGTGAGCATATTGATCTTTGCTGCTGACGGTGCAAGCTTCTAGTAATAAGACACTGGGTCAATTGTTTTGTGACAAGTGAAATATGCACATTTCTGTGCAAATGTTTGTGAGCTACCCCATGGTGGTGTAGGACAGTGGTTCCATTGCATTTAATTAAATATTGCACTTGGAGTACTTGCTTTATGCAAAAAATGAGACAGTACTAGGGGTGAACAAATCATGCAAAAAGATGTGAAGCGCATATGAAATTTACCAAAAGTTCATTTGGACCGAATGCATCATAAAATACACTAGCCCAAACAATTCCATCAACAGCGGAAACAGCAGAAATATTTACCAGGGAAAGGTCTATTCATACTTTGTGTGAAGAAGAATGGGGTTTTAAAGCCAAGTTCATCATTTGTACTGCACAATGTTCTAACCATTAGTGTCATCAGTTGACAAAGTAGCCGGAGGCTGTTCAATCTATTCTTGGCAGCTCTGTAGTTTGTGTAGAACTTGGAATAGACTCGAATTGTAGTAAATTTACGTAATCAGCCTTCATGTTGGGTTTTCAAATAGAAATCTCTGTTTCTGTACAGGTTGTTTGCATAGTTGTTGATGTAGCGGGTAAAAGATATACATCATTGTTTGCTTTCCCTAGCCGTGGAGTAGTAGCCTAATTACTGATCAAAACTTCCATTGGGAATTCCTGTATAGTAGTGAGAGCAGACAGGTAACTTTTCTGGATCCGACAGTGTCTACACTGGAGAAACAGCCACATAATGTGATTTGATGAGATCCATTGACACAAATCTCTTGTTTTTACAAATAGCAAGGGTAGTAAAAGTGCATTTCTGGTGCCTTCAACAGCCAGGACAAGTACAGGCCAACATCTTGTTTGTTTATTTTCCCCCTTACCAGTTCACTAATCTTGGGAATCCAGCAAGAGGCTGCTGGTGCTTCCTTAACTTCTCCAGTGGTGGCATGTTTTATTTGGACGTTGCTTTGGGCATCCTGGAAACTGTTCTGTTCCTGTAAAACAGCCAAACGTTCATTTCTATCAAATGGTTTTTCTGCCATCATTGTGCTGGGACTTTTGAGGTCAGGTAGCCAGATCTTAACCATAAACAAGATCTCATAGGGAGTCAGTCCAACTTGGGATTTTCTAGTAAGATTGTTTGTTGATCTTTGAACCTCAAATAGGGGATGGACCCAACTGAGTTCTGAGCCTAATACTTATGCTGTTAAAGACTGATTTAAGTCTTGGTTCTACCTTTCCACTACCATGTTACCTTCAGGATGGTAGCGGGAGGAGTGTCACACGGTCACAACCAATTTTCCCATGGTGTCTTTGTAAATCTTAGATGATCGATGAAGACTTGCAAGTTTTTGATAACAGTTCGGGCGTCAGCCCATTGCTATGGCCAAACCCATTGGAATCAAGAGCAGGAAACCAATGCATCCTATTTGCAAGCCCCATCTGATTGCAAGGGGCCACCTTGGTCTGGATAAATACAAGCCAAAGGATTGTCTGAGATGAACTCGTTGAGTGCTCATGATGAGCTCAGCTCGTCATGAGTCACAGTGGAGCTGTGCTCATGACGAGCTGAGCTCATCATAACGGCCGCGGCCTGCCCATGCACGATTAATTCCCCGCCTATGCGGGAGAATTATTCAGTGGGCAGGTTGTGATGAGCTCAGCTCGTCATGAGCACAGCTCCACTGTGAGTCATGACGAGCTGAGCTCGCCACGAGCACAGCGGAGCCACGGACCCCCACCCCCCTGCACCGTGGGTGAATTACCCCCACAGGAAAGGGGTTAAAAGAGGTATGCGGTGGCCTTGCTACAGTGGACCCCTTCATTTGCTGGCAGATGTCACATTTAAGGACAAATTCATTAGTCTATTGGTAAAGACCTGGCCACCAATAGCATTGCTGCAATAGTGAAACTGTAGCTTCCACCCCTACATGTGCAGATGCTAAACCTTCATGTGCTGCTAGGATCAAACCTAACCTGCAAACTGAATTTAGCATTACTCTATCTCCTCTCCTGGAATACAAGCAAATAGTATGTTTTGCCCGGTTAACTGGTAGGAGGAATTTGTTGGAATGCCTTTCAGCAGATGTGTGCCTTCATGTGTGTTGACAGCCTTTATGATGTCTCTATCTACTGTCAGACCTGAACGAGTAATCACAGCAATGGCAGCAGTTTGCACTGTTGCTTGTGAGGCTACATCATCCATGGAATTCCCTGCAACATGTATCCCTAAGGGCTGATGACTCAAGGTGTGACTCGCATGAGTCTGGCAAACATTCTTTCAACTTAGCCACCTGCCCCCAAAGCATTTTGTACTTGATGGTGTACCCTTTGGAATATCTGAATCCATTCTGGCTCCAATAGTGTAGATACTTGTTGTTAGACTGGATACAATATTATGAATTGCACACAATCAGTGTGGGGAGTTCAGGATTTGTATTCACTAGTGCCACAATTAGAGCACTGTAGTGGGAAATCACCAAGTCACTGCGTGTCAGTCTTTTGAATGTGGAATTCTCCATCCTGCATGTGACCTTTTATGGCAGCACACGCTGCAGAACAGTTGTGCTTTGTCGTTATGGCAGGATACGCAGAACCATCAGTATAAATGATGTATTCATACTGGTCAAGAGACATGACTTTATTAACCAGAGGATATTTGTGTTCATATTGCAGGAATGTTTGTGCTTATAGTTTCAAATCAAATCTGTAAGCAATATCTGTTACAGTGAGAGAGTTGACCCACTGTATCCATCTTGGCTGCAATGCTTTTGCTTTGGAGACACTAGCTTTCTTCACAGTCTCTAAGGCTGGCACCGAAGTCACCACAATTATTTGATTCCCCTGAGCCAGAGCTCTCTCTCTCTCACCACAGCAGTCTGTACCCCCATCAGAATCTTTTCTGTTGGTGAAAAACACATCTCGGCATTGGTGTATAAATCTGGTTTATATCCAATTGGTACAGTGTCACCCTCATTGAATGTACATAGGTATACCCTGATGACCCCGCAATAATCCTGATCATCAGAGTTGTGGTGTTTACATGTCTGTGTAAGTGTTTGGAAGCCAGCATGTCAGCTTGTACTGAACATAAAGTCTGTGTGTGTTCAGTTGTTCAAAGTGTGCTTGATAAGTCTGGACAAATTAAGTCATAGAATGGTTTAACCTGTTCTGTCAAAACTTTGGAATCCCAATATAGATTGAAGCTTCTTCAGTGAGTTTCGTGGCTATAAGAGAGCACACCTTTCTAAGAAGTGTGTAGCAAGACTTTTGCTTTCACTTAGCAAATACAACAAGATGATGGATAGAGTGCTAAAACTCTTCAATCACTCACCCCCAGTCAAGAAACCTGGATTAAATGCATTGTTCTTTTGCTCCCCATGCCCCCCCAGTTTGAACCCACCCACATGCAAATTAGTGTTGACCCTGCTCCTCGTGGAAACAGTCCAGCCTGAACTGGCAGGCCATGTCCTCCATGGAGCAGAAACAAGCATCCTGGGACCGGTTTCATGGTATCACCCTTTCATCAGCCATGGTAGCTTGCATCCAGTGGCACAGTGAGAAATGGACCCACTTCGGGGCATACCGTTGGCCACTTGAGGCAAACTTAGCAAACACAACAAATAATTGAATGGGTTGCTGAAACTTTTTAAACACTTACCCCAGTCAAGAGATCTGGGATAAATTCATTGTTCTTTTGCTTACCAATCCACCCAAATTTATATTTAGCCATATGCAAATCAGTCCTGACCATGCCTTCACTTTACAGCTCACATCACAGAACCAGGACATTGAGTTTCGCAATTTTAGATTTTTTTTTAATTAAATGTGTAGCCCATGTGAGCAAATCCCCAAACTATGCGATCTACTCTTGTCAAATATGCAGATAGGTCATCATCCATCAAACAAATGTCATCGATAAAGAGCAATTCCTGATCATCAAATTCTTGTAGAAGTTCTGTAACTCAGGCTGAAATCAACCCGGGGCTGTTCTTATACCCCTCGGGCAATTTATAGAACTGTTTCTGAGAACCCATCATGGAAAATGGAGTCAAATACCTGCTTTCAGATGCTATATTTTCGCAGAAAAATCTATTCAAGATATCTAATGCTGTTTTTTATGCAATATATTGTCCATCAGTGCTGTGCATATTCTGTACTGTGAATGTATGTGTAGCTGTGTTTAAATGTCTGTAATCTAATACTTGACGATATGAATGGTCTGGTTTTATAACTGGAAATAAATGATTATTCATAGGAGAGGGGCAACTTTCTATTACACCTTGGTATTCAAGCTGTGTAAGAATCTATCTAACTTGTTTCTTAGCCTCATTTCTAATGGAGTATTGTCCTTTAGTTTGTGGAGTCGACCTCAATAGTATTTTATGATAAAAGGAACTGTCATCCCATCCACATGGTTGTGGTGTAACGCAGGAGCTAGTGCTAATGTACACTCCTTGGCACATGAATGTTTAACTTGTTCTTTTTTATATTTTGGGATGACTTGGGGTGCCAGAGTGATTCTTGGCGGTGGTTAAACTATAGTACACGATGCCCACGGCTCGCATCTCCCTCCATGGAACATTGACAGAGGAGTTTAGGCTTACACGGGGTAAGGGGCAGGGGTGCCCACTGTCACCATTGTTGTTTGTAATTGCCCTTGATCCGTTGGTATGACATTTACAGGAAAGGCATAGTCATCATGGGCTGCAATTTCACACAGGACCCCTACTCCTAACACTCTACGCCGACGATAGTATTCTATACATGAGGCACTCAGATGACAATTTGATGCTGCTGTTACGCGAACTGACTAGGTTTGGTGCCCTGTCAGAGTTACATATCAATTGGGAAGAATTGGAAGTCTTTCCCCTAACAGTAGCATCTTGTGATAGATCAGCGGAATACCCGATGACTTGGTGTGATGAGTCGGTGAAATACCTTGGGGTTCATCTTCACAGGGAGAAGGACCGCATTTTACAATTGAACTATGGCCCTGTTATGGAAAAATGAGGGCATAACATAGAGTACTGGTTGTCTCTAACCTTATCGTTGGCTGGAAGAATAGCCATAATAAAAATGGTGGTCCTTCCCAATTCCTGTACCTTTTTCAGTACATTCCTATACCATTGTATAACAGTTTCTTTACAGAACTAAGCACATTTTTGACAAGACTGGTGTGGGGGAAGACAACCTTGCATCTGCTAGGACAAGTTAATGCTCCCATATGAGAAGGGTGGGTTTGGGTCCCGAACTTACGGGTTTATTATTTGGTGGTGCAGGCTAGTTTTGCCTGTAACTGGTACCATATTGATGTCAGGATCTCATATCACAGGCCAGAGGCAGACTTGGCGCTGCCAGCACCCCTTAACACTCTACTGCCAGTTGGGTTTCCACGAGATCCACACGATATTCAAACTTTATCCACGACTAGTTGGGCATGCCATAAGCTGAAAACATTGACCGGATTTTGTGTGCTGTTCTCTTCTGCATTGCCACTAGCGGGGAATGGCTGGATCCCTATATTTCAGGAAGGTTTAGTGAAGCGTACTTTGGCCAAGTTTCACTCAGCGACGTTTGGCGATCTTTTCCCCAAGGCTCACGTTTTTTTGCGCACGGAGAATCCTGGTTTCCATAACGCTACAGCAATGGACCATTTCGTACTACTCAGACTTCAGAGGGCACTACGTGCGAATCTGCCCTGGTACCCCTTATAACTGCCAAATTTTATGATATTGGCAGGGGTTATAAAAGATGATGGCCATCTCACGGCAAAAATGTACAAGTCAGTGATCTCTATGCTTCCTGCTCGTGTGTGACGGCGACATGGGAGCAAGACCTTGGACACCCAGTCACTGATGTGCAATGGGGCCAGTGCTGCACTCAGATACTCCGGGTATCCCCCAACCACTGGCATAAGTTGCTGCATTTTAAATTCATTTGGAGGGCAAATGTGACACCCAGTAAAATGCACCGTATAGATCCCACTCTTCCCAATGTATGTTTGAGATGTGGTTTCCTGGATGCTGATTGTGTGCATATCACATGGACGTGCACTAAAATAGTGACTTATTTGCAGACAGTCTTTGTAGAAATATCCTGTATGGTTGAGATTGTGGTCACACCCTCAACCTTCATGGCGCTACTTTGGTACATATATAGCCTCCCTAAATCTAACCAACGCTTTGTTGCTATAGCACTCCTTATTGCTAAGTGAGAAATTGCCCTTAATTGGGGTAGCAAGCAGACACTGCAGGACTGGTTACGGAGCATGACATATTGTAACACCACCAGTGATACGTATGCTCAACTGCAACCATCAGCTGCCAGACCTTTAGACATCTGGCAGCCGTTTCAAGACTACCTATTGATGACAAGGGAGGGGACGGACATCGCAAAAAAACCCCAAACACAAAAGTGCGAGGAGTGTATTAGATGGAGTGGCATTGAGCACCGCTATATCCCAGCCCAGTCAGTAGTTACCAGCTGTTATTTATTGCATCAGGGCATACATAGAATTGTAACTATGCACCCTATTTAAGCCTAGATGACATACAACAGACCTGGAATACGCCTTATTTTCCTTATTTTGAGCTGTAATTGTGATATGCCTTTTTTTCTGTACTGTATTGCCATGTGAAAGGAAATACTGTATCTTTGTCATACTATTTTTTATTTTCAATAAAATCTTTATAAATAAAAAAAAAAAAAAATGTTTAACTTGTTCTGGAACATGGTCGGAAAGGGCAGCACAAATTACTGTTGCTCCCTTAGGGCAATCCATCACAAATTGAGGTGGCCAATCCTTTTCAGCTGAATGAATATCATAGCCAAATGACAAGTTCACCAAAAGGAGAATGTTAATATTTCTTGGTACGTCCCCCTCCAATTGGAGTTGCATCTTGTATAAAAGATACAGAACGCTGACCTGGTAGCCGGTGTTTCCACCTGAACATAGTAATGCAACGCAACTCCCACCAGACAATCTATCAGGTTCCGGCAAACTATTGTGACTTGTGACGTGCTGTACAGCATGGTCAGAGCCCACTCTCCACCCAGAAGCATTATCCTCAATATCCACGTAGTGCTTGCCTTTCAGTCCACCTACCTTCTTCTTTTTGATTTGAGGTTTTGACTGTTTGGGTTGTCTTCCATTTTTCTTATGTAATCAGACAAGCATTGTGAGTCCTTCTTCGGTTTCACATACTCCTTTGATCTGTGCTCTGACCGCCCCACTCTCTACCATTGTTTTTTGGATGTCTCCTGAAAGGAACAAGATTAGCATGTATCAGTATCCCTATAACTGTCAGAGGCTTTAATATTATCACGGATAAGCAGATTATAGTGTTTTTCAGTGGCCTCCTGTGGAGGAGATCCACACCATGACTTAGTCTTTTCTTTATGTTTTTTATTATCTATATGTCTATAAAAATCTATATGTTTTGACCAGATCTGTGTACAGTGTACGCATTTCTGGAGCTCCTAGCTTATCAAAATCTGGATATAGTGTGTATCTGGCAAGAATAGCCATGTTGCTCTCTCACTGCTTAGGGGACCAAATTTAACATTGGTATGTGTATGTGATAGAGTGCCTTCAAACCAATTTTGATGTTCTTGATAAGTAAATTCTAGACCTTCATAAGCTGAGTAGTTATTAGGTACTGTATCTTCAGTGTATATGTGAAACAGTAGTGTAGTTGCATTGACTGCTAGGAATGTATCCCCATAAATAGCATGCCCCTGTCCTGAATGCTTTGTGAGCCTTCACCATGAAAGTAACATCTCAACCCGTCAGGGCAGAAAACATCACAACATTTGTGTAACCACATTTCTGCAGTTAACCGATTTGTTGGTAACCATTTTGTCAGTGTAAGACAGTTGGATATGTGGAATCAGAGAGGGTACCCTCTTTTGGGTGATCCTTTCAGATGTTCAAGCTTGACCAACCCACAGCCTATGCACAGAGTTTATCAACTCAGCTGAGGAGAATTTGTTCCTTAACACCAAGGATGTCTCCAGTTAATAAGTGAGTATGGGTCTTTGGGTACACAAAAGAAAACTACTCAGGCAATCCATTAGATAACAGCCCATCAGCTAACGTTGGTGGCACCATGTTGTACAGCTTGCACCTCCCTTTGTTAAACTGTGCATTTGTTGGAGAACATAAACTACGGGATTGTGCTAGACTGATTCTCTGTACACCCTCAGGACATGTTTACGTATGTCCCTGCTATACACAGTGCACCATCCATTCCTCTAACCTTATATTGAAACAAATGTATGTGCAACTCTAGAACATGACCAGCCTGATCGCCCAAGGAAATAGTGGTAACAGATTCAGAACATTTTCATTTGGATTCTCAAGCATACTCAAAGAAGTCCACAAGAAATACTACAATATTTATTGCAGTGAATCTTGCATGAAATATGTGTGTTTCGATTATGATTAGAATGAAACAAATTAACCTAATTAGCATTACAAGAACAGTGAAATGGAAGAACATTTTCACCATTTTGCTAAGACAAAGAATATATAAATATAGGCGAGCATATAAGTACTGTCCATTGTGTACTCTTACCTAGCAATCCATTACATAGTCTTGCCTAGGGTGGGTCATCTGCCGAATCCCTACTGGGTGGACTAACTCCCTGTTACCTGTGGGTAAGTGTCATCAGTGTCATCTTGGTGTAGAGCTAGACATCCCTTGTGTAGGTATGCAGGAATCAGCTGAGCTGGAATTCCAACATGTGATAACCTCTCATTGTCAGTTGAGTACTCCTCTGCCTAAACAAGGAAGTGGTTGTGTATTTAAAAAAAATAGAACCCATGTTGCAACCCCTGTCAGGCTGTAATTGTTTATTCTATTTGGATAGCATTGTTGCCTTTTGGAAAATAACATAATCAATATTTGCGCAGTGAATGTTATCCCTTGTACAGAATGTTCAAAGTAGTGTGATAGTGTGCTTCTGAAGTTGAAATTTAAGCATTGCAGGTTCGGAGAATGTTATCCTGCATCACACTTGTGAATGTATGTCAAACGTCACTGTCTGTAAAAGAGAAGGCAACTTAAGAAAAGAGAGTATATAAAACCGCAGCATTTCTAACCAGGCCTATTCTGATCAGATGACAGCACTGCCTCATCAAATTCAGTGAGTTTGCTCCAGATGCTTGCAAGCGTGGATGCGCTGCAGTCTGCAAAGAACTTGAGTTCCAGGGCATAGATCTCATCTTCAAGTCTTGGAAACTTGCCACGCAGCATCTGAAGAATGCCTGCCTATTTTGCTATACATAGTCCATAAATTACCTCCTTAAATGCCTCCCACAAAGTTGACCTAGATGTCACATTACCAACGCTGTGCTCAAAATATTCCACAATAGCCATTTAAACCTCTTCTCGGAACACTTGGTCACTTTATAATCTAGAAGGGACATCTCAAGCAGCACTGGGGCATGATGTGATAATGTTCATGGCAGGTGTATGACCTCAGTAGTTCATGTATCTACATCATGCGTTACCATCCAATTGTTAATACATGACCATGTAGTATGGGTGGGAGCAGTGGCAAAGCAAGGGGGGCGGCATCCCCCGCCCTTACATGCATATGCCGTGGGCGGCAAATGCAGGAAGAAATCGCCTGCCCCCCCACTCCTCCATGCGCTCAGGCAGGGACCTCCAAGGTTGACAAAGTGTCTGGCTATGCCACTGGGTGGGAGTTATGTACGCTTTACTCTGCGCTGCTCCCAAGTTGGGCCTGCCAGAGATCAATATCTACCACTGTGAACCACAACTGCACAGCTGCATTCGGGTATGGGCATCTGGAATCATTGTATCTATCCACTCTATGATCTAAAATAACATTATATTCCCCCTCCCACAGAATCGCCCTGGGCCTAAAGCCACCAGATCTCAGCAAAAAAAGGGGTTGTCTAAATATGGACCATAGATCAATCAATCAATCATAACATTTGTAAAGCGCACTACTCACCTGTGAGGGTCTCAAAGAGCTGGGGGGGGTGCTGCTACTGCTCGAATAGCCAGGTTTTGAGTAACCCCCTGAAGTTGAGAAGCTCCTGGGTCTGTCGTAGGAGGGTGGGGAGGGTGTTCCAGGTTTTGTTTGCGAGGTGGGAGAACGATCTGCCACCGTTGGTCGCTCTTCGGATGCGGGGACAGTGGCGAGGGCGAGGTTGGCGGAGCGGAGCTGGTGGTTCGGGGTGTAGAAGGTGAGTTGTCTGTTGAGGTATGCCGTTCCGGTGTTGTGGAGTGCTTTGTGTGCATGGGTGAGGAGCTTGAAGGTGATCCTCTTGTTGACGGGAAGCCAGTGCAGGTCTTTCAGGTGGGGTGTGATGTGGCTGCGGCGAGAGATGTTGAGGATCAAGCATGCAGAGGCGTTCTGTATGCGTTGTAGTCGTTTCAGGAGTTTGTCTGAGGCTCCTGCGTAGAGGGTGTTACTGTAGTCTAGCCAGCTGCTGATGAAGGCCTGGGTGACCGTTCTTCTTGTTTTGGTGGGGATCCACCTGTAGATCTTGCGGAGCATGCGCAGGGTGTTGAAGCAGGAGGACGAGACGGCGTTGACTTGCTTGGTCATGGAGAGTGTTGAGCCGAGGATGAATCCTAGGTTGTGTGCGTGGTCAGTGGGTGCCCTGTGAACGTGTCTCAATGTGGTGATGATTGCACTGTGATCCTGGTGTAGTCCTGGCGACTGAGCTTTGCTGGCTGATGGTATTGTGGGAGCGTTCTGATCACCCTCATATTGTACCCCTCTTGCCACCTAGCTAACCCCAGGCTGGGAGAGAGACAGACTTCTAGTTAACCAAATGATCCATTACCTGTTTCAGTATTAAAGCAGTTGAGCTCTTCTTCACTACCTGTGATAACGGATCTCCTTAATGCCTCACTGCAGGAAGCCATCATTCCATCAACATGGAAACATGCTTTGATTCATCCCCTTCTTAAAAAGTCAAATGCTGACCCTGATGTGTCCAGTAATTACCGCCCTATATCTCTACTTCCTGTCTTTTCAAAGATTCTGGAAAGACATATCCACCCACACTTAACTCCGTTTGTGACAACACACGGACTTCTTCATCCCTCTCAGTCAGGCTTCAGAGCGGGTTTTTCCACCAAAACCACCCTACTTGGGGTCCCTGAAAGCATACGTCACCATCTGGACAATGGGGACACCGTTGCGCTCATTTTACTAGATCTGAACACCTCTTTTGATACGGTGTCTCATGATGTGTTAATAAATACACTTAAATCACAGAGTATCAGCGGACCCGCCTTAAACTGGCTTATTGCTTTCCTTTCAAATCGCACTTTCCAAGTTTTCTCACAAACAGCCTGCTCTGAAGTCCACTCTTTTGCCCATGGGGTGCCATAGGGATCCATCCTCAGCCCCTTGTTATTCAATCTTTATGTAAGACCACTGGCTGAGGTAGCAGAGAAATCAGGGTTATCCCTTTTCTCTTACGCCGATGATTCTCAAATCATTTTCTCCCTTTCCTCATACAATACAAATGCTCCTTCTATTCTCAAAATTAGCTTGAACAAAATAGCATCTTGGGTGCAGCAAAATTTTCTTAAGCTAAATGGAGAGAAAACGGAGATATTGGTGTTAGGAAGAAACAAAGATCTCTGGAACCCCCAACACTGGCCTTGTGAAATAGGTGATCTTCCGTCCCCTTCTCCCCAAGTTTGAAATCTCGATCGATGACTCACTCAGTATGCACCCACAATCAGTCAAAGTCGCAGCGACTTGCTACACCATTCTCAAATGGTTAAGGAAAATCTGTTGGATGCTACCGGAATCTACCAGAAAAACCGTAGTCAATGCCCTAATTACATCTAGGCTTGACTATGAAAACATACTTTATCTGGGCTCAAACAAATCTGCAGTCAATAGACTACAGATGGTACAGAACGCTGCTGTCAGACTTTTATGTGGAGTCCCAAAGACCACCTCCATTTCGACCTATCGACTCAAGCTGCATTGGCTTAAAATCGAAAATCGAATAAAGTTCAAGGTACTGAGTTATATGCACAAAATTAAGTCCTGTTGTGCTCCTCGTTATCTTCAGTCCTTGGGTAGTCCTTACTTTCCTTCCCGAAATCTCCGCTCTGCCACCCAAGGAAGGTTCGTCGTCCCTAAATTCAAACTAGCCCGGATGGCCGGTAGGTCTTTCTCTTACCTTGGTCCCTCGTCATCGAACTCTTTACTCAGCACTCCGTAACGAAACAAACTATACTCAGTTTCGCAAGTCTTTAAAAACTTGGCTATTCGACAGATAAATTGCTTTTTTCAGTTTTTCTCTAAGCCCTGACTTGTCCTTTGCGCCGGGAAACCCTTTCTGGGTAGCTGTAGCGCATTATAAATTTAAAAACTAAACTAAACTAAACCACCTTGGGATTATTCCCTGGTTGTTTTCATTGTATGAAAAATGGATATTAACTTGAGCTGGTGTCCTTGCAGCATACCTTAAAGCATCACATATTGTCCCTGCTGATTACAAATAATCCGACACATGTGCAGGGTAGGCCCTTCAGATTAGTATAGCTACCTGATGCACATAATTAGAGTAATACGCAGAATGCCACTTACCTATCCAGTGAGCTCTGTTAGGTGTAGCTCCTGTAACATGTAAATATCGACAATGTATCTTTGAGGGTACGCCATAACAAGTCATGCTTTGTGCCTATCATTGAGGCCTTGCACATTCTCAGGTCACGCATTTGGGGGATTACGTAGAGTTAAATATGGATGAAAATCGCAGAATGTGGATGTGTGGAGTGCCCAGTACTCAGACCTCCAGCTGAGTGCAGAGTGGCAGAAAAAGGAGAAAAAATATAGGAAACAGAGAACTGCCATTATCAACCATCCTACAAAATACCACCCACCACCCACTTCAGCCCCCATGTTTGGCCAGATATCATCATCCCACCCCAAAAAGAGCCTCCCTTTTACATACAATGAAAACAACCAGGGAATCATCCCAAGGTGGTGAACTAGAAATCTGTCTCTCGCCCAACCTGGGGTTAGCTAGGTGGCCAGAGGGGTACAATATGAGGGTGATCAGAACGCTCCGACAATACAATTAGCCAGCAAAGCTCAGTCGCCAGGACTGCACCAGGATCATAGTGCAGTCATCACCCCATTGAAACACGTTCACAGGCCGGCCCTCGGACCAAACCATCAGATGGCTTGATATCACATATCTTACACTAGGGGTACTGCAGCACAGTCCTTTTCACTGAAATGTCCCAAATCTGCCTCGGGAGCCTCTGATGGTGACCAAGCGTCAGTGAGCGGAAACCTCATGACAAATTTGACAGCAAACTCGGCCTCTTTGAAATGCCACATCTTTACAGGAAGGAGAATTTGCAGTCAGGCTGGATAAAGCAAGGAGTACTTGGCATCAGTTTTTTGTAGTGAGTGCTTATTGGGTATGAAATCTCTTATAGTTGCCTGCACCACTACAGTAAAGTCGTGATAGCGGATATTGAGTTGCCCTGGTAATAAAGAGTTTGTTGATCTCTTCCTCATCTCAGGGCTGTGTCCCTATCCCTTTAACTCAAGGGTCAGGCTATTATGGGTGGGGTAGTGTGTGTCCCAATTGGAGGGAGCTTGCCTAGTGATCTATGTGCTCTTTCCATGATGAGCATGATGAAAAGTGCATCCCCAAACAGTGTGTGAAGTATTGTTTCTTCATAATCTTCCATATGGCTCATCACTGTTGATTCTGGGACGCAACAAACTAAGATAAACATCCAGTGAAGCAAAGAAAATTTGGAAGCCTAATAAATGTTTGTCCTTTTCTGAAGTCTAACTGAAGCAAAATAAAGAGATTAAATATAGCCTTTCATCCACAAAAAGCTGAAGATGTTGGTTGCTCATATGATTTATGTCTAACCCTCAATAGACCTGTACATTGTTTCATGGTGGATACACATTGAAAATAGTTTTAGATGGATTTGCAGGAGTTATCCTCAAATCAAGTTTTCAATGTATTACTGCAAATGGTGTTTAGTAATAGGTGTCACCACCACATCGATTCAAGTTCACCGGCTTCATAGACAAATACATAGGGGAGTTTTGGGTTCCTCCCCACAATGATTGATAAGGATAATAAAACAAAACAGATATCACCTATAACATTGGTCAAAAGATAGTAGATATAGTAAACTTTAAATACCAATTTAAAGGATGTTTCATAGTTCATGAATAGTAGCCCCATTTTCATGCTTTCAACACGTTTTTGTCCAACACACATTCCTATTAACTGTTTTCTAATGCTTCTCAAAAACTAGCTCTTGCTATTGAGAGCTTTCCCTGGGTTCCAGGAAGGCACCATGAACCTTCTGTGTAAGAACACAGTGTATCAACCAATCCAGGATTTTTAGGTTCAGCATTCGAGACCTCTTGTATATACTTTAGTAGTTACTTCTATGTGTATGCACTTTGTGGGCTCTGGAGATCAGCCCTAGGACGTGTCTTCTTCCACTTAGAGACTTTTTTTCTGTTCAACTGCCTCTAAAAACTGTCTTGATAGGAAATGACCAGTAGAGGTCAGTAAAATACCAGAATTGCTTTCTGCTTGTTCAACTGCCTCTATTTAACTGTCTTGATAGAAAACTACCGGTAGAGGTCAGTACAATACCGGAATTGCTTTCTGCTGGGGGACTTTCTTTTTAAAAATTTTCTGGCAACTGCCTCTATTCAACTTTCTTGATAGAGGTGAGTAAAATACCAGAATCACTTTAGCATTATCTAGATTCCAGTCTATAGAAATTGTCTTCCACGAGCACCCGTAGACAACAATATGTTTTTTAAATCTTGTATTTTCAGTGATATGACCACCGAAGGCCCTGATTTTATACTAAAAACAGTGCTTTGGACTATACCATTTGCTGCTGAAAGGCAATATTTCTCTTGTGTGTTCCCATACCTGGCGTGTTACGCAGTTTGGTGCTTACTTTCCCTCCATGTTAAAGAACAGTAGATGTTTCAGCAACCAGGTTAATGTGCTGCATAGCTAAATACATATAAGGTCCCAAAGGCGAGACCAATTGCATTACAAATGCTTGTTTTAAGTGACTTCCGACCCTGAGGCTCCGTGTGTAGGAAATTCAAGAGGAAAGTATAAGGGATGGACCTCAGCCCCCTGTGCATTACTCTTCTTGCGCAAACTATCCAACATTAGGCTATTTCGCCAGGTGGCGCTGATTGAGTTCAATTCAGGTACAAATCCTATCACAAGAGCACGGGCATAACGTCAGTGAACAGACTGCAACAGGCTGCTGATCGTGACATGCACTGTTTTATGCTTGTTTAGTGCAAAAGGTATTCTCATGTCTAAAATATATGCAAGGGTTCATTTTCCGCTAAAAGATAAGGCGAAACGTTGGACCAGTATTTTGCGTGATTTTGCATAAATGCATGTGATTGTTTTGGACATTTTGTGTATTTTCTGCAAATGAAATGTTAGCCTGCCTTTCAAATTGTTTGCGATCATGAAACTTTATTTAAAAAAGAAGGTGGGTAAATGCGATGGCAAAGGCAGGATTCAAAACAATTGCTTTACCTGATTTAAGGGCCTTAGAAATTGGTGATGTTACTCTCTACTATACTAAAGCTGCAAATATATCTGCATCTTTCGTATTCCCCCTTCCATTCCCTCATCCTTTTATCAGTCATACTACAAAGCAGACAGGCAAAGACAACATCACATGTCCAACTGTATAGCAATCTCCAAAGAAATGAAATGATTTGCATTCTTCAGAAGTAAAGACGAAAAAAAGTGATAAAATGAGGAGCTTTAGAATCTTGTCCTCATCTAGCCCCCTGCGTGTTTCCACTGTGCCACTCTGGTACATTGTTCAAAATTCAATAACAAACCAGGCCAGAACTCTGAAATGAAAGAGGTGGATTCAATCAGCCAGCAAGCACGGCCCTTCCTTACGAGGGGCACAGTTAATTGAAATATGCGCGGTAACTCCTAGGGCCGCACAGATCGCAATTATCTAGGTAATCCTGCCAGTATTTATCGGGGGGGAAATGCATAGGGGCAGATCTATATTGGAGATGCGCCACTTTTACGCCGCCGTTGCGTCACTTTTGTGATGCAGCGGCGGTGTAAACCCTGCGCCACGTTGCGCCATATTTACATCGTGACGCATCTATGGAGATGCGTCACGATGTAAAGCCCTGCGCCACGTAAAACCTGCGTCAGGTTTCACGTGGGCGTGTTGACAGAGGGGGGGGGCGTTCCCTCGCAGGAACGCCCCTGAAAAGGGACTCAGTCAAATCTATAAGATTTGACTGAGTCACTTTCCCAACGCTGATGCGCCAAAACCCTGCGCCTGCTTGAAGCAGGCGTAAGGCTTGACGCACCATGTTAGGGATAGGGTAGGTTGGAACAGTGCTGGAGTTGCGTCGCGCTTGCGACGCAACTGAAGCACTGCGCCAACCTTACGCCATCGGATGCGTCACGCATCTGTTTATTCCTGCGCCATGATGCGCCGCATTGTAAATGCGGCACATCATGTGTGGCGCAAGGGTAAACTTGTGTGATGCATCATTCCTGGCGCATCCTTGCTGATTTGCAGGGATGCGCCAGGAAACATAAATCTGCCTCATAGTATCTACTGGAACATGCGGCATTTTTTGTAGTAAGTACCAAAATCCGCATTTTAAGCTCCCAAAAACTAGTAAATGGGTGGAATTTATCACACAACAATTCTCAATCAGGAGAGACGGATTTTACCAGGTATAATACATATTAAACTAATTACAAGGTCTCTAGTAATGAGGGCCTGGCTTCATTCAGACCTTTGCAGGCTGCACTCCTTTACAGCAGAGCAGCAGAGGGATGTATTCTGCTGCTCTGGCTGGATACACCACTATATCTAGAGATCGGTGCCAACATGGCAGAGATGTCTGTGCCTTAAGCGAAGCTGTATATTGGCAGCACCTCCGAAGGCACTGGAAATTTGCTGAGCGGTACCTATGTTACATGAGACCACTCAATAAACATTTTTGTTTTACAAAAACAAGATCCCATGGTCTTTGCAATCTTGGTAGCATACAGCCCATATAGGTGCTAAACACCTGCACACAAGGGCAATGTCAAAGGCTTAAGAAACAACAACAGAGAGCACGCAAAGGGAGTGTGCTGTATAATATCAGTGTTATTCACTGGGATTTAAGAGATGTAACTTACATGTCCAGTTTTGCTATTGGAGCAGCAGCCTAGTGTCAAATAGTGGCAGTGTATACATCTAGCTAAAAACCAATGTCACATCAAATAGTTTGGAGCAACTGTTCACTTCTCCTCTCTTTTGTGGCAGTGAGAAGTTCTGGGAAGGACACAGCTTCTCCTTCACCCTAACTTCACCTTGGATGACCATACAACTGTCCCTATGCAATCCCTAGGAGACAGCCCGTGTAGAACTCCTGGTGTCTTCCGCTCACCCAAATCCTGGAGGAAGTAGGAGAACCCTACAATGTAGGTTTGTTTTGTTTCTCTGTGGTTGGCAGCCATTCTCCATCTTGAATTCACTGTTTCATAGAAGAGACAGTCACTATCATTTGAGGATCACTAATAACCAATTCACTTTGTGTGTTCCCCTTAATCAAGTCCTAGGGGCAAAGGAAATTGGAGAGGACAGTAAAGTAAGGAATATTGTGAACTTTTTGTTTCTCTGTAGTTAGTACCTGAGTGTCCGTAATGACTGGTTCACCAAGCGCGATTTAATGTTTCTGGTCATTATTTCAAATTCTATGCATGTTGACAAATATTTACATTCATTAAATAAAACAAAATTGAAAGTGGTCCCATTTGCCTCAATCCTTTAGATGGAAAGAGAGGTAACTATGCATCATCCCAGGGTGTAGCTATTGCAACTCCAAACGCTACATATGCGGCGACAATCCAGAGCCCTTGCAGAGGGGTTGCAGGTTGCAGACCTATAGAAGACTTCCCCAGTCTCAGGGAACACGAAGGCTGCCTCAGAAGAACAACAGATCTATAGTTTGAGTAGCGTCTTGGAATCAGGGGCTCCACAAACTGTGCTAAAACAGAAAAAGGATAAGATAACCAAAGAACAAAGGACAACGTGGCACAAATGAAACATATGAATGAGCATTATGATCCTTAACGTCCTCAGAAAGAAAGCAATAAGGCACCCTAACCCTATCTGCTCAGGAGATGCATGAGGGATCACTATTTACAAAAATCGTCAATACTGTGTAACACAAATATTGTGTCGAAAATATCGATCACAAAAGTATTGTCTCTCTATCCTTATAATAGAACGTACAAACATATAGAAAAAAAATATTGTTTCACAATTACATCATTACAAAACATACAAAATATTGTTTATATATATATATGTATGTGTTTATATATATGTTTATACATGTATGTATGTATAAATGTAGCACAATTACTATAATATACATTTCACATTTGATTAATTTATTTGTTTAATTTTTGTAATTTACTTCTAAAAAATCACAATATATATATATACACACACACACATACACACACATATATATATATATATACCCACACATTATCTACTGGCGGTCGCCAGTAGATAGTTATAGTTAGGACCTAGTTTCCATAGGAAATCCGCAGCATTCTATTTGGAATAACTTTGGCGCCGATTGACGAATCTTCGCAAAATTTTCAAAACTTTTGGCCAGCTCCGGTCCGCTCCTATCCTGAAAGTCTTGGGATGATTCGTCAAATGGGGGCCGAGAAAAAAGGGGGATCCCAAAACGTGTTTTCCCCATGCAATTTCCCATAGGACTTTTAGCCGCAGCTACAGCCCGAACTGCTGAACGGAATTACACCAAATTTGGCAAAGAGGTAGTCCTTAGTTCAGACTCGTGCCTTTTGCTTAAATGGTGTAAATCCGTTCAGTAGTTGCTGAGAAAATCACAATTAAATGTACATATATATCTAGGGCCGCGGATCCTCCCGTGCACGAGCTATATGCTAATTGGCTGTCAACACTTCAAACCAGGAAGGTTCTACCGAGGCATAAGAAAGCAGAAAACAAACGCACAAAACACGCAAAGGGGACAGGGTAGACACACCCTGACCTCCTAGGGCTGCTCAGGGGGTCCCACAAGGACCCCCAAGGCCCCAAATATTTTAGCTTTTTTTAAATCGCGGGATGCGCAGATCCGCACATCCCGCTGCTGAAAAAAAAAGGAAGCGTGAAGTCTCGTTTATAATTATCCCCCGGGGGGCCAAGTCCAGGGGGCATTATTTTATGGTTATGGTGGGCCCAGAGGGGCCCCCCCATCCCCAGGGACCACCACCCCCGGGGCTTTGTGAAATTTGTGGGGGGTTCTCAGCCCCCCCAGCCCTCAGGACTGCCACCCCCGGGGTTTTCGAAAACATGGTTGGGGGGCTCAAGGCCCCCTCAAGCCCTGGAGACCGCCACCCCGAGGGCTTTATGACATTAAATGCGGGGGGCTCACGGCCCCCGCATCCCCGGGGACTGCAACCCTCGGGGCTTCAAAGTATAACGTGGGGGGCATTCATGCCCCCCCAAGCCCTGGGGACCGCCACCCCCAGGGCTTAAAATTAATTGTGTAGTGGGGGCACATGGCCCCCCGCTGCCCCGGGGACCGCCACCCCCTGGGGCTTTTTTTAAATAAAATCAACCTGTGTGGGGGGGTTTTGAGCTCCCCCCCACAAGCCCCGGGGACCGCCACCTCCCCGGGGCACTACGTTTTTTAATTTGGGTGTCCGTTATGGACCCCCGGGGACCACCACCCCCGGGGCTTTGACAAAGGTGGGAGGGGGGCCGCGCGGCCCTCCTCCTGGAGCCCTCGATGGCCCTGGGAACCGCCACCCCCCAGGGCCAGCTCCTGCCGTGTCCCGGGGTGCCCACCCCCGGGACACTGCTGTTTGCAATGGCAGGGTGGGAGCCTCGCGGCTCCCACCGTGGCACTGCAAACTGCTTTGCTTCATTGAAGTGAGAGAAGGGAAACCTGCTCTCGCTTCAATGAAGCAAAGCAGATTGTTTTTCCATATGGGGAGCAGCATGTTAGGTGCACCCCATGTGGAAAAGCAATGTCGGCTCCCGCAGGAGGCGGGGAGCCGGCTGGGACTGTGGGGAGATTGGGGACCCCCCACAGTCCCAAACGAGAGGCCAGGATCCAGGGGATGGGGTCCCCGGGGCCATAAGTGGCCCGGGAGGGTGGCCACGCGGCCCTCCTCTCCCATTAAAAAAGTAAAAATCAAATATAAAACAATTTCCGGCCTCGGGGGATGGGGTCCCCGGGGCCTTAAGTGGCCTGAGAAGGGGTGCTACGCAGCCCCTCTCCATAAAGTGTTAAAAAATGTGGCCATGCCCCGGGGGATGGGGTCCCCGTGGCCCAGAATAGGCCACGGGAGCGGGGTCCCCAGGGCCCCAAAAAAGTAAAAGGAAGGGGGGCCAGACAGCCCCCCTTTAAATATATATATATTTTTTAAAAGATGCAATCGTCCCTAGGCCCGCCCCCTCACAGACACAGTGCATGTGGCACATTTTAAATTGGGGAATTCATTCCCCTTCAAAACTGGAGGTCCCTGGGGGCCAACTAGCCCACCAGGTACCTCCAGTAAGCACCACAGGGCAGCATTACAGAGAGGTGCTCCAAGCCACGCCCCTTTTTACACCTCTCTGCAACGCAGCCTTGTGGCACTGGAGGTACCTGGTGGGCTAGTTGGACCCCAGGGACCCTCAGGATTCAAAGGGACTTAATCCCACAACTTAAAATGTGCCACGGATGCGTTTGCACACAGGTGAAGGTAGGGGACGGGGCCTGAGGTGATATGTGTGCAAACATGCCCTGTGGCGCGTTTTAAGTCGGGGAATTAATTCCTCTTCAAAACTGAGGGTCCCTGGGGGCCAACTAGCCCATCAGGTACCTCCAGTGGGCTCCACGGAGCTGCATTGCAGAGTGTTGTAAAAAGGAGCGTGGCCTCTGAACACCTCTCTGCAATGCAGCTCCATGGCGCACACTGGAGGTACCTGGTAGGCTAGTTGGCCCCCAGGGGACCTCAGGATTGAAAAGGAAATAATTCCCCAACTTAAAACGTGCCACAGGGCGTGTTTGCAGACATGTCACCTCAGACCCCGCCCCCTTCCTTCATTATTGTGCAAACACACCCTGTGGTGTGTTTTAAGTTGAGGAATTAATTCCTCTTCAATCTTGAGGGTCTCTGGGGGCCAACTAGCCCATCAGGTACCTCCAGTATGCGCCAGGGAGCTGCGTTGCAGAGATGTGTTCAGAGGCCACGCCCTTTTTTACACCTGTCTGCAACGCAGGTCTGTGGTGCTTACTGGAGGTACCTAGTGGGCTAGTTTGACCCTAGGGACCCTCAGGATTGAAGGGGACTTAATCTCCCACTGAAAACGCGCCATGGGGCGCATTTAGACACTGGTGAAGGGAGGGGACGGGGCCTGAGGTGACGTGTGCAAACACGCCCTGTGGCGCGTTTTAAGTTGTGGAAAAAAATCCTCTTCATTCCTGAGGGACCCTTGGGGCCAAGTAGCCCACCAGGTGCTTCCAGGAAGTGCCACTGCGCTGCGTTGCAGAGAGGTGATGCAGGCCGTGTGCCTTTTTACATCTCTCTGCTACGCAGCTCTGTGGCGCTTACTGGATGTACCTAATGGGCTAGTTGACTCTACGGACCCTCAGGATTGAAGGGGAATTATTTCCCCAACTTAAAGCGCGCCACAGGGCGTGTTTGCACAGTGGTGAAGGGAGAGGATGGTGTAGGAAAGTGGCTCTATATATACTGGACCAAAGAAAAATCAGCCAAACTACGAATTGCTTTTTATTCACCTTTTATCAGGAGAGACCTCTGTGCTGCATCTTTGAGGTCAGTACTGATCCTGAAAAGTAATTCTAACCGTACTTACCAGTAACTTGAATTTCCTTCCATAGGCTAACATTCACTGGTTTCACTTGGAAATTCTTCTAAGTGTGGAGTTTTGGAACTTACAAATATTCCTCTAAAATCAGCCGAACTACGAATTCCGATTTACTCACCTGTTATCAGGAGAGACCTCAGTGCTGCATCTTTGAGCCCAGTACTGATCCTGAAAAGTAATTCTAACCGTACTTAACAGTAACTTGAATTTCCTTCCATAGGCTAACATTGACTGGTTTCACTTGGAAATTCTTCTAAGTGTGGAGTTTTGGAACTTACAAATACTCCTCTAAAATCAGCCGAAAAACGAATTCCGATTTACTCACCTGTTATCACGAGAGACCTCAGTGCTGCATCTTTAAGCCTAGTACTGATCCTGAAAAGTTATTCTAACCGCACTTACCCGTAATTTGAATTTCCTTCCATAGGATATCATTGCCTCCCACCCCTGTTCCTGTTTAATAGTTTAATAGTACTCCCGTTAGTCATTGAGCTGACGAGCTGACGAGCTGGCGGATGAAGCACCCGCATGCCAGTGAGAGGTACCTGACCTGAGAAAGATGTTGGCAGCCTACTCAGCTAACCCCAAATTTGAAAGACTGTAATCTCTACTGATGACAGTTAAAGAACCAGAAACACGTGTCTAGAGATCAGCACTATCTGCGCCACCTGTGGCGAAACACTTGAACACCATTGAAGCAAGCAAGTAACTGAAACTGCATTTACCACAAAGCCAGGGGCGAACCTTGCTGGGAGGTGAAGCAGTGTGCTCCCACCCCTGTTCCTGTTTAATAGTACTCTCGTGAATCATTGAGCGGACGAGCTCGTGGATAAAGCGCCCGCATGCCTGTAAGAGGTACCTGACCTGAGAAAGATGTTGACAGCCTACTCAGCAAAACCCCCATTTGAAAGACTGTAATCTCTACTGATGACGGTTAAAGAACCAGAAACAGGTGTCTAGAGATCAGCACTGTCTGCGTCAACTGTGGCGAAATACTCGAACACTCTTGAAGCAAGCAAGTAACTGAAACTGCATTTACCACAATGCCAGGGGCGAACCTTGCTGGGAGGTGAAGCGGTGTGCTCCCACTCCTGTTCCTGCTTAATAGTACTGCCGTGAGTCATTGAGCTGACAAGCTCGTGGATGTGGCACCCGCATGCTTGTGAGAGGTACCTGACCTGAGAAAGATGTTGGCAGCCTACTCAGCAAACCCCAAATTTGAAAGACTGTAATCTCTACTGATGACGGTTAAAGAACCAGAAACACATGTCTAGAGATCAGCACTATCTGCGCCATCTGTAGCGAAACACTCGAACACTCTTGAAGCAAGCAAGTAACTGAAACTGCATTTACCACAATGCCAGGGGAGAACCTTGCTGAGAGGTGAAGCGGTGTGCTCCCAACCCTGTCCCTGTTTAATAGTACTCCCGTGAGTCATTGATCTGACGAGCTCATGGATGAAGCACCTGCATGCCTGTGAGAGGTACCTGACCTGACAAAGATGTTGGCAGCCTACTCAACAAACTCCAAATTTCAAAGACTGTAATCTCTACTGATGACGATTAAAGAACCAGAAACACGTGTCTAGAGATCAGCACTATCTGCGCCAACTTTCTCAAAACACTCGAACACTCTTGAAGCAAGCAAGTAACTGAAACTGCATTTACCACAATGCCAGGGGCGAACCTTGCTGGGAGGTGAAGCGGTGTGCACCCAACCCTCTTCCTGTTTAATAGTACTGCCGTGAGTCATTGAGCTGATGAGCTCGTGGATGAAGCACCCGCATGCCTGTGAGAGGTACCTGACCTGAGAAAGATGTGAGCAGCCTACTCATCAAACCCCAAATTTCAAAGACGTAATCTCTACTGATGACGGTTAAGGAACCAGAAACACATGTCTAGAGATCAGCACTATCTGCGCCAACTGTGGCGAAACACTCGAACACTCTTGAAGCAAGCAAGTACCCGAAACTGCATTCACAATGGCAGGGGTGAACCTTGCTGGGAGGTGAAGCTGTGTGCTTCCAGCCCTGTTCCTGTTTAATAGTACTCCCGTGAGTCATTGAGCTGACGAGCTCACGGATGAAGCACCCGCATGCCTGTGAGAGGTACCTGACCTGAGAAAGATGTTGGCAGCCTACTCTGTAGATCCCACATTTGAAAGACTGTAATCTCTACTGATGACGGTTAAAGAACCGGAAACAAGTGTCTAGAGATCAGCACTATCTGCGCCAAATGTGGCGAAACACTCAAACACTCTTGATGCAAGGAAGTAACCGAAACTGCATTTACCACAATGCCAGAGGCGAACTTTGCTGGGAGGTGAAGTGGTGTGCACCCACCCCTGTTCCTGTTTAATAGTACTCCCGTGAGTCATTGATCTGACGAGCTCACGGATGAAGCACCCGCATGCCTGTGAGAGGTACCTGACCTGAGAAAGATGTTGGCAGCCTACTCTGTAGATCCCACATTTGAAAGACTGTAATCTCTACTGATGACGGTTAAAGAACCAGAAACACGTGTCTAGAGATCAGCACTATCTGTGCCAACTGTGGCGAAACACTCAAACACTCTTGAAGTAAGCAAGTAACTGAAACTGCATTTACCACAATGCCAGGGGCGAACCTTGCTGGGAGGTGAAGCGGTGTGCTCCCACTCCTGTTCCTGCTTAATAGTACTGCCGTGAGTCATTGAGCTGACAAGCTCGTGGATGTGGCACCCGCATGCTTGTGAGAGGTACCTGACATGAGAAAGATGTTGGCAGCCTACTCAGCAAACCCCAAATTTGAAAGACTGTAATCTCTACTGATGATGGTTAAAGAACCAGAAACACGTGTCTAGAGATCAGCACTATCTGCGCCAACTTTCTCGAAACACTCGAACACTCTTGAAGCAAGCAAGCAATGGAAACTATATTTACCACAATGCCAGGGGCGAACCTTGCTGGGAGGTGAAGCGGTGTGCTCCCAACCCTGTTCCTGTTTAATAGTACTCCCGTGAGTCATTGAGCTGACGAGCTTATGGATGAAGCACCCGCATGCCTGTGAGAGGTACCTGACCTGATAAAGACGTTGGCAGCCTACTCAGTAGATCCCACATTTGAAAGACTGTAATCTCTACTGATGACGGTTAAAGAACCGGAAACAAGTTTCTAGAAATCAGCTCTATCTGCGCCAAATGTGGCGAAACACTCAAACACTCTTGAAGCAGGCAAGTAACCGAAACTGCATTTACCACAATGCCAGGGGCGAACCTTGCTGGTAGGTGAAGTGGTGTGCACCCAACCCTGTTCCTGTTTAATAGTACTCCCGTGAGTCATTGAGCTGACGAGCTCGTGGATGAAGCACCCGCATGCCTGTGAGAGGTACCTGACTTGAGAAAGATGTTGGCAGCCTACTCAGCAAACCTCACATTTGAAAGACTGTAATCTCTACTGATGATGGTTAAAGAACCAGAAACACGTGTCTAGAGATCAGCACTATCTGTGCCAACTGTGGCGAAACACTCAAACACTCTTGAAGCAAGCAAGTAACTGAAATTGCATTTACCACAATGCCAGGTGTGAACTTTGCTGGGAGGTGAAGCGGTGTGCTCCCACCCCTGTTCCTGTTTAATGGTACTCCTGTGAGTCATTGAGCTGACGAGCTCATGGATGAAGCACCCGCATGCCTGTGAGAGTTACCTGACCTGAGAAAGATGTTGGCAGCCTACTCAGCAAACCCAAAATTTCAAAGACTGTAATCTCAACTGGTCACGGTTAAAGAACCAGAAACACGTGTCTAGAGATCAGCACTATCTGCACCAACTGTGGCGAAACACTCGAACACCCTTGAAGCAAGCAAGTAACTGAAACTGCATTTAGCACAATGACAGGGGCGAACCTTGCTGGGAGGTGAAGTGGTGTGCATCCAACCCTGTTCCTATTTGATAGTACTCCTGTGAGTCATTGAGCTGACAAGCTCGTGGATGTGGCACCCGCATGCTTGTGAGAGGTACCTGACCTGAGAAAGATGTTGGCAGCCTACTAAGCAAACCCCAAATTTGAAAGACTGTAATCTCTACTGATGACGGTTAAAGAACCAAAAACACATGTCTAGAGATCAGCACTATCTGCGCCAACTGTAGCGAAACACTCAAACACTCTTGAAGCAAGCAAGTAACTGAAACTGCATTTACCACAATGCCAGGGGAGAACATTGCTGGGAGGTGAGGCGTTGTGCTCCCAACCCTGTCCCTGTTTAATAGTACTCCCGTGAGTCATTGATCTGACGAGCTCATGGATGAAGCACCTGCATGCCTGTGAGAGGTACCTGACCTGACAAAGATGTTGGCAGCCTACTCAACAAACTCCAAATTTCAAAGACTGTAATCTCTACTGATGACGATTAAAGAACCAGAAACACGTGTCTAGAGATCAGCACTATCTGCGCCAACTTTCTCGAAACACTCGAACACTCTTGAAGCAAGCAAGCAATGGAAACTATATTTACCACAATGCCAGGGGCGAACCTTGCTGGGAGGTGAAGCGGTGTGCTTCCAACCCTGTTCCTGTTTAATTGTACTGCCGTGAGTCATTGAGCTGACAAGCTCGTGGATGTGGCACCCGCATGCTTGTGAGAGGTACCTGACCTGAGAAAGATGTTGGCAGCCTACTCAGCAAACCCCAAATTTGAAAGACTGTAATCTCTACTGATGACGGTTAAAGAACCAGAAACACATGTCTAGAGATCAGCACTATCTGCGCCAACTGTAGCGAAACACTCGAACACTCTTGAAGCAAGCAAGTAACTGAAATTGCATTTACCACAATGCCAGGTGTGAACTTTGCTGGGAGGTGAAGCGGTGTGCTCCCACCCCTGTTCCTGTTTAATGGTACTCCCGTGAGTCATTGAGCTGGCGAGCTCATGGATGAAGCACCCGCATGCCTGTGAGAGTTACCTGACCTGAGAAAGATGTTGGCAGCCTACTCAGCAAACCCAAAATTTCAAAGACTGTAATCTCAACTGATGACGGTTAAAGAACCAGAAACACGTGTCTAGAGATCAGCACTATCTGCGCCAACTGTGGCGAAATACTCGAACACCCTTGAAGCAAGCAAGTAACTGAAACTGCATTTAGCACAATGACAGGGGCGAACCTTGCTGGGAGGTGAAGCGATGTGCACCCAACCCTGTTCCTATTTGAGTGAGTCATTGAGCTGACGAGCTCGTGGATGAAGCACACGCATGCCTGTGAGAGTTACCTGACCTGAGAAAGATGTTGGCAGCCTACTCAGAAAACCCAAAATTTCAAAGACTGTAATCTCAACTGATGACGGTTAAAGAACCAGAAACACGTGTCTAGAGATCAGCACTATCTGTGCCAACTGTGGCGAAACACTCGAACACTCTTGAAGCAAGCAAGTAACTGAAACTGAATTTACCACAATGCCAGGGGCGAACCTTGCTGGGAGGTGAAGCGGTTTGCTCCCACCCCTGTTCCTGTTTAATAGTACTCCCTTGAGTCATTGATCTGAGGAGCTCGTGGATGAAGCACCCACATGCCTGTGAGAGGTACCTGACCTAAGAAATATGTTGGTAGCCTACTCTGCAAACCCCAAATTTGAAAGACTGTAATCTCTACTGATGACGGTTAAAGAACCAGAAACACGTGTCTAGAGATCAGCACTATCTGCGCCAAGTGTGGCGAAACACTCGAACACCCTTGAAGCAAGCAAGTAACTGAAACTGCATTTAGCACAATGACAGGGGTAAACCTTGCTGGGAGGTGAAGCGGTGTGCACCCAACCCTGTTCCTATTTGATAGTACTCCTGTGAGTCATTGAGCTGACGAGCTCGTGGATGAAGCACACGCATGCCTGTGAGAGTTACCTGACCTGAGAAAGATGTTGGCAGCCTACTGAGAAAACCCAAAATTTCAAAGACTGTAATCTCAGCTGATGACGGTTAAAGAACCAGAAACACGTGTCTAGAGATCAGCACTATCTGTGCCAACTGTGGCGAAACACTCGAACACTCTTGAAGCAAGCAAGTAACTGAAACTGCATTTACCACAATGCCAGGGGCGAACCTTTCTGGGAGGTGAAGCGGTGTGGTCCCACCCCTGTTCCTGTTTAAGAGTACTCCCTTGAGTCATTGATCTGACGAGCTCGTGGATGAAGCACCCGCATGCATGTGAGAGGTACCTGACCTAAGAAATATGTTGGTAGCCTACTCTGCAAACCCAAATTTGAAAGACTGTAATCTCAAATGATGACGGTTAAAGAACCAGAAACATGTGTCTAGAGATCAGAACTATCTGTGCCAACTGTGGCGAAACACTCAAACACTCTTGAAGCAAGCAAGTAACTGAAACTGCATTTACCACAATGCCAGGGGCGAACCTTGCTGGGAGGTGAATCGGTGTGCTCCCACCCCTGTTCCTGTTTAATAGTACTCCCTTGAGTCATTGATCTGACGAGCTCGTGGATGAAGCACCCGCATGCCTGTGAGAGGTACCTGACCTAAGAAATATGTTGGTAGCCTTCTCTGCAAACCCCAAATTTGAAAGACTGTAATCTCTACTGATGACGGTTAAAGAACCAGAAACATGTGTCTAGAGATCAGCACTATCTGCGCCAACTGTGGCGAAACACTCGAACACTCTTGAAGCAAGCAAGTAACTGAAACTGCATGTACCACAATGCCAGGGGCGAACCTTGCTGGGAGGTTAAGCGGTGTGCTCCCACCCCTGTTCCTGTTTAATAGTACTCCTGTGAACTTGGAGACCTCAGTGCTGCATCTTTGAGCCCAGTTATTCTAACCATACTTACCAGTAACTTGAATTTCATTCCATAGGCTAACATTGACTGGTTTCACTTGGAAAGTGTGGAGTTTTGGAACTTTAAAATATTCCTCTAAAATCAGCCGTACTACAAATTCCGATTTACTCACCTGTTATCAGGAGAGACCTCAGTGCTGCATCTTTGAGCCCAGTACTGATCCTGAAAAGTAATTCTAACACTTATAAATTCACCCAGGCACTCTCCTTGCAGTACTCTAATCATTCAGTCAGTATCATGCAGCGAGCCAGGCATTAGCACATGGACTGCCTCAAACCCCTATCCACTATGCAGGCAGTCCCCTAACTAAGCAACACACTTATAGTTCTGCACTTATACATTCAACAAAAAAACAATATTTCAGTTTCAATATTTTAAAAAACATTTTTATTTCCATTTATATTAAAAATATATAATGTAATTTAAAAAATAAAATATGTAAAAATAAACAGTTAAACAACTGTAGAAAATCAGTATAAAAAATACATATAACTATTATTACATTTAAAAATTATAATTTAAAAAACCTTCGAAATTCACTGAAAAAACCATAGGTTTTCAAAAATGTTATAGTTAGAAATAAGCAATTAAAAAACCTCAGAAATTCACTGAAAAAAACATAGGTTTCAGGGCTGGTATAGTTAGCTGGACATTTCACTCGTGCAAAACCATTGAAATTCCTCCGTTATAGTTAGTTGTACTCACTATAACTCGCGCGCCCGCAATTCACTGCTGATGATGTCACATATTACATCATTCATGACATGTTCAGTGACATCACTGATGACATCTCAAATGACATCACTGAGGACATAACTGATGACATCATCCATGTGACAATCAGATACACCTCATCATACACTAGTATAACCCTTCATCACTCACTGTAAAATACAGAGTACCACATTTGAATCCATTGACACACCAATACAAGTTTCTAAAAACCCACTCAGTGATTCCTAGATCTACACACACATCTAATGACTTACCTATAGATTCACTCATACATGCTGTCAATGATCAATAGAACACTATCAAATATACTTATACACCTATATCGACATTACACACCAGCACACATCCTATTCACTTATGCAGTCATCCTACTCATTTATGCAAACAATGAATCATACTTACATTTACTCAGCTACACACTTATACAAACACCACTTCATTTATTCATATATATTAACTCATACTTAGTGTGTTATAAAAACACTATTACAACTATACAGTTATCCATACAGTCACTCATACAATCACTGAGTCTTATGTATACTTATTTATATACAACAACTGTCCCATACACTGCCTTTTATTTTTCTAGTTTGTTGGACATGTATCATTGAGAGATATATTTGCTCATCACCACACCCATAAAGATATTCACTCACCCAAACAACTTTTATAACATGTAGTCTTAACCTCATATACCTACTGAATCAACTATTCACACATCTTTCGGCAGTCACACCCTCCCACCGAACCACACACACATTTACTCTCCCCATACAAATACTCAGTTAACTAATCAATAACTAATATAGACTTTCATATAGCTAGTAACCAACTGGTGCAACAGTTTACACAACAACTGACAAAGTGATACAGATATTCACACAGTTTAGTCACTATCCAATATATTTAGTGAGACACTTTAAATTAGTCACTTAGACAGTCAATCACAGTGCTACTAAATCCTCCATCCAGATATTTATTATTTATATATCCACTCATTCTTCAAAGCAGATTGCTATATATATAATATATATTTAACTAACGAACCAAACCACATTCACTGGATGATGTCATCAGTGATGTCATTTGAGATGCCATCAGTGATGTCATCAGTGATGTCACTGACCATGTCATGAATTATGTAATATGTGACATCATCAGCAGTGGATTGCGGGCGCGCGAGTTATAATGAGTACAACTAACTATAACGGAGGAATTTCAATGGTTTTGTATGAGTGAAATGTCCAGCCCTGAAACCTATGGTTTTTTCAGTGAATATATATATATATATATATATTGCATGAAACATAAACATATTTGTAATTCAATTCCAAGACATTGATAAAAAGTTGCAAGCAAAATATAAACAAAAAAGACATTAATAAAAAATATCATAAAGATGAAAACAATTACAAACATACAAAACATAAAATTGAAATTAATGACAAATATTAATAAAAAATATATATAACAAATATTATGAAAAGTAGTCAAGTCTGGGAATAATACATATACTATTACCACTCCAGTTTATGCAACAGTAGAAGTGTAGGACTTCAGAGGGTTTCCATTTATTATTCCCATTCCAAACAGTGCAACAGTATGGAAAGTGTTGGATTTCGGAGGAGTAACATTTACTATTTCAACTCCAGTCTGTGCAAGAATAGAGAAAGCGTTGGATTGTTTTTAAATTCAGCACTGCATGTAAGTGCAACAAATAGGTTATATGGGAAATGCAATAATACCAATTTATCTCACAACTGAGATGTGTATTTGTGTGTGTGTGTATGTGTGCAAGTCTGTGTGTCTCCATTTGTGTGCATGCACATGTGTGTGCTGCTCTTATAAGAAATGTAAATTTGAGGCCAGTCAGAAGCTTTCCATTACCAATTAGTAATGTTATGCCTGTACAATGCAAAACTGATGTAGCATCAAACATACAAAGATGATGAAAGTGTTTGTATAACTTGAAAGCAGAATGCCTAGAAGGTGCTTAGCTGTTGTATCACAGTTTATCTTCTGGGAATGATCACCATTTTACCTTGCAGTAAGTGGTTACTATTAGAGCAATTGCAAATGTTTTACACCTACAAAGGAAAACTACAGCAAATCAAGAGCAATTCACAATAGGAACATCACAGCACATAAATGTGATCCATCACTAAAATATATAGGTGTTATGTACATCACAAAAAACATAGGGCCTGATTATAACTTTGCGGATGGAAAACTCCATCAAAAGCGTGACACATATCCCGTCGGCTATATTACAGGTTCCATAGCATATAATGGAACTGTAATTTGTGATAGAGTAACCCTGTCCGCCAAACTCGTAATCAGCCCCATAGTCATGTAATTGCATAAGGGGTGTAAGTGTCATCAAGGAACACTTTGGTAAGCCTGGGTTATGAACAGTTAAGTGTTGGTTTATTAACAGGAGTTTTAATGGGAAGTTTTATGTGACTTTGAACCCCCTTTCTCGAGTGCAACTCAAAGGAGCCAGACAACTTTAGGAAACATCCTACTCTCACTGCTCTACCCCCTGTGACATTCGGCAGCCTACATTTTACTGCAAACGGACAAGCAGATGTACAAATGCAAGTAGTCTACCGCTCTATGTCAATTCTCCAGAAACAGGAGGGCAGCAAATTAGTGAAAGTTAATAACCAATGAAGTGCCTTAAGTTTACAGCACATTAGGATGAGCTGGTGTGTTGCTGCATAATTCCCTATGGCCTAGTGGCTTGCAGTGGCTTAACACAAAATGATGGGGCCCACTGCAATTATTATGAGGAGCCCCTGATTCTTCCATATATCAGAGATATTTCTTGCATTTGAGCTTTGGCTTGAGGTCCCTGAAAGGTTGGAGGCAGTTCTGAGTCAAAGGGCCGCAGGAGCCTTTATTACACCCCTGGTGCCTTGTCTGGAAGGTGTAAGTGCCTGAAGCAGAAGAGAACATTGTCTCTGCTATCAAGAGTTCCGTCTTAGAGGAAGCACCAAGAAGTTTATTGTCACACTAGACAACACTCTGTCTCTTACAGCTTGGGCCCACACTTGTGATAGGAGAGGGAGCTGAGGTACCTGCACTAGCCAGCATTGGCAAATCCAATAGTTCTAGCCTATGAGAGCTATTGGCTTTGGGAATGCTTTGTAGCCATGCTGTCCAGAATCGTGGCTGCTGTGTGGTATGGCTAAAAGTAATGTAAAAAAATGCATTATGACTCAATCACCACTTTGCATTCATAGCGCTTTAATAAAAAACATATCCAGCAGTGTAATCCCTAAGGCAACATGGAGAGAGGGAGGAAGAGAAGGTCAGTTGAAAGAGAATGGGGAGCACATGAACAACAAGGGTAAGTGGGAGGTAGAAGCAGAAGGAGATCAAAGGGTGGGAAGAAGGGGCAAGCAGACAAATAAAGGAGCCATGTGCGGGAAGTAGACAGACAATGCTGGTTTGGTAGTCGACATGCAGCCAGACAATGGAGGGTTGGCACAAAGGGGTCGGCAGCTAGGCAATAGAGGTTGTTTGGGGATATGCAGGCAGATGGTGGAGGGTCAGCAGGACAGGCTAGAGGTAAACACACAGAAAGGGAGAGTAGGTGGGAGGGGCAGGGGCAACGGCACAGGCAATGATGAGTAAGTGGGAGAAGCTGGGGAAACTGCATGGGAGAAGTGCACAAGGAAGACAGTTGAAAAACAATGCACTATCATAGAGTGATGAAAGAAAAAAGAGAATAGAGGAAAAAATGAGCAGTGGAAGGACACAAGTAATGTGTCCACGCTCCAGAGGTGGGAAAAACACACACAGAGAAGGAATCCTACGTAAGCTGCTGAATCACATCTTGGTGTAACTTAACCCCTTCGATGCGTCAGACGCACGGGAGCCGTCTGATGAATCAGTGCTCATGTGCGTCAGACGGCTCCCGAGCGTCTGACGCCATGGCACTGGGAATCCCTCTGGTGCGGGCACCAGAGGGATTCCCTATACCCCACAAAAGCCTCGGGGATGCCACCCACAGGGTTTCCCTGAAATGACGATCAGCGTGCACGTCGCGCTGACGTAATTTTAGTGAAACCGAAACTGAAATGTGCCAAGAGGCTCATTGCAGTTTCCCTTTCTACGTGCTCAGGGGGCTAAGATAGAAAGACAGGAGGGGGGCGATCCCCAAGCAGGGATCCACCCACTAGGCACCAGGGAGGGGAGAGCAGCCCCTTGGGCAAGGGCCTTTGCTCCCCCATATTTAAATGGGCAAATGTAGTCTTTCTGCCCCCCCGGGGGCAGATGGGGCAGCACTCCCAATATGCCCCCCCTGGGGGGCAGAAAGGCCACTAGATACCAGGGATTTTTGTTTCCATATTAATTAGGGTTGGGGGCTGCCCAATATGGGCATGCCAATGACCCCACCCCCCAGCACAAACCCACAGTCTTTCTGCCCCCGGGGGGCAGAAAGCCCACTAGATACCAGGGATTTTAAAAAACTATTATAATTAGGGGTGGGGCCTGCCTAATATGGGCATGCCAATGCCCCCACCCCTCTGTCGCAAAGTTACAGTCTTTCTGGGGCAGAATGCCCACTAGATACCAGGGATTAAAATAAAATTATAATTAGGTGTGGGGGCTGCCAATATGGGCATGCCAATGCCCCCACCGCCGCAAAGCTACACTCTTTCTGCCCCCCCTGAGGGGCATATTGGGACAGTAGCACCCAATCTGCCCCGCCAGGCTTTTTTTTCCCCGATAAATTTAGGGGTGGGGGTTGCCCAATAAGGGCATGTCAATGCCCCCACCCCTCTGCCGCAAATGTACAGTCTTTCTGGGGGCAGATGGAGGCAGTAGCCCCCAATCTGCCCCCCCGGGGACAGAGAGTCGTATTAAGGGGGGTCACCTGGGTTTTTGGCCCCGGGCTCGGCGGCCATCTTGGGAAACTACCAAACCCACACATTTCTAAAAACTAGACAATTGGGGAATCCAGGGAGGTATGGCTTGCGTGGGTCCCCCAATGTTTTCCTATCCAGAATCCCCTGTAAACCTAAAATTTAGCTGAAAAAGCCCACTTTTTTCTCAAATTTCTGTCTGGGAAAGTTCTGGAATCTACGTGGATACAGAAATTTCCAACCATCCAGCGTTCCCCCAGGTCTCCAAATAAAAAATATACCTCACTCGCATGGGTGGGTCAAGTACCCACACAGGCAAGGGCCCAAAACTTATTGAGGAGACATCAAAATGACCTATCACAAAACAACCTGGTTTTGCAAGGGGGGGTCACCTGGGTTTTTGGTCCCGGGATCGTTGGCCATCTTGGGAAACTACCAAACACACACAATTCTGAAAACTAGACACCCGGGTGAGTCCAGCGAGGTATGGCTTGCGTGAGTCTCCCAAAACTTTCCTATCCAGAATCCCCTACAAACTTCAAATTTAGCCCAAAAAATCATGTTTTTTCTCAAATTCCTGTCAGGGAAAGTTCTGGAATCTACGTGGATCCATTAATTTCCTACCACCCAGCGTTCCCCCTCGTATCTCGATAAAAATGATACCTTACTCGAGTGGGTGGGTCAAGCACCCACGACAGGCACGGGCCCAAAACCTATTGAGGAGACATCAAAATGACCTATTACAAAACAACCTGGTTTTGCAATGGTGGTCACCTGGGTTTTTGGCCCCGGGCTCGGTGGCTATATTGGGAAACTATCAAACCCACATATTTCTAAAAACTAGACACCCGGGGGAGTCCAGCGAGGTATGGCTTGCGTGGGTCCCCCAACGTTTTCTGACCCAGATTGCCCTGCAAACCTCAAATTTAGCTGAAAAAATCAAATTTTGCTCAAATTTCTGTCTGGCAAAGTTCTGGAATCTACGCGGATCCACAAATTTCCTCCCATCCAGCATTCCCCCAGGTCTTCCGATAAAAATGGTACCTCACTTGTGTGGGTAGGCATAGTGGCTGCACCAGAAAATGGCCCAAATCGTACTGTGGAGACTTCAAAATCACCTATAAAAAAACTACCTGGTTTTGGGGGGGGGGGCACCTGGGGTTTTGGTCACGGGCCCGGGGGTCATTTTGGGAAAGTACCAAACCCAAACATTTCTGAAAACTAGACACCCGGGGGAGTTCAATGAGGTATTGCTTGCGTGGATCCCCCAACGTATTCCTGCCATGCAAACCTTAAATTTAGCTGAAAAAACATATTTTTGACATTTATTTGTGTGGAATCTCGGTGCCGGCACAAATGTCCTACCCCAACCCATTCCCCTGAGTTTCCCGAGTAAAATGATACCTCACTTGTGTGGGTGGGGCAAGGTTTTTTAGGACAATTTTTTAGGTTTGCAAGGGATTCTGGGTAACAGAACCTGGTAAGAGCCAGTAAAGTCACCTCATCCTGGATTACCCTGGGTGTCTAGTTTTAAAAAATGTATAGGTTTGCTAGGTTTCCCTGGGTGCGGGCAGAGCTAGGGTTCAAAAACTACAGCTAGGCACTTTGCAAAAAGTGGGTCCTTTTTCAAAGTGAAAATGTGGAGTGTCCATGTTGTGTTTTGCGCTATTTCTCGTCACGGGCACTAGGCCTACCCACACAAGTGAGGTACCATTTATCTCAAAAGACTTTGGGAAATAGGGGGTGGGTGGAATTTTGTGGATCCACGCAGATTCCAGAACTTTCCACCACAGAAATGTGAGGAAAATGTGTTTTGTTTGACAATGATTTAGGTTTGCAAGGGATTCTGGGTAACAGAACCTTGTGAGAGCCAGTCAAGTCACCCCAGCCTGGATTCCCCTTGGTGTCTAGTTTTCAAGAATGTATTGGTTTGCTAGGTTTCCCTAGGTGCTAGAAGAGCTAGGGTTAAAAAACCACAGCTAGGCACTTTGCAACAAAAGGGTCATTTTTCACAGTGAAAATGAGGTGTGTCCACGTTGTGTTTTGCTCCGTTTTCTGTCGCGGGCACTAGGCCTACCCACACAAGTGAGGTACCATTTTTCTCTGAAAACTTTGGGGAATGCGGGGTGGGTGGAATTTTGTGGATCCAAGCAGATTCCAGAACTTTCAACCACAGAAATGTGAGGAAAATGTATGTTTTTTGTTAATTTTTTAGGTTTGCAAGGGATTCTGAGTAACAGAACCTGGTGAGAGCCAGTCATGTCACCCCATCCTAGATTCCCCTGGGTTCCTAGTTTTAAAAAATGTATAGGTTTGCTAGGTTTCCCTAGGTGCCGGCAGAGCTAGGGTTAAAAAACTACAGCTAGGCACTTTGCAAAAAAGGGGTAATTTATCATTGTGAAAATGCGATGCGTCCACTTTGCGTTTTGAGCCGTTTCCTGTCGTTGGCACTAGGCCTACCCACACAAGTGAGGTACCATTTTTATCAGGAGACTTAGGGTAACACAGAATTGTAGAGCAACTGTTATTACCTATTGACTTTCAATGCAGTTCTGCTTTCCAAATGAAAGACAATGTGTAAAAAAGAAGTTCATTTTGAAAAATGACCTATAATTCTCAGGCTAGTATGGGTATTCCCAATTTCGGAAATGTGCAAATATCTACTGTTTCTAAACTCTATGTTTTGTTCCTATTTTAGAAATACATAGGTGTCTTTCGTATCGATTTTTCCATGTATACAGTTTCCCAGAATAATTGCTATATACCCTGTACATAATAAAAAAACATTACAAGTCGCTGCTTAGTTATTGGGTTTGTCGGGTTCTTTTTTTTTTTTTTTTTTTATTGAGCAGAGCAGATAGGCAATTCATGCAATCTACAATAATTAATGATCAGGAAAATAATTAATGATCAGGAATAATAAAAAAAAGAACACTTTAGGAAAGACAAATGAAGTCTGGATAAACCGTTTGATTAATAGCATTATCAAATAAAATGACAGAAAACAATGTTCCTACTACCATAATTTTTAAAGTGCTAACAGTGCTAGATGTTAAAATGTTAAAATAATGCATATATTCTTGTTGTTGTTTATCTTTACCCCCCAATATAGGTCGTATTCATTAAATGAATCAACATTCGATCTAGTCAAAAAAAAAAAAAAAAAAACCCTGCTGCATTCAAATACCACCATGTCTTCCTTTAAACATATAAAAGTAAAGTGCCAAGTGCTAACGTTTCTACTACCCTGATTTCAAAAGTGCTAACTATGCTAAATACCAAGGGGCAGATTTATGAGCCCCTTGCGCCACTTTTGCGTCACTTTTCCCATGTTAAAAGTGACGCAAAAGTGGTGCAAGGGGCTCATAAATCTGCCCCTAAGAATACTGCAGGGTTAATCAACAGCATACATTAATGTTATTGTTTGCCTTTGTCCCCCAATATAGATCATATTCATTAATTGTGTAAGCATTCTCACTAGGCAAAGAACCCTGCAGCATTAAAGTGCGGTATGTCTACCCTTGAGCATACAAAAATAAAGTAGCGAGTGCTAAAGTACTAAATATCAATCATAGATTCCCAGCTATCGGAGAACCTCCAAATATTAGTAAACTTTTTCGTTGCCCGACCCTCTTGGCGTAGGCCTCTTCAAACCTCATTGTCCTTATCATTTTGTTCACCCATTTTAAGTAAGATGGTACGTACTCAGCCCTCCAATTTTGAAGGATTAGGGAACATGCAACTAGAGAACAAATCGCCGTATATCTCACCTCGGCTTTGGTCAGGTCAGACCTTTTTTTAGAGACGCCAAAAAGAGCCACCTCGGCCTCGGGGTCAAGCGTCTTATTAATGGCCTGGCTTATTGACGAAAAGATCTCACGCCAAAATATTTCCAATTTGGGACATGTAAAGAATATATGGAGCCAATCCCCCCCGCCTCGAACCTGACAACGAACGCATTTATTTTCCACTCCCGGAAAACAATTATTAAGAACTTTCGAGGTGAAATAGGCCAGTTACCGAGATAAAAAGGCCATCCTGTTAAAATTGGCTGCTCTAAGAGCCTTGCTCCCTAGCTGGGCTATAGCCTCCGACTCCTGACCCAAAAAGTAGCAGTTGGTTTCACGGGTTATTTCGGCCAGAACTTCTTCAACCAGGGGGGACTCTTCACCCTTTCTCAGTAAGGTATACCAATTTCCCACCCCCTTTAATCTGGCTTTGTATAAGGCATTAGCCAGTACAGTTGGCGTCCCGCGTGGCAACAGATTATATTTATCTATAAAGTTTACAGTCTGGAGTGACTCCAAAAACCCGGGTTTTAGTCTATTATCAGATCTGTTGCCAAGTGATTAGTTTCCGTGAGGTAAGGAAGAGGCCCAATTCTCCTAGACCACAGTCCTTCCATCTTTTGAGCCTGCTAGAGTAAATTTGAAGCCCAAATATTTTACACTCCTTTAGCTTCAAATGATAAAAACCAGCAAACCCAACTTGTTTAAAAAAGGGCTGTAGTCTATCGGAGAGTTCTCGGACAGTTTTGTATCGGGTCTTTTTAGGTAATTTAGCTGTTTTTAAAAATGTAGGAACTTGCGATCCAGACTCCTGAATCATTTTGTCATAAAAAAACATGTCTAGCAGACCATTAGGTTCCAGTAGATGTGCTGAAAGATCCAAGATCGCTGCCATATAATAAGTATGAATATTTGGTAGCTCTAAACCCCCCTGAGCGGTTCCAAACTGTAATATAGGCAGTTTAACCCAAGAAGCTTTCCTACTCCATACAAAGTCCCTGATCATCGACTCAATCTCTTTAAAGTAATGGGAATTAATCTTAAGCGGTACATTTATAAAAAGAAAAATCAATAAGGGAAGAATAGACATTGTAATGAGTGCTACGCGACCAATCAGAATTAATGGTAAAAGAGTCCACCTATCAAGCAAAATTAAAATTTTGTTACGCGTCGCTAAATAGTTCAAACTAAAAAGTTGTGCAAATTGATTGGAGACGTATATACCCAAATATCTAATAGGCTCCCTTCAGGGCTTGGGATTTTAAATTTAGGGGTAGAAAATTACAGTTCATATTCATTGTTAAAACCTCGGTTTTGTTTTGGTTTATTTTATATCCGCCAATCAATTCAAATTGACTGAATTCGTATAAGACCTGCTCGAATAATTTTAATTTCGCCATTCCTTCTATGGGGGGTTTAATTTCAGGGTTTCCACGAATTCTTATAGCTAAAGGCTCAATAAAAAAAGGGAACAGGATGGATATTGGTCAGCCTTGTCTAGTGCCTCGATTTATATTTATTGCCCCTATAGTATTGGCATTTACTACCACCCGGGCTTGGGCACCTTGATAGATGTTACTCAACATATTAATTATCTGCCCAGGAATGCCACATTTTTGCATTCCAAAAAAAAGTGCATCCCAATTTACTAGGTCGAACGCCTTTTCAGCGTCGACCATGGTAACTAAATACTTTGTTATTTGTTGAAAAATCTAGGGCCTGAATTAAAAACCCAGTATCAGAGGACATTGACCTCCCTGCCACGAACCCGGACTGATCGGGATGAATTAAAGCCTGGGCAATTGGGTCAAACTTTGAGCCCATATTTTCATTAAAATCTTAAAATCGGCGTTAAGGAGGCTGATCAGCCTGTAAGAATTAACATCCTTGTGATTCTTCCCTTTTTTGACAAAACTAATAATGATAAAGTCCTTAAAACTAGGGGGAACAATGCCTCCCAGTCTAACTGCATTCAATATTTTCACCAAAAAGGGAGTCAGTTCTTTAGAAACAATTTTATAAAATTCAATTGGGAGCCCATCGCTCCACAGGCCTTGGCCCCTGCAATGGATTTCACCACATTCAAGATTTCTGCATCCAAAATATCACGCTCAATTTGTTCCGCTCACGGCCCCGACATAATTGGAATATTTACTTCATCAAAATAATTGTGGATTTGGGCCAATCCTACCTCATATTTTGTAGCATAAAGCTGTGAGTAATGTTCCATAAAGACTTGAGTTATACCATCTTTATCTCTTATAATATCTTGGGTCTTTGGATCAATGATTTCCGATATCAAGACTTTCTTCTGTTTAGCTTTAGTTAGCCCTGCAAGCATTTTTCCCACCATTTGACTCTCCTCGTAAACTTGTTGTTGGTGAGTTCTGGAGCTATTTATTTCCTCAATTAAAAAAATCTCTTTTAGTGCAAGCCTCGCCCTTTCTTGCTGGGTCCCAGCGTCCTCAATCCCCCTGTGCTGAATGTCTCTGGAGCTCATTGCATTGTCTACCGCCTGTTGGAGTTGGTTAATCTTGTCCCGCGTTTTTCTCGACTGAGCTGCTGAGAATGCAATCATCTGCCCCCAAATGGCTGCCTTAAACCCGCCCCATACTGAAAAAATTTCTGCTGTATTTTCATTTATTCTAAAAAACTCCAGTATCCACTTTTTGATCTCAGCTACCCACTAAGGGTCTTGCAGGAGGAGACGATCCATCCACCACCTGGATTGAATCCTCCCGCCCCCTTCAATCTCCAACTCTATTGTTACAAGGGAATGATCTGAAAAGAGTTGGCCCCTATTGCAGTGCCTGTGTATCTTAAAGATCGTGATATTAGGAAAAAGTCAATCCGGAAAGCCGTGTGGAATTGATTGTGAATTTATAATCAGTAGGGTTAGATTGATGCCAGGGGTCTACCAGCAAATGCTCCTGCCTCAGGGCCTCCAGAACTTTCTTTGTTTGGGGTTTCAGCTCGTTTTTATTTTTGTTCGAGGTATCTTTTTTAAGATCTTCAATAAAGTTAAAATCTCCGCCCAATATTATCTTTTCCGGGGCTCCCCTAAGTAACTCTCCGATCTTTAGAAGGGCTATGGTATCATCCACTGTCAGGCCGTAGTAATTTACAAAATTTAAAACCATCCCATTTAATTTTGCCTCGACCCAAATCCACCGCCCCAAAGGATCTCTCCGAATTTGGCCAAACTCTCAAGGGAGACTACGGCAGAAATAAATAGCAACTCCTCTTTTGGTAAATCCGGCCAACGCAAAAAATACATGAGAGAAAATTCTAGGAAGAAATATCCTGGGGAGGTTAATTTTCAAATGAGTTTCCTGGAAGAATACTCCCTGGGGCGAGAAGAACACTAGCCACCTAATTAAAGCTCCATACTTAGATTTGTTTAAAATCCCATTAGCATTGATTGAGATAATGCAGCACCTACTAGTCATTTTGACCATATTTCCAATCTAAAAGAAGCAAACAAACGAATACTCAAAAAATAATACTTAATCACTCCTGTTGTCTTAAAGGTCTTTACCCTAATGCCCCTGCACCTGCTCTTATTGCTGCTCTACTCTTTGAAGAACCCTCCCCCTCCCCCCACCGCACACCCCTTTATAGAGGTGAACCACCACACTAACCACCTTCTCTAAACCCCTTCGCTGCGGCGGAAATTCCGCCGCAGCGCTGGGGGGTGCGGGGGGGCAGCGCGGTGGCACGGTGCTCATGACGGAGCCACTCCGTCATGAGCCACAGTTGGGCTGTGCTCATGACGGAGTGGTTCCGTCATGACTCCGCCCATGGCGCTAATCGCCCGCACAGGCGGGGAATTAGCGCCGCATGGGCGGCGAGCCCGCTAACGGCCGCAGCATGATGGAACCACTCCGTCATGAGCACACGGCAACCTTGGCTCATGACGGCGTGGTTGCGTCATGAGCACGGAACGAGTTAAGGGTGCCATGGATCTGCATCCTGGGTGACCCACCCCCTACGGCAATGGTGACCTCTAAACAACCTGGATAAAGTCGAAAAGAGAGAAAAAGCATCAATAAGTCCATGGTTCACTTTGGGAGAGAAATCTCTTTGAGAAGGCCCTGAGCATCTTCTAAATTGGAAAACATGTGAAATTTCCCCCTTACAAGAACACGCAGTTTCGACTGTTGGGCTATTGACGCCTGCGCGCCTTGGGCTTTAAAAAGAAAAAGCCGTTTAACAAATTCTTTGCGCCTACGGGCTGCTGCTGCTGACATATCAGAAAAAAGTCTGCAGCTGTATGTCTCGTTGATCGGAAATTGTCTTTGTTGTATGGCCCTAGCCAGGATCTTCTCCTTTATGCTAAAATCTGCGAAGTTGACCAGGATTGTACGCGTAACGCTCGAAACTGGTGGTGAATGGAATGGAACTCTGCGGGCCCTGGTAATTGTAAGGTCCCCACAAAACTCAGGGAGAACCTTTGCTTGATGAAGGATTCCACCCATTGTGGCATCTGTGCGCCTTCACTTCTCTCAGGGACCTCCATTATGCACAAATTCGAGCAACGTGAATTATTTTTCAGCTCCTCAAGCTTGTTCTCTAACGTGTTCCTGTCTTTAGTAGCTTTGTGTACTTTCATGAGCAATCCACTCATCTGGTCCTCCAGCTGGGAAATCCTTGATTCTGCTTCTTGGATTTTGACTGGAAGACAGGCCACTGTGTCTTCAATCTTCCCCAGACGGAGGTAAAGAGAGGCAATTTCATTTTCCTGAGACCTCTTCATCTCTCTTATCTCATCAAGAATAAGATTTAGAAAGATCTTAATATCCATCTGCTTGATGGAAACTGCTTCAGATAGGTCATCTGTTGGAATTTCTGTGGAATTTAGGGCTGATTCTAAAGCCGGGAGTAGTAAAATGTTTGGCTCTTTCTGACCCTCCTGGCAGTAACCCGGCGGTTTCATATGTGAGGTGTTTGGCTTCTTTGACGAGATCTTTTGCTGCTCCTGCTGTTCCTGGAGTCCTAGTGAGAGTACCGGAGCGTTTAAAGTCACAGTCTGGGTCAGAACCGGCTGAGTGTGCAATAACAGTGTACCATCTGGAGAGGGAGCAGGAGCCAAGCTTAGGGAGTTCAAATTTGATTCTTGTGTTGTGAGGGTTAGTGCTGGAGTATCCTGGATGTGTGCTGGTGTTATGGAGGTGGTTGGCAAGGATGACGAAATACGATGAAGTGGGGTTTGCCGAGGGCTGGTAGGACTTTAGAGGTAATGGAGTGTTGGGCTGAAGAGAGACTGTCTGAGATTTCTTTTTCATAAAAAGGGGAAATTCATTAGCACTCTTCTCCACCTCCTTCCTTTTTTCAGTAGTTAAACTATTATCCACATTTATGTTGCCGGTGTCGCTACTCCCTAGTGGAGGTGTCGTTGGGGAAGGTCTAACTTCCTGGCGTGTTTCAGGGGGCTCCTCAGACAGCTCCTCCTCTGAGCTCTCATAGCTAGAATTGAGGTCAGGGCAGTTCCCCAAAAGTCCGGCTCTGCCTGCCCCTGAAGACAAGGCCTTTGCCTGAGCCTGTGCCTGTGCCAAGCGAGTTTTGGCTTTAAGGCCAATCGCGGAATTGACTTTAGCAACAGTATTATTATGCTTGTTGTGTCTCCCCATTTTCCTCTAGTTCGTGCAGAGTACTGCTGGACTGTAACACCACCTAGAGATTCTCACCCTCCTTTATTAGTTGGAGACTGAGCCTACCCCCCTGTTTCTTCTCTAGATTGGCTGCCAGCTCCTGCAATTATTGTGGAAAATCTCCTTTTAAAGCTGATTACCTAGCTTTTTAATATAGCCGTCAGCAACCCATCGCCTCCTCGCCTCCCAGCCTCCTCACCTTCTCCCTCTCTTTATTTCAGTCCGCTGCTGCTGCCCTCTTCATCCGCCTCTGCCTGGTCAGCTCCGCTCTGCTCCGGTGAAAAAATCTGGACAAAGTCTTTTCTTGCTCCTGTTTGAGCACCTGCTGGTAAGCCTACCCCCACAGATTGCCACTGTCAAGCATATACCGGCGTCTGCCTCCCCTTCACTGAGCATAAGCTGCCAGAAAAAGCTTCCGCCCAAACCCCATTCGGGATTGTGCTGGATCCTCCGAGTCTGAGTCCGTCTGTCCCAGCCGTTTCTAGACAACGCCAGTTAGCGTGTAGCGGGGTTATTCTCCCGCACTTAATCCACCTGGAACACACGACTCGGCAGCGGTTAACAGACTCCTTTCTGGCTCAGGCTTGTTCAGCAATAACTCCAGCTATGCGATGAATCCCGTTGCACTAAGAACGCCAGATCTGCCGTGCTGCCGTGCCACCATTACCGAGGGGAGAGGAGTGATCACCTGTGGCTACACGGAGGTGTGGTTCTCCGTCATAGCCATTTGGGTGAACCTACAAGTCCTATATATCCCCACAACCAGAAAGGCACAGCAAATGTAATGGTATATTGCTTTCAAATAGTTGTCATAATTAGAAGAAGTGACAGGTGTTTTTTTCAAATAATTTTACATTTTTCCTATATTTAACTGTTATTTTTTATAAAGAAACCTTGAAGGATCTACACATGTGACCCCTTGCTGAATTCAGAATGCTGTCTACTTTTCTAAAATATATAGCTTTTCATGGATCCATTATTGCTTTCTTACCTATTTCTACCATTAACTGGAAGGAGGTTGAAAGCACAAAAAATAGCAAAATGGTATGTTCCAGAAATATGCCAAAACAGTGTAAAAAATGTTGGTTTCCTTACAAAAGTCTGCTTGTCCATGAAAGCTGGGAAGATGATGATTTCAGCACCACAACAGCTTTTTTATACCATTTGCAGGGAGAAAAAACAGACGCTTTCATCTGTAGACCTTTTTTCCATTTTTCCCCCCAAAAAAACAAAATGTATCTGTATTTTGGCTAATTTCTGGGTCACCTCCAGGGGAATACACAAACCCTGGGTACCTTTAGAATCCCCATGATGTTGGAAGAAAAGGACGCAAATTTGGCGTGGATACCTTATGTGGTCAAAAAGCTAAGCGTGAACTACCCCAAATAGCCAAAAGAAGGCTTAGCACAGGGGGAAAGGCCTAGCATCGAAGGGGTTAAATTACTGAAGAGGTTAGACCAAATGCACTTGCTCTAAAATTACAAAGATAATTTCCAGGACTTTTTTTTTTAGAACCAATAAAAGGGTATGTTATATAAAGATAAAACTGAAGCTTTAATAACTGCAGATGGCAGATAATGATATGAACATTATAACTAACCTCAATGAATTTCTCTCTCTATTACTCAAGAACATAACAAACTGAGAAATTACTGTCTAGACATAGATCTAAGTCCCAACTTTGGAAGACCAAACATGAAAGAGGTCAGCCTCATTAACAAAGTTATCTTCTGTTACTTTTGTGAACTCTTGGACAGAAACCGGATTGTACTAACCTATACTAATCATTAACAACTACAAAAGAAAATCAAATATTATAGAAAAAAGTGCTACATTGACTTGTAGCAGTGAACTCTTTTTTGAAGATGTCGGTGACACAGTTATTTAAAAAAAAAAATATATATATATGTTGAAAAGAAACAAGAGCTAAAATAAAAAAAATAAAGAAAACACCTCAATATGCCAGTTATCGTCTAGTCAATTATTCAATCAGTCAGTCAAGAGTACTTTATTTCGGTAGACATACCATAAACGTTTCCTCATTCACATTATAGCACCAATGACCTATAAATAAAGCCTCAGTATCTAGTTTTAAATTAATAACAACAAGTTGATATAAAACAGGACATCTATGGATGTTAATAACATACAAATTTAAAATATATCCTTACATCAATATTACAATTTTGTAATGGATCAATCTTGTTCAAATCTCCTTAATTCATGCAAATTTAGTGATGCACGCCAACCTCACGAAAGGTATTTAAAATGAGTCAATGGTAGCCGATGCTTGCGTGTGACTCTCAAGAGTGGCCTGGCTCTGTGGATTGTTAAAATCCAGATCACATTATACAGTGTGCGATATGTACAAATACCATTGGCTCCCCCATCAAGATTTTCTGCCTTGGAGCCTTTTCCTAATACCCCACATATGGCCAAGGAACTTAGCAACTGCGCAGGCATACAGTGGTCCTGTGTGGAATTTGCAAGGCCTCACGATGGTTATGTGTGCCCATTGTTTCCAGATCATTTTGTTCTGGGCCATGCATAAGCTGGACAAGCAAACATAATATGAGCCACTGATTCTCTTGCACCCTGTGCAATTAGCCAGTGTGAAAGCATTATTGTGCCATCTATGTTGGAAGTAGTTCAGAGGAAGGGAGCTAAACCTAAACTAAATGTACAACTTTCTGTCATGTGGAGTTTGTATCAAGTCTAGGTAGGGTTCCAAAAAGCTATTAGACTGGATTCACAAAAGTAATCTGAGAAAAAATCCTAACTTTATGACTTTCGGTATTCACAAAGGGCATTTAGGAGTAGTAAAGTTAGGATTTTGTCTCAGTTAAACTTAAGTTGGGTTGAGAAAAAGGGGTGGTCCAAAAACACATTTCACCCATGCAATTTCTCATTGGGATTGTGTACACAACTACAGCCCAATCCACTGAAAGGAATTACACCGAATTTGGCAGAAAACTATAACTTGAGCCAAAAAGTTTGCATTTTGTAATTTGGTGTAAATGCGTTTAGTAATTTTTAATAATTGTTAAATAAATAGATTTATTTATATCTAGTGATGCGGAGGGTCCGTGTCCCCGACAGATCTCATGCTGAGATCTGATCGGCTGCCACTACTTCAACCAGGAAGTGGTGACAGCCATCTTGCGACATGGGAATCAGCCAGAGTCCCTGAAGCCTTTGGATTTTTCAGTATAAATATATATATATATATATATATATATATATATATATATATATATATATATATATATATATATATATATATGTGTGTGTGATTGCATATGTTGCAATCCAGTTCGCAAGACACGTTGCTCCCAGTGCGGCCTGCCCAGACCACGCATCATCGCAGGGTGCGCACACGCTGTGTGCTTCAGGTGCTACTAACTCACTGCACCATAAGTCATCGCCACGTGGTCTCATCAAGGCAGAATTCATTAGACAAAACCAATTGCCACGTGGCTGTGTGCCCATCCTGACCGCTGCCTCCGCCCTACACATGGGTTACAAGATTAGTAGTGATGCAAATTGTGTAAGAGACTATAATGGGTTAAGAAGACCAAATGCTCCCAATCTGTGCAGCTCAAGTCAACGTCAACTGCCTGTGGGCCTTTGCTGACCGCTGTCTCCGGCCTACACTGTGGAAGACCGGCGACACGTGGTGCCAACTAACCCTGTTCAACACAAGCCAATCCCACATGTGTAACTGTGTCCTGAGGCCTGAATGGCAGCGACCACAGCACCAGACTCCCTTCGGTGAGGGGTATTTCCATATGGAAGGCCGGCGACACGTGGTGCCACTGAACCTGCACTACGCAGGCCGGTGGGGCCACCAAGGTATGCACGTGGCTGTGGGCCCTGGCTCACCGCTACCTCTGGCCTACTCTGTGGAAGACAAATAGTTCCACTAACCGTCTTCAACACAAGTCGATCCCACATGTGGAACTGTGTCCTGAGTCCTGAATGGCAGTGACCCCAAGTCCGTGAGACAACCACAGCAGTGAGGCATATTTCCATATGCAATGGCGGCGACATGTGGTGCCAATAACTCTGTTCAACACAAGCCGATCCCAAATGTGTAGCTGTGTCCTGAGTCCTGAATGGCAATCACCTCAAGTCCGTGGCAGCGACCACAGCACCACACTCCATTAGATCAGTGAGGCATATTTCGATATGCAAGGCCGGCAACACGTAGTCCCACTAACGCTCTTTAACACAAGCCAATCCCACATGTCTAACTGTGTCCTCAGTCCTGAATGGCAGTGACCCCAACTTCGTGGCAGCGACCACAGCACCAGACTCTGTTCAGTCAAATCAAATCAAATCAAAATTCTTTATTCGACATGCAAAAGCATTATCATAAAAGTACAGTAAAAACACATTATGACATCATAAAATGAAATAAAAGTTTAAAAAAAGTGATAGTGAACATATCAAATTCAGTTAATGGGCATAAAAGCAATATATTCTTTTATGGGTGCATAGAAGCCCTGGTCATTATGATCTTTTTTAGATAAAGAGAAACCACTGCGATTGCTAGAGGGCTGTCTAAAGCTTTCATTTTAAGATAGGCTGCCCTGCAGGAACGAAGTCCCCAGGATTTGAGCAGCGGTTTCAGATAAGCAACCCTTGACAATTGATAAAATTTACAAAATAGGATGCAGTGGATGTTGGACTGTGATGACAGGCCATCACATGGGCATTTCTCCAAATTTCTCGACCAACAGTTCTGATTAGGGAATGTCAACAGTCTGAAGAAAGTATCAGTGCGGAAACTGGTCACGAGCATACGGGAAAATGGAGAAGGAATTACAGAAAGATAATGTTGCATCCCTTCAACAGTAGTGCAGAGTTGATGCTCCTGCACAGTATACTTGGTGTTTTCAATGATCCAGCGCCGATTTGCCAGGTGGCTAATGGCCAAACGTTTTAAGGTCACTCTAGGGATATTATTTAGGGTGGCGGGATCAGTGAAAAATTCTGGATGTCCCATGTCGTGTAGCATATTTCTGACATAGTTCAGCCATTTGAATCGATCCACGTTACTCAGGCTGAGACAGTCCGTAATAATTTCCCTGTTGAAGTGTGTTTCAGGAGTAGGCCACACTTTATGCCATAGTATAATGGGTGCAGATTTTATCATGTCCATAATATATGTAAAACCAAGTTCTTTATGCATAACAGAAACAGAAGTGCCAGGTGGTGTTGCCAAAAGGTATCGTAGGAATCGGTTCTCAGAGTGTTGTATGAGGTCTGCCTGATCAATACCCCAAATCCCAGATCCATATATGCCTGTAGAAACACACTTGGCATGGTAGATCTGTGATAAGGGGATGATCGACCGTCCCCCTAGTTTTTTCGAGAAATTAATAAGTGCTCCTATAGCTTTAGAAAAGGCAACTCCTCTAGCTTGGGCGGCAGCCCGCCAGGAGCCCTTCTTCTCGAAGGTAATACCCAAATAGGGAAACCTATCAACACTTTCAAGCTTGCTGCCATTTATGAAAATGGAGCATTTTCTTTTCCCTATTCCCAGGCCACAAGACATGGTAAAAGTCTTTGATGCATTAATTTTTAAACCTCGGTGTGACATGAATTCTGTAAAATCATTTACTGCGCTTTGGAGGCCCATGCGGGTCTGTGACATAATTGCAGCGTCGTCCGCGTAAAGTAATATGGGTATGGGTTTCCCATTTATAGTGGGGTAATCGTGATAGTTTCTATTAAGATACTGGCCTACTGAGTTTATGTAGAGAGTGAACAGTAAGGGAGCTAAAATACAGCCCTGCCTTACGCCTCTTTTGATGTAAAACCTGTCCGAGCACTCTCCTTGTCTGCCATATCTAACACGTGCTGATGCTCCCCTATACAGCTCTTTAATAAAGGCGAGAATGGGGGGCTCGATGCCAATCTCAACCAGGGATTCCCAGAGCAACTCGTGGTTGACGCAGTCAAATGCAGAACTGAGGTCTACAAAGGTCACGAAAAGGTTCCCCTTTCTTGCCTAAGTATATTTTGCAATAATAAGGGTCAGATTCAGACCTTGCTCGATAGTACCTCTGCCTTGTCTAAAACCATATTGTAAATTTGAAATTATGTCTTGTTCACCCAACCAGTCATGCATCCGATTTAAAAAAATACGCCCTGCGACTTTCATAAGAGAGTCGAGCAAAGAAATAGGCGGTAGTTAGAGGGGTTGTTCCTATCACCCTTTTTAAAAATCGGGACAACGACCGCTTCGGGCCATGTGTCTATAAAACCTGTTTTATTCAGGGAATTTAGGACATTTGTTAACAGGGGGGCCCATAAGTCCAACTGTGCTTTAAAAACGTCAATAGGTACACAGTCAGGGCCGGGGGCCTTCCCAGAGGGGCTTTCTGTCAATGCCATGAGCACCTCAGTGCAGTCAAAAGTGAGGTCTAAGGGAAAGAGAGAGGGAGCGTTCAGCTCTTTATCTTGGTTATGATGGGGATCCAGACAAGCTGTAGGGACTATATGGTCAATTATATCGTATTGTGTGCCAAAATGGTCAACCCAGATATCAGCGGGTATAGCCATCTCAAGTTTAGCATCCCGAGTACCCTTCAGGAAAGGTGCATTAACAGCTTTCCAGAAGGCGGTGTTATCCCTATTGTTGGAGGCTTCCTGTAACGCTTGCCATGCCTCTACTTTTAACTGTTTGGTTCTTGCCGCCCGTGCTGCACGGTATTTTTGTCTGGCATCCCTGATTTCCTGCAGGTTACGGGGTTTATTTTGCAGGCTTGTTTTTAGATGTTTCAGGGCCTTGGTACATGATCTATCAAACCAGCCTATACTGCTCTGTGGAATTTTCTTTGGTACTCTAGAGAGTAAATTCTTAATCTCCGTTGAAATAATGGAGAAGGCATTTCTGATTGCCTGTGGGCTTTCTGAGGTGGACAGACATGTCTGGATATGCTCATATGTATTGTTAATCAGAGAGTTAAGGAACACTGGAGGGACCACTTTGTCCCATTTAAGGTAAAGTCCCATCGTTCATCCCAAAGTGATGGGCGGCGTATAAGACGGGTTTACCCTTAAATCATCCTTTGATGTGATAACTGTTTTAATAGATGCCGTTAATGGGTAGTGGTCACTGATGGCACAGTCCAGTGTCTCCCAATTGGTAATAAACTCTGAGTACCTGGAGGATATCAAGATATAGTCAATTATGGAGTGGCAACCTCTCCCATTATAAGTTGGTTTAAAGTCTTTCGGAGGGCTACACAATTCATTCGCATATGACACATTGAAATGCGATATTAACCCATTCAGAAGGTCACCTAAGGTCGTGTGCAGGAAGTGAGAAGTGGTGTCGCTTCTGATAGAGTCTAGACCACAGGTGCCGCTCATACTCAATGGACACAGGGAGCAGTTAAAGTCCACTGCCCATATAAGCAACATATCTGTTTGAAGATGGGACTCAACTTTAATTAAATCTGCCTTTAAACCGTTAAGGACCATGTCATAACGGGGACTAGGTATGGTATTGTAAAAGTTGACCAAGGTAATGTTATTAAAACGATTACCTTTTAAAGAGATGATCTGGTAATTTTCAGTCCCAAAAAAATTAGTAGATGATATGCCTGATTCTACAGATATGTAAGTCACTAATCCGCCTCTATTCCTACCATGCGGGCTCAACAGCGCTGGAGTGTGTAAGGTCTTATATCCTAAAAGATGGAGTTCATCAATGGACCATGTTTCCTGTAAACAGATGATACTAAAAGTGGAGACAATTTGGATCCATGAAGGGTTCGACAATTTATCGAGAAGACCTGCCACGTTCCAGGACAAGAGCCTTACGGCCAAAGGTTTATTGTTAATGCCGATATTACTACTCATGGCACCGTTGGGATGCTCAGGGGTGTCATTTAGCTGACAGGGAGCAGATGGATCTAATGGACATACCATAACATCAGTCTGATGTTGATTCAGGGATGTATTTAAGCCATCACGTGAGGGACTGTGCTCAGAGTTTAAGGAATAAGCATTGGTGGATGTTGCTATATTTGTTTCAAGGTTGCCAGGGCTCGTAGTATTAGTCTTAAGGTGAAAGCGGTCTACCTCTAAAGAGGGTTGAAAAGGACTTTGGATAGCAGTTTTACTCGGCTCGTTATTCAGCTGAGAAAGTCAATCTAGGTCGTCCAAGCTCGAGAAGATGGCAAATCTATTTGAGGTGGGGAAAGATGAGTAAAAAGGTTGAGCGTTGGGTCTGGATGAGATGTGTGAGTTTGGGGGATTTAACAGAAGAGAACGTGGGTAGAAATAACTTAGGGCATGTGTCGAAATACCTGGGCCACTAGTAGAAGTATACCAATCTGCTATGTGGCGCAAAACCCTGCGGTCTCTAAAGTTTATAATAATTACGTCTCCCTTGATATCCTTTGGCCTAGAACTAACCCATTCCAACCTTCTTACATGTAATATTTCCCCATTGATGTCATTGGGGAGAGTCCTGTTTTTGGTGAGCCAATATACAACCTTATTTTTAAGTTCCTGATAGGTCTCTGATTTGTCCTTGGCGAGTACAGGAACACCAGCAAGAATCACCACATATGGAGCTGCTTCTGGCGGCAGGTCGATGTGGTCGGTCATTCGCTCCGGGCCTAGAGAAAGTGACTGTGTATTGGCATAGCCATTATTGGGATCTATCAGGTTATGCTTTGGGATAGCTGTGGGATGCTTGCTAACTAGGGCACTATTTTCCTGTATGGGCTTTGCTGGAGGTAAAGTTGCCATTCTAGGTGGTGATGTTACCTGGATTAATTTTTGGTCTGAGAAGGTATGACCAACATTTGATGAGTCAATGGAATTTTTTGGAAGACTAAAGTTGGAATCCCTGATGGATGTGGTAAGCAAGCTGACAGTTGTTTCCAGGGATGTTAGCTAGACAGCAAGATTTTTCATTCTTTCCACTAAAGGGGAGAGTAAAGATTTCACCAAATGCTCAATATCTAGTAACAATTTAGGAGGATATGGTGGGCATGTCTGGATATCGTCCTGCACAAATTCTACAGGTGTTGGGGTCTGGACAACTGAAAGGGTTGGTTTAGGAAGAGGGACATTGATATTTTTCTTACGTTTGGTGATTTTAGTACTCATAGGTTTGTTCCTAGGGGGATTTTTCTTTACTTTCTTGAGGGTTTTAATCGGAATCTGTTCCGTTATTGAATTGTTAGTGGTATATGGGATATCGGAAGTATACCCGTTGTTAGTATTTGGCACGATTAATGTGTCCGTGACGGCAGGGGTCTGGGAAATGAGATTCAAATCAGGTACGGAGGGCACAACAGGGTTAGAGATAAAGGTGGTAGGAGGTGAAGGTACGTCCACGATATGTCCTAACGACGAGCGTTTTTTAAACAAGGGCTCTAAGGACAGACGACGTTCAGCGATGGCTATCTCCTGCTCCAAGACGGTAGCAGCCCTGGTAATGAAGTGGTCTAAGGTCCCCCTAACTGATCCTCCCACCACGGATTTCCTGCCTTGGCTTGCGCGGGTAGTCATGGTATTTCTATAATATACAGGGCAGAATAAAAATAAAAATAAATAAAACAATGGCAAAAAAAACGACGTACTGCTGGATAATAGAATTTAGATGGCCTAGAGGCAAGGGCAGTACTCTGCAAACGGGGCCGCAGCCAAACGCAGCCAACCGTGGACCGTGATCAAACAGGATGAGCAAAGAATAAATAAACAGTGATAATTACAGTTCCCGTATGAGCCCGTATAGTCGGGGTGAAATAACAATGTCAGTTGCAGTTATCTCAAATCAAATATCTCTCGAGCAAAGTCCCGATGAATAGTAGGATGGATTCGAGGCTACCGTCACGCAAACATATGTCAGCTACAGTACATATCTGATAACAAGAAACGGTACCTCCAGACTGATGGCAAGAGATGTGGCCCTGCTCTGCTTCTTCCTGCCTCTGAGGGCCACAGAGAGCCCGCCCTTTGCCCGGGCTTAGCCCGGCGCCCGCCTGCGCGCGTCCCGCGACGCGGAGGGAGCACCGGTCTCTTATGCGCCTCCGGGCACGTAGGTGTCGTGAATAGGCACCGGGGCACCTGGGAGGTGTAGTTTGCACCGCTTCCAGGCCGCGGAAGGGGATGGCGGCAGCGGCGAGCCTGTACCCAGCAGGGAGCACCGACTGAGTCTGCAGTGAAGGGAAAAGGACAGCAACAACAGCCCCGTCCAAAAGGCAAGTCACTCTGGCAGGTTTCACACTTTCCCGCTCCACCGAGGGAGCACCGGTCTTTTATGCGCCTCCGGGCGCGTAGGTGTCGTGAATAGGCGCCGGGGCACCTGGGAGGTGTAGTTTGCACCGCTTCCAGGCCGCGGAATGGGATGGCGGCAGCGGCGAGCCTGTACCCAGCAGGGAGCACCGACTGAGCCTGCAGTGAAGGGAAAAGGACAGCAACAACAGCCCCGTCCAAAAGGCAAGTCACTCTGGCAGGTTTCACACTTTCCCGCTCCACCGAGGGAGCACCGGTCTCTTATGCGCCTCCGGGCGCGTAGGTGTCGTGAATATGCGCCGGGGCACCTGGGAGGTGTAGTTTGCACCGCTTCCAGGCCACGGAATGGGATGGCGGCAGCGGCGAGCCTGTACCCAGCAGGGAGCACCGACTGAGCCTGCAGTGAAGGGAAAAGGACAGCAACAACAGCCCCGTCCAAAAGGCAAGTCACTCTGGCAGGTTTCACACTTTCCCGCTCCACCGAGGGAGCACCGGTCTCTTATGCGCCTCCGGGCGCGTAGGTGTCGTGAATAGGCGCCGGGGCACCTGGGAGGTGTAGTTTGCACCGCTTCCAGGCCGCGGAATGAGATGGCGGCAGCGGCGAGCCTGTACCCAGCAGGGAGCACCGACTGAGCCTGCAGTGAAGGGAAAAGGACAGCAACAACAGCCCCGTCCAAAAGGCAAGTCACTCTGGCAGGTTTCACACTTTCCCGCTCCACCGAGGGAGCACCGGTCTCTTATGCGCCTCCAGGCGCGTAGGTGTCGTGAATAGGCGCCGGGGCACCTGGGAGGTGTAGTTTGCACCGCTTCCAGGCCGTGGAATGGGATGGTGGCAGCGGCGAGCCTGTACCCAGCAGGGAGCACCGACTGAGCCTGCAGTGAAGGGAAAAGGACAGCAACAACAGCCCCGTCCAAAAGGCAAGTCACTCTGGCAGGTTTCACACTTTCCCTCTTTTCAGTCTTATTTGTTGTTCTTTTCTTTAAATAATTTTTTTTATATGTAAATCTATACATGACTAAGATTCTTCTTTGTCCAACCGCACAGGGACACTTCCAGATCCAAGAAGGTTGTTGGGGGTATGATGGTAATGTGGGAAGAGGGTGTGTTACCTGCTGATGTGGGAAGAGGCAGCGTCAAAGGGGTATCGATCCCAGAAAGAACTCCGATATGTTTTCACTAATGCCTCAGACAAATGCCAGCTGACGGACTGAATCACAAAATGGTTTTTCAATGCTTATATAGTGTGAGTTATGAACAGTTTGCACCCAGGCTCGCAGAGGGACAGCTGTGGCCCGCTCGACTCACAGACGCCGCACTACAAGACGTCCGCATCATTGTAGCTATCCCTGCCCTGTTCCGTCATATGCCACACCGCTCCGATTACATTCCGACGTTGGCCCCACATAGCTACTTGTCGCAGGCGTACTTGCTGTTGGTGTGCAGGTCAGTGGTCTAGTTCTCAACATCTCACGGCCACTCCCTGAGGGCAGGTTTGCACACACACCACACCTATCCGGCACTTGCGTCACAGGCCATGTGACCACACAAATATAATAGATCGATAACGTCACATCCTTTATTGCCGGTGCTGACTAGATGGCGGACACTCCACATGTCTCAACCATAAAGTGTCTATGAAAAGTTGCTCAGAAGGTTAGTCACACCGTGATCTGTATAGCTGTCAGGGGCCTACCACCCCCTTGGCGTGGACTTCAGATGCACAGGGTTAGTGCCACCCGAAGCTCATATGGCCATCAGGGGCCTACCACCACATTGCACAGACTTGAGTTCCACAGGCTTAGAGGCCCCAAAAGCTGATATGGTCTCCGCCATTGATGACTCAGGACTCAGCGACATGTGTGAGATCTGCCGGGCCGTGGAGAAGATGATGTGGTCTCCGCCATTCATGACTCAGGACTCAGCGACATCTGTGAGAACCGCGGAGAAGCTGATGTGGTCTCCACCATTCATGACTCAGGACTCAGTGACATATCTGGGATGCGCGGAGTTTTGACGGGCACGTGGAGTGCCCACTGCTGCACACTCCGCTTGGCACCAGGTAATTATTTGCTCATGGATGCGCGGGAACGGCAGTGTCTGTCTCTCTCTCTCTCTCTCTCTCTCTCTCTGTCTCTCTCTGTCTGTCTCTCTCTCTATCTCTCTTCCTTCTTTTCCTTCTATCTCTCTAACTCTCTCTCTTCCTTCTCCCTTTCTCACTCCCTTTCTTTCCTTCCCTCTCTTTTTCTCTCTGGCTTTTTTTTCCTTCTCTGTTTCTCTGTGTCTCTCTCCTTTGATATGCCCATTACACGCGTCCTTATTTTGTGCTTTATTTTACAGGCTCTGTTGTCGACATCCATGGTCCCCACAGGAGTGTTCCGCCTTGTTGTTTTGTATTATTTTTAATAAATTTTGTTTAATAGTTTATCGTTCATATATATATATATGTTAATTAAAAAATAAAGTTTGAAAATAGTTTATCGTTTATATATGTTTATAAAAAAATAAAGTTTGGAATAAAAAAATTAATAAAGTTTTTAGTTGTTCTCTTAACTGCTGTGTCACTCTTTCTTGTTCTTATTACTGTTATTGGATGGAGTCAACCATGGTGTTAAATTTTTGGGCACTTATCGCGGGAATACTGGTGATGTCTGCAGTTTGCACCAACTTCTGAATAGTGTGTTAGATTTATCTCAACTTTGCTTCCATTAAAGTGCTGATAATGAAATGCAGACTAGCCGTTCCCGTGCAAAAAGACACGAGGTGCACCTTTGCGATTTATTTTAAATACTAAAATCCTGTATTGAATTGCACTGAGGTAGTGGCTGCACTTACAGTTTACACACAAAATCAATTAAGAAATCTAATTGTATTTATATTGATTGGGAATAGTGCGTCAGGTGCTGACGAGATACACTGCTCAGTTCGTATATTGTTCTGCACACGAAAAAAATCACATCACAACTTTCACACCAACTGCAATGCGAAACAAATTCTGCACGTTACCACCAGGGATTGTACACCTGCTTTCTGCTGGTGTTAAGCAGGACGACTTCCTGCACCATGAAAGGGAACACAGCCAAGAGCCACACCAGAACACCCACAGGTGCCATAGAGTCAATGAGCATGATACAGGGGTACCCATGAGGGCCACAAGACTCATCGCAACAACTCCAGGAACGCCAACTCCCCCCAAACCCGCATCTGAGCAAGTGTATCCCTGTGGTCATTGTCTCAGCATGATAGGCACGAGCCGTGCAACATCAGAGTGCGCTGTCACCTCAGCGTTGGCAGTGAGCCTGGACATGTAGCTACGCATGCATCCTCCTGCATGCACAACCGGCATGTGCTGGTCTGGGGTACACAGGGCAGCGCAGGGGAGTGCCTATCCGGCAAGGGGAATGGAGTGTCTTGGACGTGTCCATGTACAGGAAGTGCGGTAAGTGTGTCTCTGTGTTCTGGTGTGGCCTGCCACAAGGGCCGCAGCAGTCGATGTTGGAAAGTGGCATGCACCACCTCCAAATGGCACTGTGATGGTGTAGTTGGAATGTAGCAGGACATGCGCTAATAGGCATTACAATGGTGTGCCATACGAATGCATGAGATACAACAGCATACCGCACAAAAGTGTGGGGGCTCGTGGGAGAGAGGAGCAGCTGTTTGGCAACATAACACACAGTGAACTCGCTCATGTGCCACGTGCTGGGCATCTCATCCATGATGACCACGGTCGCAGATATCCCACAACACCACGACCGGCCTTTGTACACATCCTGTATGAATGCAGTGTGGTTTTCACTTCTGTGCCCCCGCTACTGCCCAGCTTTGAGGGTCCTCGTTGAGAAGTGCTTTCAGAATGTACTGCAGCGCGGGGACACACAAGCCTAGTGTAACCATGCGCTTTACAAATGTGACTATTATTATTATTATTATTATGCTCGTTCAGTGGTGTGATGTAGGCGGGTTGTGTGACTTGTGCTCCTTGTTGGTGTGTTTCATTTTGGCCATTGTTTGTCTATACTTGTGCTGTACTTAATTGTGTATGTGTGCCATTCTGCCCATCTTCCCTTTCTCCCCACTCCCTGCTTCTTCCTCTTCCTGGTGCTGTTGTTTCTATAATTTTGTTGCTCCACACATAAATACATGTAAAGAACAAATTAGAATAGTTCCTTGATTCTTTAAGGTTTCAAAACTTCTCTCTATTGGTTTCTTTTTAATTTTCCATATAAACCGTTTTTTAAATATTCAACAACACATAGAAGTCAGAAGTGCAACGTATTCTATCAACACACTTTCTAGAACATTCTACAACACGTGCAGGTTCAAAGTTCATAATTTTTTTTAAACTTTACGATCTTTTTTTGCAACATTTTCTCGAACATTTAACGGCACGTGCAGGTTAAAAGTTCACGATTGTTTTAAGTTCGAACAGTGCCTTCCAAATGCAAGTAGCAGGTGTGGTTGAGTTGAGAAAATGTTATCCTATGATATGTACTCCATGTTGAAACTGCTTTTTCTTAACCAATCACAAAGATGCTTTTCCACAAAACAAATGTGCACCCTAATTTTAAAAAAGAATGCTTTTCATCTCCCAATCACTTATCGTTTTGTATGGAAAAAAATTAGTTCCCCATCTTTAAACATATCTCTTATTCTACCAAGGAACTGAATGAGCCACAGACATCTTTCCATACCTTCCAGCCATACCTTCAAAATGCTAGTGTGGATCGTAGGACACAGCTATATTTTCTGGTGCAAGCGGTATGCAGAACACAGACGTATTGACTTAGACCTAGGTTTACAAAATGTGGACATTAAGGGCTCGATTCACAGAATTAACTTAAGACAAAATCCTAAACTTACTACTTTTGGTATTCACAGAATGCACTTACTACTTTTGGTAGTCACAGAATGCATTTACTACTTTTGGTATTCACAGAATGGATTTACGACTACTAACTTTACGTCCGCACTCGGCTGAAAATTCCAGCCCGGAGGCGGAGCTTCCGGCCCAGAGGTGGAGCTTCTGGCCCAGAGGTGGAGCTTCCGGCCCGGAGGTGGGGATTCCGGCCAGTGGCAGAGATTTAGCCATGGCTGAAATCTCCACCTTCGGGCCGGAAGCTCCGCCTCTGGGCCGGAAGCTCTGCCCTGGGGCCGGAAGCCCCGCCTTCAGGCCGGAATTTCCGGCCCGAGTGAGGACGTAAAGTTAGTAGTCGTAAATCCATTCTGTGAATGCCAAAAGTAGTAAGTGAATTCTGTGAATACCAAAAGTAGTAAGTTTAGGATTTTGTCTTAAGTTAATTCTGTGAATCGGGCCTTAAATGGTTTGCACAGAGAGGATTGAAGTGGGACTATTTGCTACCTTTGGTTAAAACCTCTTTGCATCTTCCATACCCTGACCTCATGATTGTGCATTGTGGTGGAAATGACCTAGGCACATTGACTGGGGTAGGTTTGGAAATGCTTATGAAGGACACCTTTGGACACCTCAGCTCAGCACCATGTGACTCTGGGCAATAGCTCACTTAATAGCTCACATAATTTCCACGCCAGCCTTGTGGGCCTTCAGACCCTTAGGGGTGAGTAGTTTGCGCTTTACAAATAGTGTATTGATTTGATACGCGCAAATTTACCTTCACACTCCCTGTATAACACCCCCTAAGCACCATACACAAGTTACAATGTTCGAAACAAAAGTTCCTCCGAGTATAACTACATGCTGACACTACTTGACAGATGTGGCACAGCGGCCAGAGCACATGACTTCACAGCATATGACACACAGTTGAGAATCACGTTTTCATCCCCGACTCCGGCAGCACCTCAGCTTAGCACCATGAGACTCTAGACAATACCTCACATATTTTCCGTACCCCAGGACTTTCAGGCCAGTAGGAGTCAGTAGTTCATCCTAGTAGGTATAAACACATGCTGACACTACTTCCACAGGTGTGCTGCAGTGGCCAGGGCACATGACTTCACACCTCAAGACACACAGATTAGGCTCACGCTTTCATCCTGACTCCCACATCAGCTCACCTTAGCAGCATCAGACTCTACGCATAACTCACATAATTTCGGTACCCAGCACTTTGAGACCGGTAGGTATGAGTAGTTCGCTGTGCACCCCCTCTATAGCACACCCTAAACACCCCACAGAGGCTACAGTGCTCCTACCCTCCTCTTTCTTACTTTTTTTGCCCTTTTTTCCCCTTACTCGCTTCAACAGAATCACAAAATGGCGGCCAACACTTCCTAGTTGCAACTGCTCGCAGCGCTCCCAACCAATAAGCAGCAAGCTCGTGCTCGTAACGCCTCAGTCAATCAGATGGCAGAATTCCCAAATATCGATATCTGTAGATTTCAATATTTCTCAAAAACTACTGAACGGATTTACACCAAATAAACAAAAGCGTGCTTTATAGACCAAGACCCTTCTCTCTGCCAAATGTGGGGTAATTCCATTCACCCGTTCGACCTGTAGTCTTGTCTAAAGTTTCCTATGGAAATTAACATGGAGATAACACGTTTTGGGACCCCCCTTTTTTCTCAGCCCCCCCTTGACGAATCACCCCCAAACTTTCAACATAGGAGCTGATATGAACAAAGAATTAGTTTGGTAAATTTCATGAAGAATCATCAAACGACGCCATCAGCAGTGCATTGCGGGGGCATGAGTTATAGTTAGCTGAACTAACTATAACAGGGGAATTTCTAGGGTTTTGTACGAGGGAAATGTCCAGCTAACTATAACGCCCCTGAAACCTATGGCTTTTTCAGTGAATTTCTAAGGTTTTTTAAATGCCAATTCCTAACTATAACGCCCCTGAAACTTTTGTTTCTTTCAGTGAATATATATATATATTACCTACTGGCAGTCGAGTTAGGACCTATTTTCCATAGGAAATCTGCAACATTCTATTTGGAATAACGTTGGCACCGATTGATGAATCTTCGTGAAATTTTCCAAACTTTTGGCCAGTTCCGGTCTGCTTCTATCCTGAAAATTTCATGGTGATTCGTCAAGCGGGGGCCGAGAAAAAAGGGGGGTCCCAAAATGCATTTTCCCATAGGACCTGTTGACGCAGCTACAGCCTCAGCTGCTCAACGGAATTACACCAAATTTGGCAAAGAGGTAGTCCTCAGTTCAGACTTGTGCCTTTTGCTTAAATGGTTTAAATCCGTTCAGTAGTTTCTGAGAAAATTAGAGTTAAAAAGATAGATATATCTGGGCGAAGCCTAACCACACATCTCATCGTGAGATCTGATTGGCTGTCAGTACTTCATCCAAGAAGTGTTGGCAGCCATCTTGGGACCAATACACATGATAGCAAGTCATTAAAAAGCATTGCAGTTAATAGAAGGTTTTAAGACTTTAGTTACATTATAAATCACTTGTTGATGGTACCATACTCATTTTAGGAATTGTGATGTGTTCTAAGGTGATTTTAGCATGTGAAAAAGACTTCTGTTGTGATATCATGAATCATGTTTGAGAGAAAACTATTTTCTCATGCTTTTCCCACAGAGGTTTGGAAGGTGATCTATACACTAAGCCGGGAGCATTTTTTCTGTAAATTCACATTATCTTTCTCAGTCATGTGAGAATGAAATCTGACATTCTCAGTAAAACATGTACATCCAACAAGGGCAGAGACTGTCAGTTGATTCCTTTGTGTTCTACCGCAGCTTCCCAGAGTATTCCAAAGAACAACTAGAGCGCTAACAGTCCTATTTATGACAAGCGTATGGCAAATAAATCTCCCAAGATGTCCACCAGAGACAAAAGAGCCCAAATGTAGCCCAAATATCACCCAGATGTAGCCCAAGTATAGCCCAATGACAGAATGTCCCAGAGTGTTCTTAAGAACAACTAGAGCGCTTACTGTCTTACTTATGACAAAAGTATGGCACACCTGAAGCCATCTTGATTGGAATAAACTGGTAACCCTTAAAACATTTAATTTAAAAAGGAACACAATGAGGGGGTTCATTTTGCCATAGAAAGTATGATTAGTGTTGAAGAAAGAAAAAATAGGCCACATTTTGAGTGACTTCTCAAATCCTCTTCTATTTCATTAAAAAATTCTGATATGCAGACTGAAACATGCACTTTTAATACCAGCAGCAGACTTCCATGGTGAGCAGTAGCTTAACTACAGTGATCTAATGAGCAACTAGAGTGCTAACATTCAGAATTTATGGCACATTTGTGACATATCTGAATACCTTCTTGATGGAATCAAAGTAAAAAACTGAAAGCATTTCCTACTGAGGAGACTGCAGTAAATGAGGAAATTAGGAAACTTCATAACAAATAAATCTCCCAAGATGGCCACCAGAGACAAAAGAGCCCAAATGCAGCACAAATATCACCCAGATGTAGCCCACATGTAGCCCAGTGACAGAAGTGTGCAAAACACTTATTTTTTGTGTATTTGCAGTTTTGTATAGTGCAGACTTGTCAGGTATCGGAGTGCTTTACATGAGCATTGGTTACATCACACAAGATCAAATTCATTTTGATTGTAGACATGGGGAGATTAAGTGATTTGACCAGAATCACAGAATGTTGAGCTGAAGCAGAAACTCCAACCTGGTTCCCCAGTTGCAAAGTCTGCAGCTCTGGAAGTAACACCACATCCTCTCCCCTAAGTGCAACATTTAATCAAGTGGTCAACTGAATAAAAGAACATAAAGATTACAAATAATTTAACAGTTCTTTGTCGCTATTTGAAAACTCAGAAAATATGTCCTCATTTTAGTTTTTTAGAGCACTAACCATAATTTTGATGCAAATAAGACCCTCTCATATATGTAATTTCTAAAAGAAATGCTCTAGGTATTACAGTTTTGATTACATCAAGATGACGTGAGGTGTTCCACACTTTTGTAATAAATATAGAATGTTAGCATTGGGATACTGTGGAGAGGCAGAGGCCAGGGGCACGGAGTCTGAAAATTGAAGTCAGGTAGGAGAGTGCAGAGTCGACAATTTGACCACACTGGGCAGGCAGGAAGGGCAGTGGCAGCAGGTAATTATTTGCTCATGGATGCGCGGGAACGGCAGTGTCTGTCTCTCTCTCTCTCTCTCTCTCTCTCTGTCTCTCTCTGTCTCTCTCTCTCTCTCTCTCTCTCTCTCTTCCTTCTTTTCCTTCTATCTCTCTAACTCTCTCTCTTCCTTCTCCCTTTCTCACTCCCTTTCTTTCCTTCCCTCTCTTTTTCTCTCTGGCTTTTTTTTCCTTCTCTGTTTCTCTGTGTCTCTCTCCTTTGATATACCCATTACACACGTCCTTATTTTGTGCTTTATTTTACAGGCTCTGTTGTCAACATCCATGGTCCCCACAGGAGTGTTCCGCCTTGTTGTTTTGTATTATTTTTATTAAATTTTGTTTATTAGTTTATCGTTCATATATATATATATGTTAATTAAAAAATAAAGTTTGAAAATAGTTTATCGTTTATATATGTTTATAAAAAAATAAAGTTTGGAAAGAAAAAATTAATAAAGTTTTTGGTTGTTCTCTTAACTGCTGTGTCACTCTTTCTTGTTCTTATTACTGTTATTGGATGGAGTCCACCATGGTGTTAAATTTTTGGGCACTTATCGCGGGAATACTGGTGATGTCTGCAGTTTGCACCAACTTCTGAATAGTGTGTTAGATTTATCTCAACTTTGCTTCCATTAAAGTGCTGATAATGAAATGCAGACTAGCCGTTCCCGTGCAAAAAGACATGAGGTGCACCTTTGCGATTTATTTTAAATACTAAAATCCTGTGTTGAATTGCACTGAGGTAGTGGCTGCACTTACAGTTTACACACAAAATCAATTAAGAAATCTAATTGTATTTATATTGATTGGGAATAGTGCGTCAGGTGCTGACGAGATACACTGCTCAGTTCGTATATTGTTCTGCACACTAAAAAAATCACATCACAACTTTCACACCAACTGCAATGCGAAACAAATTCCGCACGTTACCACCAGGGATTTTACACCTGCTTTCTGCTGGTGTTAAGCAGGACGACTTCCTGCACCATGAAAGGGAACACAGCCAAGAGCCACACCAGAACACCCACAGGTGCCATAGAGTCAATGAGCATGATACAGGGGTACCCATGAGGGCCACAAGACTCATCGCAACAACTCCAGGACCGCCAACTCCCCCCAAACCCGCATCTGAGCAAGTGTATCCCTGTGGTCATTGTCTCAGCATGATAGGCACGAGCCCTGCAACATCAGAGTGCGCTGTCACCTCAGCGTTGGCAGTGAGCCTGGACATGTAGCTACGCATGCATCCTCCTGCATGCACAACCGGCATGTGCTGGTCTGGGGTACACAGGGCAGCGCAGGGGAGTGCCTATCCGGCAAGGGGAACGGAGTGTCTCGGACGTGTCCATGTACAGGAAGTGCGGTAAGTGTGTCTCTGTGTTCTGGTGTGGCCTGCCACAAGGGCCGCAGCAGTCGATGTTGGAAAGTGGCATGCACCACCTCCAAATGGCACTGTGATGGTGTAGTTGGAATGTAGCAGGGCATGCGCTAATAGGCATTACAATGGTGTGCCATACGAATGCATGAGATACAACAGCATACCGCACAAAAGTGTGGGGGCTCGTGGGAGAGAGGAGCAACTGTTTGGCAACATAACACACAGTGAACTCGCCCATGCGCCACGTGCTGGGCATCTCATCCATGATGACAAAGGTCGCAGACATCCCACAACACCACGACCGGCCTTTGTACACATCATGTATGAATGCAGTGTGGTTTTCACTTCTGTGCCCCCGCTACTGCCCAGCTTTGAGGGTCCTCGTTGAGAAGTGCTTTCAGAATGTACTGCAGCGCGGGGACACACAAGCCTAGTGTAACCATGCGCTTTACAAATGTGACTATTATTATTATTATTATTATGCTCGTTCAGTGGTGTGATGTAGGCGGGTTGTGTGACTTGTGCTCCTTGTTGGTGTGTTTCATTTTGGCCATTGTTTGTCTATACTTGTGCTGTACTTAATTGTGTATGTGTGCCATTCTGCCCATCTTCCCCTTCTCCCCACTCCCTGCTTCTTCCTCTTCCTGGTGCTGTTGTGTTTATAATTTTGTTGCTCCACACATAAATACATGTAAAGAACAAATTAGAATAGTTCCTTGATTCTTTAAGGTTTCAAAACTTCTCTCTATTGGTTTCTTTTTAATTTTCCATATAAACCGTTTTTTAAATATTCAACAACACATAGAAGTCAGAAGTGCAACGTATTCTATCAACACACTTTCTAGAACATTCTACAACACGTGCAGGTTCAAAGTTCATAATTTTTTTTAAACTTTACGATCTTTTTTTGCAACATTTTCTCGAACATTTAACGGCACGTGCAGGTTAAAAGTTCACGATTGTTTTAAGTTCGAACAGTGCCTTCCAAATGCAAGTAGCAGGTGTGGTTGAGTTGAGCAAATTTTATCCTATGATATGTACTCCATGTTGAAACTGCTTTTTCTTAACCAATCACAAAGATGCTTTTCCACAAAACAAATGTGCACCCTACTTTTAAAAAAGAATTCTTTTCATCTCCCAATCACTTATCGTTTTGTATGGAAAAAAAAATTTGTTCCCCATCTTTAAACATATCTCTTATTCTACCAAGGAACTGAATGAGCCACAGACATCTTTCCATACCTTCCAGCCATACCTTCAAAATGCTAGTGTGGATCGTAGGACACAGCTATATTTTCTGGTGCAAGCGGTATGCAGAACACAGACGTATTGACTTAGACCTAGGTTTACAAAATGTGGACATTAAGGGCTCAATTCACAGAATTAACTTAAGACAAAATCCTAAACTTACTACTTTTGGTATTCACAGAATGCACTTACTACTTTTGGTATTCACAGAATGCACTTACTACTTTTGGTATTCACAGAATGGATTTACGACTACTAACTTTACGTCCGCACTCGGCTGAAAATTCCAGCCCGGAGGCGGAGCTTCCGGCCCAGAGGTGGAGCTTCTGGCCCAGAGGTGGAGCTTCCGGCCCAGAGGTGGAGCTTCCGGCCCGGAGGTGGGGATTCCGGCCAGTGGCAGAGATTTAGCCATGGCCGAAATCTCCACCTTCAGGCCGGAAGCTCCGCCTCTGGGCCGGAAGCTCCGCCTTGGGGCCGGAAGCCCCGCCTCCAGGCCGGAATTTCCGGCCCGAGTGAGGACGTAAAGTTAGTAGTCGTAAATCCATTCTGTGAATGCCAAAAGTAGTAAGTGCATTCTGTGAATACCAAAAGTAGTAAGTTTAGGATTTTGTCTTAAGTTAATTCTGTGAATCGGGCCCCAAATGGTTTGCACAGAGAGGATTGAAGTGGGACTATTTGCTACCTTTGGTTAAAACCTCTTTGCATCTTCCATACCCTGACCTCATGATTGTGCATTGTGGTGGAAATGACCTAGGCACATTGACTGGGGTAGGTTTGGAAATGCTTATGAAGGTCACCTTTGGACACCTCAGCTCAGCACCATGTGACTCTGGGCAATAGCTCACTTAATAGCTCACATAATTTCCACGCCGGCCTTGTGGGCCTTCAGACCCTTAGGGGTGAGTAGTTTGCGCTTTACAAATAGTGTATTGATTTGATACGCGCAAATTTACCTTCACACTCCCTGTATAACACCCCCTAAGCACCATACACAAGTTACAATGTTCGAAACAAAAGTTCCTCCGAGTATAACTACATGCTGACACTACTTGACAGATGTGGCACAGCGGCCAGAGCACATGACTTCACAGCATATGACACACAGTTGAGACTCACGTTTTCATCCCCGACTCCGGCAGCACCTCAGCTTAGCACCATGAGACTCTAGACAATACCTCACATATTTTCCATACCCCAGGACTTTCAGGCCAGTAGGAGTCAGTAGTTCATCCTAGTAGGTATAAACACATGCTGACACTACTTCCACAGGTGTGCTGCAGTGGCCAGGGCACATGACTTCACACCTCAAGACACACAGATTAGGCTCACGCTTTCATCCTGACTCCCACATCAGCTCACCTTAGCAGCATCAGACTCTACGCATAACTCACTTAATTTCGGTACCCAGCACTTTGAGACCGGTAGGTATGAGTAGTTCGCTGTGAACCCCCTCTATAGCACACCCTAAACACCCCACAGAGGTTACAGTGCTCCTACCCTCCTCTTTCTTACTTTATTTGCCCTTTTTTCCCCTTACTCGCTTCAATAGAATCACAAAATGGCGGCCAACACTTCCTAGTTGCAACTGCTCGCAGCGCTCCCAACCAATAAGCAGCAAGCTCGTGCTCGTAACGCCTCAGTCAATCAGATGGCAGAATTCCCAAATATCGATATCTGTAAATTTCAATATTTCTCAAAAACTACTGAACGGATTTACACCAAATAAACAAAACGTGCTTTATAGACCAAGACCCTTCTCCCTGCCAAATGTGGGGCAATTCCATTCACCCGTTCGACCTGTAGTCTTGTCTAAAGTTTCCTATGGAAATTAACATGGAGATAACACGTTTTGGGACCCCCCTTTTTTCTCAGCACCCCCTTGACGAATCACCCCCAAACTTTCAACATAGGAGCTGATATGAACAAAGAATTAGTTTGGTAAATTTCATGAAGAATCATCAAACGACGCCATCAGCAGTGCATTGCGGGGGCATGAGCTATAGTTAGCTGAACTAACTATAACAGGGGAATTTCTAGGGTTTTGTACATGGGAAATGTCAAGCTAACTATAACGCCCCTGAAACCTATAGCTTTTTCAGTGAATTTCCAAGGTTTTTTAAATGCCAATTCCTAACTATAACGCCCCTGAAACTTTTGTTTCTTTCAGTGAATATATATATATATTACCTACTGGCAGTCGAGTTAGGACCTATTTTCCATAGGAAATCTGCAACATTCTATTTGGAATAACGTTGGCGCTGATTGATGAATCTTCGTGAAATTTTCCAAACTTTTGGCCAGCTCCAGTCTGCTCCTATCCTGAAAATTTCATGGTGATTCGTCAAGCGGGGGCAGAGAAAAAAGGGGGGTCCCAAAATGCATTTTCCCATAGGACCTGTTGACGCAGCTACAGCCACAGCTGCTCAACGGAATTACACCAAATTTGGCAAAGAGGTAGTCCTCAGTTCAGACTTGTGCCTTTTGCTTAAATGGTTTAAATCCGTTCAGTAGTTCCTGAGAAAATTAGAGTTAAAAAGATAGATATATCTGGGCGAAGCCTAACCACACATCTCATCGTGAGATCTGATTGGCTGTCAGTACTTCATCCAAGAAGTGTTGGCAGCCATCTTGGGACCAATACACATGATAGCAAGTCATTAAAAAGCATTGCAGTTAATAGAAGGTTTTAAGACTTTAGTTACATTATAAATCACTTGTTGATGGTACCATACTCATTTTAGGAATTGTGGTGTGTTCTAAGGTGATTTTAGCATGTGAAAAAGACTTCTGCTGTGATATCATGAATCATGTTTGAGAGAAAACTATTTTCTCATGCTTTTCCCACAGAGGTTTGGAAGGTGATCTATACACTAAGCCGGGAGCATTTTTTCTGTAAATTCACATTATCTTTCTCAGTCATGTGAGAATGAAGTCTGACATTCTCAGTAAAACATGTACATCCAACAAGGGCAGAGACTGTCAGTTGATTCCTTTGTGTTCTACCGCAGCTTCCCAGAGTATTCCAAAGAACAACTAGAGCGCTAACAGTCCTATTTATGACAAGCATATGGCACACCTGAAGCCATCTTGATTGGAATAAAGTGGTAACAGTTAAAACATTTAATTTACAAAGAAACAAAATGAGGGGGTTCATTTTGCATAGAAATTATGATTAGTGCCGCAGAAAGAAAAATTAGGGCACATTTTGACTTCTCAAATCCTCTTCTATTTCATAAAAATATTCTGACATGCAGACTGAAACATGCACTTTGAATACCAGCAGCAGACTTCCCTGGTGAGCAGTAGCTTTACTACTGTGATCTAATGAGCAACTAGAGTGCTAACATCCAGAATTTATGGCAAATGTGTGACACATCTGAATGCCTTCTTGATGGAACCAAAGTAAAAAACTGAAAGTATTTCCTACTGAGGAGACTGCAGTAAATGAGGAAATTAGGAAACTTCATAACAAATAAATCTCCCAAGATGTCCACCAGAGACAAAAGAGCCCAAATGTAGCCCAAATATCACCCAGATGTAGCCCAAGTATAGCCCAATGACAGAATGTCCCAGAGTGTTCTTAAGAACAACTAGAGCGCTTACTGTCTTACTTATGACAAAAGTATGGCACACCTGAAGCCATCTTGATTGGAATAAACTGGTAACACTTAAAACATTTAATTTAAAAAGGAACACAATGAGGGGGTTCATTTTGCCATAGAAAGTATGATTAGTGTTGAAGAAAGAAAAAATAGGCCACATTTTGAGTGACTTCTCAAATCCTCTTCTATTTCATTAAAAAATTCTGATATGCAGACTGAAACATGCACTTTTAATACCAGCAGCAGACTTCCATGGTGAGCAGTAGCTTAACTACAGTGATCTAATGAGCAACTAGAGTGCTAACATTCAGAATTTATGGCAAATTTGTGACATATCTGAATACCTTCTTGATGGAATCAAAGTAAAAAACTGAAAGCATTTCCTACTGAGGAGACTGCAGTAAATGAGGAAATTAGGAAACTTCATAACAAATAAATCTCCCAAGATGGCCACCAGAGACAAAAGAGCCCAAATGCAGCACAAATATCACCCAGATGTAGCCCACATGTAGCCCAGTGACAGAAGTGTGCAAAACACTTATTTTTTGTGTATTTGCAGTTTTGTATAGTGCAGACTTGTCAGGTATCGGAGTGCTTTACATGAGCATTGGTTACATCACACAAGATCAAATTCATTTTGATTGTAGACATGGGGAGATTAAGTGATTTGACCAGAATCACAGAATGTTGAGCTGAAGCAGAAACTCCAACCTGGTTCCCCAGTTGCAAAGTCTGCAGCTCTGGAAGTAACACCACATCCTCTCCCCTAAGTGCAACATTTAATCAAGTGGTCAACTGAATAAAAGAACATAAAGATTACAAATAATTTAACAGTTCTTTGTCGCTATTTGAAAACTCAGAAAATATGTCCTCATTTTAGTTTTTTAGAGCACTAACCATAATTTTGATGCAAATAAGACCCTCTCATATATGTAATTTCTAAAAGAAATGCTCTAGGTATTACAGTTTTGATTACATCAAGATGACGTGAGGTGTTCCACACTTTTGTAATAAATATAGAATGTTAGCATTGGGATACTGTGGAGAGGCAGAGGCCAGGGGCACGGAGTCTGAAAATTGAAGTCAGGTAGGAGAGTGCAGAGTCGACAATTTGACCACACTGGGCAGGCAGGAAGGGCAGTGGCAGCAGGTAATTATTTGCTCATGGATGCGCGGGAACGGCAGTGTCTGTCTCTCTCTCTCTCTCTGTCTCTCTCTCTCTCTCTCTCTCTCTCTCTCTCTTCCTTCTTTTCCTTCTATCTCTCTAACTCTCTCTCTTCCTTCTCCCTTTCTCACTCCCTTTCTTTCCTTCCCTCTCTTTTTCTCTCTGGCTTTTTTTTCCTTCTCTGTTTCTCTGTGTCTCTCTCCTTTGATATACCCATTACACACGTCCTTATTTTGTGCTTTATTTTACAGGTCTGTTGTCAACATCCATGGTCCCCACAGGAGTGTTCCGCCTTGTTGTTTTGTATTATTTTTAATAAATTTTGTTTATTAGTTTATCGTTCATATATATATATATGTTAATTAAAAAATAAAGTTTGAAAATAGTTTATCGTTTATATATGTTTATAAAAAAATAAAGTTTGGAAAGAAAAAATTTATAAAGTTTTTGGTTGTTCTCTTAACTGCTGTGTCACTCTTTCTTGTTCTTATTACTGTTATTGGATGGAGTCCACCATGGTGTTAAATTTTTGGGCACTTATCGCGGGAATACTGGTGATGTCTGCAGTTTGCACCAACTTCTGAATAGTGTGTTAGATTTATCTCAACTTTGCTTCCATTAAAGTGCTGATAATGAAATGCAGACTAGCCGTTCCCGTGCAAAAAGACATGAGGTGCACCTTTGCGATTTATTTTAAATACTAAAATCCTGTGTTGAATTGCACTGAGGTAGTGGCTGCACTTACAGTTTACACACAAAATCAATTAAGAAATCTAATTGTATTTATATTGATTGGGAATAGTGCGTCAGGTGCTGACGAGATACACTGCTCAGTTCGTATATTGTTCTGCACACTAAAAAAATCACATCACAACTTTCACACCAACTGCAATGCGAAACAAATTCCGCACGTTACCACCAGGGATTTTACACCTGCTTTCTGCTGGTGTTAAGCAGGACGACTTCCTGCACCATGAAAGGGAACACAGCCAAGAGCCACACCAGAACACCCACAGGTGCCATAGAGTCAATGAGCATGATACAGGGGTACCCATGAGGGCCACAAGACTCATCGCAACAACTCCAGGACCGCCAACTCCCCCCAAACCCGCATCTGAGCAAGTGTATCCCTGTGGTCATTGTCTCAGCATGATAGGCACGAGCCCTGCAACATCAGAGTGCGCTGTCACCTCAGCGTTGGCAGTGAGCCTGGACATGTAGCTACGCATGCATCCTCCTGCATGCACAACCGGCATGTGCTGGTCTGGGGTACACAGGGCAGCGCAGGGGAGTGCCTATCCGGCAAGGGGAACGGAGTGTCTCGGACGTGTCCATGTACAGGAAGTGCGGTAAGTGTGTCTCTGTGTTCTGGTGTGGCCTGCCACAAGGGCCGCAGCAGTCGATGTTGGAAAGTGGCATGCACCACCTCCAAATGGCACTGTGATGGTGTAGTTGGAATGTAGCAGGGCATGCGCTAATAGGCATTACAATGGTGTGCCATACGAATGCATGAGATACAACAGCATACCGCACAAAAGTGTGGGGGCTCGTGGGAGAGAGGAGCAACTGTTTGGCAACATAACACACAGTGAACTCGCCCATGTGCCACGTGCTGGGCATCTCATCCATGATGACAAAGGTCGCAGACATCCCACAACACCACGACCGGCCTTTGTACACATCATGTATGAATGCAGTGTGGTTTTCACTTCTGTGCCCCCGCTACTGCCCAGCTTTGAGGGTCCTCGTTGAGAAGTGCTTTCAGAATGTACTGCAGCGCGGGGACACACAAGCCTAGTGTAACCATGCGCTTTACAAATGTGACTATTATTATTATTATTATTATGCTCGTTCAGTGGTGTGATGTAGGCGGGTTGTGTGACTTGTGCTCCTTGTTGGTGTGTTTCATTTTGGCCATTGTTTGTCTATACTTGTGCTGTACTTAATTGTGTATGTGTGCCATTCTGCCCATCTTCCCCTTCTCCCCACTCCCTGCTTCTTCCTCTTCCTGGTGCTGTTGTGTTTATAATTTTGTTGCTCCACACATAAATACATGTAAAGAACAAATTAGAATAGTTCCTTGATTCTTTAAGGTTTCAAAACTTCTCTCTATTGGTTTCTTTTTAATTTTCCATATAAACCGTTTTTTAAATATTCAACAACACATAGAAGTCAGAAGTGCAACGTATTCTATCAACACACTTTCTAGAACATTCTACAACACGTGCAGGTTCAAAGTTCATAATTTTTTTTAAACTTTACGATCTTTTTTTGCAACATTTTCTCGAACATTTAACGGCACGTGCAGGTTAAAAGTTCACGATTGTTTTAAGTTCGAACAGTGCCTTCCAAATGCAAGTAGCAGGTGTGGTTGAGTTGAGCAAATGTTATCCTATGATATGTACTCCATGTTGAAACTGCTTTTTCTTAACCAATCACAAAGATGCTTTTCCACAAAACAAATGTGCACCCTACTTTTAAAAAAGAATTCTTTTCATCTCCCAATCACTTATCGTTTTGTATGGAAAAAAAAATTAGTTCCCCATCTTTAAACATATCTCTTATTCTACCAAGGAACTGAATGAGCCACAGACATCTTTCCATACCTTCCAGCCATACCTTCAAAATGCTAGTGTGGATCGTAGGACACAGCTATATTTTCTGGTGCAAGCGGTATGCAGAACACAGACGTATTGACTTAGACCTAGGTTTACAAAATGTGGACATTAAGGGCTCAATTCACAGAATTAACTTAAGACAAAATCCTAAACTTACTACTTTTGGTATTCACAGAATGCACTTACTACTTTTGGTATTCACAGAATGCACTTACTACTTTTGGTATTCACAGAATGGATTTACGACTACTAACTTTACGTCCGCACTCGGCTGAAAATTCCAGCCCGGAGGCGGAGCTTCCGGCCCAGAGGTGGAGTTTCTGGCCCAGAGGTGGAGCTTCCGGCCCAGAGGTGGAGCTTCCGGCCCGGAGGTGGGGATTCCGGCCAGTGGCAGAGATTTAGCCATGGCCGAAATCTCCACCTTCAGGCCGGAAGCTCCGCCTCTGGGCCGGAAGCTCCGCCTTGGGGCCGGAAGCCCCGCCTCCAGGCCGGAATTTCCGGCCCGAGTGAGGACGTAAAGTTAGTAGTCGTAAATCCATTCTGTGAATGCCAAAAGTAGTAAGTGCATTCTGTGAATACCAAAAGTAGTAAGTTTAGGATTTTGTCTTAAGTTAATTCTGTGAATCGGGCCCCAAATGGTTTGCACAGAGAGGATTGAAGTGGGACTATTTGCTACCTTTGGTTAAAACCTCTTTGCATCTTCCATACCCTGACCTCATGATTGTGCATTGTGGTGGAAATGACCTAGGCACATTGACTGGGGTAGGTTTGGAAATGCTTATGAAGGTCACCTTTGGACACCTCAGCTCAGCACCATGTGACTCTGGGCAATAGCTCACTTAATAGCTCACATAATTTCCACGCCGGCCTTGTGGGCCTTCAGACCCTTAGGGGTGAGTAGTTTGCGCTTTACAAATAGTGTATTGATTTGATACGCGCAAATTTACCTTCACACTCCCTGTATAACACCCCCTAAGCACCATACACAAGTTACAATGTTCGAAACAAAAGTTCCTCCGAGTATAACTACATGCTGACACTACTTGACAGATGTGGCACAGCGGCCAGAGCACATGACTTCACAGCATATGACACACAGTTGAGACTCACGTTTTCATCCCCGACTCCGGCAGCACCTCAGCTTAGCACCATGAGACTCTAGACAATACCTCACATATTTTCCGTACCCCAGGACTTTCAGGCCAGTAGGAGTCAGTAGTTCATCCTAGTAGGTATAAACACATGCTGACACTACTTCCACAGGTGTGCTGCAGTGGCCAGGGCACATGACTTCACACCTCAAGACACACAGATTAGGCTCACGCTTTCATCCTGACTCCCACATCAGCTCACCTTAGCAGCATCAGACTCTACGCATAACTCACTTAATTTCGGTACCCAGCACTTTGAGACCGGTAGGTATGAGTAGTTCGCTGTGAACCCCCTCTATAGCACACCCTAAACACCCCACAGAGGTTACAGTGCTCCTACCCTCCTCTTTCTTACTTTATTTGCCCTTTTTTCCCCTTACTCGCTTCAATAGAATCACAAAATGGCGGCCAACACTTCCTAGTTGCAACTGCTCGCAGCGCTCCCAACCAATAAGCAGCAAGCTCGTGCTCGTAACGCCTCAGTCAATCAGATGGCAGAATTCCCAAATATCGATATCTGTAAATTTCAATATTTCTCAAAAACTACTGAACGGATTTACACCAAATAAACAAAACGTGCTTTATAGACCAAGACCCTTCTCCCTGCCAAATGTGGGGCAATTCCATTCACCCGTTCGACCTGTAGTCTTGTCTAAAGTTTCCTATGGAAATTAACATGGAGATAACACGTTTTGGGACCCCCCTTTTTTCTCAGCACCCCCTTGACGAATCACCCCCAAACTTTCAACATAGGAGCTGATATGAACAAAGAATTAGTTTGGTAAATTTCGTGAAGAATTATCAAACGACGCCATCAGCAGTGCATTGCGGGGGCATGAGTTATAGTTAGCTGAACTAACTATAACAGGGGAATTTCTAGGGTTTTGTACATGGGAAATGTCAAGCTAACTATAACGCCCCTGAAACCTATAGCTTTTTCAGTGAATTTCCAAGGTTTTTTAAATGCCAATTCCTAACTATAACGCCCCTGAAACTTTTGTTTCTTTCAGTGAATATATATATATATTACCTACTGGCAGTCGAGTTAGGACCTATTTTCCATAGGAAATCTGCAACATTCTATTTGGAATAACGTTGGCGCTGATTGATGAATCTTCGTGAAATTTTCCAAACTTTTGGCCAGCTCCAGTCTGCTCCTATCCTGAAAATTTCATGGTGATTCGTCAAGCGGGGGCAGAGAAAAAAGGGGGGTCCCAAAATGCATTTTCCCATAGGACCTGTTGACGCAGCTACAGCCACAGCTGCTCAACGGAATTACACCAAATTTGGCAAAGAGGTAGTCCTCAGTTCAGACTTGTGCCTTTTGCTTAAATGGTTTAAATCCGTTCAGTAGTTCCTGAGAAAATTAGAGTTAAAAAGATAGATATATCTGGGCGAAGCCTAACCACACATCTCATCGTGAGATCTGATTGGCTGTCAGTACTTCATCCAAGAAGTGTTGGCAGCCATCTTGGGACCAATACACATGATAGCAAGTCATTAAAAAGCATTGCAGTTAATAGAAGGTTTTAAGACTTTAGTTACATTATAAATCACTTGTTGATGGTACCATACTCATTTTAGGAATTGTGGTGTGTTCTAAGGTGATTTTAGCATGTGAAAAAGACTTCTGCTGTGATATCATGAATCATGTTTGAGAGAAAACTATTTTCTCATGCTTTTCCCACAGAGGTTTGGAAGGTGATCTATACACTAAGCCGGGAGCATTTTTTCTGTAAATTCACATTATCTTTCTCAGTCATGTGATAATGAAGTCTGACATTCTCAGTAAAACATGTACATCCAACAAGGGCAGAGACTGTCAGTTGATTCCTTTGTGTTCTACCGCAGCTTCCCAGAGTATTCCAAAGAACAACTAGAGCGCTAACAGTCCTATTTATGACAAGCATATGGCACACCTGAAGCCATCTTGATTGGAATAAAGTGGTAACAGTTAAAACATTTAATTTACAAAGAAACAAAATGAGGGGGTTCATTTTGCATAGAAATTAAGATTAGTGCTGCAGAAAGAAAAATTAGGGCACATTTTGACTTCTCAAATCCTCTTCTATTTCATAAAAATATTCTGACATGCAGACTGAAACATGCACTTTGAATACCAGCAGCAGACTTCCCTGGTGAGCAGTAGCTTTACTACTGTGATCTAATGAGCAACTAGAGTGCTAACATCCAGAATTTATGGCAAATGTGTGACACATCTGAATGCCTTCTTGATGGAACCAAAGTAAAAAACTGAAAGTATTTCCTACTGAGGAGACTGCAGTAAATGAGGAAATTAGGAAACTTCATAACAAATAAATCTCCCAAGATGTCCACCAGAGACAAAAGAGCCCAAATGTAGCCCAAATATCACCCAGATGTAGCCCAAGTATAGCCCAATGACAGAATGTCCCAGAGTGTTCTTAAGAACAACTAGAGCGCTTACTGTCTTACTTATGACAAAAGTATGGCACACCTGAAGCCATCTTGATTGGAATAAACTGGTAACACTTAAAACATTTAATTTAAAAAGGAACACAATGAGGGGGTTCATTTTGCCATAGAAAGTATGATTAGTGTTGAAGAAAGAAAAAATAGGCCACATTTTGAGTGACTTCTCAAATCCTCTTCTATTTCATTAAAAAATTCTGATATGCAGACTGAAACATGCACTTTTAATACCAGCAGCAGACTTCCATGGTGAGCAGTAGCTTAACTACAGTGATCTAATGAGCAACTAGAGTGCTAACATTCAGAATTTATGGCAAATTTGTGACATATCTGAATACCTTCTTGATGGAATCAAAGTAAAAAACTGAAAGCATTTCCTACTGAGGAGACTGCAGTAAATGAGGAAATTAGGAAACTTCATAACAAATAAATCTCCCAAGATGGCCACCAGAGACAAAAGAGCCCAAATGCAGCACAAATATCACCCAGATGTAGCCCACATGTAGCCCAGTGACAGAAGTGTGCAAAACACTTATTTTTTGTGTATTTGCAGTTTTGTATAGTGCAGACTTGTCAGGTATCGGAGTGCTTTACATGAGCATTGGTTACATCACACAAGATCAAATTAATTTTGATTGTAGACATGGGGAGATTAAGTGATTTGACCAGAATCACAGAATGTTGAGCTGAAGCAGAAACTCCAACCTGGTTCCCCAGTTGCAAAGTCTGCAGCTCTGGAAGTAACACCACATCCTCTCCCCTAAGTGCAACATTTAATCAAGTGGTCAACTGAATAAAAGAACATAAAGATTACAAATAATTTAACAGTTCTTTGTCGCTATTTGAAAACTCATAAAATATGTCCTCATTTTAGTTTTTTAGAGCACTAACCATAATTTTGATGCAAATAAGACCCTCTCATATATGTAATTTCTAAAAGAAATGCTCTAGGTATTACAGTTTTGATTACATCAAGATGACGTGAGGTGTTCCACACTTTTGTAATAAATATAGAATGTTAGCATTGGGATACTGTGGAGAGGCAGAGGCCAGGGGAACGGAGTCTGAAAATTGAAGTCAGGTAGGAGAGTGCAGAGTCGACAATTTGACCACACTGGGCAGGCAGGAAGGGCAGTGGCAGCAGGTAATTATTTGCTCATGGATGCGCGGGAACGGCAGTGTCTGTCTCTCTCTCTCTCTCTCTCTCTGTCTCTCTCTGTCTCTCTCTCTCTCTCTCTCTCTCCCTCTTCCTTCTTTTCCTTCTATCTCTCTAACTCTCTCTCTTCCTTCTCCCTTTCTCACTCCCTTTCTTTCCTTCCCTCTCTTTTTCTCTCTGGCTTTTTTTTCCTTCTCTGTTTCTCTGTGTCTCTCTCCTTTGATATACCCATTACACACGTCCTTATTTTGTGCTTTATTTTACAGGCTCTGTTGTCAACATCCATGGTCCCCACAGGAGTGTTCCGCCTTGTTGTTTTGTATTATTTTTAATAAATTTTGTTTATTAGTTTATCGTTCATATATATATATATGTTAATTAAAAAATAAAGTTTGAAAATAGTTTATCGTTTATATATGTTTATAAAAAAATAAAGTTTGGAAAGAAAAAATTAATAAAGTTTTTGGTTGTTCTCTTAACTGCTGTGTCACTCTTTCTTGTTCTTATTACTGTTATTGGATGGAGTCCACCATGGTGTTAAATTTTTGGGCACTTATCGCGGGAATACTGGTGATGTCTGCAGTTTGCACCAACTTCTGAATAGTGTGTTAGATTTATCTCAACTTTGCTTCCATTAAAGTGCTGATAATGAAATGCAGACTAGCTGTTCCCGTGCAAAAAGACATGAGGTGCACCTTTGCGATTTATTTTAAATACTAAAATCCTGTGTTGAATTGCACTGAGGTAGTGGCTGCACTTACAGTTTACACACAAAATCAATTAAGAAATCTAATTGTATTTATATTGATTGGGAATAGTGCGTCAGGTGCTGACGAGATACACTGCTCAGTTTGTATATTGTTCTGCACACTAAAAAAATCACATCACAACTTTCACACCAACTGCAATGCGAAACAAATTCCGCACGTTACCACCAGGGATTTTACACCTGCTTTCTGCTGGTGTTAAGCAGGACAACTTCCTGCACCATGAAAGGGAACACAGCCAAGAGCCACACCAGAACACCCACAGGTGCCATAGAGTCAATGAGCATGATACAGGGGTACCCATGAGGGCCACAAGACTCATCGCAACAACTCCAGGACCGCCAACTCCCCCCAAACCCGCATCTGAGCAAGTGTATCCCTGTGGTCATTGTCTCAGCATGATAGGCACGAGCCCTGCAACATCAGAGTGCGCTGTCACCTCAGCGTTGGCAGTGAGCCTGGACATGTAGCTACGCATGCATCCTCCTGCATGCACAACCGGCATGTGCTGGTCTGGGGTACACAGGGCAGCGCAGGGGAGTGCCTATCCGGCAAGGGGAACGGAGTGTCTCGGACGTGTCCATGTACAGGAAGTGCGGTAAGTGTGTCTCTGTGTTCTGGTGTGGCCTGCCACAAGGGCCGCAGCAGTCGATGTTGGAAAGTGGCATGCACCACCTCCAAATGGCACTGTGATAGTGTAGTTGGAATGTAGCAGGACATGCGCTAATAGGCATTACAATGGTGTGCCATACGAATGCATGAGATACAACAGCATACCGCACAAAAGTGTGGGGGCTCGTGGGAGAGAGGAGCAACTGTTTGGCAACATAACACACAGTGAACTCGCCCATGTGCCACGTGCTGGGCATCTCATCCATGATGACAAAGGTCGCAGACATCCCACAACACCACGACCGGCCTTTGTACACATCATGTATGAATGCAGTGTGGTTTTCACTTCTGTGCCCCCGCTACTGCCCAGCTTTGAGGGTCCTCGTTGAGAAGTGCTTTCAGAATGTACTGCAGCGCGGGGACACACAAGCCTAGTGTAACCATGCGCTTTACAAATGTGACTATTATTATTATTATTATTATGCTCGTTCAGTGGTGTGATGTAGGCGGGTTGTGTGACTTGTGCTCCTTGTTGGTGTGTTTCATTTTGGCCATTGTTTGTCTATACTTGTGCTGTACTTAATTGTGTATGTGTGCCATTCTGCCCATCTTCCCCTTCTCCCCACTCCCTGCTTCTTCCTCTTCCTGGTGCTGTTGTGTTTATAATTTTGTTGCTCCACACATAAATACATGTAAAGAACAAATTAGAATAGTTCCTTGATTCTTTAAGGTTTCAAAACTTCTCTCTATTGGTTTCTTTTTAATTTTCCATATAAACCGTTTTTTAAATATTCAACAACACATAGAAGTCAGAAGTGCAACTTATTCTATCAACACACTTTCTAGAACATTCTACAACACGTGCAGGTTCAAAGTTCATAATTTTTTTTAAACTTTACGATCTTTTTTTGCAACATTTTCTCGAACATTTAACGGCACGTGCAGGTTAAAAGTTCACGATTGTTTTAAGTTCGAACAGTGCCTTCCAAATGCAAGTAGCAGGTGTGGTTGAGTTGAGCAAATGTTATCCTATGATATGTACTCCATGTTGAAACTGCTTTTTCTTAACCAATCACAAAGATGCTTTTCCACAAAACAAATGTGCACCCTACTTTTAAAAAAGAATTCTTTTCATCTCCCAATCACTTATCGTTTTGTATGGAAAAAAAAATTAGTTCCCCATCTTTAAACATATCTCTTATTCTACCAAGGAACTGAATGAGCCACAGACATCTTTCCATACCTTCCAGCCATACCTTCAAAATGCTAGTGTGGATCGTAGGACACAGCTATATTTTCTGGTGCAAGCGGTATGCAGAACACAGACGTATTGACTTAGACCTAGGTTTACAAAATGTGGACATTAAGGGCTCAATTCACAGAATTAACTTAAGACAAAATCCTAAACTTACTACTTTTGGTATTCACAGAATGCACTTACTACTTTTGGTATTCACAGAATGCACTTACTACTTTTGGTATTCACAGAATGGATTTACGACTACTAACTTTACGTCCGCATCCGGCTGAAAATTCCAGCCTGGAGGCGGAGCTTCCGGCCCAGAGGTGGAGCTTCTGGCCCAGAGGTGGAGCTTCCGGCCCAGAGGTGGAGCTTCCGGCCCGGAGGTGGGGATTCCGGCCAGTGGCAGAGATTTAGCCATGGCCGAAATCTCCACCTTCAGGCCGGAAGCTCCGCCTCTGGGCCGGAAGCTCCGCCTTGGGGCCGGAAGCCCCGCCTCCAGGCCGGAATTTCCGGCCCGAGTGAGGACGTAAAGTTAGTAGTCGTAAATCCATTCTGTGAATGCCAAAAGTAGTAAGTGCATTCTGTGAATACCAAAAGTAGTAAGTTTAGGATTTTGTCTTAAGTTAATTCTGTGAATCGGGCCCCAAATGGTTTGCACAGAGAGGATTGAAGTGGGACTATTTGCTACCTTTGGTTAAAACCTCTTTGCATCTTCCATACCCTGACCTCATGATTGTGCATTGTGGTGGAAATGACCTAGGCACATTGACTGGGGTAGGTTTGGAAATGCTTATGAAGGTCACCTTTGGACACCTCAGCTCAGCACCATGTGACTCTGGGCAATAGCTCACTTAATAGCTCACATAATTTCCACGCCGGCCTTGTGGGCCTTCAGACCCTTAGGGGTGAGTAGTTTGCGCTTTACAAATAGTGTATCGATTTGATACGCGCAAATTTACCTTCACACTCCCTGTATAACACCCCCTAAGCACCATACACAAGTTACAATGTTCGAAACAAAAGTTCCTCCGAGTATAACTACATGCTGACACTACTTGACAGATGTGGCACAGCGGCCAGAGCACATGACTTCACAGCATATGACACACAGTTGAGACTCACGTTTTCATCCCCGACTCCGGCAGCACCTCAGCTTAGCACCATGAGACTCTAGACAATACCTCACATATTTTCCGTACCCCAGGACTTTCAGGCCAGTAGGAGTCAGTAGTTCATCCTAGTAGGTATAAACACATGCTGACACTACTTCCACAGGTGTGCTGCAGTGGCCAGGGCACATGACTTCACACCTCAAGACACACAGATTAGGCTCACGCTTTCATCCTGACTCCCACATCAGCTCACCTTAGCAGCATCAGACTCTACGCATAACTCACTTAATTTCGGTACCCAGCACTTTGAGACCGGTAGGTATGAGTAGTTCGCTGTGAACCCCCTCTATAGCACACCCTAAACACTCCACAGAGGTTACAGTGCTCCTACCCTCCTCTTTCTTACTTTTTTTGCCCTTTTTTCCCCTTACTCGCTTCAACAGAATCACAAAATGGCGGCCAACACTTCCTAGTTGCAACTGCTCGCAGCGCTCCCAACCAATAAGCAGCAAGCTCGTGCTCGTAACGCCTCAGTCAATCAGATGGCAGAATTCCCAAATATCGATATCTGTAAATTTCAATATTTCTCAAAAACTACTGAACGGATTTACACCAAATAAACAAAACGTGCTTTATAGACCAAGACCCTTCTCCCTGCCAAATGTGGGGTAATTCCATTCACCCGTTCGACCTGTAGTCTTGTCTAAAGTTTCCTATGGAAATTAACATGGAGATAACACGTTTTAGGACCCCCCTTTTTTCTCAGCACCCCCTTGACGAATCACCCCAAAACTTTCAACATAGGAGCTGATATGAACAAAGAATTAGTTTGGTAAATTTCATGAAGAATCATCAAACGACGCCATCAGCAGTGCATTGCGGGGGCATGAGTTATAGTTAGCTGAACTAACTATAACAGGGGAATTTCTAGGGTTTTGTACGAGGGAAATGTCAAGCTAACTATAACACCCCTGAAACCTACAGCTTTTTCAGTGAATTTCTAAGGTTTTTTAAATGCCAATTCCTAACTATAACGCCCCTGAAACTTTTGTTTCTTTCAGTGAATATATATATATATTACCTACTGGCAGTCGAGTTAGGACCTATTTTCCATAGGAAATCTGCAACATTCTATTTGGAATAACGTTGGCGCCGATTGATGAATCTTCGTGAAATTTTCCAAACTTTTGGCCAGCTCCAGTCTGCTCCTATCCTGAAAATTTCATGGTGATTCATCAAGCGGGGGCCGAGAAAAAAGGGGGGTCCCAAAATGCATTTTCCCATAGGACCTGTTGACGCAGCTACAGCCCCAGCTGCTCAACGGAATTACACCAAATTTGGCAAAGAGGTAGTCCTCAGTTCAGACTTGTGCCTTTTGCTTAAATGGTTTAAATCCGTTCAGTAGTTCCTGAGAAAATTAGAGTTAAAAAGATAGATATATCTGGGCGAAGCCTAACCACACATCTCATCGTGAGATCTGATTGGCTGTCAGTACTTCATCCAAGAAGTGTTGGCAGCCATCTTGGGACCAATACACATGATAGCAAGTCATTAAAAAGCATTGCAGTTAATAGAAGGTTTTAAGACTTTAGTTACATTATAAATCACTTGTTGATGGTACCATACTCATTTTAGGAATTGTGGTGTGTTCTAAGGTGATTTTAGCATGTGAAAAAGACTTCTGCTGTGATATCATGAATCATGTTTGAGAGAAAACTATTTTCTCATGCTTTTCCCACAGAGGTTTGGAAGGTGATCTATACACTAAGCCGGGAGCATTTTTTCTGTAATTTCACATTATCTTTCTCAGTCATGTGAGAATGAAGTCTGACATTCTCAGTAAAACATGTACATCCAACAAGGGCAGAGACTGTCAGTTGATTCCTTTGTGTTCTACCGCAGCTTCCCAGAGTATTCCAAAGAACAACTAGAGCGCTAACAGTCCTATTTATGACAAGCATATGGCACACCTGAAGCCATCTTGATTGGAATAAAGTGGTAACAGTTAAAACATTTAATTTACAAAGAAACAAAATGAGGGGGTTCATTTTGCCATAGAAATTATGATTAGTGCTGCAGAAAGAAAAATTAGGGCACATTTTGACTTCTCAAATCCTCTTCTATTTCATAAAAATATTCTGACATGCAGACTGAAACATGCACTTTGAATACCAGCAGCAGACTTCCCTGGTGAGCAGTAGCTTTACTACTGTGATCTAATGAGCAACTAGAGTGCTAACATCCAGAATTTATGGCAAATGTGTGACACATCTGAATGCCTTCTTGATGGAACCAAAGTAAAAAACTGAAAGTATTTCCTACTGAGGAGACTGCAGTAAATGAGGAAATTAGGAAACTTCATAACAAATAAATCTCCCAAGATGTCCACCAGAGACAAAAGAGCCCAAATGTAGCCCAAATATCACCCAGATGTAGCCCAAGTATAGCCCAATGACAGAATGTCCCAGAGTGTTCTTAAGAACAACTAGAGCGCTTACTGTCTTCCTTATGACAAAAGTATGGCACACCTGAAGCCATCTTCATTGGAATAAACTGGTAACACTTAAAATATTTAATTTAAAAAGGAACACAATGAGGGGGTTCATTTTGCCATAGAAAGTATGATTAGTGTTGAAGAAAGAAAAAATAGGCCACATTTTGAGTGACTTCTCAAATCCTCTTCTATTTCATAAAAAAATTCTGATATGCAGACTGAAACATGCACTTTTAATACCAGCAGCAGACTTCCGTGGTGAGCAGTAGCTTAACTACAGTGATCTAATGAGCAACTAGAGTGCTAACATTCAGAATTTATGGCAAATTTGTGACATATCTGAATACCTTCTTGATGGAATCAAAGTAAAAAACTGAAAGCATTTCCTACTGAGGAGACTGCAGTAAATGAGGAAATTAGGAAACTTCATAACAAATAAATCTCCCAAGATGGCCACCAGAGACAAAAGAGCCCAAATGCAGCACAAAAATCACCCAGATGTAGCCCACATGTAGCCCAGTGACAGAAGTGTGCAAAACACTTATTTGTTGTGTATTTGCAGTTTTGTATAGTGCAGACTTGTCAGGTATCGGAGTGCTTTACATGAGCATTGGTTACATCACACAAGATCAAATTCATTTTGATTGTAGACATGGGGAGATTAAGTGATTTGACCAGAATCACAGAATGTTGAGCTGAAGCAGAAACTCCAACCTGGTTCCCCAGTTGCAAAGTCTGCAGCTCTGGAAGTAACACCACATCCTCTCCCCTAAGTGCAACATTTAATCAAGTGGTCAACTGGATAAAAAAACATAAAGATTACAAATAATTTAATAGTTCTTTGTCGCTATTTGAATACTCAGAAAATATGTCCTCATTTTAGTTTTTTAGAGCACTAACCATAATTTTGATGGAAATAAGACCCTCTCATATATGTAATTTCTAAAAGAAATGCTCTAGGTATTACAGTTTTGATTACATCAAGATGACGTGAGGTGTTCCACACTTTTGTAATAAATATAGAATGTTAGCATTGGGATACTGTGGAGAGGCAGAGGCCAGGGGCACGGAGTCTGAAAATTGAAGGCAGGTAGGAGAGTGCAGAGTCGACAATTTGACCACACTGGGCAGGCAGGAAGGGCAGTGGCAGCACAACAGGCTATGCAGGGCAGTGGAAAGGGAGGCAGGGGCAACAAACCAACAATACAGGACTGGCAAGAGAGGCTGTGGCATTATAATAGACCATTGTGGGCAGAAGGAAGAGGCAGTGGTAGTACAACCATCCATGCCAACAGACCCGTTTCAGGCAGGAAACATCCAATGTTTTTAAGCTCAAATGGGCTTTATTTGATCTGTCTCCTGTCTACAATCTCCTCTTTTTCAATGTAACTCAAAGGGGAAAATCAATACCCCAGTTTTTTTTCAAAATCACCCTCTTACCAAATTCAAAATGTTCGCAAGTATGGTACATTGGATCATGGTAGGCAGGAGGAATTGGGGTAGAGACATGGACTCGGATAACAGAGGACAGGAGGGACATGGAGAGGTGCACCTAACTGACCCTACAGGGCAGGCATCAGGGTTTGCAGCAGCACAATACACCACACAGGGTATGCGGGACGGGAGTGCAGCACAACAATCCATAGACAGCAATAGGGAGGGGACTGGACCATGCACATGGACAACAGAAAACAGAGGGGAAAGAGGCAATGGTAGCTAGCTGACCATAATGGACAGACAGGAGATAAAGCTGCAGCATAACAGAGCATTTCAGGATTTGGCTCCTCGAAACTTGGTGCTAACAGAATTCTGAGTCCTCGAGGGACTCTCCCAGCTTCCTTGTTTTTGGTCAAAGATTTGTGCTCCCACCATTTGGTTGTTTCACTTCTCATTTTCTTTTCTAATATTTTCAGCAATTCCTTGATGTCTTTGTCTGCATCTACCACATTATTGTGCGAGCTTCTTAAGCTTGCAGTAACGTTGGGCAGATTACGAAATAATGAATCTGCCGCCGCTTCCCGTTCTCTTTCTATGCTGGCGGACATGGTTTAGAGTAAAAGTAATTGCTACTGGAGGTAGGCGTCTGCCGTCCTCACACACACTGCTCGTATCTATCACCTCCCCACCTACGCATCAATGCTGAATGACTCACCACCTGAATAAACGTTTGGCAGGTCCTCCGACCCAGCCGCTGTCGTCCTCTGGTTAGTGTCACCGATCACAGCTGCTGTAGGGGTCTGCCGCCAAATATTCCTCTCCGGAATTCCTCCTTCAATTTTGGTTGTGGACGGCTGCCGACTTGTAGAAAGGGGGTCTGTTGCCGGAAGCAACCAACTTCCGCAACTCCAAATGTAGCAAAACAAACTATCCGAACCTCCACAGCAGCGCACCAGCAGCAGCAGTGGCGAACAGATATATATATATCACCTACTGGCGTTCGCCAGTAGATAGATTTTGTTAGGACCTATTATCCATAGGAAAGCCGCAACATTCTATTTGGAATAACTTGGGCGCCGGTTGACGAATCTTCGCAAACTTTTCAAAACTGGTGGGGCACTCCGGTCCACTCCTATCCTGAAAGTCTCGGGGTAATTCGTCAAACGGGGGCCGAGAAAAAAGGGGGTCCCAAAACGTGTTTTCCCCATACAATTTTCCATAGGAACATTTAATCGCAGAGGTAGCCTTGGGTTCAGAGTTGTGCCTTTTGGTTAAATGGTGTAATTCCGTTCAGTAGTTCCTGAGAAAATCAAAAGTAAAATCACATATATATCTGGGCGGAGCCTAACCACACATCTCATCGTGAGATCTGATTGGCTGTCAGCACTTCATCCAAGAAGTGTTGGCAGCCATCTTGGGACCAATATACATGATAGCACCTCATTAAAAAGCATTGCAGTTAATAGAAGGTTTTAAGACTTTAGTTACATTATAAATCATTTGTTGATGTACCATAATCATTTTAGGAATTGTGGTGTGTTCTAAGGTGATTTTACTATGTGAAAAAGCCTTCTGCTGGGATATCATGAATCATGTTTGAGAGAAAACTATTTTCTCATGCTTTTCCCACAGAAGTTTGGAAGGTGATCTATAAGCTAAACTGAGAACATATTTTCTGTAAATTCACATTATCTTTCTCAGTCATGTGAGAATGAAGTCTGACATTCTCAATAATACATGTACATCCAACAAGGGCAGAGACTGTCAGTTGATTCCTTTGTGTTCTACTGCAGCTTCCCAGAGTGTTCTAAAGAACAACTAGAGCACCAACAGTCCTACTTATGACAAACGTATTGCACACCTGAAGTCATCTTGATTGGAATAAAGTGGTAACTCTTAAAACATTTACCTTAAAAAGGAACAAAATGAGGAGGTTCATTTTGCAATAGAAAGTATGATTAGTGCTGCAGAAAGAAAAATTAGGGCACGTTTTGAGTGACTTCTCAAATCCTCTTCTATTTCATTAAAAAATTCTGACATGCAGACTGAAACATTCACTTTCAATACCAGCAGCAGACTTCCCTGGTGAGCAGTAGCTTTACTACAGAGATCTAATGAGCAACTAGAGTGCAAACATTCTGAATTTATGGCAAATGTGTGACACATCTGAATGCCTTCTTGATGGAATCAAAGTAAAAAACTGAAAGTATTTCCTACTGAGGAGACTGTAGTAAATGAGGAAATTAGGAAACTTCATAACAAATAAGTCTCCCAAGATGGCCACCAGAGACAAAAGAGCCCAAATGTAGCACAAATATCACCCAGATGTAGCCCAAGTATAGCCCAATGACAGAAGGTCCCAGAATGTTCTAAAGAACAACTAGAGTGCTAACAGTCTTACTTATGACAAAAGTATGGCACACCTGAATCCATCTTGATTGGAATAAACTGGTAACACTTAAAAAGTTTAATTTAAAAAGGAACACAATGAGGGGGTTCATTTTGCCATAGAAATTGTGATTAGTGCTGAAGAAAGAAAAATTAGGGTACATTTTGAGTGAGTTCTCAAATCCTCTTCTATTTCATTAAAAAATTCTGACATGCAGACTGAAACATGCACTTTTAATACCAGCAGCAGACTTCTTTGGTGAGCAGTAGCTTTACTACAGTGATCTAATGAGCAACTAGAGTGCTAACATTCAGAATTCATGGCAAATGTGTGACATATCTGAATACCTTCTTGATGGAATCAAAGTAAAAAACTGAAAGCATTTCCTACTGAGGAGACTGCAGTAAATGAGGAAATTAGGAAACTTCATAACAAATAAATCTCCCAAGATGGCCACCAGAGACAAAAGAGCCCAAATGCAGCATAAATATCACCCAGATGTTGCCCACATGTAGCCCAATGATAGAAGTGTGCAAAACACTTTTTGTTGTTGTTGTGTTTTTGCAGTTTTATAAAGTGCAGACTTGTCAGGTGTTGGAGTGTTTTACATGAGCATTGGTTACATCACACAAGAACAAATTCATTTTGGTTGTAGACATGGAGAGATTATGTGATTTGACCAGAATCACAGAATGTTGAGCTGAAGCAGAAACTTCAACCTCGTTCCCCAGTTGCAAAGTTTGCAGCTCTGGAAGTAACACCACATCCTCTCCCCTAAGTGCAAAATGTAATCAAGTGGTCAACTGGATAAAAAAACATGAAGATAACAAATAATTTAAAAGTGCTTTGTCGCTATTTGAAAACTCAGAAAATATGTCCTCATTTTAGTTTTTTAGAGCGCTAACCATAATTTTGATGCAAATAAGACCCTCTCATATATATAATTTCTAAAGGAAATGCTCTAGGTATTACAGTTTTGATTACATCAAGATGACGTCAGGCGTTCCACACTTTTGTAATAAATATAGAATGTTAGCAATCTAGTTGTTCATTAGGATACTGTTGAGAGGCAGAGGCCAGGGGCATGGAGTCTGAAAATTGAAGGCAGGTAGGAGGGTGCAGAGGCAACAATTTGACCACATTGGGCAGGCATGAAGGGCAGTGGTAGCACAACAGACTATGGAGGGTAGTGGAAAGGGGGCAGGGGCAACAAACCAACAATATAGGACTGGCAAGAGAGGCTGTGGCAATATAATAGACCATTGTGGGCAGAAGGAAAGGCAGTGGTAGTACAACCATACATGCCAACAGACCCGATTTAGCCAGGAAACTTCCAATGTATTTAAGCTCAAATGGGCTTTATTTGATCTGTCTCCTGTCTACAATCTCCTCTTTTTCAATGTAACTCAAAGGGGAAAATCAATACCCCAGTTTTTTTTCAAAATCTCTCTCTTACCAAGTTCAAAATGTTTGCAAGTATGGTATATTGGATCATGGAAGGCAGGAGGAATTGGGGTAGGGACATGGACTTGGATAACAGAGGACAGGAAGCACATGGAGAGGTGCACCAAACTGACCCTACAGGGTAGGCATCAGGGTGTGCAGCAGCACAATACACCACACAGGGCATGCGGGACGGGAGTGCAGCACAACAATCCATTGGAGAAGGTAATAGCACGCACGCGCGCTATGCTGTTGGAATTGTAATCTACAGCGCTGCTTCTGTTTTAAAATTACCGTTTTTTGTATTTTCGTTTGTTTTCATTTGTGTTTGCCCTTGCTTTTAGTCTACCTTTGTGCCCACATACCTGCACCTTAAATTGGGCCCCTCACCGCGCTTTTTGCGGATCAGCTTCATCTTTCCTTGCGCCTTCGTGTTTGGCGCCGGTCGCCATCTTGGGGGTGGCGAGTAGCGAGTGTGCCACTTGTTTGAGCGCTCTATCGCTCACTAGGACCACAGGTGAGCCCTACTTAAGGTGAGCTTGGCAGTAGCTCGACCTTGGAGAAGGTAATAGCACGCACGCGCGCTATGCTGTTGGAATTGTAATCTACAGCGCTGCTTCTGTTTTAAAATTACCGTTTTTTGTATTTTCGTTTGTTTTCATTTGTGTTTGCCCTTGCTTTTAGTCTACCTTTGTGCCCACATACCTGCACCTTAAATTGGGCCCCTCACCGCGCTTTTTGCGGATCAGCTTCATCTTTCCTTGCGCCTTCGTGTTTGGCGCCGGTCACCATCTTGGGGGTGGCGAGTAGCGAGTGTGCCACTTGTTTGAGCGCTCTAGCGCTCACTAGGACCACAGGTGAGCCCTACTTAATGCTCGCCGTCTGCGCGCAGCGGTGACGCGCAGCGGTAGCGCCGGACTCGCGCCGGAGTCAAGCCAGAGTCCTGCCCGTCTGCGCCCGTCAGCGTCCCGGAGGCGATCGGAGCGGCGGGTAGGATTCTAAACACCAGGGATGTCTCCCTTTGGGACACCAGTGCTGCATTATTCCCCTGGGGAACTACGCTCCTTTGATACCCTGGCCACGGGTTGCCGTACGGTCTTTCCCGGACGCCATCGCGGGAAACTCTGCTGCCCTGGCTGTGGCTGGCGCCCTAACCGCGATCAGTTATCACGTCCCAACAATAATATCCTCAATGTGGGTTATCGCTGCATGCTATTAAACACCAGGTCAGCGTGTAAACATGCGCAAGACATATTTGAGCTTCTAGATACAGTGAAGCCACTATGTCTTATGCTTACTGAGACGTGGTGGGGTGAATTCTCCAACCCAGATGTCGCTATGGCAATCCCGCCTGATTATAACATCTTCAGGAAGGATAGAGCCAAGGGGAGGGGTGGTGGAGTGGCATTGGTGGTTAAGAAAGGCACGCCCTGTGCGATCCTGCCAGGGAAGGACATCCGAGGCTCGGAGACTCTCGCTTTTTCTATCACTCTGTCGCCACATCAATCTGTTAAGGGATTACTTGTGTATAGACCACCTGGTGCACCCGGTACGTTCTTTGAAGATCTGGACTCCGTGTTGCTGGGGCTGGCCCTGAAAGCGGAACACTGCATCGTGGCAGGGGATTTTAACTTTCGGTTGGATGATCCGTCTGACCCTGCTGCTATCAAACTTTCTGAGGCTATGGCCCTGTTGGGACTGATTCCTCATTTGCAGGAGCCTACGCACGAGAAGGGGCACACTCTTGATCAGGTGTTCTCGTCGTCCCCTCTTGAGGTGGTTGAGATTATACCAGTACTATGGTCAGACCACTTGCTTGCCAAATTTACGATCAAAGGCACAGTCAAACCGGTGGCTGCCTTGGCACAGCAACAGGGTCGTGTCCATAGGGCATATCATCGTGTGACCCCAGAGATGCTGGCCCAGGCTGCTGTGGATTATCCATGTTCCCTCTCTGGCGATCTGGATAGGGACTTGGAGACCCTGCAAGCTTGGCTCCTAGACAGGCTGAATGATCTTGCCCCGGATCTGACATCCCGCCTGACACCGAAACGGGTCTCTGCGCCTTGGTTTACCGCAGCACTGTCGGCTACGCGGCAGCAGTGTAAGGTGGCCGAGAGAGCTTGGCGGGCGCAATATGATACTGCAGCCAAGCTGACTTATAAAACGGTGGTCAAGGCCTATCACCGGGACATTCGCCTGGAAAAAAAAGCTTATCTAGCCAGGAGAATAGATGCGGCTCCTAACTCCTGCAAGGAGATTTTCTCCATTGTGAGAGAATTTATTTCCCCACGGTCTAACATCTCGGATGAAAAACCGTCTGGTACCTGGGCTTCGGACCTTGCTGTTTTTTTTACGAGCAAGATCCAACGCATACAGGCTTCTTTTCCATCGCCTGGGCCCATGAGCCAGACTAATCCTGAGACCACTTTATCCCCGTGGGCTGGGTCTGGTGTGACGCTGAGTGTGTTTCCTCCGCTCTCTGCCCCTGACTCTTTAGCGCTAATGGGCAATCTTAAATCGGGTTCGCCTCTCGACCCATGCCCTGCTAAATTTTTAGCGAAAGTTGCGGAGGTGATCAATCCACTGGCAAACCCGCTGTTAAATCTTTCGCTGAGTCTGGGAGTGGTCCCGTACGCCTGGAAGCAGGCGATGGTGATTCCATTGCTCAAAAAGCCAGGCCTAGACCCGAAGGCCCCGGTCAATTATAGGCCTATCTCTCTGCTGCCGGCTCTCACGAAGATTCTGGAGAAGCACGTTCAGGTTGTGCTTTCCAATTTTCTTGAGACCAATGAGATCTTGCATGACACCCAGTCAGGTTTTCGCTCCCATCTCAGCACAGAGACGGCGCTCCTTGAGGTCTCAGAAACCATTAAAGGGGTTCTGGACTCGGGGGGCAAAGCCATGCTGGTGATGTTGGACTTGTCGGCGGCGTTCGACACCGTCCCCCATGATGGCCTCCTCGCAAGACTCTCTGAGATAGGTCTGCGGGGGACGGTGTTCGGCTGGTTTTCCTCCTTTCTAGCCGGCCGCCGGCAAACGGTCTGGGCCTCGCCAGATTCCGCCGTGATGCCGCCTCTGGGAGTCGGGGTCCCACAGGGCTCTATCTTGAGCCCGACCCTATTTAACATCTTCATGACCCCGTTGGCGGCACTGGTGGAATCGTATGGGGCCCGGATCGTATCCTATGCCGACGACACCCAGCTCCTCTTCTCATGTAAGAGAGGAGGAGACTTTAATGGGGAGAGCATCCGGGATTGCCTTGGGGCTGTTTTTCAATGGTTCCAACTGAACAGCCTCAAGTGCAATTCCGATAAGTCGGAGGTACTCTTTTTTGGGTGCGACACAGAGCCAGACTGGCAGGCCTGGTGGCCAATTAGTATGTTTCCCCCGTCTTGTTCCTCCCAAGTAGCCAAGAATTTGGGAGTCAAGATGGATAAGGGGTTAACATTGAAATCCCAGATCCTGGGGGTGTCGGGCACCTGCTTCGGCATCCTTAGGATGCTGCGGAGGTTCCTTCCCCTGCTGTCTGAGGAGCATAGGAAACTGACAGTGCAGGCTTTGATCGGGTCCAGGTTGGATTATTCTAACATTCTTTACCTGGGCCTGCCGGAGTATTTGCTGCAGCGGCTCCAAGTGGTGCAGAACGCTGCCGCGAGAGCTATCTTCGAATTAAATAGACGGGCCAGTGTATCGGGCCTGTTGAAAATTTTGCATTGGCTCCCGATCCGGAAACGGATCGTGTTCAAGGCTCTGACTCTGGCCTACAAAGCTCTCCACGTGGTGGGAGCAAAGTATCTGCAAAAGAGACTGGTCTTTTATCAGCCGACCAGGTCTTTGAGGTCGGAATCTCTGTTTCTGGCGGTTGTTCCGCGTGTAAAGAGAGCTCGCCTGGGAGGCCGCTCTTTTGGACTTCTGGCGCCACAGTTGTGGAACTCTCTACCACTCACTCTGCGGGGAGCTACCAGCCTACTGGCTTTCAGGAAAGGCCTTAAAACCTGGCTGTTTACCCAGTAGCTTGTTTTTTCCTGGATGTATTTGTCTGGCATTTGGTCCTTTTGTCCTTTTAACATTGTTATGTTATTGTGTTGCAGCCCTCCTTTTCCAAAAGCGCCGGGACACTCTTTTTGAGTAGCCGTGCGCTATATAAAAGAATAAATAACATAACATAACATAACATTGAAAGCAATAGGGAGGGAACAGAACCATGCACATGGACAACAGAGAACAGAGGGGAAAGAGGCAATGGTAGCTAACTGACCATAATGGACAGACAGGAGAGAAAGCTGCAGCATAACAGACCATAAAAGGCAGGAGGGACAGATCAGGGGCATTACAATGGAACAGACAAGCCAGGATGGAGGCAATAGGGGTCTGCACATGGAAACAGAGGGCTGGGGGCAAGGGGGCAGGGCAGGAACAGCAAGATGACCATGGAGGTCAGGTAGGATGGGCACTAGAAGCAATACACACCATGGAGAGCAACAGTGAGACTATGATGGCATACACACAGACCATTGAGGGAAGGTGGGAGGGGGTCAGGGGCAGCTAGCTGACCACACAGGGAAGGTGGGAGGGGCTGTGGCAGCACAGAAGACCATGCATGGCAAGCGGGAGGGTTAGTGGCAGCCCAATGGCTATGATGGGCAAGAAGGAGGGTGCAGAGGCATGCACAAAGGACCATGGAGGATAGAAGGGAGGGTCAGGACCTGGCCACAAACAAGAGAGTTCAGGGGAAGGGGCCTCACAGCAGACCACGCGGGGCAAGCAGGAGAAGCAGTTGCAGCACAACAGACCAGGGAGGGCAGAAGGGTGTGGCAATAAAATGGACCATGGAGGACAGGAGGAAGGGGATAGGGGCATGGAATGTGAACAGGCAGGTTGGCAGGGACAGGTTACAGTCACCTGACAATGCTAGGCAGGTGGGAGGGGAGTGACAGCTCAACAGAACACTCAGAGTAGATAGGAGTGGCAGGTCCATGGAACATGGTGGGCAAAAAGGATGGAGCAGGGGCATGCACAAAGACATCGGAGGGCAGGGGGAAGGATAATAGGGGTAGCAAGCTGAGCACAGAGTCTAAGCAGGAGGTCAATGATGGGGCATAGAATTGGGCAATTGAGGGCAGGAGGAGTGGACTGGTACATCATGCTAAATGGAGGGCAGTGGCAGCACATCAGGCCATGCATGGCAGGAGGGAGGAGGTTAGTCCATGAATTCAGACAATAGAGGATAGGGAGGAGGTGGATGGGGCAGCAAGCTAACTGTTCAGAGAAGGCGGAAAGGCCAGTGGCAGAACAACGGCCTCACATGGCTGTAATAAGGGACATGGACTTGGACAATGGATGGCTAGGAGGAGGGAAGGCACGAGCAGCAAGCTTGGGTGGGGCAGCACAATGCAAGACCCTGCTTCCAACCCCCCACCATCCATTGTGATATGCATCTTACTTAAAGTTTAAAAAAACCTAGAAATTTGCTGAAAAAAACAAAGATTACAGGGACGGTATAGTTAGACTCAGATTTCACTCATACACAACCAGTGAAATTCAGCAGTTATAGTTACCTGAGCTAAGTATAACTTACGCCCCCGCAATGTACTGCTAATGACCTCAGACATTACATCATTCATGATATGGTCAGTTACATCACTCATGACATCACCCATGACATCTCTAATGAGCTGTGAATGGAATGGAACTATAATCGCTAGAACTTTATTTATGGATAGTGTGTGTATATTAACACCCCTTTTTTTCCTTTTCTTTTGTGTAAGAACCATTATAATGCGCAACGTGCCCAGATTAATATGGTCGATAGCCATTCACTTTAACCCCTTCCATGTGCATGACGGAACCACGCCGTCATGAGCCACGGGCGGTGTGTGCTCATGACAGCGTGGTTCCGTCATGCTGTGGTCGCTCCGCCCACGTGGCACTGATTCCCCACCTGTGCGGGCGAAATAATGAGTGGGCAGAGTCGTGACGGAACCATGCCATCATGAGCACAGCTCGCCCGTGGCTCCTGACGGCGTGGTTTCGTCACGAGCATGTCAGCGCTGCGCTCACCCCGCACCGCCCCAGCACCACGGCGTATTTAGCGCCGTGGCAAAGGAGTTAAAGTAATGTGTAGTCCATTGTTTATGTTGATGTTTGCAATTCTAAGTATGTTTATTATGAATAAGTCACGTTGATGAACATACAGGTATGGCGGTCACGGGGCAAGTTATGCTGAAATGACATTGTGTGCATATTAACACTTGGTTTCTTTTCTTTATTGTATCAATCCCTGAATTTTTACATTGTGACCAGGCCAAGTAATGCACTGCTGATGATGTCACATATTACATCACTCATGACATGGTCGGTGACATCACTGATGACATCACTGATGACATCTCAAATGACATCACTGATTACATCATCTATGTGATCATCTGATGCACCTCCTCACACCCTAAAATACAAGACTACCATTCTCGAAACCATAGACACACCAATAATAGTAGAGCTACAATATTCTGTGCACTATGCATGCAGACCGCTAATCAGCTGCATAGCTTTGATACAGTCTTTTAAATACTCAGTTAGTACCTATGCAGTCTAGGAATCCTTCTGTCTGTCCCATGCACTTCTCCATTCAACCATCCAGCACTATCTACATATCCTATCACTCTGACAATACCTAAGCACTAATAAATTTAGCATGCACTCTCTTTGCAGCACTGAAATTACTCCAGTTATTAGTCATATACTTAAGGAATGGCGTAGTCAAAAACACAAGTGCAGGTACAATATTCTGTACACTATGCATGCACACCTCTAACCAGCTACAAACTATTGAAACGCTCTTCTAAATACCCAGTTAGTACCTATGCAGTGTAGGAATCCTCCTGTCTGTCCCATGCATTTCTCCAATCACCCATCCAGCACTATCTACTTATCCTATTACTCCACCAATACCTAAGCACTTATAAATTCACTATACACTCTGTTTGTAATACTGTAATTATTCTAGTTACTAGTCATGAACTTATGGAATGGCCTAGTTACTAACACAAGTACATCTATAATATTTTGTGCACTATCCAAGCAGACCTCTAACTAGCTACATACTATTGATACACTCTTCTAAATACCCAGTTAGTACTCAAGCAGTGTAGGAATCGTCCAGTCTGTCCCATGCACTTCTTTAATCAATTATCTACCACTATCTACTTAGCCTATCACTCCACCAATATGTAAGCACTTATAAATTAAGAGTTCCCTCTGTTTGCAGCACTGTCATCATTCCAGTTACTAGTGGTATTCTTATAAAATGACCTAGGCACCAACACAAGTACACATAAAATATTCTGTGCATAATCCCTACAAATCTCTAAGCAGATACATACTATTGGTCCACTCCATTAAATACTGAAGTAGTACCCATGCAGCGTAGGATACCTCCTGTCAGTCTCATGCAATTCTTCAATCACCCATCCAGCACTATGTTCTTATTGTATCAGTCTGCCAATACCTAAGCACTTATGGGGCAGATTTACAAGCACCCTGCGCCCCCAGTACGTCACCTTTTGTAACATAGTGATGGCGCCAGGCACTCCTTCATATTTACAAGCAGAGGAAAAGCCACCCTGCGTGGTTTTTCCTCTGCTTGTAAATACGACCCCTTCATACACAGAACTTTGCGTTGAAGGGGCGTCCCATAGGTGTTGCTGTGGGTGTTTCCACGCAACACCCATAGAACAAGACACATCTCCAGATTTATGAGAAATCGTAAATCTGGAGATGTGTGTGAATGCTGCGCCATCCTAGAGTTGGTGTAGCAAGGCGCCACGAGAAGAATGCAAGGGTGCCTGTGTCACCGCATGGCTGCAGTTTGTGCAGCAGTGCAGAGGGAAGCACAGAGTTGCAACATATTCATGTACCTATGTCACATCCCTGAGCTTCGGAAGTGCCAAAGTGCAGTGCAGCTAAAGAGCAATGCACTGCTGATGATGTGACATATTACATCATTCATGACATGGTCAGTGACATCACTGATGACATCTCAAATGACATCACTGATGACATCACTGATGACATCAACCATGTGACAATCTGATACACCTCATCATACACTAGAATAACCTTTCATCACTCACTGTAAAATACATAGTACCATATTTGAAACCATTGACACACCAATACCAGTTACTACGTACCCACTCACTGATTCCTAAGTCTACACACACAACTACCCATTCACCAACAGAATCACTTATACATGCAGTCACTAATTAATAGAACACTATCAAATGCACTTATACGCATATATAGACATTGCACATCAGCAGTCATCTTAGTCGGTTAGGCAGTCATCCTACTCACTCATAAAAAAACGTAATTACACTTACATTTACTCACTTACACAACTATACATACAACTCATTCATATAGTTACTCTCACAATCACTGACTCATATATACTTATTTATACACACCGATACTCTCATACAATGCCTTTTATTTTTTTACTTTGTTGAAGATGTACAACTAAAACATATATTCGCGCACCAACACACAAATAAATACACTCAGTCACCCAAACAACTGTTTCCACATGCACTCTTAAACCTATACAACTAGTCAATCAACCATTCACACATCTATGCATAGTTACACACACCCCATCCAACCACACACGAACTCAGTGTCCCATACATATACTCACCCAACTAATAAATAACTAATATACACACTCATGTAGTTAGTGACCAACTTATGCAGCATGTTATACAACAACAGAGACCGTGATGCACACTTTCACATAGTTTAGTTACTAATCTATGTATTAAGTGAGACACTTTTAATTACTCACTTAAACAGACAGTCAGACAGCTACTAAATCCTCCATCCAGAAAGTTATATATCCACTCAATCTTCAATACATATTGGTATATATATAATACATATTTAAATTTCAAACTAAACCACATTCACTGGATGATGTCATCAGTGATGTCATCAGTGATGTCATTTGAGATGTCATCAGTGATGTCACTGACCATGTCATAAATTATGTAATATGTGACATCATCAGCAGTGCATTGCGGAAGCGTGAGTTATACTAAGCAGAACTAACTATAACAGAGGAATTTCTATGGTTTTGTATGAGTGAAATGTCCAGCTAACTATAACACCCCTGAAACCTCTGTTTTTTTCTGTGAATTTCCAAGGTTTTTCTAAATGCTAATTTCTAACTATAATGTCTCTGAAACCTATGTTTTTTTCAGTGAATATATATATATATATATATATATATATTACCTACTGGCGGTCGCCAGTAGGTAGTTATAGTTAGGACCACGTTTCCATAGGAAAACCTCAACATTCTATTTTGAATAACTTTGGCGCCGGTCGATGAATCCTCGCGAATTTCTCAAAATAGGTGGGGCGCTACGCTCCGCTCCTCCCCTGAAAGTCTCGGGGGGATCCGTCAAGCGGGGGCTGAGATAAAAGGGGGGTCCCAAAACGCGTTTTTCCCATGCATTTTTCCATAGGACCTTTAGAACGAGCTACAGCCCGAACGGCTGAACAGAATTACTCAAAATTTGGCAGAGAGGTAGTCCCTAGGTCAAGGAAGTGCCTTTTGTAGGTTTGGTGTAAATCTGTTCAGTAGATTCTGAGAAAATAGCCTTTAAATCAATATATATATCTGAGCCCGCTTACGGTACGCTTACCGTACGCTTACGGTAAGCGTACGGTGGCGTGCGCGAGCGCGATTCTGATTGGCTCTTAGATCTTAGTAAACATTCGAATCGGTCGAAACCAGGAAGCGGCGGCCGCCATTTTGTGTATTTCACTCTGAAAAAAAAGAGTGAAAACAAGGAAAGGGGGCAATGAGGAGAGTTACAGACCCCCTAACATTTGTAAGGGGGTCAAAGAAGGACAGAAAAGTACAAAAAAAACATTTATTTATTTTAAAAAAAATCACGGGGTACGCGTACGGTAAGCTTACGGTAAGCGTACGGTAAAAAAAATAAAAATAAATAAATGAAAAGCAGATTTAAGAGTTTAGATATTAGGGGGCTCTAAAAAGAGCCGTTGTGTTTATGAAGTGATTTTTAAGTGGTACCTACAAGTAAGTACCGATGCAGAGTCTAAGGTTCAAGAGGAAGACTCTGTTCCCTTCATCATTGAAGTGCACACCATCTCCTCTATAAATGTCTTTCATGTCATAACGCAAGTTGTTGTGGTAAATGGCACCCATACCATAGTCACGGAGGAAAGCAGAAACAGATTTGTTGACGTGCTTTCTTGCTTTGTCAATCTGTGGACAGAAATGATTGGACCAGTTCCATTTTTGCCTTTGGCATATGTTGGAAAACACAAAGGCAATTTTAGGGAAAAGTGTAAACAGTTGTGCAAAGGTGTCCTTCATAAGCATTTCCAGACCTACCCCAGTCAAAGTGCCTAGGTCATTGCCACCACAGTGCACTATTATGAGGTCAGGGTGTTGGATTTGAATGAAGGATTTCACCAGTGGCATCAATTGGTGCCACTTTAACCCTCTCTGACCAATCCATTTAATGTCTACATTTGGCAAAGCAAGGTCTCTCACCATACCTGTTTTCTCTGCAAACTTTTCACTCCAGAAGACATAGCTGTGCCCTACAATCCACACTGTGAACATCTTCAAAGGAGAACTGGATGCACTCAGGAGGTGTCTTTCAGTAGAATGGCAATATGAAAAGAAAGACAGTTTGGAAATGGAGGCATACATATTTTTTTCAAAACAAAAAGAACTGATTGGCTGTTTCATACCATTCTAGAATAAAAACTAGGCTGTATGTGTAAATTAATAGAAGCATGTTTTGTATTGGTAAAAAAAAATGTGTAACCAAAGAACAGTACTATGGATTTGCTGTTAGGTTTGAAAAGTCAAGCACTCTTGCTCTGTGGAATTGAAACATTGTTTGGCGAACGTCTGACCTAACTCAACACAGCAGTGTTCCATGAGCTGTTGCTATGGTAGCAGGCAGAAGTCAAGTTGGGGGAAGGGTACTAGGCAGAAGTCAAGTTGGGGGAAGGGTACTTTTGGAAAAGGGTTGGTTTTCAACCAATAGAAATGTGTGATTACATTTGAAAAAAAGGGGGAAGCACTGAGATTTGAAACTTACAAGTATATGTGTGGAAAAATAGAGGGAAAGTTTGCCATTATCTGGTTCTGCTGAGAGGAGAGAGGTGAACACAACAGAGATCCTGGCTCTGATAATCTGCTGTTTGAGTGTCACATTTCTTTCACAACTAACTAATTTTAAAGGTGAGTTTACAGTTTGAGAGGGGATGTATGTGGTAACTTAAGAAATGAATAATAGAAATGGAAATTGTTTTTGTTGTAGTTACACATGGAGGTTTCATAATGTGTCAGTCTGTAAAAGTGATTTTCACTTGCCCAAAAAAAAGAGCAGTAAGTGTGCTTTCAAATTGGCAAAGAAATTTAGTTTTGGGACTAATGTGAAAACATGACTCTGCAGAGAGGAATTATAGGCAGAGATTTATTGCGTATTGCTCTGGTGATTTCACAGTTGCATTAGATGGAAAGGGGGAGCGAATTTTTGGAGGAAGAAGCAGAGTCTTAGCACACACCCAGCTGCTTTTCATGTAGAATCATGCACAGTATTTACAAGCGAGTGGGGTTTTCAGGTTTCAGTCTGTAATGCAAATACATTCAGCATCACTAAGGCTGGTTGCCCTTGCTGTAGTGTAGCAGTCTGGACATGGGCTTTTTAAAAAATCTGAAAAGTGGTTTCATAATGTGACAGTTTGTAAAAGTGATTTTCACTTGCCCAAAAAAAAGAGCAGTTTGTGTGCATTCAAATTGGCAAAGAAATTTCGTTTTGTGACTAATGTGAATTTTGGGGGAAGAAGCAGACTCTTAGCACACACCCATGTGCTTGCCATGTATAATCATGCACAGTATTTACAAGCGAGTGGGGTTTTCAGGTTTCAGTCTGTAATGCAAATACATTCAGCATCACTAAGGCTGGTTGCCCTTGCTGTAGTGTAGCAGTCTGGACATGGGCTTTTTAAAAAATCTGAAAAGTGGTTTCATAATGTGACAGTTTGTAAAAGTGATTTTCACTTGCCCAAAAAAAAGAGCAGTTTGTGTGCATTCAAATTGGCAAAGAAATTTCGTTTTGTGACTAATGTGAAAACATGACTCTGTGTGCAGAGAGGAATTATAGGCAGAGATTTATTGCGTATTGCTCTGGTGATTTCACAGTTGCATTAGATGGAAAGGGGGAGCGTATTTTTGGGGGAAGAAGCAGAGTCTTAGCACACACCCATGTGCTTGCCATGTATAGTCATGCACAGTATTTACAAGCGAGTGGGGTTTTCAGGTTTCAGTCTGTAATGCAAATACATTCAGCATCACTAAGGCTGGTTGCCCTTGCTGGAGTGTAGGCAGTCACCGAGAATACACATGGTGGTGGTCTGAAAAAACAGTTTGGACATGTGCATTTAAATAAATCAAAAAAAGTGGTTTCATAATGTGTCAGTCTGTAAAAGTGATTTTCACTTGCCCCGAAAAAAAAAGAGCAGTAAGTGTGCTTTCAAATTGGCAAAGAAATTTCGTTTTGGGACTAATGTGAAAACATGACTCTGTGTGCAGAGAGGAATTATAGGCAGAGATTTATTGCGTATTGCTCTGGTGATTTCACAGTTGCATTAGATGGAAAGGGGGAGCGAATTTTTGGGGGAAGAAGCAGACTCTTAGCACACACCCATGTGCTTGCCATGTATAATCATGCACAGTATTTACAAGCGAGTGGGGTTTTCAGGTTTCAGTCTATAATGCAAATACATTCAGCATCACTAAGGCTGGTTGCCCTTGCTGTAGTGTAGCAGTCTGGACATGGGCTTTTTAAAAAATCTGAAAAGTGGTTTCATAATGTGACAGTTTGTAAAAGTGATTTTCACTTGCCCAAAAAAAAGAGCAGTTTGTGTGCATTCAAATTGGCAAAGAAATTTCGTTTTGTGACTAATGTGAAAACATGACTCTGTGTGCAGAGAGGAATTATAGGCAGAGATTTATTGCGTATTGCTCTGGTGATTTTACAGTCGCATTAGATGGAAAGGGGGAGCGAATTTTTGGAGGAAGAAGCAGAGTCTTAGCACACACCCATGTGCTTGCCATGTATAGTCATGCACAGTATTTACCAGCGAGTGGGGTTTTCAGGTTTCAGTCTGTAATGCAAATATATTCAGCATCACTAAGGCTGGTTGCCCTTGCTGGAGTGTAGGCAGTCACCGAGAATACACATGGTGGTGGTCTGAAAAAACAGTTTGGACATGTGCATTTAAATAAATCAAAAAAAGTGGTTTCATAATGTGTCAGTCTGTAAAAGTGATATTCACTTGTAAAAAGTGATTTTCACTTGCCCCGAAAAAAAAAAGAGCAGTAAGTGTGCTTTCAAATTGGCAAAGTAATTTCGTTTTGGGACTAATGTGAAAACATGACTCTGTGTGCAGAGAGGAATTATAGGCAGAGATTTATTGCGTATTGCTCTGGTGATTTCACAGTTACATTAGATGGAAAGGGGGAGCGTATTTTTGGGGGAAGAAGCAGAGTCTTAGCACACACCCATGTGCTTGCCATGTATAGTCATGCACAGTATTTACAAGCGAGTGGGGTTTTCAGGTTTCAGTCTGTAATGCAAATACATTCAGCATCACTAAGGCTGGTTGCCCTTGCTGGAGTGTAGGCAGTCACCGAGAATACACATGGTGGTGGTCTGAAAAAACAGTTTGGACATGTGCATTTAAATAAATCAAAAAAAGTGGTTTCATAATGTGTCAGTCTGTAAAAGTGATTTTCACTTGCCCCGAAAAAAAAAGAGCAGTAAGTGTGCTTTCAAATTGGCAAAGAAATTTCGTTTTGGGACTAATGTGAAAACATGACTCTGTGTGCAGAGAGGAATTATAGGCAGAGATTTATTGCGTATTGCTCTGGTGATTTCACAGTTGCATTAGATGGAAAGGGGGAGCGAATTTTTGGGGGAAGAAGCAGACTCTTAGCACACACCCATGTGCTTGCCATGTATAATCATGCACAGTATTTACAAGCGAGTGGGGTTTTCAGGTTTCAGTCTGTAATGCAAATACATTCAGCATCACTAAGGCTGGTTGCCCTTGCTGTAGTGTAGCAGTCTGGACATGGGCTTTTTAAAAAATCTGAAAAGTGGTTTCATAATGTGACAGTTTGTAAAAGTGATTTTCACTTGCCCAAAAAAAAGAGCAGTTAGTGTGCATTCAAATTGGCATAGAAATTTCGTTTTGTGACTATTGTGAAAAGAAATGTAGTAATATATTTAAATACAATAAAGGAATTTTTTTTTAGTTTTTTTCAGGTATTGCTGAAGAGCAGTGAACAAAATTTAAGATGCCTACAAAATCCAGAGTTCAAAAAACGCTAAAAAAAAAACTATATTTGAAGACAACTGGAGGACCAAAGTTAGTAGAAGATGCTCATGTTGGGAAAAAGAAAAAATCTTCTGGTAAGCAGAAAAAACAATTTCTTAAAAATATATTCAAAACAAGGAAAAATGTACAAAATGTCTGTACTGGAAAGAATGTTACGAAACGAACAGAACAGGAAAAAATTGAGAATTTAGTTAATGCAAATATACCTTCTGCAACTGAAAAGATTTACATAAACAGAAAAACAGCGTTTAAAGAGATACGTAGAAAAATGTTTCAGAGAAGAGTTATGTCCAATTTGATAAAGGATGTGAAGAAATATAAGCAAAAGGCAAAATATTACAAGAGAAAAAAAGAAATTGAAGCCATTGCAGCAAAGGCATTAGAATTAAAAAGGAAACTATTCATATTAATTTTGAATAGGATGCGTACATTAGACAAAATGGTTAATGTACTGAAATCACATAGCAAAAGGAAAAGAGTAGTGAACAGAACAAACTTTTGTAAAGTGTTTTTAGGAAAGTGGATGCATAGTTCAAGTAGTGAACCTTTTTTTAATGAAGAGAGCTATTTTCAAAGTAATAGTTTGCTGCATGCAGTTGACACCAGAGGTCGTTCATACGAAGTAACAAATGGTTGCATAATGGAGAAGGAGATAATGGTTCCAAGAGATGAGGTACAAGTGATGGCAGATGAGGCAATGGGGAGACGTCCTAAAGCCCCAGTGTACACTTGGAATTGTAGTAGTATTTGCACTGTGCGTCAGGAATCTATTGACAAATTTCGTGAGTTTCTAAGAGAATATAGTAAAAAAAGTGTAAAACAGAAGATTAAGGTGCTTCAAAGTCTGGATCCATGCAGAGTGAGAGAGAATACTGGTTTGCAGGGTCATTCTCTGGCTTGTCTATCTAGAAAAGTGTGCAATAGTGTTTTCCATCATTTTAGGATGCTGGCTGTTCATCATACTGAAATGAGAAAGTTTGTGAGACGGTTGTATTTTGCCAAAAGTCCAGCAATAAAGTTAAATGAATTGAATAGGGCTCTGTTCCGAGGAACAGTATCAGATGTAGAGAAGGTTGTTGATGAAATTCAGTTTTGTTACTTTGGTCCTGAACAAAACAGTGCAGAGAAGGACACAGTAAATGAGGAAGAAGTGGAAGAGAATGTAGAACCCTCTGTAAGTAACACATTTAATGATCACATAACAAAATTTGCAATAGTCTCTAATGAAAGACCAAATTTTACTTGTATTTGTTGCCGCAGAACTCATTATAGAAAACAAACTAGGAATGTTGATCTCTACAGAAAGAGTGAAAATGAAGATAATTATAAGTGGAAGGATTTTGCCACATATATATTTCTAGAAAATTGTTTTGAATTGGGTGAAGATCAGCGTATTTGTAAATACTGTTACAACAAGTTAGAGGAAAATAGAATGCCGACCAGAGCTGTACATAATAATTTAGAATTGGATGCTATTCCTGCTGAACTTTCTGAATTAAATACATATGAGTCTATACTCATTCAATGTGTTCATCCGTTCCAGACCATAGTACGTATGGAGCCCAAAACTGGTAAATTACCTCCTTCAGATTTACTGAGAGGTTTAAAAGGTAGAGTGGTGTATTTGCCCTTGGATTTGAAAAAAAATATGGAAACTATTGATGCGGATACTTTGGAAACTGAACCATTAATTATTCTGGTTAATGGTGTACCTACAAAGAATAAGAAGATTTGGCAGGAGCTGGTAGATGTGCGGAAAGTACAAAGAGCAAATTTGTATTTGAAAAAAAATAACAAATGGTATGAATCAATTTATATAGAAGAAGAAGAAGAAGAAGAAGATTTACAAGAAGACACAGAAATACCAACTGGACAAATTGAAAAAGTGGACAAGTCAAAGGAAGAAGAAATTTATGAACATTTTAGCATACATCCTCTTCATTCGAAAGAAGTTATGGGAGACAATATTGATCTCTTTCAGATGAAGAAAGCAAAAGGAAGTCCCGTGAGTGTATGGGAGGAGAGCTTGGAAGCTCGATGTTTTCCCCAGCTGTTTCCTAAAGGAAAAGGAGGACGATACGATGAACGTCCAGAACAGATTCCAGCTTCTGAGTATCGGACTACAAGACTATATGCTGAAGATCCCAGATTTCGACAAAGTATTCCTTATTTGTTCCATCTTTTATTTGAAAGCGACTTGTCTGCACTGTCTTATGCAGTAAATCACATTTTAAAAAGTGGAGTACATTTACAAAATGTGTCTGCTAAGGATTTTATGGAGAAAGTGCAGCACCGAGATGATCATTTGGAAACACAACTGATCAATCTGATGGCTTGTCAGCGTGGGACAAATGAATATTGGTACCGACGCCATGGTGAACTAAAATGCATGTTACGGAATTTAGGAACACCAACATGGTTCCTTACCCTAAGCTGTGCCGAGTACGCTTGGGATGATTTACTGGATTTTCTACGAGAGGCCAATTCAAACATTAAAAACATCGAATACAAGACAGCAGGAGAACTGTGCTCATTGGATCCGGTTAATGTTTGCAGATATTTCAATCATAGATTTGAGGCTATGATGTCCTTCATCTGCAATAAAACAAATCCACCCCTTGGAGAAGTAGTGGATTTCTTTTGGAGAAAAGAGTACCAGGCAAGAGGTGCTCCTCATATTCATATGCTGTTGTGGATCAAGGATGCCCCAAAGTTTGGAACAGATGCTGATGAAGCAGTGTTATCTTACATTGAAGAATATGCAACATGTGCTATACCAAAAAGCACAGAAGAGAACAAGTTAAAGGAGCAAGTTTTACGTTTCCAAAGTCATCGGTGTGGAAAATACTGTCGACGGAAATACAAGAGCAAAGAAAAATACTACACTAAATGTCGATTTGGATTTCCTAGACCTGTTCTTTCAAATGGAAGAGTCAACAGTTTTATGTCAGCTGTGAGACATACTGTCACAAGAAAATCACCTAAGAATACCTACAACCTAAAAAGAAAAGAAGAATCAAAAAATATAAATGACTACAACCCAGTCATTTTATCCATGTGGAACGCTAACATGGATATACAGTATGTAGCTGACAATTCCATTGCTGTTGCTCGATATGTAACGTCTTACATTACGAAATCAGAAAAAACAGAATTGAAGGAAATGTGGGAAGAGATTTCTCACGAGAAGACTGTCAGTAAGAAGCTGTACAGTTTCAGTTTGAAGATGTTATCGCATCGAGAAATTGGATCCTACGAATGTTCAGATAGGTTATCTTCTGCAAGTCTCTACTCGAAGTCAAGAAGAATAATTTGGGCAAGTTTAGGCCTTGCAGCAATGAGAAATCGGGTACTGAAATCTGTAGGAGAAATTGAATATTTGGCCGAGAATGACCCAGAAAGTACAGATATTTTGAAAACAAACATGTTGGACACATATTATCCCAAGAGAAGTCAACATCTGGAGAACATGTGTCTCTATGAAGTGCTGCAGAACTACATTTATTCACGGAAAGCCACAGAAGACATCAATAATGGAAAATATAAAGTTGTTGGTGAAGAAGGATGTTTGGTGAAGCAAACAAAAGGAAGTTTGATAAATCACCGGAAGCTGAGTTGCGACACTACTGACAAGAAGGAATTTTACTACTTGGCTCTTTTACAGTTGTTTAAACCATGGCGTACAGAGGATGAACTACTGGGAGAATTCCAGAGCTATGAAGATTCTTTTAATGCTTGCAAAGACAGCATACAATGCAGTACATTCTCAACTTATCTGCAAATGTTAAATGAAGAAATTGATCAGGAACCTACAATTGCAGCAGAAATCGCTAGAGATAGTTCTCAGGACAGCCAAAGTTCAGGAACACTCAGTCAAGATCCCCTAGGACAACCAATCATTGAAAATGAAGCATCAATAGCCATGAATGAAGTGGAAACGGCTATGAATCAAGCTCAAGAAGAATTTATAGACTTAGAAAATTTGGAAAGACAACTGAATCAAGAGCAGCAACAAATTTATGAAGAGATCAAAAACAAAATTGATCACGGATTTCTACATGAAAAAAAAGAGTGCTCATGCACATCATTTCATCCAATCAGGATGTATGTAAGCGGACAAGCTGGAACTGGAAAAAGTTTCCTAATAAAAGTCATCAGAAGCTACCTAAAGCAAAAAATGGATTCTACTTTGTCTTGTGTGGTTACTGCTCCAACTGGGTTAGCAGCATATAACATAAAAGGAATCACTTTACATCGTTTGCTAATGTTACCAGTGGAGCATGAGAACAAAATACAATTCAACAAGCTAACTGGAGAAGCATCCTTGGAAGTTTCAAGAGTATTGAAGAAGATGCAAGTTCTCATTATTGATGAGGTGAGCATGGTATCAAACTTAATGCTTGCCTTTGTGCATTTAAGAATGCAGCAAATTTTGAAGACAGACTATGACATGTTATTTGGTGGAAAACACGTCATAGTTTTTGGAGATCTTCTGCAGCTTACTCCAGTTAAAGGACAACCAGTGTTTAATACTGTCACACATGAAGACACGAAGAAGTCATTGGGAAGCATCGGAAATACAAATATTTGGTCCTTCTTTGAGTACAAGGAACTTACTACTAATATGAGGCAAGCAAGCGATGAAGAATATGGAAGTATTCTGAAAGATATCAGGATTGGACTACTCACAGAAGTTGGCAAAAAAACATTACAGAGTCGGCTGCTACATAATTTATTTCCAAAGGAAGAAATAGTTGCAGAGAAGATATACAAGAACATTGCAGAAAACAAAAGTGTCATCTGCTTAATGCCAACTCTACGTGAATGCTCAATATTCAATGAGGAGCTTTTGAAATTGGAAAAGGAAGAGATCAGGAAATTGGAAGCAGTGGACAAAATTGAGGATGGAAGAATTAGTGTCACAGTAACAGGCAAACTGAAAAATAAATTGGACTCACTAGAGAAGAACATCTCCAAAACAGCTGGATTAGAAAAAAATCTATATGTTTGCATGAACTGTAGAGTATTTTTAAGGAGAAATTTGGATGTTGAAAAAGGTTTAGTTAATGGAGCAATGGGAAGAGTTGTGGGTTTTATTAATTACCAGAAAAAAGAAGGAGTTGAATGTTTAAAAATAAAATTTGATCAGATAGAAGAAGTTAAAGATATTTGTCGTTGTACAGTACGTTTTATGCTTGTGAAAGACTTATATGTACGTAGGAAGCAGTTTCCGTTTTCTCTAGCATATGCTGTAACTATTCACAAGTCTCAAGGATTGACTGTAGATTGTGCATTTGTGAACATTGGTTCAACTGTGTTCAAAGAAGGTATGGCATATGTAGCTTTGTCACGAGTGAAAACATTATCAGGTTTATTCATGATAGACTTTGATGATCCAAAAGTTAGTGCTGATACAAACTGTGTAAAGGAGTATAATAGATTAAGAAGAAGCTATGCTCCTCATTTAGGTCAGTATCCTGTGTTGGAGAAACGTGTAGTTTCTCGTAAAAGAAAAAATGAGAATATCTGTAATGAAGATGTAGAGAAGAGGAAAAAAAAGAGGAGTGATGTAATTGCAAGCAAAAAGAAAAAGGAAAATGGTTGTAGGATGTCATTTTGAAAATAGCTCTGGTGTCAACTGCTACGCAAATGTAGTGCTGAATGTTGCATTTTATCTGAAAAGTTTGCAAGAGCAGATAATAGTAAATCAGGGAAAAAGATTCTGTTCAGAGCTGAGTCTCCTTTTTCAAAAGCTGAGTAAAGATAAAACTCAAATAGAAAGTGCTACTGAAATTAGAAAACTTTTAGATGTATGTTCAGGACGAACACAGTTTTCTCAAAATGAACAGCAAGATGCACATGAATTTTTGATGTATTTTCTTCAGGTAGTGGAAGAAGAAGGAGTTCCCATTGACATTTTTTTTGGTCTCTCTTATAAATGGGAACATAGTTGTGATAATTGTTATAATATATGTGGCTCTATTGTTGATAATGAAAGATTTATTTATTTGACATTGCCAGAGAGTAAAACAGTCACTTTTGCAAAATTAGTTAAAGATGCTAATCATAGCATGAAATGTAGTGAGTGTAATTCTGACATGTTTTCAACATTAATTTTAAAGGAATACGGACAGTATGTAATTTTAATGATGCAACGATGTAGAGCTGATGGTTCAAAATTGGATACTTTAATAAAGAAGTTTACAGGACAGCAATTATCAATTTCTGGAAAAACTTTTGTAACTGTTGCAATAATTTTTCATGATGGACCTACTGTTACTTCTGGACATTACACAGTTTATCTTAAATGTGAAAAAGGCTGGACACTGTGTAATGATTCCCAATTGATTTTCAAACAACGTTTGCCTTTTGATTTAGCAAATTCCTATCTAATCTTCCTGAAACCTAAATTTTAGACAGATTTGGCAAGATCTCGACAAAAATAATTTTACCATTTTACTGGATTACCATTGCAATTTTGTAGAAAAAAGATTTTTTAAATTATCATTTGGCCTAATGGAAAGATAACCAATTGTAATGTGGACTTTTTAAATTTTAAATGAAACTTTGAAAAACCAATAATTTAGAGATTATCGGTAACTTCTGCACATTTTAAATTTTGGAATGTTATTGGACTGCCATTGGAAATTTTTTCAAAAATGATTTAAAAAATTACTATTTGGCCATGCGGAAAAGTAACCAATTCTATTGTGGACTTAATAAATTATTCAAAAAATTTTCGTGAACCAAAATGTTACAGAGAATCGGTGAGATCTGGACAAATTAAACTTTAGAATTTTATTGGATTACCGTTGGAAATTTATTCCCCAAAAAAATTTAAAATTACTATTTGGTCTAAAGGAAATGAAATAAGATGTATTTTGGAGTTATTTGAGATATAATATTGTGATTATACTTCTGAAACAAACATATCAGACGGTATTTTAAAGAAATAAGTATTGGTATTAGATGATATTTTTTTAGAATATTATGCATTTCTATAATGTTAAGTTTAAGTAAAAAAAGAATCAGGGCTTTTTTAATACAATCTTTGTGATTGTTATTTTTTTTTGCCCGCTGTAAAATGATGAATGCAATTGCTTTCACAATTTATAGTGAAATGCAATATATTCTGAAAACAGCAAAAATAAGGCAAAAATATTTTTTGGAAAAAAATGTAAATATGTGTACTGTATTATAAAATGTTTTAAAAATATTAATACTTTTTTCTTTTTTTCCAGATAGATATAGAAAATTTTCGAAAACTACAAACATTTTTAAAACTATTTTTTAAAAAAACAAATGAATAAATATTTTTTCAGTGAGTATGGTAAGTCAATAATAATAATTGTAGTCTCTCAAGGACCTTGTAATGTGTTTATTGATTTTTATTGTTTTTTAAAAAAAAAAAAAAAAAAGTACGCGCACCGTACGCGTACGGTAAAAAAAAATAAAAAAAAGTTTTTAAAAACATATGTAAAAAAAAGATGAAATATAAGGTTGGCTCTTAAAAGAACCGTTGTGTTCATGCAGGGACAGAGGAAAGGAAGCATGGGAAAATTATTCAAAGCGACAAATGTGCTGATCTATTTTGTTGTTTACTAGGGAAACACTGGTCTCCCTATGGCAAATTAGATCTTTACAAAATGTGCAATGAATATCAACCTTCCGAAATCGAGGGTTCAATTCCAGAGGGCCAGCAAAAGGAGATTCTCCCCCCACAGATGAAGGGCTCACCTGACCTGCAGAAGAAGGAGTCAGCCCTGCAGATGATGGTCCAGGCTGAGCTACTGTGGATGTACTGGCTCGTCTTTCTGAAGAGTTACCTCCAAAAAGATGACCATGTGTCCTTCTGTGTACATCCTGGAGGTGTCTCTTCATGGTGTGATTCCCAAAGGAATACTTCCTGTTAGGATTACCTCTAGAAAGTACACGCTTACACAGCTTACAAGTCACTAAGGGTGCATTTACCTTTTGCTGGCCTTCAGGAAAAGTAAAATAATCCCATACATAAGAGGGCTTTTGTTTCCTCGATCTCTGCCTCAAGACAGTGCTGCTAGTGCTAGCCTCACTCTCAGAAGAGCTCTGCTGTTCTGCCATCGTATCCCAAAGACAAACCAGCTCCTTCTCCCAAGGGATCACAAGCAGAAATGAGGGGAATGGGTGTGGTGTAGGAGAGTTCTAGAACTGAAAGTAGTTTCAACCAATCAAAAGTTGTGTTTCATGATCACATGACCTACCGTACGCTTACGGTACGCTTACGGTGCGCTTACGGCAAAAGTGCGCATGCGCGTAAAAAAGACACGCGCTTGCGCGCATGCGCATAACAGTCACTACCCGACACTTCCGCGTAACGTGCGCGTGTAGCGTAAGCGCGCACGCGTCCCACGCGCAGTACGCGCGGCTACGCAAAGTGCGTAACTATACGCAAGCAGCGTAGATAGATTACGGACGTTGCGTAAACCGTACGCTTACCGTAAGCTTACGGTACGCGTACTAAAAAAATATTTTTTTTTTAAAAAAAAGTACTGCAAATAAATTTTACGTTTATTTTAAAAAATATATTTAAAAAAACATATTAAAGAATTTTAAAAATTTAATCATAGTCTTTATAAAAGGTAAGATAATTAAATTAAAAATATGTTAGAAAAAAAAAAAAAAAAAAAAAAATTAGCATTTAAAAAACCTTGCAAATTCACTGAAAAAACCATGGGTTTCACACACGTTATAGTTAGGAATTAGCATTTAAAAAACCTTGCAAATTCACTGAAAAAACCATAGGTTTCACACACGTTATAGTTAGGAATTAGCATTTAAAAAACCTTAGAAATTCACTGAAAAAACCATAGGTTTCACACATGTTATAGTTAGCTGGACATTTTACTCGTAAAAAACCAATGAAATTGCCCCGTTATAGTTAGTTCAGCTAACTATAACTCGCGCGCCCGCAATGCACTGCTGATGACGTCACATATTACATCACTCATGACATGGTCAGTGACATCACTCATGACATCACTGATGACATCTCAAATGACATCACTGATGACATCACTGATGACATCATCCTTGTGATAGAGTGGCAGACCTCCTCTCACCCTAATATAACCTTTGACACACACATTCAAAAAAAGAGACTAAAATTTTCAAAACAATGGACATACCAATACCAGTTACAACAACCTCTTCAGTAATTCTAAGATCCACATACACATCCACTCATTCACCAACAGTCCAATACAGTCACTCATACATGTACTCACTCATCATATGTACTCATACACCTATACATCCTGTTACACAATGCCACTCATCCATAGAGTTACTCACACACATAGTCACTCGTACTAATAAAGAATCAAACATACATTTACTTGCATATACAGTTATACACACACCACCATACTTACTTCTACGGAAACTTACACATACTTAGTCTTTTAAACAATCACTTATAGAAACACATACTTATTCATACAGGAACTCTTCCAATCTCTCACCCTTGCATATACTCACATATATACACCAATAGTCACATATACTAGTTTTAAACATATGTAGTTACTCATAAAGACACTATTGAGACAGTCATTCACTCACTAACACACCCATACACACACTCATCCACCCATGCAGTCCTGCACACATGGTCTGTTCAACACATACAAACAGTGAGTCACTCATTCATGCACCTGTGCACTACGTAATACCCCCCACCGAACCATGCAGACACTCAGACTGATACTCAAAAAACCAACTAATAACCTATATAGACACCCATGTAGCTACTCACCAACCCATGCAGCCACTTATACACAAAGTGAGAGACTGATACAGATATATACATATTTAAACATTACTCACTAAAACATATATTCACTATGATACACTTAATCAGTCAGTTAAACAATCAATTTTTCAAAAACAAATCATCAATTTAGACACTTATATACTCATTTATTCTTCCATCGACCTTGAGATATACATATATAAAACATATTTAATTTTCAGAAAAACACACATTCACTGGATGATGTCATCAGTGATGTCATTTGAGATGTCATCAGTGATGTCATGAGTGATGTCACTGACCATGTCATGAGTGATGTAATATGTGACGTCATCAGCAGTGCATTGCGGGCGCGCGAGTTATAGTTAGCTGAACTAACTATAACGGGGCAATTTCATTGGTTTTTTACGAGTAAAATGTCCAGCTAACTATAACATGTGTGAAACCTATGGTTTTTTCACTGAATTTCTAAGGTTTTTTAAATGCTAATTCCTAACTATAACGTGTGTGAAACCTATGGTTTTTTCAGTGAATATATATATATATAGATAGATAGATATACATATTTTTTTTCTGCAGTGAAAACAATGAAGATTAGGTGACGCTATAGTTAGGTGAAAATTTCAGTCACAGCATAACATTTTAAACAAAAAAAACACTGAAATGTATCAGTTACATTTTTCTCAAATAACTATGGGCCAGATGTACTAAGGCTACAATTTGCATTTCTTAATTAGTGACTCCGTCGGAATCGCTAGTTAAGAAATGCAAAAGGTATGTACAAACTTTGCACATCCCTAATAGCGATTCCTAAAAATTGGGAATCGCTAATAGGGAATCGCAAATGGCAAATTGTAATTTCCTAATAGGAAATCACAATTTAAGAAATGCAAAGCCAAGGGAGCCTCTGGGCTTAAAGCCCGCTGGAGCCCCCGAAATTTCTAAGTGCACATGTAAGTGGACATACGTCCTAGGGACATATGTGCGTTTCATGTCACAATAAAGAAATGGACTTCGAATGCACTTATTTACTTTGCACATGGTTACCATCAACTTGAAGTCAATGCATTTCGGAAAGGCTTTTGTACGTGTGCTTTGAGAATCCCTATTTGCGATTCCTAAATCGCGGTCGCAACATGCCACTACTGCTGTGTAGAAATCGCAAATTGTGACCGGTTTTGGTCCTTTGTATTTCTGAAAAAGCAATTTAGCATTTCTTAACGGCCAGAAATTGTGATTCTGGCCGTTAAGAAATGCTAAATGGCTTTGTTCATCTGAGCCTATTACTCATGCTGTAAGCTAACTATGACTCACACGCTCACCATGAACAGTTTTCTTATCAATAATTTGATAATAAATGTTGCAGTGATATCATCAATGTTGTCATTGAAGATGTCATGAGTGACGTAATAAGTGGGGCAATTAGCAGTGCATGGTAAGGGTACGAGTTATAGTTACCTTAGAGCAAGCGGGCAGCCATCCCCACCTTGCGCACGGTTGGTTGTAGGGCCTGGACTGTGTGTCTGTGCCATGCATCAGAGCCCCTCCCCAAGCCACTTCAGATCCAGGGATAACATTCCCCAGGACCTTTTTTCAAGGGGAAGTGGTCACGCAGTACCTCTTCCCAAGCCACTTTGAGCTCAAAGGACCCCATCCCGTGGGGCCTTGTTTTTTTTTTTATTATGGGGAGGGAAAGCATGCAGTGACCCTCCCCAAGCCACTAAGTGGCCAGGGACCCTATCACTGGGGCCTTTTTTTATTAATGGGAGGGGGATGACTGCCCAACCTGCACAAGTGACTAAGGGCCCCAGCTGTCTTTAAGGGGAGGGGCGTGCTGCTACCCTTCCCAAGCCAAAAGTGGCTGTGGGGACCCCAGCCTCTGGGGCAACAACATATCTTTTAAGGGGAGGAGGGCCCAACTTCCCTCCTGGGCCATAATAGGACCTGGGAACCCCATCCCTTAGGGGGTTGTGGTGCTTGAGGGTGGATGTCCCCAGGATCAACCTTGGCTCGGGGAGGGCGCTGTGTGCTCTGTTCCCTAAAAGCATTGGGCCCTTATTGGCTCAGAGAAGAAGCCAGATGCCCCTCTTCCTGAATTAGTTTTTTGTCCTTGAAGATGGGGCCCCCCAGGAACTATCCAGGCTCTAGGAGGGGGGCCATGAATCCCCTCCCCTTTTTAATCAAATTATCCCAGAGGGATGGGGTCCCGGTAACCAATAGAGCCTCAGGGGGGGTGGCAACTTGTAGGCCCTCCACTTTATTGCATATTTGGCCCGGGGTAGGGCGACTCGGGCCCTGATTGTAGACCCCCAGGCCCTGGTCTACCTCAGAGGTCATTTATTTAATAGAAAATGTCTATTTGGTGTATTTGTTTTTTAAAAGTCACAATTCCGCAGAAGTCCCACGGGGCTCCAAATGTTTTTTCTATTTGTTTTGCTGGATGGTGGGGTCCAATCAGGACTTCCCTACAAGGCCATTGGGGGTGAGGGCTCAGGGTATCCCTAATCAGTCCCCTAATTATTTTTTCTTTTTTGCACTCATGACAGTGAACCGAGTCCCGGAGTGCTGTAATAGCTGCCTGCAAAATTTTTCTTCATGTTGCAGGCAGCCATTTAAAGTACTTGCCCCGCAGGAGCTTGTGTCCTGGTGGAGCAAATCGGCCTAATGGAAAAATACCCTTCCCCCAATCCATTCAGACTGCTATATTTTTTTTTAATTGGTTAAAGTCCCTTGAACCAAACTGTCCAGATATAGAAATATTTTTTCCTTTAATGTCTCTAAAACTAATGACTAGATTTTACCAAATCACAAAAAACAGGCCTTCTGGACCAAGATCTACCTTCCTGTCAAATTTGATGTTATTCCGCTCTACAGTGTTTGCTGTAGCACTTCCTAAAAACTCTATAGAAAGCGTGATTATGCATTTTGTGACCCCCCTCTTTTTCCTCACCCCCACTTGATGGATCACCTTGAAAAATGTTCCTGCACAAACAAGGCAACTGTTTTGAAAGTTTTGTTGAGATTCGTCAAACTGCGACAATGTAATTAGCAGAACAAAAACGGCATTGCCTATGGAAACGTTGACCTAACTGTAACTAACTAATGGCATCCACCACTGAGTAATACAGTTTAAAATTCATATCTAAATTAATCTTAAAGATACAGCAATATGTCTAACACATAGACACAAAACAGTAAATAGTTCAGACATTAAGTAAGGCTCCATTTAAAGCATATAGTATTTATTTATGCAAATTCAATAATTTCCAAAGTATGACCTAAAGACCAAATGTATATCGTTGATCTACAAAAAAATATAAAATTGATGAATAGAGACATTGATCAAAAAGTTACTTAATTCCAAGTTTTGAAATCCTACTTTCTGTTGTCAAATGCAGTGTTCGGGAATTCATGAGTTTCAATCTTGGCATAGGAGATTTAGCCTTCCATCCTTCAGAGAAGGATGCTTTGATTACAAAAAGGTGAGTAATAGCAACAACTGTTATTTAGAGAGTTTAGCAGTGGCAGAAGTGTGAAATTAACAATAAATGGGAAAATGCTATGTGACGCTCCCATCCTGCTTTCTTCCCTATCCCTTTGAAGGATCATTTGTGTGCTTTTTATTCATAGCACTTTTGATATTCAAAATTTTACACGGTTTATAGGTATTATTGTCAAAGTATCGGTGAATATTTTTTTATAAATTCAATAATTGATTTTAACTGGGATTGTTAAAATGAGCCCTTTTCATGTAGCTCTTAATTTCAGCAATTGGTCCAGGTATGTCCAGACAGATCCATGCCAGATTTTCTGTATGACCATAGGCAAGATAATTGGTTTCGTTTAAATTCACTGTATGTGAATGCTTTGTGGGCATCCTGAAAGCCTGGCATAGATCAGACTCCTATGGACCAAAACCAGACTCTGCTTGATTAGTAAATATTGAACTCATGCTTCTTAAGGAAGGTAAGAGAAATAAGATGGACATTGATTAGGTGATTTGAAATTAGAACATATTGTGCTTTCTCAGGAAAAAAACTGGAATAAAAAGCTGAAATGCAGGTTGACTGACTAGAGGTGGGGTAGATACTAAAGGCTCAAGTCAGATGCCTGCTTGTTGCTCAGCTTAACATGTTTTTAGACCCTTGAGCCCAAAGGTAGCCCAGCTTTATTGTCTCATTTGCCTGCTACACATGATCTAAATTCATGCTCCAAGAAGTTAAGACAAAGCATTAGCCTTTTTATGTAAAACAGAAGTGAGAAAGAGGTGACTAAGGGGCATATTTACAAAGGCCTTATCTCCGCTTTTTTGGCTTTTAAAGCCAAAAAAGCGGAGATAATCTTTTTGCCCTATTTGCAAGCTGGTGTTAACATGCATTAGCGCATGTTAGCAGCCGTTTTGCCGACGCCTCGCTTTGCATCTCTAATGAGATGCAAAGTGGACGTCACTGGGCATACCCCTGACGGACTACCTTGTAAATTATTCGCTACATGCACATCGCGATATTTACAAGGTGGCCCTCAGGATTTTAGCAGACGTTCGTTTTTGGCGAAAACCGCGGTTTTCGCCGAAAACTAACGTCTGCTAAAATACTGACTAATGTATGTTAACAATGGGAGGTGGATTGATGTGTTATGACCACAGGGTCGTATCATCAAGCATATCACCGTTTTGCAGGGAACATCACTGGAAAACCAGCGATGGTCCCTGCAAAACAGCGATTTACCCGCTATTGCTGGAATATTTATCGCCCTTGAGTTATGCGTTGATGATAACGCGCTAACTCGGCAATTTAATTCAGTGATAGCCGCCGTTATGGAAATCGGCGCTAGTTGCGCTGGTCAATAATTATCTCCCCTCGTTGTTGATATGCCACCAAATTGCATAATGTGAAACCAGAATGTCGGGTATTAATCCCTTCTTTCTAGGTTGATCAAACTGTCTGAGTCAAATATCGTTAATGTGTTTCATTTAATAGACTATAACGAGGCTGTGTATATAAGAAGAATCTAGGCCTCATTTAAGTTCACTAATGGCTTTGTCATCAGGGTGAGAGGGCATGCATGTAAGTTAAACTATCATTTTTACTAAATGCCTCTCAAAGCAGCGTTATCTGAAGCACTAAGGTGAAACACTTCTGCATGTTAAAGTCTTTGTCTTATTTTTACATGACAAATTACTGAACAAACATTTTCATTGCTCGGCTCATGTACGGGCTCTTAGAACCAAGCCCGACCCTTGGTTTGGCTCTGGCTCGGCTCTCCTTACTAAATTGCTGGCTCGCCCACCTCTACAACTGACTGTTTAATTGTCAATTTAGCAGATCTGTGAGAGCCATGTATTTCTCAATGTTCTAATGATGATTTAGAAATAATGAATCTGGTGGCAGGAATGATACATGACATTAAAGCCGATATGTGACACATTTAAAAATGTGTCAAGGTGCATGATAATGCACTCACAAAAATGTGATAAGGATATTTTCAAAGTAAGTTTCACTTTTTATAAGGTACATATATATTGTTCATCTGTCATGTTTAATTAGCATTATAAATGGCTGAACGTGACAACAGTGAGGAACTGGTAATTGCATTTTAACTGGTTGTACAAAGTATATAAAATATTCTGGGTGAACTTTTTTCAAGAGATATCCACATGCTGTTAATTATTTAGTTTTTTTTGCATTCTCAACTTGTTACGTTTTGGCATGATAAATTGTGAACAGTCAGGAGCTATGAATATAACATTTTGCTGGGCCATTCTCGAAGACAGAGGGCAAAGGAATATGCCAGTTCAATGGGGGGTTTAAAACACCCTGAAGTCACATTTCAAGGGCATGAGATGACATGCACCAAAAAATACGAGCGGACATTGTGATGGGCAAAAAGGTGAAACGACAAGCAACTCTCAGAGCGGAGCCCCCCTCCCACTCTATATAGAATGGGGGTACTCTATACTCCTGCATCCAATCCTAAACTGTGCCCTGGACCTATGACACCAAAATCTAATTGGAACAGTAATTGGAGAACTTAACCTTCCACTAAACGCTATTGGCTTCAAAGACAAGCTAACCTTAATCAGTGGCAAGTAGTGAAACCAACATGATAGCCAAAGGCTGACTCAAAGTCCTCTTTGTATATCCTCTTATCTGCTTATAATGTTGAACGTTTTCGTAACATGAGATCTCCCAGAGAACAAGTGCTTCTACGTGGAATGAAATAAGTACAAATATTTTGACACATGCTAAATACAGATGAATATAACTAACGCTGGTATTTTGAAAACAGACTCTCTTTCTCCGGATGATAATCATCCAATCACAGGATAATGCTGTTCTTGATTGACATTGTGGCTGTCGTGACCTGTGGAAGAGGGCACTAGGACCCTGCACCCTAGTAAAGGGAGGGGACAGGAACCAGACACCACTTCCGGTCAGGGAGTGGGTGATGGGCAGAGTGACCCACCGAGGAGAAGGGAACAGACGTGCCTGCGTGCACAGAAGAAGAAACCAATAAAGATCACAAGATCACTTACCTGTCTCTGCGTGATCTTTATGTGTGAATACGACAACTGGTGACAACCAGAAGCACTTTCCATACAACGTCTGAACAGAGCCAGAGCCAGGAGCCCACCCTGGTCCGCCAACTGCCAGAAGAGGAAATGTGACCTCGGGAGTCCACCCCGGTCGCGAGAAAAAAGAACCAGGACCCTACCCTGGTCCGCCAGCCCCAAAAAGAGGAAACACGAAATCGGGAGCCCACCCAGATCGCAAGAAGATCAGAGCCAGGAGCCCACCCTTGTCTGCGTACAGGGGACTGCAGAGACGTCTGGAGCCCACCCCAGCTGCTTCCAGTACACAAGGTGAGGAGGAAAGTGTAGTGTAGTTCCTATATCCCTTATAGGCTCTGCGCATTGGAATAATATACACAATAGTTTTTGCATAGGACTGAGGTCAGTATCCTCCTATCGAGTACATTAAACTTAATTACTTGTGTGTGCCAGCTAACTCAGAGGTCACTAGAAACGTCTTGAATAAACAAGAAGGGATTAATTTCTGACAACCGCATAAACATGACAACTTTGTTTCCCTTAGAATCAGAACGCGTCTCAGAATCGTGGAAATCATAGATAACAGTTTCCTTCAGTCAATCGGGATGCTTACTTTCTTCAGAGTTACACAGAAACAGATAGATGGGCGTTTGAATAAAAGGGTTTAGTGAACAGTCTTGTTTCTCGTGTAAGAGATATGAGTTGTTACAATCATTAGACAGTAAGCAATATATAACATGCACAGCGTAAGTAGTAAGAAGAAATAATACTGCAATAGCATTGTCTTTTAGCTATGACATATATTCATATATACATACATAAATAACACAGGATAAAAAGTGAATACTCGTCTGATGCTTTAAATAGTTCTACCCCAGTGCACCTAACCTAAGTGTAGTATGAGGTAAGAATAGGTGCTGTTTCTTATAGCATTGTATATACTAAGTTTGTATGCCAAGAGTCTCTCTAGGTTCTTGTCAACTCCATACCTTTGAATGAGAGAGGTGGGAATCTCTTTCCGGGTCTCAAACTCTAATACCCCATGAAGGGAGTCAGAACACTGGAAGCTGGATTCTCTGTGAGCAGGGATGACAGCGTCTGGTTAGTGCGTCAGGCCAGGATATGGTCTCTTCCAAACTTGCCATGGCGAACCATGCAGTCAAGTCGTGCCGAGCAGTGCCGTGGTTGGCCATAGTAAGGGAAGGTATATTTATACCTGGAAGGTGCTTAGGAATGCTAACATTGACGTAAAGTCAGGCAGAGGAAGACGTCATGGATGAACCCCTAAGGAATAGTAGTTCATGCATAATAGATGAGTTCTTGGAGAAATCAAAGATCCTAGCTGGGGAAAGTCCCGATGGCTTAAGGGTCTGGTTTCTAAGAACTCGGTGTGACGTGGGATGGATGGATGTAGGTGACCATGCCTGTATTTGGTTAGCATGGCTAATGCCTAAATAAGGACTGGAATTCTATGCCTAAAAAGGGCAATGCGAATTGTGCCTATATAAGGACATGATTTAGGGAAACCTATGTACGGGCATCTAAATTGAAACACAACAAAGAAGCGATGCCTCCGACCGTGACTGCAGCCGCTGCTGACTGGAAATATAGCCTGAGCCTCCTGCGTGTAGATTTCAAGCTGAAATCTTGCGAGAGCTCGGCGGCCATCTTAAGGTCAGGCGGGAGAACCAATCAGAGGCTGAAGAAGGCCCTGAGGCCATTTTGAAGTCTGGCAATAGAAGAAATAGGAAATCTCGCCCTGCAGAAATCCCAGCAGCCATCTTAAGGTCAGGTGGGAGAGCGAATAAGAAGCTAGAGAAGGCCAGATGGCGATTTTGAAGACAGGTAAAGACTGAAAACCGTAACAAAATGAAAAAGGGTGGAAACAGGGAAATTACAGCAACAAAAGCAGAAATAAAGAAAAAAGGATTTAGTTAAAGAAGAAACTGCACACCAAAAGAAGGGAAAGGCATACAGAGCCAGGAAAGCAGGTCTGCAACACGAGAAAAATGACAGAAGACGGAAACGACAAGAACAGCACAAACACAATCTTCTGCAGACCACTACCGTTCAGCTTGTCAGACCCACAAACATGTATTCGCTGGGAAAGATGGATAAGGCAATTCGAATGCCACATGCGTTCCACATGCAAGGACTACAGAGATGAGCAGAGCATAGATTTGTTCCTAAACTTCGCAGGTGATGAGTTTGAGGACCTGTTGATAACATTTCCCTCAGGACATACGTTAACATACAAGGGACTGATAAAGTGTCTCAGAGACAAATTTAACCCTCAAAGAAATGTGGATTTTGAGAGATACACTTTCAATACCACGTGCCAACTAGCAGAGGAGTCCCTCAACAATTTCACGACCAGACTAAGGAAACTAGTTATCTATTGTGAATTCGACAAGTTTGACAATGAGCAGGCCATATAATGCGCATCATTGAAGGCTGTCAGTCAGTGGAGTTCCGCACACGAAAGCCGAAGGAACGGTCTACGCTAGAGAAAATACTGACCATGGCCCGAGCGGAGGTCAGAGCCACAACATATGCCAGACAAATGGAAATTGGGAAGGAAAGAAGAGTGGAACAAGCACACCGCATAAGTGGGAATGTCAAGAAACGAGACACTACACCGCCGCCCCGGAAAAAGCAAGAAAGAACATGCTATCACTGTGGACATGAATTTCCACATGCTGGCACCTGCCCGGCGATGGGTCACAAATGCTGGAAATGCAACAAAGAAAACCACTTTGAGAGTGCCTCCATGAGTGGACAATTCAAAAGTGAGTGAGGGAGACCAGCAAGATCACAGACAGCGACAAGCAGATACGCACGGCACATAGAAACAAAGAATTGCAGTCCCTCGGCTGAATCGGATGGGGCAAACATGCCAGAGGCAGCGGAACGACTGTAGCTGATGTCAGGTGTACCAACGGAAGATCACATGCCAGAACACATTCATCTCATAGAAAAACACCAGATAAAGAAAACAGAGACGGTGAACATTGAGGTAGGAAGCCACAGCAGGGGCTTTGTACTAGACAGTGGAGCTACATGCAACATCATGTGCATGTCAGAATATGAGAAGATGAGCGTGAAACCGTCGCTATCACCGTCCACTGTTGATGTGTTCACCTGGGGCTCGAGAAAACCAGTGGTAAACATGGGGGAGTTCTTAGAGACACTGACATACAAAGAAAGGTTGGTAAAAGAGGACATACATGTACTATGAGGAAACATTCCAGCATCCTGTCTGCTAAGCAACATCACCGCACAGGTGATGGGTCTCCTAGCAATGACCTACACCATGCCAGAAAGACAGAACAATCTGAGGGAACATCCAGTCATACTAAAAGGACTGGGTAAACTAAGAGAAAAGCAAATAACACTACATATCAATGAAGCAATGAAACCTGTGGCTCAGCATCACCGAAGAGTGCCCATACATCTACAACCACAGGTGGAAGATGAAATACAAAGTCTAATGGCGCACGACATCATAGAGCCAGCTGATGGACCGACTCCATGGGTATCTTCAATAGTAGCATTACCAAAGAAGAACACATCAAAGATTTGCATATGCTTTTACATGAGAATCCCAAACATGGCAATCGAGAGGGAAAGACATTCAGGGACTCACCTCAATGACATGATCAGCCGTCTCACTGGAGCATGCAGATTTTCAAAGCTAGATCTGTGCAAAGGATATCATCAACTGAAGCTTGATCCGCAAATGCGGTATATCACGACATTCTCAACCCATATGGGTCTCTTTCACTACAAGCGACTCAGTTTTGGAATATTGTCATCAGTAGAGATATTTCAAGAGATAATAAGGCAAGTGATCAGCCCTGTAAAAAACAGCCTGAATTACAGTGATGACATCCTGGTGTTCGGCCGCTGAGATGAGAAGCACGACAAAGCTCTACATGAGGTCTGCAACCAGTTGGAGCAGGCAGGCCTGACCTTAAATGAAGACAAGTGCGAACTGGGGAAAAGGGAACTAGTATTCTTTGGACACATCTTTTTGAAAAAAGGAATGAGGCTGGACCCAGCAAAGTAGAGACACTGGAAAAAGCAATGCCTCCAACAGAAGTGGCAGAAGTGAGGTCATTCCTTGGGCTAGCAAGCTACTGTTCTCGTTACATAAAGGGCTTTGCCACAGTGAGCACACCGCTTCGGGACCTAACAAAGCAGGGTCAGAAATTTCTCTGGGCACAGGAATGTGGTAGGGCATTTGAAGCCATCAGACACGTAACAATGGCTGTAGATCATCTTTCTTATTTTGACCCATCGCTATGCACTGAGCTCACTGTTGATGCCAGCCCTGTAGGGTTAGGAGCAATCTTAGCACAACACATGCCTGGAAGAGACACGCCCAGGCACATTTTCACATATGCCAGCAAGAGCTCATCTGACATTGAAAGGGCATACTCCTTGCCACAGAAGGAAAGTCTAGCAGTGGTATGGGCGTGTGAACACTACCACATGTTCATCTATGGGAAACCGTTCACCATTGTAACCGACCACCAGGCCTTAGTGACAATATATGGAAACCCGAATGCAAAGATACTGCCAAACATTGATTGGTGGGACTGATGGACTAAGACTTCAAGATCGTGCACAAGCCAGGAGAAGAACACAACCCAGCTGACTACATGTCACGGCATCCCCTACCGCAGGCACTAGAAAACACATAGATGGCAGAAGAATACCTACATTTTGTGCTAAGACAGAACACTCCTGCACCAATAGCAATTGAAGAGCTGGATCTAGAGACAACAAGGGATGCCACAATGCAAGCAGTCAAACTCACAACACAACAGCAAATATGGAGACACGTAAACAACAACAGCCCCATAGGAGAAGGAGTGAACAGGGAATAAATGCTGGCATTCAAAAACATACAAGAGGAACTTTCAGAAACAGAAACAGAAAGAGGAATCACACTAAGAGGAACAAGGATAGTAATGCTAAAAGCATTACGGCGGCGGCCTGTAAGCCTGGCACATGAGTCCCACAGAGAAACAAAAAAGATGCTACGGGAAAGAGTACGGTTCCCAGGCTTGGCTCGATTGGTGGAAGACACCATCCTAAACTGTCACCTATGCCAAATAACAGGACAGCCAGCAAAGCCGGAACAGCTACAGATGTCAGAGCTTCCAGGAGCAGTGTGGACAACATTAGCAGCTGATTTCTATGGGCCATTAGACACAGACAACTACTTGCTAGTGGTCATTGATGAGTACTCCAGATTTCCCATAGTACGACACGTCTCGTCAACATCAGCGACCGCAACATTGCTGATACTTGATTACATCTTTGCATCCTAGGGCTCCTCACAAACAATGAAGACAGACAATGGGCCTCCTTTCACAGGAGAAGAGTTTAGCAAGTTCATGGCCTACCTGGGCATTCACCACCAGAAGATAACGCCCCTATGGCCACAAGCAAACGGCATGGTGGAAAGATTCACGGAGAACATCAGAAAACAGTCCAAAAAGCAAAACTGGCACAGATCTCTATAGGCCAGGCACTCTGACAAATATTAAGAGACTACTGAAGCACCACTCACAGCTCCACAGGATGATGTCCAAATGAACTGGTGCTAGGGAGGACAAGCAGGACAAGATTGCCCCAGCTAAAGGCAAAAGCACCACTAGAACACAAGAGCATTGCAGCAAGAGACCATGAAGCAAAAATCAAAATGAAACTATATGCGGATGCCAGGATACATGTTGCCTCATCACACCTGAGACAAGGGGACTCAATGTTGGTGCGCCAACGACAATCAAAAAAATCAGACAGTCCGTTCTCAGATGAATCGCTGACAATAATGTCAAAGGACCAATGATACCAGCGGCATCAGGCCCCTACAGGATCACTAGCTCTCATTTCAAGGGGTTAATGACATCAGATGAGGACGGAGGTGATACAGCATCCAAGAGCAACGCAACACATGACAAAGAGGAAGTTATGGACAGCAAAGGAAGAATGGCACACAACAGCGAGAGACAAGAAAAGATAGAAAACATAGGGACGGAAGGATCATACCCAAGGAGAGTGAGCAGAAGGTCAAAGTTACTGATTGAAGAAATGTAATGGTGGGGGCCAGAAAACGAAACACTTTTTCTCTATCACTCTCTCTCTATCTCTCTCTCTCTCTCTCTCTCTCTCTCTCTCTCTCTCTCACTTCAATTGTTTCTTTTTCTTTCTTTCCACAAAGAGGGAGATGTCATGACCTGGGGCAGAGGGCACTAGGACCCTGCACCCTAGTAAAGAGAGGGGTCAGGAACCGGACACCACTTCCGGTCACGGAGTGGGGACGGGCAGAGTGGTTTGGCAAGGAGAAGAGAACAGACGTGCCTGCGAGCACAGAAGAAGAAACCAATAAAGAACACAAGATCGCTTACCTGTCATTGAGTAATCTTTACGTGTAAATACGACAGTGGCCTTAGTTGCTAATAAAACAATGTTGTAGTCTTAAAAACACTGAATAATACATTTGTATATAATTAATTTTTCAGGAAAGAAGCAGAAGCCAAGCATTATGGACTTCCTGAAAGACAGGCCTGCTACAGACACCAGTCTGCATTTTAGCCTGCTTCAAGGGCTATATTGGTTGGTAAATGCCCTACTCCCCGGTTATAGGCCCAAGACACAAGCAAGAGCCCATAATATGGAGCTTTACCGGTTGGAATGGCTGGGAACAGCGAGCTATAGTGCTTTTGTAACATTTCACCATTTTAAGGTAGAATGTTGGAAAGTAAACAGTGGAAAACATGAAGGTCCGCATTGAAATGTTGGAACTGAAGCTCTATAGCATCCGTTAATGGCCCACTGCAGCGTTGCTGTTTTCAGTGGATCTTCTATCGTTCCAGTATATATTTGGTATTGGATCTTTCAAAACAAATCTGTTTGTAACATGACACAGATTTTTATAATGCCTTCACTGGTATGTAGCACTTACAAGATAAAGTGACATTTTTACTGCATACTGTTTCTATAAAGTGTTCTGTGAAATAATTTTACTAGATTCTATGGGGTAGATTGTCAAACAATTGGCGCTGAGTTAGAGTTACAAACGTGATGTTAACTAGAACAAAATTATTTTTTCTTAACAATTTACATTGCAGTGGAAACTTGTTTTGTGTTGGAAAGTATCCTACAAGTAACGCAAAGCAGTGCAAAGCATTGTTTTGCTTTACTTAGCACCACGGGCCCATTACATAGTTGGTACTTGGGCGTTCCCATGCAACCACCCATGCCTTTTGACGCTAAACCCTTTCTACAGACAATTGTAGACAGGGCCCAGATTCTGAACACTGTCATGCCATGCAGTGCAGTCTCACTACGCTGCTTTGCGTGAGAGGGAGAGAGCAGGAGAACACCATACTCACTGAGAAATGGCACTCTCCTCCCCTATCCCTAGCACCTGTGCTGATTTCAGCTGCCATGCGCCAGGCACACATCTTGGCACCAAGGCGCTAGGGTGCATTCCTCAGTCTAGAATTGGTTTTGTACAGGAAGGGTACCATTCCTGCACAAAATACGTTGCCTAGACATGTCCAAGAGCATTTCCTACTTTGTATGTGTGCTGCAAAGCAGCACGCATGCAAAGCCAGAAAGGCATGGATAAAATGTAAACAGTTCTCCATTTAACGCCTGCTTTTCAACGTTGTTAATTTTTGGCACTAAACCCTTTCCACTACTGCTAGTGAATCAGTTTTAGCATCAAAAAGTATGGATGGTTGCATGGGATCACCCATGTACCACCCGTGTACCCCCTCTTCACGCAAAGTAATGCAAAGCAGCGCTTTACAAACCAACCCAATTATTTATTTGCATTGGTTGGTTTGTAAATCCCAAAACTGGTTTAACATTGGATTAGCAATTAAAAGTAGCACTCACCCGATGCTAAACCTTTTAGAATCTGGGCCAGTGTTTAGCGCCAAAAGTTAACACCATCTGATTCGAGGCGTCAAGAGGAGAATGTTTTTAATTTCTCCTTTCTTTTTCTACTTTGCATACTTGCGGCACTGAGCAAAACACATACAAAGTGGGAAAAGTGTTTGAACTTGTTGATGCACATTATTTTGCACAGGAAGGGGAACCTTGCTGTACAAAATCTATGCTAGACTGATGCACTCACTTGAGCGCTATGGCGCTACGGTTTGTGCCTGGCACACGGCAGCTGAAATCAGCGCGGGCATTAGAAAAAAGGGAGGAGAGAGCCATAACGCTGTAGATATGGCGCTCTCCTGCTCCTTTCCTGTCACGCAACTCAGCGCAAACTCTTTGGGGGCTGTGCTGCGTGCCTTTTTTGAAAATCTGGCACTATGGCTCTTATTCAAAATGAAGAATAGACATACCATCATCACTTATTTATACAGCTGGAAAAAAAAAGTCGATCATCGTTTGTCCATAGTTGTCAATAAGGAGAGATCAACTTACTTTACATTTCTTGAAAAGGACAGAGGGGCATATTAATCAAGGACTTCCAATAGGAGCCCATGTTCACACCAGAACATGGGCTTCTATGGGAATTCTCTGCGGCATATTATCACGCCCATTATCGCCGCTTCAGCGGCAGTTTTCTGCCGCTAAAGCGGCGATAATTTTAACGCCGTCCTTGATAATATGCCCCAATATGTTTCGGCTTCAAGAAGATAAATGTGACCGACAGAATGATTGACAGATCTGAGACGAAGTGGAAAAGTACAACTCGCACGTGACAGACACGATAGAGCCATGTTTTGAAGTACGGCAGACCCCCACGTTGAGTATTATAAAATATGACTTTATATGTGAGCGGCTGCAGGGTAAGATAGGAAATAAAAAGAAATTAGACAATCGTTGTTCATCGGCATGTTTTCTGTCGTACCAGTCCTCCCCCAGGGACGATTCTCGCACCCAATACATTCATTTTCCGATGTTACACAATCTTTACGTGGGATTGAGCTTCACACTACAGTTGCGGGCAATTAACTCAGGTAAGAGACAGGACCTGTGGGCATCCGTGCTTAATTACAGAAATACTTTCATTTTACACCGAGGTTGATTAGATTTCGCTCTGAATCGAAATGCGGGGTTGTAATGGAAAAGTATTTATGTGACAGCGTGTAATAAAAGACGGAATTAATATCCAGGGGTCAGAGACACTTCAGGATTTGTAGGCTTAGATTTTAATTATTTATCTGCCTGATCACAGATGAATTACTAACTAGAACTGAGTGCATCGAACGCTCGAGCACTTGCAGCATTACATTCATCCCGTTAAAATGTCTTTTCTAGGAGATCTTACATTGACAGGCCTGCGTGTTGCTTTAATTGCATGATCGTTTACACGTTTAAGAGCTTTGTAGCCAGGTCAGGTTAGCATGTTATCCATTTGCTTCCACTGTCTAGAAAGGAGAGTTTGCAGTGTGACCGTTGTTTATGTGTGAAATGCAGTCTTAGCTTTTTCCAACTTTTCTAGAGATTAGGGGGCATATTATCAAGAAACGGCGTTAAATTATCGCCCCTTGAGAATTCCAATAGAAACCCATGTTCTGGTGTCAACATGAGCTTCTATTGGAATTCTCTGAGGAATATTATCAAGCCCATTATCTCCGCGATAATTTTAACGCCGTGCTTGATAATATGGCCCTAAATTAGTTATTGGATAATAACAAGTGTATTTGACATACAAATTCAAGTTGGTCAAAACTAGTTGTCAGCAGGGGCTTTGCCACATTATAGCCACTTTGGGCAGCTGCTTTACTGCACAACAACAGGATGGCATATGCAGAAATGGTTTTCAAAACAGCCTTATTGATATGGAAGAGAGAGCACCCAAATAGCAAATGTCTATAGGATCTCTATGAGTGTGCACTATGCGCATGATTGCACCCTACCTAGAGTAAAATGACAGGGGCATATGTACAAGGGGCTAATGCCGCCTTAGCGGCACTTTACCGATGGTTTTGCAGCTATATTTTTATCGCCATATGTACAAGCTGTCGCTAACCTCTGTTAGCTGCAGTTTTCTGGCAAAAACATCCATTCTAAAGATCGCCACTTCTGTTAGCGATAATGACATGCAATGGAGGTGTTCCCGTGTAAAAACGGCCGCTAACCCCACTTCACGATATTTACAAGGGGATTCCTGAACTTTGGAGGACCATAAAAACTGCCTTTAACTGCAGATAGAGGCAGTTTTTTAAGACCAGAAAATAGATGGTCTTAAAAATGGAGATAACACTTGGGGCCTCTTTCCAGTAGGTTTTGGTGCTGGACAGTGCTGCAAGCAATGTTGCAGCGCTGCCCTGCGACAAAAATACAGGGCAGGAATGGACACCATCAATAGGATAGTGCGCATTCCTGGACCTCAGTCATGAAAAGTGTTGCAGCGCTGCGACAAGACAGTAGATATACCTGTTTCCTCCTCTTGGTGAGCCTAGTATTTTGGCTGCCATTTTAAAGTCAGGTGCAGATCTCTGACCTGCAGTGTCTTAATCAGTATTCTCCCTGGATTCCTGCAGCAGGGGCGATGGGGGCATGGTGGAGCCCCAGAAGCTCCCAGGACCTCAGCGCCTCGGCAGTCCCCCAGTACAGCAGCCTCGAACCAAGCTGGCAGCGCGGCCGTGTCTCCCCACAGTCAGGCAGCTGTGAGCCGTTTGGCTACGCGACTCACATCTCCCCCCACTTCAGGAGCCCACGACATAAGTTCCCACCAGGTGCCCAAGAGTCCCAGCCGCTGACGTATCTGTCAGAACTAAAGTCACGCATTGCTGCAGTCGTGTCACAAGCATGATGCAAATCCAGCAATGCATGGGGTCAGCCTATACCTGTGGCACTGCGTCACCCTTCAGCCTGCCATCAGGCAGGCGTAAGGTACTGATGCAGTGCCATCCTACAATTGTCGCAGTGAAATCTGAGGGATTTCACTGTGCCACTTCTATGAGACCTTGTCGCACACCCTGGGTACATCATACTTGATGCAGGTATGATGTGGTACAGGGCTTCACAAGGTCACACATATGCCTACATGTGTCACCTTGCAAATACGGAGCAACAACGTGATGCTAGTTTTGCCTGGTCCATTCTTGAGGGGTGCCAGGGTGTTAACGCAGTTGGAGATCCATCGGTGACGGTTGCGCTCTGTGGTGTCATCATCTGTAAGCATTGGCGGAGTGGTAGTGCTGAGGGAGTTGACGAGACATTCTCCTGTGGTCGTGATCCAGCTGTGAGGGGGGCGATGGTGGGGATGGTGTACAGTGGGCATGGTGAAGATGTGATGCATACAATGATGGTCAGTCCAGGAGAGTCGGTGGTGTGGCTGTAGTTGAAGTTGCCGCTGACAGAGGCGATGTGCCTGACCGTGTGTCCTTCTATGTGGTTTGCTGTGGTGACTAGCTGCTTGAGTCTGATGTTGGGGAGCTTCCCCAGGAGGGGCTGGTGTTCTAGTCACTGGGGTTGTCCAGGTGGAATTTGAGTTCGCCGAGTAGGATGTCGTTGGTGGATGGTAGAGCCGGGGGTGCAATGAGGTCTACAATGGTATCGGAGAATGGGTGTCCATGGCCCAGGGGGCCTGCAGATGAGGGTGCCGCAGAGGATGGGGTTGGGTTTGAGGTTGGTCCGGATCTGGAAGTTGACGTGTTCCATGGTCACTGTTGGGTCATTAGAGTGCATGGTCAGTCGGAGTGTGCTTCTGTAGGTGATAGCAATGCCTCCTCCTGGACGGTCGGGGTGGTCCTTGCTGGTGACTTAGTAGCCATCAGCGATGGCGATGTCCGGTCTGGAGCAGTGGTTGGTCCTTGCAGGCGATCTGGCATCAAGGGTTGATGGCGAGGAGGGTGCTGGCGCCGTAGTGGTGGAGTGTCCAAGTGGAAGGCTCCTTGGTGCTGAGCGTGGTCCAGGGGCAGACGGACACAGATGGCTTGCCTACAGCTTGCATTTGGCACGGGAGATGTCCAATACAACGCATGCATTACATCGTAATGCCATTCCAACACACCTCCAACAATGCAGGTGCCTTTACATTGCATTCCATTACAGCGCATTGTTAGGTCAGTAATGGGGTATTTTTAAGTTTTAGGGTAGGTATGGGTTTTGGGTGTTGGAGATGAAATTTGGGGTGTTTCATGGGGTGTTTTTTGGGATCAATCATGAAAATGCAGGTGAGCATTTGGGTCAAAAATGAAAATTGGGGTTTGCATTTTGGTCAAATATGAATTTTAGGATGTGTTTTGGGGGCTCAAAGAAGAATTTTAGGGTTCAGGGTTTGCTTTGTGGTGTAAGGGTTAGTTTTAGGGTTACACTCACTGCAGTGGGAATAGTAATATTTACATCTCTTCCATCCAACACTTTCCCTACTGTTCCAATATGCCTAGTATTAGTAGGCATTGTAATGGAATGCAATGTAATGGTAGGCGTCGTAACTTCATATATACCTTTGGCAAACCAGTGGTACGCCCGCTGCGCATGGCCGCACAGCGGCCGCCATTGAGAAGTACTATGGGCGGACTGGACAGGTGGGAGGTGGGAAATGCCAGAAAGGACACTGGATGGGGCATGGTCACGGGTGAGTGTGTGTGAGAGGGTGTTGTAAATATTTAAATGAGAGAAATCTTACCTCGAGACCGGGTCCTGTGTCTTCCTTGCTCCTGCTTCCAAGAACAGGAAGTAGGCAGCCAGGCTCCCTCCCCTAAGCCAATCACAATTCTGCATTGCGGCATTGGGGTTGGTCATTGACGCCAGGACAAGGCGTTCAGCCAGGGGCTGGAGGGGTGGGCATGTTCTTCATGCAGGCTGCTATGCAGCCTGCATTGCGAACAGGACAGTACGCAAGACTGCTTTGGGCGGCCCTGAGTGGGCCAACTAAACCGTAATTGCGCATTTGAGTGGGCATGCCACTCCACCCCTGCCCTGCTCCGTGAGTGGAGCAGCCCTACCAACCCTCCACCCACAAAGGGAACATAGCACGATTACATCCTGAAGTTATCATCATGTGATGATTTTTCCTCTTCTTGCACTGATTAAAAGCAGTGGGGTGATGATTTTCCAACATAGAGGATGAGCAGCCACTGGGGGTGTGTCATCTACATGTGCTAGGCCTCTGCGACTCAACCCCCGGGCCTCCTCCGCAATGCTTCCCACCTTCTCCCTACCTGGACATTGACACCGTGGCACAATCCGCTGAACTTTCGAAATGTGTGAATCAAACAGCAAGAGCCTCAGCCAGGTGGGATTTCACAAGCCTGGGTACAGCAGTGAAATATGAAATGAAATACCAGCATTTGTAAAGCGCACAGCTACCTCTGGAGAGGTGTCCCGATGCTGGGGGACCTCGGGAAGATTAAGCAAGCTATTGCCCAGAGTCACATGGTGCTGGGCTAACCTGCCGCCGGCGATCAAACAGTGAACCCCGTGGTCTGGAGTCAGGCACCCTTGGCGCAGCGGCACACCTCTTCCACAGTCGCCAACAGGTCCGCTGGTGAAATTCCCAATGGAGTTGATGCAACAGGGCCCCCTTAGGCATGAAATTGGAGCACTCCCTCCACACAAGTTTGGCGCAGGTCATGGGCCTCACCCTCCACAGCATCCGGCCAGCGCAACATCATCGGCCTGTTATGCAGAGAGGTGCCACCAACCATTGGAAATCCCCTCCATGCACCCCAGTGTAGTGGTGGATCATAGTATGCGATGCAGACCTCCCTACGTTGGTAGCAGGAGCACCGCTACCATTCACAGCTCAAAGAGGCTCAAGGAGGTCTTCTTACACAGGTCAGCAACATGTCTCCATGCGACCTGCAGGACTTCACCAGCAGATACTGGTGATCGCTGCGCCTCAATGTCTACCGCCACAGCTCATCGACTGCACAGCTCCTCTCAATCCTACTCCAGGCTCCAGGCTCAGGTCAAGTGAGGCATCCAGGCTCCAGAGGCAGGTCCAACAACGCATCCAGGCTCCATACGCAGGTCCAGCGATGCATCCAGCCTCCAGACGCAGGTCCAGCGGTGCATCCAGGCTCCAGACGCAGGTCCAGTGAGGCATCCAGGCTCCAAACGCAGTTCCAGGGAGGCATCCAGGCTCCAGGCGCAGGTCCTGCGAGGCATCCAGGCTCTTATCCTGGTCCTCCTGGATGTTGGGTGGCTTGATGGGTTGTTGATGTGTGATACCCTTGGCCCTGGCTGCTCCATTCTGCATTTCATTGTTTTTTTTTACCTCTTTTCTGTTGGAGGTCGACTTTTTCCAATAGAGGCAAAAAAACTCACGTTGGGCTGACTAACATGTGTTTTTTTGCCACTAATGGGCCTTTCGTTAGTTTTTGCCCTCTAACACTGAAATTCCTATTTCCGTCACGCTAATGTTAGCGGCAGTTTTCATTGCTTATCCTTGAAGCTATCGCCATGTAGCAACGTCTTGTACATACGTCGCTAACAAAACGTTAGTTTTCAGCGGTACACAGCGATAAGAAAACTGCCTTACATATGGCCCACATTGTCATAATATGAACACAACTGACAGAGAGTGGGCTCTTATGTTGGGAGGGAGAGCCCTTAGTAAATTACATGGGTTAACTCAGAACACACTTTAAAGATAATGTTAGACCTGACAGCCTTAGGGTGGTTCTCTCCCCAAATCTTTGCTCATATCCTCCACTTTTCTGACCTTGTTTTTGCTAGTTTTTAGACTCTGAGCACTGCTAACCAGTGCTAAAGTGCTTGTGCTCTTTCTCCTAAACAAGGCAACATTGGTTCATCACCAATTGGCATATTTGATTTACTTATAAGACCCTGGTAATGTGGTACTGCCTGAGCCCAGGGCCGGTAAATTGAATGCTACTATTGGGTCTGCAGTGCTGATTGTACCACTCACTGCAGTAGTCCTTTAACTATGTCTCAGGCCTTAAACTGCAGAACCTGTATGTGTAGTTTTACACTGCCATATAGACCTGGCAAAGTAAACATTTTGCCAGGCCCAAGCCTTCCTTTGTTATACATATGTTGCCCCTAACCGAGAGGGCAGGGTGCAATATATTTAAAAGGAGGAACAGTTACTTTTAAGTTTTACATGTCCTGGTAGTGAAAAACTTCCAAAGTAGTTTTTCACTGCTGCAAGGACTATCTATCCAATAGGATAACATTCTGATTACCTTATTACATTTGATAAGTGTAATTTCCAAGTGGGAAGAGATAATACCCCCAAGTCTCATGACTCTGGAATCCTAATTTAAAATATTAACTTATGGTAAAGTCAGGTTTTAAATTACAATTCAGGGACTGCTGCTCTTAGAAAATTGGTGTTTTTTTACTTTAGCCATTATATGTCTGCTGCCTGTCTTTGAGCAGTCTGCGGTGGATGACAACTGGGCTTTGTATATTTCCCCTAGATAGCCACACACAATGGGAACTTAGGTGTGACTTGATGGGTCATTCTAGGGGGATGGGAGGGAGGATCTGGACCAAGCCTCACTAACAGCTAAATAGGCTATGTCCTGCCCCCACATGGACGGCTGCATAGCCCCTGTAGTGAGTCTGTAGTAAAGGCAGCAACCAAGGACCTCTGTGCACTCCAAACACCTGTCTTTGAAGTCTTCCCCACTTCAAAGGCCCAACTGGGTATAAGTACTGGACCTCTGACACAATGACTTGAGTACACTTCTGGACCTGTGAAGACTGCAAGGAAGGACTGCTGTGCTGCGGAAGCACTACAGCTCTGCTGGGCTGCTACTTTACTGGACTCATACCTTGCTGTGCTGCACTGCTGCCTGTTGTTTCTCTGCCTGACTGAGAAGAACTGGACCTGCATCACTTGAACCCAGAGTGGCTCCATGGTCTAGCTGGATGGCCTCCCGATCTGTCTCCAGGGCATAAAAAACTTCCTGCTTCTGCGATGGACTCTGCCCTGCCAAGTCGTGCCACTCCAGTCCTGGACCCTTGAAATTGAGGCCTGAGGTGCTTTCTTCAGCAAACCCCAGGCATCCTCTGCTGTACCAGTGCACTAGCACCATTGCATGGGTCAGAACTGATGCATCACCCCTGCTATGTGGATCAAAACCGGAGAATCGCTCCTGTTGCATGGATCGGGACCAGTGTATCGCTCCTGTTGCGTGACCAGAACTGGCGCATCGCCTCTGCTGCATGGATCAGCCCGACATAAGGCCTTCGGAACCACTGCACAAGGTCTTGGCATCTCCTTCAATGACATCCTTGATCAGGAAGCCAAATCTGTGCATCGCAGCACTTTGGATCAGAACCGGGGCTTCACCCCACAACGTGGGTTGATACGACGCAACGCTTCAGCGGCAGCCCACTTCTTTGATGCAGCCAGGTTCAAGGTACTTTTGTTCAGTGGGCCTCACCTGATCCTTGTATCTGGCCAGTGCTCCATTGCAGTAGGCCTGAACTTTTGACTTTGTCCTGGTCCAGCGCAACCAGATATCCCCAGCAAGCGCTTATTTCATTCAAGCGCTATTTTACAGTTTATACTTTAAAAATTCATTTGACAAGTTCTACTTTTTAGATGTTTGTCATTTTGGTCTTGTTTTATTTATTAAATTAAGTTCTATTTTTCTAACCTGGTGTGGAATCTTTTTGTGCAGTGTTTTCACTGTTTTGCTGTTGCACAGATACTTTACACATTGCCTCTAAAGTTAAGCCTGACTGCTCTGAGCCTAGCTACCAGAGGGTGAGCACAGATTAATTTAGGGTTTGCCTGTTTCTTACCCTGATTAGGATTGTGATTGTGGCTTAAGTAGAGCTCATACTCCCAGTCAACCTACAACCCAGTAACAAACAGACAATCTCTGCTCTACCACTGGTAGCAAAGGCACAAGCAATAGGCAATGCCCCAGGAAAATGCATGGCGAGTTCAAGCTGTACCAAACAATGTTTATCTTAAGAAAGAAACACAATAAAATTCCCAAACCAATTTCTCAACCCAGAAAAAAATTCAATGAGCACAAAATATACTAGAATAATGAAAATCAGCTATGAGGAACTATCAATATGAATTTGTAAAATTTTGAGGCAAAAAGTGTCAACAGAAACACTAAGCACCAATCAGAAGATACACTTCGTGGTCGACCGAGGCCAACGCGCATTTTGAGATTGACCATGCTAGAGTAAAGGTCAGATAAGCCCCAAAGGTAAGCTGTCTAAAGGCTCTCTATGACTGCAGCAATCAATGTGTGCATGATTTAATCAAAGCAGTGGATCAAAATTATTTAAATGAAAACATTACCTAGAGAAAAATGACATGACTGATTGAAAGTGAGTTCTTATTTTTGCAGAGAGTGCTCTTACCATATCATACGGTTTAGGTTGCAACACACTTCTAAGAGAATCTCTGCTCAAGGACTGGTAGAAATGGTTTGAGCAGCAGACAGTTCTCCAGAGAAATACGTGCAAAGCCGAAGCAATATAAAACATTGTTTGAGTCAAGAAAACCACAGATTGCAACTCCCAAACCAATTTTCCAAAGATCAAAAAGTACAATGAGGAAAAACACACCAGAAGTATCAAGATCAGCTAAAAGGAATGGGAAATATGATTTTAAAACATTTCGACAAAAAAATGTCAACAGAAAACTCAAAACACCGGGGAGCCTAAGATGGCAGATGCGTGAGCTTGGAGCTCGCACTGGCCCACCAATTATCAGCATAAAACATCGGCTGCCGGGTCATGGGCACATGCCGAAATGAGACCAGAATGTTCATGAAGGCGGAGGGCTGGTCTTAGTATGTCCGCCATCCCCTGAACAACAGAGGTGGAGCTGAGTACTCAGCGGCGGCCTGGACGGGGAGCTCTCAAAATGGTGGATAAAGGTTTGGCGGCCTGCAACGAGTGAGGAACAAACCGGATACTGCTAGGGCCCAAGTCAGGATCCAGTACCCACTGGCTATTGTATAGGCCGGGCAATGGGCGTGAGCTGGGGAACATGCCCGAGCCCAGCAGTTGCAACAGAGACCCCGCGAAGGAAGTGGGCTCACAGTGGCAGCATCGCGGTGGTAAGGAGCAGGGCAGGGCACACAATTGTGCCCAGGTCAGGGCTCAGGAAGCATAGCACCGACTCCACTGCTGGAGCAAGCAATTCAGGCGACCCACAGAGACTTTGCTGCATACAAGCGGGAGCGGGCCCTGCCAGAACCGGAAGGGCGGCCTTGGGCACTGCTTGAGTCCTCTCAGGGCCAGGGGTGGGCCGACGGAAAAGACGTGGCCCTGCGGCGGAAATCGAGTACCAGAAGCGACTGCCCTTTGAGAAGACCCCAGGGTGCGGGGGCTAACAGGTGGTCTTCCTGGACCTGGACTTGACGCCTAGTTTAGACGAACACCTAGGGCCTAATCGCGACCAGAGGAAAATGACAACAGAGGCAAGGAGTGAAGCACCCTAGACCCCAGGCGTGAGAACGATCGAGGGTAGCCCCTAGTGGAGAATAGAGCAGGAGGCTTGCATGATTACTCCAGCAGGGGCCGTAAGGGAGGCCCTAAACTGGAATGGGGCTAAGAAGCAAATTGGTGGGAGCAGCAGCCGACTGGTACAGCTGCCGTCCGGGTGTTAGGCCTAGATACCTGAGTAGGGAACAGCGACCCCATGCCTGACGCGAAGGCCGCTCCCTGGAGCGAGGAGTCGTAACCAGAGCCGGGTGTCCACGTACTGGGTGCAGAACCTGAGATGTCACCCAGTACTAGGGAGCAGCACCACAGTGAAGGACTCCCCCCGAATGTTCCATTGGATCAGTGGACTCCCCGGCATAATGGGTAAACCCAGAGGACGGCAGATGGGGGCCTCAAATGATCAGGACGATAGTGCACAGGAACAGTCACAGATGACCCCTGAGGACCCGGTGCAGCAGCAGCTGAGTAAGATACTGGGGGCCATTGCTTATACAAAAGCCACCCTGCATCAAGACATCAGCACTGTAGTGTTGGGACTAAGCCTACTACGGAAGGAGCACAAGAAGCTGTCTGAGAGGGTGATAGAAACAGAGACCAGTATTGCAGAAATAGTGCCAGTACAGAAGTCTTTGGAAGTGCAGATGGGGGCCCTCGCGGACAGAGTGTGTGTGGTGGAGTGGAGAGCTGAAGACGCAGAAGGGCACAACAGGAGTCCTGGCCCTGCCGGAAGGGGCCAAGGGCAACGATATGGTGTTCTTCTTAGAAAAGTGGATTAGAACTGTGGTGGTGCCTGAGGGCCTGTCAATTTTCTATACCCTTGAGAGAACTCACTGGGTGCCGGCCAGACTGCTGGCTCCTGGAAGGCCTCTGCAGCCAGTGGTGGCCCAGCTCCTTCATTTCCGGTATAGAGAAGTTCTCTTGCAAAAAGCACGAGCCGACGGCCCTTGTACTATGAATATTAGCAAAATATCCATCTTCCCGGACTGCACGTTGGAAGTACAGAGAAAACAGGCCTCGTTTTGGGAAGTTAAGAGGGCATTGAAAGATGAGTTCCTCTAGTACTCTTTGATGTTTTCCGCCCGGTTGCTTATTATCCTAGATAGGAACACACATTACTGTGCCAACCCGAAAGAAGCTTGAGAGTGGATAGAATCCTAAAAGGTGAGGGCCCCACAGGCAGCATTCCTGAAATGAGGAAAAACTTGGATCTAGGGAAACGCTCCAAAAGGCGATCCTGAAGAGGAATCACTAAGAAGCCGACCTCAACGCAAACAGAAAAGGACAGAGTGGAGACACCACAGGCTGTAGCGGCACTCATGTTGGGCAAGTGGGCTAACCCCAGAGGCTGAGGCTCGCTCATCAAGGGAAACTGAGGAGAATTACTCGGGCACCTCCCCCAGTGACAGTGTGAAATTGCCGGTGGCAACCCCGAAGACGGTCGACGAGATTATCTGAAATGGAGGGAGCTCTGCGGTGATTGTGGAACTCAGAGGAACTACTAGCAGACGACCCAAGTCTTGGGCTGGCCTACACAGCATGGGGCTGGCATGCTCAGGACGGTGTTTGCGCCTTGAACTATGTCTTTATCTTGTCACACCCAGCTGAGTGCCTTACTAGGTTAGGGCCTCATCTATTATGTACTGTTTCACATAATGTTTGGGCAGACAATCATTGTCGGACTGCCCTGGGGATGGGGAGTTGACCAACATGCGGGTCCATTTGTTGGATTATTGAGTTTTAAAGTTTGCAGAAGAGTGTGGTTGTGCATTAACGACGGAGAGGGGGTCCTCCAGGCAGGCCGCTTGGTGATGCCCTCCAGCAATGGCGCACACATACAATGCTTTACGGTTCCTAATGTGGAACATTTGAGGAATGGGGTCCATGGCTAAGCGGCACAACATTTACTCATACCTGAGGCGTAGAGATATACATATAGCCTATCTCCAGGAGACCCACTGGAACAAGGAGGAGGTAGGGAAGTTGAAATGATGGTGGAGAGGGCAGGTCTCTGAGACCACCTCCCCGTCCTTTGCTAAGGGGGTGTTGATTTGGATCAAACCTGGGGTCTCATTTGCAAGTGAACATACATTACTCAATGCAGAGGGATGGTATGCCCTGATCATAGGGAGATTGGCAGGACAGAAAGTGACATTGGGAAATATTTATGCACCTAACCAAGATCAGGTTAGTTTCCTTGAGTCCTTTTCTGCCACAATGGCTAGCCACTTAAACAGTCAAATAATCCTGGGGGGGATTTTAAGTGAGTCCCGGATATTGCGAATGATCGCTCACAACCTCCGTTGCCGGGAGCACAACCGCATCACACAGCAGCGGGGTTCAGTAACTGGATATCCCACTGGAGCCTCTAGGACACCTGGAGGGTGCAACATGACAGCGACAGGGAGTACTCCTTTTTGCCGGTCCACCAGGTACACACTAGACTCAACACATTCCTCTGCACCCTGGCCTTTAACAGCTCTATCACACACACCGAATTACTAGAGCATACACTGTCGGACCATATCCCACTGATAATGACATACCAACTCCTGGGGAGGCATTAGGCAACCCCCGATTCCCACATGGAAACTAAACCCGTTGGCATTGGAGGATGCTCCTTTTCGGCTTCGCTGCATATGCTTACTGAAACATACTTCCCCATTAATGTTCACACAGCATCCTCTGTTCAAGTGGAGTTGGAGGTGTTCAAGGTAGTTGTAAGAGGCCACTTCCTTGGGCAAGCGATTGGGGCTCACAGGGAACTCCATCAGGAAATTCTAGACCTAGAGGGGAACATACGCAGGTTAGATATTGCTCAGGGAATAGATGACGCTGCCCGCTTAACCCCCAGGAAATGTGCGCAAGATACAACAACGCACTAAGCTGACTGAGATGTGGCATCCAGGCTCCAGTGGCAGGTCCAACAACGCATCCATGCTCCATACGCAGGTCCAGCAATGCATCCAGGCTCCAGACGCAGGTCCAGCGGTGCATTCAGGCTCCAGATGCAGGTCCAGTGAGGCATCCAGACTCCACGCGCAGGTCCAGGGAGGCAGCCAGGCTCCAGGCGCAGGTCCTGCGAGGCATCCAATCTTTTATCCTGGTCATCCTGGATTTTGGGTGACTTGATGGGTTGTTGATGTGTGCTACCCTTGGCCCTGGCTGCTCCATTCTGCATTTCATTGTTTTTTTGCCTATTTTCTGTTGGAGGTCGACCTTTTCCAATAGAGGCAATAAAACTCACGTTGGGCTGACTAACATGTGTTTTTTTGCCATTAATGGGCCTTTCGTTAGTTTCTGCCCTCTAACACTGATATTCCTATTGCCGTCACGCTAATGTTAGCGGCAGTTTTCACCGCTTATCCTTGAAGCTATCGCCATGTTGCGACGTCTTGTACATACGTCGCTAACAAAGCAAAAGTTTTCAGTGGTACACAGCGATAAGAAAACTGCCTTACATATGGCCCACATTGTCATAATATGAACACAACTGACATAGAATGGGCTCTTATGTTGGGAGGGAGTGCACTTAGTAAATTACATGGGTTAACTCAGAACACACATTAAAGACAATGTTAGACCTGACAGCCTTAGGGTGGTTCTCTCCCCAAATCTTTGCTCATATCCTCCACTTTTCTGACCTTGTTTTTGCTGGTTTTAAGACTCTGAGCACTGCTAACCAGTGCTAAAGTGCTTGTGCTCTTTCTCCTAAACAAGGCAACATTGGTTCATCACCAATTGGCATACTTGATTTACTTATAAGACCCTGGTAATGTGGTACTGCCTGAGCCCAGGGCCGGTAAATTGAATGCTACTATTGGGTCTGCAGTGCTAATTGTGCCACCCACTGCAGTAGTCCTTTAACTATGTCTCAGGCCTTAAACTGCAGAACCTGTATGTGCAGTTTTACACTGCCATGTAGACCTGGCAAAGTAAACATTTTGCCAGGCCCAAGCCTTCCTTTGTTATACATATGTTGCCCCTAACCGAGAGGGCAGGGTGCAATATATTTAAAAGGAGGAACAGTTACTTTTCAGTTTTACATGTCCTGGTAGTGAAAAACTTCCAAAGTAGTTATTCACTGCTGCATGGACTATCTATCCAATAGGATAACATTCTGATTACCTTATTACATTTGATAAGTGTAATTTCCAAGTGGGAAGAGATAATACCCCCAAGTCTCGTGACTCTGGAATCCTAATTTAAAATACTAACTTATGGTAAAGTCAGGCTTTCAATTACAATTCAGGGACTGCTGCTCTTAGAAAATTGGTGTTTTTGTACTTTAGCCATTATATGTCTGCTGCCTTTCTTTGAGCAGTCTGCGGTGGATGACAACTGAGCTTTGTTTATTTCCCCTAGATAGCCACACAATGGGAACTTAGGTGTGACTTGATGGGTCATTCTAGGGGGATGGGAGGGAGGGTCTGGACCCAGCCTCACTAACAGCTGAATAGGCTGTGTCCTGCCCCCACATGGAGGGCTGCATAGCCCCTGTAGTGAGTCTGTAGTAAAGGCAGCAACCAAGGACCTCTGTGCACTCCAAACACCTGTCTTTGAAGTCTTCCCCACTTCAAAGGCCCAACTGGGTATAAGTACTAGACCTCTAACACAATGACTTGAGTACACTTCTAGACCTGTGAAGACTGCCAGGAAGGACTGCTGTGCTGCGGAAGCACTACAGCTCTGCTGGGCTGCTACTTTACTGGACCCGTACCTTGCTGTGCTGCACTGCTGCCTGTTGTTTCTCTGCCTGACTGAGATGAACTGGACCTGCATCACTTGAACCCAGAGTGGCTCCACGGTCTAGCTGCATGGCCTCCCGATCTGAAGTCTCCAGGGCATAAAAAACTTCCTGCTTCTGCGACTGGACTCTGCCCTGCCAAGTCGTGCCACTCTAGTCCTGGACCCTTGGAATTGAGGCCTGAGGTTCTTTCTTCAGCAAAACCTAGGCATCCTCTGCTGTACTAGTGCACTAGCACCATTGCAAGGGTCAGAACTGATACATCACCTCTACTACGTGGATCAAAACCGGAGAATCGCTCCTGTTGCATGGATCGGGACCAGTGTATCGCTCCTGTTGCGTGACCAGAACCTGCTGCATGGATCAGCCCGACGTATCGCCTTCGGAACCACTGCACAAGGTCTTGGCATCTACTTCAATGACATCCTTGATCAGGAAGCCAAATCTGTGCATCGCAGCACTTTGGATCAGAACCGGGGCTTCACCCCACAACATGGGTTGATACGACGCAACGCTTCAGCGGCAGCCCACTTCTTCGATGCAGCCAGGATCAAGGTACTTTTGTTCAGTGGGCCTCACCTGGTCCTTGTATCTGGCCAGCGCTCCATTGCAGTAGGCCTGAACTTTTGACTTTGTCCTGCTCCAGCGCGACCAGATATCCCCAGCAAGCGCTTATTGCGTTGAAGTGCTATTTTACAGTTTATACTTTAAAAATTCATTTGACAAGTTCTACTTATTTAGATGTTTGTCATTTTGGTCTTGTTTTATTTATTAAATTAAGTTCTATTTTTCTAACCTGGTGTGGAATCTTTTTGTGCAGTGTTTTCACTGTTTTGCTGTTGCACAGATACTTTACACATTGCCTCTAAAGTTAAGCCTGACTGCTCTGAGCCTAGCTACCAGAGGGTGAGCACAGATTAATTTAGGGTTTGCCTGTTTCTTACTCTGATTAGCATTGTGATTGTGGCTTAAGTAGAGCTCATACTCCCAGTCAACCTACAACCCAGTAACTAACAGACAATCTCTACTCAACCACTGGTAGCAAAGGCACAAGCATTAGGCAATGCCCCAGGAAAATACATGGCGAGTTCAAGCTGTACCAAACAATGTTTATCTTAAGAAAGAAACACAATAAAATTCCCAAACCAATTTCTCAACCCAGAAAAAAATTAATTGAGCAAAAATATACTAGAATAATGAAAATCAGCTATGAGGAACTATCACTATGAATTTGTAAAATTTTGATGCAAAAGGTGTCAACAGAAACACTAAGCACCAATCAGAAGATATACTTCGTGGTCGACCGAGGCCAACGCGCATTTTGAGTTTGACCATGCTAGAGTAAAGGTCAGATAAGCCCCAAAGGTAAGCTGTCTAAAGGCTCTCTATGACTGCAGCAATCAATGAGTGTAATCAAAGCAGAGGATCAGAATTATTTAAATGAAAACATTACCTAGAGAAAAATTACATGACTGATTGAAAGTAAGTTCTTATTTTTGCAGAGAGTGCTCTTACCATTTCATACGGTTTAGGATGCAACACACTTCTAAGAGAATCTCTGCTCAAGGACTGGTAAAAATGGTTTGAGCAGCAGACAGTTCTCCAGAGAAATACGTGCAAAGCCGAAGCAATATTAAACATTGTTTGAGTCAAGAAAACCACAGAATGCAACTCCCAAACCAATTTTCCAAAGATCAAAAAATACAATGAGGAAAAACACACCAGAAGTATCAGGATCAGCTAAAAGGAATGGGAAATATGATTTTAAAACATTTTGACGAAAAAATGTCAACAAAAAACTCAAAACACCGGGGAGCCTAAGATGGCGGATGCGTGAGCTTGGAGCTCGCACTGGCCCACCAATTATCAGCAGAAAACATCGGCTGCTGGGACATGGGCACATGCCGAAATGAGACCAGAAGGTTCATGAAGGCGGAGGGCTGGTCTTGGTAGGTCCGCCATCCCCTGAACAACAGAGGTGGAGCTGAGTACTCAGCGGCGGCCTGGACGGTTAGCTCTCAAATTGGTGGATCAAGGTTTGGCGGCCTGCAACGAGTGAGGAACAAACCGGATACTGCTTGGGCCCAAGTCAGGATCGAGTACCCACTGGCTATTGTATAGGCCGGGCAATGGGCGTGAGCTGGGGAACATGCCCGAACCCAGCAGTTGCGACGGAGACCCCGCGAAGGAAGTGGGCTCACAGTGGCAGCATCGCGGTGGTAAGGAGCAGGGCAGGGCGCACAATCGGGGCCCAGGTCAGGGCTCAGGAAGCATAGCACCGCCTCCACTGCTGGAGCAAGCAATTCAGGCGACCCACAGAGACTTTGCTGCATACAAGCGGGAGCGGGCCCTGCCAGAACCGGAAGGGCGGCCTTGGACACTGCTTGAGTCCTCTCAGGGCCAGGGGTGGGCCGACGGAAAAGACGTGGCCCTGCGGCGGAAATCGAGTACCAGAAGCGACTGCCTTTTGAGAAGACCCCAGGGTGCGGGGGCCAACAGGTGGTCTTCCTGGACCTGGACTCGACGCCTAGTTTAGACGAACACCTAGGGCCTAATCGCGACTCGAGGAAAATGACAACAGAGGCAAGGAGTGAAGCACCCTAGACCCCATGGGTGAGAAGGATCGAGGGTAGCCCCTAGTGGAGAATAGAGCAGGAGGCTTGCATGATTACTCCAGCAGGGGCCGTAAGGGAGGCCCTGAAGTGGAATGGGGCTAAGAAGCAAATTGGTGGGAGCAGCAGCCGACTAGTACAGCTGCAGTCCGGGTGTTAGGCCTAGATACCTGAGTAGGGAACAGCAACCCCATGCCTGACGCGAAGGCCGCTCCCTGGAGCGAGGAGTCGTAACCAGAGCCGGGTGTCCACGTACTGGGTGCAGAACCTGAGATGTCACCCAGTACTAGGGAGCAGCACCACAGTGAAGGACTCCCCCCGAATGTTCCATTGGATCAGTGGACTCCCCGGCATAATGGGTAAACCCAGAGGACGGCAGATGGGGGCCTCAAATGATCAGGATGATAGTTCACAGGAACAGTCACAGATGACCCCTGAGGACCCGGTGCAGCAGCAGCTGAGTAAGATACTGGGGGCCATTGCTTATACAAAAGCCACCCTGCATCAAGACATCAGCACTGTAGTGTTGGGACTAAGCCTACTACGGAAGGAGCACAAGAAGCTGTCTGAGAGGGTGATAGAAACAGAGACCAGTATTGCAGAAATAGTGCCAGTACAGAAGTCTTTGGAAGTGCAGATGGGGGCCCTCGCGGACAGAGTGTGTGTGGTGGAGTGGAGAGCTGAAGACGCAGAAGGGCACAACAGGAGTCCTGGGCCTGCCGGAAAGGGCCAAGGGCAACGATATGGTGTTCTTCTTAGAAAAGTGGATTAGAACTGTGGTGGTGCCTGAGGGCCTGTCAATTTTCTATACCCTTGAGAGAACCCACTGGGTGCCGGCCAGACTGCTGGTCCCTGGAAGGCCTCTGCAGCCAGTGGTGGCCCAGCTCCTTCATTTCCGGTATAGAGAAGTTCTCTTGCAAAAAGCACGAGCCGACGGCCCTTGTACTATGAATAATAGCAAAATATCCATCTTCCCGGACTGCACGTTGGAAGTACAGAGAAAGCAGGCCTCGTTTTGGAAGTTAAGAGGCCATTGAGAGATGAGGGCCTCTAGTACTCTTTGATGTTTCCCGCCCGGTTGCTTATTATCCTAGATGGGAACACACATTACTGTGCCAACCCGAAAGAAGCTTGGGAGTGGATAGAATCCTAAAAGGTGGGGGCCCCACAGGCAGCATTCCTGAAATGAGGAAAAACTTGGATCTAGGGAAACGCTCCAAAAGGCGATCCTGAAGGGGAATCACTAAGAAGCCGACCTCAACGCAAACAGAAAAGGACAGAGTGGAGACACCACAGGCTGTAGCGGCACTCATGTTGGGCAAGTGGGCTACCCCAGAGGCTGAGGCTTGCTCATCGAGGGAAACTGAGGAGAATTACTTGGGCACCTCCCCCAGTGACAGTGTGAAATTGCCGGTGGCAACCCCGAAGACGGTCGGCGAGATTATCTGAAATGGAGGGAGCTCTGCGGTGAGCGTGGAACTCCGAGGAACTACTAGCAGATGACCCAAGGCTTGGGCTGGCCTACACAGCATGGGGCTGGCATGCTCAGGACGGTTTGTGTGCTTTGAACTATGTATTTATCTTGTCACACCCAGCTGAGTGCCTTACTAGGTTAGGGCCTCATCTAGTATGTACTGTTTCACATAATGTTTGGGCACACAATCATTGTCGGACTGCCCTGGGGATGGGGAGTTGACCAACATGCGGGTCCATTTGTTGGATTATTGAGTTTTAAAGTTTGCAGACGAGTGTGGTTGTGCATTAATGACGGAGAGGGGGGTCCTCCAGGCAGGCCGCTTGGTGATGCCCTACAGCAATGGCACACACATACAATGCTTTACGGTTCCTAACATGGAACATTTGAGGAATGGGGTCCATGGCTAAGCGGCACAACATTTACTCATTCCTGAGGCGTAGAGATATACATATAGCCTATCTCCAGAAGACCCACTGGAACAAGGAGGAGGCAGGGAAGTTGAAATGATGATGGAGAGGGCTGGTCTCTGAGACCACCTCCCCGTCCTTTGCTAAGGGGTTGTTGATTTGGATCTAACCTGGGGTCTCATTTGCAAGTGAACATACATTACTCAATGCAGAGGGATGGTATGCCCTGATCATAGGGAGATTGGCAGGACAGAAAGTGACATTGGGAAATATTTATGAGCCTAACCAAGATCAGGTTAGTTTCCTTGAGTCCTTTTCTGCCACAATGGCTAGCCACTTAAACGGTCATATAATCCTGGGGGGGATTTTATGTGAGTCCCGGATATTGCGAATGATCGCTCACATCCTCCGTTGCCGGGAGCACAACCGCATCGCAGAGCAGCGGGGTTTAGTAACTGGATATCCCACTGGAGCCTCTAGGACACCTGGAGGGTGCAACATGACAGCGACAGGGAGTACTCCTTTTTGCCGGTCCACCAGGTACACCCTAGACTCAACACATTCCTCTGCACCCTGGCCTTTAACAGCTCTATCACACACACCGAACTACTAGGGCGTACACTGTCGGACCATAACCCACTAATAATGACATACCAACTCTGGGGAGGCATTAGGCAACCCCCAATTCCCACATGGAAACTAAACCCATTGGCATTGGAGGATGCTCCTTTTCGGCTTCGCTGCATATGCTTACTGAAACATACTTCCCCATTAATATTCACACAGCATCCTCTGTTCAAGTGGAGTGGGAGGTGTTCAAGGTAGTTGTAAGATGCCACTTCTTGGGGCAAGCGATTGGGGCTCACAGGGAACTCCATCAGGAAATTCTAGACCTAGAGGGGAACATACGCAGGTTAGATATTGCTCAGGGAATAGAGGACGCTGCCCGCTTAACCCCCAGGAAATGTGCGCAAGATACAACAACACACTAAGCCGACTGAGATGTAACAGCTATAAGCAATATCTAGACGGGGTGCAGAGGGAGGAAGGGAAAGCTGGTGGACTACTAGCAAGGTTAATTAAACCACAGCTTGGGAAGCACTAATTACATAATTTCGACCAGACACAGGAGATATTATACACAACCCAGATGCAATTATTGACTCCTTCCACGCATACTATGGAAAACTGTATGGAGCTCCGGCAGAGGCCCACCTGCCTGACCTTAGAGATTTTCTAGGCCCTTTCCGCCCTGTGCAGTGGATTCCTTGGTGCGGGAAGAGTTGGGAGATCCGTTAAATCTACAGGAAATCAAAGCATCCATTTCGGGAATTGGTGCCAGGCCAAATGCCGGGGCCTCACGGCTTCCCGGCGGAATTCTATCAACACTTTTTCCAACACGCTAGCGCCACAACTGGTCAGGTTGTATGCTGAGTCGTATGAGAACTGAGAACTGCCCAGTTCCACCCAAACTGCACTAGTGATCCCTCTCCCAAAGACCAAGAAACCGGATGCTGGAGTGGCAGATTACAGACCTCTCTCCATGCTTAATTTAGATGTTAAAATTTTAAGTAAGGCGCTGGTGGGTAGGCTACTCCCATACATGAGATCCCTAGTTCACCCCGACCAGGATGGATTCATCCCTTCTTGCAGTACCTCCAATAATCTCCACAGACTCTCTCTATCCTATATCATGTTGAAGCTCCAACCAAACAACGGGCAGCGGATCTGTCATTTGATTTAGAAAAAGCTTTTGACATGGTTGGTTGGGAGTACTTGTTTGAGGTAATGCTGCACATGGGTCTGGGGGAGGACTGGGTGCGGTGGGTGCAGCTTCTTTTTCCTTCGCTCACAGCAATGGTTAAAACGTGCAGAACAATCTCCAGGCAATATCGGATCTCTCGGGCAACCTGGCAGGGATGCCCCCCTCTCCCCTCCTGTTTTCCCAATAGATAGGGCCACTCACAGAGAGGATCCGACTGGGAGGCAATGGGATAGGATTATCAGTAGCGGGCGGCACCAAAACATCTTATATGCAGACGACTTGTTGATCTACTTGGAGGAGGCGGTCACAGGCACCTTCACAGCTATGGAGATATTAGACTGCTTTGCGCTGTTCTTGGGCCTTTGGGTCAACAAATCAAAGACATATCTATTTCCCGTGGCAGGCCCCTCACCCAGACCTGAGGCCTTGATGGTGGACATACTCTGGGCCCAGAGTACATTTAGGTACCTGGGTATACATGTGTTCCACTCCTTGGAGGACTTGAAGGAAAGGAACCTGAACAGGGCACTGTGCTCACTCCGTTCTTGTGCGCACTATTGGCAAACACTACAATTGCCCATAATGGCCAGGATTTCCCTATCCAAAATGGGTATGTTGCCCCGTCTGTTGTACTTATTTGTCAACCTCTCGGTCCTGATGCTGAGCAGTTGGTTTTACCCACTGAACACCCTTCTATGAGACCTGGTGTGGGGTGACAGATGCCAGAGTGTGTCCCTGAAGACTCTGCAGTGTCCCATGGCGGAGGGGGGCAGGGATTACCGAACTTTGATTACTAAATGCTGGCTGCCCAAGTACAGTGGCTAGCGCAATGGGAGGGGGAGTGAATGAGGAAGGCATATGTCTGGCAGCCTTGTGATGGCAAAACTGCTTATACCAGCAATGACTACCCCATACTGCTCGTTATTGCAATATACGGCTGTACAGGCCTGGAAATGGTGCCAAAGTAAAGTACAGCTATCCCCTACATACACACCCATGTTGCCATTGGTGGGGTTGCCGCAGGGTGACCCCTAGACTGTATTCACAAGTGAACAATTGGCATGCTGGTCAGAAGCGGGGCTGGACAATTTTGGGGATTGCTACCTGGAAAAATAATTTATCCCATTTGAGGTGTTGATGGACAGCTGCAGGCTTCCCCCTGGACAGTTCTTGCAGTACGAGACCCTGACCCGCACATTTGTGCAGCTGTGGGATAGAGGGAGGGAGGAGCCAGAGACGCACCTTGTGCTGTGTGCCTTATTCACCCTTGGCACAGTGGGACATCTTGTGAAATGGTTTTATGCCATGCTAATAACAGCATCCCTTGAGTGGGCTATGGGTAAAGTGGCAAAAGAATTGTGGGTAGGGAACTTACTGATGCAGAGTGGCGCAAGACCTTGCAGTCCCCTAAAAAGATCTCTCAGAACATGTGCTGAAAGTACATTCAATGTAACTATATACTCATGTCTTACATGATGCCACATCGTCTTAATGTGACTTATGGGGGAAGTCTGACAATGCCCTAGATGTGCACACCCAGAGGTGGATTTTGGACATATAACCTGGGACTGTCATTGTATACGCCCATTCTTGGAGTCCGTGTTAGTCAAGATCAAAAGCGTATTGGGTAGGGTATTGGCGCCCACGGCCCAGGTGTGCTTGATAGGCATTTTCCCTAGGCCACTGAAACGTAAGGTTGGGAACAGACTGATAGTTCTCGCACTAGGACTCGCTAAGAGTAAAATAGCGATGGAATGGAAGTCAGTGAGGGGGGCCCAGATTGAAACCTGGAACAAGGATGTCATCACCGGGCTGGGGCAGAGGGCAGAGTATTAAGCTGGGAAGAGGCCAAGGGAATGAGGTAGCATCCAATAGCCGAGCAATGGAAGGAGGCGATGGTGTCTTGGGAAAAGCCAGAGGGCATGAGTAGTGAGGAGGAAGGACTGGGACAAATGACCCAACACGGAGGCACTGAACACAATAGCCCCCTACTCCCCCTGGGGAGTCCAGGGAACTGAAACGAGTTGGAGACCCCCACAGGCTGCTGAACTGTAAGGAAACTGACAATCAGGAGAGTGGGTATGGACAGCGGAGTGGGCCCCTCTCTGGCCCTTTTGTGGGCTATCTGCACTGAGACCCTATTAAGGCTATATCAGTTAAGATCACTCACATCACTCTTCTGCACAAGTTTTTGGTTTGTGTTAAGTAGATAGAATAATATTTGTGTTAACCATGTGTGGTATGCTTGAATCTTGGACCGAATTTTGAAAAGCTACCCCCTAAATGATGTAGCAAAAATGTAAAAGTGGAGAAAGTACTAGATAGCAGAGTGATGCAAAAGTGATGTAAACATTTCATTGGATTTTCGCTCCTGCCTATTATGTATTGTGCTGGATGTTGGGAATGTATAAAGTACTCCGCAGGAAAGTACCAGTAAGGGCATCTACTATTATTTTTTGGGGAAAAAGAAAGTAACCAATAATTGTAGGACTGGGAAATTACCTTCATAACGATATTGTGTTTGATGATATGTAAAAATGCCAATAAAAATAAGTTAAAAAAATAAAAAAAACTAACACCTATTAGAAGATATAGGGGAAGATGCCTCAAGCAAAAATAGGACATTTGCGAATGCAAAATTGCCTGATCCAATGTATGAAAGTTATCTCCATCGCAAAAATGGTATTCGCAAAAATGCGAATTCCAATTTTGCAAATCAATAAATCTGCGAATTTTATTTACGAATTCGCATTTTGAGAGTCTCATATTGTGAATTCACAAAATTTGGAGCTCGCAAATTGCGAATTCGCAAACCAAAGAATGAAACATTCGCAAATTGCGATTGAGCCAAATTTTGCAGTTTTGCACTTACAATTTACCACTAACTCAGGCCAGGTTGTAACCAGTTGCAAACTATTTAAACAGGCCCAGAGTGCATCAGTTTCTTTCACAATGGCAGCGTTGTATGTCATAGTGAGGAGGATGCGGATTCAAGCAGCAGCCCAGAGAAGGAGGAGGAGACAGGAACGTGTTTACAGAGTGCGCATAACCCCATTTCAGCAGACAGAGGAAGAAATCCACGACAAATATAGACTAGACTCAGCAACAATACCAGACCTGTTAGCTGACCTACAGCCAATACTAGAGAAACAGACCTGTAGGACCCACGCCGTTCCCACACATGTGCAGGTTCTATGTTCACTGCACCTGCTAACATCAGGGAGCTACCAGGGGGTGATAGCTGAGCAGATGGGGTGTCCCAAAGTTGTGTTTCATGCTTTTTTAATGCTTTCTTGGATGCAATGGTACAGAGGATGCACCATTACATCGGATTCCTCACTACACAATAGGGATTACAGCAGACAAAATTGGATTTCTACCATATAGCACAATTCCCTCATGTAATTGGGTGCATTGATGGGACACATGTAGCCATCTGTCCCACCTCAGATAATGAGTATGTGTTTAGAAACAGGAAATCCTTTCATTCACTCAACATCCAGCTCATATGTAACGCCTCACACATAATAATTAACATAGTCGCCAAATATCCTGGCACTACACACGATTCCTACATATTCAGACACAGTGGAATATACACATGTCTCACTGGGGGTGAATTTGGTGAAGGATACCTGCTAGATAAATGCATGTTGCATACTTTGATAGACTCATTAGATCTGTAGAAATAGGACAGTGATTAACCATATGCTTTTCATCCTGTAGGTGACAGTGCATATGCTGTGCGCTCCTTTATACTCACACCATACCTCAATCCTTCAACTCAAAGTGAAAAGAAATACAATACTGCACACCAGTCTACGGGCAATGTCATAGTGCGGACATTAGGCCTGCTGAAGAGTAGGTTCCGCTGTCTACACAAAAGTGGAGGAGCACTGCAGTATAGGTCAGAGATCTGTTGCAAAATTGTGGCCACTTGTACCATGCTGCAAAACCTAGCAACAACTAATGGCATACCATTGGACCTCACAGATTCAGAGTCTGATAAAGAGGAGGAACCAGGTCCACGTCCCAGAGCAGCAGGTGGTGTAGATGCAGCAGATGGCGGACAGAGATGTGATGAAATAACACACAACGATTTCTAGGTGAGTAATGATGAGACAAAGAAACTCATGACTGTTGAACAACTGTGTTTTATTAACCTTAACATCAGGTAAAATGTGTGCACACAGCCTTCAACTCATTACTTGTGTGTGCCTTTTTTTGCTCAACATGGCATATATACAGTCCATGCACAAATTGCAACCCTTTTCCTTGCATGCCATGGGTTACGTCACCCATTTACATGCCTTGGCCACACCAAAGACTATTTCTTGCACCCACGCACAGAACTAGAACAGTCAATGTTCACACTGCCCTCCCTTGATGAGGCTTCGGATGCTGTTCCTTGTCTTATACTCTGCCGTCTGGACTCAGTTACCTGTGGAGTAATGCTGCTGCGGCTGGAGGCCTCCTCACTGTCCCCTGTATCCAGAATACCTGTGCCAGCTATGTTGACTGTCTGTAGCTGTTCAACAGCAGTGGTGACCTGCACCAATCCCTGGCAACATCCTGGCTGCAGTGGGCCATTTCCACCTGCATGGATACAGTGCGTCTGGACAGAACAGTTGTGGAATTGCACAGACGGTTAAATGACTTTTTTTACCCATCCAAACGGCTAAATAGGCGTTGCTCTTCCCGCCGTCTGGAGGCATGGTCCCTCTGCATGGTGGTACAGAGCACTTTGATCGCTACAGTCATGTCCTTTATACTGTCTGCATTAGCCCTATGACACTCTGCCACAGTATTGTTAAGCTCCCTGATGCCGTCCTTGATGTCAGTCATATTGTGATTTAGGGACACCAGCTGCCTTTGCATTGATCGCAAACTTTTTACTAGCAGCCACTGCGCCTTCACTATAGTGCCCTCCAGCCTAAGGAAGACAGAGAATTCCTCTCCTACATCAGCGGCACGTTGTGCCCTTGCTCTGCGTCTTAAGCGATTGCTGTTGCTCAACTGCACAGGAGACTGATCAGTTTAACACTGTGCCTGCTCCTCATGCCTTGACTGTGGCTCATCCTGGATGTCTTCCACTCCTACCTCCAACTCCTGTAGTGGAGCCACAGTGTACCTGCGTGGGCTTGGTGCAGGTGTTGTTGGTGTTGTGGTGTCTGATTCTTCTTCCCCTGCCTGTTCCTGTGGCTCAGGTGCCACATCAATTGGTGTGTCTTCACCCTGTGGCGCAGGTTCATCTTTGAATATAAGAGAATTACTTATTGTGTGTCCTGCTTTCTGTGATAAATGTAAGTGAGTTGGTATACCTAAATGCTGTGCTTAGCTTGGTCATTTGCTGGTGTGTCTCAACTGCAGACATGTTTCTCTGCATCAATACTTATCTATCTTATGTGTGGGACTGCAAGTCCTATGATGCATTGCTGGGTGGTAACAAAATTGTGGATTGGAGTGGCACTCTTACTTGATCATGGAGTCATTTTTAAATGGGGTGTTCAGTGAGTAATGGGTCAGGGGTAATTTACCATGCTTCCTACCTTGTCTGGTGGTGTTTGTGGCTGAGCTGTCAATGTCTGCTATGCCACTGACGGATTCTGGCTGTAGGGTGGACTCCACCAAGTCCTAAAGGGGTGTGGACGCCGGCTGTGTGGATGCTCCTCCACCAGTTTTATTTACATCTGCAAGCCTGCCTGCTACCTTCTCTTTTGCCCTTGAGCGCAAGACGTACCAGCGCTTGCGTAGATCTTCTATGGAGCGCTGTGTGACTCTCATGGTATTTACTTTGGCTTGGATGTACAGCCAGATCTTCCTCTTCTCTGACTCAGGGATGTGCAGGAATTGTTCAACAAAGAGTTGTTCATGGCTCTTCACCATTTCCTCAATGAGGACCTTCAATTCTTTCTCACTGAATTTTTGTTTTCTTTTGCGCCCTGCAGCCTCCTTTGCCTTCTCCTGGGTAGCCATAATGTTTTTTGTGCCTGTATTGGCACTCCTGATGGGCTCCTGAGTGGTGTGCTCCTGCTCTCAGCCTCTTACACAGTCTCAGGCACTCAGAACCAGCATGGGCAGTCACACTTCCTGGTTGTGATGTCATCAAATTGCATCTGAATAGCAGATTCGCTAATTTGCGATTTCTTATTTTGCGAATTTGTAATTACAGAATCGCAATTTGCTAATTGGTAATTGCAATTGCGATTATTACCGAATCACATTTTTTGTGTGATTTTTTTACCTACATAGCGTTTTGCGATTATCAAATAGCAATTCAGTAAAATCATTATCTGGAAATTGCTAATTACTTTTTTGATACATCTGGCCCATAGTTTTCTGCTGACTTGGACCGATATGCAGTTTGAGGCAACCCATTTTGTAGCAAAGTTCAGTTATGCCCAGCAGATCATTTCAGTAATTATTTTTCTGTTGACTATCAGAATTCTTTTTTGAAGCTACAAGTCCTCTAGCATGGTAATGTCGCAAACTTAAGCCACAAAGGGACCCTCACAGTCAGATACACCATGTTGCGCTTATGCTGAAGCACTTCCTTTTGGCAGCAAAATCTCAGAGTCGGACAAAGGAGGATTCCATAGCCGCCAGGGTGTCTTCACCACTTGGGTGTATGTGCTGCCTCATTTCAGAATAAAGTTTCAAATTTGCAGTTGGTCAATTTTTTGGTTCTCAAAATCCACCAATGGGGGGGGGCAAGGCTGGGCATTGTAACCTAATAGGTCTCCAGCAAGATGGATACATTTCCCTGAGATCCATTGGAAGATTTTTTTCCTTGGGGTCAAATACTCTGTGGGGCAAACTATGACTTCTGGTCCAGAAGATGGTATACCCTTCCTGGTGAAGCATCAGCACCTTGTCATGGTCCTCTGGAAATAGAAAAATGGCCAAGTTCCAAATGTCTACAACTTATTGGAAAGTTCTTACAGGTCAATAAACAACCCTTAAGGAACACTGTTAGGCACCTGGCCCATCTCTGGATAGTGAAGGATCTAGTAACTGAGCGTTTTTGGAGTCAGGAGTCCTTCTGCATTTTTGTCCCAGTAGCATGTCATTTGAGGCCAACCTCTTGAACTTTAGAGAGCAGTGCCATTTCTTTATGCTAGCATAAGTCAAGACTCCTTCAGACCTATTTACCCAGCTCTTAGAACTGGGGGTTTCTAGTTGGCAGAGGTAGGTACCTTTGACCAAATAGGGACCCTTGCTTCTAGTCAGGGTAAGGGGGATACACACTTTAGATAACCCCTGCTCACCCCCTTGGTAGCTTGGCACGAGCAGACAGGCGTATCCCAAAGGCAATGTGTAAAGTATTTGTACCATCACTCATAGTAACACAGTGAAAATACCACAATTGGACACCACACCAGTTTAGAAAAATAAAATATCTTTATCTTAACTAAACAAGACCAAAACGACAAAAATCCAACATACAGAAACTCAGTAGATTGCCTTTAAAAAGGTTGTTGGAAAAATAAACTTGGAGATGATAAATGCGACACTATAGTCTCAAAGTACCTTAGATGCGTAATGCAAAACAAACAAAAGGGGTGTAGAGAAGGCGATGCGTTAATTCTTCCTGTGCTCCAGTTCCGATGCGACAAGATAGCGGCTCGATGCGTAGCGAAGATCGGTGCCATCTGACAAAATGGAGTCTTTCTGTTTGGATGCGACAATGTGGAGGCGATGAGTGTGCACCCCAACGGCCGTGCGGCAAACTCGGTGGTTCTCTGAGCCACGACAGGCCCTGTGACACGCTTCTCAGGTGATCCGTCTACACCCTAGGTGACGGCAACATGCTTCTCCGGTGTTGCGGTGGCGGCAGCGGCGACACGCTTCCTTGATGATGCAACAACGGGTGCTGCGGCGGCATCACACTTCTCTATCGTTGTGTCGCGCTTCCAGCTCCCAACAGTAAAAAGGCCTCACACACAGTTACAGGCTCTTCTGGCAGACTGGAACTCCCAGCGAGGAAGTTCAGGGAAGCTGGGGGTGAAGTCCTTGTGTGCCTGGGACCTCAGAAACAGGTGGCCAGCTCTTCTCAGGCCCTTGCAGACTTTTCTTCAGATGGACACAGCACACAGTAAAGTCCTTCTTCAAGCAGGGAACAAAGCACACAGCAAAGTCCCTTGGTCCTCTCCTCAGTAGAAACACCAAACTGCAGGCCAACCCCAGACAGATAGAAAGGGAAGTACTTCTCTTCAGTCTCTTCAGCTAATCTTCTTTGGCAGGGATTCCTCTTGATCACAAAGTAGTCTATCTTACAGGGGTTTCAGCTCTCATATTAATACTCCAAAAGTCTTTGTTCTCTATGTGTGAGGGGTCCTGGACCCATTCAAAACCAGTTCTGGGTGCACTCTGCCAGTGCATAACTTCTTCCCTTGTCAGTGTGGGTCAGGGTCTTCAGACACACTGCAGGAGGTGGAGCCAGCATTGTGGAAGGCAGGCACAGCCTTATTCAGGCCCAGTTGCTACTCCTCCCACCACTCCAAATGCAGATCGGCCTATTCAGCCTAGTGCTAACTCACCCAGATTCCTGGAGTCACCCCAGCCCCTGTCGCACTCAAACTAGAAAGTCAATCCACCAACATGTAGATGCACACAGAAAGGTTGAACAAGAAAATAGCTACTTTCTAAAAGTGATATTTTCAAACACAGAATTTAAAAACCATCCTTCCTAAAAGATGTGTTATTAAAATCTGAGTTCAGGAATACCAGATTCCAAGTTTCTATCTCACTCCTATGGGAAGATATGCTGGTAATATGTTACAAAGAATTCCCCATTCTGTCCTATGGGCAAGATAGCCTTTCAAACTTAAAAAACTAAATTGGCAATATTTCACTATCAGGACATGTTACAAAAATTAGTACATATCCTACCTTTCACATAAACTGCACCCTGCCCAGGGGGGTACCTTGGGACTACCATAGGGGTGTCCTATGTGTAATAAAAGGGAAGGGTAAGGCCTGGCAAGTGGGTACACTGGCAAGGTCAACATGGCAGTTAGCAAACTGCGCACAGGCACTGCGGTGGCAGGCCTGAGACATCTCTTTGGGGCTATTCATGTGAGTGGCACAATCAGTGCTGCAAGCCCACTAGTAGCATTTGAGATACCAGCCCTGGTACACTCAATGCACTTTACTAGGGACCTACGGGTAAGACGACATATGCCAATCATGGATAACCAATCACAATAACAATTTACACAGAGAGCATATGCACTTTAGCACTGATCAGCAGTGGTAAAGTGCCCAGAGTGCTAAAGCCAACAACCACAGGTCAGGAAAAATAAAGGAGGAAAAAGCAAAAGATGTGTTATTAAATTCTGAGTTCAGGGATACCAGATTCCAAGTTTCTATCTCACTTCTATGGGAAGATATGCTGGTAATATGTTACAAAGCATTCCTCATTCTGTCCTACGGGCAAGATAGCCTTTCAATAGTGAAAAATGAAATTAGCAATATTTCCTATCAGTACATATTACACACACTAGTACATGTCCTACCTTTCACATACACTGCACCCTGCCCAGGGGGGTACCTTGGGCCTACCATAGGGGTGTCCTATGTGTAAGAAAAGGGAAGGGTAAGGCCTGGCAAGTGGGTACACTGTAGACATACAAAATCTGAGATGTCAGATAAAGAACCTAGCCAAATGGGAATGATTTTCGCTGAGTCTGAGTCGGAAAATCAGAAGGAAAGAAAAGATTTTCTTTCTTGAGTCCCCTCACTCCCCAGGGTTTCCCCTTGGTGACATGCTTCATTATAGGGGCCATCTCAATCCACTGCGTACTGAGGCGTGCTGCGACTTGCGATGTTACGTAGGAGCACTTTTTGTGAGGAGCTATGTCTAGTGCAGTGGTGTTGTGGAGTGGAGAAAGTGAGTTAAAAATACCTAACTAGTGCGCACAATAACTTTTATTCTGGTTCCAAGTTGATATGTCTAAAAATGGGATAAGATGGTGGGTGGCCCTAGCTATGATGGATTAGGGGTCCCTAGCAAAAGTTGACAAGGTTCGAGCCTCCCCAGAGCTTTTTTTCAGGACAACACAGGGTCCCGCCCTGTGTGAACCACTCCAAATGTGACCTAAATCAAGGTAAATAATGAAATAATCAAGAAGAACACTGCAACTAATAAGCATGCGTGAATTAATACATACGATAAACCATTAGTCACGTAGTATCTGTGGGATAAAAAGAACATTGTTAAGGGAAACAGCCGCCCCTCAGTCGAGGTTGGTAAGTAAATTCCATGTGGATGCCTGTTTTTCACACATAATGCTCCTCTATGGTGTGTGAATTTAGCAGTAGTCTTGTGTTTCGTCGTGCTTAGTAGAAGGAAAAAACACATTGCTGCTTGTTCGGGTGATCGACATTAATAAAATAAAATATACACCGCGTGACTTCACAAGACATGACACACAAACATTCAGTATGTACATAAACACTTATTCACATACTCATTGAAAAGCAAAATTGTGCCCCATGATCTTGAGGGGGTGAGGGGGCTCGTACTCAAATTCTGAAAGGAAGGACAGAGCACAATTAGAGAACGCTAAGAAAAACAGGGACTGCCATGGTCATTTCCGCAGTCTGCCTGGTTTTGCTCATCACCTGAAAAGGAAAGGGACTTACTTGATGTGAGCTCTCCTCGAGGCACACTACCTATTCATTCCCCTCGAGACCGCATATTAGCGCATCTCACATCGGATGCCAGCATTTGAAGCAAGTGTTTCCGCCCGGTCATTGCTAGGTAGACTGGAGCGGGAACCCTGCCAAGATGGACGCCGCTAAACGGCAAAACGAGACCGCCCTCATAGGGGTATGACATGTTGCTCCCAAATCAGGTTTTTCATGGGAAAAAACAAACTAAAACGAAGAGAGACAGAAAATTATACCGCCAAGGGTTGGATAGTGGGTTTTTATAATAAGACCCACGGTCCGAAAATATGGAAACTGACTATTTTCATAACTTTCAAGTTGGTGCCTACAAATTGTGTATGATTATCGTGGGTATAGTGACGGTGTCCAAAACATCATGGTTGTTTCTAACCGTCACTTGAGTGAACGTGAAAAATGCCTTGGGAAGAGCCAAAGCATGTTGCTAATGAAAAGGGATGTTAGGTGAGCTGCGTAAGCGCCAAATATTCCAATTATACGGTCATTGTTTTACGCAGACACAGCCAAGTAATCTGTTCCCTAGTTGTTTTCTCAGGTTCATTTAATAAACTGTCCCCAAGGAATGTTATAATTTAAGCCCTGGCTGTCAGAGCGTAACTTGAAAACCCGGCGTTGTTCTTTCTCGAGGAGCCTTTGTTCCAGATTGTCATGGTTCTTAATGTGCTCGAGGACCACCCACCTCAGGTCATTGGGGGTGTGTTGTTTCTCTAAGAAGTGCTTTGTCATTTTTGTGGTAGTTCGCTTACACCTAATATTACTTTGGTGTTCCACTATTCTAGTATTGACTTTTCTGGTGGTCATCCCTACATAGTGGAGATTACAGATGCAGGTGATCAGGTATATGACACTTGTAGTATTGCAATTGGTAAATTTTCGTACTTCCCAGGTCATTTTGTTATGAAACTCCACTTTTTTAGTGGCTGCAGTGAGGTGACATATGCTACAATTACTACACGGGTTGTGGCCCCCTGGTAGTCGTGTAATGTGCGTTGTGGCCCTTCGGTCTCTGCTGTGCTTTTAGGGCATGTATGTACTAGATAGTTTCTCAGGTTCTTACCTTTTCTGTGACTGAACATAGGTTTAGCTATGTCCAGGTTACCACTGTTCAGGGTCCGCCAATGTTTTCTTAACTATCTTTGAAACCCTGTCTGATGCGAGATTGAATGTGGTAATACAGATTGGTCTTTTGTCTTGTGCTGTTACTTCTTTTTGTTGTGGTTCCAGGAGTGCTTCTGTGTGGTTATTTGAAGTTCTTTTTCTAGCGTTGGATACTAGATGCTTAGGATTTTGTCTTGCTATCAGTTTTTCAGATAGATCTTTAGCTTGGATATTATAATCCTCCCTCTCATCAGTGCAGTTTCGTCTGAGTCGCAGGAATTGTCGGAAAGGGAGGTTGTCTTTGAGTTGTCTGGGGTGGGAACTGTCGTAGATTAGGAGGAAGTTCCTTGCTGTCAGTTTGAAATGAGTGGTTGTCGCCAGGGTTCCATTCTTTGCAATGATGTTTAGATCCAGGAAGACCAAATGGGACCTGCTCATTGTAAAAGTGAACTTAAGGAGAGGGTCTTGTAAGTTCATCCAGTTTATGAAGTTTGTAGCTTCTGACTCATTTCCTTCCCAAATGAGTAACACATCGTCGATGTTTCTCTTCCACAAATGGACATGTTTGATGTGCAGGTTGGTGTTGTTTAGTATTCTATGTTTTTCTAGATGATGGACGTAGAGCCCTGCTACACTCTGCGCAAAAGTGCTCCCCATGCTGGTGCCGTGCTGTTGGCGGAACAAGGTCACCTCGAACCTAAAGAAATTTTCTGTCAGGGCCAGCCTGCAGCATTCCAGGACCACATGTCTGGGTGTGTGATAGTGCCATTGGTCCTCAAAGAGTACTTCTTCCAGAATCTCCAATGTTTCCTTATGTGGTAGACTAGTATAAAGGCTTTCCACGTCTAAGCCTATCAAGATGTTTGTCATGGGATCGAAATGAAGGTCTTGGAGAAGGCAAAGGACGGCTTTTGTATCCTGTAAGTAAGTACTCGTGCCATGTATGAGGGGACATAGGAACGCATCAGTGAATTTAGAAAGAGGTTCTACGATAGAACCAATCCCGGATACAATCGGTCTCCCTGGTGGATTATCCAAAGATTTGTGGATCTTTGGGATGGTATAGAAGTAGGGGATCGTTGGATTGGTATTTTCCAAGAAATCAGCTTCTTTTTTTGTTATCCAGTTGTTAGCTGTGGATTCTTCCACTAGATTGGCAATTTCAATGCATAGGCGTTCAGTAGGGTCTTCCCTAATTTTTATATAGTTTCTTTCGTCAGCCAGTAGTCGTAGGCATTCATTCCGATATGCTGTTGTGTTTTGCAGTACGATGGCACCGCCTTTATCAGCTGGTTTTATAGTTACTCTTTTTTCATTGGCCAATAGTTGTATGGCTTCTTGTTCCTTTTTACTTTTGTTATGGAAGACCTTTATGGTTCTGGGATCTATATCAGCCACTTTCTTCAGGACCGCATTTTCAAAAGCTAGAAGTTCAACGGAGAGGTTTGCCACTGGTGGTGTAAAGTTGGATTTCTTGTGTAGACCTGTATTACTGTCTCGGATTGCGATGGGCGGTTTGTCTTTGAAGAAAACCTGCAGCTTTATTTTCGGGATGAACTCATTTAATTCACAGCACAGTTTGAACTTATCCATATTCAGTGTCGGTACAAAACCTAGTCCATTTTCTAGGACTGATTGTTGTGTCGGTGTCAATATGGTGTCTGATAGGTTCACCACTAGACTGGTTGGTTGCTGGTTGATGGGTTGTTTGGTGGGCCCATGCTCTGTGTGTGGCTCCTCGAGGACTCCAGGGGTTGTGCCCATTGCACTTGTTGGCCTCTTCTGGTTTTTCCTCTTTGAGGTCCCTTGGCCAGGTCAACATGGCAGTTAGTAAACTGCGCACAGGTACTGTGGTGGCAGGCCTGAGACATCTCTTTGGGGCTACTCATGTGGGTGGCACAATTAGTGCTGCAAGCCCACTAGTAGCATTTGAGTTACCAACCCTGACACACTCAGTGCACTTTACTAGGGACCTACTGGTAAGACGACATATGCCAATCATAGATAGCCAATCACAATAACAATTTACACAGAGAAAATATGCACTTTAGCACTGATCAGCAGTGGTAAAGAGCTCAGAGTCCTATAGCCATCAACCACAGCTCAGGAAAAACAAAGGAGGAAGAAGCAAAAAGTTTGGGGATAACCCTGCAAAAAGGGCCATTTCCAACACCAGCGCTCAGTCTGAATCTTCTTTTCTTGAAAATGGTTTGTTCCCATGTCCTAAAATTGTCAAAGGAGTGGTGGTGTGATGTTAGTCTTATCCTGTTCACTACTCGGTGGCTGGAGAATTCTCTAAACACAATTTTGACTATTTCATTGCAGAATACCCACCTCCTTTTTTAGCCTTTTGTCTTCAAGTTTATTGTAAACTGTCCTAGAATACCTCAAACAAATTGGGCCTAACTCCCTCCCAGCTGCATGAGCTAGTCCTTGCTTTAGCCACTGCTCTGTGGAAATTAAGAGAGCTCCTCTCTGACAGTGCTAGCACTGTTCTCCCCTCCTTTTTACAGACACTGTCAAATTCTAGGGTAGCTCTTGAAATCATTAATTGCACTTTCTGATAGCCCTTTTTAGGATTGCTATTTAAAAGGAAGAGATGTGAAAGTTGTCCTTTGCTTTGCCAGCTTTTCCTGTCCACTTGAGAGAAGACTAATGCCTGGTCACTGTTAACATCATGCCTCCCACGCTGATTCCAGAAACCAATCCATTGGCTTCCAGGAGGAGAGATGTTAAGGGTCATCCATAGATGTTTCTTCCTTCTCTGGAGCAGGGCCATGATGCAAATCAGTTTTACACAGCAGTTGAATCTCAAACAACACAAAGTAAACTTTTAAATATTGTTTTTACTATGAATGACATCAAATATGTTCATTTACAATTCAATTAGATTTTAAAAACTAAGTAGAAAATAGCTTTTATTGACCCTGTTCTATCATTTTCCCAAACCAAGATAGGAAAAAAGAGTGTATTCCTATCTAGGCTTGCTCAAAGAAAATTAAGCTCCACCTATGCAGTGAAAACAGGTTTATGCAAACGATAACTTGACACATGGCCCATGGGGACATTATCGTGTTCTCTGAGTTTGCATGAGCTCAGCAGACAGTACGCTGTTTTGTGCACGTTACTACACGGCTTTACTTTTACAAACACTTTGTTCGTACTTTTCACATGAAAACTGCTGGCTGTGTGCATTCTTTGCCAGTTCCTGGGATTTAGTCTGAACATTTTTAGCAAGGGCGATAAACAATGCCCCTTTTTATTCTGTTCTGGTCAGGTCCTAGCACCTAGAAAAAACATAGCAATGCAGCTGTTGTTTGGAAATCATACTTTAGTATTATGGGGATACATGCATAGGGAGCACATACTTGGAGAGGGACCTTTCCAGGGAGAAGAGCGAGACAGCCCCTATTATGTGGAACTACCATCTATAGTCTAAGGTATGGGGTCTGCAGACAAAACCCGGAGATCTTATATATAATATTACTGCTTCTTAGCAAGGGGAGGGAGGTTAGGCTCTATTGCCTTTTCATGGTGACATCTCCCTTTATGATTTATGGACTAGCTGCTATGCTGTATTTGTCTTATGCATTTTCCTGCTTGTTGTGGCACGTATACAGCATTTTAGAGCACGTTAGTTAAAATAAATATTTTAAACTGGCTCGTGTCTCCATCAGATCTTATTGTAGATAGGTTCAAGAGTGCGAGCGAAAGGGTGTGTCTATTATTTTTGTCCTCATTTGCCTCAAAACACCATTCCATTTGCACTTTTTCTGGGTTGTCCTGCCCTTTTGCTGAAAAATGAAAGAAAGAGGGTTCACATAGTACCGCCCTCGGATTGTGAAGACCCCTTCTTCAAAGCACATTCTGAGAGAGCAACCCTGCTCTATAGAAAAGTCCCAGACAAGGCGGAGTAGGCTTAATCATCGGACCCCTGATCCGACATGCTTCCCTGTTGCTCAATCCACCTTAGTAGAGGTAACCAGAACTCATACCTTCTATTCCCCTCATCCGACATATCCAGTCTGGCGATACTCTTTACAGATAATAGCGAATCTTTTGACAATGCAAAAACATATGCACATCGTCTTCTTTCATGCTGCCGCATTTCGTACAAGCCACCTCACCTCCCTTTCCAAATTTCGAGAGTCCTTGTGGGGTCCAATATCCCTGTGGATGGTGAAAAGATGATTTCTCCTCAAATAGGCAGGTTTTACTATTTTGTACATCATAGCCAGAGATACTTGCCATAGGTGCTCCAGCGAAGTCTCCATCAAGCATCCTCCACACAACTCCACCGGCAAGGTAAAATCTCCATCTTCCAACTTGATCATCAGCCAGTACCACAAAGCTATTTCTTTCTTCACCACAGACCCTGACATCAGTCTCTCTTCAAGTTCATTCTGATCACCTACTATTGTGCCTGGAGATTGGTGCCAGCTCTGTATGTGGGGGAATTTGACCCTTGAGACTTTCTCATTTGTCTTTTGTTTACAAATCTCCCAAGTTATCTAGTGGCCCTCGTGGACTAAAGGCTCCCATCTTGTTTTACCGGCCTCACGTAACGGTATCGCCAGCATGTCTTTTGTCCATTCTGGAGAGCCTGGAGAATACCAAATGGGAGCAAGATGACTGAAGTATGTGAGTGTTGGAGATCTTTTAATCTTGTACCATGTCTCAGCCATGCCCCATAGAGTTTTCAGCCTGATCTTCTTGAAGTATTTAGGATCCGCATATTTCTGCATGAAGCCACAGTCGCTTGTACCCCTGGTGATCCAAATGGAGTTTGTCAGGAAGCCATTGACTAGCACCCTAGCTTCTGGTGTGGCATAGATCCCCATTAGGGCCTTGCAAAATCTTGTCTCCAGGTTGAGGGACTTCACAGCTGATTCTAAGCAGACCCAGTTTACCCGGTCAAATGCTTTAGTAGCATCTAACGTCAGTACTGCACGTGGGAGCTCGTATGCTGTAGCCATGTCTATAGAGCCGATAAGCATGTAAGTCAACTCTTTAAAATATCTTCCCCTTATAAACCCTTTTTGATCTTCATGTACAAGCTCGGACATAACCCCATTGAGTCTTCCTGCCATGATCTTTGCGAAGATCTTATAATCGCAATTTAATAGCGATATTGGCCTATATGAATCACAGTTCTTAGGGCATTTCCCCGGTTTCAAAATTAATGTGATGATGGCCTCTTTTCATGATTCATGCATTTTAGCTACTGTCATAAACCGCTCATTGAAGATTTCGACAAGGATAGGTGTTAATGTGCTAGCCAAAAACTTTGTAGACTTCATGAGGGAGGCCATCCGGTCCGGGTGCCATCCCTTTCTTACCCTCCCGAATTGCCTGTTCTACTTCCCTCATGTTTATCCTTTCATTCATCGCCTTGCTTTTATCATCTGTTAAAGCTTCAACGCAGTCCTGCTTCAGTCAAGCCATCAAATCTTCTTCTGAGATGTCCAACTCTTCCTGGTACAATTTTCTGAAATATCTGAAGAAGGTTTGCTCAATCCCCTTGTTATCCCCTAGTAGGGTCCCTGTTTGCTCACACCTGACCTGTTTTACCCTATTTCTCACCTGATAATTTTTGGCTTTCCATGCCAGCAACATATTGAATCCTTCGCCTTATTCACAGTGGGCCAACCGACTGACCTCACATCTCTTTCTAACCCTGTTTTGTAATACTGCGGCAAACTTTAATTTTACTTCCGTTATTTCCAATAGTAAAACTTCCCGGTCCCCCTGGATTGTTCTTGAATTGGCCATTTCCTTTTCTAGTGTCCACACTTGTTCTTCTAATATTCCAACTTCTTTGTGGTGCATCCTCCTTTTTGCTGCTGCTAAAGCACCTATTCTGCCTCTCAAATAGGCCTTGTATGCATCCCAAACTATTCCTATCGAGGAGGATCCCAAATTGCTATCAAAGAACTCTTTTGTCTACCTATTTAATACCTCTATGACTTACTCTTCTAATAGGATTGTGCGGTCCATAGTCCATCTAGATTGCCCATTCCCCTCGCCTAAGCTTAAGTAAAGCATCACGGTTGAGTAGTCTGACAAGGGTACCCCCACATGGTTAATTTCTTGCACCAAATCCTTCAATCTATTATCTATTAAGAAGTAGTCCTTGACTGGTGACTGTACTTCTTATTGTAGAATGTATCACCCCTCTGAGACCCAGCCCTCTGTCGCCAAATATCGCAAAGGACCATTTGCTCCATCATTCGTCTAATCAGCCCTGACATTTTGGGATTTACTGTGGCCCTGCTATTTGTAGATCTGTCCAGAGTTTTATCTAAAATGTCATTGAAATCCCCAGCCATAATAATCGGATCTGGGTAGTTCAATAGTTCAGTAAACAGTTCCTCTAGGGGGGCAGTAATACCCCACTAGTGTAAAATTGTGCCCTGAGATCTTCACTTTTACAACAAGCCACCTTCCTGCTTTGTTCAAGACTCTGTCCCCAATAGAAATTTTTGGATCATGTTTCACCAAAACAGCCACCCCCTTTGTCACTGCTGAATGCCCTGTGCATACTGCTTGTTGAATCCATCTTTTTGCTTTAAAGATTTCCCGACCCTCTTCTCCGTCAGGTGCATTTCCTGTACAATAATGATCATCACAGGGAAATCCTTTAAATGCTGCAGTACCCTTCACGTCTTCCCCGCACCCTAAGCCCATTCACATTCCAGGATAAAAATGTTATAGAATTTTCCCATCTCTCACCCATTTCCCTTAATATCTGAGTGTAGGTTTCGTGTTAGTGAGGCTTCTGAGGATTTTGTTTTCTTTTTTCGCACATGCTCCCCACCCAGTGGTCCCTATACCCCCCCAGAAAACCCATTTCTGACTTGAGCCCTATGGGTGCCCCCCGAAGTGTGCATGAAACAGCCCAAAAGAAATAGAAGAAAAGAAGATACACAGTCATACCGGGGTATTCCGATTCCTATGCCTAATTACTAGCCACCTGGCTGCAAACTTTAAATGAACTCATCTACCTCCTCAACCGAGCGAAAGGTGTAGATCTTATTATTTGACATTACTTTCAAGAATGCAGGGAACGTCAACTGCACCGAGGCTCCCAAACTCCTTAACAGTTTGATCCTCTTCCCCAGTTCCCATTGCCTGTTGGAAGTAACGCTCAACAAATCAGATCTAAATCCGTATTTAACGCTGTCCACCTCGATCGACTTCTTGCCCAAGGCTTTTGCCAAAATCTTTTCTTTTAATGCGTACGTGAGAAAATTCACTAATATTCTCCTTGGTTTAGTCCTATTTGTGTTTAGTCTAAAGCGGTCTCTATCAATCCTCTGAATGTCTTTAGCAATCTCCTGCTCTGCTTCCTCCAATTGTAGCTCCCTTTTAATAGATTGAACTATGTAGCACTTGATATCATCCTCTTCTATACCTTTCGGGACCCTTAAGATCCTCAAGTTGTTCAGTCTTTGGCACTTTTCCAGTCATTCGACTCTATCTTGTTGCTCTCTCTCTTTCAATTTTAGCCCCTCTATCTCAGTCCTGTTGGTCTGCACTGCCTCCCTGAGCTCCCTCACTTCCCCTTCCAGGGTAGCTGTTCTGTTGCTCAGATCATCAATCTTTTTTCAAGGGTTTCACAAGATTACCTTATCTCCCTCTTTTTCGTCTCTGAGACTTCAAATCTAATTTTTATCTCAGTGGTGAGTGCTGCTACAATAGCACCAATTGAGGGTTCCTCCTTAATTATATTTTTAGAACTGTAGACGACATCCTCAACTTCCTTCCTCTCTTTCTGAGACCCTCCACTTCTAGCCTGTTTTGAGTGTGTAATTTAGCTCTGAATGTCAGGAAAACCGAGATCCGAGAAGAGGCCTGGGACAAATTAATACAAGCTGCAACAACTCGGGATACCACGATAACGGGAGCATTGTAGCAGACCTCACCAGACTTTGCCGAAACGCCACAAAGCCCACACGGCCCAGGGCACCTCGCGTCAGGAGCCGTGCCTCACTTTACTCGTGTGCCAGTCGGCACATAAAGGACGCCACTGCCTCCCGTGTCACGGGACGCGTGCGGGCGCGCACAGGCGAAGCTCGGGCCAATGGCGGGCCCGTCCGCGGCAGTACAAGGCTGGGCTGGGCCACCCCCCCTTGGCCCTAGGAGCAACATCATACCGGTAAGAAGTCGCCGATCATATAAATCTGTGAAGTTAAATAGCAGAGCATGGGCAAGAGAAAATTAGGGCCAAATGGAGGGAAGACTAGTACAAAAAATGTACCTATCACTAACTTTTTGAAAAGTGCTGTGGGGATAATCAATAATGATATTACCCAGGTTGAAGAAGAACTTGCTGCTACAAAGGATGCAATAGATGCAGCAATGAAAAAATCGCATCTAGAGGCAGGGAGTATAGAACCTGTCTCACCGCTCATAATGTCAAAGGGTGTTGATAAGGGTAGCGATAAGGCCTCTGTGGTTGAATACATTAGTCACTGTGAAAGCACCACTGTGAGCATCACAGCTATGGCAAATCCCTGCATTATGACAACTTCACTGTACATTTCTGTATTGTCTGACTCCTTGGAAATGGTTTCCCCGCCGGCCAAAAAACTGAAACAACAACCCCCCAATGTAAAATAAATATTGTCAGTAAACCAGCAAAAAAAATCTAAATCTAAACCGAAAACTAAGAAAGGAGCAAAAAATGAAGGGGGTATACATAATGATAATACGGCTGACTATACTAAAAAAACATTACATTTGGAAAATCTTTTTTAAAAAACTCCACGGAAAAATGGACAGTATTGAACTCCGACTGATGTCAGAATGAGATCTAGTCAAAAAGGATGTTATGCACCTCCTAGAATTGGTCTCAGAACTATTATCGGCAAACATGCCGGAAAAAATAATGACGACAAAGTCATCTGCTGAGACACGGAAAGATTGCTCTGGGGTGAAAACTGGGACTAAAATTGCAGCGATTAAAAAACAGTTAAGATCTATATTTCAAGTACCATCATGTCAGAATGTCTTGTCATCGGGACAACCAATGAGAATGGACAAAGACGGTTTTAAAATTACAGCTAAAGCAAATAATCCGAAAATGTCAGATGGGCAAAAACTATTAACTGATAATCTGGCTGAAGTTTTACACTTACCCCCACTTGCAACCACCTATGTGATAATTCTGAAAAATGTACCTAAAGTAAGGGGGCCTAAAAGAGAATTATATGATACATTGAAAAATCAGGTGGTGCATTGGATCTCTACTAAGTCTAAATTTGACACTAACCTACTACAGCAAAACATTATAATGTTGAGAAAAGTGAGCTGGGTAGGGAATTCAAGGAAAACGTGTCAAGGAGACTGCGTGGTAGTGAACTTTCGCAGTAAGGAATTTATTGGAAATCTGTTGGATTTGTTTTGTAACCTTACAGTAGAACCCACTGTATATTCGGGTGATTACATTAGCGCCGTTCCTCTTGGTTATTTTTACAGGCCAAACAAAGAGCACTGCTATAATGAAATGAATAATTTAGGATTGTCTGAAGTAATGGGGATTATCCCCACACCTAATAGATATATTCCACTAAGTCTCTGTAGCGATATAGATTGACAAGTAATGGAAGTCACTGAGTTGCAATCAGATGCCCAGAAAGTTAACTTTAAGTATAACAAGAGACAGTACGAAAAAGATATTAGGAGGTCTGCCCAAGAGGATTGCGCTAGAAAGTTACCCCTGGATCAGTGGCCATTAGTTCGTGAAAGGGAAGTGATGAGTACCAAACAAGAGGAAGGTGTATGTCAACTCCTGCATGAGAATCTAAGTATAATGTCATGAAATGTGGCAGGGGTAAAAACCAAACTAAATGATGAGGAATGGCTAAAAAAAATTCAAAACTGTGCTTTAATCCTGTTCCAAGAAACTTGGCACACTGAATCATTTTTTATAAATGGCTACCAAACAGTATGTACACATGCCAAACCATCTAGAATGGGACGTGCGAAAGGTGGCCTAGCAGTCGCAATTTCAGTGTCCTCTCCCCTCATCTTAAAAAAATCATACACTGTATCACAATTTTACCAATTATTCTATTTTAAAGTTGAGGGTAAACAGTCCATTGTTGCAATACATTTCTTTAACAATATTTTTGATAATACAAGATCTAAGGTAATTAACTCTCTAGAAGAGGATCTTGATGGTTTCCTGAAAGGGTTGGGGAGTGACTATATGCTCATATGGGCCGGTGACTTTAACATTGGAAAATGTGAAGTCATAGTAGGGGAACAATGTGGTTATCGAAATGATTATGGAGATCAAATTTCGCATTTCCCCCATGATATTTACTGAGAAGCTATTAAATCTGCAATCTATTAATACAATTTGGTAATTTTGGAATTAAATGATGTTGATGAGCAATCGCCCACTGGCGCCAGATCGTCCTCAACTATTGACCTTTTTATTGTTACAGAACAATATAGGGATCTAGTGCGATCCTTTATAGTTTGCACAAGCTTCTTTAGCCATCACCACCCTTTAGTCTTGACTTTGAAGATTAATACATCTAGGATTGAAAGTGGGAAGGTAGCTGATGCAAACAGTGTGACCCAAGGTAACAACGGAGTATCATTAAAATGGTCAGAAGTAAATCCATCTTTGTTTATTGAAAATCTTATAGGGAAAAAAACAGCATGATAATGATACCTGTTTAGATAGTTCATCAACTAAATCAGATATTATTAGTACTTTCTCCAACATTATCACTGAAATAGAGGACGATTTGAAAATAAAACAAAAGAATAAAGTGTATAATCAAGAACCGAGATGGTTTAATCAGGAATGTTCATGGTTGAATAGGGAACTGAAAATCATTTAAAAAACTAAACCTAGGAACAATTCTGAAATAAGAAACTAAAGGAGAAAGTATAATTTAGCTCTGAATGTCAGGAAAACCGAGATCCGAGAAGAGGCTTGGGACAAATTAATACAAGCTGCAACAACACAGGATACCACTTTATTTTGGAAAACAATCAATTATCCTTTTTTTAAAGATGTTGCATCGGTAAAGATAGATATCTTAGTGCCTATAGAGGACTGGATAACACATTTTGAAGGTATTTTTAATCCAGGAGGGGTAAATACCCCACAAAATAGAACATTAATTTTATAACAGTTGAACCAGTAGGGATACCCCAGATAACTCTAAAAGAAATTAAAGGGGCACTTAATAAAAGTGCTAGTGGTAAAGCCGCTGGCCCTGATGGGGTCCCAATCGACGTTTTTAAGCATGATACTGAATTCTGGTCACCTATCCTACTGAAGTTTTTTAACGCAACCCTTGATGGAAAGCTGCCCACATCTTGGGTTGAAAGTATTATAGTTCCTATATTTAAATAAGGGGATAGAGGAAATGCCAAGTGTTATCGCCCCATATCTCTCCTTGACTTTACCTTGAAATTGATGGGAAGAGTCTTGCTGGGAAGAGTAGAAACCTGGGCCTCTGAGAATAACATTCTCTCAGAGGCCCAGTATGGGTTTAGGAGAGGTATTGGGACAATAGAACAACGTGTAAACCTGGATTTTTTGTTGGGAAAATACACTTTAGCAAAAGAGGGGTCCCTGCACCTTTGTTTTGTGGATCTCACCAGTGCATTTGACTTGGTAAATCAGGATAAATTGTGGCAAACACTGGTTGAGCTTGGTGCCACCAAAGACATTGTTATTTATTTATCACAGATTTACACTTATTTGTTATCCAAAGTTCGATTTGGTTTAAAGGGAGAATGCACACCTGACTTCAGAGTAACTTGTGGGATAAGACAGGGGTGCGTTTTAGCACCGCTTATATTCTCACTATACATAAATAACGTTGATTGTTGTTTACAGAACCTTAAGGTTGATGCACCGAAAGTAGGACCTCGCCCCACCCCAGTGCAAACGGTTTGCAATGCCTGATTGAAAAATTCACTCATTTTATGACTGAAAAGGATTTAGAATTAAACCTAACAAAAACCTTTGTCGTGACTTGTGGAAAAAATAGAAAAATTATCAAAAAGCATTATGTGAATGGCATTGCGATTGAGAGAGTTTCAAGTTTTACTTATCTGGGTTTACTGTACAATGAAAACGATACATGGGGTTCACATATTAATCTATCAAATTTAAAATTTATACGAAGTATAGAGGGCATCTTTAGATTCTCAGAAAAGATAGGAAATAAACCCATTAGGGAAATGCTCACCCTATATAGAATTAAAGCAATTTCAACTGCATGTTATGGTGCAGCTTTATGGGGGATAGCTAATATTGCAATCCTCCAAACACAAGAGAATAAGTTGTTAAAACGTTTGTTAGCAGTCCCAAGTTCTACATCTAACTGCTTAGTTCATAGAGGTTTGTCTGTTCCCTATATTAGCGATTTTATAAAAACAGCTGGTTTAACATTATGGCATGGGATTTGGACGAGAGAAGAAGCTAGGTTCACTAAGAGCATAACACTTGATTGCCTGGCTCTAGGTAATAGTAGGAAAATATTGTGGCTTGATTATATACAAACTTTACTAAACAGCTGCAAACTAACCCCAGAGCTTAAGGAACCAATGTCTATCCAAGAATTTAGTAGGAAAGAATTGAAAACAAGGTTTATTACTGCTGTGGACTTAGCAAGGGAGAGGGAATCACGTACAAAACAAAGTATTACTTCTTACTATGAGCACCCATTTTTTATGGGCATACAGCCCTACCTTATTACAATAAGAAATGTTCAGCATAGGTTCTTTCTGACTAGATTAAGACTTGGTACCTTACATTACTTAGTTGCGTTCCCTAAGATCAGGAGAAGGTACCATGTTTTACCAAATTGTCCGTGCGACGGAAAATTGCCTCAAACCACGCTGCATTTTTTATTATTCTGTGATTTTTATAGGGACATTCGTCAACATACTTTGAAACCCCTCTTTCTAGTAAAAAACAAGCTTTTAATTTTATATGTAGCCTGGAGGATGAAAAAAGTATGAATGTTGCTTGCTCTGGCGAATAATGAAAGGCGTTGTATATCTTGTACCTTGTTCACCAACTCCTGACGCCTTTCATTATTCGCCATTCTGCTTTCACTCAAAATTAGTGTTTTTGGTAGATCCTTTAAAAAGGTCCTAAGCAAAGGAGTAACCTTAATCCTCTGCTCTGGATTATGTTTTATTTTCAGCACTTTTTTGTGACTTTCCCCCTTTCTACTCTACCTTTGATGCTATCCATCCCAAGCCTGGATTTAAAATTCCTCTCCTCCTCCCTACACTGCTTAGAGTGTATCTTGATATCTCTCTGTCCCCCTCCAGATATACTCTCATAACCCCTGTCTTCCTCTTGCCCATACCAGTCTTGCTGCTTATGTGCTTATGTGCTCCGTGGCTTCACACACATCTTGCAGCTGAATCTGACGTGGAAGTGGGCTTATATGGCTTGTTCCTTCCTCACTGTAACTTTCATGCTTTCACACTTCTCCTCGCACCTAACAGTGTCTTCGCTGCCTCTTCCTCCTCTGCCCTGGAAGGGGATCCTCGTAGCTGTCCGCCGCCCTCTACGGAGCTCCAGCGCCGCCCTCACTCATATCTTGTCCGCTGCTGTGATTGCTCATTTGGCTAGTCCGACGCATCCAATCTGCTCGTGAACCACAGTGGTCCTGCAAAGGTCATCAGCGTAATCCAGGTATCCTTATCGTAACAAACTTTACCCCGGTTTTGAAATGTTGGCTGTTTTCAGGCTTCTTATTGCAGAAATCACATAGCGCACTCCGGGCTCACCTGCGACCTGTGCCTAGCTGGCCGCAATGTTTTCCCCCATTCTCCGATGTTGAAGAAAATCGATAGGGTGTGTCTTGTAACCACAAGTCAGTCATGACTTTGTTCCAATTGGAACAGTCAGTCTAAAAATAAAAGGTGGGGCATTCTAGAAATGTATTAAATTATGTCTCACACAGTTTGTTGCAGGGATTCTGCCCAAGAAGAGAACTATGCGTAGGATTATGGGACCTTAGTGCATGGGACTGAGTCTTCCTACAACCTTAGTACCCATGAGCCCAGGACCGACTAGCTATAGTGTCTCACTTATCCTCCTACTCACTCACAGAGAAACAAGTGATTAGTTACCCCAGAACACAACGCTCCCGAATCTCTCAGGGCTCGCGCTTATGAAAGTATGTGTCATAGTTCTGTTCTTGGGCAGAATCCCTGCAACATGGCACTGCCAACATTTGGTCTGGTACTTATTAACGGGACCTGTGAGTAACGCTTGTGGTTGTCCATGATACCCTCTCGCCAGTTTCCGAAGATGTCCGTGGTGAGGTGGTTTCAGCCTCCTATTTCTCTAGGTTTTCAAGCTTGAAGTTTAAAAGTTTGTTAGACCCAATTTTGCACTACCGTTTGCTTGTTATTTATCATTTATAATATAGCACAATCGGTCACTATTGTGTCTCCTAACCGTGCTGCGGTTACAGCATTTTTAACTCAACATGGAGGAGTCCCCAATGCAGGGGCTAATATTATTTTTATAGTCAAAGCCGATCCTGCATAATGCTATGATGCCTTATTGACGCTGCAACCAGCGCTGCGACGCCTCTTCGCTGAGGCAGCTGCACGCTATATAAAAAGTACTAGCTTAATATAACATAACATAACATTCTTGGGTTACTTTTGCCCGGTGAATGAGAATGATAATTTGTTTCACACTTACAAGGCCACTGCTCCACCAGCAGCATATAGGCCATATGCATAGCTTGAAGTTCAGTTAACGTTCTAGGAGCATACCATCTGGTTTAATGGCACCCTTTCTCACCCTGTTTCTTTTGTTGGAATGTGCCCCTTGTCTATCGATGGGGCCACTTGGCCTGCTTTGGCTGGCTTTACTCCACATCCCAATCATGTCAATGTTACTGTTGCAGAGCTACGGATACTATATACACAATTGGTTCATCTTCATAGCTGAGTCATACAGTTTATGTCTAGCGCCCTTCAGGCGGTTTGTGCAGGAGCTGCTGCTCCACCGCCAGGTCAGGCCGGTGGACTTGGGATTCGTCCCGTCATGATTAATTCAGTGATGGGTAAACGTTTTCAGAATTAGGATGACTTACCTTTTTGGATAGCACGGAAAATTGAGCAGCTTGAGGCTGTGTTTCCACATACTACTCCTGTGGAGAAACATAGGATCCTTACAATGAGTTTGCCAAGTGGTCTTATTTCTCCTCTAACGGTCTGCATCACCTGGGGGACAGTATTTGCTTCAGTGTATACACTCTGCTATGGTACCCCCTCCATGAGTGTTCTGCCGAGCATTCTGAAGAAGGTACAGGATGAACACTGGGCTGGTCCGGCCCTGGATTTGGTGCTGAAATTAGTGGGAATATTCCCTATTGTCTCTGAAATGATTCTGGCCAACAATAATGGTGAAGCAGTTTGCTTGCTACAGCTCCAACGCTTAGTGGCGGTGGCCGACGTAGATCGGGAGCAACAGTTGCCGATTATTGTTGCAGAGGTGTGTACATCATTGGGTCGCAATAGCTTGGGAATTAAACCGCATTCTCTGGCACATAATAAACCCCCTCCTGAAAAGGAGGGTCATCCAGCGTTTCCTAAAAAGGCTTGGAATAAATATGCACTGCAGCAACAACGGAAGCCTGGTTCTCGTGCTGGTTCACCTCTACCTGATGCTTCTGAACGTAGATATGATTTGCGTGACCACTCTAAAATTAAGACACTGGAGAGGTTTCAGGTTCCTGATACTAGTTCTCCTCGTTCCTTTCAGGAATCATCGGATCAACAATTTGGCGGAGAAGTGCAACAGTATTACAGACATGGTGAGTCTACACAGACAAGGCGTGTTCCGCAGTGCCAGTTTTACGTAAAAGCCAAACATGAGAAACCACCTCCATATCGACCCCCATTTTAGAAGAAAAAACTTTCCGCTTTGACTGCAAACTATGCCTCAGACAGTGAGAACCCTGCTCCTAGACTGGAGTTGGGTGGTAACACACCTTGATAGTGCGGTGGAGGTTACCATAGTGTGGCAGACACTCCACCAGCATCTGGAGGCAAAAACAACTAACACTTTCATTACAGTGGAAACAGCTGACACTCGTGTTGCCCCTCCTGATGGGCTTTATGATATAGGCCTCCAAATTGAAGGTGATATTAAATACACTATTAAGGCAGTCTTTTGGGATAACCTTACATCTTCTTATGATAGTTTGCTGCGGAGGTTGATTGGCCTCCCCCTTTGTCTCTGCTTCCTTTAGAAGTTTTTTGCAATATGTGCCTGAAGTGGCTAGACTTGCTTATGCATCTTCTTACCACAGCAAAGAAATACTCTGAAGCCAATGGCTAATTTGGAGAAAACTAAGACTACGACAATCAGGAAGTATTCAAAGAAACCACTCACATGCATTGAATCAGTACCAGAATACAAATACCTAGGTGTGGTCATTGACAAGGGTGGCCACTTCACTGCCCATAAGAACTCAATCAGAAGGAAGGGCCTTGCCCTGGCAGTTTCATTAAGTAATCTCAACTCCAAACTGGATGGCCCATCACTACTCCCCTTAGCTCAAGTCGTACGGGCAAAACTCCTACCAGCAATAGCCTACCGTAGCGAGCCACAGAGGAGTAGGGACTCCAGTGAATTTGATAGCACAGTAATAACAGCGCACCTAATTATTTTTGGCCTTCCAAAGCACACCTCATCTGCACAGATCATGCTGGAGTTCGGCATACAAAACAGACCCTGGCAAGACAAGGAGCATATATCATCTTCTGGGGCACGGTCCGGAAATCTGCAGCAGCAACTCTCAACTGTGACCTGTGGTTGGAACTACAACGGCAAGCTTCATCACCTGCCGCAAATTACCTCCAAACCAGTCTGATCAACACAGGGTTAACTCAGCTCTGGGAAACACCGACCAACAACTGCACTTTTAAAAAGTTAGTTGGGAAATCAGTCAAACTCCTATCATGGATCAAGGACAAAGCTTCCCTATCAAAAAGGACTCATAGCTGGATGGCCCTGAATATTTACTCGACATCTGCTGCTCAAAAATATCTAGCCTTGGGGTAATCTAAAACACAATTTTTGAAATATCTATTAGGCCTGCTACCCTGCACAAAGCACTTTCCACATTGGCTGAAGGTCAAAGCGGCCACCTGCACTCTATGTGGTGTAGCACCGGAGGAAATGTTGCACCCACTTTGCACATGTAAGGAGAGAGGAGTTGGCCTAATGGCTAGGGCAGTTGACCTCAAATCTGGAGAACCGGGTTTGAGTCTCGGCAAGGATGCGCAACATCCTGTGATTCTGGGCAAATCACTTAATCTCCCTGTGCCTAACAAAAATGAATGTGTGATCATGTAAGGCAAAACCAAAGGGGATGATGGACGGAGCATTTGAAGCAATGCAAACACTCACCCCCAGTCAACTGATCTGGGTTTAATCCATCATCACTCTTTAGCTCACTCCGCCACCCCAGTTCAGACATGGCCATATGCAAATCAGTCTGACCCTGTGCCTCATGGGAACAGTCCAGCCCGAACTGCTAAGCCATGTCTTCCCTGGACCGGAAACAAGAATCCTGGGACCGGTTTCGGGTTCATAACCCTCATCAGCCAGGCTATCTTGAATCCAGTGGCAAAGTGAGCAAGGGACCCACGTCTGGGCATACCCTGCCAACTTAGGGTGAACAAAGCAAAACCAAAGGAGATGACGGACGGAGTGTTGAACATTGCAAGCACTAACCCCCAGTCAACTGATCTGGGTTTAATCCATCATCATTCTTTAGCTCACTCCGCAACCCCAGTTCAGACATGGCCATATGCAAATCAGTCTTGTTCAACACTCCGTCCATCATCCCCTTTGGTTTTGCTGTGTCCTCATGTAACGCAACTGATGCTCGTTGGAAAGCGCTTTGATACCCGGTACCCTCGGGTCAAGTTTGCGCTATATAAAGCTCTATAAAAATAAAGGAGCTCTTGAATGAACAAAAGCAACTTTTAAAGCTCATTTTAATCAATGAGGTATTCTCACTTGGAGGCAAACTGTGTTGGCATGCTTTACACCTGATGATCCACAGCTGAATTGCTGCTTGGTGAACTTCCTGTGATTGGTAGGGAATAAATGCCAGATCAAAGTTGGAGCTCCGAAGTACATCATAGTTTCCTGAAGGAAGTGCTGGTACCCAAACTGCACCATCCTCCATACCGTGACTACATAGTAAAATCATCAAACTAAAGAGATAGGCTCTTAATAGAATCCCAGGGAACAAACTTCAAATTACAAGCTGAAATGAAAATGAACAATAACTTATCTTAATTAAATTCCTTTATTTATTTTATTACTATTATATAACTTTTACAAAAAAAAAATCATATCAATGTGTATTGATGCAATGGTTTTAAGTAACTATGCTAATAAAATAAACTTGAAATGTGAGCATCGGAGTGGGCACTAGCCCTGGCTCCAGCATTGTATCGCAATTAGGCGGGCTGGGACAGGGATTCGCCAGAGCATGAAATTCCTTTGCATTCTACACCGCAGCCCCAACCCCAATACCCAAATAAACAGGATGCTAACGCATAGGTTGGTGAAATACTTACTCGGAATATCAAGGTGTAATTGAACCCTATGTTTTGTCACTGAATAATTCTCTTTTTCTGATATTGAAACCAGACGGTTCATATTGTATCGTTTTAAACTACAGACACTTGAACAGTCATGTTCATACCTTTGCGGTACAGAACACACATAGGTTCTGTGGTAGTAAACAACATTGTTTGAAAAAATATGAGACTATTTGGATATTTCCATTGGATTTTTCAGTCACACTTTGGCACTTAAAAGCCATGACTTGACAGCATTTAGCGCTTTGGGTAATCAGAAACAATATGCAAAATTACCTATGAGGTATATAATAATAGCCCAGGTGTGTTTGCGGCATGCATTGTTTCGATTTTGCATGAGATTGAACATGATGCCTTCTCGTATGTCAGTGACATCTACTTGACAGATGATGAATTGAATCCACATTTTCTGAGCGTGGACCGCATTATTTTACACTTTGCTAACTTGGGTTACAAGTTCAATTTTGCTAAAGCACATATATACATCTTGGCTGTCCTTTTCCTTGGTTATGAACTTAATTATGAAGGTAAGGGGTTGCCCCCCCCTTTCTGGAGAAACGTGCTCAATTGCAACCTCCGTCTACACTTAAGAAATTGCAATCTTTGCTGGGCTTCTTAAATTTCAGGAGGACTTACATTCCTGAATATGCCCAGCGTATCAAACCGCTTTATGCATTGATACAACCTTCTTTTTCTTCTTCTAGTTGGCTTCTGGAACATACTGAAGTTCTTCGGTCTTTGCAGTCTGATCTGCTTGAGACCCAGTTCTTGTTAACAAGAGACAATACAACAAATATGGTCATACGGATTGTATCAGGAGCGTTAGGTATTACTTATGTAACTTCAATAAGAGGGACACCGTCCCCATTGCTTATAAATCACATTTGTATACTTCTGCAGAGATGCGTTTTTCTTCGACAGGGAAAAGTGTTACAGTAGTACAGATGGCGATTCTTAAGGAACGCTCTCTGGCTCAGGGAAAACGAATTGTCATGGTCTCGCTAGTGCCTGCTTTAGAAGCTGTCACTAAGGTGGGTGTTCCAAATTCTAAGGCTTTACCTCCACGTTGGATATAATGGGCTAGTTCCTTGACGTCAGCTGATGTCAATTTTATCTTTGACCCTTCTTTGCAGATGCAGGAGTTTTTAAAATATGAACATGTTCATCCACTTTCATTGTCATTGCTTCCTCTTGATCAATATAAATGCATTATTTACATGGATGGTTCTGCGCAGCCTGCCATTGGTTCAAAGCATGCTTACTCCACAGCCAGTGCAAATGTGGCTGGCACGATAGTTAATGGTGATTTAAAATTTTCCATGGTGCACACTCAATCCCTTTGAGATTGTAAAGTCCAATTGGCTGGGTTATTTGCTTTACTTTTAGCTTTAGAATTTGCTTATCTAGAAGTCCCTTCTCCAGTGGTGTGCGATTCCATTTACTGTTACAATTTTTCAATGACAACTTGTTCTTCTGGTCACAAAATGATTTTTGTGATTCTAAAGGTAGCGCAATAAAGCATAAAACGCTTTGGGTTCACAGTGGCCACTCTTAAGAAACATTTGCCACTCACGCATATTATTCATACATCAGGACATCAGGGTGTGGGAGCACATGCTGTTGTTAATTAATTGGCTGATGTGCAGTAGCCACTTGTTCAGTAGCAGCAGTTACAAGGTCCATGGCTAAAATTGATGATGATATTCTAGAGGCTATAGTTGCAATGAAGGAGGGAACAGAGTATCCCCAAGGTTTCCCTTCACGTTACACATATCACTTGACGTCTGATCAAATTCCATTTGCAACCATACCTATTGGAGATCGGCTGATTTCCAACAAGGACTTCAGGCTTTCTTTGATCATAGTCTCTTATGAGAGCAAGGCTTCTGCCTATGCCGGCATGACAGCCACAATTTTGCTTTTACAGAAACATTATTGGTGGCATGGTTTATATCAACAAGCGCATAAATATGTTCTTTTTGTGGCATTTGTCAACAAATTAAACTTTCTACTGTTTCACGCCCGCCACATACTCAACTTGTTTTTCGAATCAGCCATTTGGCTGTATTTATCTTTATCACTGCGGTCCTTTAACTTCTGACACTGCTTTTAAATATATATTAGTTGCAGTGGGTGATTGCACTAGATTCCTTTGGGTTTGGCCGCAACGCAGTGCTGATGCTCAAACTGTTCTAAAAGATTTGCGTGTCTTTGTAGGAACCTTTGCCTGTGGCACCTTCCATTCTGACCAAGTTCCGGCTTTTGCCTCTAAGGCTTACTGGGATGTGATGAAGACTCTGGGGGTGCAGGTTCAATTCTCATCTCCATATCAGCCTAAGGACAATTCTGTTGTGGAGCGGATGAACCGAGACTTAAAGCAATCTTTTACTGCAAGATTATTAGGTAATGGTTGGGCTGGTTGACTCATTTGTATGGAGTTCAACGTGCAGTTAATAATCTCCCTAGAAGATCTCTGGGTGGGCGGACCCCATACAAATTGCTCTTTGGCATTAAAATGTTTGTGCCAGAACTTGATGGCCTAGGCCTTGTGGCTTCTGCAACACTTGACATAGATAACCATTGTGCTATGTTACAGGATCTACAAAAGTCTTGTGACACACTGGCAAAAGGCCATTTGCCTTCATCCACTGATGCAGTGGTGCTGATTCCCATTACTGTCTGGCTTCCTAAAGTTGGTGTTCTGGTCCGAGAGAAAGTGGAAAACAAAATAGAATTTGGCCCCTCCTACCGTCCACCAGTCCCAGTCCTTGGATTGAAGGGTACCCATACTGTGATTCTACCTCCACTGCCTTGTCGCAAGGAGAATCAATTTATTTCCATCGAACATCTCATGTTGCACCATATGGCCGATACTCAATAGTATGCCTACAAGCATCCCCTGACTTGATGGCTCATTGTGTCCCTTGACTACTGTCTCCACAACTAATCCTCAACAGCAGGAAGGGGTGATAGAGTCTTCCATTGATTTGTTGCCATTTTACCATCAACATCTACCACTGTGGCAAACGCGTATGCCTCTCCACCACTCGAAATGATCCTTGACATTTCCCGAGAGTACAGTTCATTCAGCTTCCAATGCAGAACAACCCCAAATATTTAGTCTAAGTTCCAGTGGTTACTATATGGACCGAGATAACTTCTCTTTTGATATTTTTTCATCGTCTTCCTCTGAGGCGGAGCCTCCAACGAGGATTTGTGTTTTCACCTCCTAGTTTTGTAGTGAGCGCTGCGATTTAGATACATACATTGCTATGTTGGCATAAGCGCTTTAGATGTTAATAGCCATCTTGCCACTTTTTGCTGCCTTTGCACACGACACTGCAGATACATGTTATTATTTGAAAACTGCTTGCTCGCCTTTTTCTTCACATGAGAACTGTCTATTGTTCACATCCCTACCTTGGTCTGAACATTGTGTAAAGAAACAGTCTGGGTCGCCAGACAATGCATGTTTTTGAGTTCAGGTTGATCGGCCCACTATTTAGCCATAACACGCACGCAGCTGCAAATACCTGAAAGTCGAGTGATTTTAATATTGCAGACTGCATGCTTTACACACATTCTGAAGAAGAGCTTTCCCAGGAGCAGAGTACACCTGATCCTGTGATGTGACTCCACTAAGCTTATCTTTACGGTATGGGGTTCCCCATTCAAGCCTAGAGACCTTCTACTAGTCTAATATTATTAGTTTACTAGCGAAAGGAAGATGGCTGTATTCCACTGTCATTTATACTATGATTTCTCCTTTCATTTTCTATGGTATTGTAACAATGCTGATGGTTTTGATTTTAATCATTTTTCTGCTTATGTTAGCCAAAGTACTGCATCTTAGGACACGTAGTTTATAAAATAAACCTTTTAAACTTTACCGTGTCTCTGATTACTCTTGTTGTGGACTGATATGAGAATAATTGCGAACAGGTATTTCTGATTCCCACCATTCCTGAGAGTACTCTAAGTCGCTTGTTCTGAGTTGTCTATACATTGGGACCCCCGAGATAATACGGATAACGAATGGGACACTGATGCTGGTCGGATAGGGGTTCTGGGTTCTGAGGTGAGTTCTTGGTACACCACAATTCACTGAGGTCCTGGTTTGCTGCGCATAGTTCTGTGCATGAGCAGAATCCCTGCAATAGTTTAAAAGAACTTACCTTTTTCACCTTTGACATACATCTGGATGGTGGTTACGATGGTGTTCCTCTTCATGTGGATTGGTTTTGTGACAGTTTATTCCGATTGATAAATAGCCATTACTTACCTGAATGCTCTGCTGTAGACTTGGTGGACGGATTTCTAGCCCCACATACTTCATCTCATAAAATGAAAATCGACTAATATTTCAGCTTTGCCAATTCTTGATGGTATTGTTTGGGATGAAGGCCCATTTGAAGTCTAGGTACGGAGAGTTTGAAAATTCTATACGTATTCCGAGTTTCTTTAGGTGATGTTATTTTGCCTGGTATACACTCTGATGACTGGGATGTTAACGCTGTTTACTCCCTATATTCGGACTTAAAATATTATACTGCATTTGAAACTGAAGATTTGTATTGAAATTATGCAAATTATACTGATTTATTCTGTTACCAACATTATGGCCATCATTTCTTATACAAATCTAACACTCTGAGACCACCTTTTAATTATACACAATGGGAACATCGCCCAATACCATCAGAGGGGAGTTCACTGACAACGAAAAGTAAATTTGTATATTTTTCTGGTAACGATCTTATCGACCTAAAAAACATATTTTTTCAAATTGATATCGCCTACACGCACCAAAGTCATGCTGACCAATACTAAATCGATCTATTCTTCATCCTTGTAGCTGACTTGGCCTTAAAAGGTTATGATTATTCGAAGGACAGAATTGACTTAAAATCAATATGGGGTAGCAAATATTGGCAGGTGCAATTCACTAAATCGTTACATCGTGTGCGTTTAATTCCATCACAGCTGTTATTTTTTAATGAGACCATTCAACAAACTACATGTTTTGGCCACTGCTAAAAATTTGAATGCTCCTTCAATTCCATCTTTGGCTGCCGATGACACATGGCAGACACACACCAACTTAACGATTGAAGAATTAACTGAAATGGTTAAGAATGGCACTCTTAACTCCTCCAATATTGATGCTTTAGGCTGGTTAGTGTGGCCCACTAATTCAAATGTTTGTCAGTTATGCTTTTCTAATGCCTCTAGAGGGTTTACACTCAGTAGACCTGATCCATATTTTCCTCATTCCCATACAGTTACTAACTATTCAGTAAGCAAATTGTGTCATCAATGGTTAGAACATTCCACACTGTCATCTGTGAAACAACACCTTTCTCTTTTGTCAGGTGACATCGATCTGGCTGATTTCCTTTTAGGTCTGAAATCCCTTTACACTAAAAGTTTTGCATATGATCAATATAATGAATTTTAGAAGCTGTCCCAGAGGGAAGCTACAGTACGCCTACGTCAAATTGATCAGGATAATTTAGAAAAAGTTCTTGCCGTGGTTGATAAAAGTTTTATCACTTTGTCTTCTCATATATATACTTTAGTTAATATTGTATCATCTGTAATTGACATTGTTCGAAATTAAGTGTCTGTATTGTATCATGGTCAAAATCAATTACGCTATGTTATGCAATTTGGATGGACCTCGCATATGTTGAAAAGTGGGAAAGTGCCATGGGATTATTTGAATGCTTCTACCCTGTTTTTTCCATTTAACTTGACAGATAAACAGAAGCTTATGTCAATAAAGGATGCAACATACACAATGTTACACTTTGAAAAGCTAGAACAGTTGCCATTCTCTGTACCAGAAACTGATTCAGCTGTGTGGTTAATACACTGGGTTATTTCATTGCCCGTTTCACTGTTCCAGTTCACAACATGCATGAAACATTATCCATTAGGTAGGTATGAACCCCTTGGTAGTAGCTTTATTCTCAAATTATGGTCCTTGCTTTTCGAGTTCCATTGTCAACTGGCTGATGAGAAAGTCTTCCTTACAGGGGAGGATTGTGATTCTACGGCCGTACACTCACTAGTCTGTAAACAAGTAAAACTGCACGGAGCTTGCAATATTTCAGTCTCTAATTTAGCTTGTTTTTTAAAAGGGACTCCAGTCCCGGCTATTATTCCCAACCTGACTCTGCTTTCTAATGGCAGTTATCTTATTCTAAATAACCACAACTGCTGCGGCTTACGGGCAGGCATCCCGTACATAGTAGCAGTTTAATAACGTATTACATGTTGCAGCAATGTTCTCTTCCCACTCCCATATGGGATTGTAGATAGTTCAGTGTGGCCTTCCATGCCTACTTTGAAAACAGATTTCAATAATCTAAGCAGACTCAAAGTGCTATTGTTTCAACAAGAAGTTGCTCTCACATCAGCTCGTTAGACCATCGGATTGCAGGTGGCGAGAACATCGATTTAAATACACTCACTGGGGAACATAAACCTTCCCCTACATGTTGGAGAATTAATTCACCACATATTTAATGTGTCTGATACTGAAGGCCTGGCTCGCCTTTTTAGCCTTGTGGGATCCGGCCTTGTCACCTCCTTTCAGACTATTTTTTAAGTAATCCCAGCTTTTATTAATTTAATTTTTTCCAGCACCTTCGTAGGGTTTCCCCTCCTCCCCCTTTTGATTTGTGGAATACTCATTCTTCTACTGCTGCTCCATAATGGCTGCTCATTCTGTGGTGCTGCCAAGCTGGGACCAGTTGCAGCTGTATCGTGAACGGATGCGGCAACCTTTTGGTTTGATGCCATTAGAAGCTTTTAACATCAACCATTGGCTGACCTTCCGTTATGCCTACTTCACCTGCATGCAAACTGTGTTCTACTGCTTCCAGTGCCCCTTTCAATGGGCCCTGGATGTCTTCCTCTCCAATACATCACACCCTTCCAAGGATTATGAACTGTTGCTGGGCCCTTTGATGGCCCATGACCAGGACTGTTCCATGGGTAGGCGCTTTGCGTATGGTCCTATATTTAGAGCGTTGGCAGACTTGAGTACCTCTGCTCGTGCACAGCACGTCTTGGATCGGAGTTTTGTCTAATTTCACACAGGTTGCCCTGGGATGCTCCTAGCAGCATCTAAATTTGAGGCGCATATCTGCTCGTTCGATGTACTTAATTGGATGGCATACCTTTTTACAATGGAAGGTTCTGACGGCCTGTGAGAACTAATGGCATTCCACTTTTCCTGTGATATTTTTGATTCTGGAGAGTCACTGTAAATGAGACCTGGGAAGCATCACAAAGGCCTTTCTTTTTCTATATTCACGCAGAATCTTTTCTTTTTTTGTGCATCATTCATCCAGCTTGGAACATTTACACTTATTTTGCCTTTAATCAACCCATTTTGGCTCTGCTTACTTTTGAGTTCTGGATGCATCGGAGCTACCAACCTGACCAATGGGAGGGTGTCACATGGCCCTTGGGGACATTCTCATCTTCTCTAAGTTAGCATGAGCTCTGCAGACAGTACGCAGCTTTGTTCACTTTACTACATGGCTTTATTTTTGCAAAGACTTTGTTCATAATTTTCGCATGAGAACTGCTTGCTGTGTGCATTCTCTGCCAGTTCCTGGGATCTAGTCTGAACATTTTGAGCAAGGTCTGTAATGCCCCTTGTTATTCTGTTGTGGTCAGGCCCTAGCACTTGGACAAAACATACCAATGCAGCTGTTGTTTGGAAATTGTACTTTGGTATTATCGGGATACATGCATAGGGAACACACACCTGGAGAGTGACTTTTCCAATGAGAAGAGCGAGACTATGATGTCGAACTACCATCTATAGTGGTATGGGGTCTGCAGAAAAAACCCAGAGATCTAATATATGATAAAACTGTTTCTTAGAAAGGGGAGGGAGGTTAGGCTCTATTGCCTTTTCATGATGACATTTCCCTTTATGATTTATGGGCTAGCTGCTATGCTGACTGTATTCGTATTATGCATGTTCCCGCTGTTATAGCACGTATACTGCATTTTAAAGCGCATTAGTGAAAATAAAGATGTTAAACTGGTTTGTGTCTCTGTCAGGTCTTATAGTGGACAGGTACAAGAGTGTGTGTGAAAGGGTGAAACTTGTAACAATGAGTTCAGAGAGATTCGGGAGTGTTGTGTTCTGGGGTGTCCAACCACTTGTTTCTCTGTGAGTGAGTAAAAGGTCAAGTGAGACACTATAGCTTGTTGGTCCTGGGCTCATGGGTACTAAGGTGGTAGGAAGACTCCCTATGCACTAAGGTCCCATAATCCTATGCATAGTTAAGTTCTTGGGCAGAATCCCTGCAACAAACTGTGTGGGGCATAATTTAATGCATTTCTAATATGCCCTACCTTTTATTTTTAGACTGAACTGTTCCAATTGGAGGAGAGTCTTGACTGATTTCCAGATGGCTGGATCCAAACTGAGGTGGCATGTTGGATATAGGAATATGTCCCTTTTCACCCTCTTTTTCTTTGCTAGATAGTATTACTGATTTTTGGACTCTGCACACTTGGACACTGCTGGGTCTGAATTGCCAATGTACTCCGACCCCCTAAAACATGTTGAAAATTGGCTATACTCCTAATTGGCATTTTTAACTTTCCCTAGTCCCTACTATCTGGTGCAAAGTGTACTCGGCATGAAGTGATTAGTGAACCGCAGCAAAAATGGTGCCACCGCTACACTGACAGTGCAAAACATAAATGCAGCCCTTACACTAGTATCCTGGCTGTGCTTATTCAAATTGCAAATTCTACCTGTCAAAATACCCGCTTTTGACAGGTCTAATCTCTCCTTTTAAATTTTAAGAAGTAGCCACTAATTTGGCCTTAAATGCACATGAGCCAGGATGCATGATATTTAAACGAAATGACGTATAAATGTTTAATCATAAATATGTCCTTACAGTGATCACGTCCGAAAACAATTTTTATTTTATCAGGCTTAGCTGTTCCATAGGAAAGCAGTAATAAAAGTAAGTATTTTTATCTACGCCTAGGAACCAGATAAAAAGTTTATTTTTAGACTTTTCAAAATACCTATTACACATCAAATTCATTTGTAAAGCCTGATTATACTGTATTATTTACAAAAGGTTGTTTTAAAATGTCACCCTAAGACTGCCTAAAGCCTCTAGAAGCCCATTTGCCTGGGCATCCAGGTTTCACTCAGGAGCTATTCCTTGATGTGGTGTGAATTGGCTCCCAGAGCTGAGCCAAAAGCTTTGGGTATGGGGAGTGGTTGACTTCCCCTTGACAGGATGTCCTGGGGTCTGTACCAAACCCTTGCACATCTTCAAACGATGCCTACCCTGTCCCTGGCAGATGAAGCTCATATCTGGACCAACTTCTCTTTTATCTTCAATGTAAGGCTGGTTCCACACCCTGCTAGATCGGGAGGTGCTGCAGAACTGGCTTACAGTGAACTGGGCAAGGGTTTCTCCATTTCCATAGTTACACTTCTTAGAGAATACAGTGTGCTCTGCACAGGGAAAATAAGGTTCTGTCATGCTGGATTTAAGTGGAGAAGTGCAATGTGTGATTGTTTCCTGCCAGGCAAATAGGAACTGCTGCAAAAGGGCATAGTATTGCCCCTGGGAACATTTTCCCTATTGGTTAGGGAGGGGCCCGGAGTCACCTCCTGCACACAAGCTAGTGCCAAGCATACATTTGGCACCCTGGGCTACGTTCTTCAGAACACCACGGGACCTGTGGAAGACAAAAGAATGACTCCAATTGCTCTTGAGACATTTGAGGAGAACCCTAAGGGCTTCACCTGCTACCACTTCTGGCCTTTACTAAGAAGTGGACCCAGGGGTCAGTTGGCTGACTGCCTGTTCCTGCTACAGGGAAATGAAACCTGCATGAAGCCTACTTTCCTGGAAGAGCCCACAGACCAATTTCAAGAAAATCTGCCTTGGACTCTGCTGGTGACTTCTGTTGAAGTGAATCCAGATTGCCCAGTTATTTTCCTGAGATCCTTTATTTATTTAGGATATTTATAGTGCGCAACGAATCACCCGGGGGCATCTCGGCGCTATGCCTGGTCGAGACCTGTAGAGAAGAGAGGAAGCAGAGTGGGCAGAAAAGAATAGAGCTGGAAAAAACGCAATGTTCAAGACTGAAAGGAAATCAGTCAACAGATGGTTAGAATAGAAAGGTTTTCAGTTTTTTTCTGAAAAGGATGAGAGAGGGGCAGGAGCGTATGGATATAGGGAGCATATTCCAATAGCGGGGGGCAAGATATGAGAAGGATCTTCCCCCTGCACGGGCAAGACGGATACGTGGGATCTGCAAGAGCCCTAAGGAGTTTGACCTCAGGTGCCGGATTGAAGTTTGTTTCGTAAGTTTACGTGAAAGGTATTGAGGTCCTTTCCCATTTAGGGCCTTGTAGGTAAGACAACAGGTCTTAAAGAATGCCCATTTCTTTATCGGGAGCCAATGAAGGTCAGACAGTAAAGGGGCTGATGCCGTGCCAGGAAGGCGGTTCAGTATCATACGTGCGGCCGTATTTTGTATGGTCTGCAGTTTCCTAACCAATGTCGGGCCCAGATCAGCCAATAGTGCGTTGCCGTAATCAAGACGGGAAATCACCATGGCCTGCACCAGGGTTTTCCGATGTGCGATGTGTAAGTAGGGCAGGATTCTCCGTAGGAGCCGGAGGCTGTAGTAGCACAAACTCGTTGTTGCTGCGATATGATCCTTCATGGAAAGCGCTTGATCAAGTTTAAAACCAAGATTTTTTACTGCTTGTTTAGCGACGGGGGAGGACCCTAGGTCAGTGGGCCAGCAGCCCTGGGACCAGCACGCCAAAGCTTTCCCAATGAGCATAATTTCAGTTTTACTGGGATTTAATTGGAGATCCTGGAACAGCTGGCTGGTGTAAAGTGTATTCCTCTTGATTAACCCTAACAGTTGGGACTTAGAAACGTTCTGCAAATGCTTTGCCTGGAGAACTGTTGAGTGAAGTAGATCAACCTGGCAGTTGATCTGCTTAGGGTGCTTCGCAGGTGGGCCTTACCTTTCTGTATCTCTCCATAGCTCCCATTATTTATGATCAACATCAGAGTCTTTCGAAACCGAGGCCATTTTAGCTCCATCCCGCAGCGTCCTCAACACCACAATCGAGAAGTACCTGATGTCATAAACCTCTAGGGCCTAGAAACCTGAACTTCTGCCTTTGTTGACAACTGCATCATGACCTCTTTAGCATGACTTTGGCTTCCTCTTATTGCCTTGACACTGAAAAAGCCATCAATGATCCATCAATGCTAACATCTGTTTCTAGGAAAATAAATTAATTCATACAGCCACTCAAATACCCACTCACACAACTATACAGCCACTCACACACCCACTCACACACTGATGGAGATAGTCACAAAGCCACTAAGATGATAAATGTATGAAAAGTAGCACTCCTTATTAGTACAAAAAGAATCGTAATTTAGCTTATGCTGTAGCTAAGTATATAACTTTAAGTGTCAGAACCGGTTACGAAACACTTACACTCACTGGATGATGTCATCAGTGATATCATTTGAGATGTCATCAGTGATGTCACTGACCATGTCATGAGTAATTTAATATGCGAGATCACAAGCAGTGCATTGCGGATGCATAAGTTATAGTTAGCTCAGGTATCTATAACTGCTGAATTTCGCTGGTTTTGTACAAGTGAAATCTGAGCCTAACTCGAATGTCGGTGTGACTTTAGTTCTTTTAGTTTTAATTCTATTATTTATTTTATTCTATTTCCTAACTATAATATCCCTAAAGCAATTTGGTTTCTCAGTGAATTTCTATAGTTTTAAATGTTATTTCATAACTATAACGTCCCTGGAACCTTTGCTTTTTTAGTCAATTTCTCAGGTTTTTTTCATTTTCTTCTTAACCTTTGAGAGTGGGTGGCTGTATAGGCCAGTGAGTGGGTGTGTGAGTGGGTGCATGGGTATGTGAGCAGGTGTGTAAATGGTTTTATAGGTGTCTGAGTAGGTATGTGAGTAACTGTATGGATCCACCAGTGTATGTGTGAGTGGCTGTATGGGTACATAATTATACGTGTGAGTAGCTGTATGGGTCTATGAGCAGGTACATGAGTAGCTTTGTGGGTGTGTGATGATTTTGTGACTGACTGTATGGGTCTTTGAGTGGGTGTATCATTGGCTGTAAGCATCGGTGAATGGGTGTGTGAGTAGCTGTATGGATCTGTAAGTGGGTATGTAAGTGGCTGTATGAAACTGTAAACAGGTGTGTGAGTGTCTGAATGGGTGAGTGAGTGGCTGTATGGGTGGGCAAGTAGTTTTCTGGGTGTGTGAGTGGGTGTGAGGGTGGCTGTATGGGTGTGTGAGTGGCTATGTGGGTGTTTGAGTGGCTGTATAGGTGTGTGAGTAGGTGTGTTACTGGTTTTGTGTGTTTGTGATTGTCTGTATGGTTCTGTGAGTGGGTGTGTGAGTGGCTGTATGGGTGTGTGAGTGACTGATTGGGTATGTGAGTAGTGGCTGTATGGGTCTATGAATGGGTGTGTGAGTGGTTATGTAAGTGTGCGAGTGGCAGTATGGGTCTGTGAGTGGGTGTGTTACTGGTTGTGTGTGTTTGTGATTGTCTGTATGGTTCTGTAAGTGGGTGTGTGTGTGGCTGTATGGGTGTGTGAGTGACTGTATGGGTATGTGAGTAGTGGCTGTATGGGTGTGTGAATGGGTGTGTGAGGGGTTATGTAAGTGTGCGAGTGGCAGTATGGGTCAGTGAGTGGGTGTGTTGGTGGTTTTGTGGGTGTGTGAATGGCTGTATGGGTATGTGAGTGGGAGTGTCTGTGTGGGTCTGTGAGTGTATGTGAGAGTGGCTGAATGTGTGTTTGTGAATGGGTGTTTTAGTGGTTATGTTCCTGAGTTAGGCCCATGTTGCTAAGCAGCTAATTTCTTACATTGCAATAGAAATACATTTCCGCTGTGAGCTTTTGCACACATTTGCATGCAGAACAATATTGCATTAGTTTCTCTGAAATTACTATGTTTACACATCCAGCTTTGCACAACATTATCACGACGCCTTGATCATCATGTACTAGGCCACTCTACGCACTGGATACAAAATTAGTCCTATTTTCATCAATGAGGCAACAACGCTATCTACATATCCATAATTTCACCAATCTAACACACACATCGCGAGGCTGCCTTTTATTATAAATAATAGGTATCCTGATAGATTGGGACAGGAGGTACTTCCGCGGACATCGAGGGTCCTTGCATGCTGAGAAATCACCATGCAGCGGTCTGACATGTTGTGAGGGGTATCCAGTTCATGACCAAGACAGGGTCCTTTACTCTATCCCATCAGGTAATGGGGTTGGATCCTCCCTTGGGGGGATTCTTGGCTCTATACCTACACACCTTCTAGGTACACTTAGAGTAGGGTTCACATGGTAGGAGTACACTAGATTACTGCCTTGTTTATATGCCTGCATATATACAATTGTTCAGCACCATGGTAGAACTACATCTACTAATTATGCTGTTGGTGTTTGTAATCACGTTTATCTCATTCTGTCCACTACTCGTTGCAGCACTTTATTTTATGCAATAATAACGTTGGTTCACTAAAAATTATTGAATTCGTCCCACTGTGTATTCTCTGTATACTTCTCTGAGAATAAGTGAGCACGAGTGGCTGAGCGAAAGGTTCTGTACTGGTTCCATGATTCCTGAGAATCAGGGTTGTCATGTTCAGTGGTTGCCAGAAACCATTCGCTCCCTGCCAAGGTTAAGGGGGCTTACGGTGGCACTGTGAGCTAGCTGGTCCATAGGTCAACATATCATGCAGCGGTGTTTCTGGAATGAGTCCTGATACAAAGCCTTTAGTTTATATTGTCCAAACAATGTGAAGGTCCTACAGACTGGTAGGAACTACACTACAGTTTCTTTGAGGGTGCATTACTAACTGTGTGAGTGACAGGGCCAGATCTGAACCTCACATGTCCCTTTAATCAACAAGAGTCCACAGTTTTGCCTAAAACGTCTACCCAACTGGAGTACTTTCTACTGGGTAATTACTAAGTGCTACTTCATTGGGAAATAACTAGTGCATATTCTGCACTACAGATGCGTAAAGGACCACAATGTAATGTCTCCAGTGACCTTGTGTGTATGTAATTTCAGCAATGTGATTGTTCCTTGAGTGTCCTGATCCACACATCTGTGATGAAACCAATCCTAGTCTAGAGAACAGGACAAGCCTACAAAGAGGGGAATCTCCACCAAACAAGACTACTTCCTCCTAACTATATGAAGTAAGTGCTTCTTTGTTTAGTGGAGTTGTCCTCAAAATTCATCTGCATCAAGAGCACGTCACCAAAATCGGCGGGAAACATGCTTAGAGCCCTTTTGGTAAGCTGTCCATCAAATCGGTAAAATGCGGTAAGACCTTTGCATACTACAGTGTGAGTGGCTGTATGGGTGTGTGAGTGACTGTATGGGTATGTGACTAGTGGCTGTATGGGTCTGTGAATGGGTGTGTGAGTAGTTATGTAAGTGTGCGAGTGGCAGTATGGGTCAGTGAGTGGGTGTGTTGGTGGTTTTGTGGGTGTGTGAATGGCTGTATGGGTATGGGAGTGAGAGTGTCTGTGTGGGTCTGTTAGTGCATGTGAGAGTGGCTGAATGGGTGTGTGTGAGTGGGTGTTTTAGTGGTTATGTTCCCGAGTTAGGCCCATGTTGCTAAGCAGCTATTTTCTTACATTGCAGTAGAAATACATTTCCGCTGTGAGCTTTTGCACACATTTGCATGCACAACAATATTGCATTAGTTTCTCTAAAATTACTTTGTTTACACATCCAGCTTTGCACAACATTATCACGACACCTTGATCATCATGTACTAGGTCTCTCTACACACTGGATACAAAATTAGTCCTATTTTCATCAGTGAGGCAACAACGCTATCTACATATCCATAATTTCACCAATCTAACGCACACATCGCGAGGCTGCCTTTTATTATAAATAATAGGTCTCCTGATAGATTGGGACAGGAGGTACTTCCGCGGACATCGAGGGTCCTTGCATGCTGAGAAATCACCATGCAGCGGTCTGACATGTTGTGAGGGGTATCCAGTTCATGACCAAGACAGGGTCCTTTACTCTATCCCATCAGGTAATGGGGTTGGATCCTCCCTTTGGGGATTCTTGGTTCTACACCTACGCACCTTCTAGGTACACTTAGAGTAGGGTTCACATAGCAGGAGTACACTAGATTACTGCCTTGTTTATATGCCTGCATATATACAATTGTTCAGCACCATGATATAACTATATCTACTAATTACGCTGTTGGTGCTTGTAATCAAGTTTATCTCATTCTGTCCACTACTCGTTGCAGCACTTTATTTTATGCAAGAATAACGTTGGTTCACTAAATATTATTGAATTTGTCCCACTGTGTATTCTCTGTATACTTCTCTGAGAATAAGTAAGCACGAGTCCCTGAGCGAAAGATTCTGTACTGTTTCCATGATTCCTGAGAATCAGGGTTGTCATGTTCAGTGGTTGCCAGAAACCATTCGCTCCCTGCCAAGGTTAAGAGGGCTTACGGTGGCACTGTGAGCTAGCTGGTCCACAGGTCAACATATCATGTAGCGGTGTTTCTGGAATGAGTCTTGATACAAAGCCTTTAGTTTATGTTGTCCAAACAATGTGAAGGTCCTACAGACTGGTAGGAACTACACTACAGTGTCTTTGCGGGTGCATTACTAACTGTGTGAGTGACAGGGCCAGATCTGAACCTCACATGTCCCTTTATCCATCAAGAGTCCACAGTTTTGCCTAAAACATCTACCCAACTGGAGTACTTTCTACTGGGTAATTAGTAAGTGCTACTTCATTGGGAAATAACTAGTGCATATTCTGCACTACAGATGCATAAAGGACCACAATGTAATGTCTCCAGTGACCTTGTGTGTATGTAATTTCAGCAATGTGATTGTTCCTTGAGTGTCCTGATCCACACATCTGTGATGAAACCAATCCTAGTCTAGAGAACAGGACAAGCCTACAAAGATGGGAATCTCCACCAAACAAGACTACTTCCTCCTAACTATATGAAGTAAGTGCTTCTTTGTTTAGTGGAGATGTCCTCAAAATTCATCTGCATCAAGAGCACGTCACCAAAATCGGCGGGAAACGTGCTTAGAGGCCTTTTGGTAAGCTGTCCATCAAATTGGTAAAAGGCTGGAAGACCTTTGCATACTACTAAGGAAAATGGGGAGGGGCCAAACGGACAGATCTTGCAGATTATATAATATTGGGCATTTGCATACACAGGGTAATTAAAAAGGAGAACCATGGACTCAAGACAAGAAAAAAACTATTCATCACAGTCACTACAGATCAGATTGAGTCCCAATAGATCAACAATACATTCACCTTCATTAGAGATTTCAGATTGTTTTGGAATATGAGAGGGAACACACTTGATGTGCCTTTGCCAAGCCCAAGAAGTTAGGATCGTTTGTGCTGTATAGAAGTGGAGCTTCAACTGGGACATCTGCTTTGTTTAAATTTGTAAGTGCTTCCTGTTAAAGTTAAATTTCTGTGAAATGAACATCAGCGTCATAACAGAAGCTAATTTTTGCTGGGTTACTTTTTTCTGGTTAATTAGTAAGTGCTACCTCATTGTGTAAATGTCTAGTGCATATTCTACACTACACCTGCATAAAGAACTATGAGGTAATGTCTCCCGTTACCTTGCATGCATGAAATTTCAACAATGTGATTGTTCCTGCAGCTCCTTCATCGACAAATCTGTGGTAACATGAATCTTTGTCGGAGAAGATGACAAGACTATAAAGAGGTAAGTCTTTTATTTTTTTTAAATAAAGGGGAGGAGGCCCAAATTAAGCCCTGGGGACCCCATCTACCGGGCCTGGCCTCTTCATGCTTGTAGCCCACCCTGGGCACCCAGTCTGCCGCATAGGAAACCACGGGGAGAGCCACAATGCCACTGCCGTATCTGCTGGCTCCCCACTTCCAGTGAGAGCCGGCTTAACTCCCACTCCATTACTCAAAGCTCCCCCCAAGCAAAAACAAATTGCTATCCCCAGAGGGTGAGCCCCTAGTGACATAGAGAGCTGGCCCTAGGGGGTGGTGGTCCCCAGGCGATTATTGGCTCCAGGACAGGGGCCACGCAATCCCCTCTTTTAGATTGTTCAGGGCCAGCCACAGGGACGTGGTGGTCCCTGGGGCCAAAAACGGCCCAGGAGTGCAGGAGCGTAGCCCCTTCCTACAATTTATTTAAATGAAACCCAGGGAAGTGATGTTCCTCAGGGATTAAACTGTCCTTGAGGATGGGGGACCACATGCACCCCCTTTCCTTTTCTTTAATTTACACTTGCCCCGGGACCTGGCCCATCCGGTGCCAATGTTTAAATAAGCATGGGAGACGGGGCTTGTGTTTATTTTATAATCGTGGGGCTTCACAAATCTTCTCGATTTTCCTCGTGAAAATTAAAAAATAATGCTTTATGGCACTAGCGGGGTCCCTGAGCAACCCCACTTCCAGGCCTAGGGGTATCAGGGTATTCCTACATTGCCATCTACTCTTTGTTCTAAAGTTTTTGTTTGGGACTCGGCCTAGTCCAATTCCCAAGATACCTGATTGAAGTGTTGGCAGTCAATCAGATCTCTGCATGAGATCAGCAAGATTTGTGGAGGGTCCACGTCTCAAGATATACAAATTTGGGTTATCTTCAATATCACCAAAACTACTGAACGGATTTACACCAAATAGCAAAAAGGGCTCTTTCTGGACAAAGAGCTACATTTAGGCATTTTGGGACCCCTCTTTTTTTTCAGTCCCCGCTTGATGAATCACCATAAAACTTTAAGCACAGCAGCTGAAATATATAGGGGGTACCAGCGTGGCACTCCCCAGTCCCTGGGGACTGCCACCTCCCTGGGGCAAGAATTTAAATAAATGTGACTGGACCGTATAGACATATCGCAGCCCCATGGACCACCACCTCCATCGGGTACTATCAAACTATATAAATGCGGGTGGGCCCACACCTGTGCTTCAGGGACCACCACCTCCTTGGGGCAAGTCAAGATAAATTAATGTGGTCCACCTAGGCCCCCACTACCCTGGGGACCACAACCTCCCTGGGGCAATTTATTGCATTTAAGGAGGCCATGTCGTCCCTTGCAGCCCTGGGGACCACCACCTCCCTGGGGTTGAAACAAATGAATGTAGGGGTCCGTCACTGACCCCGAACCCAGGGACCTCAACCTCTCCAGGGGAAAGTTTTACAATGGAGGGACATATCTGTTTGCTGTGGCTTGGTGGGAGCTTTAACCACTCCTGCCAAACCACACTAACATTCTGCTTTCAAGCAAAAGCAGTGAACATATTTTGGCTTGCTGGAAGCGAAGCATTCGTCTGCCCGCTGTCAAGTGAGCATGGAAACAGATCAATTGTTTTCAAACACAGGGAGCTGCATGTTTAGCAGCTCCCTGTGTGAAAACAATGCTAGCTCCTGCAGGAGCTGGCAGGGACCGCAGGGGCCTTGAGGCTCCCCCTGCGGTCCCCAGTTGACATGACTGGTTGCCCTGGGTGGTACCAAGGCACCCACAATAAAGGCCGGACCTTGGGGGGGTGGGATCGCTCGAGCTGAAATTGGGCCGAGAGGGGGGCCACAGGGCACCCCTCCTTTATTTAAAAAACAAATTAGATTCAAGTGTGTTTTCTCTACAGTACCACCTTGTAAAGTTATCTAGTGAATTCACATGAGGAAGAATCGCATTGGCAAAGTTACACAGGGTCACTGGAGACATTTTCTCTGCATCCTTTATGCAGCTGTATTGTAGGAGATGCACTATACTCCTGATTAGGGGATGAAGTCCCCTTGGATGCTGAGGGTCCTTAGGGGGGGATGTATGACATTACAACGCATACATTTACAACGCATGCACTTACAACGCAATTTTTACATCGCAACATCCACTACAACGCATTCCATTACATCGCATGACACTACAACGCATTTTAAAAAACTACCTTTACAACGCATTCCATTACATCGCATTCTACCTTTACAACGCATACCATTACAACGCATACTGTTACATTGCATTTAAGGTAAGTATTGGATAGTATAGGGGTAAAAATGACTATTCTTACTCCAGGGGGTGCAACAGTAGGGTAAGTGTTGGATAGTATAGGGGTAAAAATTACTATTCTAACTCCAGGGGGTGCAACAGTATGGTAAGTGTTGGATAGTATAGGGGTAAAAATTACTATTCTAACTCCAGGGGGTGCAACAGTAGGGTAAGTGTTGGATAGTATAGGGGTAAAAATTACTATTCTAACTCCAGGGGGTGCAACAGTAGGGTAAGTGTTGCATAGTGTAGGGGTTAAAAATTACTATTCTAACTCCAATGGTATGCATTGTAATGGTATGCGTTGTAATGCCTGCGTTGTAGTGACATGTGATGTAGTGTCTGCGTTGTAATGGTATGCGTTGTAATGGTATGCGTTGTAGTGTCATGCGTTGTAAAGGATGTTCCGTTGTAATGCCTGCGTTGTAAGTGTAGTGCGATGTAATAGTTGCGTTGTAAAGTTTGTTTCCCTTAGGGGGTCAAGAACCCCTCCTGTTACCTCCAATAAGTCATTTTTGCAGAGAGCTCATCAGAGGCCGTGCACCCTTTCTCCACCACTGTGCGAACGCACCTTCTGGTGCAGTGTTGGTTGAGGGATGAAATCCCCTGGATGCTGAATTTCCTTGGGGCCCAATAACCCTTCTTGTTACCTCTTGTAAATCCCACACAGCGGGATTGCTGAAATTTCAATGGAGGCCCTGCCCCCTTTGTCCACCACTCTGCAAACGCACCTCGTTGTGCACTTCTGGTTGAGGGAAGAAGTCTCCTTGGATGCTGAGGGTTCTTGGGGGCCAACAACTTATCCTATAACTTCCAGTAAGTCCCACACAGCGGGATGCTGAGAGCTGGTCGGAGGCCACAGCCCTTTTCTCCACCATTATGCAAACATGCCTTTTGGTGCACTACTGGTTGTGGGATACAGTTCCCTTGAATGCTGAGTGTCCGTGGGGGCCAAGAATCATACATGTTACCTACAGTATAGTTCACTATCAAAGGAGAGAGAGAGGACTAGGTAGCTAGTCCGTATACCCGGGGTTTATATGTGAGATCAAAAAGGACTAGCCTATTTTTGAATTTACATAGACTAAAGACTGTAAGGCTGGGTACAAACCATTTTGTTTGTTCATGAAGCCCTCACCCACCAACCTAGTTGGTGGCATGCTTCATCATCGGGCCCACCCAGTGACACCGAGTGTGTCCCGGGTGTGCTTCGACGCCTGGATGCAGCGGAGCAGTTATGTATCTGAGTGTGCAGTGTAGTGACGTGAAGGTGACGATTTAAAAGCTATGCAGGGATCCCAGTACCCAAGGGTAAATTATATTTTAATAACTCGGTCACTGCTAGCATTAAAAAAGGCTGTTGGATGTATTGTTATAGGAATGTTAATTAGGGTTTCCTACATCCAGGTGTGGTCTACATGTTTCAGCCAGGCCTTTATGATTAAAACTGGCTTTCCTCAGGACGAAAGTGTGTAGGTGCAAATTACTTAGATTTAAGTGATTGTGTAATTTTGAGAAATGTGTAGCACTCGCTAAGGTGCTTTACATGTGAGAGGGGGATTCCCTCTTAGAGCATTACTGGACATACAACAAGTATGACAGGACACACATACAGGGGAGAGTCTCAGTATGGTTTCATATTCACAAGACATATCGATTGCCGATATCTATTGTGCTGTGTAGACGATAATTAAGCGGCAAATGGTGTAGCCATAATGGTGGAATGGCTAAGGTGAGAGTTATCATATGTATACGAAGTTTTGTGGTGGGCTAAGCATCGTAAGCGCAAAAAGACCCCACCGCCGAACTGCAAATCACCATACACACCATGGTTAAAAGAGCCAGTGACACTGAATATATCTCAACCCTAGAGCCGGAATACCTGTGTACCAAGAGTACGAAAGTACCTTACTTTTATATTGTACCCAAAGTACACAAGGGCACCATACCACCCCCAGGAAGACCTATATTCTCAGGGATCAACTCTCTTCTGGAACCGCTATCTAGGTACTGCGACCACTTCCTGAACCCACTGGAACCCCTACCTACATCAAAGACACTAAACACCTCCTGAACATCATCACTGAAATGAATTTCGATCAAACCACCCAACTACTGGTGGGACTGGACATAGAAAGCTTGTACACCAGTCTCCCACAAGATGCCACCCTGCAAGTCCTACAAGATGTGCTGATGCAAAACCCCTGGATGTACCATACGGCAATTCATCCTTGACTGTGCCGCCCTAGCCCTCAGGGTAAACTACTTCGAGTATGATGGCACTTACTACCTGCAAACTAACGGAACCTCGATGGCCAGTGTTTTTGCTCCTAGTGTGGCAGGACTGTATGTTCACCATTTCGAGCAGGAACACGTCATGTCAATGACCAACCCATACTCAAAAAATGTAAAGACTTGGCACAGGTATATAGATGACATCTTCCTGATTTGGGAAGGAACACAGGATGTACTAAACATTTTTCTCACTTGGCTTAATGATCGTGACCCTTACCTACGATTCACGTGCACCTCCAGTGCCACCGAGCTGGCCTTCCTGGATCTTAAAATTCGAGCAGAACAAGGGACTCTGCGCACCACCACCCACTACAAACCAACAGCTAGGAACTCACTGTTGCGATTTGACAGCTTACACCCCAGACCATTAAGGGAAAATCTACCATTAGGGCAATTCCTGCGGACCCGCAGAAACTGCAGCCACCTAGAGGACTACAAAAGACAATCCCGCACCTTATCACACAAACTACAGGAACGTGGATATCCCGATGCCATTATTGCCAAAACCAGCAAAAGGGTACGGAATATAAACAGAGAATCACTATTGGAAACAGTAATAAAAGACCAAGATACACCACCCATGACCTGTGTGACCACCTATAATACAGCGTCAAATCAAGTTTCCAGCATCATCCGCAAACGCTGGAAGATAATCAATTCAGGCACCAGAAAATGGGAGATCCCGCGCTTTGCATTCAAACTAGTGTCAACAAGACCACGTGCCAGTCCCAAATCTATGGACAACACAGTCCTTAACTGTTGGGGCCTTCCCAAAGTCACTGGACATTATCCATGCAACAACTGCAGTGTGTGCCATCTCACCAAACCAACGAAAACTCTCAACCTTGAACCTGGCAAAATCTGGACACAACACCAACACACCAACTGCAACTCCAGTAACCTTGTGTACCTCATAACATGCCCCTGCGGGCTCAGTTACGTGGGCATGACGACCCGCAAAATCAGTACCAAAGTGGTTGAACACAGAAGCACGATCAGGTGTGACAAAAACATCAGCAGACTGACAGATCACTACCTCAGTGCACACCACACCCCCAATGACATGTCCTGGACTGTCATTGAACAATTTGACATTCACCAAACAGACAATGACCGGATCCTTCATACCAAAGAACAGAGATGGATCGATCGCCTCTCCACGCAGCAACCGGGCCTGGGCCTGCATGACTCCATACGCTGGAGCTCACTAAAAACATGAATTTTTTACTCTTGATTCCCCTCCGTGATAAATGTCCCCCTGTTGTATTGGCCAGCTATAACACACCTGGTACCCCACAGCGCTCTTTAAATTCTGTCTTTCCCCAGTTAGCGCTCTTTTGTTTTACAACTGTACACTAATCTGTGTACACTGGGTACAGCTCACCCAGCCATCCCAATGCGCAGGCGCCGACATTCGGCACCGCACATGCTCACAGCAGAGCACACTACCCCCCCCCCACACATGGGCATGCTCGCAGCAGGATACTCTTCTGGGCATGATCACAACAGGATACACTGCTCTCCCACCCATGTGAAGTACAGCCATGACTCAGCGTGTCCTCGCACAGTCTGTCTTCTCTGTCCTTCCCCGCACAGGTGTTCAGAATGATGCAGCCTGCATTTAAAGCACACACACGGGCGAGGACAGTCCAACGGAGGCCGCAGAGATGACTGGAGGCTCAACGCAGACACTGACAAAAAGTATCGTGAGTAAACCAGGCGCTTCAGCTACAAGCCGGGTAAGCTCTTTTTTCACAGGTCCCTAACCCCCTAAAGACCCTTTATCTTCCCAGGGTCCATTCCTCTGCTGGACTACTCCATGGGGCATGTTTGGCAACAAGCCAACATGAGGATAACCTTCCTTTCATGCACTTTCCACCGTTTTTTTGTGTGTTGATGCGCTTACGATGCTTAGCCCACCACAAAACTTCGTATACATATGATAACTCTCACCTTAGCCATACCACCAATATGGCTACACCATTTGCTGCTTATTTATCGTCTACACAGCACAATAGATATCGGCAATCAATCTCTCTTGTGAATATGTAACCATACTGAGACTCTCCCCTGTATGTGTGTCCTGTCATACTTGTTGTATGTCCAGTAATGCTCTAAGAGGGAATCCCCCTCTCACATGTAAAGCACCTTAGCGAGTGCTACACATTTCTCAAAATTACACAATCACTTAAATCTAAGTAATTTGCACCTACACACTTTGGTCCTGAGGAAAGCCAGTTTTAATCATAATGGCCTGGCTGAAACATGTAGACCACATCTGGATGTAGGAAAGCCTAATTAACATTCCTATAACATCCAATAGGCTTTTTTAATGCTAGCAGTGACCGAGTTATTAAAATATAATTTACCCTCGGGTACTGGGATCCCTGCATAGCTATAAATCGTCACCTTCAAGTCACTACACTGCACACTCAGATACATACCTGCTCCGCTGTATCCAGGCGTCGAAGCACACCCGGGACACACTCGGTGTCACTGGGTGGGCCCGATGACGAAGCATGCCACCAACTAGGTTGGTGGGTGAGGGCTTCATGAACAAACAAAATGGTTTGTACCCTGCCTTACAGTCTTGAGTCTATGTAAATTCACAAATAGGCTAGTCCTTTTTGATCTCACACCTTAAGTATAGTCCCACACAGCGGGAGTGCTGAAAGGTTGACAGACGCACACCCCTTTTTTTCCACCACTCTGCAAATGCACCTTGTTGTGCACTACTGGGTAGGGGATAAAGTCCCCTTGGATGCTGAGGGCCTTAGGGCTAAAAACCCCTCCTCGTACCTACAGTGAGTGTCACACGGCGGGACTGCTAGGAACTGGATGGAGGCCCTGCCCCCTTTCTCCACCACTATGCAAACTTGGTCGTGGTGCACTACTGGTTAGGGGATAAAGCCCCCTTGGATGCTGGGGGTCCGTGGGGGCTAAGAGTCCCTCCTATTAGTGAGAGAGGGTCTATTTTATATCATAGGGTGCCCCAGGCCCGTTCTGTCCACACCTGAGATATGAGACCCTTGTCCTTGCCCTGCCAGCCTAATTTGGAGGCTGCGTTAAATTGACCAGAGGGTCCTGTGGTACTATATAACAAGTACCCAGAGCCATCCTTGTCACTCAGCAAAGCATAAAACCCCTGTGTAGGCCCTTCTGTTCAATATGTAGGCTTCTTTGTTAAATTGACCATAGTTCTGCCATTTTTCTGTATAACAGGCTGAAGGCAGGTCTGATCCAAATCATATCCAGCTCCTCTCTCTGTGAGGCCTCCTGCTCCAAACTAAAGAGACCCCACCCCACTCGTGTGCGAAGTTCACTATCTCAAAGTTCAATATCCCCCTGTTCTTTCGACATGCAGCAGACTGCATCCTGGGCCAGTACATACTTTTAGGGAAGTTGCCACCGCAGATGTGACAAGCTAAGGCAGGAATGTGGCAAAACAGGACGTGCAGATTTATATATGTATATATAGAATGCCTTTACAATAGACATTTTTCTGCTTGCCCCATCCAATTTACGACAAGCGCCTGGCCTAAGATATGAACTTTCACCTAGCTCACGTACCACAGTTACTGGAAAAGGCGTCACCATGTATGGTAAAATGTTAGAACCATGCCAAAGTGACTAGGTAGACGTGGCGTGAGATCACAATACTGTAGGCACTTCTAACTGTCTTAAAGAGTATAAGAAGGGAGACCACAGAGACATCATTGGACTACCCCACCCGTCTGTTAGTAGATGGCAGGCGGGTGTTGGTGCTCCCCAAGAGCTCTTCTTTTTTGTTTTTAAGATACAATTTAACTTGCCAATATATTTGCTGTATATGCTATGTATGCTATTTTGCTATGCAATTTTGACCCTAAATTGGTGTTTTCTTATTGAGCATTTCATACTTATATTACGTTTGCAAAGTTGTTTTCGTTTACGTTTTAGGTGGGTACGTGAGTATTCTAAGTATTTTAGATTAAGTGTGTTTTGCATTCTGAGAAAATTTTCTTCAATGTAAGTTATGTTTTTCATAATGCATTTATAAATGTGTCTTTGAGGTTTTCTGAAGTGTCTCTCTCCAAACGAGTTCAATGCCTTCTGATTCATGCAAGGTCACTATATTTTTATTTTGTATTTTTATGCCTTTGTCTTGCAGTTTTTGAAGTTGCACCTTCTTAATAAAACTGCCAATACTCTTAGAATCAGTTTCCATGGCTCACGTCTGTTTCTTTCATTTTTAGAGCGAGCGTTTCCAGACACCCTGGCTCAAATTAAGGTGCCCCTTTTGTCCCTAACTCACTCCCTTGATCATACGGTGAAGGTTCCCTGAGCCCTGGGCTCAGCCCCCTGCCCTCTTGACCCTTAATAAATCTCCCTCCAACATTAGCTACAGTGAGTCCCACACTGTGGGACTGCTGAAAGCTCATCGCAGGTCCTGCATCCTTTCTCCATCACTCTGCAAACACGCGTCCTGGTGCACTACTGGTTAGGGGATAAAGTCCTCTTGGATGCTGATGGTCCTTGGGGCAAGAACCCATCCTGTTACCACCAGTAAGCACAAACAAAGGGATTGTCGAGAGCTCATTGGAGACCCTGCCCCATTTATCTACCACTCTGCAATCAGGCCTAGTAGTTAAAAAAACATAAAAAAATCACTGAAAATCCAAAAGTTACAGGGACGTTATAGTTAAGAAATATTTTTTGTTTAAAGTAATTATTCACTGAAGAAACTAAGGTTGCAGGGACGTTATATATAGGCTCAGATTTCACTCATGCAAAACCAGAGCTAACTATAACTTACGGCCCACAATGCACTGCTTATGACCTCACATAGTACATCACTGGTGCCATGGTCAGTGATATCACTGATGACATTTCAAATGACATCCCTGATAATATCACAAATGACATAATTGATTACATCTCTGGTGACATCATTCACAGAACCACTCACAGACCCACCTACCCCATACAAGATCTCATGCACTCACTCCCACACAACCACTAACATACCCATTCACAGACCCATTCAAACTTCACACACCTTTTCAGTGATCCATAATGCAACTCACACATGAAATCACCCATACAGCCACTAACACAACCATTAACTCAGTTATACAGCCACTCATGCACCTTCTCACTGACCAATATAGCCACTCACACATCCAGTCAGGTACACATAGAGACACTTACACACCCACTCAGTTATCTAAACAGCCAGTCACACAGAATCAGTTGCCCATACAGCTACTCACACACCTACTCACTCACCTATACCGTTATTCACACAGCCACTCACACACCCATACAGTTACTCACACACCCACTCACTTACTCATAATTATATTAACACATGTGCTCACTCACCTATACAGTCACTGAGACAAGCACATACTCACTCATATAGCCTCTTTTACACTCACTTGCCTGCCCATACAGCCACTCACACACCCATTCACTCACCCATACAGCCACTTATACACCCACCCACCCATCAATACACCCACTTACACACCCATGCATGCATACAGACACTAATTTACTTGCTCAGTCACCCATTCAGCCACTCATGCACCCTCTCATTCACCATTTGAGCCACAGTGGGATTGATGAGAGGTGGTCAGTAGTCACACCTCCTTTTTCCACCACTCTGCAAATGTGCCTCTCAGTGCACCACTGATAGGGGTAGTCCCCTTGCCTCCAGAGGGCCTCAGGGCTAATGTGGATGTTTTCCCCCAAGCAGCAGTGTGCTAGGAGGTGCATTTGCAGAGTGGTGGAGAAAGGGTGTGTGGCCTCTGACCACCTCTCAAGAATCCAGCAGTATGGGTCTTACTGAAGGTAACAGGAGGGCTAGTTGCCCCCAATGACCTTCAAAAGCCAAGGAAACTTTACCCCCACCTAATAATGCACCAGGAGGTGCATCTATAGAGTGGTGGAGTAAGGGGGCATGGCCACCGGAAACCACTCAGCAAACTCAATTTGTGGGACTTGCTGGAGGTAACATAGGTATATAGTCTCTCATACACCCAGTCATCTTCCATACACCGCTTACACATCCACTCACTTACATATACAGGCACTTCCACAGCGAGTTACCTTAGTATATATGTTTAACACTCAGTGACCTTTAGAAACCACTCACAATCACTAGATGATGTCATTAGTGATGTCATTTGAGATGTCATGAGTGATGTCACTGACCATGTCTTGAGTGATGTAATATGTAAGGTCATAAGGAGTGAGTTATAGTTAGCTCAGGTAACTATAACTGCTGAATTTCTCTGGTTTTCTAGAAATGTCAGCCAAACTATAACGCTCCTGCAGCTAGTTTTTTTTAGTTAATTTCTAAGGTTTTTAAATTGTATTTCCTAACTACAATGTTTTTTTCAGTGAATATATATATTACACATCAGGGCCATTAATAACCATGATCGAACTCATCCAGTGGCAAGACACTTTCGAGAAGTACATGACAATAATCCTAAACATTTTGTGTATTATCTAATTGATGCATTACCCATTAACAGAAGGGTAGGGGACAGAGAGGGGACCCTAAAAAAACTGAAAACTGGATACAGCTTAAATTTCGACAGTAAGTCCCCGGGAGGCTGAACACAATGGAACATTTATACACCTGCCTCTAGCAGCACTATATAGAGGAACCCCTACAGGTCAATGAGCTTTGCCAACAACATATCCGTTTTTCATTTTAAGCATAGGATTTACACAGGAGCATAGATGAGCCCGGATGGGAATTATCTTGCATATGTATTATACAGTAAACAAAGGAGGCTGCCCTACCAACCTGAACCATGACAATAGTTTTTTTTTCACTCACCTTAGCACACGGGCACTTTTAAATACTTCACGGTCTATTACTGATTGAGGACCTGTGCAGCACTGATTAACTTTCTACTAGCACTTAGATTAAGGGAACTAGATATCAGCAATGGAATACAAAAGGGAGGGAGTATAAATAACCAGCTCCCAAAGTTGACCCTAGAGCAGGCAGACGCTGTTGCATCAGTATGACAGAAACACTGCATTAAGCAGTGATGCATCACACAAAACACACATATCCAAGGGTAACTGTTTTTACAATATTTTATTGTTCATACTGAATTTCACCTAATGAATAATTATTTATTTATTTATCTATTTATTCACCAATGTGTGACAATTTGAATGTTTTTATTAGTATTATTGACAATGTCCTTAACCCCTTGCGTGTGCATGACGGAACCACGCCGTCATGAGCCACGGGCGGCGTGTGCTCATGACCGCGTGGTTCTGTCATGCTGTGGCCGCTCCGCCCATGCGTCGCTGATTCCCCGCCTGTGCGGGCGAAATAAAGAGTGGGCGGAGTCGTGACTGAACCACGCTGTCATGAGCACAGCTCGCCCGTGACTCATGACGGCATGGTTCCGTCACGAACATGGTGGCGCCGCGCTCACCCCACACCCCTCCAGCACCGCGGCGGAATTTGCGCCGCGGCGAAGGGGTTAAATTACTATTATTGTCATCTATATATTTATATATGGGGAAAGATATAACATTGCTCAGTATTATAAAACAAATACAATTGAAAGTGGTGTCATGTAATGTACGATTAAGCTGTACTAACACTCTGAGCAACAACCTTAGGCATTATGTTTTCCATGCTAATTATCTAGCACCAATCGCTCTATGCACTTGTCACTTTAAAAGGGGTGATAAAACAAATTGGCGTTGTCATGTGATCAAGGTCCGGCTAGACCGAAACGCGTTATGGCCGCCAAATAAAAAGGAATTGATGCACTTACTTGTGGTCCGCGCCTGCTTCAATCGAAAGGATTTGATGGGAAAAGAGCGGTGAACAAATAAATATATATATATATATAAATATATATATATATATATTATCTACTGGCGGTCTCCAGTAGATAGTTATAGTTAGGACCGAGTTCCCTTAGGAAATCTGAAAATTCTATTTTGAATAACTTTGGCGCCGGTTGACTTATCTTCGTGAAATTTTCAAAACTAATGGGGCACTCTGCTCAGCTCCTACCCTGAAAGTCTCGGGGTGATTCGTCAAGCGGGGGCTGAGAAAAAAGGGGGGTCCCAAAACACGTTTTCCCCATGCATTTTCCCATAGGACCTTTAGTCGAAGGTACAGCCCGAACGGCTGAACAGAATTACTTGAAATTTGGCAAAGAGGTAGTCCTCAGGTCAGGCATGTGCCTTTTGCATATATGGTGTCAATCTGTTCAGTAGTTCCTGAGAAAATTGCAGTTAAAAGTACATAAATATCTATATGCGCGCACCGTGCGCGCACCAAATGTCCGCGAGCGTAATTCTGGTTGGTGGTTAGATGTCAGTCAACATTCCAATCAGTCGAAATCAGGAAGTGTCGGACGCCATTTTGTGTGTGACAGTGAAAAAGAAAGGTGGAGAACGTGAAAAGGGGGCAGGGTAGAGAGTTCCTGACCCCCTAGCCTTTGTCAGGGGGTCCCTGAAGGACCCCGAAGGGTGAAAAAAACATTTTTTTTTTCAAAAAATCGTGGGGTGCGCGCATGGTGCGCGCACCCCCCATCCGCCATTTTGAGTTTTAGAGTCAGAAGAGAGCTAAAAACACAAGTGGAGAACGTGAAAAGGGGGCAGGGTAGAGAGTCCCTGACCCCCTGGACCTTCTCAGGGGGTCCCTAAAGGACCTCGTAAATAAAAAAAAAATATTTTGTTTATTAAAAAAAATTGCCGGTGCGCTCACGGTGCGCGCACGGTGAAAAACCCTTAAAAAAAAAAAAACATTTTAAACTGTTTATAAGTTTATAGAAGATATTAACTATGCTGTTCAACTTTATCCAAATAAAAAAAAAAGAGCTGAGCCATTCCATATTACAGGATACAGTCAATCTATAACTATATACATAGGTAGTTTATTGTAAAATAAATATATAAAAAATATAATAATACATACATAAATTAGCATTTAAAAAACCTTACAAATTCACAAAAAAAACCATAGGTTTCACACACGTTATAGTTAGAGATTAACATTTAAAAAACCTTGCAAATTCACCTAAAAAACCATAGGTTTCACATACGTTATAGTTAGGAATTAGCATTTAAAAAACCTTGCAAATTCACTGAAAAAGCCATAGGTTTCACACATGTTATTGTTAGCTGGACATTTCACTCGTAAAAAACCATTGAAATTCCCCCGTTATAGTTAGTTCAGCTAACTATAACTTGCGCGACCGCAATCCACTGCTGATGACGTCACATATTACATCACTCATGACATGGTCAGTGACATCACTCATGACATCACTGATGACATCTCAAATGACATCACTGGTGACATCACTGATGACATCATCCTTGTGATAGAGTGGCGGTCGCGCGATATATTTATATATATATATATATATATATTACCTACTGGCGGTCGCCAGTAGGTGGTTATAGTTAGGACCTATTTTCCATAGGATATCCGCAACATTCTATTCCCAATAAGTCTGGCGCCGGTTGACGAATCTTTGCAAAATTTTCCTAAATTTTGGCCAGCTCCGGTCCACACCTATCCTGAAAGTTTCAGGGTGATTCGTTGAGCGGGATTTGCGCCGCGGCGAAGGGGTTAAATTACTATTATTGTCATCTATATATTTATATATGGGGAAAGATATAACATTGCTCAGTATTATAAAACAAATACAATTGAAAGTGGTGTCATGTAATGTACGATTAAGCTGTACTAACACTCTGAGCAACAACCTTAGGCATTATGTTTTCCATGCTAATTATCTAGCACCAATCGCTCTATGCACTTGTCACTTTAAAAGGGGTGATAAAACAAATTGGCGTTGTCATGTGATCAAGGTCCGGCTAGACCGAAACGCGTTATGGCCGCCAAATAAAAAGGAATTGATGCACTTACTTGTGGTCCGCGCCTGCTTCAATCGAAAGGATTTGATGGGAAAAGAGCGGTGAACAAATAAATATATATATATATATATATATATTATCTACTGGCGGTCTCCAGTAGATAGTTATAGTTAGGACCGAGTTCTCTTAGGAAATCTGAAAATTCTATTTTGAATAACTTTGGCGCCGGTTGACTTATCTTCGTGAAATTTTCAAAACTAATGGGGCACTCCGCTCAGCTCCTACCCTAAAAGTCTCGGGGTGATTCGTCAAGCGGGGGCTGAGAAAAAAGGGGGGTCCCAAAACACGTTTTCCCCATGCATTTTCCCATAGGACCTTTAGTCGAAGGTACAGCCCGAACGGCGGAACAGAATTACTTGAAATTTGGCAAAGAGGTAGTCCTCAGGTCAGGCATGTGCCTTTTGCATATATGGTGTCAATCTGTTCAGTAGTTCCAGAGAAAATTGCAGTTAAAAGTACATAAATATCTATATGCACGCACCGTGCGCGCACCAAATGTCCGCGAGCGTAATTCTGGTTGGTGGTTAGATGTCAGTCAACATTCCAATCAGTCGAAATCAGGAAGTGTCGGACGCCATTTTGTGTGTGACAGTGAAAAAGAAAGGTGGAGAACGTGAAAAGGGGGCAGGGTAGAGAGTTCCTGACCCCCTAGCCTTTGTCAGGGGGTCCCTGAAGGACCCCGAAGGGTGAAAAAAACATTTTTTTTTTCAAAAAATCGTGGGGTGCGCGCATGGTGCGCGCACCCCCCATCCGCCATTTTGAGTTTTAGAGTCAGAAGAGAGCTAAAAACACAAGTGGAGAACGTGAAAAGGGGGCAGGGTAGAGAGTCCCTGACCCCCTGGACCTTCTCAGGGGGTCCCTAAAGGACCTCGTAAATCAAAAAAAAAATTTGTTTAATAAAAAAAATTGCCGGTGCGCGCACGGTGAAAAACCCTTAAAAAAAAAAACATTTTAAACTGTTTATATGTTTATAGAAGATATTAACTATGCTGTTCAACTTTATCCAAATAAAAAAAAAAGAGCTGAGCCATTCCATATTACAGGATACAGTCAATCTATAACTATATACATAGGTAGTTTATTGTAAAATAAATATATAAAAAATATAATAATACATACATAAATTAGCATTTAAAAAACCTTACAAATTCACAAAAAAAAACATAGGTTTCACACACGTTATAGTTAGAAATTAGCATTTAAAAAACCTTGCAAATTCACCTAAAAAACCATAGGTTTCACATACGTTATAGTTAGGAATTAGCATTTAAAAAACCTTGCAAATTCACTGAAAAAGCCATAGGTTTCACACATGTTATTGTTAGCTGGACATTTCACTCGTAAAAAACCATTGAAATTCCCCCGTTATAGTTAGTTCAGCTAACTATAACTTGCGCGACCGCAATCCACTGCTGATGACGTCACATATTACATCACTCATGACATGGTCAGTGACATCACTCATGACATCACTGATGACATCTCAAATGACATCACTGGTGACATCACTGATGACATCATCCTTGTGATAGAGTGGCGGTCGCGCGATATATTTATATATATATATATATATATATTACCTACTGGCGGTCGCCAGTAGGTGGTTATAGTTAGGACCTATTTTCCATAGGATATCCGCAACATTCTATTCCCAATAAGTCTGGCGCCGGTTGACGAATCTTTGCAAAATTTTCCTAAATTTTGGCCAGCTCCGGTCCACACCTATCCTGAAAGTTTCAGGGTGATTCATTGAGCGGGGGCCGAGAAAAAAGGGGGGTCCCAAAACACGTTTTCCCCATACATTTTCCCATAGGACTTTTAGTCGCAGCTGCAGCCCGAACTGCTGAACGGAATTACACCAAATTTGGCAAAAAGGTAGTCCTCAGTTCAGACTCGTGCCTTTTGCTTAAATGGTGTAAATCTATTCTGTAGTTCCTGAGAAAATTAGAGATAAATGTACATATATATCTATGGACTCGGAGGATCCGCGCACCCTACGCGCACTCTAAGCGCACCCTCTGCACACCTTGCGTGCACCTCCCCAATCACGCGCTGAATGCTAATTAGCTGTCAAGTGTCTGTGAACATTCGAAACCAGGAACTGTTGGCAGCCATTTTGTGCCTCGGTAGAAGCGAGGCTGAAGAAGTAAGGGAAATAAGTGTGTGAAAGATATAAAGGGGGCAGGGTAGAAATACTCTGACCCTCTAGAGTTTCTTAGGGGGTCCAAGAAGGAGTTCCAGGGCCCCTTTTTTTTTTAAATGGCAAATTGCGCGCAGGGTGTGCGGATCAGGACGTAAAAAAATTAAAAACGAAGCGCGGGTTTCCGCATTTCCTTAATAATTAGCCCAGGGGGGGCCCAAATCCCAGGGGCAAACTGCCCCTCCAGCCCCGGGGACCGCTACCCCCTGGGGCTAGAATATAAATAGGGTGGGGGGCTGAACGGCCCCCCCAAGCCCTGGGGACATCACCCCCTGGGGCTTTATTTATTGAGTTAGGGGGTCTGCATGGCCCCCCTCCTGGAGCCCTTGAGGGCCCTAGGGTCCGCCACCTCCCAGGGCCCTCCTACAGTGTCCTGGGTGCCCACCCCCAGGACACTGTTGTTTGCTATGTGAGGGCGGGAGTCTCCTGCCCTCCCATAGCAAACTTTGTTTGGATTTTGAAAAATCCAAACCATATTGCTTTTCCACACGGGGAGCTGCATGTCAGCAGCTGCCCATGTGGAAAAGCAATGCCGGCTCCCGAAGGACACGGAGAGCTGGCTGGGACCATGGGGGCGTTGGGGTTCCCCCCACGGTCCCCAATGTTTTTTATTACCCTCGGGGGATGGGGTCCCCGGGGATAATAAAAATTAGTGATAGGGGTTATTTTTTTTTTTACGGTAAAATTAGGAGTCGCGCATCCTATCGCGTTGGGTGCACGATTTCTCTCGCGTAGGGTGCGCGGTGCATAACACATAGGTACATGAGTGTCTATATAAGTTATTGATTGGTTGTCTGAGTATCTGTATGGGTGCCTGTGTGTGTGTGTGGGTGGGATGTGTGTGACTCTGTGTATAGATGTGTCAGTGGGTGATTCACTGGGTGCATGGTTTCAACACTAGGTCTGTAATGAACTGTATGGGTGGGTGAATATGTGAATGGTTGTGTTAGTGAGTGAATATATATTTCATGAGTACATGTGTAATTTACCACATATGTGAACGGCAGTATATATGTATGTTGGAGTACAGAAATGACTATCACTGAGAGTGTGTGATAGTGTGAGTGGCTGTATGGATGAGTGTGTGCTTGTATCATTGATTGTATAAGACCATACGAATGTGCTAGTACTTGTATGAGTAATTGAGCTTGTGTGTGTATAACTGTATAGGTGAGTAAATGGCAGTGTGATTAATTATTTGCATGACTGAGTATGTGTGTGAGTACCTCTATTGATGAGTAGCGGTGTGTGAGTGTCCATATAAGTGACCATAAGTATGAGTGACTGTACGGGTGAGTGAGTAGATGGGTGTTTAGACCTAGGACTCTGTGATGGGGTATGTACTTATTGGTGTTGGAGTGTCTATGGTTTTGAGAGTGGGAGTATGTAATTTAGAGTGGGTGTATCAAAGGTTATATTAGATTGTGAGAAGATGCATCAAATGATCACATGAATGATGTAATCAGTGATGTCATTTGAGATGTCATCAGTGATGTCATCAATGATGTCACTGACCATGTCATGAGTGATGTAATATGTGACGTCATTAGCAGTGCATTGCGGGGGCGCGAGTTATAGTTAGCTGAACTAACTATAACGGGGGAATTTCAATGGTTTTGTATGAGGGAAATGTCCAGCTAACTATAACACCCCTGAAACCTATGGTTTTTTCAGTGAATATCTAAGGTTTTTTAAATGCTAATTCCTAACTATAACATACCTGAAACCTATGGTTTTTTAAGTGAATATATATATAGGTAGAACCTATTTTCCATTGGAAAAGCGTTTTTTGATTTGCCAATATCTTTAGCGCCGTTTGACGAATCTTTGCGAACTTTTCAAAACTGATGGCCCGCTACTGCCAGTTCAGCTCCTGTCTTGAAAGTTTTGGGGTGATTCGTCAAGCGGGGGCTGGGAAAAAGGGGGGTATCTAAATGCATTTTCACCATGTTAATTTCCATAGGAAAAATTGTAAGAGGCTAGAGCCCGAACTGCATAACGGAATTACACCGAATTTGGCAAAAAGGTAGCTCTTGGTTCAAAAAGCGACCATTTTTTAAATGGTGTAAATCCATCTAGTAGTTCCTGAGAAAATAAAAAAGAAAACTTTCGATATCTGAGCACGGAGGAGGAGTCGCGACTCCTCCCGAGCACAAGCAGACTTCTGATTGGCTGTCAACACTCCAAACCAGGAAGTGTGGGCAGCCATCTTGTGACTTGGTAACCGAGTCGCAAGAAAAGAGTGGAAAAAAGGTGGAAAAACAAGAAAAGGGGGCAGGATAGAAACACCCTAACCCCTAGGCCTGCTCAGGGGGTCTCACAGGGACCCCCAGGCCCAAGAAAACCTTTTTTTTTAAAGAAATCTGCAGAATGAGCCCCCGTGTGGGCCAGGTACCGGGTGCAATGACAAAATTAAATAGCGGGTCCTGCGGGGGGCCCCGCAGGCCTGGAGACCACCACTTCCCCAATGGTATGCTAATTATATGCGGGGGGCACATGGAACCTCCGCAGCACTGGGGACTGCCACCTCCCCAGGGCTTCTTAATTTGAATGTGGGGGGGCTCCCAGGCCCCCCAAGCCCCGGGAACTGCCACCTCCCTGGGCTTTATTTGATTATGCGCAGGGGGCACGTGGTCCCCCACAGCCACGGGGACCACCACCTCCCCGGGGCTCAAAATATTAGAATATAGGTGTGGGTGACTCCTGCTCCTCCCAAACTGCCCCGGGGACCACCACCTCCCCGGGGCACTAATTATTTAAAATGGGGGGTCTGTTAAGGCCTGGGAAGGGGGGCTACGCGGCCCTCCTCCTTTTAAAAAGAAAATACATATAATGGCCAAGCCCTGCGGGGATGGGGTCCCCAGGGCCAGAAGTGGTCTGGGAAGGGGGCCGCGCGGCCCCCTCCCAAATAATTTTCTTTTTAAAAAGAGGCAATTCCCCGGGGAATGCGGTTCCTGTAGCAGATAACTGCCTCAGGAGGGGGGTCATGGCCTGGCTTCTTTACTGGGTTCCCTGGTACCATCCAGGGCACCCAGTCATTTTGGTTAGGGGCGAAGTGGGAGCTTGAAGGACCCCGCGGTGCCTGCCGGATTCATATGTCTTATGGGAGCCAGCATTGCTTTTGGACAGAGGAAGCTGCTAACATGCAGCTCCTTCTCTCCTATAGTAGTTTTGCTCCGCTTTCAGCAAGCAAGAGCATTTTACATGCTCTTGCTTGCTGAAACCTGAGCAGTGTTGGCTATGGCTAGGCAGGGCCTGTGCTCCTGCCAAGTCATAGCAAACAGCAATGTCCGGGGGGTGGGCACCCCATCCCCGGGACATTGCAGGAGCTGGAGGCCCTGGGGGGTGGCGGTCCCCAGGGCCATCTAGGGATCCATGAGAGGGGCCATGTGGCCCCCTCCTTTCTTTATATTTGCACCAGGTAGGTGGTGGTCTTCTGCATTCTTTTTGAAAACCCCAGGGAGGTGGCAGTCCCTACAGGCTGTATGCGGGTACGCGTGGCCCTATGCATTTTTGTAAATTAAAACCCCGGGGAGGAGGTGGCACCCGGGGCTGCGGGGGTCCATGCGGCCCCATGCATCAAACTAAAATTAAGTCCCGGGACAGGGGGTCCAAGAAGCCCCCATTTATAAAAATATAAGTGCTGCGGAGATGGTGGTCCCCGGGGGGAGGCCATATGGGCCTCCCCTGCATTCTTTGTTAAAAGGAGGTGGTGGTCCCCTGGCCCAACTGGAGGCCAATTAATAACGAAGCGTGGTCGTTTTTTTTAAATTTATAGCCGGATCCAAGGATACCATAAAAAAAATGCTGGGACCCCCCAAGAGGCCTAGGGGGTTAGGGGGTTTTTACTCTGGCCCCCCTTTCTTTTTTCTTTTTTTGTGGGACTTGGTTCAACCGAGTTCCAAGATGGCTGCCAGAACTTCCTCGATAAAGTGTTGTCAGACAATTAAAGTTCAGTATGGTTTCAGTAGGCTGTTGGGCTCCCAGGTATCTATATTTTTTAAACTTAAAAATATCTGAAACTACTAAAGGGTTGTACACAAAACGCTTTCTGGGCCAACATTTAGATTTCGGTCCAGCTTTCTGCCAAATTTGGTGGAATTCCGTTCAGTGGTTCATGCTGTTCAAAAAAGGAAAAATACCCATAGACATAACATAGGGAAAACCCATTTTGGGACTTCCTTTTTTCTCGGCCCCCACTTGATGGATCACCCAGAAACTTTATACACAGCAGCTGAACCAAAATGGCGACGCTTAGGAAAGTTTGTCAAGCAGCACCAAAGGTATTGGCAAAACAAAAAACACTTTTCCTATGGAAACTATGGTCCTAATTGTAACTAGCTATATATAAATATGCTCTGTAATCAAACCTTATTTCACCGGTTTAGGAAGAATGAGCCACGCCGATGGATTTGTTTACAGAGATTTACTTAGCAGAAATGCAGAGAAAACATAACGCGTTTCGACCGCACTGGGTCTTGGCCACATGACACGTAGTGTGATTACGTTCTTTTAAAGATAACCTTCACCTCAATAAAGATAGAAAACAAAGGGCATATTCTCAAGAACGTTTGATAATCATCGCAAAAGTAACTTAACGCAACACAAAACCACGCAGTCTATCGCGGGAAAATGATGCCGTGTTAACCAAGTATTCACAACACGGTGGTACCATGCGATAGTCTACAGATAAAGCGTCAAATGACCACAGTTAAAATCAACGCCACGCCGCAAAAATGCGAAACATGAACGCAAAAAATCTTGCGGTGAGGCCAATTGCGATACAAAAAGCAGCGATAACCAGCGACACTCCTGCAAATTCCACGCGTCTGGCGGGAAAATGCACCATAAAAGCAGAGTAAAAAAACGGTGAGATGACAACGTACGAGCACAACCCCACAGCTGTAATGCAGAACAAATTACCATTGCCCAAATCAGATAGACATATCCCCACAAACAGCCACAATGTTCATTGACATGCATTCAGTATGTAACCTGCGCAAATGCGGAAACAAACATGGAACACACTGTGAAACCACATCTTCTTTTCACATTGCAGAGGGACAAATAACACCCCCTGCACACCGACGTGCCATGTCCATGATCAAACAATAATGAAAGCATATACCAATGTAGAGGCAGTGACTCCCCCTTACGTACATGTCGCCCATGTCATGGGACTTGAGCCACAGGGTGCATCCCTGCATCATGGCGGCACATATCAGAGCCCAAAAGAATCCCTCTTGTCACTTGTAGGACACAAATGACAGCCAAAATGGAATCAATTGGGACACATGTGAAACTCTGAATAGTGGGATACCATAACATCTGTGACTCTCTGAACTAGCAGTTCGAATACGAGACACCCTAAACAGCCTCACTGTACAGAGGTGACACACCCACCATCCATTAACAAATTTCTAAATTGTCAGCACAACATGTCACACACACACTTGTCTGAGTGAAGTGCCTGTACAGATAAGTGACATACACGCAGGGAATGTGTATTGGAATGCATTTATTAGCACATGTGGTCAGTCAACGTACTGTGCCATCACTGCTAAGGACCCACACAATGTGACGTCAACCAGAGAAGAAATTGTCAATGATGTAGTCCCTTTGGGCTATTCCTGCTGCGGCTGCAGTGGGATGTGGTCCACCTGCCTCATCTTCATCAACATTGTTCAGTGCATCTGGCACCCGTATCCATGGGACTTTGCTGCGTACACATATGTTGTGCAACACACAACATGCAAAGATCATCTTGCACACCAGGTCTGGGCTGTGCAGGAGCTTTCCACCTATGACGTCAAGGCACCTGAAACGTGACTTCAACACGCCAAATGTGCGCGCCACGATGCCCCTGGTGTGTTTGTGGGCCAAATTGTACTGCCTCTGGGCCTGTGTGGTTGGGGCTTGGAGGGGTGTCATCATCCAAGCGCAGAGTGCATATCTTTGGTCACCTGTGACAGTGCAGAGAGACATGAGTCAAGACTACTTACTGCATGATGTGTTGGCAGGCTCACTGGTTCATTGGTGTGTGATATGTGTGACTTAGTGATTCCTGTATGACATGTACTGTGTGTTGCAAATGAGCGGCATCATTGTGTATTACGTAGCCTCACTGCTGCACCTCCCCCGAGCACATTCACTAGTGTGCGCAGCGTGATTGCATCACATGCACCCCTACGGCACACCATTGTCATGCCTGTCTGCACATGTCCACAAGCCTGACTACGGCACAGTGATGATGCCTCGCAGAATGTGGCCGGCCACGTGTGCATAGGCCCATTGCAAGGACAAGGCTGAAACAGATGGGGAGCACCTGTCTGGCTGAACTCGACATGCAGTTGAGGGTACATCGTTGTTTAATTCTGCGCTAATAGTGGCACACACAATAGTTGGCATGTGTGATCCCTGACCCGAGCGTGCATGCCCTCCCCCATGTACCCCTTTGGCCGAGCACGCACACCAGGGGCATGCCACATGGCAACATTGCCGATTGCGTGATGGGTAGCGCAGACACTACAACAGAGACACAAGCATCAGCCACATTCTTTGCAAGGCATGCACTGAACCACACCCAGATCCACGTGTGGAGGAGCCACACCCCTACACAGTACAGTTGCATGTCTGTCCACCCCACTTACGCTCACATGGAGATACGACACAGTTACATGTCCTAGGTCTACAACACTGCCTGCGGTGACATGGTTGCGCACGCTGTACACAGCAGAATGTAATGTGGAATGTCCCCTGTCTCTCATGCATACATAATGACCACACGGACACACTGAGTGAGTTTGTGGGACTGGCTATGGGCACGTGCGCCCGGCCCCTTTTATTGCCAGGGTCACATCTCCAGTGATGCCTGTGCTGGGTGGGTGTTGGGTGGTGTAAGCCACCACTCAGGGTTGGTTGGTGCTGGCAACAACTACAAAAGTGTTTAGACAATCAGAAGTACCAGGTACGAACATCATGGGTCCCTGACTTGAGCAGAACAGAGTTTGTGGCCTCAGATGCACAGCGGCCAGCACAGGCACACCGCCACAGGACGGTGACTTGCGGAGCACTGAGGTAGGGCCATGCGAGCAGCGCGTGTACTCATCGATGTCCAAGGGGAATGTCACGGAGGGATGCGGGGGACAGTGGAAGGGCATGATGAAGAGGGCAGAAGAAAGCAGAAACAGGCAAATGGCAGAGTTGAATGCTACAGACTCCACTTTTCCACCTTGTCAGTATCAGCTACATATAGATGAAGACAATCTCCAGCCCATGGGCTCAGACGCCACCGACATTTAAACAGAGATGGCCCATGAATTTCAGGTCACACACTCAATGGCACCAGTGCTGGAAGGGGATGCAGTCTGCGATGAGGCCTGTACAATGACATGGACTCTGCCATGTAGAGAGCAAGACTCAGTTCAAATTATGTGACCTACTCCACCACAGTGTGTGCCAGAGGCAGTGGTCAGCAGGGGCCCACATCCACGTGTGGTAGGCATGCGCTGCACAGAGAAGATGGTAGGCACCAGTGCAGTTGTTGGTAGTGTCCCATCACCTCCGTAAAGGTGAGCCTTTTCTCCTCCAGACTGAAGCGTGTCTTCCTCTTACTCCTCTCCTTACGTACTGTGACATGAACACTGCCATGAAGAAATCAAGACTCAGTTCTAAAAGTCCGACCTAGTTGTCCGCAGTGTCGGCCGGAGGCTGCGGTCAGCACGGGTTAAACACTGCTCAGCCATCTCCTCCTGGATCTTTAACACACAACGTTGAAATGGCATGTAGATTAGATTGGTGGCTGACGGAGGTAGTGGCACCAGAGCTGAGCAGGTGTGCAGCCGGCGAGGAAGCCGTGTCCTGCCTGTGACGGACTGCATTGGATTGGTGTGAGGCCTGCAGGACCGCAGTGTAGGCTGAAGGCTGCAATCAGCAAGGGCCCACAGACAAGTTTGGTGGGAGTCCTATGCACAGACTTGGTGGCACCACATCAAAGGGAGTATACTGATCTAAGCTCAGCCTTAAATAATGTACTCTGCCATGGTGGAATCAAGACTCAGTTCCAAATGTGTGTCCTACTTGTCCACTGTGTATCCCGGTGGAGTACGTCAACGAGAAAAGAGTTCCGCGGGGCTGTGTCGCCGAGGCCGTGATGGTCCGAGGAGGCTGTCAAGGTCGGGGGCCTCAGGCTTGGAGCTTGCATCGGCATGTGGTGGGCCCTCTTTCACACACGCCGGTGTCGGCAGGTGAGCAGTGATGCCTAGATGAGCTGGGGCGGCAATAACGGCTTCGGGCACCAGCGGCCCAGGTTGCAGCAGGCGCACAGGATTCCAGGCAACACCGCTAACGGCATAGGCCTCGTGGCAGGGTGAGAGGCATTGTCCTGGCATGGATGTTGGGCATTCTGGAAGAGGACCACATCCAGGGCTACGTGATTTTTAGTCACACCCCTACGCTGACCTGGCGTATGCCGGGCCAGCCCACTACGCAAACGCTTACATGGGGGGACATAACAAGCTACATTTCCTAGATCTTTCCCACTGGCTGGGGTGACATGGTTGCGTCCACTGTTCACTACACTCCAAACACCAGCGGTGTGTGTCGACATGGATATATCTGTGGTCTGCATACTACAGTCTGTCCAACACATCCACGCCACACTTGGCATTGTGTGAAGTCTCTTTCATGAGTCACTTGCCTCCTTCGCCTAGTTCCCACCTCTCCCCTCAAGCTGCTATTGTGTGGCTGAGGTGCCATGCCGTTGATGGCTCATGTACATGGCTAGGCCAGGTTCCCACGGTAATTTGTGCTGTCGTGTCTGGTGGGTGGACATGTTGTTTGGCATGTTGTATGTGACTTTGTGACGTGTGCATTCCCAGAGTTGTGGATTGCATGATTGTGCTTTTGAGGTGTGTGGTGTGTGGTGTGTTCATTTGGTACTTACCAATGAGCAGTACATTTCCATGGGTGCCATCCTGGAGGTGCTGGTTGATGATGGACTGTCTGAAGATGTAGGAATCATGCCCACTGCCTGGGTAGTTGGCGACGACGTTGGTGAAGAGTCCCCGGTGGTCCACTATTGCATGCACATTGATGGAATGCGTGTGCTTTCTGTTGTGGTAATTGTGTGCAGTGTTGGCAGGAGGCACAAGTAGGAAATGTGTGCAGTCTATTACCCCCAACACATGCGGGAAGCCAGCTATGGCATAGAAGCCTTGCTTGGTCTCCAGCTGTTCCTGCAAAGTGTGGGGGAAGTATAGGTACTGGGGTACCAAGCTGATGATGGCATCCAAGGCAGGTTTGAGGAACTTTGATAGTGCTGGCTGTGTGACTCCTCCGACTCTGGCTGTTGTTGGTTGGAAGGTACCTGAGGCCAACAGATGCAGCATAGCCAGCAGCTTTGTCTGAGGTAGGCTGTTGGTTGCCCGCTGTGTTGGTACCGTCAGCCTGTGGGCAATGATGTTCAGGATGCGGAGGATGGTTGTCCTTTTGAGCCTGTAGTGGGCAATGACATACTCTGGTGTTAAGTCTGTGAGGCTGGTGCATTTTCTGAAGGTCTGCGGTCTGTGTCTACGCTGCCTCTATGGTGGTCTGGGGGGTGGTGTGGGGAGGGTCTGGGGGGTGGTTGCGGTCTTGGGGGTGGTGGCGGTGGGTGTTGTGGGCCTGTTGGGGCTCCGAGCCGCATGATGAGTAGCTCCATGGCATCTGTTGTTCTTCAGGTCTGGCTCTGGCATGGGCTCTCTTTCCTGGTGCCGGCTGCCGTCCAACTTTACACCAGGTCAGAGCATGTGTTAATTTCCTGCTGCTAACGCGCCTTATCGCCCGTTTTGAGCTCTTATCGCCGATCTGGCTGGTCGTTGAGAATGTTGCAGAGTGGTGTTGTTACGACTTTGTGCACGGGAATGCCTTACTGCATATCATTAGCGATAGTTGCCGGGGTAATCTGTGGCGATGTTTCTTGCGGCTTGTGAATGGGGTGATACATTTATTGTGACTTTGGCTGAGATAAAGTGCCGATATCTCAGCGATAACTCCTTGAGAATATGCCCCAAACTCTTATTCAAAAGTGATGAAAAGAGTTTAGTGAAAATCATAATTTGAAACAAATAAAATAAAGATGATTTCTCTGCATCCTTCCATTTACCATTGAAATAATACATATTTTATAGACTGAATGATATGGAAATATAAATTCACTGAATTAAATTCTCATTGTATACATAGTCAGTGTGAAAAACATTTATCACTAAACAGATATTTTACAACTTTGCACTTGACATCTTCCCAAGGATCAATCCATATAAAATAAACAGTGTAAAATCACCAATCTTAGCTATAGGTCAGATCGCCATGTAAAGGCAGAGCAAAGAGAGACATAGTAATCCCTACAGTGGTACCTCCCCAGACCCTGCCCCATTGTAGGGATTACAGTCAGTCCAACATTCCCACTGGCTCCTTGAGCCTGTCAGAGGCGTCAGGCGGTCTCTCCATCCACTGTGGTCCAACCGACCACATAATAATGCAGCTGTTGGACCGCTATGCTGGATGTCAGTGGGACCCCACCAAAGGCCTGTCGTTGGTTGGCCTACCAACATCATAATAAGGCCTTTTGTTTTTATCATTGAACGACATAGCTGATAAAAAAAAATCAAGCTAAAACTAAACAAACCAGTAAAATAAAAGATATACTCTACTTTAACCAATATAAACAAATAGTGAAATCATCAGGTGGCCCATAATTACACTCCCGTTAACCCTACCCCCACGGGCTTGTGCCCTTGGTCCAAGGTGCACTCCCCAACTGATTCCTGGATCCTCTGAGACTGGGCTGGTGAATATCACCTCGGAATACAGGACAAAAATAATAATCTCCCAAAGCAGAAACGTATTGTCCAAACCCCCCTCAAAAAGAATGCAAAAAAAAAATGAATTCTATAGAGTCCCTCAAAGCAATCCAAGGTATCCAGGTACCATAAAAAAACAGAAGAAACGTGTAAAAAAAAAAAAAAAAGAAGAAACACTCCAGGAAACCCACCCAAAAAAGGGAATCAAAGTAGAAAGCATTAGTTTAATTAAAACCAAATTTGAAAAGAATAAAAGGAAACTCCCAATGCCCATAGGACACATTCACAGACAAAAACCTGTAAGGTAAATAAGAAAACCCACTCGCAAAACACATTACATTCTCAAACATTCATAAACCTCACACTAATGGGGCAATTAGAACTTCGGCAGTCTTACTGCTGGACTCATTGGAGTGAGAATAGTACATGCTGCCCCTCCCCAATCCAACACTTTCCCTACTTTTCCCTACTTTTTCACTGACTGCAGTGGGAATAGTACATTTTACCACTCAGCAAACCGACACTTTCAGAATTGTTGCACTGACTGGAGTGGGAATAATAAATGTTATTACTCTATTATCCAACACTTTCCCTGCAGTTACAGTGTCTGCAGTGGAAAAAGTAAGTTTTACTCCTCCACTATTGAACACTTTCCCTACTGTTGCACTTATTGGAGTGAAAATAGTATAACTTACCCCTGCGCAATTCAACACTTTCCCTACTATTTCACTGACTGAAGTGGGAATGGTAAATCTTACCACTCTACAATCCAACACTTTCCCTACTGTTCCACTGACTGGAGTGGGACTAGTACATTTGACCCCACCGCAATACAACACTTTTCCTACTGTTGCATTGACTGGAGGGAAAATTGTAAATTTGACCTAGATTATTACTTTTGTGTCGTGTGAATTGGGAGTAGTACATTTCTTTGCATACTTACTATAATAGTTTGCGTACTTTTGTATAAATTGTAGTGGGAAAAGTATTTTATAGTTTTATAATTTATATTATTATGTTTTTGTTTATTTAAAATTATTATATTTATAACTATTAATGTTTTTGATGTGTAAAATATATATGGTTTCATTATACTTTTATATATAAATATATATGTATTTATTTGTTATATTTTTACATTATTTACATTTTTTGAATTTATCATATAATTTAAAATTATTTGTATAATTGTTTGAGTAGATATATGGTATTATGTATATTAATTATTATACATGAGTGTTTTTTAAAATACTTTTTTGTTATATTGGTTAACATATATATTAAATCTATATTAAATCTATTTTAGTTTTTTAAAATTAATGTTACTCTATATATTCAATATTTTAATTTATATATATTTGAAAACGATATTTAATACAACGATATTTATGATAATTATATATATTTTTCGATATTTTTGCACTTACCATAATAATTATAGGATGAAGATATTTCTGAAATCAATATTTTGGTCACAATATTTTGGTATGGGGATATTTTGGGTGGCGATATTTTGTCAGTGAATCGTTGCTGAGTAGTCTATGGAAATGCATAAAAATATACCTTACCATCGATTGCGTCGACCAAAGTGTCGGATTTGGACATCATCAAGCAGGAGCGGCAGTATGCATACGATCGGCTTCATGGCTGCACATGACGTGTGAAGTTGAGTACAGGTGAGTTTCAGCCTTATATCCATCCCTTTCCACAAGTTCATATGTGGTGTTTGGACACAGTCACGTCATCGAGAAGGCACATTGTAACTGAGCCAGTGGTAACACTGACAGTCTGCCCTCCCACAGAGTCATTGGCCTAGCCTGCCACCGCGGTCGAAAATACCTGATGGCGGTCGCGGTGGTGGCCCGTGGTCGTCTTTTGTCTATGAAAATGCATGCATAGTACTAGGGCAGACAGACCAACAATGGTGCAGCAGTGATTCTGAGGCCGACACAATGGTGGTCCCAAGCGTGTCAAACTCGTAGTATGGCCCTAAATCACCAAAATATAAGTGACATGGCACAATTTAAAATAACCTAATGATATATTACTAAAATAGTACACTAAAACCCCAAACTACAAACTAGTGGTAAACACTACTAATAATACATCTAAATATACAACAACAAAAAATCCTTCAAATTAACTTCTACACCTCCTCCCTAAACCCACCCCACTGAAGGGGAAGCGGAACTACAACACCCAGCATGCTGCAAAAGTATTCACCTGTGAGGAGCATGTAATTGCAGTATCAAGATCAAAGTGCACCTCGTGACCTGACAGCTGCTTCCTATGAATAAGGGGCGGAGCCCCGAAACGCGTCAGGAAAGGTAATAAGGTCTGAGTGGGAAGGCCGCCGTTGAATAAAGTTCATGTTGAACAGACCTCCTGGGAGTTGCGTCCTTAAGCTCTGGGCATGTTTTGGACACATATTTCACACAGCGGCTCCGGCCGTGGAGGATTGCACCACCAGCTCACCGAAGATGCGGGACTGCGGGTTTGGAACTGTGCCAGGCCGATTTGCAGCGTGGGGTTCTCCTTGCAGTTAAGGCCGCCTTCTCATCCTGAGGCCCTCTGGAGGGTATTGAATATTGTTTTTAAAGCAGATGAATTATGTCAGGAATCACGGACCCCACTGAAGGGGAAGCAGAACTACAACACCCAGCATGCTGCAAAAGTATTCACCTGTGAGCAGCATGTAATTGCAGTATCAAGATCAAAGTGCACCTCGTGACCCGACAGCTGCTTCCGATGATTAAGGGGCAGAGCCCCGAAACGCGTCAGGAAAGTTAATAAGGTCAGAGTGGGAAGGCTACCGTTGAATAAAGTTCATGTTGAACAGAACTCCTGGGAGTTGTGTCCTTAAGCTCTGAGCATGTTTTGGACACATATATATATATATATATATATATATATATATATATATATATATATATTATCTACTGGCGGTCGCCAGTAGATAGTTATAGTTAGGACCGTGTTTCCATAGGAAATCCGCAACATTCCTACCCTGAAAGTCTCGGGGGGATTCGTCAAGCGGGGGCCGAGAAAAAAGGGGGTCCCAAAACGTGTTTTCCCCATGTATTTTTCCATAGGACCTTTAGTCAAAGGTACAGCCCGAACGGCTGAACAGAATTACTTGAAATTTGGCAGAGAGGTAGTCCTCAGGTCAGGGAAGTGCCTTTTGCAGGTCTGGTGTCAATCTGTTCAGTAGTTCCTGAGAAAATAGCATTTAAAAGCATATAAATATCTATAAGCGCGCACCGTGCGCGCACCGTATTCGCACCGTGCGAGCACCCTAACATGCGCGAGCGTAATTCTGACTGGTGGTTAAATGTTAGTCAACGTTCGAATCGGTCGAAATCAGGAAGTGTCGGCCGCCATTTTGTTTGTTTTCAGTGCGAGAGTGAAAAAGGAAGGTGGCGAACGTGAAAAGGGGGCAGGGTAGAGAGTTCCTGACCCCCTAGCCTTTGTCAGGGGGTCCCTGAAGGACCCCGAAGGCAGAAATGTTTTTTTTTTTTAAAAATCACGGGGGTGCGCGCACCGTGCGCGCACGGTGAAAAACCAAAAATAAAAAAATTATAATTTTTTAGTACGTAGTTTATTGTAAAATAAATATATAAAAAAATAATAAAACATAAATAAATTAGCATTTAAAAAACCATACAAATTCACTGAAAAAAAACATAGGTTTCACACACGTTATAGTTAGGAATTAGCATTTAAAAAACCTTCGGTTTTCATTTGCTGTCGAGTGCTTCCTCAAAAGCTTTGGGCCATTGGAATACATAAATTAACACGGCAGCCCTGTCGTGGAGGAATGCACCATCACGAAATGAGAGAGGCTGTTGGTGGAAACTATTTCCATACCTGTTGCAGCACAGCAAGTGAGTTAATTTTAACCAGCTCTGTACTCTGGGTCCCACTAAAGGAAATAAGGAATTTTAAAAGCGTGAATGGCTAAACAGAACCTACTAAAGGACGTGATTGACATTGTACTGAACTACTCATTCCAGCATGCACTGAAAAGAAAAATGCACTGAGCAGAGCAATTAACAAACAACATGCAGCTGAGAATAAAAAGCTCTCTGGAAACATTCACATCTTGTAAGTCGCCTCTGAAGAAAAGGCAGGAACCTTGAAACGCGTCAGGCGCTATGAATGCAAACTGGAATGCAAATGCTGGTTTCTTGGTGAAAATAAACCCTTCGGTTTTCATTTGCTGTCGAGTGCTTCCTCAAAAGCTTTGGGCCATTGGAATACATAAATTAACACGGCAGCCCTGTCGTGGAGGAATGCACCATCACGAAATGAGAGAGGCTGTTGGTGGAAACTATTTCCATACCTGTTGCAGCACAGCAAGTGAGTTAATTTTAACCAGCTCTGTACTCTGGGTCCCACTAAAGGAAATAATGAATTTTAAAAGCGTGAATGGCTAAACAGAACCTACTAAAGGACGTGATTGACATTGTACTGAACTACTCATTCCAGCATGCACTGAAAAGAAAAACGCACTGAGCAAAGCAATTAACAAACAACATGCAGCTGAGAATAAAAAGCTCTCTGGAAACATTCACATCTTGTAAGTCGCCTCTGAAGAAAAGGCAGGAGCCTTGAAACGCGTCAGGCGCTATGAATGCAAACTGGAATGCAAATGCTGGTTTCTTGGTGAAAATAAACCCTTCGGTTTTCATTTGCTGTCGAGTGCTTCCTCAACAGCTTTGGGCCATTGGAATACATATATATGTATGCATGTATTTATATTTGTATTTATATAGATATGCAGATTATATATATGTTTATATATGTATGTATAGATATACACATATATATATATATATAAATGCATATGCATATATATGCATATATATATATGTGCATATGTGTGTGTGTAGAGAGAGGTAGAGAGGTAGAGGTGTAGAGGTAGAGGTAGAGAGGTAGGGGTAGAGAGGTAAAGGTGTAGAGAGGAAGAGGTGTAGAGAGGTAGAGGTGAAGAGAGTTAGAGAGTAGTAGAGAGAGAGGTAGAGAGTAGAGCATGAGTAGTAGAGAGTAGTAGAGAGGAGTAGAGAGGAGTAGAGAGAGTAGCAGAGAGTGAGTAGTAGAGAGTAGTAGAGTGAGTAGTAGAGAGTGAATAGTAGAGAGTGAGTAGTAGAGAATAGTAGAGAGTAGTAGAGGTAGAGAGTGAGTAGTAGAGAGTGAGTAGTAGAGAGTGAGTAGTAGAGAGTGAGTAGCAGAGAGAGAGTAGTAGAGAGTAGTAGAGAGTGAGTAGTAGAGTGTGAGTAGTAGAGTGAGTAGTAGAGAGTAGTAGAGTACTAGAGAGTGAGTAGTAGAGTGAGTAGTAGATAGTGAGTAGTAGAGAGTAGTAGAGAGTAGTAGAAAGTGAGTAGTAGAGAGTGAGTAGTAGAGAGTAGTAGAGAGTGAGTAGTAGAGAGTTGTAGAGAGTGAGTTGTAGAGAGTGAGTAGTAGAGCGAGAGTAGTAGAGAGTGAGTAGTAGAGAGTAGTAGAGAATGAGTAGTAGAGAGAGAGAGTAGTAGAGAGAGAGTAGTAGAGAGTAATAGATTAGTAGAGAGTGAGTAGTAGAGAGTGAGTAGTAGAGAGTAGTGGAGTAGTAGAGAGTAGTAGAGTGAGTATTAGAGTGAGTAGTAGAGAGTAGTAGAGAGTGAGTGGTAGAGAGTAGTAGAGAGCAAGTAGTAGAGAGCAAGTTGTAGAGAGTGTGCAGTAGAGAGTGAGTAGTAGAGAGTAAGTAGTAGAGAGTAGTAGAGAGTGAGTAGTAGAGAGAGTAGTAGAGAGTGAGAAGTAGAGAGAGTAGTATAGAGTAGTAGAGTAGTAGAGAGTGTTTAGTAGAGTGAGTAGTAGAGAGTGGTTGAGAGCGAGTAGTAGAGAGTGAGTAGTGGAGAGTGAGTAGTAGAGAGTGAGTAGTAGAGAGTAGTAGAGAGAGAGTAGTAGAGAGTGAGTAGTAGAGTAGTAGAGAGTGAGTGGTAGAGAGAAGTAGAGAGTAGTATAGTGAGTAGTAGAGAGTGAGTAGTAGAGAGAGTAGTAGAGTAGTAGAGTAGTAGAGAGTGAATAGTAGAGAGTGAGTAGTAGAGAGAGTAGTAAAGAGTAGTAGAGTAGTAGAGAGTGAGTAGTTGAGAGTGAGTAGTAGATAGTAGTAGAGAGCAAGTAGTGGAGAGTGAGTAATAGAGAGTGAGTAGTAGAGAGTGAGTAGCAGAACATAGTAGAGAGTGAGCAGTAGAGAGTTGTTGGAAATGGGGGTCTCTAGTTGGCAATGGCTGGCCACTGTCCAAGTAGGGACCCTTCTTCCCAAGTCAGAGTAAGCGGGCTACACCCTTTGATAACCCCTGCTCAACCCTGTGGTAACGTATCACGAGCAGCTAGGCTTATCTCAGAGGCAGTGTGTGAAGCATTTATGACAATACACAGTAACACAGTGAGGAACACTACAAAGGGACACCACACAAGTAGTTATAAAAAATAAGTATCTTTATATATAGACTTAACACAAGACCAATAACAGTAAAAAGCCACAATACTAGTAAAATAGGGTACACTTGAAATGCTGCTAAAATAGTTCAAGTGTGCAAAGAGGAGTTCAGTTCAAAGCAGTGGTCTCTGCGACCCTTTTACTTACAAAGTACCTGGATTCTGTAGTAAAACAACCAAAATGTCGCTAAGGAGCTGTAGCGATGATTTTCCTCACGCGAGACCAGCGATGCGTTGAATCCTTGCCGCAAGGGAGGATGATACGCTGATCTGTGTGCAGGACAAAGCGACGAACTTCTCCACGCTAAGCCGGCGATGCGTTGAAATCCTTGCCCCAAGGGAGGATGATGCGCCGAGCCTGTTGCGTGTGTGACCCGGTTGCAATGAGAAGAAATGGCGGTCCGCGAGGGAGCGACGATGCGGGTGCGATGCGATGAAAATGGCGGACACCCGGCGTCCGCGCTGCGATGTCGTGAAGCGATGAACTCAATGCGATGATCTTTGGTCAGCGAGCACTTGGAGGCCCGCAAACGTGCGATGCGATAATCTTTGCATTAGCGAGCAGTTGGCAGCCCGCAATCGTGCGATGCGATGATCCTCAGGTTAGTGAGCCTTTGGCAGCCCGCAAACGGGATGTGCAATGATTTCCGAAGGGAGACCTCAGCGGCAGTAGCGCAATGATTTTTCGTACGCGCTTTAGCTGCGGCGGCTCGGAAACGGGCGTTAGCGACGATTTTCAGCACTCTTTTCTCTGTAGTAGAACTAGAGGCCCTGGAACTCACAGGAGCCTCACCTGCAGATAAAAATCCTCGCTGGGAGGAAACAGGAGGCTGAGGGTGGAGTTTGATGTGCCTGAGACTCCAGCAGGATGCTAGCTCTCTTCTAGCCCTTGGGTAATTACTTTAGCAAGTTGAAATAAAAGTTCTCTTCAAAGTCCTTTCCCTCTTCTTCCAAGTCCAGTAGTAACCACTGCAACCAATCCAAGAAACAGCACACAAGGACAGTCACCTCCTGCAGATTCCTTCAGTTACACGGAGAGAAGTTCTTTTTTTTGTCCAGGAGCAATACAAATTGTAGGGGTTTCAGCACAGATATTTATACCCCAAAAGTCTTTGTTCTCAGAAGCTACAAGTCACTGAACCCAGCCAGAACCAGTTCTGCCCAGTCCTGGAGCACTTTGTTTACCAGGCTGCATCCTTTCTTTCAGAAAGAGGGGGTCTGCCATCAGACGCACAGTAGGAGGTGGAGCCATCATTGTGGAGGGAAGGCACAGCCCTATTCAGGTCCCAGGTGCAACTCCTCCCACCCATCTAGATGCAGATCTCTCTATTCACCACCGGGACATCTCACCCTGTCTCTGGAATTCCCCAGCCCTGTCATTCCAAAACCAGACAGCCAATACACATAACAGCAGAGCACACTAGAAGGCTTAGGCAAGAAAATACCTACTTTCTAAAAGTGGTATTTTCAAACACAGAAAATAAAAATAAACTTCACTAAAAGATGTATTTTAATATTTTGAGCTCAGGCATACTAAATTTGTTTTTCTACCATGTTCTTTAGGTCAGTTAGAACTATAGAATGTAATAGTCAACCTCCCATTCTGGCCTATGGAGAACAGGTAGCCTTACAGTAGTGAAAAACTAAATTGGGTGTAATTCCATACCAGGACATGCTACACACACCAGGGCATGTCCTATCTTACACATACAATGCACCCTACCATGGGGGTAGCTTACAGGATGCCAAGGGAAGGTTCAGGGGCTGGGAAGTGGGTGCACTTCACAGCCAAAATGGCAGTTCTGGACTGAACACAGACTCTGCAGTGGCAGGTCTGAGACACACTTTACAAGCTGCTTCTGTGGGTGGCGCAAACCAGCGCTGCAGACCCACCAGCAGCATTTGGTTTACCAGCCCTGGGCACACACAGGCCACGCTACTAGGGACTAACAGGTAAACCAAATAAGCCAATCATGGATATACCAATTCACAGGTCATATTTACAAAGGGAGAGCATATGCACTTTAGCACTGATCAGCAGTGGTAAAGTGCCCAGAGTCATAAAGCCAACAAAAACAGGTTAGGAAAAATCCAGGAGGATGATCCTGCAAAAAGGGCCATTTCCAACAAGAGTGAGTAGTAGAGCGTGAGTAGTAGAGAGTGAAAAGTAGAGAGTGAGTAGTAGAGAGAGAGTAGTAGAGACTGATTAGTAGAGAGTAGTAGAGTGAGTAGTAGAGAGTGAGTAGTAGAGAGAGAGTAGTAGAGAGTAGTAGAGAGTGAGCAGTAGAGTAGTAGAGAGGGAGTGGTAGAGAGTAGTAGAGTGAGTAGTAGAGAGTAGTAGAGAGAGAGTAGTAGAGAGTGAGTAGTAGAGAGTAGTAGTAGAGAGTAGTAGAGAGTAGTAGAGAGTGAGTAGTAGAGAGTAGTAGCGAGTGAGTAGTAGAGAGTGAGTAGTAGAGAGTAGTAGAGAATAGTAGAGAGTAGTAGAGAATAGTAGAGAGTGAGTAGTAGAGAGTGAATAGTAGTGAGTAGTAGAGAGTAAGTAGTAGAGAGTGAGTAGTAGAGAGTAGTAGAGAGTGAGTAGTAGAGAGTAGTAGAGAGTGAGTAGTAGAGAGTAGTAGACTAGTAGAGAGTGAGTAGTAGAGAGTAGTAGATAGTGAGTAGTCGAGTAGTAGAGAGTAGTCAGCCAGTGTCAGTCTGTGTCAGTCAGTGTCAGTCAGTGTCAGTCAGTCAGTGTCAGTCAATCAGTGTCAGTGTCAGTCAGTCAGTGTCAGTCAATCAGTGTCAGTCAGTGGCAATCAGTGTCAGTCAGTGTCAGTCAGTCAGTGTCAGTCAATCAGTGTCAGTCAGTGTCAGTCAGTCAGTCAGTGTCAGTCAATCAGTGTCAGTCAGTGTCAGTCAGTGTAAGTCAATCAGTGTCAGTCAGTGTCAATCAGTCAGTGTCAGTCAGTCAGTGTCAGCTAGAGCAGCTCTGCTGACCTGGTTCTCTGGCTCTAAAGCAGCTCTCCTGACCTAGTTCTCTACCTCTAAAGCAGCTCTGCTGACCTGGTTTCTATGGCTCTACTGCAGCTCTGCTGACCTGGTTCTCTGGCTCTAGAGCAGCTCTACTGACCTAGTTCTTAGGCTCTAGAGCAGCTCTGCTGACCTGCTTCTCTGGCTCTACAACAGCTCTGCTGACCTGGTCCCTTGGCTCTAAAGCAGCTCTGCTGACCTGGTTCTATGGCTCTAAAGCAGCTCTGCTGACCTGGTTCTCTGGCTCTAAAGCAGCTCTGATGACCTGGTTCTCTCCCTCTAAAGCAGCTCTGCTGACCTGGTTCTCTGCCTCTAGAGCAGCTCTGTTGACCTGGTTCTCTGGCTCTAAAGCAGCTCTGCTGACCTGGTTCTATGGCTCTAAAGCAGCTCTGCTGAGCTGGTTCTCTGGCTCTAGAGCAGCTCTGCTGACCTGGTTCTCTGGCTCTAAAGCAGCTTTGCTGACCTGGTTCTCGCCCTCTAAAGAGCTCTGCTGACCTGGTTCTCTTGCTCTACAATGGCTCTGCTGACCTGGTTTTTCTGGCTCTACTGCATCTCTGCTGACCTGGTTCTCTGGCTCTAGAGCAGCTCTGCTGACCTAGTTCTTAGGCTCTAGAGCAGCTCTGCTGACCTGGTTCACTGGATCTACAACAGCTCTTCTGACCTGGCCCCTTGGCTCTAAAGCAGCTCTGCTGATCTGGTTCTATGGCTCTAAAGCAGCTCTGCTGTCCTGGTTCTCTGGCTCTAAAGCAGCTCTGCTGACCTGGTTCTCTGCCTCTAGATCAGCTCTGTTGACCTGGTTCTCTGGCTCTAAAGCAGCTCTGCTGACCTGGTTCTATGGCTCTAAAGTAGCTCTGCTGACCTGGTTCTCTGGCTCTAGAGCAGCTCTGCTGACCTGGTTCTCTGGCTCTAAAGCAGCTTTGCTGACTTGGTTCTCTCCCTCTAAAGAGCTCTGCTGACTTGGTTCTCTTGCTCTAAAGCAGTTCTGCTGACCTGGTTCTCTGCTTCTAGAGCAGCTCTGCTGACCTGGTTCTCTGGCTCTAAAGCAGCTCTGCTGACCTGGTTCTCTCCCTCTAAAGCAGCTCTGCTGACCTGGTTCTCTGCCTCTAGAGCAGCTCTGTTGACCTGGTTCTATGGCTCTAAAGCAGCTCTGCCGACCTGGTTCTCTGGCTCTAGAGCAGCTCTGCTGAACTGGTTCTCTGGCTTTAAAGCAGTTCTGCTGACCTGGGTCTCTGGCTCTACAATGGCTCTGCTGACCTGGTTCCGTGCGCTCACGATGCATGCACTCGACTTCGCGACAATATATTTAAAAATAATATAAGTTTATTATAAGTACAAATATATTATTTTTATGAATATCTTAGATAATCTCTTGCCCTAATATGTATATTAAAGACACGTGCATATCATTTTGGAACATAATATTTCTTTGCGGGAGTCGCGCACTCAGCACGCCCCAGCATGTATATGACGTCACGCGGGACCCGCCACCGCTCAAGCATCTCGTACCGTAATGCGCATGTGTCGCAAATGCGTGGGAGCAGGAGTAGGGGACTGGTCACATACCAATCGCGCACATCACGTAATATTAAATGTATTTGATGTAACTGAAAAACATGCAGCCATCGCACACCGTACGCGGATCCTTCACAACTTTTCTAAAAGGGTGGTTAGAATCCGCGCACCCACGCGTGTGTACGCTTTGAGTGCGCGACTCTGAAAAAAATTGGGAAACATTTTTTTTAAAAAAGGAAATAATATAAATATATTAAAATAAAAAATGAAAACAAAAAAAATAATCAATATTTCAGTTCGAACGTTTAAAAAAAAATCTTTTTGCAATTTTCTGAAAAATATATAATGTTATTTAATTAATAAGATATTTATAAATAAACAGTTAAAAAACTGTAGAAAATTAGTACAAAAAAATAGGTATAACTACTATCACACTTAAAAATTAGCATTTAAAAAACCTTTGAAATTCACTGAAAAAACCATAGGTTTCAGAGACGTTATAGTTAGAATTTAGCATTTAAAAAAGCTTTGAAATTCACTGAAAAAAACCATAGGTTTCAGAGACGTTATAGTTAGAAATTAGCATTTAAAAAACCTTAGAAATTCACAGAAAAAAACATAGGTTTCAGGGGTGTTATAGTTAGCTTTCCATTTCACTTCTGCAAAACCATAGAAATTCATCCGTTATAGTTAGTTCTGCTAACTATAACTCGCGCGCCCGCAATACACTGCTGATAATGTCACATATTGCATCATTCATGACATGGTCAGTGACATCATTGATGACATCACTTTTGACATCTCTGATGACATCATCCACATGACAATCTGATACACCTCATCTTACACTGGTATAACTTTTCATCACTCCCTGTAAAATACAGACTACCAGATTTAAAACCATTGACACACCAAAACCAGTTATTACATACCCACTCACTGATTGCTAAGTCTACACACACAACTCCCCATTCAACGACAGAATCATTTATACATGCAGTCACTAATTAATAGAACACTATCAAATGCACTTATACACATATTTAGACATTGACATATCAGCAGTCATCTTAGTCGGTTATGCAGTCATCCTACTCACTCATGAAACAAATTAATCACACTTACATTTACTCACTTACACAATTATCCAACAACGCCTCATTTATTCAAACACATAGTAACTCATAGTTAATATGTTAAAAAATCACCATTACAATTATACACTCATACATATAGTTACTCTCACAATCGCTGACTCTTACACATGCTTATTTATATACACCAACTCTCACATACAATGCCTTTTATTTTTTTACTTTGTTGAAGATGCACAACTAAACATATATTCGCTCACCAACACACAAATAAATACACTTAGTCACCCAAACAACTGTTTCCACATGCACTCTTAAACCTATACACCTAGTAAATCAACCATTCACATATCTATGCATAGAGTTACACACACCCAATCCAACCACACACAAACTCAGTGTCCCATACAAATACTCACCCAACTAATCAATAACTAATATACACACTCATGTAGTTAGTGACTAACTGATGCAGCATGTTATACAACAACAGAGACAGTGATGCACACATTCACATAGTTTAGTTACTAATCCATGTATTAAGTGAGACACTTTTAATTGCTCACTTAAACAGACTGTAAGACAGCTACTAAATCCTCCATCCAGACAGTTATATATCCACTCAATCTTCAATACAGATTGGCATTTATATATATAATACATATTTAAATTTCAAACTAAACCACAATTACTGGATGATGTCATCAGTGATGTCATTTGAGATGTCATCAGTGATGTCATCAGTGATGTCACTGACCATGTCATGAATGATGCAATATGTGACATCATCAGCAGGGCATTGGAACATATTCATAATTACTCACATTGTGCTATCTTATATATAGAACAACTTTACGATAGTCTAATTTAGAATATAAGGCAACAATGTTCAATCCAACTTATAAGTTGAGTTTGTTCATTACCTTTGGGCAAGTGCCTCTCCATTCCCAGCTTCCAATTTCTACTGACATGTTCCTGAAAGGAAAACCTCTCAACAGTTTGTTAATGTGCAAAAAATGCTAAAGTGCTAAAATTATTCTAAAGTGCTACGTGCTTAAAAAGTGCTCAAATTCTCTTAAAGTGCAACTCTACCCCTCGATAATATCCATTCAGGACCCAAGCACTGGTGTTGTCTTCTTTTATTCGGGTCTATATTAATAACTCATCATTATGGTCCATCAACTTTTTCAGCCCCTCTAAACAATTAATATTTGTTTATGCTTTCTAATTTTCCCAATACCTGACGATAAATAGGTAAAATCTTTATTTCATGTGACTAATGTGTTTTCCTTAATAAATATAAAGCGCAACTTTTGTGTTTGTGCTGTTCTTTTTCCTATTCAAGTTTTCTGCTCTGTGATGGATGCGCTGAGCGAGATGCAGGTATCATTAGAGGCAGGTAAACAACTCTTCATCCATGTTAAAACCATTCAGTTCTTTGCTATCTAACGCGAGGATTAAGTATGTTTCTAGTTTTCTTAACCCCTCTGTAAGAGAGTAGGATCTGCTTCTTATAGTTACCCCCTCTTTTTGCTGATGTATCACTGTTATCGATTGACTGGGATCCTGCTATCCAGGACCCCAGTCTAGCTGCTATCTCCTCTAAATTGAATGCATGTACTTTAGGTACACTCCAGATTGGATTCTGGGGTACCCTTATCAGTCCCTAGTAAATGGTATACTATGTACCCAGGGCATAGGTACCCCAGAGGCCTCCCAGGGGCTGCAGCATGTATTATGCCACCCCTGAGAGACCATTCAAACTGACACCACACGTCTGCTACTGCAGCCTGTGTAAGGTGGTGCATGCACCCCTTATTAGATATAGGTTTGCTATATCTATTCTAAATCACTGCACATATAAACCTATCAGTCACCCCTATGGCAGGCCTTATCAATCCTGTGCTGGGTTTTATGTGAGAGGGTGCACTTGCAAGAGCAGAGCCCCTCTGCAGCCTTCTGAACCTATTTTCCGCGGTTGTTTGTGATGCATATATATTTAAGTGCATTATAACCTGGCGGTAAATGCTAACTTTAAAACGGCTGCTTAGAAACATGTTGTGTTAGGTGTCAAACACCTTGGAATCATACCTCCACACCAGTAACTGGTGTGGGAGGTATGATTCCACCATTCTAGAGGAACTTATTTGACACCCCGGGCTGCCCGGTACCAGCTTTCTCGACCTGGACATCACAAAATGGATTCTGTCAGCCACAGACATGAGTCTGCACTCCTGCTGCTGAGCCAAGCTCGAGCAGGGGAAGGCTTGACAATAGGTTTCCTGTCGCAGGGAGGTGTGACCACCCCCCAGACAGGATATAGTGTATTGGGGCTGGGTGGGTGCACTCTGAGAGTGCTTGAAGTCTGCACCGGGGGCACATTTGGTGTCCCTGTGCATAGTCCAGTTCAAACCGGTTGCAGGAGCCATTGGCTCCTGCTCTGGCATGAAACTGGACAAAGGACATGGGTGTAGCCACCCCTCTGTCCTGACTCTCCCATAGGTGGGTCCCCAGAGTTTGTCCCACCCCTTCCTTGAGTATAAAGTAGGAACCCCTGACTACAGGACTTTAGATTTTACCTGGGCTATACTCTGCTACAGAAACCAAGTATATCGATGATCTACACTACGCTGGATGACTGAAGAATCTCCCTTGGAGTAAAGGAGTTACTCCCCTGCAAGGCAGGCACCTTTAACGCATCTGACTGGTTTGCATCTCTCGAGCTCCTGAGGACTCTGAAGATTTCTGCTACACAGGGGTTGGGTTCCCGAGCATCACTGAGGTTGATCTGACCTCTCAGCAATTCTGAGACCAGTATCCCATGTTATAAGTTGTTATGAATCTATGTGTGTTACTTGTCCCTCTGTTCATTTCATTTATAACAGTTTTAGATGGTTCAAACAGTACTCTTTCGCTAATCATATTTCTCGCTTTTTTAGTGGATGTTTCCAGTATTCTAGGCAGGTAACCCCTTTGGATGAAACAACATTTCATCTCCCTCTCTACCTTATCACATTCTTCTAGTGTACTGTATGCCCTTCTGGCCCTGTAAAATTCTCCAAAGGGAATTCTCTCGGGGGCCGGGTGTGAACTATTGGCGTGCAAAATTGTATTCCCCGCCGTTGGCTTTCTGAATACTGTTGTTTCTAGTTGACCATCTTTCACCCACATTCGTATATATCCAGAAAATCTGCAGTTATCCTACTCCTGTGTACCACAAAATTCAAATTGAAATAATTTTCATTTAAATCATTGATAAATTGATCAACTTCTGTCTCCATGCCTTGCCACGGCACAAAGACATCGTCAATAAATCTCAACCATAACAGGATCTTGTCTGTCCATTGTTCCAATCCCGGTCATCCTCGCACCCGCTCCTCGCACCTGCCCAGATATAAATTAGCATAACTGACGGTGAAGCAGGTGCCCATGGTCGTCCCTTGTTCTTGTTGGAACAATTCATTTTCAAATAAAAAGATATTCCTTGTCAGACACCACTCCATCATGTCCAATTGCATTAAATTATGTTATAATGTGGAAATATCCAATGTTACAAGGACCATATTCTGTTCCCATTTGACATCGTAGATGTGTTTCAAAATGTATATATCTATATCTCTCTCTCTCTATATATAGAAACATATATTCCTATTTCAACATTAGCACTTACAAATTGTTTTCAGTAATATTAATAATTAATATAAATTGTAATAAATTTACTACCATTCCTAAACTTTAAATAAAAAAAATCAGAATCCAAAATTAACAATCATAACATAAAAAATTATATAAAACCAGTTTATGAAAAGAATTTAAACATACATTTTAAATATAAAATTATGAATAAAAATATATATATTTGTAATATTTAAATGTTTTTCTCACCAAAATTATAAAATGTAAAAATGTTTATATAAAACATTTTCTGAGTATATTACTTTATTAAAATGCTTTTTGGTATAGTTTAACTTTTTAAATTATTTTTATATTTTAATATTTTTTAATATTTCAAAACAAATATAAATGTAATGCCGTTACTATATGTATTTTAATTATTTTTAAAGTAAAATGTATTAAATATATTGATGTAATAAAATTAATTTTAAATGTGGAAAATATTCATTTTCATATCATTAACATAATTAACATATAATGTATTTTAAAATATATATATATTTTTTTTAAATCTCCCCACCCTTATCTCCTAAAAAAACAATATCCTGCTACTATAAGAATACACTTACAAATTATATTACATACAAGGACATTTTCTAAATCAATATTTTTTACAACAATATTAAAATCCACACTATTTATTTTAACCTTTGATATTCCAGTCAACGATATTTTTGGCATCACAATACTCTTGACACAATATTTTTGTATCACAATTTTTTTTCTGATATTCTGTCCGAACACCAGCAAGTGTGACAAATCTGTAGTTCTATAGAAAGCAGCAGGGCATAACTCCTGTGAACCTGTCTATAGTTTTTGAAACACTACTCCTTTCTTGAGACACTCTTCCTGAATGTGATAATGGGACTACAATAGTCATTGTAATTGAGCAAATGATCACTTCTCAGCACTACTGGTAAAATGTGATGTATTGTATATCATTCTGACTTTGTAATTTAATTTCCTTCACCTATCTCAAATATGATGAAAAGGCATATGATGAAAGGCATCTATTGCACTCAAACCACTTCTTCATGTGTGTAGCTTGCTGTCACTGATTTTTAAAGAGAGCTAAATTTGTATATATGTTATTCTTTCCAATAGAGAGAAAGACTTGTACACTTAATGGCTGTCTCTCTGTTGCCTCTCCGTGCTCTTGTGCTCCCCATATGTAGGCTCATTTCTAAATTTACATCATTCTGGCTTTGCTTACGAAAACACAGAGGAAATAGTGCTCACTCTTCCACGACAGAATAAAGCTCCATGTTGAAGGAACTGCAAAATCAACTTGTCTCATAATGTGTGTTAATCCATACAGATCAGTTCACAAACTCAGGGAACATAGGCCCTGATTATGAGGCCTTCGGTTCAGCTAGCACATTTCAATGCAGGTGGTCAGACCCTAAGTGATCTTTGGAAGACCGCCACCTATGATAGGATCATATGATTCCAATGGGGCGGTGGTCGGAATTGCAATCCTGAACGGAGGCGGTAGAGAAGCAGGCCCTGCCTTTCCGACAGCCTTTTCATGTAAAAAAGACCACCATAAAATGGCTGTCAGAAACAGATTGTGGGGGCCCCAAACCGAGCCCCTGTCTGTTGAGGGCCAAGGTAAAGTGGCCCAGGAAGAACATGTAGTGCCCCCACTCACCTCCATGCACTGTGTGCCATGCACCACTTGGTGCATGGCACACGGTGCATGGATGTACAGGAAGTGCTCTTGTTCTGCTGCACTTTTCCTGGGCCCCAGCATAAGCTGCCATGTAAAGGAACACTTTACCAGCCCAGCGATCGCATTGTAATGCAGCCGTCGGAGTCCTGCTTGCTTGTCAGTCAGTATCCTGACCGCCGTGATAGCAGGCAGAGGTGCGACCATCCGCTATAGTAATCAGCCCATGAGGTTTTAACTTACCTCTTTACAATTTGTGTACTCTCCAATGTTTAGTTTAATTCTCATTCGTCACAGATATTGAGATATTGTTCTATAGCACTTGAGAATACAGATTTTAGCAGTTTCACAACCCGGCTTGACCAGTACGTCTCAAGATGCTGAGTTAACTGTACTGTCTAAGCCATGTACTACAGAGCTCTTGCTATAGATATTGAAGTAACTTTCACCAGTTGTCCAGGTTTCTGCCAAACGGGCCAGACTCAAACCCTGGTGAGACAGTTCCAAACTGGGTTCGGTCTTTCATGAGATTTATCCAACAACTTATGTAGAACTGCCTCATGTAACAAAGATTGCTTTGCACTACTGTTTCTCTTTCCAGAGCAGACGTTGCATTGAAGTACGTTATCTGTTAAAAGCTTGATGAGACTGTGATGACTGTGTAATGTGAAATGTGTCACTGTTCTGTTTGCAGGTGTGAAAATAGCAAACTGTCTAATTAGATGCATTTGAATAGCATCTTCTCCTTTTTACGCTTGATGACGCCTTTCATTGTCTAAAACAGTCCGAGTGACTAAGTAGCATGATTTCAAATTAGTAGTCATAATATATTGCACAGAATTCAATATTTAATTTGGGAACGAGGTTATGGTACAAAAATATCCTGGTCTAAAATTGTGTTTGAGTTCTAAATATTGTTTCCAAAAATATTGCTCTATTGGAATTAATAATAGAACATCTCTACCCAATGCAGAAACATTGTTGCAAATTATATCAAGACTAGAATATTTTTCGGACAATATTTTTGTTAGCAATATTTTTATATTTACACCGGAACCACTCATTTTTATTCACACACAGGAACATGTTCTCCATCACAGTCACAGACTTTGCATAGACACTATCACATAATTATTTTAACATTTCCAGCATCCAGAGGCAATTTAAAAGTGAGTGATGACATTCTTCAGAGTTGCCCTGCCACTGCTTACTCTCTGTGTTACAAAGTTAAATTTTGTCGAAATTTGGATTTGCCATTTAATTAGACTTCCATTACTGAGAATAGAGGACAGTGGAGATATTTCTGAACTGATTTTGAATGACATTAAAGTCTGTGCCCTCTTCAAGTGGGCAGTGCAGCTATGAGTAGGTAAATATCTGCTAAAAGCGTCATCTTTGAGGTGATGCTGGATATGACTACCGTTTTTTGCTTCTTGGTTAACACAGATGGATAAAGATGTTTTTGAAATATCACTAACAGAGTTCAATAAAGCATATAATATTAATAGACATAACCACATAGTATACATTAGTAAAGAATAAAAAGTGATATAAGTACAAAACTTTGAAAGTCATTCAAAATCAAAATAATGCTACTACCCTGTATAAAGTGCTACTTATGGCCGTATGAATTTCAGCAGTACGCCTCTGTCAGACCTAATTCAAGACTCTAAGGGACAATAAGGGGCTACTGGGCCACAATGTGTGGGCTAAGCAGAACTTAACAATACGTGCCAGGGCCTAAGGTATTTCTCTTGGGTCTATTGCAGCTGATGCAACCCACAGGACACTTTTAGATTTAAGTCTGAGTTTTATCATTTTTTAAGGTAAATTAAACTGTTAAATGCTCCACTAATGAACTCTGCTTGCAAATTACACGCACAGCGATGTCATGTGGTTGATTCTCATTAGTAGGTGCCAGTGTTTACAAATAATTGCTGGTGCCAAGTGCGGAAAACAGCAGGACATATTAAGCAATGGGGTTAAGGGTCATTTGTCTCTATGGTCCCATGGCCTATCCTGCTATGGTTCTTTGAAACCTGGGCAAATAAAATTCTTTCAGCCATTGACTCTCAGTGGTAGCAACGGTGGCTCTTAGAAAGATTAGTGTGGGGAAAATCTGGCTCAGCACTCAACTCCTCCCCCAGCAGAACAATAACATTAATTTCCAGCCCAGTGTTCCTCTTTATTAAAGACAAGCCCTTTATTGTACAAAAAGCAGAAATGTCACACGCTACAATCACATGGGAATACCCAAGTTACAGATGGAAGTCTTTTGTGATCAAAGTAGGTCCGCTTCTTTTAAGTTGTATACCCTCTTGCCCCTGTCTCTCAGTCTCTGTCTCTGTCTCTGGGACGTCATGGCTTGCGGTTTAGGTAGTTATAAGGTGCAGTGCAATGTCTCCAGCTTCTCTTAGCCCAAACTGTTTTTTGGGCACAGGCCAGTCTCTCAACCATCCTCGGAGCAGCTTGGGCTGGATTAGTTCATCTCAGGGTGGCGGGTTAACTGGTGACAGATGGGACCTTCCCCACATGGCACGCACCAGTCCCAATGGATGCTAGCAGCAGCCAATTGGGCAGCTGATCCTTCCAAAGCTCACGCCTGGAGCAGATGCTTCTGGGGGTGGCTCTCTTCCAGCCTTTGATGATAGTCAATGCGGAGGGGCTTGGAGGCTTTGGTGGGCCTGGTCCTAATAATTTGGTGAGTCTCTGGGGTCAGTCGCATTGTGGCCTCCCAGTGGCAGAGGAGTTGCAGTCCTCTTCTCCTGGTTTGTGGCTTCAGCCATGATAACACACTTCCAGACAGTGTCCAATTGAGTGCTGAGCTTCTTAGCGCCTTGGCTGCAAGGCGCTATCTTCAGGCACATAGTGTCACAATAGGACAGCCTTCTTGAATTTTCTGTGAAGGGGGGGCCGAGGCACTTCTTGAACAACGTGTGATCTTCTTCTCATCACAAGGTATGCTGGGGCACCTCAAGTTTGGTAGTTTTTAGGTCTCGCCTGACCCAGCGCTTGCGCTGGTCTGGTGAGACTTTAAGTAAGGGCTTCAAAAAATGCTACCGCTGGCTACAGCTTGCAGTGCATGTGCGCGGGCGCGCGCTTGAGCAGAGGCACCATATGGCATTCCTCATGCTCATTAAGCGCCTCGCTCGCCGCGCGCTTGATCGCGATCACTTTCACTTTCGTGGCCCGCGACGGCCGCGCACGCACCACTCCCTTTATACTCTCTCTTGTTTTTAATTGATGCTTTCGGCCGCAGTAAAGTAGGTGTGGTCTTGGTGGGGGGTTGCATCAATGGGGTGCACTTGGGACTGTTAATAATTTTAAAGCAGATAGATTCCATGCCATCTCTTCTCGTACCGCTGTCTGCAGGGTCACTTCATGGCAAGATCAAAGGATTGTGGACAGGAGGCCGTGTTTATATCTCTCTCCAGTGACGAGATCGGCTCACATGAAAGAGGTATGTTGAGGTGTTACTGATGCATTGTGCTGCGATCACAATGTTTACAGCTCCAGACATCTATAAATGTCCAGCGGCGATGGCTCAAGACGCTTGCTCTAGGGTCCTGGGACTGAGCCACCTGTTCCCATTAAACGTGAGAGCAGCAGCGCTGCTGGTTAGGATTCAAGCGCCTAATGCACTGGGCCACCACAATAATAATACATTACAAAGGCTGATGGCTTTATCTTGTGAATGAAAATTAAATCACTCATTCATCAATTGAAGCTGTCTACGCTTCCTTCTGCAGGGAACACGCATTTCAATTCTGCTGAGCTGTGAAGGGCCCACGGGGGAAAGACTGTTTTAATGATGCACTCTGCACTTCACAGTCTACAAGAGGTCACTGCTCGATACTGTGCATCCGAATGCAGGGATGATTTTAATCAGTGGAAGTTCTGTGTAGATATCTATCATAGCAGCTGGCTCTGGTATTTTATGTTGTGTGACAAAATTAGAGACCAGAAGTTTTTATTTTTATAAAAGGCAATTCTTTGTCTCATTGTCTCCAAGTATACTTGAAAATAGCGAAAGGTGCACACAAGCCTTTCTTACACACCACAGACAGTCTAGGATGGAACGGAAGATCTGGCTGCGCAAACCTTTTCAGGAGGCAGTGGCAAATTATCAAGTGCTTTTCCCATGCTCTGTCTCCATATATACACCAGGCACTGTTTCCTAGCAGCCCCTCCACAGTCTCCCTATGGCTGTGGTTTATCTTTTCCTACCAAAATTAAGAGTGGAAAATCATAGATACAATAATTTAGATTGTGTTAAAGGGGAGCAGAAGAGGCCTGGACTAACTATCCCTAAGGACCGTAACCAGTGTCAACACCTGAGCTTTCTCTTCAGTACTTTTTTTTTACAGTTTAAAAAATATGTTCAAGGTGAAAAATACTAAATAAGCAAAATTGTGTGTGCAGTAATCAAATGCCAATGTGTATATTTCTAAGAAAATGAAAATGCAACAGGTTCCAATTTACTATATAATCTACGCTTGCCCAAATTTTCTGTTGCTTTAAAATAAAAATATGACATAAAAACAGAAAAACGCTTTAGTAAATACCAGCGTTCAGGAGGAAACAGCAGGGTCTTCAGATGTTGGGAGGAATACATTTGCAAAGACCCCCTACCACCAGCACCTCTGCCCTCCCGTCTCCCTGAAGCAAGTTACACAGCAGTGTTTCTGATCAAAGTTTTCTATGCAGTAAGATCAAGGTCTTACTTTCTGCCGTGCCCTTAAGACATTACTTATGGGCACTTAAAGGTGTTAAAAAAGCTAACATCTTCATAAGTAACAAACATTTCCATGACAAAGCCAGTAGCTCCAACTCTAAAAAAAAAAAAAAATGCGAGACCTATTGCATTGCAAATGCTTGTTACTCTTGGGTCTGTTCTGGACTACACAGTATGGAAAGGCAGTGCCACAGTCACACCACCCACATTCCTGGGCACACAGTCAGCAGGTACCACAAACAGGCACTTGTCCCTGTTTCAGTCAGGCAAACCAATCAGGTACACTGCCCCTGGTGCCTTGCCAGCAACAACACGAATTATGCAAGGGGACCAACACACTATGACAGTGCTGCTGCTACTTTGACACAGCTGCACAGACAACTCAGCACTCCTGACATCGTCAGCCATGTGTGATGGCAAGCCTCTGTTGGACAGACTTGTTCGCCAGGGTCCATTACTGCAGCCCTTTACTCCATCAATTCTTCTTGCATTTTTATCACTTCCTTCACCACCACCCGCCGGATGTGCAGCAATCATCTGAATAGACTGCAAAATACCCCTCCTCATTTGAAGAGAACAAGGACGTGGATTACAAAACTACCTTTACTGAACTGTTTTAGGTCTGTTTTTTTTTCATTTGTCATGACCAGGTCACCTTCCTAACCCAGCCTTGAACTTAACTGATACTCTTCACAACAGAGCAGTCTCCAGGTAGAGCATCCAACACAGTACAAAACCGGTCAACCCTGACAACAGATACTGAAGTCCTAACCCTTCACCCCCGCCATTCCCCTAATTAATAGTCCTCTGGGTCAGAAAGAACAAAACAACTTCTAAAAAAAACCCTGTCTTGTATTTACACACTTCAATGTCTGCTCCCACCATCTCAGGAATGTCAGCAATACCCTTCTTTCATCTGGGTTAAGCAACCTCACTTCCATCTTGTGTTTATGCCCAGGCCAGTGAATTCCAAAATGGAAATGAAAGTCCGGCATCATGCTGGCTCATTTAGACAAACATGTGTAAGGGTGATTCAATAATCATTCTTAAGTGGGATATTAATTGACAGCTAAGCGTCATAGCCCACCTGAAAGGCCATCTTAAGCCAGCCTTGACTGCCACATGTCTCAGAGCTCTTCACTTAGCCTGGACAAATATATCCTCCTCAAACAATGGAACTTAATTTCAAAGCTGTGAATACAGAGAAACAAGCATTCATTAGCAACACATGACAGTTGATGCTGGCACATTTGATAACACTAATGAGAAATAAACATTTATTTGCACCATGGATTCAACCCTGAAATGCAGCTACGGGTCTGAGAACAGGGTGTACCATAGGTATCCTCCCTAATAATTCACTCACAGCAGAGGCAAGTCAAGTTCTGCAGAGTACCTTTTCACAGTTTCTAATGTTAACCCTGCTGTGTGCTTGTGTACTGTTGTGGTGGGGGCACGCAATCTAAACAACATGGAGTCTGCTAGGTTTCTTAAAGGTGGCTTAGATGTTCACATTCCCTCTTCTTGGCACAATGTGCCAACCATTCACCACTCAATTTTATTAAATCATCATGCGTTATTTTGATATTTAAACTCCCTAGACTTCTCCTCTTCCGCTTCTACTATCATTTGCTCACACCCATTGGAGTGCCTGCAGTCCTTTCTTAATTCCAAGCACATCAAACACAGACTCGGTCCAACACAAGATAGCATCAGAAAAAAGAGATAAAAGACTACTACTGTAACGATAAAGCCTACTATCCATTTCCCTATTTACCCCCCCACTCTTTCCCAAACACCTGGCAAAAGTGACTTGCAGTCAAGACTTGAACCTCCGACTCCAAGCATAAGGCCTTCATAAATAGCAAACCACACTGCCAAGTTTCTCTGGCTGCACCCACATGCACAACTGATGCACTTAGCCTGTCATTCATGGAAAATCTCAAAAGTTAGGTCTATCAGTTCCTTGTCCTGAAAAGACCTAAAATCCTACAAGGTTCAACATGCGTCAACACTACAACTCAAGGTAGGCCTGGACGTAGTTCATGGAGTTTTGCTACGCGGAACACCGCCAAGTTACAAAAAAACTCTGCGAAGTTCCGCGAGAGGCGCAGTGCAGTGCGAACTGAAGTTTGTTCTAATTCCTGCCGCTCGGGTACAAATTCCACCCGAGTGGCAGCTCGCGCTCGCAAACTTACTGTTTACGCTTGCAAGCGGGGAAAAAACTCCACTGCACATCGTGAAGCGGAGTTTTCTGCACTCCACGAGCTCTGCGGAGGGCAGAGTGCAGAAAAATCCGCAAACCCTGCAAATGGAGCGAAGTTCACCGCCCAGGCCTATACATTAGTCAACAAATGCACTATGGAAGCTGCTGTAAAGGACTTTGATAATTAATCACAGCTTTCACTAAATATCATTGCCAAGATACTTTGCTTATCTTTGAAAATTGTATACAGACTAGATCTAATAAAAACACTGACCTAACTTTGTTCACTGAAATATTGGAATCGTAAAAACACTTTTATGTAAGTATCACATTAAGTTAATTTCGTTTGCTTTTTTGTTTGCTGGTTAGCATTGCCAGAGCAGCAACTCTTGTATCTCGATAGATGAGTATAATCATTAAATAACCCATGCTATTGCCCGTATGTACCTTTTTAAGTTGACAAGGAGAGATGATAAGGGGCTACCGTTTACATCAATTATCATGCACATTGGAGTCCAAAAAGGGCTTCACAGGAATTAGTTAGGAGATTTAGTGGAAATCTAAATCGATCAATCAATCAATCAGGATTTATAAAGCGCAGCTAGTCAGCTAATTGGGTATCCAGGGGCTTGCATGCCCCAGAGGCTTATTCAAACAGCCAGGTCTTGAGGTCATTTCAGAATTCCGGAAGTGAGGTGATGGTCCGGAGGTGTTTGTCGAAGCTGTTCCAGGTCATTGCTGCGATGTGGGAGAAGGAGCATCCTCCATTTAAGTAGATGCAGGAAGTATGGGCAAGTGAAAGGGAGGCATATCGTAGTCTTCTTGATAGTTGGTGGAAGTTCAGGTGGTGGTTAATGTAGGCGGAACTAGGTTGTGTAGTGTTTGTGTGCGTGGGTCAGCAGCTTGATTTGGAATCCCTTCTGTACGGGGAGCCACTGGAGTATACTGAGGTGGGGTGTGAGAAAGGTTCATCAGGGAAGGGTGGGGATGAGTCTAGCTGCAGCGTTCTGTATGGTCTGAAGTCTCAGTCAAAGGTGTGCAGCGATTCTTAAGTAGAGAGCATTGCCATAGTCCTGTCGGCTGGTGATGAGGGCTTGTGTCAGGGTGTGTCTTGTGTGTAAGGGTAGCCACATGAATATCTTTCGCAGCATGAACAGAATGCAGAAGCAGACAGGGGAGACAGCGTTGATCTGTGATTTCATGGTGGGCTTGTTGTCAATGATGAGTCCGAGCTTTCTGTTGTTGTTGGGGGGGGGGGTGGGTTCATGTCCTAGGTCTGCTGGCCACCAGGAGTCATTCTATGTGTTGCTGCTGTTGCCAAAAATCAGTACTTTCATTTTGTCTGTGTTCAGCTGCAGACAGTTGTTCTTCATCCAGTCGTCAACGATTGTCATACGTCTGTTGAAGTTGGTTCTGGTGGTGGTGGGGTCGTAGGTGAATGAGATGATGAGTTGGATGTCATCTGCACAGGAAATCATGCTGAGACCATGGGATCTGAAAATGTGGGCCAGTGGTGTCATATATGTGTTGAAGAGCTTGGCGTGAGCCCTTGGGGACACCACAGGTGATGTCCTCAGGTTCAGAGGTGAAAGTTGGGAGGTGGATTCTCTGGGTTCTTCCGGTGAGGAAGGAGGTGATACATCTGAGCATGTTCCTTTGGATGCCGATATGGTTAAGTCTTTCAATCACTGTGTGGTGGGATACAGTGTCAATGGCAGCCAAGAGGTTGAGGAGGATTAAAGATGCTGTTTTGGATGTCTTCGGTGGCTGAGATCAGGTCGGTTTAGGTGCTGTGATCACTGTGAAAGCCGGGTGGGAGGTGTTGAGTAGCTGGTTCTGCTCCAGGTGTATCATGAGTTCATTGTTGATGATATTTTCCAGTACCTTCACTGGGAATGGAAGCAGGGACATTGCCTGGTAGTTTTTGGGTTTACTGGGGTGAGGGGAGGGTTTTTTGAGTAAGTGGTCTGACTTTGGCGTGTTTCCAGGTGTCAGAAAATTTGGCGATTGTGATACAGGTATTGAGTAGGTTTGTGATTGCCTGGTCAATCTTTTGGTTTCTGAGGTTAAAGATGTGGTGCGGACATGGGTCTTTTGGAGCTCCTGAGTGGATGCATTTCATGGTGGAGATAGTGTTCTGGATGGAGAGGATCTTCCAGGTGGTCAGTGTGTGGTTCATATCAGCTACAGTGGTGGCGTATCTGTCGAGGAAGTCCATAGGTGTGGGTTGGTGTTCAAAGTTTCGGTATATGGTTGCGATCTTGTCATGGAGAAAGTAGGCAAGGTTGTCGCACAGCTCCTGTGAGAGTGTGATGTTGTTTTAGCTGACAGCCGGGTTGGGAACTTCCTTAATCATGTTGAAAAATTCCCTGGTGTTGTTGGTACTGGTTTCAATGCATCCTGCAATGGCTATCTTTTTCTGCCCTCAGCAGGCGGTGAAGGAGGTCTTGAAGGCTGCCCTGTTGTAGGTGTCCTTGCTGGTGCGCTATCTCCTCAAGCTGTTGGCTGTGTCATTTCGCTATTCTGAGTTCTTGGGTGTACCAGCTGGCCCTTTTTAAAGGATTTTTTTCTAGATGTTGTTCTTGATGGAGACGATGCTCTCTGAGCAATTGGTGATCCAGGCAATCACGAAGGGTTTAGTAACAAATTAATTCTAAACCAAATATTAACTCACTAAGTATTTAAATGTGGCCATCATTATTACACCTTCAAATAATCCATAAGCCGATATGTTAAGGAAATATAAAATACCACATGGGTAAAAATTAAAATTAGGATAGAAAAAATACAACAAGTGTGTTCCATAATAGAAATTCGCGAATCTAAATTTAATTAAGATTCCCCATGTAAGGCATTTAATTTCAGCAAGCTAGGTAAGGTGTCAGTTTTAGAAACCCAAATGAAGGGTTCTGATGAGAGAAGAAGAATGCTTAAGCATGAAGCTTTCACACTCAAGCAGTAGAAATTAATTAAGACTGGAAAGGTTTTCACAGCCCAAAAGCAGAAAGCATCCCTAGGATCTGTCTGCCAAGTTCTGCAACTCTCTGAACCTAGCATTAGGTCTCTGCAGAAAGGGCTCGAGGAAGAAGGGGCTCAGACTAATCTAAGGAACACCACTAATATAATTCAACCAAAACATTAATGGCAACAATATTGCTATCCGCCTCTCTCATGAACCAATCGTTCTTCAGAAAAATCTGGTAGCAGGTAAACTCCCTAGTTCTCACGTCTTCACAATGAGCTCTGTAATCATGTCCTTGGTTTGTTACCTTGGACAGTTCCTTTGGTTCCAATGTTTCTTCCCAAGAGTCATGTTTCCTGCCATCTCCTCTCCTCCTAGTGAGGACCTCACTATCAGTTGTCCAATACAAACAAAAGCCTATTCATTAGCTATTAGAAGGCTCCTGGAAAATGTTAGCATATGCAGTGGAAAGAGAAAATCAACTTGCACAAAACAATTTAAACTTGAAAACAGACCTCTTAGTTCTAACGTGTGCAGTCCACATTTAAAATGGCATCCGTAGTTACATTAACTTAAGTCAGTATAATATGTTCATTCATGTGTGCTCATAATACCTAAATATGATGACGTACTACAAATTATGTGTTTATTTTGTATGTGCAATTTAGCATTAAATTTACATTTTCTTTTCAATTAAATGCATTTAATTTACCAAATGAGGAAATTTGCTTTATCACACTGATTGGTGACAGAACATAGATATTGCTGCACTTTATGACTGAGGATTTGGCCAAAAGCTTGATTGTAAATAATGTATTTGTATTGAAGTATTTTATATGACCTTTCAAAGATAAGCTTGTATGAAATATTACAAAGGTAACTATTGACAAATCTATTGACTACTAGATTTGATCATTTTGAACTGAGTATGCCATGGGATAATCACGGAAGGTACTGTCGTTTCCTTTATTTAATCAGTGGCCCAAATCCCCGCCCAAATTTCATCCAACTCTTCCCAATGTGCTGCACACTTCACGATAGCTATTTGCACAGAGCTTGCAGGGCCGGCTTTATGGCAGTGCGACAGGTGCGGCCGCACTGGGTGCTGACCTGTGAAGGGGGGCGCTGTGACCTCAGGGGGGTACTGTGCTTGGCAATATCTTATGATAGGAGAGAAGAGGGGCACTTTTGCACGTGGTAGTGAAAGAATCTGAGGAGGCGGTCATGGAACGTGGGGGTGTCAAAAGTGATTGTCGCACTGGGCGCCACCAGCGCTAAAGCCGGTCCTGAGAGCTTGCAACAAATCAGACACTTGGTTATTGGTGGACCAAAGAAGTCATGAGCCCTCTGTGAGAATAACTGCCCGAAATTATGGACTACACCAAAAACATACAGTGAATCATTAAACATGAATGGTTACATGAATATTTTTGGCCCGATAGAAGGCCCTTTTTTGGTTCAGCTGTCTGTATGAATCGTACATTGCTAAAAAAGAAGCTTCAATCCTTTTCAATAGAGCAGAGAGCATATGCAACTCTTAAAATTACATTTTTGTCCCTCAATCAGGCGCTATCTAGAAATATCACATAATCCCAATTTTTCGCAGGTTTAGCCTTAATTTCTGGTCGGTGCTTGGTACACGGCAAATTTACTTTAAGAAAATCGCTGTATTCTTCTTCTTCTTCCCTCGCCTGCTGAGAGGCAATAGTATGCCAACATTCAGAACAGCGCATACTTTACTAAATACAGACAAGATGGACAGCAATATTACTGCATAGGGAATAGGCCAGGCATCAGTCAAATGCTCGGTTTTTCATCAGGTAAGCAAAGTTTTAGCTGAATGAGGCACATACAATGTCAGGGTCTGTTCCAACACAACATTATCAGACTGTTCAGTCACCACTGTTGCTGCTTCAACTGCTTATAGACACCCCTGTTGGTCTCTGCAACTGGATCCTGCATGCTGGAAAATGAGCAACTGGGCATTTTTGATCACCATTACGTTGAGTCAGGACAGAAAATGAGCACCCTTCTCTTTCAGTCCAATACAGGGAGAAGTATTTATCATAATCAGGTTTCCTAAGGCCGGGGAAGAAGACATGGCACATTTTATTTCTTAGAGTGATAGCATGTACTTATGTGACCAGGCCATGGGGTTAGATACACCTTAACAGGTCAATAGATGTAAAGGGAGGGCCATGACATGGGTGAAAATGTTGGTACCACTGACTACAATAAGCTACCATTAAAAAAAAAACGTACTTCTCTTTGGGTGCGGGGTGGTGTCCTTTGCAGAGAATCTGATATTCTCTACTGGAACACCCATCATTTTCCTTTCTCTAATATGAGTCCCAAATAAATCACTTTCTTCTGACAACATTTTAACTTCGAGATGGAGACCTTGTGCCCAACCTGAACCAAATGGTTCATCAATGCAATAATATCACATTTGCACACTTCCCTGGTAGGGGAGGAGACCAACATATTGTCCTTGTATTAGAGCAGCACAGACCCATATGTAAACTGCAATGATTCCAAATCCTTATGAACAGCATTGAGAAGATGGAGAGGTACTTCATATAGTGTTGAGTAAGCCTTGCCCAACAGAATACTATTATGTTAAATTTGAAGCCAAATAAGTATTGACTGTTGTCATGCAAGGCTATGGAGAAAAGTACTGAACAAAAATCAACAACTATAAATTACTCTGCTGTAACAGGGATCTGGGACAGGATCACAGCAGGAGTAGAGACAACTGGAACATTTGGAACCACAATATCATTAATAACTCCTAAATCCTGAACCCCTTTGCAGGAAATACCATCCCCCTTTTAGTAGGGAGGGAGGTTGTTTCAGGAGCTTACGTCTATCCTTTCAATAATGCCCTGCCTCACACACTCCCCCACCTTCAGAGTTGGAAAATAATCTGACTCATGGAATTTTGGGCATGTTTGAAGTACAGTAAACAAGAACTACTGCAAAACTAGGTAGGTCAGAGCCTGGGAAATTGTACCCAATCATTTAGGGAGGAGGGGAAGCACAAATGCACCATAAGACCAAGCATATTATAGTAATATCCATGAGACCTGATAATATAGCTGAACATGTTCCAACACCATCATCAAATACTTTATTCTGCAAGTTGGAGCAACAAAAAAACACAAAATGCAAATACAGTTATAATCTTCATAAAATGAGAAAAACGTTTGTCAAAAACACTAAGAACAGGTGTTAAAAGGCATCAGTATGATGAGTAAGTCATTCAATAATAAGATCGTAGCTTTATGGCACTTAATATGTAATTTAAAACAGCATGGATAAGGGTTTCATTTCCCAGTCAGTGCAAATGAGCAAAGACGGTGACATAAGATCTCGTTTCTAGTGCTCGTAATATGGGGAGATAAAACAGCATTCTTTCTGCAGTGTAAAATGTGCAAAATAGCATAGTGCTTTGTTCTGCTGGAACTTCACAATGCAAATGAGGGAGGGACGAAAACCATGTGCCTTTTACTGAAATAGATAGCAGAAAGTGTATGGCTTGGAGACAACACCGTTTCAGATGGAAATTGTGTCTTTCATTTACAATAATCTGTAAATAAAGTGCAGAACGTGCAGGAAAAACCCGAGGGTGTTTTTTAACCCTCCCACTTTAGTGTCTGCTCATGACTTTTGAGCTTTTTGATTAAAAAGTGCTTTGGTTTCCAGGTTATGAAACAATGTTGGTGCACCAAGCCTTTCAAAACGCGTTTTAACGTACTTAAGCCATGGGATGTCTAGACAATTGTCGAGCTTCAGAACATCCTGTAAGATTGTTCTACATAGTTAGGCTTCTGAGTTTTTGCAGATTCTGTGCCATAACAAAAGTGATTGTAGTTTGATATCATCTTCTATAAAGTCAAGCCCAACCTTTTCATGGCAGAAGGCCTTTGGGGTAGAGTGTGGATTTGCCAGGAGTCTTCTTATAAACGTATTCTCCACAATTTGTAGAGATGTACCACTAATGTACCCCCATAAGGTTTCTTCTCCCAGCCATGGTTTTCTTTAAAACAAAGTGGGAAAACTATAGATAGAAAAATAAAAGTAGGGAAAAACTCCAACAAAAATGGCACAGGGAAAACAAATTGATTGGCCCCTTAACTGCTCTCTATAACAGGCTGCTGGGTGCTTGAGAGAAGGCATATGATCATGGTATTGCATGGGGTGTCTTCTATAGTGTACTCTGCAGGTGTGATTTATTAGAACATTCCTTTCAGGTGTGTAGCTTGAGCGTCCTTCCTTCAGATGCAACTCCATAACACAGAACAATCGTTCCGCTATTTATTTCCTCCAACAAGATACCACTGTGAGCTCGCACCTCTGATGGACGTATATAAATTTGAATGGAAGAATGCTGCCATGCCCACATGACAGATGGCAGAGGTTTATTCCCTACGTATGTGCTAGTCCCGCTAGGATTACGGATCTCCCTTTTATACGACGGGCAGTGTTTTAAGCCTTCTATATATATAACAGATGTGAGGTACTCTGCCAGGCCAGCAGGTGAAATTAAACCCCCTTTGTGGAGGACTGACTGCCAAGATATAAATTGGGCCCTAAGTCAGAATTTAAAATCATTGATCAGGACGAACCTAGCTGGTATGTCAAACACCCCCTTAATTGATCCTAGCATTCAATCTACTGTGAATGTTGACTATCATTGGCTCTTAGTACTTTTTGGGACCACTCCTGCTCATAACTTGAAAAATGAATATCTCTGTTGCCTCTTATTGACTTTTTATCATTCTGATGTCATTTTATTTATTCAATTCTACTCTTTTTTTATTCATTTATGATTGTTATTGTTTTTCATTCTGAAATTATTACTGTTTAGATACTTCAAAAAGACTTCACATATTGCTCTATGTTTAGCCTGTCTGCACTGTGCAGTAACTACCAGTCAAGCCCATGTTAATTTAGTGACTTTGAGAATTCACCCTGATAAGAGTTGTATTTATTCCTCGAGGTGGACCGACACCCGCCCCAAATAATAATCCATTTTTTTATAATATGGGTTATTGGGGAATTTCTGATGATCGCACCGTTGATCAAGCAGTGGCTGTATCAGGTAGAAAAATCACAAGATGTTCATTTACATCACCCTGTATCTAAGACCTTTCTGATCAACTGAAAGCTTACGAGTCTGCAAGCAGCAACCTCCATCCCAGGCAGCCCTCTTATGCTTAGCTAGGGCCTGTTGATACCCCTGTAGTTGTTGTAAAATGGGGAAGTGCATCATTCAATATTGTCATTGGCTGTGTCTGAGGCATCAAGGATGGGGGAGGATTTGGCAGATTGAACTGAGATGAAGACAAATTTGAGGGAGCCGAAGCAGTAGGTTGGGCCCATATAGTTAACATCCTAGAAGGGGCATGTTGAATATGTGGTACTCTTACACCTCTCTTTTTCCTACTTTGGAACACTTGTTCTTCCATCATCCAAGCTTCCCGGACCTATGGTAAACCTTTTGTTGATTTTCTTGTCACCCCTCACCTTTCCCTTTCCTCTCTTCCCTCAACCCCCTCCCCCAGCCCCTTTCGAGAATTACAGAACACCAGTCGTCTATGGATCAGGGGCATCTTTTTTAAAATATTAAATTTGTAATATCATCACTTTATTTTTGTCTTTTTTCATTTCCAATCACGATACTCACTACAATAGCATGCACATGCTATGATTTCTTCAATTATCTTATCTTGCCAACACATCACATACTTTTGTACCTGTATGCTAACACTGGTCCATTGCCCCAACATAAAGGCTGGCTCTAGTACTTGCATCCCATGCTGGGTAGCATCTTTTATCCCAATTTATTGTTTTAACTCATGTGACAAGCTCTCATAATAGGTAGATACATTTTGATCTTTGGCTTGCGTGGTCTGCATAATCTTGGACCAATTTACCAATGTACTGGAACCTTTTTTGTCAAGCACCTCATTACCTCCTTGTACTTATCCATCAACACCCATGAAACTCATATTTTCAAGCTACCCATGTGGGCTCTACTTTAGGATATCTCACAGATATCTTGGAAGTGTCCCACAAATCCTTGGGTACCACAATTGAAAAAAGCATCCAAATCTACCCACAAGTCGACAATTTTTGAGCTACCCATTATAGCTCTACCTTTTCCACCTTGGAAGTATACACAAAACATTGTGTACCACATTGGAAAACCAGTCATTTCAAATCTACCGACAATTTGATCATTTCACCATTCCCTCTACTTGTGGGTGCCACTTTAAGGAGCATCTTGTAGATTCAGAAAGTCTTTAGTGAAATACCACAGATCACATTGGTTCCAACGCACATGAATTTGCCACAGTTGCCCATCGTGTCCCAGAACATTCCTTATTTGGTATTTAAGTTCCACCATGTTGGAAATGGCCCTATTTGAGGGTTTCCAAATGCTGTGCCTTCCTCCTCCTCTTTTGATGACCCTCTTTGTATTGGCTTTAGGACTCTGGGCACCTTATTACTGCTGACCAGTGCTAAAGTGCATGTGCTTCTCCCCTAAACATGGTGACATAGGTGTACACCCGAATGACATATTTAGTTTACCTCTAGGTCCCTTGTAAAGTGGCATTCCATATTCCCAGGGCCTGCAATTTAAATGCTACTAGTGGGCCTGCAGTACCGTTTGTGCCACCCACACAAGTAGCCTTTCAAACCTATATCAAGTGCCATTGTAAGGACTGTGTGTGCAGTTCACTGCCACTGCGACTTGGCATTTAAAATCACTTGCTAAGTCTTAGGCTCCCTTTTTAATACACATAAGTCAATTCTAAGGTAGACCCTAAGTAGCCCTAGGGGAAGGGTGCTGTGCAACTAAAAGGTAGGCCATGTACTTTTATATTTTGCATGTCCTGGTAGTGACAAACAGCCTATTTTGTTCACTAATGTGAGTCCTACTCCTCTCATAGGTTAGCATTGGTAATTCCTTAATACACTTTTAAGCCATAATTCCTTATCAGAGAGGAGTTGCTTTTGCACGTTTCATGTGTTTGGAATGGTAATGATAAATTCTCCATACTGGTGAAGTTCAATTTCACATTACTGTTTTAGGAATGCCCCTTTTAGAAAGAGCACTACTGGAAGTACTCAAAGAGTATAAACACGAAGTCGCCAAAGTTTTAACCGCTATTTGATAGCTTAAACATTGTATAATGCAAACATGTTCATTATGAGTCCATTTCCAATGAAACAGTGACCAAAGTCCTCTGCAGTCTTGTCAAGTTAGTGTTTATTCAACAAGCCAAACAAACAATCTTCTTGCAGACATCTTAAAATTCATCCCAAAGCATTTCGGGCTTAAACAAACAGCCCTTCGACAAGGGAATCTATAAACATAAATTGTGGCTTTAAAAATGTTCAGCACAATTCAAATTCAACTGCATAACAGCAGATCTCTAATGAAATTAAGGCAGTAACATGCTAATGAATCAAAGGGGAGGTCGAAGTACCCAAGACTCATACCTTGTGAGGGAGGAAGAATGACATGTCCATAAACATGTTAACATGAAGTTTGCACCATGTAACACAGGATCCATAGGGTGCGAAAAATCGGGAAGAAAAGAGCAAATGAAGGCTTGAATAAGAAGAACCAAAATATGATATGAAACAAATGATGCCAAAAGAGGAAGCGTGCAGCCCAAGGAATGACACTAAAATGTGTGTGCCCCTAAAAGCCCGAAACAGGGTTTATTAGTGCTTGGTATGGAGAGCCATGGTGTACCACCAAAACAAACTACCGAGATTATTTAGCAAAAAAATGTGTTTCGTTGGAAATGGACTCATAATGAACATGTTTGCATTAAACAATGTTTAAGCTATCAACTAGCGGTTAAAATTTTGGTGACTTTGTCTTTATACTCTTTGAGTACTTCCAGTAGTGCACTGGCAGGCCAGGATGTCGTCCCTGGCTTTGCTGTTCTAGTTTGAATTGGCGGACCCTCCTCTACTGGTGCACACACCACTCATCTCTATTGTGGTTTAAATTTGTGGATTGGTTTACCTATGTACAACTTAGGAGTGCATCAGGCTGTCTTTGGTTTCACCTTTTAGAAAGTGGACATTTCTCTGTGCTCATAACTCTGTGTGCTTTATAGCTTACTTCCAATACATGTCTGGGCTGGGTGACAGTTACACTTTGTGCATTCCCTCTAGGCAGCCATAGCACAGGAAGGATAGGTGTGTGAGAACACTCATCTGCATTCTGATGGGTCTTCCTAGGAAGGAAGGAATGGGAGGGGCTGACACACAGTTGACTAAGTAGTGTCCTATCCACACACAAAGCACTGATTTATACCCCAGGGTTAGCCTAGCACACAAGAATGGGTTGAAAAGGATGTGTGTGCACTCCAGAGAGCAGCTTTGAAGTCACCCCACATCAATGGCATTTTTGGGCATAAATACGGAGTCTCTGACCTCCTAAAATCAGACACTTCTGGATCATGAACTGAACCTCTGTCAGAAGGACTGTGGTATTGGTTAAAGGAATCAACTGGACTCCTTTTCTGGAAGGACTGCTTTTCAGCTTGTTGTCCTTTTGTCTGATGCTCCCTGGCTCTGCTAAAGGACAGCTGGACCCTGCCTTCCCTCCAAGCTGCTTTGCTCCATACAAGGTACTGTATGGGTCCTGTAGCCGGCCTGCCCTCCATCACAGTCGGCCTGAACTTTGGATTTGAACCCATCCATTCCGACCTTATGTAACCTCTTGACCGCTAGTGACCTCTAAGCACTGCTTTTGCATTTAATCTTTAACAATTTATATCTCGACCTCTATGGGACAGATTTTTCTAATTTTGATCTTATTTTCTCATTTCAATCTTCTCTTTTTTTCTAAACCTGTGTGGAGTCTTTTTGTGGTGTATCCATTGTGTCACTGTTTGTGTGTGTATGTGTGTGTGTGTGTATGTCTGTGTGCACAAAACCTTTACACGGTACCTCTTTAGATAAGGCTGACTGCTGTGTGCCAAACTACCAGAGGGTGAGCACATGTTATCTTTTAGTGTGTACCTAGCTTATCCTAACTAGAGTGGTGGTTCCTGCCTGGCCTGGGTGCATGCCTCAGCCTACCAGGAATTCCATTTCAAACCCACTCTAAGGAGCTCCACTGTTTCTTTAGTCCTTCGATATCCTCCCATTTCCTTATCTGTACTTACAGATCCTCAACACAGTGCCACAAAGTCATCAAACGTTCTTTCTTCAATTCCACTTTGTTTAAATGCAATTCATTAATATATGTATTGTCTTCTTCTGCAAATCCACTTCCATTTCACCTGCCCCGCTAACAAATTGGCAGTACGCTGCCCATGCTCGACCACATGCTTGCACTGTCAGTTCGATCAGTTAATTTAATCTCTGTTGAGTTGAGCTGAACTTAATTGTTCAATTAATTAAAATTGTTACAATATACTACATTTTCCGAATGTATGTCGATACAACGCATGGTGTTACCATGCGGTAGGTACCAACGCGGTCGTTACAACGATCGCATTGTTACCACGCGTGGCTTTACATCGCAAGTCGTTTCTACAACTTGCGCTAGATGGCACGCTGGACTTAGGAATAGTATACATTACTATTCCTACTGCAGTTTGCCAACAGCAGGGAATGTGTTGGATTTAAAATCCAACGCATTCCCTGGTGTTGCACGCCACCTATCGCAAGTCGTAGAAACGATTTGCGATGTAAAGCCATGTGTGGTAACAACGCGGTCGTGGTAACGACTGCATTGTTACCTACCTGCGTGGTAACAACAGTGTTGTAACCGAAGTTTCACATATTTTCCATGTATAAAGAAGGAAGAAGAAGGAAAGGTTAAAAGACTAACTGAGTTTGCTAAACGCTAAAAAATCATAAAAGCAATTGTCCGTGCTGGAACTAAAGTGCAGGTGAGAAGGGGTTACTCCTGCATCTGGTGGCCCAATTTGCGCGTATTTTAAATGGACCCTATGCCCAATAAAATTAGTGTTTATTTTATGGTAACTAGACATTTAAAACAACATAATTTTCCTTGTTTTGGTGCCAGGTACCTGTATTACATTGTTTTTTCCACTAGTCTTGATCTTTTTTGTTCCCTTGTGTGCCTGGGATTTGTAATGAATGTAATCCGAGGCAGGACTCTGGATATGTTGTAGACACAGGACTGATATTTTGTTTTGAGGACTGTTTGATCATAGTCACTCTTGCTTGGTGGCTTACTGGTTACATCATGTAACTCCAATGGTTTGTGTCAGTGCAGCCTGGATTGCATCTATGAATTTCCCTAGTCTGGCCACAATTTGTGCTGTGTTGGTGAAGAAGCACAAGTCTGAGACTTCTCTGCATCGTCTGAAGCCGTGAGACCTACAAATTGGGAGTACCAAGCAGTGCTGCTCTCTTGCCAACTTTGGGCAGCAACACAGCAGATGAAACCAAGATTCACGATGGTAACTACAAAGATGACAGGCAATTGAGTTGTCTTGCCGGGCCCAGGATGGATTGAAGTCCACAATGGGCAGAGACTGTCAAAGCTTGCTCAAAGTATGGCTGAGGTTTTTCCAGGATGTAGGAGGCATCCAGTGTGGAGAGATCGGGTTGGAAGTGTTGACTTTCAAGGTCACTTTCGAAAAATATTCTCTTGACCTGTGTGTTCACTGTCTTTTTCCAGGCTATGGCCGGGATATCCAGGTTGTGCAGATTTTGGGCTTCTATTTCGAGTAGACTTGTAGCTACTGCCAACTATACCTGCCATGGGGAGCCGCCCTCTTCAAAGATTGTTTTGATTTGTGCTTTCAGTGAGGATGCTGAGGCACGGAAAGTACTAATATAGTATTTTAATATGTCTGAGCAAATGATATCCGGGCAGACGAGTCCCAGCTCCAGCCTTACTATTGCTCTCCTGGCCTGTCGAGGGAGTGCTAGAACCTTCTTATAGGCGTAGATTTCGAGGTTCATGAGGAGCTTGTTAAAAGTGCCAGGAAAGACTGGATGACCATAGTTAAGAGAGGGAACATGATTTGCTCTTACAACTTTCAAGATGGGTTCTGCAGTCGGACTGAGAAGTCGCTGGTTTAGGTGTCTCACACTGTAAATGATGCCAGCCCCCTTGCTTCTTAGGTGTTTTAAGTGGGCAACTGCTTTTGCTCATTCCGATAGCCTGTCGCCCAGGTAATTATAACTTGTGCATGTTTTAATTTGTAGATCGCCTAGGCGCCATTGTGCTGTTTTCTTTGGTGGTACTTCCCAAAGATGAGTATCCTGGTCTTCTCCTGGTGCGCCATGAGGTTGCTCTTTTGATTATACCTGTGGAGGAGATTGAGAGCTTTCTGTAGACTGGTCCGCGTGTAATCCATTATTGCAATATCGTCAGCGTACTGAAGGATTTGGAGCCGCACATTCCCCGGCCTTGCTGTTAGTAAACTTGCACCTTCCAAGACTTTTCCCAGGTCTGCTGTGTAAAGATTAAAGAAAAGAGGGGAGAGGACACACCGTTGTTTCAGGCCGTAATTGGTTGGCACCTTGGCTGTTACAGTAGATTGGCTTTTCTTTATGCGGACCCAAGTCCCATGATGTAGTGCGATTATTGCCTTTAGCAACTGTTGGGGGATTCCCCAGGAGTCTAGTTTTTCCCACAGCTTCCCTCGATCAACCCGGTCGAATGCTGCACTGTAGTCCACAAAACAGCTGAAGAGAGGAAATTGTGCTGGCTGGGTCACTCAATGTGACAGGTGACCCAGTACTAAAATGTTGCCCGTAGTGGAACTTCGGGTCTAAAACTGGATTGAAAGAGGGGAAGGATGTTGTTGTCTTTTGCCCAGGCTTCTACTTCTTTCAATAGTATTCTTGCATACGTTTTCGCTTCTATATCTAATAGAGCAATAAGGGGGTAATTTTCTGGTTTCGTATTGTCCCCCTTTTTATAAATGGGGAAAAGAATGGAACCTTTCGACGACGCTGGGACAGTTGAGGTGGCTTAAGCGTACTTGAAGAGTGGTGTAAGCTGTCCTGCCCAGTATACTTGTGAGGCTTTAAACACTGATGCGGGGACCCCGTTGGGTAATGGAGCACCATCTGTCCTAATTTTTTTGATTAAGGTGGCTACCTCGGCCTCTGTGATGTTAGGTGTTTTAACGGCCTGGCATGTTACTGGGGAAGATTGTTGTGGGTAGATATATGACATGTTCGGGTTGTTAGAGTATAACTGCTTTGCATGTTTGACCCACTCAGCGGCTGCCACTCCATTCCCTTTTGTCTGACCGGTGTTACTTGATGTATTTCCAAAGTTGAATGTGTCTCCTTACTTTAAGGAGGGTGAATATTTTCAACCATTCTGCCTCGATTTTCTTAGATCGTATCTGCCAGACTTTCTTTCTGTGTTCCACGCGAAGAACTGATTATGTCTGTGTTTGCAGATTTTTGATTCCTTTTCTTCTTGCCTTCAAGGCCTTTGAGAGGCTGCATTTGGTTGGATGTAATCCCCTTGGTTTAATTTGTGGGGGGAGGATGAGCAATGGGAGCCTGCGTTTGGGTGTTTCCAGATCCGCCCCCTAGTGCATGTTTTAAATCTGCTAGAAGTGCTTTCCAGTGCTCCAGGGGGGTAACCGTGCACATGACTGTGGGGTTTGACTCTTTGTGTGTAACCCACTCCAAAAGTTTTGGGCCAAGATTTGAAGACCATTTCATTCTGCTCAGAACTTCATGGTGCTCTTCTCTGGCTGAGACCCCTGGTGTTTGCAGTTGTGATGCAGTTTTCCCGTTTAGTTGAAGGGTTGCCCTCAGTGGCCTGTGATAGCTCTCATCCGTATTGACCACTTTGAAGTTATTAAGGTATGATACCAGGTAATCTGAGATAAAAATGTAGTCAATTGTGGACTTGTCCCTGAAGGTGGAGAGAAGGAGCCAGAGAGGATCCACAGCCGCTTTGATGGGATGCGCGGAGACCAAGATTTGATTGTAAAAAAGCCACTGCCACTCTCGAACCATCCCATGCCAGCTCTCCTTCTCACTGTCTGACATAAAACTCCAAGGTGTTCCCCTTTTCTTCCGGTAACTTTTTAAGTTGCCTCCTGGGCACCTCCAGGGGAGGTGGACAAATATACAAAAAATCTCCCACAGGACAATCTCCATCATTCTCCGGTCCCGACACACTGAAGTAACCACAAGGGAGGGAAACAGCTCAGCCTCACATCAACATTCCTTCCATTTCTATAACACCTCTTTTCTCATACAATCCAACACCTAAATCCCTGTCTCTTTACCTTCCTTGCATTTGCTTTGTTTATCACTCGCTGCTCTTGTTCATTAAGTACCTCCACAACTCGGACAGTTTCATTCACTCCTTCATACACTCCCACAAATAAATCAGATGTTTAAATTCCAAAGAACCATTTTCAGGAAATTGCTAATTTTTATCCTTTTTATGAGTTTATTTGTTCAACCACAAACGCATGCATCTTAACCTATTTCAACATTTTGCGAGCCAGCGTTCCTTCAGGCACGGAGAGCTGTGCCTGTCTAACTTATCCTTACTTTTAGACTTACCCATGTCTTCTAATGAGGGAACTAACACTCATTCATCTCTACATATCACAAGTGCCATTTCCCAATACCACAACTCTCTATTCTGCACTCACACCTTATAAGGGAAATTCCTGTGTAGTTCATCTACTTCCTTTTGCTTGTTTATTTACCTTGGCATCAAGAAGGTTGATAGTCATACCTGCCTATTCGACACTCGCACATGAAGGGCCTTGAAACTTCGTCAGATTCATTTATAAGCCTTAAGAGGACCCAGCTCCTTCTCTTAGATTCACATATATACTGTGAAGAGAACTAACCCCTCCTTTTAGTCTGCCATCTTCACTCATTCCATGTTGGTGAGGAGGTGAAACCTTGCAGGAGAGACTTGTTTCAAGGAAAAGAGGAGGCCGGGGGTGGATGGGGGTGACGGAGAGAAAGAATAAAAAGAACTTACCTGCCACCCGCCAGTGTTTCACTCTTCTGGCTACATTGCAGGCAGGCAGAGGCTCCTAGACTAGCCTGAGACAATCCTGAAGCTTCTCTCATGCAAGAGAGAAGCTTCAGGATTGGCCTGAGTGCTGTGAATTTGCACTCCCAGACAGATTGGGAGCCTGTGCCTGCTCTCTCTATGCCGGCAACACAGCTCAGTTGGAGAGAGCTTCGATGCCCATGACGGTTTGGACAGCCTGAGACGGCCAGACCACCACTCCCTCTTCAGTACTGTTACCCCCTTGGGCCCACCCACAAGACACAGCACACAGAAGTTAAATAACATGATAACATAACGGGTTTGGACCCGCTTTATTATCGTTTTATTTTTCATGTTTTCAAGGTGCTTGAAGGGGGAGGAAATGCTCTTCCACCATAGCGGACAAGTCGCTGCTTAAACCTTGACATGCTTTATTCACACACAGCTAAACTGTCTGGAGTCTATTAATATGTTAATCTGTCCCCTCTGACCCCCACTCTTAACCAACATCACTCTTAAAGAATTACTAGTATTACATGCATGCCACCTACAAATTCAGCCAAGTCAGAGCCATGAGCAGAGGTCCAAAATTTAGGGGACTATCGTTCTGCTTGGTACGTCTTCTGCATCTGTCAGGTTCACCACAACTTGGCTGCCACAAATCAGCTGATCAGATGATAAGTGCCAATGGCATGCCTACACTTCTGCATCAGATTGTGTAAATGTGATTCAATAAAAACTCATAGGTAAGACATTTTTCGAGAGTGAAGCATTATATTCCAGCAGAAAGATAGTTTTAAGCCAGGCTCAGCTACTACATGCCTCACAGTTAATCACTAAGCATGGTGGAATATACTATCAAGAAATGAAAATTTCCAAGCAGCACATACAGAGAAACAATAAGCAGTCATTAGAAATATGCAATAGCTCATAATGGCACAGTTGACCAATGAGAATGAAGCATTCATCTCACCATGGATGCAACCGCGAAACACAGATACAAGTGCAGGCATGAGTAGATGGAGTCAACTAGGGTTTCCGGGTCACTGTGAGGAGCTGCACTTTCAGATGAATGAGCCAATTGGTGTGCATTCACATTACACCGGTAAAATGGCCTGGTCACTATAATCATTACTTAATATGGTATCCTTCAGCGACATGCGTGAAACCCATGATATAGATAGTCGTCCAGATGAAACTATGAGGGTCATCTTTATGGACCCCTGCATGTTGAGGACAAGTCCAGAACCTATGGTAGTCAAGGCGAGGTAAAACATCAGGATCATAAATTCTCATTGCTCAGGCTCACAGGTTATATAGGACACAGCTGTACATCATGCAGGGGACATTGCCACCCCCACACCCGCCCAGTACTATGTTCCTTCTTGATCATAAAAGGAAGAAACTGTATTTACTGCTTGATTAGCCGATTCCTAGTGCCACACTGTATGAATAAAAGCAGAAATGTGTCTGGGTTGGATTAGCATTTGCATACTGCAAAAAAACGCCACTTTATGTGCACTTAAGTGTCACTTAAATGCGCAATTACTATTAAGAATACATCTACTCCATAGCTATATAACGCTCTTCGCGGGAGCAGCTGCCAGAAGCAGAGATACGTCTTGATTAGGCATGACAAAGTTGTGAAGGGACTGCATCAAAACATCTCTGGAGAGGAGGCGTACTGCAAGCATCAAAACTGTAATCACAGCAGAGGAGGGTACAACAACTATTCAGTTTTGACACCGGTATACCTGGTGTGATCTAGTGTGTAGGATTGCACTATTATGTGGAGGCTTGGGTTGAACTCCCATCTTCTTCCGTTGACTAAAAATGGTGTGATTCTCAGCAAAATGCTAAGGTATAATTCTGAGGGACTTTGTAATGCCAGTTCAGGTGGGAAGATATATTGGCTTCAGAATCTGTGATGGAAGCTGTGTGCCAATTTTTCTCTTACATAGAATATTTCCCCGTTCAAATTTCAGCAAGACATACCTGCCGAAATCTGTGAAGGGAAAAAATGCAATATTCAGAGTTTTGAAACTCAGAACAGGGAATGCCACTTTCCAATCTGGGATCTCACAATAGGAAGGTAACAGCACTAAGGGGGAAAAATGCACATCACAGTATCATTGCTTGTTGTCATTATGCAGCACAATGTCATGAAGTGCTAAATTTTGATGACGTGTCAATACAACTCAGAAGATACATATATATGAAGCGAAATGCAGGTGTATAAAAAAATGATGCTTTATCTACTCCTTCTCTAATTGACTCCCAAAACAGTCACATTCCATTGATGGGTGGCGCGCTGATGCTGCCCAGCTAGATCTATGCTTTATAAATACCACCACATATATGGCCTGTGTGTAGGGGAACGCAGTAAAAAATATAATTGAGTATAAAAAAGGAGTACATATTATGGTATCAGCAACTGATGTGAAAATATACACTAGGCCTGGTGTATTGGATTACGACTACAAACTCACACAATTCCCGTTTTTGGTTTTCCATATATTTTGTTACTCAGAAGGTTAGTCTTTTTTTTTAATCATTTTCATCCTCAATAAACCGGTTCTAAAGCAAAAATATCGCGAGGACTGTACGACTAATGTGGGCCACTGACGAAAGACATTTTCTCATGGAGCCAGTCTTCCTCTGGTATCTCCACTTATGTTTTTATGTATTTGTTTTTTTTTTTTGTGGGTTTTTTTGCACCCGAGAGAAAGCTTTGGTAGGTTTGTCAAGCAGACAACCAGTGTAATTCATTTCAAGTAATGTGCATATTTTTCGCAAAAATTACCTCTTTTACGTGAGCAAAACATAGGCCGTTTTTCCCACCCCTAGAAGACTAATATGTTCGCACTGTTTCTATTTTCCATTTCCAGTAACAGAACTGGCAATTTGTTTTGCGTCCACACTGTACGTTTGATCTAGCCTGTACATAAGTGGTGCTCTGTACCTTCACTGCCTTTTCCTATTATTATTAATAGTTCTCTTATTAAATATTCATACCCCTTCCAACCGATGACCAAAAGTCAGAGTTGTTTTTGCTGAAGTAAAACAGTCTTTTAAAAATCAGAACTGAAAATATACTCTTAGAAAGTGTGTGTTTCTCTTTTGTGTTCAAACAAGTCAAGTCCTGTGCACTCCGGAGAAATGAATGAATCACTGGGGCACTTTCAGGTTTACTTTATGAAGGCATTTGCAATCCATTTAACACCAGCAAATCTCTAAAGGGCGCCTTTGTATTCGGAAGCCGGAAAACAAAAGATGTCCTGTGGGGAATGAGCGCAAACATTGCTGTGTGCATTGTTGAACTGCTTTCTTCACAGTGTTTGATGTTAAAAACTGAGCTGTTAGCTGTGATCTTTCGTGTGGTGGTCTGCTTAAAGACACAGCAGAATCAGTATATTTGAAAAATTATGTTTTTCGAATAGTGTACAAAAATGCAGGAAATTAAATGCCCCTGAAACTACAAGACCTAATCACAGGAAAATTCCACAACACTACGCAAATTCCAGATAGCTCATTTTTTGCCGCTGAATGGGCTTCTTTTACCGTTAGAAAATAATAGAAACATCTGGCCAGGTGTACCTTTCTTTCAATGCAACGTAACACAGCAATGCACTGCACTGCATTGCGTGAAAGGGAGAAAGCAAGATATGCACTTCTGCTCCCTTCCAGCGCTGCAGTGTGCTGCCTAGCGTAAATACAGGTGACCTTGCACTGTGGTGCGAGAATGGGATACTTTCATTCACAAAAACAATCCTTTGAGGCATAGTCCTCTTTCCATGCATGCCAGAGTGTGCCATGCATGGAAAGAGGAAGTAACAAGGAGACATAAAGATATTTCTCCTCATTACGCCTCTTTGGTGCAAACCCAGGTTTACAAGTCTTTGTAAATCTGGATTTGTTTCAAGATACTTATGTGGATGCATGGGTTGCTATGTAATGTTCACCCGACCAAAGTAAGGCAAGGCAGTGTTATGCGCTGCACTCCATTACTTTGGGCCTCATTTACAAGAAATGACGCATCGCTGCGCTACAGCATATAAAAAAAATAACTGATTTCACTGAAGGCGCTAGGATGCATATAGAAAAACTGATTTTACTGAAGACAGCCATGGAGTAGGTAGAAGAGACCATCAGACAGGACAACAACCTCAACATTCCCAGCACCAGCCTGGTTAAAATCCACTTGTATTTGTATGTACAACATGAGTCACCAGAACTACAAGTCCCACAATGCCAAGCAAAAATTTCTTTGGACCTCAGTCACCAGGGGCATGTGCTACCGTCAACCTCACTTTACATGACACTCTGGAGGTGCTGGTCCCTCAATCATATTTGTGTTTTGACACTAAGGCAGCATAATAGGTATGGATGAAGGCAAAGCAGTGAAAAGTGCTGCCTTGCCTTACTCTATGCTCATGTGGCTCAGACTGACGTCCAAGTGACGGGTCTGCACTGTGAGCCTCTGGGGCATCAATGAAAAGTGACATTATGGGGGCACACTGGGCTTGTAATAAGCACCTGGGTGTGGGGGTGAATGTAAGTAATGCCCACCAGAGAACCATGTGTGCTGAAACAAAGCATGGTGGGGCTTATTGACAAGACCATTGCGCCACCAGTGCATCACGTTTTGTGACGCACCAGCAGCGCAATTGGCCTGCCCATATTTATAAGACACATAAAGCCACCCTGCATAGCTTTTAATGGCCCGGTAAATATAGCCCCCTATCAACGCATTACTCTGCGTGGAAGAGACGTTCCATGAGTGTTGCTGTGGGCGTTCCCACACAACATCCATGGAATCTGACACACTCCTAGATTTACAAGGTCTCGTTAATCTTGGAATGCGTCAGAATCCTATGCCTCCCTAGGGGAGGCGAAAGGGAGGGGCAATAAGGAGAAATAACTTTGTATCCCCTCGTTTTCTCTTTTTTCAGTGTATGCTGCATTCTACTGCACACATAGAAAGAGGAAAACCTCTCTTGTGATTTTATTTGTGCATGAAGTTGTCCCTTTCTTCACAACAATAATCACCCCTGCAATGCAGACACCCTTGCACCAGGGCGCAAGAGTTCCTACATTGGGGTATGGCAGCCATTGGTGCGCCAGCGCAGGGGAAAAGGACAGGAATGCGCTGTATCTCATAGATAGGGTGTATTCTTGCACTGCTCTGCACAAATACTTTGTCAGTGAAGCCTAGTGTGTGGCCCTGGGGGGTCCTCTATAACTACAGTTCATTGTAGGTGCTATGTGAGCACATACAACTGCTTGTGTGTCCGGATGTGGAGGCATTGCATAGGAAGGATGTGTGAAGGCATATGTGTACAGCAAGGTTGGCTCACAAATACACATGCACTGGTGTATCTGACAGTGCCATACATGTGTTGTAGTTGGGTAGGCATGACAGAGAGGAGACCGTCGGGGCACTACAACCTACATGTGATGGAGCCCTGGTTGAAGAAGGAGCATGTGGCCAGAGAGAGACAGTAGGCAAAGTGTATCGGTCACCGGGGAGGAGGCTGGACGCATGCAGCACTAGGTTTTCTAGCGGGGAGTACGCCTTGAACTAATGTGGCCACAAGGATTTCCCCCTACCCCTCCCATGGGGCAAATAGGTTTTTCCAATAGGGTTTCTCTAAACAGGTGGCAGCTGGCTATAGGCCTACGCCCCTAGTGGTAAGATTGGAGCCCAATATTTAAGGTCCTGACGAATGCCACGCACCCAAGTGGACAATACAGGCAGAAACATGTTGACCCCCTATTAACAATCACTGATTCACAGCGGCGACGGGATGATAAGGTCCCCACTCACCGCACTTATATATTTTAATCCCACATAGTAACCCCATAGAATAAAAATTGTTCAGGTATACTATGATGGTTTTTAAATTCACTCACTCCTTTTTTTGTTTGGGCCCCCACTTAGTCTAGAAGTGCATCCCTGTCTTCAGGTGTATGCCCGCCCTCTATCAAACGCGGTTTTTAGAGGGCGAGGACTGGCAGATGATGAAGCATGACACCTGGTGGTGTGTGATGCCAGTCCGTCAATTTTTGTGATTTGCCCCCACTAAATTGGGCATCTCTTAAGACACAACTAGGGACGGTCCTTTCTGTGGTTCATAGCTTTGGTTGGAGGCTGACCGTTCTCTAGTGCCCTAACGCCTCTAGTTCCCTCCCCGGGCCAGACCCTGGGTGTAACTGTGGTTCTTTAAAGTGTATTACCATGCCACATATGTCAAAGTCGGAAGATGTGAAACAGGGATCAGTCAAGATATAGGAAGAAATTGTCGCCACCACTAGGCCCTTGAGTAACGGATGGTAGGAGGCTGAGGTGAATGGCCCCAGTTGTGTGGGAAACCTGGCTAAGTGCATTTAGCCAATTTCAGCACTACTACCATGTGGGGCTCCAGTTGATCCACAGCCCACAAATACAGGCTGCCATGTCAGTCCATTGGATATGGTCACGCATATAATGGGTTTTGTAGGCACAAGAGACTCAATGCAGGATCTGGGTTACATCAGTGTATGGCAGTAAGTTATGGCCCTTGTCCAAAATAAGAAGTGACAGAGGAGACATGTACATGTCCAAGTAAGGGGGCCTAAGTCAAACAATGTGTGATACTCTGGAGATAAACTACTCTTCCAATGATGCAATATGGTGAGCGTCCGTGCTAGCAATGTACATGGTTTCACTGGGCCCATCCCCTCAGAGCTGCTACACTGTGCCCACTGGTCAATAATATGGAGTCAAGTGTGTGTGCACTAAAATCACATCAGTATCCAGCACGCAGAAAACCATCCTAGGAACATAATCTCTCATAATCCTGCAGTGTATCAAGGTTTGAAGCTGTGTAGAGGACATGTGTGAAATACAGACCCACTGGCCATATGAATGCACTATGTGCATACAAGACACCACACCAAGGCTGTGTGCTGTGGTGTACAGTGAGAAAGGCAGACTGCAGGTACATAACTAGTTAATTTCCCAAGCCACATCACTTCCATAGGTGCTAAAGGCTGAGTACTGGTCACAGGGAATGCTGTCTCCCTGCGTATTATGGTGCAATGTGCATAGTAGTGGTGTCAATACGTCCAAATAGTTGGGGGCATATTCGCAAGGCCAGTGTGCCGCTGGAGCTTCACTCAAGATGTTGGTGCTATGCAATGGCCTAACACATAACTACAAGGTTACATAAAGCCACCCTGCATAGCTCTTCATGGCTCTTTAGACATGGGGAGAGGCAACACAGCACAAGTTGCTGATTGCCTCACACTACGATAGGGAGGCATGCCATGGGGCTCATGGTAAATATTCCCAGGTAACAGTCATGGCATGCAAGACATTCCCAGATTATTAACAAGCTGTAAACCTGGGAATGCGTCACTATCTGATGCCTTCCCATGGAGGTGTAGAGGAGGAACAACAAGGAGCAATCACATCATTTCACCACAAATTTGCCTCTTCCCATGTATGCTGCATTCAGCAGCACAAATAGAAAGAGGAAAAGCCTCCATATCTTGTTTCTGGTCAGGATGGTGCCCCTACCTGCACAAAAACAATCATCCCAATGACACATGCACTCTAGCACTATGGTGCAAGGGTGCCTGTGTTGGTGCATGGCAGTTATTTGTGAACCAGCACCGTGGAAGAGGACAGGAATGCAGAGCATCTCATAGATATGGGGCATTCATGCCCTTTTCTGTTTAATGCAGGGCTGTACAGCAGGATGCTTGCAATGCTGACCTACGCCATAAACTTGTAAATGAGGCCATGATTAACAACCTTTTGACTCTTGTGAGCAACTGACAAGGATCTCTAACAACATAAATATTTTCCATTTCAGAGGATAAAACACCTACTCCTGACCAGCTGCATGTCCTGGAAGTGAATCCTGGGAAGGATGACAGACAGACTCCCAAACGTCGATCAAGACACCCTCCAGGAAATCCACAACTCAATCTAAACACCCTCTCCGCGGTCACAAGAAGGGCCAACAGCATTGTTGGGTCTCCATATGATCTGCCCCCCACACAACAAACACCCCATGCCAGCCTACCCCTAGCACAGGACTCTGAGGACCCTGAAACAGTTTTCCAACATTGTGTGAGAGGAGTGCACGTGAGCTGGTAGATGTGGTGCGGGCAGGGTTGGGGACATTGTGGGCATCCTAGCGGAAGTCTGTAGGCGCCTCAGTCCCAATAAGGACATCTGGGAGGCTGTAACAGGCCCCTGGTTTCTGTTCCACAGCTTAAACTGGTCCCTGGCTGACATCACTGGCATCATGAGGCAGAGGAATGACCAAATGCTCTGCCAAAGTGGCACCAGCAAGGTTGCCAACAAGCTGGGGGCAATCCAGAACATCCTGGAGTCCATGGAGCAGAAGAAGGACTCCTACATCCCAACAATGGGTGCCTACACCCGTGATGTTGCTGCTGTACTGGAAAACCATAAGGTCATTCTCAGTGTTTTGCTTCCTTACTTGTTGGCACAGGGAAATGCTGCTGTGAACCAGGGGTCCACATCTTCAGCCCCTGATGTGTTTATGCCTCCGTTTGCTCCGGGACCTTCAATATCACCCTCACATGAGGCACCACGGACGTCAGAGAAAGAAGATGTAGACTTCAGTTCTTTGCAAAGAAAGACTGTCAGGTAGCATATCTCTGTGCCACATGGCCAGTTTCTCCAATGCACTGTGCTTATGCCTATGCCAGTGTACTCCTCAACAGGTACTGTCCTCCATTTTCTAGCCCACCTGGTGATCTCATCCATGTATGGACTGTCTATGTGGATTTCCTTTCATAATGGCATTTGTATCCTCCTCCTCACTGAAACATTCCTCTTCTCAACCAGTCCCATGACATGCATCCCGCATGGACTGTGTCTGGACATCAGATGGCTCACTAACTATGTTGGGGTTGTTGCCCCAAGGACTACCAGTTGCTCCTTGTTCCTTGGTTGTTGTGTAAATAAATCTAGTTTCTCTTATCAGTATGCTGGATTTCTGGTCATAAATGGAGTGAGTAGTCCATGTTGGATATGCTGATTCTCAAGACACTATTTGACATCTAAAGTATAATGTGGCCTGACATCCAGGGGTAAATATGCACAGTGCATGCAAAATAATACAAGTGATCCCTAACTAATACAAAACTAGGAAGTCATAATCCAAGTTCAAATGCATGAGGTGAAAAAATAGTCAATCAGGAAATGATAAGACTAAATGTTGGTTCTGGGCAGGTGGCTGATGCAATCATGCATACTAGCCAGGAAACTAGGGAGAGTGTGTAAGTGACTGTCATCAGTGTGGTACCAAACACATCCTAGATTTGTTACAATGGTTTTACTTCATCAGCCATGCAAAACATGTTGCATCACATACACATACAGTGCAACGTTACGTTAATACCTGTTTTTCGCCTGTGTCCATTCACAGCAAGAGTGTCACTTACAGTGACCATTGATGTTTGAATATCCCTTATGTAACTCCATTGCAAACTTCAAAATGTTGACTCCTTATGTGCTCCACCTACTAACACACGTATACAAACATTTGCAGCAACTCTCACAGAATGTGTTTAACACAACCTAATCAGATGTTACAACTAACAAGCATGAAATAAGTAAGCAGTTGTGAAAGTGTAAAACAGGGTTTATTTAAAACACTATTAATGTAAAATTCTGAAAACTATAAGCTACACTAATCTTACCTTGATCAACTATGCCTAAACTATCCAAATCTAACTTACCTACATAATCTTAAATTAAAACTAACCTAACCTACCTAACTTTAACTTATCCTACTCTACACATATATCACAACAGACAGGTTAAACATCAACCCCCAACCTCTTTATAACACAATTGCGCATGAGACTAACATCAACTACAGCTATACACAAACTACCTAAACATGAAAAGCTAAATAAATATATTTTTTTGTATTTTTTCAAACTTTTATAGTTTTTTTCTATGAACACAGACTAAACATCAAACCCCCACCACTTATTAAACCGCCCATCCATATGCACACCTAAAAACACCGATCACTAGTAAAAGTACGTTAAAACACTATATCTAAACTAAACTACCACTATACTAATAACTATCCTAGCCTAAGCTAAAGGTCTATACTATAAAATGTATAGAAAAGAACTGGGGAGGGCCAGGAAGTTTGAGGAAGGGCCTACATCTGTTGCTCTATGTGGTCCATAGCCTGCTGCAAAGTATTTGTCATCCGCAGCAATGTCGCCAGCTGCAATTGAACTCCGGCCAACTTCAAGTTTATGTCCCGATGGCCCTTCTGCAACTGCTGCATAATGTCCAATAATTGCTGGGATTGTGTGTCACCTAGCTATGCTGCCACTGTTGGTGGTGCGGAGGAGGGTCCAGGTAGTGGGGCAGAGGAGGATCAGGGGAATGGGCCAGAGGAGGGTCTGGGTAGCAGGGCAGTGGAGGTTCCGGGCTGTGGACCAGAGGAGGATCCAGTGACAGGCCCAGGTATGCAAACATGTCCGTTTACTGCAGGACGGTTGGTTCTTTCCCTCTTTGGGAATCACACCCCCAAGCTGGTGACCCCTGCTGCCCTGGCTCTCTCATAGATCTTCTTTATTTACCTGTGGGCCTTTCCCACTTTCAGAACGTGTCTATATCTTGCCAGCCGGAGCCAAAATGTATTTTCCTCTGCTTGGGTCATGTTGGCTGCTGGAGAGGAAGGACACATAAGTAAAACAAAGCTTATTTACCACACTTGACCATATTTACATGCATTGTTCACTTTTAGCAGCCCAAGTGGCATGTGCTGCGTATGACACTTACATCTATGTAAAGTAGAATGACCATCCATCATGAGAAGCATGTCCCTCCCCTAAGATAACAATGGTAACTCACCCAGGTTGTGGCTGTGTGGATACCGGAAAGGCTAGTGACAAGCATCATTGGCATGTCGCCATGTGTATATGAGGACAGATGCATATGTATACATGGAATGGTATATATAGTAGGCCTGGGCCAAAATTCCGTTCCGTTCGCGGAAATTGCAATATTTTGGCATTCTCGCGTTCCGCGGAAAGCGCGAAAATGTCAAAATTTCCGCATTCCGCAGCTTAGCGATAATTTTTTTCTTGCTCGCGCTGTAAAACAATACATTCTCGCGCGCGCGCGATCGCCTTACCTGAATCCCTGCGTTCTCCGACAAGTTTTCTTGACCCGGTCGCGTTCTCCACGAGATGTTGGATTTTGGTAGCCATTTTGCGCTGTCTCGCGAGAGTTCGCGGCCGCATTCAAGTCATTTTTCACGCGATCACGTCATTTGTCGCGCGATCACGTCTTTCTTCTCGCGATCATGCACCGCGCGAGTATGAGAAGATTGAGATCTCGAACATGTCATTCTACATCGCGAGCCAGAGAATGAGGACGCGGGCACATGAAATCGAACGCGAACAGGAGAAAGAGACCGCGAACACGTCATATCCAACGCGACAGGGACAAAGAAGAGAACGCGATCATATCGTTTCGACACGCCGGCGGAAGTAATGTGAAGCTGGAGAACTCAACAACGTAAAATTTACAATTTGGAGAGGAATATCGGCTCTAGCAGCATGAAACCATCTGCAAATACTGATTTTGGATGAAAAGAACTCCTTACATTCACATTTGGCTTTCCTTTTTTGTGCAAGGAGTCATTTTTTTTTTACAAGGTGGAAAGAGGGAGGAAGTGACACAGATTCTCCAACTTCCTGTTCCTGTCCAGCAGGCTCCTCCCAGTGCTTTGTCCATCTCCTGCTCATTCTGCCTTTGGATTTGGAGCTGGAAAGATCACTCTTTTTGTCTGCTGCATCATTGCAATTGGATTTCAGGATTTTTGGAATAGGATATTTTACAAGTAAGTGGTTGTTGTGTTTGATTGTGGGCATTGCAGTTGTTGTGTAACTACAATTTATTTTTGATAATTAATTATCATCATTCCTTTTTTTTTTTTAAATTTATTTTAATTTTGTGGGTTGTAGTAGTAGGCCCGAGCTAGCCATGGGCATGGCCTCATGGGTGTGTGTGTGCATGATGAAGCAACTGTTTCATTTTCAATCACATTTAGGGCATGGATGGCATTGGATTGAGTTGGGGAAGTGTGTTTTTTGGGGTGGCCTTGCTGATGTTGTTGGGCCTGGACATGTGGCTGGTGGCCATTTTGAGGCCTAGGCCTGCAAGCTTGCCTGGCCTTGTCTGCCAGCAGGCCTGCTTTCATCCACTGCTACCAGAGCAGGTAGCCACAGCTTTAGTAATCTACTGTTTTCTGTGTGCTCTGTTGAATTTAGACATCATTTAGGGCATGGATGGCATTGGATTGAGTTGGGGAAGAGTGTATTTTGGGGTGGCCTTGCTGATGTTGTTGGGGCTCGCCATGTGGCTGGTGGCCATTTTGAGGCCTAGGCCTGCAAGCTTGCCTGGCCTTGTCTGCCAACAGGCCTGCTTTCATCCACTGCTACCAGAGCAGGTAGCCACAGCTTTAGTAATCTACTGTTTTCTGTGTGCTCTGTTGAATTTAGACATCATTTTGGGCATGGATGGCATTGGATTGAGTTGGGGAAGTGTGTTTTTTGGGGTGGCCTTGCTGATGTTGTTGGGCCTGGCCATGTGGCTGGTGGCCATTTTGAGGCCTAGGCCTGCAAGCTTGCCTGGCCTTGTCTGCCAGCAGGCCTGCTTTCATCCACTGCTACCAGAGCAGGTAGCCACAGCTTTAGTAATCTACTGTTTTCTGTGTGCTCTGTTGAATTTAGACATCATTTAGGGCATGGATGGCATTGGATTGAGTTGGGGAAGTGTGTTTTTTGGGGTGGCCTTGCTGATGTTGTTGGGGCTCGTCATGTGGCTGGTGGCCATTTTGAGGCCTAGGCCTGCAAGCTTGCCTGGCCTTGTCTGCCAACTGGCCTGCTTTCATCCACTGCTACCAGAGCAGGTAGCCACAGCTTTAGTAATCTACTGTTTTCTGTGTGCTCTGTTGAATTTAGACATCATTTTGGGCATGGATGGCATTGGATTGAGTTGGGGAAGTGTGTTTTTTGGGGTGGCCTTGCTGATGTTGTTGGGCCTGGCCATGTGGCTGGTGGCCATTTTGAGGCCTAGGCCTGCAAGCTTGCCTGGCCTTGTCTGCCAACAGGCCTGCTTTCATCCACTGCTACCAGAGCAGGTAGCCACAGCTTTAGTAATCTACTGTTTTCTGTTTGCTCTGTTGAATTTAGACATCATTTAGGGCATGGATGGCATTGGATTGAGTTGGGGAAGTGTGTTTTTTGGGGTGGCCTTGCTGATGTTGTTGGGGCTCGCCATGTGGCTGGTGGCCATTTTGAGGCCTAGGCCTGCAAGCTTGCCTGGCCTTGTCTGCCAGCAGGCCTGCTTTCATCCACTGCTACCAGAGCAGGTAGCCACAGCTTTAGTAATCTACTGTTTTCTGTGTGCTCTGTTGAATTTAGACATCATTTAGGGCATGGATGGCATTGGATTGAGTTGGGGAAGTGTGTTTTTTGGGGTGGGCTTGCTGATGTTGTTGGGGCTCGCCATGTGGCTGGTGGCCATTTTGAGGCCTTGGCCTGCAAGCTTGCCTGGCCTTGTCTGCCAACAGGCCTGCTTTCATCCACTGCTACCAGAGCAGGTAGCCACAGCTTTAGTAATCTACTGTTTTCTGTTTGCTCTGTTGAATTTAGACATCATTTAGGGCATGGATGGCATTGGATTGAGTTGGGGAAGTGTGTTTTTTGGGGTGGCCTTGCTGATGTTGTTGGGCCTGGCCATGTGGCTGGTGGCCATTTTGAGGCCTAGGCCTGCAAGCTTGCCTGGCCTTGTCTGCCAGCAGGCCTGCTTTCATCCACTGCTACCAGAGCAGGTAGCCACAGCTTTAGTAATCTACTGTTTTCTGTGTGCTCTGTTGAATTTAGACATCATTTAGGGCATGGATGGCATTGGATTGAGTTGGGGAAGTGTGTTTTTTGGGGTGGCCTTGCTGATGTTGTTGGGGCTCGCCATGTGGCTGGTGGCCATTTTGAGGCCTAGGCCTGCAAGCTTGCCTGGCCTTGTCTGCCAGCAGGCCTGCTTTCATCCACTGCTACCAGAGCAGGTAGCCACAGCTTTATTGATCAAGTGTTTTCTATGTGATCTGTTGAATTTTTAGACATCACCTTCCTGAGAGTGTAGTGTGGCTGTACACAGTACTAGTAGTATAACATAGCTCTAGTTAAAAAAAATTCATAAATGGCTAGACTATCTTTTGTTTGCACTAGTACAGTACTAAGTAACTGAACCACAAAAACAAATGCAACATTTCACTGATGTTCTTCTCCTGTCTTCTTTGCTTTTAGGTGCACAAAAGACAGAGTAGGAGGTGTCATCGGCATCACCTGGCTACCCGTTGTACTGCCAGCCAGACAGAAGTCCTGCTGCGCATCACGCCCACGTGTGACCAGAACTTGTTGTGCATCTGCCTCCTGCCTGACGTCGGAATAAGATGGCCCCAAAGAAAGGTACCAGGTCCAGTACCAAGAAAGTTGCTGGTGAGAAGAAGGAACAGAAAAAGGAAGTGCCATTAACCACGACTGGTGGTGTGCCGGCCAAGGTTTTTTTTGGCACCAAAGCGTTGTCCGGGAACCAAGCTGGGAGCAGCACAGCGGTCCAGCAACCCCACCAACCTAGGCCCAAGGGCTTTACTGTCGCAGAGGTAGCCAGTCTACTAACGGGCAGCGATGTTGAAGAAATGTCATTACCGCAAAGTAGTACACAATCAAGTTCAACGCAGGCGCAAACTCAGCAGATCAGTGTGCAGCCGCCGCAACAAGAACAGCAGCAGCAGCCGCCGCAACAAGAACAGCAGCAGTAGCCGCCGCAACAAGAACAGCAGCAGCAGCCGCCGCAACAAGAACAGCAGCAGCAGCCGCCGCAACCAGAACAGCAGCAGCAGCCGCCGCAACCAGAACAGCAGCCGCCGCAACCAGAACAGCAGCAGCAGCCGCCGCAACCAGAACAGCAGCAGCAGCCGCCGCAACCAGAACAGCAGCAGCAGCCGCCGCAACCAGAACAGCAGCAGCAGCCGCCGCAACCAGAACAGCAGCAGCCGCCGCAACCAGAACAGCAGCAGCCGCCACAACAGCCCACCATAGTAGTTGTTGCTCCTGACGTCGGGGCATTTCATAAAATCGAGCTTCCTGCAGACAAAGCGGAGCGAAGTCAAACCACTGTTTCAGAACATCTATTGTCTTCCAGACCACCAGCAAGGAAAAGGAGGCTTAGTCCATCATCTTCTTCTTCAAGCCCCGCTTCTGATGATCGTGATGACACTTGGGTCCCACCAGCTCGGTCTGAGAGTGAAGTACGCCACAAGACATTGCTTCTGAAAAGGAAGGTCCCAGAAAAACTTAGAGTTATGGAGGTTGATGTAGAAGAGGGGGGTGATGATGTTGATGAAGACGAGCCAGTCATCACGCACATTACTCCCGCCCCAAAGGGATTGGAGACCGACATTCTAACCCTATCCAGAAAGGCTGCTACTGAGCGGGATGTAGCACGGATCTCACCAACACAGGTTACACCACCACTACCTCCAGCTGCCATATTTTCCAAGGCCCGGCAGGGACCTACATCCAGCTCAACCACCTCAGTAGGAAGTGGTAGTAAAAGTCACAGTGTAGGTGGACAGGGTCACATATTTTTAAGCACCCCCTCAAGTTCATCTGGTGTTGAAAGTGGCACATCCAGCAGTGCCAGAAAGTTCTCCTCCCCAGTTTGGGACTTCTTCTCTGTTAGCGCCAAGGAGGAGAACGTTGCTATATGCGCAATTTGTCGGCAAGGTGTTCGGCGTGGTAAGCTTGGTACAAACTATGATACCGGAGGACAAGCAAGTCATCTCAGAATACACCACACTATTGTGTGGGAGGATCACCTACTTAAGTTAAAAGAAAGTAGGAAAACTAAACCCTTTGAAGTTGGTCAGGAATCAGGGAGCGATATTATTGTGGTGGCAGGTGAAGAACAGGGAGGCATTTCTAGCCTTGTCTCCAGTAGTGCAGTCACTGCAGTGGTAATGCCCACATCCTCCTCAGTAACATCAGAGTGGCACCGCAGTAAGAGCCATACTCAGAGTGTGGGTGAGACACCAAGGCGACCGGCGAGTACCTCAATGAGACAATCTGTGTCGTTGAGCCTTAGTGGGTTAATGGCACCACTAAGGAAAGTAAGCCAGCCTACCATTGACAGCATGTTTAGGTTGGAGGGGCAGTTCCAACGCAACCACCCAACGGCACGATTGTACAATGCGAAGCTGGCTAAAATGTTAGCGCTGGACCTTCTTCCTTTTTCATTTGTGGAAGGGGTGGGTTTCCTTGAATTTGTGTCTGCCATCTGCCCGAAATGGAAAGTTCCAAGCCGGTCCTATTTCGCAAGAATTGCTGTTCCGGCACTACATCATGATGTGCTGGAATTGGTTGGACAAGCTTTGCAGAAGAGTGCTGTGCACAATATCCACCTGACAACAGACATGTGGACCAGTTGCCAAGCCACAGATTACATGTGTATCACTGCACACTGGATCTCTTTTGTGGGGGTTAAAGATCAACTATCTGCACGAGGTGTTGTTGACACAGCTGCGATTTTTGAAGGTACTCGGAAACATGCAACTGTAGCCATGTTCGCCATGGAGAAATCTCATACGGCTGAAAACATTTTAGAAGAGTTTCGCACCAAGGTTTTGGAATGGCTGCAGCCCAGAGGGCTTGGTATTGGTTTTGTTGCCACAGACAATGGCAGTAATGTACTTAAGGCCATGGAACTTGGTTCCTATTTCAGGGTTCCGTGTTTGGCACACTGCATAAACATTATAGTGCAAGACTTTCTGAAAAAAGAACCCATAGTAAGCAATTTACTGTCCATCTGCCGAAGAATATGCACTCATTTCAGCCATTCTTTTAAAGCTCGGAAGCAGCTGAGGATCATCCAACGTGACCGTAGGATGCCAGTCAAGGCACTCATCCAGGAGGTGGCAACACGTTGGAACTCAACGTATTACATGCTTGATCGTCTGTACGAACAGCACAGGTCACTCAATGATTATGTCTGGTACAGAAGCAGTGATGCTAGTGTTAAAGGCATGACCCTTCAGAGGGAGCAATGGACCCTAATTCAATGCCTCACTGAGATGCTGTCTCCTTTTGAGGTCTTCACACGTGAAGTCAGCAAGGAGGACTGTACAATGGACCAAGCTATCCCATTGTTGCAAATGCTAGAGCATGAGCTGAATAATGTGTCTGAATCCTACAAAGGTGTAGAGGACAGAAGGCAAGCCCATGACTTGGTGGAGAGCTTATCCAGGCGCTTATCAGAAAATGTAAGGATACAAAATAAAATTTTGTCACAAGAACATTACATTTGTGCCACAATTCTGGATCCACGTGCAAAATTAGGACTATTCCGTTCTTTTTCCGACACTGATGTTGCCCGCTACAAAAGTTGTATAGCTGAAGCAGCCATCAAGTTTGAAAACGAAGGGCTGCTAATTAAAAGCCCGCCACATCAACCCACAACAAGTACTGATACTGAAGCAGGCCATGTAGAATCAAGTGCAACTTCGTCGGCTGAGGGCAGTGCGGTTGGCTCACAATCGCAACACTCACCATCACCATCGACTACAAAAACAATAACTGGATCATTCGGCCGAGTACAATCATTATCAGATTGGTATGTAAAGATGGGCCTTAAGCACAGTGCTGATGCACAGAAAAAACAGCACAAAAGCTTACCAGCAGCAACCCTGAACATTGAGCGGATGGTCCAGGCCTATCTGGACGACCCAACAGAGGTGTACGTTGATCAAAACCCAGTGCAGTATTGGCATAGGAAAAGGTCTGAATGGCCACAGCTCAGCAGGCTGGCGATAAGCTATCTGGCTTGCCCTGTCACAAGTGTCTCTTCAGAACGTGTTTTCAGTGCTGCAGGTTCCATTGTAACCTTGAGAAGGACCAGTCTATCTCCCAAAAACGTGGAGAGGTTAACAATGATCAAAATGAATCAGCACTTCATACCACCGATTTACACAATGCATGAATCAACAGAGGAAGATGAGGACAGCGGCTCAGGTGACGGAAGTATTGTGTCAGATGATTACCTACTACTGGAAGATCCCCCAGAGTTTGAGGACGAGCTATACTGACAATTAGGCTCGCACTTACTGTCTTCCTCCCTTTTTTCCCCCTTTGTTTGTGTCTGTTGTTCCGGTTATAAACTTGTGAATCGCAACCAATGCATTATCACCGTCTTCTAATCTTCTAATTTAAGATACAAGTTTCAGGTGTCTGCCATTTGACACTACAGTCCTCAGAATCCAGCTCCTCCGCTCGATCATACTGCATCTCCTGGTCAATTCCATTTCCCTCATGAATGATGATTGGATGATGGTAACAACAAATTCAAACTTTCCTCGTCCTTCCAAAACAAGTGGACCATGAATCTGATGACTTCTATAGCTATCCTCCTTCAGAGCCGAGAGAGACTGGCCATTAACTGAAAATAAGATGCAACAGGTAATGATTGATGCCATGCATTGTCCGCAGAAAAGCAGACTGAGTGATGTAGACTTTGTTGTGTGTGTTGCGCATGAATGAATTGATGTAATTGTGCACTGCCACTAATCAACATTCTACAGAACACACTAATTTTCCTCTTCTGGCAAACAAGAAATGTGTACTTCTCCTGCATCTTGGTGATACATTGCTTTTAATTCAATACAGGAAGGGGACTCACTCAATCTGCGCAATGCAAATGACTGTGACTTAACAGCACCGTCCATCATGATGATGGCGAAAGAGACGGCCTGCAGCGTTAACGAGATGAGATGCAACAGGTAATGATTGATGCCATGCATTGGCCGCAGAATAGCAGACTGAATGATGTAGATTTTGTGGTGTGTTGCGCATGAATTGATGTAATTGTGCACTGCCACTAATCAACTTTCTACAGAACACACTAGTAATTTTCCTCTTCTGGCAAACAAGAAATGTGTACTTCTCCTGCATCTTGGTGATACATTGCTTTTAATTCAATACAGGAAGGGGACTCACTCAATCTGCGCAATGCAAATGACTGTGACTTAACAGCACCGTCCGTCATGATGATGGCGAAAGAGACGGCCCGTTAACTTAAGATGAGAAGTAACAGGTAATAAATGATGATAATTAATGGCATGCATTGGACACCTGACTCTGAGCTATTGGTCTTTGTGTTTGCGTTGTTTGTTGTGCACAAAGTGATGTCAAAGTGTACTAGTGTTAATCTATCTTTCTGTACACAATAAAGAATGACTCAAGTCAGTAATATTTATATTTCTACTCTTGTTGTGTTATAAAAATTACACTTGTACTGCAGGCCGATCTTCAGTCAGTAGAAGTATCAGAGCTGATGATGAAGTCAGGAGGATGTTTCATGAGTGGCATAACACGGAAAAGTCTAAAGGTAAACACGTGAACCACAACCACAGCACACCCAAATGTCTGTGTAGAAGTTGAATAGAGTGTAGCGGTGGGATGACTGCAGTGCATTGATTTTACTAACTTTAACTGTAAAATGCTATGTCTGGAATGGATAATGTGCTTTGCGTTTGTCCAACTCTTTGAGAGAAAAAAAAAAGGACTCTAAAGTGTTAACGTAGGATGTGCTAATGGTAAGCACTGTGGGCCTGATCTCTCCTGTTACTGTTGAAGGTCTATGCTGGAAACAGACTACAGTAGAGATGATGCATATGCATACATGCCACCTCGGAAAGTGTTCTTGTTGCACTACACCATCACTTGTGCATTTGTTTTCACTTTCTTTCTGAATATCCCCTTTGGTTTTCAATCTAAAATTACAGGCCGGGCCTTGTCCAAAACTTTGTAAAACATTACAATGCATATTAATTACCTTACCAATCAATCACCTTTTTATTCGAGCCGGGCAGTGGCGAGTGGTGAGGCGACACACCCAAGATTGATGGACGAGAGGAGCAAGAGGAATGCCGAGATGCAAAAAACCAGTCCACATTTTTGACCAGGATAAGACAGTAACAGTATCCACTTTTCACTTCTTTTAAATAATTTGATTAATATCTTGTATACATTCTTTACAACAGTGTGTTCTTGGAGTTGTTATTATCAATCATCATTACGTTTGCTCTGTGTTTACGATTCTTCACTACCAATATTTTAAATTTCTATTTGCTATCTGTTAAAGTATTAAGGCCGGAACAGAACAAGAAATAGAAGTGTATGTAATCCGGGTCTCATCATGCATGCATTTCCTTTTTTATACCTTAACATATGGAATGGATATGGTATGGTAGTCTTCAATGATTGTCGTTTGTTTGTCTATGTATGCATACTGTTTTTCTATGTCAAACCTTTCCCAAAATCCCCCTTCCCATCCAATCAACGGACCCTAACCCTCTTCCCCCGGGCTGTGTGACTTATTGTCGAGGTGTAACTAAATTAAATGTACACCAATACTTAATCACACACTTGCTGGGGCGGATGTGGTGAAAGCAACACTACTTCAATTTCAATGCAGAGCGATGATCTTCTTCTGCTTGCCCACCCATGAGTAGGATATTTCACAGGTTATTTTATTTAACAAAGGAACATATACCTCAGCATGAATTGCCGGCATTGATTGGATTTGTTTGTTGTCATTCCTCATATACAGCACTAACTGTTAGACTGTAGGCATAGCCAAGTCGACAAAACTATAGTTTGTAACTCTGTCTAGTAGGCTATCTTCATAATAACCAGCATTCAGTTTTTTTGTCAAATATTTGAGCATATAATTGTTGCTCGGTAAATTCTGTGATGTACTTCATTCAACTACTCCTCTAACAGTCTCTCAAAGGCGATTGACTATCTCCTTTTCTTTTTTTGGAAATGCTGCCACCCTGCCAGTGTATACTACTACTACTATACTACCACCACCACCCCAATCATGGCATGTATGAAAAAGGAAACCATCTTCACCATGCAGCCAGTGCTGTGCCACAGTTGGACATAAACATCAAGCACCGGTAAGAGAGAAGTTTGGGGGAGGCAGAATCAATAATGGACATGTTGTCAATGATGTCAGTTTCAAACACCACTCCAAAGAATGCATAGTAGGACCAGTCAATGAGTGAGGTGTGTCACATCTATCTGTTTGTGTCTTATACAGTCAGCAAATTATTGAAATCAAACACACGCTATGGGCGGCCATGCTCCAGCAAAGAAACAGTGTGATGTAAAACAGTTACCCCACCTACAAAACATTAACAACATTGCATGTAACATAGAAAAATATATTTAATTGACCCTAACAAATAAACTAAACCCACAAAAGCTAACCCACCCACCTCCCTAACCCCAACACCTGTCCATAGAAATAGAGAACGCCCAAACGAGTGAAGAACGAACAGGAATTAAAAAAGGGGCAGTGACAGGGACTAACTGGTGGGGCGGGACTGGAGGAGGACACGAATCTGGTCCTCTAAATGGGCGACGCGGCGTCTAAGGCCGCGGCAGTTGCAGCCACAGTGGGGGGGGGCACCGGAGATGGCACGGTGGCGGCGGGCAGCCGCCAGACGGTGGCGCCGTACCGCTGGAGGGCGGTGGCTGGGGCCCGGGGCACTGGAGGAGGCTTGAATTGCTGCTGCAGTCTCCTCCTCCTTCTCGGCTAGGACCACCAGCCGCCGGTATTCATGCTGGATTGCCTCCAGCTTCCGGCGCCGTGCCTTGGCGGCCAACTCCTTCCGGTTGATTTTCGGAGTAGCTGTGTATCAAAAAGAAAAAAACAAGACAATTGTAAAATATATTCTTAATAAAACAGTAGGACAAGGTAATTATTTACACACATAGTGGCATGGTAGAGTAGCACTATAAAATAAAGCACAGTAGTACATAACATTTTAAATGTCGCCCGTCCTTCTTCCTTCCACCTGTCTTACACTTTTTAGTTGAACAGTGCACCAGGTGCTCTTCTCCATAAAACTTTCAAAGCGGAGTTGAAATCAGATAGATGAGGCCATTGGTTACTCAATACTCTGGCTCCTAGTCCTATACCAATTAAAGGGAATTCTAGTCTTCTAGTTCACTCTTCAAACGTCCCCAAGAACTCATACTTACTTACGACATCGGATAGCGGGCGGACTTTGTCCGCCCACCATCCGACTGCTAAAAAAGGGTGGGGGTCCCGTGGGGACAATTAATTAGGATGATGCGCCCGGCACAGTGGCGGGCGCACCCTGTTATTTTAAATTTAAATTCTGGTTGGCTTTGCTGAAAGCAATGCTAAAATGTTGTGCTGCTTTTCCAAGCACAACATGACGGGCCTCGCACGGAGCCTGTCACGTTTTGCTTTGAAAGTCGGGGGGGTACCATAGCATCGGTAGGTACCCTCCATGGGGGCCCCCAAGCATACTCTGCAATGTGTGCATGCCTTTCCGTGGCGGACGGTAATGCCGCCACGCAAAGGCATTCCAAAATGCAGATTATATGGCTGCAGGTGTGGTGAGAGAGACACCACCGCCATATTGAACCCTTTTCCGCCTAGACATGTCTGAATATTTTCTACAGGGATGGCGGGAGGTTTGCCCCTGCTGTGACGGCAGTGAATTCCAGCCAGCCCGGCGGGGGCAATACGCCCACCATCCTAATGGGGCCCTAATTCACAACTTTACAGTATACATATACATACAGTACACCTTTGCAGTGAGTGTGCTGTCAAGTTCAACAATAGTTAAAGATTATGAATCTAACTTACCACCGCCTGCCACTGGTGCTGCCACTCCCCCTCCGTTGCTATCTGCAACTGCCGCATCCTCGCCCTCTGCGTCGCCTTCGCTGGCCCCAGCAATGGTGGTCGGTAGTGCGCCTAGAAAACATTACACATTTATTAGGCAACATATACACCTCCCCCCTATTGATCAGTAGCAAGGTTGAAAAATGAGTTAATACTAACATAAATCACTAGTACAAATCAGGTAGTAGTAGAGTAGACACTAAGTTATATGATCATTGTAGCATTTGCTTGATTAGCCCTAGCCATGCACATGTGATGTTACCTTTACCTTGCAGCTTCTTAAGACACCTTTGAGCCCACATGACCTGCCTCACACTGCTACTGTCTAGTCTACGCGCGCGTACAGGCGGTCAACAAACATTAACAAGCCACTTTTTTAGGAAGAACTGGTGTACTACTGTTACTGTTAGTCCATATTGCTTATCCATAGATGCTACACTTTTTGGCACGGCTGAGAAATGCTTGCAAGTTGCAATATACTAACGCACACCATTTCTTTTTTCGCATTACAGACGCAAGATTCGCTTCTACGAACCAGAGCTTCTGAACGATGCACCAACTACCAGTACTAGGTTCTTCTGAGGTGAGGGGTCCCTTCACTCACATCTTCATTTATAAATGTATATAAACTAAATTGCTATGGGATGGTGGTGCTGCCTAACACCACTTCAGTTATCATGATTTAATTCCCAACTGTATAAGTGTAACAATGTATATTGTTTTAATGTTATTGATTTGCCGGTTGGTGCTGCTAAGAAAACAGTGTACAGACCTTCTCAAATCGAAATAAAAATTTTAAACTTACATAGACTTTGTGGTATTTGGTGTGGAGTGGACTAACTTACACGATTGAGCAAATTAAAGTAAGGGTGTGCATGTGAATTGCTTCCACGACAGAGGTTGGGTGTGTTAATGTTCTGGGTTGTCTACTTGTTGGTTATCTTGGGGGGAGGGTTCCGAGACCTAATAGGTATGACAAGACAGTACTATAGTCAAGCAGTGGAATTGTGGTGGGTGCGGAATTTCTGATTGAGGTGTGCAAGGAAGGTCCAACCTACCATCACCAACATCCTATTTTCTGGTGCAAATGTATGTGCAAGATCCCTACAACAGTTGTATGTCCTATAGGGTATCATATCAAAATATTAAGAAATCTGGTAGGGCTGTTGCTGTGAATTTTCAAAGCCTAAACATCAACAAGAGTAAAAAGTAGTACAAGACAACGACCCAACGGATTGTATGAGCTACTGGTGAATATGAGTTTTATATTACAACCTTTCACAAAGAGTGGCACTGGCCAACTGGGCAAGACTAGCTACTACAGTACAGACAGACAGACTGATAGTATGTAGTAGTACTCAGTCATCATAGCGGAGGCAGGGATAAGCTTTTTGAAACCGTACAGATCGAAGGATAATTGGTGGTAAAAAAATAGCATTGGGAAACACACTATAGTTCGGGAGAAATGGGGCAGTAAAAGTTATGGAATAAGAAATATTATTAAAAACAAGAAGACTTACTGGGGCCAGCAGAGGAGCCCTCAGCGGTGTCCTCCTCGTGGTGTTCCTGTCCCGCCGACTGCCCAGTCCCTGCCCGTCTGCCCCTGGGTGCTGATGAACAGGAAAGATATAAGAAAGAGACAAACATTGATGGATGGTGTCAACTTAAGCAAATACAATATTTTTCAACAACGGTCAAAAAACACTTATGTAAACAATTGCAATAACTACATTGACCGATCTCATCTGGTCAACATGTAATATCGGGGGATTCGCAGTTCGACTACTTAAGTTACTATTTATCAACAGTAATCAATTCTTCCATTCTGATTCCAGAAAACTAAGTTACAAGTAAGCCTAAGTATTAGTACAACGTACCACCCAACCTAGCCCACCTATTCCAGGCATGCCAATTGTACATTAAGTATGCATTTCGACTGTATTCCTCAACAATGTGTATGATCCAATCATGGAGGACACATGAACATGACTACATTTTTTGTATACACCAAATTTTGGTTTGATTGATGCTGATCTGCTACTGCTAAGTAACTGCAAAGCCTACCTCCACTCATTGAACAAACTAGAAAGGTTCTAAAGACTGGCGTACTAGCAGCACGTCACGTAACTGAGTGAGGGGGGCATCACGCATACCACTAACCAATTAGAAGCTCATACAAAGTACCTAAACCTATGTATCAATCCGCCCCTATCTATTAGTGACAGGACAAAGTAAGGAGTGGACGTGAGTCACTGTAGCATTACGTAACTTAATTTCTCTAAAATAAACTCGTAAAGAATCACGCTAAGCAAGCGCAAACGCAAAGCTGCAAACAAGTAAGATTAGTAGTAGCGCAGAAGAGCACCTGTGTCATAATCACAGAAGACTTTTAAACGTTATTAACCTGGAATGTATTGCAAGCAGCAACATTCTAGCTGGTTGGAAGGAAAAAAAGATATTCGCAATATATAACATAGAGCAGAAGAACAGACACAAAGTTGTAATAATTAAATAGGTACTCACCAAGCCCCGGGACCTCCACTCCTAGCAGGTCCAGCAGGTCCTGCTCACGGTCCAGGATGTCGGACCACCGGTGCGTCAGCTGTGCCTGGGTGCGCCGGACCCCAGAGATGTGCGACACTGCCCGGCGCACCTTCCCCCACCGCTGCCGACGCTCCCGGAGGCCGTACCCGGACCCAGGCCTGCCACCTGCTGCCAGGGTTGAGGGGAGGTGGCGCTGCACAAAGAAAATTAGTGCAGCCAACTCCGCCTCCCCAAATAAGGCCCGTGCATGCACCCCTTGTGGGCGCCGCCTTCCGCAAGGAAGGCGGTCGCGGCTCTGGCTGCGCCGGCGAACAGCCCTGCCCTTGGACATGGTTCTGGGGACGGGGCGGGAAAGAAAAGGTAAAATAAATAAAGGAGTAAAGGAAATAAATAGCGGGCAATACAAAGAGAAAAAGTAGCTAAAAAACAAAAAAAAAGTACACAAAAACCAAAAATATAGAGGCAGGAAAATAGTTAGAGAAATAATAAGTAATAAAGATCCAAAAAAAGTGGCTATAAACAAAGGATTGAAAAGATTTAGGGAGGATTGAAAATCAGGCCCAAGAACCATGCAATAGAGTGGAAAACAAGATGGCCGCGCCCGTTGCGACCACGTGCGCAAGTTCGCGCGATATTTTCTCCCTGAGCAAGCAAAAAGCAACGCGATCAAGTAAAAGCGATCGCGAACAGGAAATATCGACCGCGAACATGCATTGCGCGACCCGGAACAGGAAGTAAACAACGCCAGAGGGCGGGACAAGTGAAAACAAGATGGCCGCGCCCGTGAGCGACCGCATGGGTAGGTTGGCGACCCGCGAACACGCAAAAAATACCGCGAACAGGCGGCAAAAAAACTTCCGCATCTTCGCGATATTTCCGGCGTGTTTGCGGAGATTTTCTGCATTCTCGCGATAATTTGCGGAGGTTAATTCCGCAAATTCCGCCCACCCCTAATATATAGTCTATCTCTGTGCTCCTTGGGGTATGCCATGGCACAAGCCAGATGGTACAATTTAGGTCCAAACAGCTAAGTGAAAGGAGTGATATGTAGCAAGTACACGTTTCGTGACCCAGCAATGCTTCACAGTTATGGCATATACACAGGTCACATACAGCAGCATAGATAAACTCAAAGCAGGTTTTTGAAACATAGACAGACTGTTGCGATCTACCTCACATTCAACAGACCTGTTGTAATTCTTTTATTTTTATAGAGTTTGACACATGACCATGCCAACACCACTATACCATAGATCACCTACTGAAAGTTAAACAAGAATATGTGCTCCATGACATAACCAATAGTCTGTTTCAACCTTCCTGTATGGACTGTTAGCAAGAAGCATATCAACTCATATTTAGTTCATGTGATGAGTGTGTACATGCATGCCATAGAGTGCATATTAGTGAGCGTTTAGAGCTATATCTGTCAGGTATATTGCAAGAATTGTTGCATAAAAGGGAATCCTGGTGATAACATATGGATATCACCAGCATTTTGAGTCATGTGTAAGGGCCTCTATCCTGATAACACTGTAAATGTGGTCAATTGTGACAAATACGCTTTGTCTAATTCATGTGCCCTTCCTCTCCAACAGCCAACAGTGCATACATGCCTGTGGGACTTTACACATTCGCCTCATGTCACACAAAAGCCTACAAAGTAATGGAAATGTGTATCATACAGCCATTTGATCTGTGTGGCATGAGTCAGGCATGTTACAGCACTGCCATGTGTGGAATGCTTACATGTCCCACAAACATTCATACCTATTTAGGGCCTTATGTACTACAAATGCGCTGCCCTTCACCTAAAGAAAATTGCAGAAATGCGCCCAATTAATCTGATTCCTGTCCTTTTCACCCGTGCCTCACATGTCACCGATGTGCAGTACTCTGAGGGATGTGCTGGTAGCCATGAATCAGGGTGACAGCTGTAATATATCATGGTCAATATTGACTAAGGGGTGAACCCAGGTAAGTCAATCACATGGACAATGTACTTATGGATTCACTAAAACAAATGGGGATATGTGACTAGACCACTGGTTACGTCATCTGAAATAATACATGTTACCTATGCCACCTCACCTATAAATATACTACATCTATATTGGGATAGAATCATTATGTTACGGGGAGCCTGCAGACATGCTCACCCAAGTCCATTGCAGTCTACAGTTTGTATAGATACTGCATAACAGGTACATGTATGGAAGGCCAAACAATATGCTGTTTGAGTGGCATGAATGTCTGACATACTCTCAATCATTTATCCTGTCCCAATGTTGGTAGGGTGGAGGTAGGATAATTGGCAGCCATGTGCATGGTATGATGTGAACACACTATATGAACAAATATATTAGGTACTTGGCCATTGTGCACATGACAACATCTGATTAACCCTGGGTGGTGAACTCTGCTCCACTCGCGGAGTTTGTAGAGTTTTCCGCACTCTGTGTTACGTGGAGCTCGCGGAGTTCCGAAAATCTTCGCTTCGCGGAGCGGAGTTGGCGAGTGCGAGCGAGGAAAATAAATCTCACGGCGCGATTTCTCAGCGCACGGAGTCAGGTTTCTCATTGCAAGTAGTTGCGTATGCTCGTGACTGCTCTCGTTGAGAACTACCCGTTCGCAGTAAAAAAAAATGCTACAGCTCGAGTAAAAATCCACTCAAGCGGCAGAAAAGGAAAGCTTGCGCTGTGCATGGTGCCGTTCGCAAATATTGCACAGTGCGAATAAGCATCCGGCACTGAGCAATCACCGCGAACAGCATTTTTCTACCGCACTCTGCCACTTGTGGAGCTCCACGTAGCACGGCAGAGTTTTTTCCCCACTTCGCATAGTTTTGCATAGTGCAACTCCGCAAACTCCACCCAGGGTTACATCTGATGTGTTGGGGAGTATTGGAAGTTTGCTGTGGGATATGTGTTACACCCCATCCACACCTGTGTCCTGGCAACAATATGACTTGAACATACATACTGTGTAAGGGAGCTTACAGCCTAGATCACACAGCATTTTTGTCACATACTGTCACATACTTTGGGTAACGTGTGGGCAATTTGGACCATAGTGTGCGTGGCAGACATTGTAACCAATTACCATCATTGGGTTTGGGGCAGGTGATGGCACATGTGCTATAAATCTCTACACCATAGCTGACACAACAGTAGCACAGCATATTAAGAGGCATACATCATGCGGGCATGCACACATTGCTAACTATTATAGATGACAATATGAGCCTCTTATTAGCACATAGAACTTTATCCTCCTGTCATGAATCTACATGTACGGTGCAGCTCATAACCATAGACTGATGATGCTCCTTGCACATCTGACAGCCAACCATTTCAGCAAACACACACAATCATTACCATTAATAACAGTCACAATGAGGTGACACTCACCGAACGTCGTAACCTCTGCACGGGTGAATGGGTTTGGTCCACCTACAAGACAAAAGCATGGTACCTAGCTCTGTGTCTGTCCGTGGTGAGTACTATTTGCTTCTGCCATACTGTCACAAGACAAGGGCAGGGGTCGGACAAAGCTGCTGCCCACAGTCACTGCCCAGTAGCTATTTTCAAAATTCCTATGTCTCCAGGCCCAGAATTATCTGGTCCGGTGGTTCTGACAATGATATTTCTGAGCCCAGATAAACTTGCACTGGAGGCTTGGGTTATTTCAATCAGAGTTGCCGCTCCCGGTGAAATAATCCAACTTGTAATAAGGTCCTAGAACTTTATTTCAGTGCTGTGATAGCATTGCTGTTCCTGTGATGACATATCTTACAGATGCTAGTCATTTTAAATAGCAGTAGAATAAATCATGCCTCACAAATAATTATGCTTGTATCTCCTACAGAAGAACTGTCCCTCAATTCACTCCAGACATCAGTGCTGTTCTTCTGATAATATACATCTGGAAGGTATTCATTCTAGAATGAAAATATGTCTTTTGTATGTGTTGGCGTCTACAATGGACATAAGGTTGAGGTTAACACAGAGCTTCGATTAGATGTCAGATGTACTAGATGTTGAATGTGGGTGGCGTGGGTCTTGTGGATGTTGGGTTTTGGGTGGTGGAGCGGACTCAGGTGTTGCAGACCTTGCATGCTCAAAACCCATGTAGATGAGCTGTCCCTGAGAGGCCCCAAAAAATTTGGTGTCTGACTTCAAGACAGTGCGCATGTTTCTCTGGTGCCAGAGATGATAAATATATTAGCTTTGAACAGGAGATTTATTGTTTAGGTTGCTAAGAAATGACAAATTTCTTCATTTAAAAGTTAGCTATAAATATTTTACAATCCTTAGTAAATCCCTAGAAGATCCAGTGTATGTACCATCGCTAATTTATTTACGCTAATGCCAGTTGGAGGAACAACAGAGTGGGAAACAGCCATTACAACAAGGCTGTTACCATGAAATACATTTATAGCGCGTGACTTACATTGCAACTACCTTTACCACGCATAGCCTTTACCATGAATGATTTTACAAAGAGTATGCCTTACTATGCATGCCTTTGCAATGATTTTTATTGTAAAGGCAATAAAGGCATAGCCGTGGTAAACATAGTCAGTGCTCTAGACACAGAACTGCCTTCGGAGCGAATGGGCTGGGGTGGGAGGTGTTTGAGGTAAAAATCTTTGGGGCGTCAAATGGATTGGGACGTGGCTTGGTGAGTAGTTTTCAAGGATGGGGGCTGGGTTTTAGGGCTCACGGCTGGGGACGGTTTTGACAGATGAGCACCATACAAGAGCATTTTAGGGCTCAGGCCAGGATTGGGATCCACAGAAGGTTTGTTAAGGCCAGCTCAGGGCTGTGGTCTGGGTAGTTTTCAGGGCTGGGGGCTTGGCTTTAGGGTTCAGGGCAGGTGTGAGTGGTATTGGGGTAGTTTTCAGGGCCGGGGACTCGCTTTTAGCTCTCAGGGCTGGGGCGGGATGATTTTCATGGCTGGGAGAGAGGAAAGGAGTAGTATATATGGCTTAGGGGTAGGGAAGAGGCTTTGGATCTAGAATCTAGGGAATGGCCGCTGTGGGTGTTGGCCTTAGGATTCAGGACTGGGTTTGGGTGGTTTTAGGGTTTGGTGTGTGGGAGGGGCCATGGTGGGTGCCGGCGGTTACAAACACAGACACAGTTACCACACGTAACCTTTACCATGCATCTGCTTTTACTATTCATGCCTCTACAATGGAATTAGTTGTAAAGGCATGCATGGTAAAGGCATATTCGTTGTAACATCCTGCGTGGAAAAGGTAATGTATTGTAATGGTACCGCATTGTAACCGCAGCGTTGTAAAGGTATGCGTGGTAATTGCATGCGTGGTTTCATCACAGAACCCAACATGGTCTATCCTCCCTTTTCCAGAACATTCTATGGAGCAATTTCAGAGCCTTGGATAAATGAAATATAAATTCTGAACAAAAACGAGCTGCTATTCCACCACAACAGGCGCTGTGGAACACATTTGACACAATAGCTCAGGACCATAACCATCTATCGTTTCCTTATGTGGAAAGGATGCGTATATACTAACTGGTTGAAACATTAATACAGTAACAAACTCTAATGTGACATGAGGCATTATAGTATACGATAATTTATTGTAACATACTGATGCTACGCTATAACTATTTGTATTTATTGGCTTACAATGCTCTGTAACATTTTACTATGAAGCCTTAACTAAAGGTATAATGTAACTGGACATGCTGAGTCATGTACTTGTCTAATGTAGCACGATTCACTAATGCCAGAATGAAACTTCTTGGAAAGAACACAAACAGATGATCCAGTGTTGGTGTCTGCAAAAGGTAACCACAGAGCTTAGGAATCACATTAGCTGCCTGACCAGATTCCAGAGGGGTGTACAAATTCACAGTCTCCCGTACGTTGCGCTTTCAAGGCACTGCAAACAAAATGAGAAGTCAACCAAGCTTTTAGAGAAAGTCATCAACATAGCTCAGATAAAAGCTTACAAGAGCGTGCTACAGTCGCCTAGGTAAGCAAGGAACAACAGGCTAAGGCTGGAAATAAGGCTAAACAGACCGGACTTGGGACTACAGGGAGACCTACTAAAATAGTATATCAGCGTACTGAAAGCCCCCGAAAACACTCTCAAACATTATTTAAAAAATATTTTTACGGCTGCGAGTTCCGCGTGGCACCTCAAGCTGGATCAAGCTATAGATTCTCTGAAAATAGAGGCAGAGAGCATGTCACTTCCTGACATTCCTTACTCCGCCTGGGCTAGTGCTGTGAAGCGCCAAGTCCAGACTTTTTCGTTTCGAACTGGATCGATCTTCACTCCAGTATAACTCCCTCACATCGACTCTTGATAATTCATATACTCCCGGGAAAGATCAACCATACTAACGAGATCCACTTTCAGCTCAAGCGAGAAAGAAAATTCTGTTTTTCCACCTCACAGCCCTCAAGATCCTGGATTTCAACCCCTTAATGGGCGCAAAAAGATGACATAGTCTCCTGCCGGCTATGCAATTACTGTAGGGAATCTTGCTTACATCTTTTATGCTGTTGTCGCAAACTGTCCAGCGATTGTCAATGTTTGTTATGCCCAGCTCTAAGGGATAAGGGCCTCAGAACGTGCAGGGAGTCCTGGAAATGGTGCTTTACAGAAACCACTACCTGCTTACTTGCTAAAGTCGGCAAGTTTACTCACCAAATTAGAATTGTACTTGACTGTCACCAACAGGCTGCAGATTCCAGGGTCGATATTCAGTAATTACCAAGCTGGCGGTAAAACCCCAACGGACGTCACTCAACCTAGGGGCCCACTGTACGGTCAAGCGGAATATAAAGAGTGTGTGTGACCCAGCAGGGGGTACATTAAGAATCCATAATTACTGACAACCGATATCACGAAGGGAATGACCCTGTTGGATTTTATATAACCATTGATTCTTATAGGAATAAGTAAAAACTGGTGTGAAAAGGAATTGATCCCATATTTTAGCTCATTTTAATTTTGGAGACTTATAGGGACACAAAGCAGCAAACATAGCCCATGCAGGCATTGTGCATTTTTTTTACTTCGAATGCCGAGAAAATCCTTGGGGGAGGGTGGACGGAAGGGGGGGCGTTGTTTATGTCTTTTATACTGTAAAGATTTTAAGTAATCATACGGTCAATAAAGAATCACACATGAAGTCTACTTCTCAATCTCAATGACTTCAGTTCTGTATGCCTAATTCTACATCAGATTCTTGTTCTCTCTATCCAGTGTTACCCTAAAGATTGTGTGACCCAACCAAGACACAGTTTACTTGTTTTTGTTTGATCCTGTTTCTGAAAATGTAGTCTGTAATTTGTCCATAATTGATTATTATTTGGCATCCTACAGATTATAATGAGTGGAAAGTGGGCAATAAAAAATTCTAAGTTATTCCCAACAGAGGCCGCAAAATATGGCTCACAAAAATCCTGTACTTAGCACTGTGAAATGTACCCCAAAGAAATCCCTCTGGTTACTTGTCTGGTCACAGGTTTGGTCTGAAAAGATTCAGGAATACTACTCTATGCAAAGAATTCCGTGAACATAAACTCAGCTAACTGTTGCTTTTTCATTTCTTCATTTCGCACACTCCTCATATTTATCGAAACGCTTCAGTTCAGGACAGAGTTGTGTCCAGGCAGCAACCATATGGATTCATTTCGGATACATGTCACTGTATTACAGAGGTCGATAGCTGGAGACATTTTCCAGGCTCACACAAAAAGAAAGCCCTTTACCAAACATATATTTAAGAATAAAAAAGAGAGGTGTTTCTTATTAAACGACGCGCGCCTACTTGCATTTCCTACCTGGACTTGTCACGAAGGGGAAACTTCTGCCTTGGGGGAATCCTGGTTGCTCCACTCGACATCACCGACGCCGTGAGGGGAACGGCATAACAGGAACCACATTTCCCAGTGTGCTACGCGCCCGGCGCAGCGGGTGACGTCACCTCGGTCGGCCGGATCACCTCAAAAGCCGCCGGGTGCCACCGCAGCGCGGGACGCGCGCCTACTTGCATTTCCTACCTGGACTTGTCACGAAGGGGAAACTTCTGCCTTGGGGGAATCCTGGTTGCTCCACTCGACATCACCGACGCCGTGAGGGGAACGGCATAACAGGAACCACATTTCCCAGTGTGCTACGCGCCCGGCGCAGCGGGTGACGTCACCTCGGTCGGCCGGATCACCTCAAAAGCCGCCGGGTGCCACCGCAGCGCGGGACGCGCGCCTACTTGCATTTCCTACCTGGACTTGTCACGAAGGGGAAACTTCTGCCTTGGGGGAATCCTGGTTGCTCCACTCGACATCACCGACGCCGTGAGGGGAACGGCATAACAGGAACCACATTTCCCAGTGTGCTACGCGCCCGGCGCATAGGGTGACGTCACCTCGGTCGGCCGGATCACCTCAAAAGCCGCCGGGTGCCACCGCAGCGCGGGACGCGCGCGGGCAGCGCCCGGGCGAAGCCCGGGCCAAGGGCGGGCCCGTCCTTGCCCGTCACTGACCGGACCAGACCGGGCTGGGCCATCCCTCTAGCATCGGTCCAACGCGCTCAAGGGACTCTGAGCAACGCCTCCCCTGTGGTTACAGAGGTTGAGTCAGGTTTCTTAAGGGAGCTTGTCCTACAAAAAACGCCTATAACACTTGATGTGAGAAAGCGCCCTGCGGACGTATCAAGTATCAAGTACTTCCGTTCAGTGGACTTGCTCAAACCCGCCAGAAGTTCGGGTAAGACTGTTTTGCGGACACTCACTTTTGCTACTCCATTTTGTATCCTCTATCTTGGACGCTCTATTCCTCTAACTGTTGCTCCAATGATTTTCCCCTCATATTTGGTGTCTTGTTTGCCCCACTTTGAGCCTGAGCTGTTTTAGCTTATCCTAGTAAAGCAGCATAATGATTACGAGGGGTAGCAAAAATGGTCCTACACATGTAACAGGCCCAATCGATCAATATATCACCAGAGCGAATGAGGCCATTAACCAAGGCATATCACTTCTTGAGCGTAGGGTGTCCCAAGACCTGGCTATGGCAAGACGCTCTTCCTTGGGGGCACTAGCTCTATCCAAGTCTCCTGTAAACCAAAGGGAGTCTAGGCCCTTAATGTTAGTGCAGGCCCAGACACATGGAGTTCCTAATACTGTTGATCTCTCGGCATCATTAACATCTTTAGACTCACAATCTAGCACGACCCTTGCTAGGACGCCTGCCCTCCTGAGGAGCCCTGGCCAGGCGCCCCCGATTACTAATGTGTCAAGGAGCAATGGGGAAGGTGCTATCCCCAAATTTAAGAAGGCTAGGGAGGCAACCAAGCGCAAATGCAAATCTACCAAAATAGCCCCTACTTCTCACCAACACAGAACCAGTATCCTCAGTCAGGGAGGACCGTTGGATGCTCCAGCCTCCCCTTTGAATTCAATTATGCCTGGGGTTTCTACAAGATTGGGAGAGGGGTGCAGGATTTGTGAGGCCAATGATCATCTTTTGTCCAGAATGGATGATCTTATTAAATCTCTTTTACGACCTTTGGAACTGTCACTCCTGAACATTGAAAAATTGTTGACATCTGGGAATAAATCTCTCTCGACTATACCTCCTAATGCAGGGTTAGGCGGCGAGCTGACTGTTTCTAGGGAACCCTTCAACCCACCCACCGGGTTGGGCTCGTTATTATTATCATCTATTGACTCGAATAAAGGATCTGAGCCACTCATGGGTGATTGTAGGAAGGCTGCTGAACCAGCCAAACCCCAACCCCCAGTTGCTAAATTGAATTCTGTTCCATCCAAATCCCCTGGGAGAACAAACAATAATTCTGACAACGACAGGGATTCGAATGGCCAGCACTTAAATTTACCACCTGAAGCTGACCCCTATGTCATCATAATGACAGGTGTCCCAGTCCTAAGGCCCAGTATGGAGGAACCCCTGGACTCCCTAAAAAACAAGGTTCAACACTGGCTCACCCAAAACAGACCGCTCCCACCTTCTTGCGCAAGTAAAATCCTAATGGTACGCAGGGTGTCCTGGGTAGGAGGTGGAAAAAAGCGGGTCCGCGGGGATTGTGTTGTCGTAAATTTTGACAATCCATACACAGCGGAATATATCTGCCGCCGTGCCAGAAGTGCTAAGCAGGATGAAATTGAGACACAAAGGCTTTCCTTCTTCTATCCTCCCCCTTATTGTTATCCTGATTTACTAAGGGATGGTCTTAAGGACTCCAAGTGGGCTGGCAGTAGGGCGTGGGATGGCTGGCAGGTCCAAAGGGGTAGGACGGTACCTTTCACTTTAGGTTGGAGTGACTTGCCATTGTCCAATAGATTTAGTTGCCTGGACTCGGTGGATTGACTATCAACATCTATAAGCCAGAGTATGGTGGCTTCGGACCACATCCCTACCAGCTTTTCATTATCCACTGATGATTACCCAAACATTCTTACAGACACTATTCCCACTCCCTCGATCCAGAAGCCGGCCATTTATGCTCCCTCGCAGGTTTCACACCCAAGTCCATGCGCAACTTTAATAACGGCTGCCCCCACATCTTTCGTTGGTTGCCCTAGCTCACCCAAAATTTATCCTTATCACTCATTGGATACGATGAAGAGCCTGAGCCTCTCGTCTTCTCACGATGTGGCCATACGCGCTGGTGAGGTAACCAACACTACCAATTCAACTCCCAATAAAGGAGCGACAACTCCAAGCCAGGGAAAGGACCAAATTGTGCCTCTGAAGGTTGCCAGTTGGAATATTGCTGGTCTGGCGAGAAACTTAGCCATCCCTGAGTGGAACGCATTTATTGAAACCTGTGGGATTTGCCTGTTCCAAGAAACGTGGTGTTTAGAACCACAGCATAAACTGGGCTTTACTACCTATTTTGTCCCAGCTGTTCGATCCAAGGAGGGTAAGGGCCGCCCTTCTGGCGGGCTCTTAATTTGGATAAGCATTTCCCTGCGGTGTTCAGCTAAAAGCATTGCCACTATCTCCCCAGATTTACAGAGACTATCACTTCGAGGCCCGAGTGGAGGGCCGGAACTCGAAATACTGAATATCTATGTTAGAGGCTCTAGGGGCGGAGGATCCTCTCTCCCCCTAACTGGCATTGATGAGGAACTCAAAAATTGTGGTTCAAATTCCCTTGTCCTACTAGCGGGGGATTTTAATTGCACTTTCGAACCGCTCGCAGTTGAGGATGTGTTGGGTTGTAGAGATGACGATGCCAGAAGAGGCATTCCATCTTTGTCCATCGCTCCAATTAAAAGATGGTCTCAAAACGCCATAGACCTTAACGCGCTCTGTCTAGAACACGGTTTGAGAGCTACTAATGGCAGATCTAAATCTGATCAAAAGGGGGCACATACATTTAATAGAATAGGCCATTCGTCCAGGATCGACTATGCCATGTTGAACTTCTGCCTGTGGCCCTTCCTGGAGGATATGGAGGTTCGTCCGTCTATAGAAAGTGACCACAACCCCCTGTTTTTATCCTTTTCTCATTTGTGGAAGAGTAGCCCCTCTATCCTATTTCCTCATGTGTGGAAATCCTCACACGAAGTATGTCCTACTAACTGTGGCAGGCGCCTGAAGTGGAAGACGTTCAGTGGTAACGAGACCAAGATGCGGGAGGCACAACTAGTAATGGCTAATATCTCATTGCGCCTAGATTCCCCCTCCATAAGTGCACTAGAGGTATCTGTAGCTTTTGCCCAAACTACAAAGGCTATAGGTGACCTATTTATAGCCAAGAATGCGGGTAAGGGGGCTAAGGGAGACTCAAGGAAGGGCCCATTCGGTTGGTTTACAGACTCTTGTCGATTAGCTAAAAGGGAACTATTAAAAGCTGTAAAAGCCAAGAACAGAAATTTAGTATGTATAGCCAGGGGCAACTACAAGAGAGCTCTAGCAAAAGCAAAGGCAGATTGGGAAGACCAGTTTTGGTGTGATCTCAAAGCCGCAAGCGCAAGAAAAGATGCAAAGGGCTTTTGGGACCTCTTGAGATCCAGGGAGAAACCGGTGGACTCAATGATTACTTGTAATGTCCCAGAGACTGCATGGGTTGATCACTTCACTAAACTTTACTCAACGCCTCAGGAAGCGGGGGCGACCCTGAGTCCCTGTCATCCTTACGACTTTGCCCAATTTAAGGATGAGCTTCAGTTTACACCTAAGGAAGTGGAGGGAGCAATAAATAATTTGGTCCCCAATAAAGCAGCAGGCCTGGACGGAATTCCTGGAGACCTGCTACGCGCTAACCCAGATCATTGGGGAAAACTCATCTCTGCCCTACTAAATTCCAACTTCGAAGGGGCATCTCTTCCGACCTCATGGAAGGGTGCTGAGGTCGTTCCTATTTTTAAGAAAGGCTGTCGGAACGACCCGGCCAACTACCGTCCAATAAGTCTTCTAGACACTTCTCAAAAGGTGGCTGGTAAGGTGGTTTTAACCAGGATACTGCAGTGGGTGGAGGACAAGGGCATCCTCTCTGATTTTCAGGCAGGGTTCAGAGTAGGCACGGGGACAATTGAGCAATCCTTCAGATTAATGATGCTTTACTGGAAGGTCGTTCTCCTGGCTAGGGGCAGTCTATATCTCGCCTTAATAGACTTGCGGACTGCCTTTGACCTAGTTCCCCGTAGCCAACTCTGGAGAGTATTAAACGAACTGGGTATTCCACCCTATTTGCTAAACCTGCTAATAAATCTACATGCGGACAACTTTGCTCAGATCAGGTGGGGTAGCCAGGGGCAAAAAACAGCATGCATCCCTGTAAATAGAGGGGTACGCCAGGGATGTGTTCTTGCTCCTACTTTGTTTTCCTTATACGTTAATGGAGTGGTGGAGCACCTGCTCCAACATCCAGCAGATGCACCATCCCTGGCTGGCAAAAGAATACCTACCCTTCTATTCGCAGATGACACCCTCCTGATCTCAAAATCCCCGGCAGGTCTGCAGAGCTTGCTAACTAATTTTAAGTCCTTCTGTGATGCAAGAGGGTTGGTCATTAACACTGCAAAGACAAAGTATCTGGTCCTTAATCCCCCTAAAAAACTGGCCAAACCACCGACATTAGATTCTGTCGCGCTGGAGAGAGTCTCAGAGTTCGATTATCTGGGCGTCCGACTCTGTGACTCTATGAGCTGGAACTGCCACCTCCAGAAGATGTTGTTGACACATAAGAGGGTAGTGGGGGCCTTGCTTAAGGAACATCGTGCCTCATCCTTAAAACCTATTGCTGCTGTCCTGGACATTTACAAGGCAAAGGCTGTAAGCGCCGCTTTATATGGAGCTGAACTTTGGGGGGTCCAAAAGGCAGATCTTCTTTCTCGTTCAGAAAACAAATTTCTAAAAGATCTAATGGGGCTTCCGTATAGTACCCCAAACCTCCCCTTGTTCCTGGACACAGGAATTCGCCCATTGAGAGACCATGCAAGGCTTCGCCCTCTTCTCTTATGGGCAAGAATTTGGAGAACGCCAGAACTATCCAGCTACGCAGACGGCCTAACCGACGTGCTGGGTTCATCAGCCTGGGCCAAGATTCCTTGGTTGAGGGAAGTCAAGCGTCTTCTCTACAACCTTGGCCTCGGCGAATATTGGACCAACAGATCTGCTCCTCCTAAGTTGGAGCTGAAAAAGATTTATTGGGCCTGGGTAGCGGGTACTAGAAATAGTGATGCCAACCTATGTAGGACATCCATGGATTTTCTCCTAATTAAGGATGTGGGTTTCTGCGAACCTTATCTGGACATTATTACAAACCGCAAGGATAGGGCTTTGTACTTTCAATTTAGAATAGGTTTACTCCCTGTTGGTGAACTGACATCTAGGTGGAAGGCCTCAAGCCAGACAATCTCTTCCTGTCCCTTTTGCGAAAACAGGCTTGAGTCTGTGCCCCATTTTCTGTTTGAATGTTTGGCTTATTCAGCCCCCCGAAGGAGATGGCTTAAGCCTCTTTGCAGAATATTGGGCACCAGGTTCCATATAGAGGCCATCCGAATACTAAAAAGTGACCCGCGTCCCCTTCTTGTTTGTGGGTTAGCCAAGTTCCTTGGTTGGGCTTGGCGTATCAGATCAATTAGGCTTGCTAATCTCGTTTAATTTGTTTTTACTCTAGTTCTCTGGCTTTTATCTAATTTATTAACACCAGTAGCGGATCTGAATTGTTTGGTCTTTTCGCAATGTACTGATGTTTTTTAAAATTTTAATGTGTGTATTTTACATGTATGCTTTTAAGATATATCCATATCGAAATAAAGCCTTTGATTGATTGATTGATATTAAACGACGAATCGATACAGATACTTTCAGTGATACAATGGACACAAAATATGAAATACAGCAGGGTGCCTGCTCGAACCTCAGTACCAATTGCCCACAGCGCACCCAGAAACGTTACTGTGTGAGATAAAACTTCATAATTGGAAGCGCTCAGATAGAGGGCAAATGGCAGTGGAACAAATATACCTCTGTACTTTGTATATAGCAATAGGTCATGAGCTATCATGCAGATCAGAACATAATTAAAAATACCACATGATATTGTTTTGATAAGCATAACAATGCTCGTATATGTCAAATGGAAATGCAATATTTATGCCACAATCTGGCAGCTGAATTCTACCTGCCTCTTCCATTTGATTTTCGGTTGAAATATTAGTTAGAATAATAAATGTGTGGTACATTTAATTGCATTGCACCATGCCATCTCGTACGCATCGAATTTGATTAAAATAATGTTCTGAGGCACGTTGTTTGCATATTCATAAAGGTCAAACACGAGGCTCCACTCTTTAGCTGCAGGGAAAAAAATGCAACTGAATACGGTATCTGTAAAGAAATACTGGTTGTAGCCCTACCTTTGTGAAATCGTGCCCATTGTCAGATTTACAGGAGGCGAACTTGTCGAAATATAACTTGAATGTTTTCACATGTAGTGCTGTTTAAATCACAGCAATGTTACCCTACGCTAAAAGGCTCCTATTTAGTCAATACTTGTTAAAAAAAACATAAAATAGGCACAGGGCCCAAAGGAGTCCCTCGGAGGAATACCATGGAGGCAGAATACCAAGTGCGAATCATCTATTACACCCAAGCTGTATTCATCCACCTTCCTACACTTCCTTTCTTTTTTCCCACTCTTGCAGGCCTTTTCTATCGCACTCGTTGCTGATGTTTTTCTATCTTTCTATTTCTCTCTCCTTTCCTGCATTTTTCCCTTTGCTCATGGTCAAAACCTAATGATGAAAAATAAGTATTTTGCCTGAAAAACGATTGCTCTTGCCAGAGCTCGAGTCGGGGGTACACGCAGGTACACGGCATCCCCCCACTCTTTTCACAGGGTGGACGCCATCCCCCCTGCCAAGAAGCTGGGCCTCACAGAAATATGCTGAACGTGTCACGGTGTAATTTTCAGACACCGGGACACGTTCAGCACGTGACGTCATGGGGTCATTTGCATATTGTCAGTACCCCCACTTCTTTTTATAGGACTTGTGCCCTGGCCCTTGCCCATCACATGCAACCACCAGCACCGATTAATCGAAGAATCTAGAATGCATCTACCATTCGAATGTCTTGCTGCTCTCTGGGCTGAGTTGTAACTGTGTGCCCAAGTAGACTAGGCTTTGCACTAGGCACCACCCTTATTCATGTATTTATTGACATTCATTGGCCAGTATGCCCTGCCAAAAGCTACAACAGGATCCCAGTAGACTTACTATCTGCAGTGATAAAATAAAACACAGGCCTCAAAGTCTAACATGCATGTAATGGTAAAAAACAAGCGACACTGCAAATAATACGGTCACAATTGTAATTTTAACCGACCAGAGCTCTCGCTTAAATCAGATGGTTCATGTAATACTAAAATGCATGTCATTTTGGATGGTTCTTATATGCTTTTCTCTCAACACATTTCTATGAGAGAAACTGTTACTTCAATGACACTAATGAGCAGGAGGCAGAATCTGCTCATGAGAGAATGTGAAAAGTCATTGAAATGAAGCTCAATATATATAGAAACATACTGCTGAATTTTCTTAAGATTACGCCTCAAAGTGAGGCATGGCTTTATTAATGCAGATGCAGGACATGTGCAGATGTACTACCACAAATAAAATGGCTTCTAGGCCTACGGGAACCATGAAACTTAGCATGCACGTTAACGTTTCAGGTTAATATAAAACAATGCCTAGATTCGATTGTGTACTATATCATGGCAAATTGGAATACATATGCAAGAAAGCATTAATGTTTAAGGCAACAGGAATATATGGTCATGGGGGTGTGGTTTGATGCCCACAGAAGATGGAGGCATCCAAGTAGTCCTCAGAAGGCCGCGGGATGCTTGTAGATTTACAGTGACTTTGGCATTAACAGCACAACTTCCTCGAGCAGGGAAGTGTTGACGGCGTTGGTGGTCACCTCGGTTTGTGTCACAGCTCTCAGACATGACGCAGAGCTGCATTTCATCTGAAGATGTGACTCTCCTCACGGTGACGCCCACCATCTTGTTAACCTGGCGGCAATCTCAAACCGCTATTTCAAGGACGCACTGTCCAGTTAGTTTCAGCACCACTCTGCCCACTTCAAGTAGACTTCTTTTTGCTGCCCCTGGAATCGCAGGCAAGTCCCCTCAAATAATTTAGTTTTTCCATTTAATCACACAGCCATAAATAAGACACAGTGCTCTCTATGAAGTGGAGGCACTGGTCTTTTCTAATTTTTGGCTTGTTCCTGTGATTTTTCTCTATTGGTCTTCTAGTCAAGCTTCATTTTTATGCACAATTTTATCACCTCTGTATTACTTGAAGTGGAATGATGTTTAGGCTTGCAAAGTTGATTACTCCTTCTGTTTTGCCTGTTGTTTGGTCACTCTTAATGATACTCCCCTATCATACATATTTGTGAAATATCTGTATTTGCTACGGAACTCACATTTTCATAATAAAGGTGACTATTCTTGCCCTTTTATTTATTTTCGCCATGGGAAGATTGAAAAAGATGAAGCCCTCATTGTGTCCCTGCACTCATAAATCTATTAAAAATTCCACTCTTTTTTTGCAATTTTCAAAGATTGAAGATACCATGGTTTCTTTACATAAGGGCAGTTCCTAATCAAGCTCTAGTGGGGTCTCTACCTCACTTGCAACTAGAAAGGCTTCTTCTAAGCGTTTGAAAAAGGACCCGTCATCTCCTGCGAAATCTCTTCCTGGTGCCTCCTTGGATCTTCTATTGGGAGAGATACATGCCTTGCATCTCTATATGGAGGAGGCTAATGCCAAATTGCACCACCTTACTAATAGGTGGTCTCAGAAGGAGGAAGACTTAATGCTGCTGAACGAAATATCACATCTTTTGGATCAACCAATCTCAAAGTGAATGCTGTTCAAGCTCAAGTTTCATCTCTTCAGAGAAGCAGGTTGAAGGTCTTGAGAACAGAAATAGGAGGAGTAATCTCCATATATATGGGCTACCAGAGGATTCAGAGTGTTCTGAACCCATTACATTTTTAATCCTTTCTTCCTGAACTTCTGAACATGACAGGAAGAACTCTTCTTAATATACATCGTGCGCACTGGCTAGGTCATCAATCTGCAGTTGCTTCCTCCTCAAGAAGACCAAGAGAACTCATTCAGCACTTTTTGGAATATACTGACCTTCTTAAGGTTTTGTCAGTGGTAAAATCAATGAAACATATTTCATGGTTAGGGAATCCTTTATATTTTTCTCAAGACTATGCAAAGAAAACACATTTTCTTTTCTTTTAAAGGATTTCCTAGCAAAACACCAAACAAACACTCGGGGCCTTATTACTGTGTGGGGTGGACTTGCGTCTGCCCAACACCGTATCGGTATGGAAACCGCCTGACCATTGGTCAGGGGTTTTGCATACCTAATTACAATGCAACTGCACATGGTGTGGTTGCAAATTCCCATTTCCCTATGGGAGCTTGTGCTGCATCCATAAACTGGCCAGAGCACAAGCCCCCATAGAGAAATGGAAGTTTGTGCGAATCCCTGCACCGTGTGGCAGGCACCTCATGGTGCCTGCCACATGGTGTAGGGATTCACAGGGGGGCACTATGGTGCCCCCTCAGCCCCCAACCGGAGGCTGCATGCTAAAGGGGGCCCTGCTAGGGGCCCCCAATGTCACTTTACAACAGGCTTTCCATACAGGAAAGACCAACATGGAAAGCCTGTAGGAAACCGACATCGTAATCCCAACAATGGAAACGCTGTCCATTAGGATTTTGCACCGGTCTCCTCTTCGAGCCCGTCAAAATACAGCCAGAATGACTGGCCGGTTTCAGTTTCGACTGCCTGCATCATAAGGAGGTGATCAAAACTGACACCGCAATGAGGCTCGGAAAGCCTCCAACCTGCCGTGAGAGGCTTTCAGAGCCTCATCTTCATCAGGCCCTCTGTGTGAAAAAAATTAAATAAATTACCTTTCTATATGAGTAAGGCATTATGCGTTAAGGAGTACGAGTATTCTTGTTGTGCTAAATTAATGGAGGTGTGCTTCCTAGCGCGTTGGTAGTCAGTACTTTGCTACTTACTGCAGTCTGCAGCTGGGGCAGTTATATTGGGCAATTATCTTATTCCAATGGCCCTGCTCTTCTCCAAAATGTATTTGAATTTTACCATGACTCCAAGGCAGATGAATTATAATGATACAACGTTACACATATAAAATGCAGATATACTGTCTGCCGTAAGAAGATGTGGGAAAAACAATGCACTGCAATACAGGTAAAGGATTAAGGAATGGGATATAAAGATTGTATATGGCACGTTCATCACAGACTATTCCATCCACAAAACCCAAGGCACTTAGTCCCACTGTAGTTCCTGGACCCACCCTCCACAACAATTTATATTTATTTCTAGCAAATACAATTGTGTCGCAGTAAGTAAGGGAATCTTAACTTACTCTACTGCAGGGTAAATTATAGGGATTATACCAGGCAAGTAAACATTTACTATAGATTAGTGGGATGCCACTGATCATCATCATGTGCCTAAGCTTTGGCTAGTGAATCAACGTGGTTGATAAATGTTAAAAGGGAAAAATTGTAACAGGCGTAAATCCGTTATGGAAGCCATGATGAAATATATCACTTGACCAGAAAAATGTAGGGCATGCCAAGAATGGATTTTTCAAATGTTTGGGAAGGCTAGGACAGTACTTAGGAAATAAAAAAAGAGTGAAGTACTGAGAAGTGTGGACCGGGAGGGAAGGTAAACACACTGTGTTTTCGCATTGCTATGCATTGAAAACTTTGTAAATGCCACATTGACTGAAGCAGACACAGATCGCACAGCCAACACTGCAGTGCAGAACTGAACCATGCAGCAGTTAGGTTATCATGGGATGGCACTGGCGAAATGCCATGGGTAGGGAGGGAGGTGATGATTGATGATGAGTGGGATACATATTATCTGCCTTGCTTAAAAAATATTGTGAGTTAATGGAGTAGACAGAAATACCACCCCAACCCTTTGAATGAAAGCTTTGATAAAACTATTCCAAGCAAGTGAAGTAGGTGAGCATGCCACTATCCAGAAGGGCTCCCTTGTTTCTTCATCAAAGCAATCATCCATTCAATATTTAATTGTTTTACTTCACTCAACCATGCACCCTATCACCCACCTATGCATCTGTTCTGCTTGGGTTTTCGGATCAGATAGAACCCGCTCATCAGACCCTCACTAACCCAGCCAGAACGTTACCCCCTCCCTAGAACCTATTTACAATCCTACAACCACATATATCTATCACCTAAGGACAGGGGATTCCTACTATGCATACCAAGATCTCATAAGTGGCGGCCTCGCGGTCCCATACGAACCCAGACCTCTCTGCCCATACGACAGTATCACAAGTGGCGGCCTCGCGGTCCCATACGAACCCAGACCTCTCTGCCCATACGACAGTATCAGCACAATCGGCGGCCTCGCGATCCCCTACGAATCCAGACCTCTCTGCCCATACGACAGTATCACAAGTGGCGGCCTCGCGGTCCCATACGAACCCAGACCTCTCTGCCCATACGACAGTATCACAAGTGGCGGCCTCGCGGTCCCTACGAACCCAGACCTCTCTGCCCATACGACAGTATCACAAGTGGCGGCCTCGCGGTCCCATACAAATCCAGACCTCTCTACCTAGACGGCAGTCTCATACGACAGTTCATCCTATGATCACCATAACATACAAAAAGGGAATCAGTCTCACTATTCATCAGATCACACAAGGATTGCCAGTTCGGGCATAGCCTGTTCTCAGGTTTGAGGGGCTCCTCTTTCCCTTATTCAGTTACCACTTACCTGATCAGGGTTAACATCTGTTCATGTAGCCGCAGCTGACTAGAAGAATAGGCTACCCTCTTATACAAGAACACACAGCACATGTTGGTTCACTACAAACTGGATACTTTATTACTCATTGCACATACAATCACATAACATTACGATATACCACATAACCTGCAAAGAAAAGTGAAAGATTAAGTTGTACACTCTAATAAGAAAGGGTCGACATCACCTTAGTAGTATGTAGCCTGCACTCAGTGGTCATCTAGGCTCCCTTCTCGTCTGTGCCTCGGCTCGCCTGGAATCACCCTTCTCCGAGTCACTGGGACCTCTTCCTTATCGGCTACTCTCTCCTCTCTGGTTATTCTGTTAGGAAAGCATCTGTCTCTCAGTTCTTCTCCGCCTTCAAGATGGCGTCTGTCTTCCCTGGAATAAGTAGTAGCTTTACTGCTAACGGCTAGATGCCGCCTACGGACTGAACATGTAACTGCCTCAGACTTTCACTAATATAGAGGTGCATTTCCTCATGGAAAATTCCGGCCCGTAACCTGCCGCCCACCAAATTCTTGTACCTCCCCGTACCAAGGACACGTTCCCAGCCGGCCGGCCTGATGTAGTGTCTTCGGCATGAAGAAAAATACAATCCTTCGATAAGGGCCGGCCTGAACCGGTTCTCTCCAAGCGAATAACACCTCATAACTAAAACACCACATTTGACCTAGAAGAATCCCAAGCTGCCGGAGCAGAAAGAAAGATGGAGTCTCTCCCGTTTGAGGCCTACCAGGCCTGCATTCAGCACGGCTCTATGAAATACCCTCACTACAGGACAGGTTATCCCTAATACCAACGAATCTATCCCCTAGGCTATATGTGCAAGCCCTGATCTATGGGGAAGAGCACAGAATCATGTCGAAGTGCCTAGTAAATAGGCTCCATCCACTACTCTAACCCTTAGGCTTGAATGGTAAGAGACTGAAGTCACATTCAATCACCTGTTAATACAAGAAGACCGGGAAAATCGAGCAGAACATTTCACCCTTGACTTCAGTCTATTATACATTCATTAAACAGAACTAACATCTGTGGAAGAATAATATGAAACAAGACTAACTGATCTATGTCTAGTACCAGGTGTGCAGAATTGAAGTAGTGAAGGAATACACTGAATAAAGCAACAGATGGAAATCAAAATGGCGATAGTAATCAGAATACCTCCTAATATTTGACGTAACATATGTAAATCAGGTAACCAATTAAAGAGCCAGTCAAACCAGCCCTGGTCTATGTGTTTTCTAACTTCTTCTGTCAAGTCATGTAATTTGTCAATGTGAACCTGAATGGATTTTGTATGATCCGACAAGTTAAAACAACAAAGACCCTCAAAATCAGAACAATCGTGTCCATGTTTAAGCAAAAGATAATCAATAGCCGCTCTATTTTGTAAGATAGCCCTTCGTTCACCCTGGGCGTCTAATAGCATGTCAGACAGGATTGTAGAAGTATGATTGATGGATTTTACCATCCAGCAGGCCATTTTCCCAATAGATTTGGCATTATAAACTGCCAAAGCAGGAACACCAACAATTGAAACAGCCAGGCTAAGGTATTCAGACTTGGAATATAAATGCAAAGATGAGTCACAATCCTCCTGTAACCTCACTGTATCTCGGATCACACGAGAGTTGGCATTCGGATGTGAGGAAAAACATTAACAAGCTCAGTCTAGTAATGGCACAAGGGCCTCCAGAAATATTTGCGGGGATATATGGCCAGGAAGTATTACCACATGAGAAAAGCCATCCGGCAGGTAGTAACATCGTGCGATAGTGACTGGGGGTAACTACCATACTCTTGCAAGTCATGTTGTTCTGAACAGAAGTACATGTTTTTTGGTGTCCTTTGAAAGCACAAAGTTCGTTCATGAGCGGTGAATGAGGTGGCACCTTTCAATTTTAAACGCATACATTCAGAAATCGCACTAGGATCACAAGTAAGGAAAAAACATAAATCGCCTTGTGTGATATTATAGGTAACTATTTGGGACTGGACAGGCGGTATCGGGTCTGACAGTACAGTACACAAGGGGCAATACTCATGGGCAGCGAAATCGCCCAGAAGAACATTGGGACGAGCATTTGTTATATTAAAAATATGAGTCAGGGTCTCCAATGAAGCAGGGACAGCAACCAAACAGGTTGCTAATATATCAGTTACCGATCTCATCGGTGTCAAGCAGAAATGAGGGGTCTTCGTCACTTGCTTGGCCAATGTAACCCAAAAGTTTGGCGACGAATCCCACGCAGCGAAGGAACGCGACACTCGGGTTTTCAACTCATCCCGGGTTGATGGGATCCCTCCTCTCTCGTCGCACCAGCCCGAAAACAGTCCGACGCCGACACATCCTGCAGCAACAGTCCAAAGAATGATCTGAAAGAGAATCAAATACAGGCATTATTCATTCTCGTAAATAACATTTGTCAGCCGGGACTGCTTCCCAGCTATCTTTCCCTGGTCTCATAACTAAAATGGTGTTATCTTGACCGGTTGCAATGACCTCTGCTTGTTCAGGGGGATTCTTAGGCAACTGCACCCAAACTCTGGCCCCAGGATTATCTGTAGAGCCAAAACCTTTCTGGCCTCGTACAGTTAGCAACGTTGGGGCAGTGCCTTTTACCATCTCACCACTGAAGACAGGCATTATTAGCAATTGAGCCACTCGGTCAGTTTTATGTATCAGTAAGTCAACCTCACTGCTATTCAGCAGGAGCACCTTAATCTCTCCCTGATAATCACTATCAATGATTCCTCCAAGCACCTGAATGCCTTTTACAGCCAGCCCCGATCTAGGGGCAATTAATCCGAAATTTCCAGGTGGTATCTGAACACCAACACCTGTCTCAATGATGACTCGATCTTTACTTTTTATAATGGTGTCATCCATGGCATGCAAGTCTAAACCTGCCGACCCTGGGGTCGCTCTGCATGGAGCCAAAGCTCCGGGAGTAATCTCCCAGTACATCACAGTCTCTCTGATCTCGTTAGGTTTAGCATCAACATTCGGAGGAAACAAACGTCATAAGTGGGGATTCAGCATTTAGAAAAGGACGGTTATTCAAAATCAATAGCGCTTGAGGCAAAAAATCTCGCCAATTCTTATACTTGTCATCTGTTAATTTGCGAAGTTGGTCTTTTAGCAGGCCATTCAACCTCTCCACAAGACCCGAGGCCTGTGGATAATATGGTATATGAAATACCCATTCAATATTGTTTTCCACACAGAATTCCTGTACCAATCTTCCACGAAAATGGGATGCATTATCAGATTGAATTTGGAATGGCACACCATAATACATCATAATCAATTCCAATGTTTTAATAGTATTCAATTGGGTAGCTTGCTTACAGGGAAGGGCCACCAACAGGCCACTGTATGTATCAACAATGGTGCAAACATATTGACAATTCCTACTCATAGGAAGTGGACCAATGTAATCAATCTGCCAAATTTGAGCGGGCAATTTCCCGCGATGTAAATGACCTTTAACAATTTGGGGCACTTTGCGCTGCCTGATATGCTGACAAATGGGACAATGTAGAATAACATTTTTAATTAAATCTAGGGGAATATAAATTCCTCGATCAGCAGCCCACCTGCTAGTGGCTTTCTCTCCAAAGTGTCCTGCTTTCTGGTGGGCCCATTTCGCCAATCCCGCAATATCAGAATCTTGCGTGTCCACCACTGCCTCAGCAATTTTAGATTTCTCATCTGCAATGTTATGAAAGAATTTGTCAAGAGAGTCTATCGGGGTATGAGCATCCACATGGAAGATTGTAACAGTACTCTGTGGGAGCATTTCCCAAATCTCCTGCCATAATTCTTTTCCCCATAATTCCTTGGAATGGATTTTCCAACTATGGGAATGCCAAGTCGGTAACCAAACTGCCAGTCCATTGGCAGTAGACCAAGAATCGGTAAAAATATGACATGTGCCAGGTAACTCTTGTTTCAGAACTTGATAAACAGCATAGAGTTCAGCAAATTGACTGCTCTTACCCTCACCAGTTGTACTCAGCAATTTTTGTGTGATCGGATTATAGGACACTGCCTTCCAATGCCGTTTCGTCCCTATGAACCTTGCTGAACCATCCGTAAACCAGACATGGTTTCTGTCCTCTGCGGACAAATCATCAAAAGGTTTACCCCACTTAACAGGAGACTCCTGTACTAAAGGTACGGAACATTCACTCTCAGTTTCAGTTGATGGCGCCCGTGCCACCTGCTCATGCAAAGATGCAACTCCTTTTTGTCCCACACGTGCCCTGTCTTGTATATACCATTTCCATTTAATCACACTCGCCTCTTGAGCGTGTCCAATTCGGTGAGTTTTCGGCGAACTCATAACCCACTGCATGATAGGAATTTCAGGTCGCAAAACTATATCATGTCCCAAAGTCAATTGCTCGGTATCCACCAGAGCCCAATAACATGCAAGTAGCTGTTTCTCAAAAGGTGTATAACGCTCACCAGCATCAGGTAACTTTTTGGTCCAGAAACCTAACAGTACTCTACTCTTACCTTGTTTCTGCCACAAACTCCAATTCGCATAAAGGCCTTGTACAGACACATTCAAATCCACATCACCATTACATACAGGCCATAAATCCAGAGCATGCTGAATTGCTTCTTTTGCCAGACTGAACGCATCTTGCTGTGGTTTACCCCATTCAAATGCATTCTTTTTACGAGTGACCTGGTACAAAGGGGCCAATATTTGACTCAAATGAGGAATATGCTGGCGCCAAAATCCAAACAAACCAATGAAGCTTTGGGCTTCTTTCCTATTTCTCGGAACTGCAAAATCAAGAATTTTCTGTTTAACCTGAGGGATCACTTCTCGGTGCCCTTCATGCCAATTAATACCCAAAAATTTCACAGCCTGGGATGGACCTTGTAATTTATCCGGGTTGATTTCCCAACCTTTCTCACACAAGCACTCAATGACTCTATCCAATTGGGTCTGAACTTCTTCTTGTGATTCACCTTGGATCAAAATATCATCAATATAGTGACATATCTGAATTTGTGGATGAACTGGTACCTCAGCCAGATGCTCTGCCACCAGCCGGTGACATATCGTAGGACTATGCACATAGCCCTGAGGAAGACTTCTAAACGTCATCTGACGCCCGTTCCACGTAAAACTGAATTGTTCCTGACACTCAGGGGCAATCGGAATCGAAAAGAAAGCATTAGCAATATCAATGGATGCATACCATGTACCTGGATGTTTCTGGATTCTTTCAATTAGGGTAATAACATCCGGTACTGCAACAGTCAAAGAGGGTGTGTGTCTATTCAATTCTCGATAATCAACAGTCATGCGCCAAGAATTATCACTCTTACGTACAGGCCAAACAGGATTATTCCAAGCAGAAGTAACTGGGGTTATAACTCCTGCATCCACCAACTCCTGAATAGTGGTACTAATCTCTTCATGACCACCTGGAATACGATACTGCTTCTGACGAACCACTTTTGTCGCCTGAGGAACTTTTATGGGGGGCATTCTTAAACGACCAACCCGTACAGGTCTGGACGATATATAATGTTTAGTTCCAAATTGGTAACATCCATCATCTAAGTGCAAAGTCATTCCTTTCAAAATATCAATTCCAATTATGAATTCTAAGAGTGGCACCACTAATACAGAGTATTCTTTTCTAGGAATTCTACCTATTCTCATTTCAAGTAAGGTTTGAACTGCGGGAGTTTCCTTTCCACCTAATCCGGTAATTGTAAAAGGCTGACCTTTAAACTTCTTTGATTTTCCATGAATAAGAGTGGCCTCCGCTCCTGTATCTACCAATGCTCGGGCCCTTTGGATATTACGATGTCTCCAATAAATATCAATATCTACATAGGGTCTATTATCTCTGTGAGCCCATCTGTGTACTGGAGCTTGACCTATTTCCTAGTCCTTTTTATTGTGTTCTGTGTACCAGGATAAATCAGGATAAAGACTCTCACGGTTCCTAGGTATCGATACCTCCTGTTCATATCCATCTCCATTACGAAATGGATTACTGTTCCCTGCATTGTACTGCGGGTTTCGATCGGCCAATATGTGTCGATCCTCTCTCCTTCTCAACTCAGGGGATTGATCCCTATCATCTCTACGTCTACTGTTAACATAATCATCTCTCCCCCTCTCTCTTTCCCCCCCTCTCTCCCTGTCTCTCTCACGACGGGGGGACAAATCACGCGCATAACGGCGATCATCACGACGATCAGAGCGCCCACGGCGGTCGTCATCACCGCTACCGTCAGAAAAACCACGATCACACTCAGTTGTCCGAACATGCCGGGCACCCTCCTTTCGATCCAAGCCACGTTTGCGAAACATTTCCCACAAACGAGAAGTAGTCTCACCATCAATGTCCTCCTTACGCACACCATCAGCCAGAAGAGCAAGAAACGTCTAGTAAATTTATTTTCACCAGGAGTACGAGTGTCAGGCCGGGACTGCCGTTCAGGTTTAAACCACTCACCCAACTCACCGAGTTGGCGTACCGATTCCAGCACCACAGATAACATGTTACCAGTCTGATTAATCAATAAAGTCATCATGACCTGCTTATAAGCAACAGGGGAAGAACGAATAATACGATTCCGCACAGAAGATGTCAAGAAAGCATCAAGCAACCGGTCAGCAGTATTCAGAAAAATTGCCGTTTTCATCACCTCCTCTTTGAGACGTTGCGCAGCATCGCGCAAAGTATACCACGGTTTGTCATTCACAGGCCAGTCAGACTCAGTAGGATATTTTTGATTACAACCCTCAGTCGCCAATTGAAGCAAAGAAATTTGACCACCACCATTAAAGTTACGAAAATGATCCTGTACAGTAGAATCCGAACTCAAGGAGCAAAACTTCAAACAATCGCCAGCATCCAACATAATGCCAGCAGAGCCCAGTTCATAAAGGCGCACCATCCATGTGAGCAAGGGCTCACCAACTCGCTGCCGAAATCGCTGCAAAATATCACTAATTTCTTGTTGAGTAAAATCCTCCAAAGAGTCTAAAGCAATACCATTCGGAGCACCGGGAGCCTGCTGCACCTTCCGTCGAAAAACTGGATGCGCCGAGACCGCGGGATGAGCATCACAAGGAGCTCGACCAGTACACGTAGAGGAACAATCAGTGGAAGAAGCATCGACCCCGCTCGAAGGACGAGCGCAATCACGGGTGCACCATCAGAGGCGCAAGAAGCAGATTTACAAGCACGGCCGGAGCGAGTGGATTCGCGCTTGGCAGACTCCTCACCCGAGGAAGGAGAATCACTCGAGTTCCAGATATTACCATCCCATTCATCAGGATTCCAATCCAGTCCGGCTTTCGCCACGACCAGACGCACCTTCCGCGTCGAAACTCGACCACGCCGATTCTTGTATTTATAACGAGCAATTCGCACAGCCGCTCTCTCGGCAATAGTTTGGTACGTCTCAAGTTTGTCAGCAAGCAACTTATTTTGACACCGCAACAAAGTATGAGCATTCTGAATTTCAACAAAGTTCGCTTCCAAATCCTTATGCAAGTTCTGCAACTTCAACAACCTCTCATGGAGAATCCTGTACGCAGACAGAACAATCCAACCTCTGCGCCCTAAAACAGGAAGCTCATCACCCTTAGATACCGGCGCCTTCTGTAAGCAAGTAATCACATTAGCCGGCTCCGCCAGCTCCAAAAAAGAATTCCAATTCTCACTCAAACCAGTAGAATCAGCCCACTCACGGGCTAAGGCTTCATAAGGCGTTGAATCCCAGCCGGGAATATCAACGGGCAACTTAAAAGTAGATTTCGACTTTCTAGAAAACATTTTTGAAAAGAAAGAAAAAGAGAAAAAGAAAAAGAAGAAAGAGAAAAGAAAACTACACGCAGGTATATACAAATAATATAGAAACAAAACCACGCACACGCCGAAGACAAACACAATACAACCACAACGGACACAGGTTTCGTAAACGGTTCGTGACGCCAAATGTTCTGCTTGGGTTTTCGGATCAGATAGAACCCGCTCATCAGAGCCTCACTAACCCAGCCAGAACGTTACCCCCTCCCTAGAACCTATTTACAATCCTACAACCACATATATCTATCACCTAAGGACAGGGGATTCCTACTATGCATACCAAGATCTCATAAGTGGCGGCCTCGCGGTCCCATACGAACCCAGACCTCTCTGCCCATACGACAGTATCACAAGTGGCGGCCTCGCGGTCCCATACGAACCCAGACCTCTCTGCCCATACGACAGTATCAGCACAATCGGCGGCCTCGCGATCCCCTACGAATCCAGACCTCTCTGCCCATACGACAGTATCACAAGTGGCGGCCTCGCGGTCCCATACGAACCCAGACCACTCTGCCCATACGACAGTATCACAAGTGGCGGCCTCGCGGTCCCATACGAACCCAGACCTCTCTGCCCATACGACAGTATCAGCACAATCGGCGGCCTCGCGATCCCCTACGAATCCAGACCTCTCTGCCCATACGACAGTATCACAAGTGGCGGCCTCGCAGTCCCATACGAACCCAGACCTCTCTACCTAGACGGCAGTCTCAGCACAATCGGCGGCCTCGCGATCCCATACGGATCCAGACCTCTCTGCCCATACGACAGTATCACAAGTGGCGGCCTCGCGGTCCCATACGAACCCAGACCTCTCTGCCCATACGACAGTATCACAAATGGCGGCCTCGCGGTCCCATACGAACCCAGACCTCTCTGCCCATATGACAGTATCACAAGTGGCGGCCTCGCGGTCCCATACAAATCCAGACCTCTCTACCTAGACGGCAGTCTCATACGACAGTTCATCCTATGATCACCATAACATACAAAAAGGGAATCAGTCTCACTATTCATCAGATCACACAAGGATTGCCAGTTCGGGCATAGCCTGTTCTCAGGTTTGAGGGGCTCCTCTTTCCCTTATTCAGTTACCACTTACCTGATCAGGGTTAACATCTGTTCATGTAGCCGCAGCTGACTAGAAGAATAGGCTACCCTCTTATACAAGAACACACAGCACATGTTGGTTCACTACAAACTGGATACTTTATTTCTCATTGCACATACAATCACATAACATTACGATATACCACATAACCTGCAAAGAAAAGTGAAAGATTAAGTTGTACACTCTAATAAGAAAGGGTCGACATCACCTTAGTAGTATGTAGCCTGCACTCAGTGGTCATCTAGGCTCCCTTCTCGTCTGTGCCTCGGCTCGCCTGGAATCACCCTTCTCCTAGTCACTGGGACCTCTTCCTTATCGGCTACTCTCTCCTCTCTGGTTATTCTGTTAGGAAAGCATCTGTCTCTCAGTTCTTCTCCGCCTTCAAGATGGCGTCTGTCTTCCCTGGAATAAGTAGTAGCTTTACTGCTAACGGCTAGATTCCGCCTACGGACTGAACATGTAACTGCCTCAGACTTTCACTAATATAGAGGTGCATTTCCTCATGGAACATTCCGGCCCGTAACCTGCCGCCCACCAAATTCTTGTACCTCCCCGTACCAAGGACACGTTCCCAGCCGGCCGGCCTGATGTAGTGTCTTCGGCATGAAGAAAAATACAATCCTTCGATAAGGGCCGGCCTGAACCGGTTCTCTCCAAGCGAATAACACCTCATAACTAAAACACCACATTTGACCTAGAAGAATCCCAAGCTGCCGGAGCAGAAAGAAAGATGGAGTCTCTCCCGTTTGAGGCCTACCAGGCCTGCATTCAGCACGGCTCTATGAAATACCCTCACTACAGGACAGGTTATCCCTAATACTAACGAATCTATCCCCTAGGCTATATGTGCAAGCCCTGATCTGTGGGGAAGAGCACAGAATCATGTCGAAGTGCCTAGTAAATAGGCTCCATCCACTACTCTAACCCTTAGGCTTGAATGGTAAGAGACTGAAGTCACATTCAATCACCTGTTAATACAAGAAGACCGGGAAAATCGAGCAGAACAGCATCCTTTCACCCACCCACGCATCCTTTCATTCACCCGCACATCCTTTCACTCATATAAAATTTCACCCATCCTTTCTCCTTCCATCCTTTTTTCCCTTTTCCATCCAGCCATCATTTATAGCATTCATTATGAGCTTTTGTCTGCTGAGTTGCAGATAGAACATGATATTACCTCAACCCCCGCTGTGGCTGCTAAAGCGTTGGTCATGATCCCCTTGCAGTGAGTATACCTGTAATGGTAAATAGGCAAGAAATGTGACTTACCACCACATGTTCCTGCTGCCACTGGTGGTTCCCATTTGACCGTCACCGCATTTGCTTCGATAGTGCTATCGCTGACCCCAGCACTGATGGTCTGTGCATCTAGAAAAAAACATTACATATTTTAGATGCCAGAGCTGCTATATCTACTACAGTATAAATGAATGATAATACATACACAGCATGAGGGGGCACCCATGACCATGGCCACTCTATAGAGTTATTGTTTGAGCATTAGTAAGATAAAGAAAGCCTTCTCAACAGACATGCATAGAATGAGAATGGCTTACTTCGACATGCAATCTTCACAGTAGAGTTTACTTAGCCTTACAGTACAGGTCCACAAGATATATAGGGGTAAGGGGAAAGCTTACTGACAAAGTAGAGGAAACGACACTACAGACAGACTAATATAAACTGGAGGAAGTCAACTGCAGAAACTTGAAATATAGAAAATAACTAGGATAATGCAAGGATAACAAGAATTTCACAAACATTCGATGGAACGAAGAGGAGTTACAAAACTTAGGAGACAGGCCCATAAAAAGTAAAAATGATTCTAAATGTGGAGCGGTAAAAGTTGGGGAAATAATAATATTATTAACAGGAGGACTTACTGGGGCCAGGAAATCCGTCAGCACTGGTGGTAGTGGTGGAACTTCCACCCGCCACAGCACTGTTAGTGGCACCTCCAGCTCCCTGACCTGACTCCATGCTGCTAGCCCTCTTGTTGCCCCTGGATGTTGATGTAAGAAATAAAGAATAAAAAATTAAAGAAATTAGTGGTACAGTTAACAATCTCCCCAAAAATATTTTAACAGGGAAAGGCTTACACAGTAACATTGTACTTTTCTAAATCAGATCAACTATAGTACTAATATCGAGTTGATCGATTACTAATTTCCTGAACCTAAGCCCTACTCCAAATATTTGAATAGGAGGACACAACAGGTAAATAATTACTCACCAAGCCCTACAAACACAACGCTCAGCAGATTGAGCAAGTCCTGCTCCCTGTCCAGGATATCTGCCCAGCGGTGTGTCAGATTTTGTTGGGTGCGCTGGACCCCAGAGCTCCGGTGCACACACCAGCGCACCCACCTTCACAGCAGCTGATGCTTCTGCAGACTGTACCTGCTGCCAGGCCTACTGAGTGCTGCCATCATGGAGGGGAGGTGGCCCCACATGTAAATAACAAGTGCAGCCAACTCCACCTCAGAAAATATGGTGCGGGCTACGCCCCTTGGCGGCGCCGAAAGCCACAAGCAGTGCGGCTAGCTGAAGCTCCCTCTATCACCCAGCTCTGCCATCGCACTGGGTAGTCCATAAAAAGAAGAAATGGGTGAAGGAAGAAAAGAAAAAGTAAAGACTTAAAGGGAAAACCAAAAAAGTACAAAAAGTCAAGAAAAACACTAAAAAATGACAAAAGACGTAAAATACAAATACACACACTGATGCAATAAAGGAAAATGAGTGTTGGTTGAGTCAGATAGGGAGAGGATTGAAAATATTAAGGGTGGATTGAAAAACAGGCTCCAGCACCATGCTCAGAACAGAAAATAAGATGGCTACACCCATGTGAAATGTTTGGTGACGTTTGCGCTCAGTTTCTAGCACGAGAACGCGCATTGCACTGAGTTTTTGGGGCAGTCCACAGAATTCCACATAGCAGAACTCTGGGACCTCTTCCTAGGCCTCTTAAATGGGGGGTGGTACCCGGAATGATAAAAATTGGAAAAGAGGGGGAGCATAAGCCCAAGAAAGTTTGGGTGGAATGGTCCCTGAAGAATTGGATGACAAGATTCTCCATATAAGTGGCAATTGTGACAGAGAAGCTCCCAGCCTTAGGGCCTCAGTTATTGGCATTGGTCCACAGTGCAGCCCCCTAATTGTAGGGTTCAGCTGGGCTACTGTCTGATGTTTAATTTAGGCAGATGAATGTGATCAGACCAGAGATCGCCTGGGACCAGATGGATATAAATATTTGGCACCCTGAATTCAGCATAGGATCTTTGCATGGGAAGAACCAGAAGTCCTTTTGGACAGACAGGGGGTCAGGGGACAAGAGGGTGGCCTGCTGGCAGTACAACAAGGAAGAGTGTATTAGAGAGTCTACATGAAGATTAAAACACTTCTGCTCATTCTCTGGATCCCAGGGACACCCAAAGATTAAGGGCCTGATTATGAGTTTGGTGGTGTGGGATCAGGCCACCATGCCAGTGCCCTGCTCCAACACTGCCAAACTTGACAGCTGGCCGCCTGCCAGATTACGAGTTTCCTCATGGTCTAGCGGGTAGTCCCAGCAGGCCCACGGGGTGCCTATTAGAAAGGCACCACAATGGGAGCACCAAAGCCCGTTCCAGCACAGCATGGACAGTGCAGTCTATGCCGTGCAGCAAAGGGGGTGCATGCAGGGCCCCCTTAGTTTCCTCACTCGCAGCATTTTCATGGCGTGAGCACTGCCATGAGAGCACTGGTGGTGAGGAAACTCTTATTATGCTTGGCAGTGCCGTAGTGGCACTTCCAAGCATATTGCAGCCTCAGACCTCTGCACCACTTCCAGGGATTGCAGATACCCAACGGTTTTCAGTGGTCCCATGGCGGTCCGACTATCAGAGCCATGATACAGTGGTCGGATAGCAAGTGCGGCACTAGCTGCACTGCCACCACTGTGCCACCATGGGTTTGTCAGTCCACGGAACGCAAAACTCATAATCAGGCCCCAAGTGTTTCAAGGAACACAGGAAACCAAATTATCAGCCTGCCCCAAAAGGTTACTAATGATCCACCCTTCTAAGTCAAAGCCTCATCACTTAAATGCTTGTACATATCGGCACACCTACTAGGAAAAGATAGACACAGTCAGATCTGATTTACTACAAATTTAGGGATGCCTTCCACATCCAATCCAAAGCCATACCCTCTCCAGTCCAGCCTAGGAATCAACAGTCAATCGTGCATCAGTCTGAGACAGCCAAGAAAAAGATACAAAAAGAAGTGGTGGCGGGGAGAGTAGTGGGCCGTTTCATACACTGGTCTGCACATGGCTTTTGGCTGGTGCCCAAAAAAGAGTCGGACAAGTTCTGCCTAATTCATAACTTGTCCTTCCCAACCAGGAAGTCTGGCACAAATGGGTTGCAGCAAGAATGGCACTCTTCCTTTGATGAGGCTGTTGGCAACTCCAGAAAATAAGGTGGGGTACGTTAATGGCTTAATCAGATATTGAAGCTACGTTCAGCTTTCTGCCTGTACACCCCGAAGATACCTGCCTCCTGAGCTTCACTTTTAGGGGTCAATACTATGTGGACCTGCGCATGCACATGGGATGCGCAATAGCGTGCTCACATTTTAAGATCTTTTGTTGATTTCTAGAGTGGGCAGTGAAGGGCCTAGTGGCCTCAAAAGACATAGGACACTATTTGAATGACTTCCTATTCAAGGGGCCATCGGGCTCCCTGGCTCGTGGCAGGTCTTTCAAGGCGTTCGCAAGCTGACACAGGCTCTAGGGGGGCCTCTAGCAGAGGAAAAATCAGAGAGCCTGACAACTACTCTCTTATTCCTCTGTATAGAGATAGATTCAGTGGCGGGGTTTGTAGGTTACCTCAGAACAAGGTCTATGGTTTTCAGGCATCTCTTGATGCCTAAAAAAGTCACACTTTACCAACTACAGGTCTTGTTGGGCTAACTGAATTTCACTCTCTAGGGCATTCCAATGGTAAGGCATTTCTAAAAGCATTGTCAGGTCTAAGTCTAGTCTTAGAGCCAAACATCACCATAGAAGGCTATCTCAGAAGTTCAGGGAGGATATGTCTATTTGGAAGAAGTTTCTTAAAAACTTTAATGGATCACTTATGTTGTGCCAGCTGGCACAATCCAATATGAACTTGACCCTCTACACTGATGCAGGAGCGAGCGTGAGCTTTGGGGCAGTCTTTGGCTCCAAGTGGTGTATGCAACACTGGCCGGCAGAGGGGGTCGCATCCAGTTTCATCAAAACATCATGTTCCCTGAACTACTCCAAATCGTTATAGCACTGCAGATCCTAGGTCTGCTCTTGACTAATAAGAGTATAGTATTCTGGTTCGATAGCATGTGTATGATATCAGCTATCAACAACCAAATTGCTAATTGCACATTGGTTTTGAGACTGCTTAAATCCCTAGTCCGGAGTAGCCTTGAATTTAATGCGTACTACACTGACAAGCATGACCCTGGGGTGCAGAACATGGTCACTGATGACATGTTCCATTTTAAGTTTGCAGAATTCAGAGTATGATGGCCGAAGGCAGACAAGGTGATGATGGAAGTCCCTCAGGACTTGTGGAAGCTTAGTGTCCCAATGTCCCAGACCTGATCTCTACCTTTCTCTCCCCAGGACAAAACATGTATATGAGGTAGCATGGTGAGCGTATGATGCTATTTTTGATGCTGGCAGTAGATCCAAACAGTTCAGTGTCAAAGGCGTGTTAGAGTTCTTAGTAAAACAGAGGGGTCTAGGCCGGTCAGTGGCAGTGGTCAGAAGGCAGCTTTCAGCAATCACTTTCTTCGTAGGCTTGAGGGGCGGAACTGACCAACAAAGGATTTTAGGGTGAGAAAGGTGATAAATTAATGTGAGAGCCTGGCTCTGGTGGCACAGGATGACAGGAGGCCAATATATGTAGCAAGATTGTCATCTAGCATACGCACAATAACTAATACATGCTCATCGAAATATGAAACCCTGCTCTTTAGCCTAGCTTACTCCTCACATTCCTCGGGACTCTCAGAATATCAGAGCTGGTCACAGCATCCAAGTTGGATCAATCAGTTGGTATTGGCACCTAGGACATGATCTTGTCAGGGAACTCCCTCTGATTTAGAATAAGGAAGTCCAAAACCTATCTGATAGGTAAGGGGATATGAGTGCATCTCTTCACAGCTCCAGGCACCAGAAGCAGGAATATCTCTGGTACATGCTGATGGTGTCTCATTCATGTGTTGTTTTCAATTTACGCAGGTATATAAGCACGCCTTGGCCTTCATAATAGAAGATACTGAATACTTCACCTCTAATTCCTTCTGAATTGAGGCGGCAAATATGGTAGCAGCATTATGTTTGACTCGTGAGGCCATAAAAAAGGTGGGCAGATGGAAATTGTAGTGCTTTGAGCATTATGTGAGACCTCATTTGGCATGAGGGGTTTACAGCCAACACCCTGGTTCCCCCCCGCTCTCTTTCCTGCACTTATAAGACAGGCCTCAATAACAGTGGTCTATAGTTCTATTTGCAGCCTTCCATCAGAGACTAGTGAACGATTGCTGGTGCAGTCATTCATTTATCCATAGAGCGGAAAAGCAGTTTCATGGATCCAACTTTGAGAGCATGCAGTTGGCTGCAGGAGTAAAGCACCACTAGGTAGGCAAAGGGGCTTAGATTGGAGAACCTGTCACCTACTGAAGGTGATTGATTCTGGAGTCTTCGATCCACTAGATATTCTGGTCATCCATGCACGGGGTAACAACATGGTCCACATAGGATGGCGGGCAGTGCCAGAATTGCTGTTCTCTGCCTTTTCCAAGGTGAGAAGGAGGCTCCTGGGAGCCACCTTCTTGTGGTCCGACGTTTTACCTCAGATTGTTTGGACAGGTGACGCATCAGTCAGAGCTCTGAACTAATCAGTACAGAAGACACTGGTGGACTCATCCATTAGCATGATCCGGCATAACTTACTCCGGAGTTGTTTCACAGGGATGGGGTGCACCTGCCTTGCAGGGTCCATAAGGTCTTCATTCAGACAATTCTAGGGGCTATAAGAGAGGCAATTCAGGTGCATAAGGACGGCTTGTGAGTTCGCCAGTAAACGTATCACTCTAAGGCAGATTTTTAAGAAGAGAGTAGGCTACTCGAAATATTGGGCTGGTGTGCTGGTTTAGTCTCCTTGTCAATGTTGTTTTTGGGGGCACCGGGCTGACAGGAGGTTGGACTGAGCTGCTGGTAGCCCTGGACCTTTCTGCACTACCCTGAGTTGTCTGAAGTTGATGATGAAAGGGGGCTACACCTGGTGAGAGGTACCCTGGCAGGAACAGAGTAGTATGCAGTGCCCTGGTGTTGTGTATTTAAGATCTTACTGAATGTATTTCACATCCCTCGGTGAGACAGAGGGGAAGCTTGCAATTAATGGATGGTGATGACATGATTTTCCTCAGGTACCCTTGGGGGAAATGTTTATTGTTGGCATCACATGCTTGCCCCTGCGGGTGATGTACATTGTAAACAATTGGTCTGACTTGACATTATTTCATTCTGGGAGTCATTGCACTGAAATCGGGAACCTTGACAAATGTGCCTTGTTCAATAAATATTTCAAGAGACAATTTATGTTCGGTCGTTGCCTTATCTTGATTCCTTTTATTTTGATATCCAATGTCTAAGTAACTGAAGTCTCATACCTTCTTTGGATTTTGTGTAAATAAAGAGCTACATCTTGGTAGAACCACTCAGCAGTATTTGTCTCACTCTACCTGAGGGGAAAACGAGGGTGAAAGAAGGGGGTTGAGTATAAATGCAGTTATGATTAGTGGTATGGCAACTTCCATGTTGTGAGCGCACTATATTTTTCTACCCAAACTAACCCTTTTTAGCAACATCATGATAATCAAAGACTGGGGAAAAACATAACATTCTAACCTATGCAATGCAACTTGTATGAAACTCTTTGACGACAGTTCATAGGTCTTACTGCTGTATTAGGATTGTAACTTATGAACTGCAAGTAACAAAATGTCTCTGTAACAAAAGCAGTAACCCACTGAGCTATCCAGATAAAAGGCTGTTCTGTGATCTGCAAGGTACAGGTTCTTTGCAGCAAGCATATTAATTCTCTGTGCTACTTTATGAGATTCAAAATGGCCACTAGACAAAACTCTTGTCAGCATGAACATATTTTGACGGTATTCTTGTTTTCTGGAAACTGCTGTACACACAATGAAATCGGCAAGGTGCTTTGAAACCCATAAGTTATTTCTAAACACAGGTCCCCCTCCCCACCCTGAGCTTAGCGCCAGTTGTGGTTGCCCCGGTAACACCACCCTAAAGCGAGCTTTGTGTACAGTTCATACTGTGAAACGTGTCACCTCGGAGTGTCTGAGCGAGTTTAGGTTGTTATCGGATGTTTATGACTGGGCTTGATTGACATTTCCACTTTGGAATTATGTGAGGAAGCTATACATAGGTCTTTAAATATTCACAGTGCCAAAGGAAACAAAAAAGCTTTGTTTACAGGTGGGGAGTGAGAGAGAGTGGGTGTGAAAGAGTATATTTAGAAGGGGAGGTGATCCAAGGAAGTACATCCAGAGCTGACATGAGGATATGAAAAACATGACAGGCGAAGAAAGTGTTATAGTGTCTAACAGAGTGTGAGACCTCATTGGAAAGTGGTGTGAAGGGGAGAGTGGATCCAGTAGGAACTTAAATGTCTCTAATGGAAAATGGTAGCATAATGGGCCGTGGGCTGATTTCGAACACAGACAGGCAAAGACGGGCTTGCCTATCATGTGCCTTCAGTGCACCAGAGCTGTATCTGTGCTGCAGTCTCCATTTTATAGTTCCTAGTCTGTTGGCACATGCATAACCCCCAGTGCTTTGACCATGTGAAGTAGAATACCATCAAGATGGTGAGTTCCTACAAATAGAAAAGAGTCTCCAAAACCTTTTCCTATACCTGTGTAACTAACACAGGCTAAAACTGCTCTACCTGAGCAGAACTTTAAAATATGTTTTAAAAAACACATTTTCAAATTCACATTTAAAACTGACAGTGGACATTACCTCCAGCATAAAATAGACATTTTCAATACTCCCATCTCCTCGGTAGCAAACCACTTGCCACAAGTGCTAAAAAAGTGGGGGAACACTATGTTAACAGCATAATAGGTTAGCAGCAAAAGATAGCAGCAAAGTTCCTAATGATGTTAGCAATATTATGGTGATGCTGGCAGTAATATATACCATAAAGTGCCTCAATAGTTGCACGTTCGCACTGCATCCTCACTTTTATAGTCCTCAGCAGGCTGGCACATGAATAACTCCCATTAACCAGACCATGTGAAGTGAAATACCACCAAGATAGTGGATTCCATAAAATAAAAAAGGCCTACAAAATCCTTTCTCATACTAGTGTAACTAACAAGGGCCAAAACTGCTCTACCCCAGCAGGACTCAAAGTTTACGTTTTAAAATTCACGTTATTAGTCACTTATCTGATACTGCTAACATGCACTGACAAAGGCAATAGTTTTGGTTCACTTTATATTCTTGTTGTTATTGTTCAATATGTCTGGATGCAGAGACAGAAAACTCACCGAGGGCAGGGCTTAATTTGTTAAAAAATATACTGTGCCAGGACCCTCATCAGAAGGCCAATGCTGCTTGCATCACCCATTGCCTCAGCTTGTGCCGCCACTGACTGTACCAACACAACTACTAGCCCTCACACTCCTGCAAGTGTGACAATTAATTCTATTCCAGACCCCCAAAGCCATAAGAATGGCTTGGAAGAAAGGTATTAGTCATTTTAAATTCATATTGAACAAATAAACAATAGCTATGTTCAAATTTGATAGACTGCACCTCCATGGAGCAGACTGTCAGTTAGACAGAATATTTTTTAAAAAAATACATAATAATAATAATAAATAAGAATAGTGGCACATCAAAAATATCATCAACAGGATTATCAAAGGTAGAAATATATATTTTTGGGATATTTTTAATATTGTAAAAAATATTGATGTAATAAATATTGTTGTATGTAATATCGTTTGTAAGTTTTAATGAGTATGTCATTTATTGCACTGTGTTTTATTTAATCTGTTTTTTTTTATATTTGTGTTTTTAGTAAGGTGTTCTTTAGTTATGAAAATGTTGAATTTTGTATATTTAGATGTTTTTATATATATAAATGAGTGTTTAATTTATTTTTAGTAGCGGGATATTTGGTTTTGAGGAGATGATTTTTAAAACTGTATATTTGAAATGATACATTTATGTTGTTAGTTTTTAAAATATGCAAATAAATATTATAGATTTTTAAATGTATTTTGTAATATTAATATTTCTTACAAATTGTAATTTTCATTTTGATTAAGATATAGATGAATGGTAAAAAAATATTTTTTTAAATAAAACAAACTTTCAAAATATATAGCTAATTCTTATTAAAATAGAGTACTTGATTTTTTTGTAAAATTTTAAATGGTAAAAAATATTGCACAAATATGTTTAAATTGTAGATCCTTTTATATTTTTTCTTTATATTTTTATTTAAAAGTTATATTTTGGAGTTAGAAAATTGTAATAATTATTTACATGTTTTATATTTTATAAGTTTAAAATTTGGAATACAGTCTATTCTTTTATGAGTTAAAGATTAGGAATGTTAGAGACAAGTTTTGAAAATCTTTGAACTAATAATAGTAATAACCATATAGATTTTATAAAAAAACAACAGCCAGAGACAACGGTGGACTAGAACAACCGAACCTCAATCATAGTTCATATATTATATAATGTCCTATGCACACTTTTCCGGCACCTGCCGCTGTTCGGTGCCACTGTCTAGCAGATCAAAGGATTGAAACAAATGGAGAGGTGCACCAGAAAATAATGAGGGTCCAATTTGTATTCCATTATGTTTCTTCAGTACACCAATACCGGTTCTTCTTACTCTCATGGACTTGTGATATACGTATCAAGGTATCAAATTGAGTTGTTCACTAACTCCTTCGGTGAATACCGGAAGGACTTTATTTGGACTGGTCAATCACTAAAAAAGAAGCTTCAGATCTCAAATTAATTTCAGATGGATGATCAGTTCTAATGATACAAGCAAACCTTTGCTCAAGATTATGATAAGCCCTGAGGAGGTTCCAGGAGTTTTTGGAACAAAACGCGTTGGCTGGATTTTATCTTTCATTTACTGAAGAAACATAATAAAGGATATATTTTGGACTACATATAGATTTTATGTTAATATTTAAATTTGTATACATAGGCTTGTAGTTTAGGGTATTTTATTTAGATACTTTTTACATTGATTTTATTGTAAAAAGAAATGCGTTTGAGTATGTACTATTAACTGTTTATTTAAGTTGTTCAATATGTAGTACTTTGTTTCAATTTATTTATATTGAAGTGCCTATAGTAAAAGTCACCTCTTTAGAGTCAACAAGTTTTTCAAATAGCCTTAGATTGGAGTGTTTATTTTTAAATATCACCCTTTTAGTGTCTAACACCTTCCCCAATTTGGTTTAGATTGGAGTGGGAATAATTAATGTCACCCCTTTAGTGTCCATTTCTATAAAATTAGGTAGCTAAAACATTTATTTTTCATTTTTTTACTAATAAGAAAAATATCTAAAATGTACATACATAGTATTATATGATGTACATCTTCACATTTAATTTTACACTGTTTGACAGTTTATTAACATTTCTTTGCTTGTTTAATCAACATATTTTCTATGTTATTTTATTTTATATTTTTATGTATAAGTTAAATGATGGTATATATTTTGTACTACTTTAATTTATACTTTATCCATTTTATAGTAATATATTTGTACATGTTTTACATGTTTAATATTTTTAAACATTTTTTGATTACATTTGTTTAATATTTTTACTATATTTCCCATTCTAAAGAAACAAGTCCGGGAGATCTTAGATCAACTAGAATACTAAGGTGTGATTGAAAACTGCACCTCTTCCATGAATAATTCTTTGTTTCCAGTAATGAAACCTGACAATTCATACTGTCGAGTTTTAGACTACAGGCATTTGAACACATGCACTAAAACAATTGCAGTACAAAATGCACACAGTGCCGCATTAATGAATAACATTGTGCGGAAGAAATACAAAACAATGCTAGATATCTCAAACGGATTCTTCTGTCAAAATATAGTGCCTGAAAGCAGACTTTTGACAGAGTTTTCAGCTCTCGGCTCTCAATGCAAATTCTGTAGACTGCTCCAAGGGTATTAGAATAGCCCCGGGTTGTTCTCAGCAAGAGTAACAGAGTTACTACAAAATCGTGATTAAAAGGCATTGTCCTACGTAGATGATATTTATCTGACAGATGAAGATTTATTGGATCACTTGCACAAGGGGAACAGCATAATCTTGGGGTTCAGCACTGTGGGCTACAAATTTAACTTTAAAAAATCAAAAATTCCCCACCTCAATGTCCTTTTTTTGAGATATGAGCTATCAAGTGAAGGAAGAAACCTGGCAGCGATTTTTGTTTTAGAAAAATGTGTGCTGCTCCCACCTCTGAAAACTCTGAAAGGTTTATAATCCATTTTAGGATTCTTACATTTTTGCATAACATACATTTTGGATTACGCAAAAAAAGTAAAACCTTTCTACGACCTAATCAGATTTTTCAGTTCAACATTGGACACAGGAACTCACAGAAATTCTCTGTTCCGTACAAGCTGAAATGATAGTTCCAAACACTTATACACACGTGTAAATACCACAAATTTGGTGATCCGTATAGTCGTGGGTCAATCTAGGTAAATTTACCTAACTTTCAATGAAGGCGAAACAGTACCCATTGCATACAAATTACATTTGTACACAAACGCTGAAATGCATTTAGCATCCACAGAAAAAATACTGAAAGCAGTACAGACTGATGTAGTGAGAGAAAGAGCACTGTCTCTGGGGAAACACATAATTGTTGTGACTCCAGTACTAACCTTAGAGGCTATTACCAAAGCAAGCGTTCCAATTGCAAAAGCACTGTGGATACTATGGGCTAATTCTCTCACTGCAACAAATGTAGACTACAAATTTGATTCTACATTAAAAACACGAGCATTCCTGCAATACGAACAAGAATATCCTCTCCCTAATGAAATAATGCCTCTAGATCAGTATGAATACATCATTTAATCTGACAGAGCTGCCCAGCCTGCCTTAGGAAGTAAACAGCAATATAGCGCAGCATGTGCGATTGTGAAAGGACGTATGCGGGATGGCAAGTTCCGTCCTAGAAATACAGGGACCCAGTCTTTAGGAAATTGCTCGGCACAGCTGACAGAACTAAAAGTCCTAGTACTGGCACTAAAAAATATGGATCGAGAATTCCACACACTTATTGTGTGTGATTCATTTGACTGTGTCCAGTCATACAATGAATATATCTTCACTACTGGGGTCAGAATGGTTTTAAAGATTCAAAAGTTTGCACAATAAAGCACAAGTTGCTTTGGGAACAAGTGGCAGAGCTGAAAAAAGGCTTGCCATGGGCTCATGTAATTCACACATTGAGTCATCAGCGTGTTGGCATGCAGTTTCAAGGGAATTCACTGGCTGATGAAGCTGCTAAGGCGAACTGCTGCCTTTGCTGCAATCACTAGTTCTAGTACGAATATAGATGGATAGATAATGAGATCTGCAAATGCTACGCACAACAACAGCTCTGCCTTGCCAAAAGGTTTTCCACTCAAGTACCCCTACAAGTTAGATGCGCAACATATTCGGTATGCTCAAATTCTAGGAGTGAGGAATAGACTAATACCAAACATAGATCGCAGACTAGGATGATTCTAGCTGCACACAAGGATCTGGGTTCAGCACATGCAGGGATTGCTGCAACTATTTCACTACTGAAGCAGTGTTATTGGTGGTCAGGTCTTCCTCAACAAAGCAAGGTTTATATCCTTAAGTGTGCCATCTGTCAAAAGATTAAGGGTTCTACCGTAGCATGTCCACCACAAACACCATTACTGATATCAGACAGACCTTTCCCATGTGTCTATTTGGACCCGTGCGGCCCCTTACAATCTGACAGGGCTTAAAGGTACATTATGGTTGCAGTGGTATCATGCTCTAGATTCCTGTGGGTCTGGCCTCAGCCCTTGGCCAATGCCCAAACTGCTATAAAGGATTTGCAAGTCTTAATAGGGACATACGCAATTGGCACATTACATTCTGACTATAGCCCTGCGTTTAGCTCATGAGCGTACAAAGAAGCCATGGGAGGTTTGGGTGAAAAATTGCGGTACTCCTCTCCATATCATCCAGAGGGAAATTTGATTGTGGAGAGGAAAAGACGGATCTTAAAGCAATCCTTAACAGTAAGGGTATTAGGATCGGGTGGCAGTTGGGTCAATCGCCTATATGCGGTCAAGAGGGCACTTAACAACATGCCAGGAAATTCCCTGGCGGCCGTACTCCATACAAAGTCCTGTTCAGGATTAGAATGTGGGTACCTGACCTTGACTGTGGCTACACAGTGGCAAATGAAAAACCATTTGATATCAATGATCGTTTGGCTGTTTTACAGGAACTCAATGAACCACGGGCATTACAAAGCAACTTCCAAGTGAAAGCTGTTCCGGAAAGACCTACCTGGGTCCCGAAGATTGGGGACCTGGTCAGAGAAAAGATTGTGGACAAAAAATAATTTGGGCCTAAACCTATCATGGCTGTCGAAGGAGCAAGAACAGTACTTCTTCTGCCTCTTGCCGTCAAGAAAGAAAAGAGAGTCATCTCAATTGATCTGATCAAACGACACTATGTGGGCGATTCTCAATAGTAGGCTTTATGGGTAGCACCAGATCTCCTCTCGCAACCATACAGGAAGTTCAAACAGAAAGATTAATAACGTTTGAAGATTCTACTCCACGAAGTGAAGGAGTTATCAACCACAGAAAGGAGCTTATACTTGTTGAAATTGAACGACTTCAATCTACAAATAACACAGACGTCTCAATTCGACCTAACACTGACGTCTATGTGAATATGTCTCAGACGGAGACTTCTGCCAGTTCTACAAAACCTGCTGAGCTACCAAAGATAGATCGAACTGTGTCTGGCTACTTCATTTATTCTCTCTGGTTTCAAGAGAATCTGAGCTACCGCCACCGCCTGTTTCCCACAAACAAAGAATTTTGAGTTTTACCTTTTGCTGAAAAAGATTTACTTTGTTTCTCCCTGGATACAACTCTGGGTTGCAATTGGTCTACTGTTTGTAGTCCTTTGACTTGGTATAATGACTGTCTTTTTCCTGCTCCTGAATGAACATTATCTCCCAACACGCTCTGCAGAACAAAATGTGAACATGGTCCTGCAACAGCATACATTATCACACCATGAGCAAAGGGACCAGTCCTTATGATGTATATGGGCCTACTGAACTGTAAAAAATACCACACTTGTTTAAAATGTCTTTAAGTGATAGCATTACCTCCAGTACTTTCTCTGATAATTGGGACTTTGAAACTGTGAATACTATGCTGTCTGATTTAGAACAATCGCTATATTTTCAAACAATGAATTGTATGATGAAACATCTAATTTTGACACCATGTTTTAATATCAAAACTATGGTCATCATTTCTGGCACAAAGCACGTTTCCCATGAAGTGTTTTCTCTTACCATCAAGGGGAACATTGTCCAACACCCCCGAAAGGTAGTCATAACACATTTGCTGAAATGTTTGCTTATTTTTATGGATTTAACACTTCAGACCTGACCTCTTATTATAATCTTGCACCAACACCTGCAAAGAAAAATATGCTCACTAACACAAATCAGATATACTCTGCTTCCTTTATTTCCCAACTGTCTTTACAGGGTTTTGACTTTTGAAGGGACACTATCGACACATAATCTGTCTGGGGGACTAAAGATTGGCAAGTTTAGGGAACTGAGGCCTTATTTAGAGCATGCCTCATACCATATCAAATGATTTTCCTGAACAAGACAGTGCAAAAGACTTCCGGTCTTGGACTAGCCAAGATCAAGGACTTGAACACACCTTGGATTCCCTCACTTATGCACTTTGAGGGATGGCAAATTTAAACACAACACAGTCAGGAGACATTAGATGCCATACTAAATGATGGTTCTTACAATTCATCAGACCCCAATTGGAAGGGATGGTTGGCTTGGCCAATTGACACAAATAGGTGTCAGTCATGATTCAGGGGTACCACCGAAGAGTTCAGTATCCATAGGTCTGACCAGCGTTATGTACAAACAGAACACTCGGGTGGTGACATCTTACAGTGTTGCCTAGAGTGTCTAAAAACCTCAACACTGTCCCAGGTGAAACAACACTTGTCCTTACTCTCAGATGACATGGATCATAGGGATTTTTTGTTACATCGCCAGAAGCTACGTCAAAAGTGCTTCTTTTACGCTATTTAAAACAAGGTATGGACATTTTCCCAGCAGGAGGCTGCTGAGAGATTGTGTGAGATTGAAAAGGTTAACCTAGAAAAGGCCGTAGCAGTGGTCGACAATGGCATGACCACACTATCATCTGGAATGTATTCACTGGATATCATTGTGTCTTTTGCTATAGATATAATGGATTAGGATTTGCCTATTCTTCAACATGGACAATCGCATTTATGATCCATTCTATTATTGTGCTGGGTGCTACAATCAATGCGTTCTGGTCATGTGCCCTGGTGCTACATCAATAGAACAACTCTATTTTCAGCATACAATCTAACGGACAGACAGATGTCAATGGTATGAAGAGATACAAAATATACAATGCTCCACATTGAAAAATTGGACCAATTATCTTTCATCGTGACTGAGCCGCCAATCGAATGGATAATCCATGGCTATATTACATTGCCAGTTACAACATTCCAATTCCAATACTGTCTACAGTACCAGCAGGTAGGCAAGTATGACGCCTTGGGAGAGGGATTTATATATGAATACTGGGAATTACTGTACAGATTTAGATGCTGGAATGGGGACACTGAAGTTTTTCTCAGTGGTTTGGAATGTGAAACTGCTTTAATTGGGTCTCAAGTTTACAAAGATATTTTGCTTCACGGAGCCTGAAATGCTTCGGCTGCCAACTTATCGTATCACTTGAAGGGTTCCCCGTCTGCCGTGATTCATCCGGTGTTCAAGCTGCTTTCAAAGAAAGCTATTTGATGCTGAATTATCAAGGTTGCTGTTGGATGGTACCAGGCATCGTTTATCTTGTAACAGCAAGTTCCAGGGTTGCTTGTAGTGTGCAAGCATTGTTTCCACCGACGGACACAGTTAGGGAGGAGATGCTATGGCCTTTATTGAATGTTTCCTTTATACGGTTTGATTCTCTGAGCAGACTGAAAGCCATGCTTTTGCAGAAGGATGTGGCCTTAACCTCAACCAGAGAAACTTTTGATCTCCAGGTTGCAAGGTCTTCATCTGAGATAGTGTATCTTTAACATGTCTGATACGAGGGGAATTGTGCACCTATTTAAGAGCATAGGTTCTGGACTATTAAGTACCTTTCAGACAATCTTAGGAGTTATTCCAGCATTTTTGGAGGGCTTTTTTGTAGGGCTTCCGCTGGTCTTAATACTTGTAGTGGGTATCCTGAATTTAATTTTACTGCTACATAATCGACGGCCCATTTTCTTGAGTTGGAAAAAGCACTCCTGGTGCGACATTGCTGTGAGCACATTGTAGTCCATCTGGGCATACCTCAGCTTCGGGAGATAAACGAGAATTGGTTTCTATCATTCAGACCAGTGTGGGTAGACTGCAGCTTACCTGTGCTCCGCTGCCTATTCTGTGGATATGAATGCATGTTGGACATATGACTAACAGTTCCATCGGTTGCGCCACCAGACAGAAACATTCTACTGTATCCCTTAAAGGCCCACGTATTACACTGTCCTCATCGCATTCCCATGTTGATAATGGCATTCTTAGAGCCTCCACGGGATGCTTAAGCTCCTGTTGGAATGGACACCGGCTGTATAATGACCACACATGTTTCAAGTGTTTCCCCGGTGGCTGCTGAGGGAACTGAAAATGATCACCTTTGCTCCATTGACCCGATACAAAAGGTGTTACAGGAACTGTAGTCTGTGAATGCAAGCAACAGTAATGTTGTGTCTCTCACATAGGGCACATAAACATTTGGCTCTCCATGTGATGGGAACAATTCGGCCTTTTTCCAAAACAAGCAAAATTGGAATTTGAAAACATTGTGTTGTTTTTCTACTTCTTCTGCTCCTACTGAGCACCATGGCTTTGATGTGTTCAGTTGTTCTAACAGTATGTTGACTATTTAGAGGACTTAAAGAGCTTTTTAACATGATTTTTTACATATATCATGTTTTTAGATGTTTTTACACTAGTTTTTCTGCTTTATTGACAGGCATATTTTAGCATTAGTTGACCTTATCGTCCTTCGGATGAGGAGTAGGTGTTATGTTACTCAATGTATCCCAATCTAGGCCTAGGTAGCTACACAACCTTTTAGGTACATTTGTCCTACCTTGCTCTGCATAACGGTTCTAGTACTGACCTTTTTACCTAATTATGTGCTAAAAAGATGTCGATCGGTTCTTGGAAACTAGACTTATTTATTATGCATGAGTATTCTTAGAAAAGTCCTTGCACATGACGCACGTAACAGTATGAACATATTCTGTGTAAAATGTCATGGTTATCTTCATCTTAGGGCGCAAGAACTACTTTGCATAGTCACAGGTATTGTTCTAGGTTCATTTGCATAATCATACTTACAACACATCCATTATGTCAGGAAGCCTGAGGCTATCATTATGGTAGAAAAGACCCATACCAACACTAGGAGAAGCTTCACGCTGACACTAGACACTGAGGTCCCGGCCTGCAGAAGCTCCAGCACGCAGTTGTCTGACATCACTTGTGGGGTGCCCAACTCGAGACCAAGATGGGGTCCTTCGTTCTCTCCCTTCAGGTAATGGGGTTGGCTCTTTTCTAGGGGATTCTTGGCTTTACACCCACATACATGCTTGGTACACTTGAGTAAGGTTCGCATCTCAGGTGTACGCTTGATTACTGTCATGTATCTATATGCCTGCATATATTCACTGTATTAGCACCATGGCAGAATTCTACCTTTTATTTACTCTGTTGGTGCTTATAATCTTGTACATCTGTTTCTGTCTAATGGTTGTCGCAACACACATGTTTTATACTAGAATGACGATGGTTCAATAAATGCTTATTGAAACGTCCCCATCATTTATTCGGTGTGTTTCTCTGAAACCAAGTGAGAACGAGTGATTGAGCTAAAAGTACTGTACTGTTTCCACTATCAGCTGTTCGCTCCTTGGTAAGGTTAGTGTACTTATGGAGGCACTGTGAGCTAACTGGTCTAAAGGCTGATATATCCTTTGTGGGTGTCTTGAATCAGTCTGAACACCAATCCCTTAGTTTGTGTTGTCCAAACGTGCAGATCATATGTATTATTAGGAACTACACAACAATATATTTACTATCCAGATCATGGTAAATGTGCAAAGAAATGTACAGCTTTTAAAGCATGAGTTGTCTATGTATACTGTAAGAATGAGTTGAGGGTGAAGTTAGATAGGTTTATAGTCTCACATTTCACTCAGTCCAGATCAGGGCTTGCCAGACTGTTGTCTGGGAGCTAGCTATACCTCATAGACCTCTTCAGAGTGCCACACGACCTTGAGGTCACGTATTGGATAGCCACATGATGTACTTTTATGTGTTGAGGTGGTGGAAATGTGATGTTCATGTGGGATCAGTATGCCCAGACTGAAGAGAGCAAGGCCTGACAATGAGTTATGCCCAATCTGGGCCATGGTCCAGGCTGGGGCAGAGTTACTGTGGAAATACAACTGATGCACAGAGTAATCTCCCTGTTGACCTACAAATCCTTGGATGTTCCACAACATGAGCTTTCATAGCCAATAGTAGCCCTGATTGCTTTTACATGTATTACATTTTGAATGGTGACTGAGGTAACCCCAGACCTGATACTTTTTTACATTGACCTATATTGTCAATGTGTGTCATTTATTTATGACAGACTCCTTACTCCCACAGGTCAGTTATCACTTTTCCATCGATCATGCTTGCACTGTACAGGTCTATTGCACATGTAACACATTAACAGTGCATATAGTTGGTTACTTCAGAAGAAATTTTTATATATGGATGACCAGCTGTGCTACATTCAACCAATCAAACAAGAAATACAATGGTATGTTGATGTCATCCCTGTCCACAACACTCAGCATACACAGCACCTCAACACCACACACACCCAAAAAACCGCAAAATCCTACACTTACTCACACAACAGACACCTGCGAAACACCCTCCCAAATGTGCACAGAACACATCAGAACCACAGACACCTTCACCAACAACACACATACATCTGACACTTCCACTCCCTCTACCTCCCAAGCCCTACTCCCGCCTGAGCATCCTACCCATGTTCCCTGTGAGAGCTTGCTATTTGCCCTTGTCTTTACCCCTGTCACAGCTGACCCCCCTCCAAAAGCCAAAAGTACCCCTTCCATGCCCAAACACATCCCTTCCACATCCCCATCCCCACCTCACAAAACTGTCCCACCCACTCATGAACTCAGAACTACCCCTGATAAGAAAAATAAAACCCCTCCCAAATCCAATTCTACCCCTCCCAAACCCAACTCCACCCCTCCCAAGTGACATCATTGAGGTGTCTGGAATGCTCACTAGATGCCCCTTCCTGAGGATGCTCCCCTGGCAGTGTTATTGGAGGCAAGTGTGCTGCAGCACAGCAGTCCAGAGGACTGGCATTGGCCTTTGTTCTTGTTGCATTTCCACAGGAATAATTGAGAGAGGTATCTAAATTGTCAGAATGAATCAGGATTTTGATTTTCACCAAGTTAGCATTAATTTTGCTTTGCAATCATTTGAATTCTAGCAATGTTTCATTCAAAGATGTGTAGCACGGTTCCATGTTAAAATATCGATGTTAAAAATATATGTTAAAAAAATATCAATAACAAAAATATCGACTCCCTATAATTAAACAGGTAAGTACAATAATATCGACACAAAAACATTGTTGTAAAAAATATGGAAGTAAAAAATATCGACTTAAAATACTACATGACTTGAATAAAATTAATTAAATAATATTACTATTATTAACGAAATAAATTAAATGTATTATATTTTAACTAATTATAACAAATACACTTAATTTAATAAATATAAACACAAAAAAGTGTACATATACATATATTTACTCAAATACATGTTATTACCTATTATCTTTATTTAACTTTTAAAATTTTTAAATTATATAAAAATTCAATATACACATATATAAATAATTTAAAATAAAATACAATATTCTATATTTAAGTAAAACATTAAACTATTTAAAGAAGAATAAAACATACATTTAGTAACAAAATAAACACAATAGTAGTGAAAACGTTGGATAGCGAGGGGGTAAAAATTACTATTCCCACTCCAGTAAGTGCAACAGTAGGGAAAGCGCTGGATAGCGGAGGGGTAAAAATTACTATTCCCACTCCAGTGAGTGCAACAGTAGGGAAAGCTCTAGATAACGGAGGGGTAAAAATTACTATTCCGACTCCAGTGAGTGCAACAGTAGGGAAAGTACTGGATAGCGGAGGGGTAAAATTTACTATTTCCACTCCAGTGAGTGCAACAGTAGGGAAAGCGTTGGATAGCAGAAGGGTAAAAATTACTATTCCCACTCCAGTGAGTGCAACAGTAGGGAAAACGCTGGATAGCAAAGGGGTAATTACTATTCCCACTCCAGTGAGTGCAACAGTAGGGAAAGCATTGGAAAGCAGAGGGGTAAAAATTACTATTGCCACTCCAGTGAGTGCAACATTAGGGAAAGCACTGGATAGCGGAGGGATAAAAGTTACTATTCCCACTCCAATGAGTACAACAGTAGGGAAAGTGCTGGATAGCAAAGGAGTAAAAATTGCTATTCCCACTCCAGTGAGTGCAACAGTAGGGAAAGCATTGGATAGCAGAAGGGTAAAAATTACTATTCCCACTCCAGTGAGTGCAACAGTAGGGAAAACGCTGGATAGCAAAGGGGTAATTACTATTCCCACTCCAGTGAGTGCAACAGTAGGGAAAGCATTGGAAAGCAGAGGGGTAAAAATTACTATTGCCACTCCAGTGAGTGCAACATTAGGGAAAGCACTGGATAGCGGAGGGGTAAAAGTTACTATTCCCACTCCAATGAGTACAACAGTAGGGAAAGTGCTGGATAGCAAAGGAGTAAAAATTGCTATTCCCACTCCAGTGAGTGCAACAGTAGGGAAAGCATTGGATAGCGGAGGGGTATAAATTACTATTCCCACTCCAGTGAGTGCAACAGTAGGGAAAGCGCTGGATAGCAGAGGGGTAAAAACTAATATTCTCACTCCAATGAGTGCAACAGTAGGGAAAGTGCTGGATAGCAAAGGTGTAAACATTATTATTCCCACTTCAGTGAGTGCAACAGTAGGGAAAGTGCTGGATCCCACAACAATAAAAACAAAAACATCAACATGTTTATTAAATTTATTTTCTAATATTAACATAATTAATATTTAAATGTAAATATATTATTATTAACAAAGATAATAAAAAATCATTAATTACACATTGATTTACACTATAACACACACCTAAAATTATTTACACAATTAAAATTACTAATTACTAATTAATTAATGGAAATTAATTTAAAAATATTTAATAATAAATCAATAAAAAATTAATTTCTTACCACCCTGCACACCAGTTACACATATCAACACCACACCACACACCTAAAATTAATTAAACAATGAATAATTAATTGAATAATTGAAATTAATTAAAGCTAATTATCAAACAATTATTAATTAATCAATTAACACATTTAACTCTATAAATTCACAATTATACATATTAATTATAAAATACATTTTATATAATTAAATTACTTCCCACCCTATTCCCCTAAAAACCCACAACCTGCTACGGAACTAAAAACGCAAAATTCTATTTTTAAAAAAAATGAACTACTATAAATAATTATTTAAATCTATATAATTAAATTACTTCCCACCCTATTCCCCTATTAACCCACAACCTGCTACAGAACTAAAAACACAAGATTAAACTTAAAATAAATTAATAACTAGTAACATTTCAAAACATATAATAAAATGACAAACAATTCTCATTAAAAACACTAAAATACATAGCATTATTAATAATTCAATATTCTTGTCAACTATATTTTTGTAAACGATATTTACATGTTGATATTTTTGTAATCAATATTACTTACCTGTCAGTCGATATTCTTGTCAACAATATTTTTGTTGTCGATATTTCTTCTCCACGATATTTTTGCAGCAATATTTATGTCTCACGATATTTTTGCAGCAATATTCCTGCTCTGCACCGTGTAGCGCATATGTTTGCTTAGCATGATGGCAGGTACTACTGCTTACTTTCTAAATGTCTACTATGTTAAGTGCATACACTGGTTAACATGTTATGTGATTGTCATTTAAACTTAGGTGCAACCATTCAACATAGTAGTGGAGACTTGCTCCAAAAATGTGTGGTCGACATTTGCTTTAAGGATAGTTAACTACAGGAGTGATTGATTCAGCTTCTTTACTAATGGGTATCGACATATATGCATTGTACCTTGTTATATGATGTGGCTATTGAAGTAGTATACAATACAGGTCCTGCTGTAGACAAGGGGAATAATTACATGGATGATACAGTGGAGTATGTCTCATAATTGGTAATTGGTAATGTATGGCTAACTGTTACCCCTTATGTAGAGAAATGTCTACGTGATCTTACATTGCACTTAGCCCATTGATGTGTTCAGCATATTTTTAACTGGGAGAATATTCTGAATTATTTTAACACACCTATATGGTGAGTTTTTCCTTTTAGATTTTCTATCCTTTTTTGTGCAAGTGTGCATTGTTTATTGGCAGCTAAAACCAATGTTCTGGACACAATGTTGTTGTACTGGTGTGTTACTTTTAATGTTGTTAACATCAACATTAAAGACATATGCATGGCACTTGGTTATTCCTGATATACTTGTAGCCAGGGGTGCTGTGCACAGGGATGTTTAGTGGCATGGGAAAAGTGGGCTCTGGCCACAGGAGCCAGGCTTTCAGGGTTCCCCTGATTGAGCCAACCCTGTTCTACTGTCTTGTCATGATGACCTTGAAATACTTCTTCAACAGATTGGTTCATTTCACATTTTACACAAACTACTTTATAATGAGAGTGATGTGCGAAAGTCTGTTGCAGAACTTTTGCAGAGATGGTGGCTTTCTGTTTCATACAATAACTATACTTAAGTTTATTTCATATCAACACAGAACCTAGTGTGAGTGTCACAAAGCGTATTTGATTAAATGTTAGTGAGGAGCTGCTGTAGTGTTGCAGTATTGAAAACACATCACTGTCAATGAAAATTAGATGCAAACACATTTGGAATTTGAAAGGGTGTGTCTGTGCAATGTCAGTGAGCTAGCCACAGAGGGCATCAAAGAAGTGCATTTAGAGCATGCATCCCAGAAAATGTGGAGTAGAACTCCGCAGGCAGGCCATCAGGACCCAGAATCATACCTGTTGCTAGCTCCTTATTGCTAAATCAGATCTCTTGCAACAACACCGACCAAGGTTTTCCTTTGTGTCCCAGGGGAGGTCCCGTAACAATAGTCTGTTCAAGAAGGCTGTCTGTATCGCCACTGGGACTGGGTCTGGACTTTCGGACAGAGTTGGGTCTTAAAAGCCCCTGGAGAGTGAAAATGTCCACCATCACTTGTCCAAATATGCGTTATAGGGGCCCCCCGGGACTCAGGTCTAATAGGCCAGCTCTGTAGTCAGCCTTCTTCCTCATTTGCTCTGGCAATATAGGCCTGAAAATCATGGCAGAGTAGCCAATCCAGAGAGGCATTGTATTGTTCACGAGTCTCTCAAAGTTTGTCTAAGACAGTGGCATCCGCCCCTAGGGCATTGTCTAACTCATGAAGTTTGTCAGCCAAGGTCCGAAGTTCCCCTTTTAACTTTCTCTGTACTCTGATTGAGTGGGCTAAATAACGACCCCCAACCATCACCTTGAAGGCCTCCCACTTGACCCGACAAGAGGACTACGAACTCTGGTTAAGATCAAAATAACAAGAGATTGCCTCCCCATGAGAATCACGGAAGCAGTCGCCACATGGGAATCCACGGGCGCTCCCCATATGGCTGGTAGTCTAACAGGAAAGAACTGTGGTAGGAGAGAGTGCGCTTCAAATATTCGGTACTGAGTACATATTGGGCCAGTCTATGGGAGCATACAGACTTGTCTATACTGGTATTTAATTGATAAATATTTGATTAGTATGAATATTTCTGGGTTTCCACATGCTGTGTCCTCCAAATATCAGTTACGTCCCAGTGACTCAACCAGGCGCTGAGGCCCTCTGCAGTCTTATATGTAGAGACATCCAGCAAAGTAGAAGTGGAACAATCAAGCAGAACTAAATCAGGTCTTCCACGTATCCTGGCATCACTACATGTAAGGTGAACAAAGCAGACAAAAGGAGATGATGGAGGGAGCGCTGAAACTTTTCAGACACTCACCTCTAGTCACAGATCTGGGCTGAATCCATCATCATTCTTTAGCTCACTTCGCCACCAAAGTTCAGACCCAGCCATATGCAAATCAGTCTTGACTCTGTTCCCCATGGGAACAGTCCAGCCTAAACTGCCAAGCCAGGTCTTCCCTGGACTGGAAACAAGCATCCTGGGACCGGTTTCAGGGTAACACTCCTCATCAGCCAGGCCAGTTTCAATCCAATGGCAAAGTGAGCAAGGGACCAACGTCTGGCCAGCTTAGGGTGAGCAAATCAAACAGAAGGAGATGATGGACAGAGCGCTGAAACTCACTACATATATCCCGGTACTATCTGTTGGAAGGACACTGACCCTGAAAGTACAGATTTATGTTCAGAAGGGGTGCCAGTCCACGAGGTCGAGCTTTGTGCCATTGCAATCGCAGCCACTGCCTGGAGAGCAGCAGCCTGTTCCTGCTTAGTCTGTAACAGAGATGGTCTTTTCAGTGACCTGCCATGTGTAGCCCCATGGAATCATCTGTCAGGAGGGCTGATCCAACTTTATAGGCTTCTAACCAGTCGCAAGACTCCCTGGGGTCATTGCGGAAGTGCATATTACCGTAGAGCATTATCTGGAGTTTTTCAGGGAACATCAGGGAATATTGCAATACTTTGGCACAGAGGGCATTCTTCATTTCCAGGAAGGAGGCTTGTTTGGTCCGCACTGCGGCTGTGAAATCTGAGAACACTGAGACCTTACCATTGACCACCGTAAAGGGGCCCCCAGTGCGTGCCTTCAGCAGGATAATATCTTTATAATGAGTGTAGACTGACTGATAGGGTTGCAGATACAACAGGGCCAGGAGGGCGGCCTATTGTCAGAGGGCATGCCAGTACCCTGTGGGCACATTCAAAGCCAAAAAGGAAGTTAGGCTGCTTGGGGCAACCTCTGTCTGGAGCCAGCATTCCAGGTACACCACAGTGTCATTCCACTCTGTACCAGGTAATCCTTCCACCGAATGTTATTCATCTATTGTGGCCCTTCACGTCTACGCTAGGGTGCTCAAGGATCTGCAACCCTATCAGCAAGTTCGGCCATCTGGTGTGATAAGTTCTGGTGCTAAGGCTTCAGTTCTACCAGCAAATATTGGGGCAGTTGATCCCAGGTGGGTCAGAGATGATATTTCTCATGGAAACAAGTGAGCTGGGAGGCCAATCCGTGGAGGGGGGAGTGAATATGCTCCCAATAGGTCTCACAATGATTCTAGTCTTCAGGGTACTTGCTCGGGTGAAAATAATAACAGTCAGTGATAAAACCAAGTCTCATTTCAATGTGACCCACCCTCCGCAGTCCTAAAATGAGCTTATGTTAGTATGGTCCCTACAGGTCCAGCCAGCAATGTTCCCATTAGTCGTTGCCTGGGAGTAGGCCCAGCAGGGGTGAAATCATCAGACTTATGGTCACCTGACTGTGGGGGGAGATCTTTGCCTGGCACTGCCCCACTTCTTTTGTGGCGTTCATTAGGGGTCTTACAATGGACCCAGGCAATGTTAGTGGTTCCCTTAAATGCCCAAAATGGCGAATGTCAGTTAGTAGTTCCGCAAGCCGCCATGATCTCCTGCCAGGCCATTCTAGGTACAACGAAGCAGCAAGTTGAGTCCCTCTGCTTGCTCCCTACATGTAAGGAGGGAGGGGGGTTTGAGAAGGCCCCCATATCCTGCCCCCTCACCTGAAGCGCAGCTGTGCCTGGTTCCTGGGATTTAGTCTGAACATTGTGAACAAGATCGAACAACAATGCCTCGTGTTATTTTGTTCTGGTCAGGCCCTAGCACCTAGGCAAAACATACAGATGCAGCTGTTGTTTCAGAATGCATATTTTGGTCATATTGGAACACAGAGATAGGTAGCACACTCTTGAAGAGGGACCTTTCCTGGGAGAAGAGCTTGACAGCACCTATGATGTAGATCTACCATCTATAGACTGAGGTACGGGGTCTGCAGATAATGCTCAGAGATCTTCTAAAATATAATCATACTGCTTCTATACAAGGGGAAGGAGGTTAGGCTACGCTGTCTTTCACTATGACAGCTCCTTTTATGATTTATGGACTACTTGCTATGCTGATCGTATTTGTGTTATGCATTTTTCTGCTTATATTGGCATGTATACTGCATTTTAGAGCACGTTATTTAAAATAAATATTTTAAACTTGTTTATATCTCTGTCAGATCTTAATGTGGCCGAGTACAAGAGTGTGAGTGAAAGGGTGTGTCTTGCAACCGTGATTCCTGAGAGAGTCAGGAGTGTTGTGTTCTGGGGTGCCTAATCACTTGTTCCTCTGTGAGTGAGTAGGAGGGCAAGTGAGGCACTATAGCTAGTCGGTCCTGGGCTCATGAGTACTAAGGTGGTAGGATGACTTAGTCCCTATATACTAAGGTCCCATAATCCTACGCATAGTTCTGTGTCTTCGCAGAATCCATGTAACATGGTGCCGTCAACGTTTGGTCTGATACTTATTCACTGGACCCTTGAGTAGCGCTTGGCTCGTCCGTAATACCATCTCACTAGTTTCCAGAGACGTCTGTTGTGGGAGGGCTTTGCCTCCTACGATTGTAGCGTATACCTATTACAGCAGGTTTTTCAAGCTTGAATCTTAAAAGGTTATTGGTCCCATTTTTGTGCTACCGCTTTCTTTAGTATTTACATACGACATGGCATAACCAGTCGCTATTCCAGCACATAATCGGGCGGCGGTTATACATCATTTGATGCAGCATGGGGTCCCCAATGCGGGGCTACAATTATTTTTGTGGTCGAGATGGATCCAGCATATCACTTTGAGGTGTTTCATTCCTGGGTTACATTTCCTGCAGTAGATGCAAATGATAATCTTTTTCATGCTTACATAGTAGCTGCTCCTCCAGCAGTGTATCATCCTTACACGATGATTGAAGTCCTGTTGATGTCCTGGGAGCATACTATTTCGTTTAATGGTGCCCTTCTTCACCCCCTCTCTTTTATTCATATGGGTCCCTTAAATATTGATGGGGCTTCTTGGCCAGTTTTGGCTGGTTTCACACCACATCCAAACTATCTCAATGTTACTGTGGTAGAGCTTTGTTTGATTTATGTGCAAGTAATTCAACTTTATAGGTGAGTTATACAATTTATTTCTCATTCCTTTTTGGTAGCTCCAGCTGGATCTGCGCCTCTGGCACCTGTGCAGGGCAGAGGCCTTGTGATTAGCCATGTCATGTTTAATTCGGTGATGGGCAAATGTCCTCAGAATAGTGAGGACCTACAATTTTGGGTAGCTCAGAAAATTGAACAGCTTGATGCTGTTTTCCCACACACTGGTCCTATAGAGAAAAACAGAATCCTTACTGTGTGTTTGCCGAGTGGGCTGATTCCTCCTCTAGTGGACTGCAACACCTGAGCGGTGGTGTTTGCATCACTGTATACACTGTGATTTGGCAACCCCCCCCAAAAGAGCATTCTGCCGAGCATTCTCAAACGTGTACAGGATGCACATGGGGCTGGTCCAGCCCTAGATTTGGGGATGAAATTAGTGGGAATGTTCCCTATTGTCTCCGATATGATTCTGGCTAACATTAAGGGGGAGGCAGTTTCCTTGCAGGTGCACCAATGCCTTGCAGCAGTGGCGGATGTGTATGGGGAGCATCAGTTGCCAAATATAATTGCGGATATCTGTACATCCCTAGGACGCAATAATTTGGGAGTCAGACCATTTACACAAGTACAGAGTAAACCCCCTCCAGATAAGGAGGGTCTCCCAGTCTTCCCAAAAAAGGCATGGAACAAAAATATGCAGCAGCAGAACCCTAGGTCTCGTGCTGGTTCGCCTCCACCTGATGCTTCTGAACGTAGATATGATTTACATGACCAATTAAAACCCCTGAGAGGTTTCAGGTTGCTGATCCCGGTTCTCCTCGTTCCTTTCAGGAAACATTGGATAAACAATTTGGCAGAGGGGACAACAGGATTGCAGACAAGGCGAGTCCACGCAACTAAAGCGAGACCCGCAGCACCAATTTGGCATGAGAATCAAACGGGAGAAATCAACTCAATATCGAGCCCTGTTTCAGCAGAAAAAAATTGCCGCCTTGAATTCAAAGTATGCCCCAGACAGTGAGAACCCTCCTCCTGGACATCAGTTGGGTGGTGATTCTTATCGACAGCGTGTCAGAGGTTAATATAGTTCAGCAGACATTCCACCAGCGTCTGGAGGTGAAAGCAACTGACACTTTTATAACTGTTGAAACTGCAGACACCCGCGTTGCCTCACCAGATAGACTTTATGAAGTAGACCTCCAAATTGAAGGTGCTATTAAACGCACTATTAAGGCAGTCTTTTGGGACAATTTTACATCTTCCTATGACATTTTGCTTGTGGCTATTGATTGGCTTCCACCTTTTGTTCTCGCTTCTTCTGGGGGCGAAGATGTAATCCTACCGTCTTTTTCACAATATGTCCCAGAGGAGACTAAACAAGCTTATGCTTCGGAGTGGGCTTTGGCCTTCACTCCTGCTTTATATCACAATCAAGCAGGTTGGGATAATGATTTACCATTGCATGTTATTCCTTTACGATCTACACCTCAGCTCCAACCGCAATATCCCATCAAACGGGATGCTAAAGCGTCGGTTAGTGAAATTTGTACTCAATTGGAATATCAGTGTGTAATTGAACCCTGTGTCTCGTCTATGAATAATCTTCTTTTTCCGATATTGAAACTGGACAGTTCATATTACATAGTTTTAGACTACAGACATTTGAACAGTCATGTCTGCACCTTTGCAGTACAGAATACACACAGTTCTGCATTAGTAAATAACATTTTCAGAAAGAAATTCAAAACTATGTTGGATATTTCCATTGGCTTTTTCAGTAGCACTTTGACTCTAGAAAGCCATGACATGACCGCATTCAGCTCTCTCGGAAATCAGAGACGATATGCGTGATTGCGTAAGGGGTATAGGAATAGCCCTGGCGTTTTTGCTGCATGCATTGTGTCGATTTTACATGATATCAACCCTGATGCCTTTTCATATGTCGATGATATTTACTTGACGGACGATGAACTAAATCCACATCTCAAGCATGTGGATCACATTGTTAGGCATTTTTCAACTTTTCAATTTTGCTAAATCACATATTGCTTTTTTGGCAGATCTTTTTCTTGGTTACAAATTGAATAATGAGGGCAGGGAGTTAGCACCCCACTTTTTGGAAAAATGTGTTCAATTGCAACCTCCATCTACCCTAAAACAGTTGCAAACATTGCTGGGTTTCTTGAATTTCAGCAGAACCTACATTCCAGCTTATGCCCAGCGTATCAAACCACTATACGCATTGATACAACCTTCTTTTTCGTCTTCCAGTTGGCTTCCGGAACACAGCGCAGTTCAGTGGTCTTTGCAGTCTGATCTGCTTGCTACTTAATTCTTGTTAACTAGGAATAATACCACAAATTTGGTCATAAGGATTGTAGCAGGAATGTTATGGTTCACTTATGTGACTTTTAATGAAGGGGACACTGTTCCCATTGCTTATAAATTGCATTTGTATACTCCTGCGAAAATGCGTTTTTCTTCTACTGAATAAATCTTGACAGCTATACAGATGGAGATTCTAAAGGAACGCTCTCTAGCTCAGGGCAGACGCATTTTCATGGTTTCACCTGTGCCCACTTTATAAGCTGTCATGAATGTGAGTGTACCAAATTCTGAAGCTCTGCATCCTCGTTGGATACAATGGGCTAGTTCATTGATGACGGCTGATGTCAATTTCGTGTTTGATCCTTCTTTGCAGACACAGAGTTCTTACAATATGAACATGTTCATCCTCTTCCTTTGTCACTACTCCCTCTTGATCAGTACAAATTTATGATTTACACAGATGGGTCTGCACAGCCAGCTATTGGTTCTAAACATGCGTATTCTGCAGCCTGTGCTATTGTGGCTGGCACAATAGTGGACGGTGATTTTAAATCCTACTGAGTTCACACACACTCCCTTGGGGATTATACGGCACAATTGGCTGAGTTGCTTGCTTTACTCTTGTCTCTTGAGTTTGCTGATCCTGAGGTGTCTACTCTTGTAGTGTGCGATTCCTTCTACTGTGTACAATCCTTTCATGAACACTTATTCTTTTGGAAACAGAATGATTTTCATGATACTAAGGGTAGCGCAAACAAGTGTCTAAGTGGCCATTCTTAAAGACCGTTAGCCACTCACACTTGTTTTCCATACATTAGGACATCAGAATGTAGGAGAACACACTCTTGGTAATTCTATGGCTGATGAGGCAGCCAAATTTGCAGTAGCCACATGCTCTGCAGCAGCTGTTACACGGTCCATGACTAAAATTGATGATGATATTTTAGCAGCTGTTGCTGTGATGAAGGGGGTGACAGTGTTTTCCCAGGTTCTTCCTTCTTGTTATTCCTATCACTTAACCATTGATCAGGTTCGGTTTGTGACTATTCCCTCAGTTGGTGATCGATTGAGTCCCATTGAGGACCCCAGACTTTAACTGATTGTGGCTGCCCATGAAGAAATGGCTTCCGCACATGCAGGAGTGATGGCCACCATTTCTCTTTTACAGCAACGTTATTGGTGGCAGGGCTTATACCAACCAACACGGAAATACGTTTATTCCTGTGAGATTTGTCAACAGATTAAACCTTCTAAATTTCACGTCCACCACATACTCAACTTTTCATTTCAAAACAACCATGGTTGTATTTATCTTACGCCCTGTGGTCCTCTGACATCGGGCAATGCATTCAAATATATTTTGGTTGGAGTGGATTCCTGCACTAGGTTCCTCTGGGTTTAACCGCAACGATATGCTGATGCTCGTACTTTTATAAAAGATTTGCATGTCTTTGTAGGGACTTATGCCTGTCGCACCTTCCATTCTGACCAAGGACCGGATTTGCCTCTAAGGCTTACCGTGATTCTATGAAGTCACTGGGGGTGCAGGGGCTTTTCTCATATCCATATCGGCCTGAGGGCAACTCTGCTGTGGAGCGGATGAACCGTGACTTAAAGCAATCTTTAACAGCAAGGGTATTAGGTACAGGCCGGGGCTGGTTGACTCACCTCTATGGGGTTCAACATGCACTAAATAATCCCCCAAGAAGATCTCTGGGTGGGTGTACCCTGTATGAAATGCTCTTTGGCATTAAGATGTTTGGGCCAGACCTTGACGGTCTAGACGTTTTGGCAGCTGCCGCAACATTTGACGTACATAACCATTATGCTATGTTACAGGATCTACAAAAGAATCGAGATGCTCTAGCAAAAACCCATTTGCCCTCACCAACGGATGCAGCATTACTGGTCCCAGTTTTTGGCTGGCTTCCTAAAGCTGGAGATCTGGACCACAAGACAGTGGCTAACAAGAAAGAATTTGGTCCCACATACCATGTTCTGGTTCTGGTCTTTGGTCTAAAGGGCACCTGCACTGTGATCTTACCTCCGCTACCTGGATGCAAAGACAATCGGTTCATTTCAATTGAACATGTCAAATTACACCATATGGCCGATCCTTATTAGTATGCCTTCAAGCATTCCACGTCGGGATGTTTCACTCCATCAGATGAACTTTGTTTCTTCTGAGTCTCCCCAGCATCTGGAAGGGGAGACTGAGACCTCCATTGATTTCTCACCGGTTTTGCCTTCAACATCAACAACAGTGGTAAATGAGTATACTTTCTCACCTGTTGAATTTACAGTTGATATCCCAGAAATTATGATGCACTTTGCTCAGAATGAAGACCAACCCCCATTGTTTCAGCTTAGCTCCAGCGGTTACTATATTGACCAAGAGAACATTTCTTCAGATACATCTTCTCTGTCTTCGTCTATTGCTGTGCCTCCTACATGGATTAGCGTTTTCATCTCATAGTTCAAAAGAATTTACCTAGTCCCACCATAGACTTACATTTGGATCGTGTAGTCAATGGTGTTCCTTTTTATGTGGATTAGAGTTGGGACTGTCTTTTTCCTTTTGATTAATGGCCACTACCTGCCTGAATGCTCTGCTGTGGAAATGGTTGACGGAGTATTGGCCTCGCATACTTCTTTGCATAAAATTAAAAGAGACCAAACCTTTGTTGATATTTCAGCAGTCCGGATCGCTGATGGCATTGCTTGGGACAAAGTGCCATTCGATGTATATGGTCCTAAGGTGATCCTAAAATTCCATATGACTTCCTGGTTTCTTTGGGGGATATCATTTTACCAGGAATGCATTCAGATGATTGGGATGTTAGTGCTTTTAATTCTTTGTTTTCTGATTTGCAATATTACGCTGTTGTTGGTATGGAAGTAAATTATGCAGATCTATTTTGTTACCAACATTATGGACATGACTTTCTTCACAAAACCAGTATTCAAAGACCACCTTTAAATTATACGCAATAGTAAAATTGCCCTTCACCTTCTAAATAAGTTTCATTATACAGAAAAATAAATGTATATATTTTACTAGTTATAGTCTATCTGATCAGTGAAAATGTAACACAAATTATTATGGATTACGGTCGCACCAACGCTGGTAATTTAAGTTAATCAATGATTTATCCTTTTATTCTCTTTTTTGGGTGCTGTCGAGTATCACCTCCTGATCATGAGGTGTGAAAATGTATCCTGTAGCTGCATAGCGTTCTTCACACGGAATGAACAAACTTGAATAGCACTCTCGCAGTGATACTTCAAAAATTATAATTCACTTCATGATAAGTTTTACACAGTTTAATTTACAGTTCTAAATTTGTATTCATCATCAACTCCATATGGTTGGTTAATCACTTTTGTACATACATCTGTACATGACTGCTGCAATAATCATCATGCTTACAGGGACCCCAATGCTTTTCAGGCTCTGCCCTTCATCAGGGAGTACTTCCTACAAGGAAGAAATACAACACATGTATATATTCCAAGAACTGATGCATTCCTATATATTTCATTGGTGCACCTTCTTAATGCATGCTGCGGTGTTCAAGAAAAATTCTAATGTGTATAGAAGAATAAGGGTGAAAGAAGAGGGAATTCCAAAATGAAATAGAGCCCGTTCGTGAAAAGTTGAAATTGTTCAGTGCAGGACAACGGACAAACTGTTCTAGGGCAACGTGCCAGTGCCTTCAGAAAACATTTGTCAAACCATTGAATGTGAAAGCTTTTTGAGAACGCGTACTTATTGTCGGCATGCCGCTACAGTTTTGCTAAATGACCGTTGTTGTAAAGGTAAAAATTCCCATCAAATGCGAATGACAAGTGCGTGACCGTAAACCAAGCCGTGATACCCCCGTAAACCAATCGTGCCGTCATGCATCGCATACCTGTGAAAACACGGTGTAACTGCAGTAATTTCGTCCAAAATCTTCCATGTTACTCCGCTTCTACCCCGGAAGTAAATACATATGGTAACAGGAAGTGAACCAATGGAATCGAAAAACTGTGAAGAAAGACTATGTGATCGTCGCTGTCATCAGAACAATAATGTGATCGGGTGTAAATCCCGACGCCACCATATGAACCAGTTTTAAAAATAAAATAAATATTCAACAATTATATGTGAAAGAACAGAAAATTTAAAGAGGCACAATACATTAAAAAACAGTAAATTTTGCGTGGCTGTGGAAAAACCGGTAGAACGTGATCAAGTATGAAACTGTATGGTGAGCCACATGTGTGAGAAGGTGTTTAAAAAAACGTATGAAAATAGAACAATCATTCATATTATGTACATATCCAAAGTAAATTCACAGTATTTATAAAAAGCAACTAAATTCTATATGGTCATTCAGACCCCTCAGATGGATGGAATTCAATTTGTTCATCCACTATATTTTACGCTGTAACAGATATTTATTATTGTCTCTTCCTTCCCTTTGTTGTATTTGTTCCAGAATCATGAATATTAACTGGCTGATATTGTGATTCATATTGGAAAAGTGTACTACTATTGTCGATTTCTGGCTTTTAGTTCTTATATTACTCTTGTGTTCTGTAAGGTGTGTCTGTACCAAACAATTTCAACTTTTCACGAACAAGCGCTATTTCATTTTGGAATTCCCTCTTCTTTCACCCTTATTCTTCTATACACATTAGAATTTTTCTTGAACACCGCAACATGCATTAAGAAGGTGCACCAATTAAATGTATAGGTATCCATAAGTTCTTGGATTATATAAATGTGTTGTATTTCCTCCTTGTAGGAAGTACCCCCTGATGAAGGCCAAAATGTATTGGGGTCCCTGTTAGCATGATGATTATTGCTACAGTCATGTACAGATGTATGTACAGATGTATGTACAGAGGTGATTAACCAACCATATGGAGTTGATGATGAATACAAATTTATAACTGGAAATAAAACTGTGTGAAACTTATCATGAAGTGAATTATAATTTTTGAAGTATCATTATGTGAGTGCTATTCGAGTTCCTTCATTCCGGGTGGAGAACGCCTTGCAGATACATGATACATTTTCACACCTCAGGATCAGGAGGTGATACTCGACAGCACCCAAAAAAAAGAAAAATAAAGGATTAATCATTGATTAACTTAATTTACCAGCGTCGGTGCGACCGTAATCCATAATATTTTCTGTTACATTTTCACTGATCAAATACGGTCTGCACCCCACCGGATCAAAATGTCATACGAGGTAATTGCCAATTTAACGGGAAACAAAGCTGAAACATTTGGTTTTTCATTGGAAGAAGCACATGGAATCTTTTCTTTAATCCAAGAACCTGAATGCATCACCTCAAGCACAGGATAAATACAAATCCAACATAAAGCAACTACTATCTTCAGCTAAACATGAAATAAATCAAAGGCATCATGCCAGCATGCTAATACGTTATCACAAAAGCTCAGCAGATACCAAAAGGTTTACTCATACCACTAAAATCAACGCTATATAAAAAAAATACGAGGTTCACCGAATGCTGGTACGGGATCTTAAATAAATGTTCATTGGATCTCATCCTTTTAATTGTGGAGGAACTATCTAAACTACTAGAAGAACTTGACAAATAATTGACACAATTAAAACAAGAACTTAATGGAAAAATGACCAGCGAAGAATGGGCAAAAACACTTGATGACATCAATACTCAGCTGGATAAATACACTAAAGAAATTAACAAAAGAAAATTACGGAAATTCAAGAGATACTGTGGACTACAAATTGGGTGAAGTCTACAGTTGGGCTGAGGTATATGCCTCTCGGAGGCAACAAAGATCATTTACTAACAGATCTACAGAGGGAGCGACGTCATCATCATCAGTCAATTCACAACAGAGAAGTTTATTACCCAGAAATAACATGTGCGCAATGTATCAAAGACAATAGACCAACTACCTCAAAGCACAGCAAATACAGATTCCTCACCTTTTATAGGAAGAGGCCAAGAAACACCCACCAAACCAGGCGGGCGTAATCTTAAAGAAACAGATCTACCAATAGTCAAATCGACCAGGAGTCAGAGACTTTAGTGGATAATACTTCTAAAAAGAAACTATCTCCCTTTCAAATCAAAACCTTACAAAAAGGAATGTCTTTTGTTCCTACATACCACTCAAACAACCTAAAAAATTCAAATTTGCTTCTTTAAATTTATGAGAACAATGCGGTTGTAGCATTTCTTTAGAAATGTCATTGAACCAAAACCAAGTGAAGATTAAGGAACCTTGCTGGGCCTCAAACCGAAAAGTTCATTCATAGCACCGATAAGCCATAAAGTATTGGACTCATTTGAGACTGTAGTTCAAAGAGAGGTACGTGTAATATTTCAAGAAAAGGAACGTAAAAGATAAAATTTGTCAGTGAAGGAACGCAATGCTATTTCACAAATAGCATCTAACAAAGAAATCATTTGTTGTAATGCGGACAAAGGAGGAGCTTTAGTAATCTTAGATAAAAAATTTTACATCGACAACGTGGAAGCACATGTCATGGATACTAAAATTTACATAAAACTAACTTCTAATCCCATTAGAGAGTTTACTCGAGTTCTAACTGAAATTATTGACAAAGCATTGAATATGGGAACTATTAATGAACAGGACAAAAGATTTTTGATTAAAGAGAATCCAGGCACACCGTATCTTTATATGCTTCCTTAGATTCATAAATGTTTGGAAAAGCCACCGTTTAGACCTATTGTTAGCACTAGGGGCTCTTTACACAAACCTATTGTGAAATATATTGATCGACACTTGCAACCCAGTGTTCAAAGTATGTCTACATACTTGCGAGACACCGCAGACTTCTTGCTTAAAATTAATAACATCAGGATTGAAGAATATACTGAACCAATATTGTGCACCATTGACGTGAAGTCTTTGTATACATCTATCCCCCATGATTTGGGGTTACAGGCCATGGAATCTTTTCTTATTATCAGTGACATGAAGGATGATCTCAAAGTTTTTTTTTTAGAGTTAATGCATTCCACGCTGTACCACAGCTACTTCACATGGAATGAATGTTACTACACCCAATTATCAGGGACTTCCATTGGAAACTGTGCAGCACCTGCGAATGCGAATCTCTTTATGCACAGTTTCGAACTTGACCACATATTATTAAAAAAGATCTGGCAGGATAATTTAATGACCTTCCATAGGTATATTGATGACTTTATTTTAATTTGGAAAGGAGCATAATTGGACCTCATTGAAGCCATCATTCAGATGAATACCTTTGACGAAATAATTCAATTCACATATAATATCAGCACAGAAAGAATTTAATTCTAGGACGTTGACATTTCAGTACTGAATACAAATTTGGCTACTTCAGTTTTTACCAAACCCACAGGTCGCAATCATTTTTTGCATTTCTCTAGTTTCTACCAAATGGCTCTCAAAAAACACCTTCCCTACTCGCAGATGTTACGGGTCAAACACATTTTCTCTTCAGACGAAATATACAGTGACAACAGTACTAAGGTTGTAAACAAATTTAAACAAAGAGGATATCCAAGGTCAATCATACAAGAAACAGTGGAAAGGGTTAAACTTAAGGACAGAGCACAGTTGTTAACACCGAAAGTCAAAAGTACTACTTCAGAGGAGAGAATGGTGTTTGTTTCTAAATTCTCCATGAAGAGCATCAAAGTTGAACAAATTATTTGAAAATATTGGCCTTTACTACAAGCTGAAACTGAGTTTAGGGGTATATATCAACAATCTCCTATTTTTGCATACCAACGTACTAACAATCTAAAGCAATTGTTGAATCAAAAAATCAGTCAACCTGAAACGAACTATAGAGGAACTGTTCCTTGCCATAATTGCGGAAATTGCAATAGTATCATGAGAGGTACTACAATAATGTATCCTACCCAAGGTAATCCATCAAGCTAAGAGTCATAGCCACTTGTGACAGTAGTAACGTCATTTACCTACTAAAGTGTCCGTGTGGTTCACCTTACGTAGGAAAAACAGAGCATAAAATAAAGACACTCCTTACAGAACACAAGAGTAATATAAGAATTAAAAGCCAGAAATCAACAATAGCAGTACACTTTTCCAATGTGAATCACAATATCAGCCAGTTAAGATTCATGATTCTGGAACAAATACAACAAAGGGAAGGAAGAGACAATAATAAATATCTGTTACAGCGTGAAATTTATTGGATGAACAAATTGAATTCCATCCCTCTGAGGGGTCTCAATGAACGTATAGAATGTAGTTGCTTTTTATAAATAATGTGAATTTACTTTGGATATGTACATAATATGAATGATTGTTCTATTTTCATAAGTTTTTTTAAACACCTACTCACACATCTGGCTCACCATACAGTTTCATACTTGATCACGGTCTACCGTTTTTTTCACAGCCATGTGAAATTTACTGTTTTTTTAATGTATTGTGCCTGTTTAAATTTTCCGCTTATTCAAATATAATTGTTGAAGTATTTATTTTATTTTTAAAACTCAGTATTGGTTTATATGGTGGCGTCGAAATTTACACCCGTTCACATTATTGATCTGATGACTGCAACGATCACGTAGTCTTTCTTCACTGTTTTTCGATTCCATTGGTTCACTTCTTGTGACCATGGGTGTTTACTTCCGGGGTAGAAGCGGAGTAACATGGAAGATTTCTGACAAAATTACTGTGTTTACACCGTGTTTTCACAGGTATGCGAAGAATGACGGTACGATTGGTTTACGGGGGTATTCCATGTGGAGAATGCCTTTCAGAGACTTGATATAGTCTTTCCGACCCAGCATCATATTATTTCAAATTGAATATCCCCACAATGATTGAATACATGCTTACCCAGACTAAATTGATTTATTCCTCAACCTTTATAGCTGATCTGTCCCGCAAAGGTTATAATTTTTGAAAGGACACTGTTGACTTAAAGTCTGTTTGGGGCACTAAGGTTTGGTAAGTGTAAGGGAGTGAGTCCTTGCAACGTACATGTTTAATACCGCCTCAACTAAGATAATAAATCAGACAGTTCAACAAACTACATGTTTCGATTTAGCCACTGCTAAAAATTGGAATAATACCTCTATACCACCTCATGCTCAATATGAGATATGGCACACATACCAACTACACTATTGAATATTTAACTTGTATGATACAAAATGGCACTTTTAATTATTCTATGATAAATCCGGAGGGTTGGGTGTTATGGCCTATGCACATAGATGCTTGTCATTTACATTTTATTAATGCTGCTCACAGGTTTACCCAAAATAGACCTGATCCTCGTTACCCTCATTCACATACAATTACTGTGAGAAGTTGGCCTGGTATATGATTTCCACTAATGTAAGTGGGCACTTTGCACCAGTCCAGACAACCCTTATGGTGATTTTATAGGTCTCAGACAACCTTAGGAAGCTATCCAAGTGGTAGCTGTGGAGAGCAGCCTTCAGACTTAGTCTTGTAGAAGTGTAAAGCAGCTTGTTTTACCAGAATGTAATCTTCTAGTATAGATTACATGAAAAGGAGCAACACAAAGTATGTATAAAAATATATATTAATTATATAACACTATCTAGTACGTTACAGTACCTCCTACACGGAGATAGACACAAAGCACACAATACTTAAGCTAAGAAATCACAGTAAATAGCACTGATACACAGTGAGTCATGGGGGGACCAACCCATATACTGAGAAAGTGTTATAAGAACCAAAGTCGAGTCAGGACAATGTCAAGAGGATGTAGAATTGCTGGGGACCCACACAACCACCCAAAGTAAGTAGAAAGGGACCCCACGGAGAGCGTGTGCAGTGTGTGAACATGACTGCGTGGTCCGTACAAGTCTATGTGCAAGTCGCGGTTGGAATTTTAAAGATTAGGGACCCTTACCAGTGGACCCTGAGGAAACGCCCTGGAAGACAGAAGGTTGGAGAGAAACCCCACCCATGGTTACTGTGGTACCCAAGTTACCTATTCCAGGGAAGCTGGATACATAGGTATGAATTGTTGTCGAAACCGCCATCCAACCTAATGGAAGACTATTGGAAAGTGCCACTGCTGGTAGGGGAGAAAGTGACGAGGAGTACCTGAAAGCAGAACGGACAGAGTCTTTGTCACTCAGAGGTGACCAGGAGACTTGGAAGACGAATGCCCTCTGATGTCGGGTGCTTCAGGAAGGATGACGGTGACCTTGACTCTGCAGCTGCGAGGATCAGTAGAAAGTGTGCATGACCAGGACCCGGATATGAGCTGTCTCACAAAGTATGTCGAGTGTTGAGGGGTCGGTGTCTTGCGGGAGCACCTAAAAGCTTTGGCAAATGCAATCCACGCAGGAATGTAAGAAGGTGCACGGTTGTAACCAGCAAGGTCCAGGAGACTCACCACATGCAGGGGAGTCAGGGCAGGCGCGACCACTCAGGAGAGCCCAAGGAAAACAAAGATGATCTTCAATTGAACCCACAGGCAGGAGTCACAGGGATTGCAAGAGGACCTCAAGCAGCTCACTAAAATGAGCAGGCCACTGTGCCCACGAGGTGGTGTGGGTGAAGATCTTGGTGGAAGAAGTTGCGGAGGTTAGGGCTCCTCGGAGCTCAATGTACTTGTTGCAGAGTTGCCAACAAGCATATGCACTTCCAAAAATACGCAGTGCACAGATGTTCGGTTAATGCAGCCCCCACGAGGGATTCTGACCTCAGACTTTGGTGAACTCAGGCCCTGGCAGATGTGGATAACCACCACCTGTGTTGTTGAACCCTTCGGAGTCCGCAGGAACTTGGGATCAGCAGACCAATCTGCAGTGTTGAGCTGCCAATTAATGTAGGGGAGTGACTCCTTCACTCCAAGGGAGATAACTTTGGTTGTCCTTGATGCTTCACAGGTCTTGGAAGGTTCCTGTACGATGCACAGGCACAGATGATGCAGCGGACTGGATGGGAGATGAAGTCAGGCCCAAACAAAGTCCAACGAAGTCCAGAGTGCCCGGATGGTAGAAGTGAAGTGGTTTCAGTTCTGAATCTTATCCCATACAAATTTAAGGACCTAAACCCAGGTAAGCCCTTATGTACAGTACGGAAAGGATTGGGAAGAATCAGGGGACCCTGCCAGGGGAGGGTCTGGACAGGAGGGAGGTTGCTCCCATGTCCTTTGTCCAGTTTTGTGCCGCATGAGGCAATGGCTCCCAGGACTAGTTTGAACAGGGCTATGCAGGGGGACACCAAATGTGCCCCTCATGCAGACTTTCAGGCACTGGCAAGCGCACCCACCCAGATCTAATACACTAAATCCTGTCTGGGAGGTGGTAACACCTCCCTGTGACAGGATGCTTATAGTTCTGTTTTCCCTTGTTCGAGCTTGGCTCAGCAACAGGAGGGCAGAAATGTGTCTCTGGTGAGCAGCAACCATTTTGTGCTGTCCCACACTAGAAGGCTGCTACCGGGAGCACCGAGAGCCTAAGAGGGCTCTTCCAGTGCTTGAAATCATACCTCCCACACCGTTTGTGGTGTGTGGGTATGATTCCAACATGTTTGATACCAAACATGATAGGATTAATTGCCGTCGTTTTCGAGATGGTCATCGTGCGGTCATGCAATGCCCCTCTATATGGTATATGACTACTTCACGGACAACATGGGAGAATGGACTCTGTAGGCTGCAGGGGTGTCCTGGTCATACAGGGGCACCCTCTCACTTAGAACCAAGCACCCCTCCCTTAGGTAAAGGCCTGATAAAGGATAACTTATAGGTTTTAAGTGCAGTGACCCTTAGGTATAGTAAACCTATGGGGCCGATTCACAGAACTAATCTGAGATAAAATTCTAAACTTACTACTTTTGGTATTCACAGAAGGCATTTAGTAGTAGTAAAGTTAGGACTCCTAACTTTACCACTACTAAACTGAGATAAAATCCTAAACTTACTACTTTTGGTATTCACAGAAGGCATTTAGAAGTGGTAAACTTGGGAGTCCTAACGCTAGTACTACTAAATGCCTTCTGTGAATACCAAAAGTAGTAAGTTTAGGATTTTATCCAAGTTTAGTAGTAGTAAAGTTAGGAGTCCTAACTTTACTACTACTAAATGCCTTCTATGAATACCAAAAGTAGTAAGTTTAGTATTTTATCTCAGATTAGTTCTGTGAATCAGCCCCTATAACTTTAGTAAGTGGTGCATGCACCAACGTACACAGGCTGCAATGACAGGCCTATAGTTCCATTTTGAATGGCCTCTCATGGGTGGCATAATTCATGCTTCAGCCTATGGGAGACCTCTGGGGTACCCATGCCCCGGGTACATGGATACCATATACTAGGGACTGACAAGGGTACCCCAGTATCTAATCTGGGATGTACCTAGGTACTGAACACAACAGTTTAGGGAGAAAGCAGATTTATTTATTTTAATTATTTATTTATTTAACTTATATAGCGCGTTATAACCACCGGGGTCTCTAAGCGCTGTTTGTCCAGATTACGTAGTGAGGTATGGCATTCACTTGATCCCAGCAGTGCGCCTAGGGTCTGCTCCATGCTTGCTTAAAAAGTACAGTTTTTAACTTTTTCCTGAAGGATAGCAAATTGCATTCCTTCCTAAGTTCTGGGGCCAGTTTGTTCCACAAAGCTGGGAGTGTGTTGGAGAAAGCACGTCCCCCCACCGTGGCCAGTTTGAAACGGGATTGGGACAAGAGGGTAGCGTCCGACGAGCGCAAAGTCCTGCCCGGTATATATGGGAGTAGGCGGGATTTCAAATATCTTGGTGCTTTACCATACAGCGCCTTGTGTACGATGCACAATCCTTTAAATACAACCCTCTGCCGAATCGGGAGCCAATGTCGCTCCTGCATCAGGGGGGAAGAATGGGCAGTCCTGGGTTTCTTATAGATCAATCTGGCTGCATCATTCATAACCCCCTGTAGTTTATCCAGCAACCGCTGGGGTAAACCTATATACAGGGAGTTCCCGTAGTCCAGCCTAGCCAGGATTGTGGCTGAGACCACGTGTCTCAAAGTAGAGAATGAGAGTAATGCAGAGATCTTCCTTAATTGTCGTATCAGGCCTATACAAGTACTCACTACCGTAGTGACTTGTTTTTTCATGGATAGTTTGTCATCCACATATAGGCCCAGACTTTTGACTGCAGTCGCCGGTTTCGGTGGCACACCCAGCTCCACAGGCCAAAATTTCTCGCTCCAGGGGTTGCCCGAGATGGAAATGGGCAACACTTCCGTCTTATCCGGGTTGATTTTTAAGGAATTCTCGGACATCCAGTTAACCGTGGCTTTGAGTATGTCCTGTAACCTGGTGGACGCACCCGGGCCATCATCCAGCCGGATGATTATCTGGGTATCATCGGCGTAGTTGTATACTAGGCAGTCCATCCTATTCAGGAGTGCGATTAATGGCTGCAGGTAAATATTAAAGAGTAGGGGTGACAGGGCAGATCCCTGTGGAACCCCGCAGGTGATGGGAGCAGAGGTGGAAAGTAAGTCCCCCAACTGTACTCTTTGTGTCCTGCCCTGCAGGAATGACGTAAGCCATGCATGTGCTGTACCCCTGATACCAAAAGATCTCAACCGCGACAAAAGCTGTTCATGACACACGGTATCAAAAGCCGCGGAGAGATCCAGTAGTACCAGGGCGCTCGGTGTTTTTACATCAACCCGAGTTCTCAATTCATCCAGGATTGATAGCATAACTAATTCCGTGCTATGGTTAGCACGGAACCCTGCCTGATTGGACTCCAGCAGGTTGTTGCTCTCTAGATGACCTGAGAGTAATGTTAACACATGCTGGCCCCCAGATAGACTGGGGTCCTGATTAACAGGATCCCTGACAGAGTAGTCAAAAATGGCATCACATCAAGCAAAAAGTGGGAGTAACCATAAGAAGCAGATCTTACTTTCCTATAGTTACTACTTGTTCGGTTGGTAAATTATGTAAACAATGGTTGGAACACTCCACACTATCGTCTGTGAAGCACCATCTTTCCCTTTTGGCAGGTGACATTGATCTTTCAGATTTTCCTTTAGGTCCGAAAATCCCCTTGCACTAAACGTTTTATTTATGCAGCCTATAATAAATTTAGTAAACTATTCCAAATGAAAGCAGCTCTACGCTTACGCCAAATTGATCAAGAAATGTGGACAAAATTCTTGCCGTGATTGATAACAGCATAAACACACTATCTTCTCGTATATATGCCTTAGCCAATATTGTCTTATCTGCTATTGATATTGTTCAGAATGAAGTATCTACCTTGTATCATGGTCAAAATCACGTACATTCAGTTATGCAATTTGATTGGCCCTTGCAGACACTTAAGAATGGGAGAGCACTTTAAAAGATTCTGCACTGTTTCTGATTAACAGAAAATAATGTCTATGAAAGATGCAACGCACACTATGTTATACATTGAGAAACTAGAACAGTTACCGTTTACTGTAGCAGAAACAGATTCTGCGGTGTGGCTAATATATGCTGTTATTCATTACCCATCTCACTTTTCCAGTTGATAGCTTGCATGAACCACTATCGTGCAGGAAAATATGAACCACTTGGGAGCAGTTTCATGCATGAATTAGGGTCCTTGCCTTTCGAATTCCACTGACAAACAGTTTTTCTTACAGGGGAGGATTGTGACTCTATGGTCGGTCACTCCCCTGTTTGTAAGCAAGTGAAACTTCAAGGTGCCTGCAACATTTTGGCATCTAATTTGGCTTGTTTTTTAAGAGGAACCCCGGTTCCTGCTATTATTCCAACTCTCACTTTGCTTTCTAATGGGAGTTATCTCGTTCTCAACAATCGGAACTGCTGCTGTTTATGGGCAGGCATCCAATACATAGTAACAGTTTCACAACAAGTTACTTGTTGCAGCAATGTCCTGTTCCTCCCCACACAGGAGTGTAGATAGTTTGCGTTGGCCTTCTATTCCAACTTTGAAAATAGATTTCAATAAGCTATGCAGACTCAAAGCGCTATTGTTTCAACAAGAAGTGGCTCTCACGTCAGTTCGTGAGACCTTTGAATTGCAGGTGGCAAGAACATCTAGTGAAATTCAGTCTTTGCTAAACACAAATCTCCCCCTCTACTTTGGGGAGTTAATTCACCTAACCATTAATCCGTCTGATGAGGGAGGCCTATACCAGTTTTTTAAAGTTGTGGGATCCGGCCTTGCCACATAATTTCAGACTATATTTGGAGTAATACCTGCTTTTATTCATTCTATTTTTTTCAGAGTATTCTTAGGGCTTCCCCTGCTGGTTCTCCTGGGTTGTGGTGCTCTTGTTTTTCTATTGCTGTTCCGCAATGGCTGTTCGATATGTGGAACTGTCCAGCCAGGCACAGTTGAAGCTGCACCGTGATCGGATGCAGCAACATTTTGATGTAATGCCCTTGGGAGCACTTGACATTGACTATTGGCTGACTTTCCATTATGCCCACTTCACCTGCGTGTATTCTGTGTTCTATTGCATCCTGTGCCCTTTTTGATGGGCACTGGATGTCTCCTGGCCACTATATCACCCACTGCCCTGGATTATGAACTGTTGATGGGTCTATTGATGTCCCATAGGCAGGACTGTCCTGAGGGTATGCGTTCTGTGTACGCTGCTTTACTGGGGTCAGTGGCTGAAGTGATTCCCTGTGCCCATGCACAATGCCTCTTGGATCTGAGTTTCATCTAAATCAACAGAGGTCGTCCAGGCATGTTCCTTGCTGACTCTGAATTTGAGGAGCATGTCTGTTCCTTTGAATTTCTTTTCTTCTTCCGCCCCGATATTCGAATACACGTGCTTCCGCCAGCCACTTATAGCTGTATAGCTGGAGGGGATTTTTCCTGTGAGCCGGACACTAGGAACGGAGTACTCTCCAACAAACTGATATACGTCTTTATATTATACTCCACATTTTGGATTCGAGCAGATTAAGACCCATGCTGTATGGGATTTTTTTAGGCTTGCCTGGATAGTGGCGGACCTGTTCTCAAGTTAACATTTGCCCTGAGGAAGTCAATGGGCGATAAACCCAAGGCGAAACATGTGTTGGCTACATTGGATATACGAACATGATGACATGAATCGTCTGTGAAACACTTGTGGCTTCTGAATATGATGACAACCTAAAAATAAAGAAGAACTCTGATTTTGGACTAATACTCCTTTATGGACTTATTCTTAGATTAATCGAATTCACTCTTTGCTCGAGAGCGGGATTTAGCTTTGCCCTTTGAATTGCTGCATTGGATGGCATCACCTTTCACTCTGGAAGGCTCTTACACCTTATTGGTGCTCATGACATTCCAGTTGTCCTGCGCAGTTTTTGGCCCGGAGGATGCGCTGTAATTGGACATATTTTTGTGTACAAACCGTTTCTTTTTCTCATTTCCTTCCTATTAAAGTCCTGCTATGACACTTTTGAATTCAATTGTCCCCTGATGAAGACGCTTTGGTTCTGCTTACCAGTGACTTCTGTGTTAGTCCAGGGCAAACGTCCTGACCAAGGGGAGGGAGTCACGTGGCCCAAGGGGACATTGTTGTGTTCCCTAAGTGATCATGAGCATACTGCAGATTGTCCGCTGCTTTGCGCACGTTACTACATGAGTTTATTTTGCAAATTACTCTTTTGATATTTTCACATGACAACCTACAGCTGTGTTTACGCTTTGCAGGTTCCTGGGATTTAGTCTGAACATTGTGAACAAGGTCGATCAACAATTCTCCTTGTTATTCTGTTCTGGTCAGGCCCTAGCACCTAGACAAAACATACAGATGCAGTTGTTGCTTGGGAATACGTATTTTGGTCATATCGGAACACACGGATAGGTAGCACACACTTGGAGAGGGATCTTTCCAGGGACAAGAGCATGACAGCACCTATGATATAGATCTAACATCTATACACTGAGGCACTGGGTCTGCAGATAACTCCCAGAGATCTTCTAAAATATTATCTTCCTGCTTCTATTCAAGGGGAGGGTGGTTAGGCTACGCTGTCTTTCACTATGAGAGCTCCTTTTATGATTTACGGACTACTTGCAAAGCTGACCGTATTTGTGTTATGCATTTTCTGCTTATTGTGGAACATATACTGCATTTTGGAGCACATTAGTTAAAATTAATATTTTAAACTTGTTCATGTCTCTGTCAGATCTTATTGTGAACGAGTACAAGAGTGCGAGCGAAAGGGTGTGTCTTACAACCGTGATTTTCCGGGAGAGTCTGGAGTGTTGGGGTCTAATCCCTTGTTCCTCAGTGAGTGAGTAGGAAGGCAAGTGAGGCACTATAGCTAGTCAGTCCTGGGCGCATGGGTACTAAGGTGGTAGGATGACTCAGTCCCTATATACTAAGGTCCCATAATCCTACGTATAGTTCTGTGTTTGTGCAAAATCCCTTCAACTCTAGGGCTGCAGTTGGGGCTAATCTTTGTCTCCACTCAACCTAAACACTGGAGTCCTATCAGCAGTGTGGTGCGGGCCCAACCAGTAAGCTTAGGGGCTGCACTGCCCACTCACTGTGTTATCGGTCCTCAGAAGATCCTCTGTGTGGGAAGTTGGCCTGATATATGCTGTCCACTAGTTATAGTGGGCACCTTGTATCAGTCCAAACAACCCCCTTATTGTGATAGGTTAAAGACAATGTTTATTGAAAGCTATCCTAGTGGTAGCTATGGAGAGCATCCTTCAGGCTAAGTCTTGAAGGAATGTAAAGCAGCTTGTTTTACCAGTCTATAATCTCCTGAATGACCAAATGAAAGGACAACCACACCAGTTATATAGTTACAATATATGTATTTAAGATAAAACACACCCCTCTAGTCTCTTTATGAGGCTGGAGTTCGAAGAACTTAAGTTACAAGTCAGTATTCAACAGTAAAAGCACAAATACACGTTTGGGCCCTAGGGGCGTACCAAACCATATACCAATAAAGTGGTATAAGAACCACGACTGAGCTAGACACAAGGCCAAGAGCCTGTAAAAGTGCGTGGACCACAAGGAACCATGCAAGGTAGAGACCCACGGGGGAAGCGTACAGCCACTAATTGCAGTTAACTTCTATGGGGAATGTCGCATTTGGAAATTAAGAGTTTAAGGACACTTAGAGGATGACTACGAGCGAACACTTTTGGACTTAGAGGTGTCTAGGGCCAACACCCACGGGAGCACTGGAGTACTTGAGTTACCTCACCCAGGGAAGCCGGGTGCATAGGTGTCTTTTGGTATCAGGTTGCGTCGCTGTTTTCAATGGAGGCTGGCAAAGAAGTGCTGCTGCCGTGAAGAGGAAAAGTGTCCGGAGAGATCCAAGCCTGGATCTAGGATGGAAGGAACCTGAAAACAGAGGGGACAGAGTCTCGGTCACCTACCAGTGACCAGGGGTACGATAGTCCAATGCCCACAGATGTTGGGTGCTTCAGGTGAGTTGATAGGTGTCTTAACTCTTCAGCCACGAGGTCCAGGAGGTGTTGACAACAACCAGAAGCTGGATTCGAGTTGTCCCATGAAGTCTGTCGAGTGCTGCAGTGTCAACGACCAGGATGGACCAAACAAGCTTGGGCAATGGCAAGTCACGTGGAAATAGAAAAAGGACGTCGGTGCAGACCAGCAAGGTCTGGGGGACTTACCCAGCAGGGGTAAGTTGGGGCACATCTGGAACAACCAGAAAAGCTCAATCAGAAGAGGAGTTGCCTTCGTGGGGACCCACTAGCCAATGAGCTAGCGATCGTGAAGGAGCCTCAAGCGGTCGCACTTGAAACTGGCCCATGGGTCACTCGTGGAGTGGAGGCCAGAGATCTTCAGAGCAGGAGGAGCTCAAGGCTGGGGCTACTCAGAGCCCAAAGCACAACTTTGAGGAAGACCAGAAAGATGATGGATCACAAAAAGATCACGATGTCCAGGGGTTACGTTTCCACGTCACCCACGATAGCCACGGGCCTCAGCTTTGCTGTGGACTCAGGGTAGCCTCGGGGAAGTCTGGAAATCTACATCTGGTGATGCAAAGACTTCGGCATCCGGCGGGAGCTTCAGAGTTGCAGACCGGACAGTTGCTTCTTTGGTGCCTGCCAAGCAGGGGAGTCACTCCTTGACCCCAAGGGAGATTTCTTCAGTCTTCTAGCGGAAATAGAAAGTCGAAGGTTCAGGATATATGTTGCAGAGTTTTGTCCAGGGTAATCTAAAGTCTCATGGACTGGGTTTCCATACTCATTCAAAGTTTGGGGGTAGGACATACTCTAGGGACCCAGCTATGGGAGGGTTTGGAAAGAGGGGTGGTTACACCCATTTCCTTTGTCCAGTTTCACGCCAGAGCAGGGGCAGGTAGCCCCTGCAACCGGTTTGAACTGGACTATGCACAGGGACATCAAGTGTGCCCCCAGTGTAGGACTTCAAAGCACTAAAGAGTGCTCCCACCCAGCCCCAATAAACATCTGCCTGTCTGGGGAGGTGGTTACACCTCCCTGGAACAGGAAACCTATTGTCCAGGCCTCCTCTGCTAGAGTTTAGGTCAGTAGCAGGAGGCCAGACCTGTGTCTGTGGCAGTGACATCCATTTTGTGATGCCAGGGCTTTAGAAAGTCTTTACCGGGTAGACCAGTGTGAACATGTCTCTCCCTCTAGAAGGGTGGAATGCTACCCCTGCCATCTGAACTGCGGTGGGGGGGTAGTATTCCAAAGTGTTTGACACCAAACACAACAGGTTTCCGTGCAGCCAGTCCAAAGTTAGCATTTACTGCAAGGTTATAATGCACTTAACAGTATATGGTCAGGCTGCACCACAAACAGCATCAGAGGAGGTACTCCGACCGCTGCAGAGGGGCTCTGCTAATGCAGGGGCACCGTCTTACATAAAACCCAAGCACTCTGCCTTCATGATTGTTAAGGCCTGCCCTAGGTGTGACTTATAGGTTTTATATGTGTGTGCAATGGTAGTGATATAGGTAGCCTATACCACAGCAAGGGGTGCATGCACAACCTTACCCAGGCTGCAGTAGCAGACCTGTGGTGTCATTTTGGAGTGCTTCCCAGGGGTGGCATTATACATGCTTCAGCCCCTGGTAGGCCTCTGAGGTACTTATGCCGTAGTTACATAGTATACCATATACTAGGGGCTTATAAGGCACTCCACAATCCAATTAGGTATCTACCTTATGTACATGGAAACCATTTTAGAGAGGAAGCAGCTAGGCCTGGGTCCTGATTAGCAGGGCCACAGGCAGACTAAGGTTGAAAAATAGTGAAACACCAGCAAAAAGTGGGGGTATCCATGTGAAGCAGATCCTCCTCTCCTACACAACCCCCCCAAACGCAGGGACATTAAACTAACCTTGACCAGTTGAGTCTTCATGTTCTAAGTGGAAATACTTAGAGAGTCCATGTGCATTGGCATGGTTACTCCCAGGTCTATGTTCCACTGTAAAGTCCATCCCATGAAGGGAAATGGACCACCTAAGCAGTTTGGGGTTTTCACCCTTCATTTGTTTTAGCCATAAGAGGGGCTTATGGTCTGTCTGAACAAGGAAGTGAGTACCAAACAAGTATGGCCTCAACTTCTTCAGAGCCCAAACCACAGCAAAGGCCTCCCTCTAAATGGCTGACCAACGTTTCTCTCTAGGGGTCAGCCTTCTGCTTATGAAAGCTACTGGCTGATCCTGACCTTCATCATTCAATTGTGACAGTACAGCCCCTACCCCCAATTCAGATGCATCTGTTTGGACAATGAACGTCTTGGAGTAATCAGGACTCTGTAGAATGGGAGCAGTGCACATGGCCTGCCTCAGGTCATCAAATGCCTTTTGACAGCTAGCTGTCCACTGAACCTTTTTGGTCATTTTCTTAGAAGTTAAGTCATTCAGGGGTGTCACTGTTGATCCATACCCCTTGACAAATCTCCTATAGTACCCAGTCAGGCCCAGAAGGCTCTCACCTGAGTCTGGGTGGTTGGAGCAACTCAGTCCATGATGATATGGATGTTGCTCTGCAGTGGTTGAACCTGGCCTCCACCTACAAGGTGGCCCAGGTACACAACCTGGCTCTGCCCTATCTGGCACTTGGTGGCCTTGATAGTGAGGCCTGCCTTTTGCAGGGCCTCCAAAACATTCCTTAGGTGGACCAGGTGATCCTCCCAGGTGGAGCTAAAGACAGAAATATCATCTAGATAAGCTGCACTGTAGGTTTCCAGACCTGTGAGAACTGTATTCACTAACCTTTGGTAAGTGGCAGGTGCATTCTTCAAACCAAAGGGCATTACCACAAATTGGTACTGCCCACTGGGGTGGAAAATGCTGTTTTTGGCTTTACATCATCAGCTAGTCTGATCTGCCAGTAGCCAGCTGTCAAGTCAAATGTTCTTTTTTTTAGTTCAAAATGTTTTATTACATTTTCATAATAATGAACATATACAGATAATACAGAAAAAATTAGCCATAAGCGAAAATACCTATATAAAATAAGAGATTTCAAAAGCAACAATAAAATACAATAGGTATAGATGTGTAGATAATCAATGAAAAGAGGGAAGAAAAACGAAAAGGGAAGGGAAGGGAGGGAGCCATGAATAATTACAAAGTCAACTATGAGAAAATAGAGCTACATTCATCATATAAGAATTAAGTAAAATGACTGTAAAACGGTATATCAATTATAAATATACAATTATTCTGATATGTGCATTGAATGTTTGGTTTTCGTAGGCCATAATAGAAATAGTTACACCCCTAATGTAAGCTTTAAAGGCGTCCCATCTATTGACCATAGAAGTGGATCCTTCAGGGTTGAGTAAAAAATAATCTTGAATGGCATTTAAGATTTACGCTTATTATGTTCATTATGAACAATTCCAGTATTCATACGCCATCTAGTTTGGTTTGTAAAAGTTGAAGTTAAATTCAGAACAAAAGAAATCAAGGCATGATCTGAGATGTCAATATTACCAATCTTAGGAGTCTTTACAAATTGGACTAGTTGCGTGGAGATTAAAAAATAATCAATTCTAGAATGCGAATTATGTGGATTGGAATAAAATGTAAAGCATTTCTCTGTAGGAAAATGCAAACGCCAAATGTCAACTAACTTGGTGGTATGAATAAATGATTTAAAAGCATGAAAAACCTTAGGAGGGCGAAATTTAGTACTAGATATCCCATCCAATAATGGGTCAGCAATAACATTAAAGTCACCTCCAACAATTAAAGGAACTTTACCCAACTTTAGAACCTCAGTGGTAATATTAGACCAAAAAAGAGGGTCATCTGCAGTAGGACCGTAAACATTGAGTAAAAATATGACTGAATCATGAATTTTAATTTTAGCTATAATATATCTTCCATTCGCAGCCGAAATTTTACTTAAGACTTGGCAATGCAATTTTTTTGCAACAAAAATAGCCACACCATTTTTTTTACCAATAGCAGGTGATGAAACAATAGTATCTACCCATTTCTTCTTCATATAATTTAAGATTTTGTGATCTATATGAGTCTCTTGAACAAAACAAATATCTGCCTTACAATGTAAATGTAAATGTTGTAGACTTGTAAAGCGCACAGCTGCCCCAGCAACGGGGCGTCCTAAGTAATCTAAAATTTTTGTACGCTTAACTGGATGACGTAAACCTTTAACATTTAGTGAAACAACTTTAATATTGTGGATATTAGCCATAATGAAGAGTGAAAAAATTAAATAAAAAGATCAAGAAGAGGAGAAAAAGAAAAGAAAAAGAATAATAATAAGAGAAAATAGTAGCTCCAGAACTAGTAAAAGGACAGGAAAAAATTTTAAAAAGGAGAGAACGACAAACAGGGTACAAAAATATCAAGGATGAAACGCACATACGCTTTACAAGCATGACCAAGCCGTTGATGCCCAATGTAGTAATAAACCAGTAATCTGTCAGAAAATACGTAAATTAGCTATAATCAAGTATTAGAGTCATGAGTATCCATGGAATGCTGTGAACGCTGATCCAAAAACTGACGCACCAGTGGAGTGAAAGTCGCAAGCTTAGCCTTATTATCTTGTATTTTAATTGCATTATCAGAGATTTTCATTGACAGACTCGCCATTTCCTTTCGAACATTTTTAATCTCTGAGGCAATAGAATCTGTGTTGACACGAAGCGCTTGAATTTCCTCTAAAATTAAGGATAATGAAGGTTCTGCTGGCTCTACCGCCTTTGATTTAATTGGCGGAGGTGAAACCTGCTGCTTCCTTTTAGGATGAATATTTTTATTATCCATGTTGTATTAATATCAAAAGTAGAAGAATAATAAAAAATAAAAGAAAATAAAGAGTTTGCAAAAATAACAGCAAAAGAGCAAGAAACTGAAAGAAAAAATACTGCAGCAGTGAGAAAATCCCTATTAGAGCTGGTGCAGCAGCTATAATGGGCTATGGGAGTGGCTAGGCCCAAGTCAGGCCCTTTCCTGAAGAATTGCTCCGCCCCCTGACAGACAAAGCTGGGAATACCTGAAGGCAGAGCTGGAAGCAGAGGCTGGGTACGAAGAAACGCCTCCAACACCGTCCAAATCCACAAGAAAAGCACAGCATTCCACAGGTATGGGCCCTACAAGCCAAGCGACCTCATTTGCGCCTTAAAACTGACAGAAATCGTCGGTTTTGGTCGAAAAACGGGCGAAAAAGCACCGGAGCTCGTTATGCGGCGGCCATCTTGTTTCGCGCGCTCGCGCTTCTCTAGTCAAATGTTCTAAGGTACTTGGCTGAGGCCAAAGTATCTATAAGATCATCTGCCCTTCGGAATTGGATGGGCTTCAGTCCTAGTGACTGCATTGAGACCCCTGTAGTCCACACACAACCTCATCTCTCTTTTTCCACCACTGGTGTGAGGTTTTGGCACAAGGACCACTGGACTAGCCTAAGGGCTATCTGAGGGTTCAATAACTCCCAAATCCAACATTTTCTGGACTTCTTTCCTGATACAGGTTGCCTATAAATCATATTTTTAATAGGAAGACTGTCCCCAGTGTCCACTTCGTGAGTGCACCAGGTGGTCTGACTTGGAGTCAGAGAAAACATGTTTCTGAACTGATTGAGCACCTGTCTGCAAACAGTTTGCTGCTGGGCAGTGAAGATGCCTGCCAAGGCCACACCATCAACTAACCTACCATCAGGGTTCTGTGAGAGGAGGTCTGGTAGAGGGTCACTCTCTTTCTCCTGTCCCTCATCAGTAGCCATGAGCAAGCCCATGTCAGCCCTGTCTACATATGGCTTTAGCCTGTTGACATGGAGAACCCTGTGGGGACTCCTGGGAGTTCCTAGGTCTACTAAGTAAGTAACTTCTCCCTTCTGTTCAACAATAGTGTGGGGTCTACTCCATTTGTCTTGGAGAGCTGCTGGGGCCACAGGCTCCAACACCCACACTTTCTGTCCTGGCTGGTAAACAGTCAGTACAGCCTTTTGGTCATTCCAGGCTTTTTGCAGTTCCTTGCTAGCCTCAAGGTTTTTAGTTGCCTTTTTCATGTACTCAGGTATCCTGGAGCGGAGACCAAGTACATAGTCCACTATGTCTTGCATTGGGGGCTTGAGAGGTAACTCCCATCCTTCCTTCACCAAACAAAATGGACCCCTGACAGGGTGACCAAACAAAAGTTCAAAGGGGCTGTAGCCAACCTCCTTTTGTGGCACCTCCCTGTATGCAAGCAAGAGGCAGGGCAAGAGAATGTCCCATCTTCGCCTAAGCTTTTCTGGGAGCCCTTTAATCATGCCCTTTAAGGTTTTGTTGAACCTTTCAACCAAACCATTGCATTGTGGGTGATAGGGTGTGGTGAACTTGTAAGTCACTCCACACTCCTTCCACATTGCCCTTAAGTAACCAGACATGAAGTTGGTATCTCTGTCTGATACCACCTCCTTAGGAAAACCCACTCTTTAGAAAACTCCCAACAGGGCCCTTGCCACCACAGGTGCTGTAGGGCTCCTAAGGGGAATAGCTTCTGGGTACCTGGTAGCATGATCCACTACCACCAGGATAGATCTGTGCCCAGATGCTGTTTGAGGATCCATGGGACCAACAATGTCAATCCCTACCCTTTCAAAGGGCACCCCCACCACAGGTAGTGGTATCAGGGGGGCCTTTTTAGTGCCACCTGCTTTGCCACTTGCTTGGCAGGTTACACAGGAGCGACAAAACTCCTTGATGTCTTCAGACATGTGGGGCCAGTGAAAGTGAGGGACAAGTCTGTCGCAAGTCTTGGTCTGGCCCAGGTGACCTGCTTAAGGGATATCATGGGCTAGGGTCATTAGGAAGCCCCTGAACTTCAGAGGTATAACCAACCTCCTGGGGGCACCAGGCTTGGGGTCTCTACACTCTGAATACAGGAGTCCATCATCCCAATACACCTTATGGGTACCACTAGCACTCCCAGCAGCCTCAGCAGCAGCTTGCTGTCTGAGGGGTTCAAAAGATGGGCAGCTCTGCTGCTCCTGTCTCAGATCTGCTCTGGAAGGGCACCCTGACTCCAAGAACTCAACCTGATCAGGCTTAGGCTCCTCTGGGACAGTTCCTTCTTCAGGACTATGATCATCTCCCTCAAGAGACTGATCCTCCTTCTGAGTCGGGGGGAAGGCTCTGCCTTAACCATTCTGCTCCTCCTCTTGGATGGCACTTGGTCCATTATTCCAGAATTCAAGGCCTGTTCAGTTTCAGACATTTTGGCCTGTGACTTGGTCACAGCAAACAAATCTGCAGGGATGCCCAGCATTTCTACATGAGTCCTGAACTCTACTTCTGCCCAAGCTGAAATCTCTAGATCATTGCCAAGCAAGCATTCGACTGGTAGGTCTGCACTCACCACAACCTTCTTAAGGCCAGTTACACATCCCCAGGAGAAGTTAACAACTGCCAGAGAATGGTCTGTTCTGACATTGCTAGCATTGGTCACTTGGTACATTTCACCAAGTATAACCTGCCCAGGATCCACAAGATCTTTTGTCACCATAGTGACACTTGCTCCTGTGTCCCTGAATGCCAAAGTCTGTACTCCATTGATTAAAGGCTGTTGTCTGTACTTGCCTAAGTTACTGGGACTCACAGAGGGGGTCATATCCATGCCCCCATCACAGACAAGAACAGCCTGAGTGGTTTCTCTGACTAGGCCAGAGCCCAACTCAGTACCCAGGGTCAATCCTAATATACCCTTGGCTTGTGTATTCCCACCACCAATTGTAACTGCACTAGGGTGAGCAGGTGCCTTAGGGGCATTGGTGGGGGCTGGAGTATTCTCTTTGGACTTGGTGCAATCACTGGTCCAGTGTGTCTTTTGCTTACAGACTTTGCACCATGGTTTCTTTTGGCCTTTCCCTTTGTTGGACTGTGAATCCACCCCTGAAGAAGATTTTTGGGGCCCTTGTGAAGAGTTCTAGTCTTTACCCTTCTCCCCACCCTTGTCAGAGTTCTTAGAATCTTGCTTCTTTGGGTCACCACCTTGGTTCTGTACCTTCTGCCTCACCGTGGTTCTGACCCATTTGTCTGCCTTCTTTCCCAATTCTCGCGGAGAGGTCAGATCAGAGTTTACCAGGTACTGATGCAACAGCTGATTTTGACAGTTAATAAGAATCTGCTCCCTCATTATCAGATTGTACAATCCTATGAAGTCACACACTTTACTGCTCAATAACCAACCTTCCAGAGGCTTACCAGCACAGTCAACAAAGTACACCCAGGCTTGATTTTGTGCCTTTTGGGTATCCCTGAACTTTCACCTATATTGTTCAGTGGTTAGGCCAAACCCATCTATCAGTGCACTTTTCAAGACCTGGTAATCATCAGCATCCTCTTCTCTTACAGTGAGGAGCTTATCTCTACCTTTGTCTGCAAAGGAGAGCCATAAGATTGCTGCCCACTGCCCTTGGGGGACCCTCTGTACTTTACAGGCCCTCTCCAAGGCAGTTATCTATTTGTGGATGTCATCCCCACTCTGGTAGGGAGGGACAATCTTACTTAGGTTTCTATGGTCATAAGACCTCTCCCTATCTCTAGGGAAATTGCTGCCACCAAGGGACTCTAGTCCCTCCTTTTTTCTAGCTCTGTAGAGCTCTAGGGCTTCCCTATCTAGGGCCATCTGCTGCTTTCTGAGGTTAAACTGAGCTTGGTCATATTCAGCAGTCTATCTCTCTTCTCCTGGGAGGTTTCCCTCCCTCTGTGAGAAGAAACAGAGGTCCCTATAGATGACAGACTCCCTTGAGAGAGATCTATCACTTCTAACCCTACTTTCAACTCTTCCTGGAGGGACAAAGAGGGGCGCATTGTGCTCATCCTCATCATCTTCATCCAGTGGAGTTGGGTTTTCCAGATCCTGATCATTGTCATCAGTCTGGTCAACAGCAGAGGTTGGGCCAGGCGGCGTTCCACCCCCAGATCCACCCTCAACTGCTGCCCCACCCACTCTGCCTACCCCTTCAGGCCCACTAGGCCCTGAAAGATCATCCAGCCTGAGTATCTGCAAGAGATGCTGGGTGGTTGGGCTTTTGTCTGTCTTCAGCCTCCTAATGGAACATAAGGCCCTAAGCTGAGCGAAGGTGAGATCCTCATATTTATAGGGGAGAAGCCCACTGGCTTCTGGCAGGAACCCACTGGTTCCTGGCTAATTAGACATTACTAGTGTGATGTGGTGCATTGCACTACCTACACTAGTGTGGCCTACTTAACTCTCTTGAGTTGTAGAAAGTATGTGCTGTCCCTCGACACACAACTCTAAGTTCAGTAGAACTTACGGTATACTAAACTTGATATTATATGTACCTAAGGTACCTTTAGTGGTTTTCAGTTTGATGAATACAGGCCCCAGCTAGGCCCGCAAGACACAAGGGTTCGCTCTCCTGTAACGGAATCTATAAGGAAGTTGGCACGGAAACTGCAAAGTACAAAACAACGTTTATTAACCCTTAAGGGTGGTCCTACAATCCACACAACACTCTTCAGTATTGCATGGAGTAGCACAAAGAACATTCGTACACAGTCCCCTTTTATACACAACAGAGGGGCTCATAGGTGGGTGGATACAACATGAGGCCGAAGAACATTACCATTTATGGTCATTCTCGATACTGAATCAATACATGGGCGGAGCCAACACACTCCTTGAGCCCGTGAAAGGACATGGTCAAGCAAAGCTAATTATAACAGATGTGGTCAAGTCTGGGCATGCGCCAGACGGACAAGAGAGAGCTATTTATAAACTGTTGCTAGGCAGATTACAAGAGCAACTAACACAGAGGTCGGACTCTCCTCGTGGTGAACACATGGCAGCATGCCAATACAAAATGGAGTCCGGACTTCTGTCAACATAACGAAGAAAACATGATCAAAAGGGGAAGCATTAATGTTTTCAGTAAATGCTTAATCACATTCTGCCTTAATTTACAACAGACGACCCTTTCAGCATTTACTGAAGACATCCGGTTTCCAAGAATAATCATCATATATATCAATTATCATCATTCCCTTAACCTCTTTAGCTAGACCCTTCTGTCGAGCAACATCGGCAATAGCTTTCTTATCTGGAATGCAGAATGAAATGCATACGGAACAGCACAATGGTCCACATTGAATACACATACAGAAAAGGAACAGAACTGCTATAATAATGCAGAGACCAGTTAAGACCTTCCATCCCCAGGCAGTAACCAACGCCCAAAACCATCCAGAAAAGGACCAAGTGCCGTTTTCTGTGTGGATTTCAGCTGCTATTTTATGCAGCTTGTTAATGGCGTTATAAACGGATGGCGTATGATCAGGGATGAACACACAGCAGCTACTTCCAATAATTTTACAGGCTCCACCTCGATCAGCTAACATTACATCTAGTACCATACGATTCTGCAATGCAACAATCCTAGTTATTTGTAATTCTTCCGTAAGATTCCCAAGAGCGGCAGCAGTCTGATTTGTCACAGCTTCTACCACTCTTGTCAATCTTCGGATCTTCCTACTGTTCAAAGCAGCTCCAACAAAGAAGAACAGTCCTAAGTTAAAATCAATATACTGTTGCAAGCTGGTATCGGTCTGATCCACATCATCAATTGATAGAGTACGTTTATATCTATTTACAGTCACATTATTCAACAGTTTCAAATCCTTATGATATGACGCAGGTGCTAAGAATACAGGAGGTAATAGGAATGATACATAGCATACCCCGGACCACCCTGCCGGCAAACGGTAATAACCTTTATTCCCACATACAAAATAGGTATTATGGGACGCTAGGAAGGTACTGTTGTTCAGCCCGTCGATGTTCACTACAGTTATACAATCACTGACACCAACAGGGATAAAACCCACACTCTGGACACACAAATCCGCTTGAGCTTGTGCTACTTGGATTACGAATTTGTCCTTCCCCACAGTGTCTCTTGTGTTCGTGAAGATATAGGGGATGGATTCATTGTCCGGTCGGTACTCTTCCCATTCCCAAATTGTCCCATTCGCTTGTGGATACCCATTCTTGTCTTGATGGCATTCTCTGTTAAGTCTAAAAAGCAATCGTCCCACTGTCGGTTTCCGAGTGGCAAACAGCAAAGTGTACCATGCTCTACAAGAGCCATTATGAGAGAAAGGAAGTGGTATGAATGGCGTTCCTCCTTTCTTCTGATGGGCTGGCATCATCCCACATATCCAACAGTTCGTAGCGTTCGTAGCAACGTGGGTGTGATGCAGCATCTGAATGAAAGTGTTATTCAAATAGGATTGTCGATGCTTCAACTCTTGATATGGCAGTGTATAAAAGTAGTGCTCCGCAGGCACTGGAGTCGTCAACACAAGTGTCTTTCGAGCAGGAGTTGCCTCCTCCACAAACCATGTGGTTATCCCAACAATAGCTACTGTTAGCATGAACCCCAACGCACAAAGGATTTTCTTCTTCTCCATGTCAAAAGAAACAATACCCTGATATCTTCCTGAAACTAAAAAGTCTGTCAGAACTCTTCCCCTTGGGCAGCGGTTGATTTCTTCACCAGCGGGCCAAGACGGGTGTCACTACACTAATGCAGGGCTGATCCCCCCCCCTTGCCTCATCGGCTCTCCGTTTCACTAACCCAAGGGCCGTTCTGACAGTATGTCCCGGCACTGGAAACCTTACTTCCTTGGTCGAAGATGATATCGCCTTCCTCCAGACGTCGTGTGGTCCGGAAAGAGCTCCTCAGTGTCATTCGGCTTCGCAGCACGGCCTGTCTCTGCTGCTAGGATTTCTCGTTGATCGGTCAGCACGGCAGACTCCACCAATCCGGGCGGTACCTTTCGGCAGTGCAAGGAATGGATCCAATTCTTCCTGTTCGAGACTCGCACTGCCGTCCTCGTTGCAAGGAGGACTTGTTCAGGTCCTACCCATCTCGGCTCCAAACTGTTCGTTCTATCGAAAACCTTCACCATAACATGATCTCCAGGCCGGAGACCATGTCCTTCACCGGTAGACCGATCAGGGAGCGCCTCTCGGACCTGTTGATGAATAGAAACCAAATTATCCGTTAACTGTGCCAGATAATCGCTCATCATTACACAAGGTACATCATACACAGCCTTAGGCCTTGGTGGACCCCAAATATTCATTGGGCGTCCAAATACAATTTCATATGGCGTAAGGCCAGTTCGAGAGTGTGGCACCGACCTAATTGACAATAACGCCAGTGGCAGGGCGTCTGGCCAAGTCAAAGATGTTGAAGCTTGGATTTTGGCGATCTTAAGCTTCAGTGTACCATTATACTTCTCGACTAGTCCTGCAGACTGAGGGTGGAACACGGCATGAAACTTCTGAGTGATGCCTAGACCCTTCAAGACATACTTTATAACATCCGCTACAAAGTGAGGGCCATTATCACTCCACAGAAGTCTACAGACGCCGTATCGAGGGAAAAACTCTTTTAGCAGCAGCTTCGCCGTGGTCATTGCAGTATTGTCTTTCGTAGGGTACGCCTCAACCCATTTGCTGAAGGCGCAAACCACTACTAGAACATACTTCAAATTGTTACAGCGCTCAAGCTGGATGTAGTCCATCTGCAGAACCTCAAAGGGTGCAGTGGGCGTCGCAAATCCTCCTGCTGGAGTTCGAGTGCCTTTCCCTGGGTTATACTTCAGACAAATCATACAGGTCTGCACCACCCTCTTTGCTGTGCTAGCAATCTCTGGATGCTCCCAGACTTGGGTAAGCAATTTCACAATTGCGGAAGCTCCAACATGTGCTAGCCCATGTGCCATTTGAACCATAGGTTGTACGAAAGCCGTGGGTAACTTCCATCTATCCATCTGCTTATTTCTCCAACAGCCCTCATCATCCAACTCTCCCTCGCTAGCCCATTGCTCCCGCTCTTTATCAGAAGCGGTCCTTTGCATTTCTCGCACTTCCTCCTTCGCATCACGCCATCTTTCCACCTGTGACTTTACTACATACATGGCAGTAGCGCCGGGCTGCATCGCAGTCTCCCGTGCTACTCGGTCTGCTAACGCATTCCCTTCTCCGACTTTATCAACTACTTTCCTATGGGCACTACACTTAACAATGGCAATTTTCTTCGGGTATGTCAATGCGGTTAAGAGATTGTGGACTAACTCCCCATGCATTATCTGTACCCCATGTGACGTTAAGAACCCTCTCTCCTTCCAGAGTAGGCCGAAATCGTGCGCTACTCCGAAGGCATAGCGGCTATCTGTGTAAACATTCACACACAATCCTGTACTGAGCTCACATGCTCGTGTTAAGGCTATCAGTTCCGCTGCTTGAGCTGATTTCTGTGGTATGCGTGCTGTCTCCACTATCGTGTGTAATGTGGTAATTGCATACGCTGCTGAAGTCGTACCATCTGGTAGCTTCAGGCATGATCCATCTACCCACAACTCTCCATCTACCTCTGAAAAGGGCGTATCCTGGAGATCAATACGACCCTTTGTTTGTTCCTCAGTCACAAGAATACAATCATGCGCTTTCTGCGCCTCAGGCTGGGTCTCGGGGTATGGCAATAATGTGGCCGGGTTTAATGTCACGCACCTCTTTAACGTAATATGAGGAGCCAAAAGCGTCAGCTCATATCCCGTTAAACGGGCACTGGTCAAATGCTGCGTCTTTGTTTGATTAAGCAGGGCATCCACAGCATGGGGAACTAACACCAACAATTTATGGGACAACACAATTCCTTCACTTTGGCGTATTGACACAGCTGTCGCCGCTACCGAGCGAAAACACCCTGGTAATGCTCGGGCGACAGGATCAAGCACAGCCGAAAAGTATGCACAAGGGCGCTGCTTGTCGCCGTGCATCTGTACTCAGACTGACAATGCACATCCATCTTTCTCATGCACATACAACGAAAAGGGTTTTGCATAATCAGGGGTCCCTAACACTGGTGCTGAACAAAGGGCCTGTCTCAATTGCTGAAACGCAGCATCACACTCATCTGACCAGGGGATCGGAATGGGCGTGTCTTTTGTCAAAAGAGCTAGTAATGGCTTAGCTATGTGTGAAAACCCCAATATCCACTGTCTACAAAAAGAAACAAGACCCAAAAATGCACGCACATCCTTCTGCGTGGATGGTCTCGGTGTGTCCAAAATTACTTGGATACGATCTGGTGTGAGTGCACGCCCCTCCTTAGACAAAAGGTGACCTAAATAAGTCACCTTTGGTCTACAGAATTGCAATTTCTTCCTAGATACTTTATGATTGTGGGAGGCTAAAAAGGAAAGGAGGGATAACGTGCTCTTTTCACACAACTCCAGGGTGTCAGCCGCCAACAAGATGTCGTCGACATATTGAATGAGGGCGACCCCCTCGAGTAGAACAAAGGAATCCAACTGTCGTTTCAAAGCCTGACTGTAAATACTAGGGCTTTCTGTATAGCCTTGGGGAATTCTACAAAAACGATAAGATCTATTGTTTAATGTGAACCCAAAAAGAAATCGGCTATCAGGGTGAATGGGAATAGAAAAGAAGGCATTTTTCAAATCAATCACTGAGAACATGGTCGCCGTAGGCGGGACCAAGGTAAGCAACGTCGTGATATCGGAAACCACCGGGTACTGAGGTATCACGATCTTGTTTACCTCCCTCAAATCAATTATGAACCGATAGACCTTTGCATCCGTGTCCTTTTTCAAAATTGGGAGAATCGGACTGTTACAGATATTATAGGGAACTTCTTCCACCACCCCTACTGCTATCAAGTCTTGCACAATCTGTATGAGAGCCTCCTCGCCCTCCTGGGAAATACGATACTGCGGGAGGCGTGGTAGCACCGCCCCCTCCTGGACACTAATGTGGACCGGAGGAATCACCATTTGTCCCACATCTGTGTCCGAAGTCGCCCATAAAGCTCGGGGGAGGGTAGCCAACAATGCATCCTCTGATATCGTACACATCCTCCCAGACCGGGGGTAGTTGTCATTCAAGATCACCCTCACACCCTCAGGGGAGCAGCGGATTGTAGCCCTAAAGTACTTTAACATATCAAGGCCCATAATGTTATCCGGTGTATATGGAGCAAGCAGAAACGGACAGGGCGCAGAAAAACAATCAACTTTAAATGCAAGGGGCTGTGAAAGAGGGCTTCGGGAGAGTGTACCGTCAAACCCTACCGATGTAACTATTGAGCCGGATGGGGGAGCCCCCGTAACCAAGTACCTAGACAATGCACTACGTGTCGCTCCTGTATCCACTAGGAACTGATCAGTAGAACCTAAAACCTCAGCCGATACATAAGGACCCGTCTGATCGACCGGCACCTCAACTGATTCGGACCCCCATCCAACGCATTCCTATGCATGCTGAGAATCATGATATCCCGATTGATCGATGTCCGATACATGATACTGGTGCTGGCGATCAAAAACATTTGAGCCATCTCGGTGCCGCCCGGCAGTATCGAAACGGACATTATCGTTAGAATTCCCTCTAAAGTTCGAGAAGCCCCCTCTACCTCTCGGGCCACCCGGAGTATGCCCCTGACGCGAAGCACGCAACGCTGGGAAATCCCTGGCCCAATGGCCCAACTGCTTGCAGTACGCACACTGGTTCCTATTCAAATCAGATCGGCCCGAAGGGGGACCATAAGATCCGCCCCTTCCTCTATTATTATTACCCCGTCGGGGCGGGCCATATACTTGTGCTAACATCACCTTGGTTTTGAGATCTTTCGATTTCTTCTCCTCCTGGCCCTGCGCCTCGTGCTCCTGACGCTCATAATACTGAGCGATAGTCAGAAGGGCCGTCGGCGTCGCGGAGGACCAGGAACTCTCGCTCGCTTTTAACCGGGCCGCAACTGCCGGTAGCAGATTAGCCACATATTTGTCCGCGAAAAGGTGGCGGCCCGTGTCGTCAGTAAGCGACTGGCCACTAAAATCATGAAACGTCTCCTCAAAGCGCGTAAAGAAGTCCGCAACTGACTCGTCAACTTTCTGCTTACATGCAGTTAACATATTCCAGTCAATCTTTTTAGGGGGGATAATCGTCTTCAACTTAGCCACAATAGCCGCAGGGAGATCTAAAATATTCTGGGGTGGTTTCTGTGCAGGCTTCCGTTCCCTATCCTCATCCTCAAGGTCGGACCACCGGGCCTTGAAGGCAACCGCATCATCTACCTTTCGGACAGAGCGCCACGTATCCGGCGGTAGGATAAGGCCAAAGAACAGGTCTATATCCGCTAAGGTCATAATGCAAGAATTCAAGGCCCCCTCGACTTCTTCATAGAAGGCCGCTGGATTCTTGCGGGGGTCAGGCAACGCATTCTTTAGTGCCATAACATCGGCCCTATGCCATGGAGTGTAAACCCAGTTATATACAAAATATCCCCTTGCATCGGCGGAGTTAATATCCGAGCTAGTCCCTGCTCCCTTAGGAGGAACATACAAAGGCGCCGCCTCTCGCATTGGTTTAGCATGCACTATGTCATCCTTATCTGACTGGGAGGCGGATGGGTGGCCCCCTGCTGCAGACGAATCCAACTGCTTCCCCTCCTCCGTTTGTTGGCGTGCTTTCTCTCTAAGGGCCAGCACCTCGTCCCGTAAAGCGAACAGCCGCCGAGCCGCCTCAGGAGCCTTAGGGGGAGAAAAAACACCATTACGTAATGCTCCGGCATCCGAAGACACTTCGTCAGGCTCAAGGACACTAGAATATTTTCGGAAAGCAGCAATTACTTCATCCGCGAAATGAGACAGAAAATACACCCTCTCTCTATCTTGCCACGACCCCCAAGTATGGAACAACTCCTCCTTAGACATCTTGCCCTTAAGTGCACGGAGGGAAAGTTTCCGAAGCTCAGCCATATGCTCGGCCGATAACATGGACCGTGTGTCGACCTTACCCGGAGCCGGGCCAGAATCTTGCGGCCGCGGAGCAGATGCGCCAACATAAGGGGGCGGAGAGCGATCTAGTAAATAAAAATCATCATCAGGATTATTAAGGACAGGATAAAGCGGCTGGCGAACAACATATTGACCCGAGACCTGTAGCCTACGCTCTTTCTCTTGTCTGTCCGTATGCTCTTTGTCCTCCCGACGCTTCGCTTCCTGCGCTCGCACATGGTCATTCTTCCGTTGCCCTTTATCAAACAGCGCTTTCTCACGTTTCTCTCGCTCACGCACTTCCTTCACCCATAATCGCACACACTCAAACATATCCTGACGAGCACGTCGCTTACACATACACTGTTCCACATACTCAATCTTACGTATATCAAACGATCCATACAAAGGCCATCGCAACTCAGGATCCTTCCTCGTGTATTTCCTCCATAGCGTGCTGTACATTATGGAAGAAAGACCATGCTTCACATACATATCCCTATTAGGAGTCCCCTCTGGGGGAGCTGGAGCAGATTCCTCGAGGTTCAACCGGTTACCAAAACAGCAGCACCACTTACGGAGTGCGCTGAAAGCAGGCATGCTCAGAAATAGTGCAAAATATGCAAGATTATAAGGAAAAATGGCACTTAATCGTTGCGCCGTTCAAAGTTTACACAGCTCCTGGAGAAATTTCTCCACATTACCTGCCTATATGTGTTGCAACGCATATATTTTCACAAAGACAAATTCAAAATATGACTAGTCATCATCAATCAAAACTCAAATAGCCAACCCAGGCTTCAAAACTCGGAGCAAGTACCGTACAACGGTTCTTACCAATCAAGAGTCCAGGTTCCAACTGCCAAGCTCCACAATCGCCCAAACGGCTCTCACGGCAGGACCGACAGAAGAGGTCTCAGTCGATGACCGGCGCCACCCAGACGGTCAGCTCGGAAGGGAAGGAAGAAAAACCTCGGGATGCCAGGGCTAAGACGCCGCTGGCAGTGATCACGTCCCCGGCCAAACTCCTCACCTTCGTCGCGACCAGTCCTTCGAGCATCCGAGTCGCCGATGAGCCCCACGTGACGGGCGCCAATTGATGAATACAGGCCCCAGCTAGGCCCGCAAGACACAAGGGTTCGCTCTCCTGTAACGGAATCTATAAGGAAGTTGGCACGGAAACTGCAAAGTACAAAACAACGTTTATTAACCCTTAAGGGTGGTCCTACAATCCACACAACACTCTTCAGTATTGCATGGAGTAGCACAAAGAACATTCGTACACAGTCCCCTTTTATACACAACAGAGGGGCTCATAGGTGGGTGGATACAACATGAGGCCGAAGAACATTACCATTTATGGTCATTCTCGATACTGAATCAATACATGGGCGGAGCCAACACACTCCTTGAGCCCGTGAAAGGACATGGTCAAGCAAAGCTAATTATAACAGATGTGGTCAAGTCTGGGCATGCGCCAGACGGACAAGAGAGAGCTATTTATAAACTGTTGCTAGGCAGATTACAAGAGCAACTAACACAGAGGTCGGACTCTCCTCGTGGTGAACACATGGCAGCATGCCAATACAAAATGGAGTCCGGACTTCTGTCAACATAACGAAGAAAACATGATCAAAAGGGGAAGCATTAATGTTTTCAGTAAATGCTTAATCACATTCTGCCTTAATTTACAACAAGTTGATCAATTCAATTGAGATTGTCTGGTAAAACAATAGAAAGCTGGAATCCCACACGCTGCACACCAATGTGAGAAGTTGGCCTGATATATGCTGTCCACTAGTTATAGTGGGCACCTTGTATCAGTCCAAACAAACCCCTTATGGTGATAGGTTAAAGACAACCTTTATTGAAAGTTAACCTAGTGGTAGCTATGGAGAGCAGACTTCAGGCTAAGTCTTGAAGGAATGTAAAGCTGCTTGTTTTACCAATATATAATCTCCTGAATGACCAAATGAAAGGACAACCACAACAGGTATATAGTTAAAATATATGTATTTAAGATAAAACACACCCCTCTAGTCTCTTTATTAGGCTGGAGTTCGAAGTACTTAAGTTACAAGTCAGTATTCAAAAGTAAAAGCACAAATACACGTTTGGACCCTAGGGGTGTAACAAACCATATACCAATAAAGTGGTATAAGAAACACGACTGAGCTAGACACAAGGTCTAGAGCCTGTAGAAGTGCTTGGACCACAAGCAATCACCCAAGGTAGTGACACAGGGGACCCACGGGCGACGCGTGCAGTGTGAGAACAAAGTCGCATATCGCCGTTAACTTCTATGGGGAATGTCACAGTTGGAAATTAAGAGCTTAAGGACACTTAGAGGATGACTATGAGCGAACCCTTTTGGACTTAGAGGTGTCTAGGGCCAACACTCACGGGAGCACCGGAGTACTCTAGTTACCTCACACAGGGAAGCCAGGTGCATAGGTGTCTTTTGGTGTTGGGTCACGTCGCTGTTTTCAATGGAAGCTGGCAAAGAAGTGCTGCTGCCATGAAGAGAAGTGTCCGGAGAGATCCAAGCCTGGATCTAGGATGGAAGGAACCTGAAAGCAGAGGGGACAGAGTCTGGGTCACTTACCAGTGACCAGGGGCACGTTAGTCCAATGCCCACAGATGTTGGGTGCTTCAGGTGAGTTGATGGGTATCTTGACTCTTCAGCCACGAGGTCCAGGAGGCGTTGACGATGACCAGGAGCTGGATTCGAGCTGTCCCACAAAGTCTGTCGAGTGCTGCAGTGTCAGCGACCAGGATGGACCCAACAAGCATTGGCTATGGCAAGTCATGTGGAAATAGAAAAAGGACGTCGGTGCAGACCAGCAAGGTCTGGGGACTCACCCAGCAAGGGTAAGTCTGGGCAGATCTGCAGCAACCAGGAAAGCCCAATCAGAAAAGGAGTTGCCTTCATGGGGGCCCACTAGCCAACGGGCTAGCGATCGCAAAGGAGCCTCGAGCGGTCGCACTTGAAACTGGCCTACGGGTCACTCGTGGAGTGGAGGCCAGAGATCTTTGGTGCAGGAGGTGCTGAAGGCTGGGGCTACTTGGAGCCCAAAGCACAACTTTGAGAAAGACCAGGAAGATGATGGATCAGCAAGAGATCACAGTGTCCAGGGGTCATGGTTCCACATCACCCACGATAGCTACGGACCTCAGCTTTGCTGTGGACTCAGGGTACCCTCGGGGAAGTCTGGAAATCTACCTCTGGTGATCCAAAGACTTTGGCGTCCGGCGGGAGCTTCAGAGTTGCAGACTGGACAGTTTCTTCTTTGGTGCCTGCCAAGCAGGGGAGTCACTCCTTGACCCCAAGGGAGATTTCTTAGGTCTTCCCAACGGAAATGGAAAGTCGAAGGTCCAGGATATATGTTGCAGAGTTTTGTCCAGGGTGATCTAAAGTCTTAAGAAATTGGTTCCCATACTTATACAAAGTTTGGGGGTTGGACATACTCTAGGGACCCACCTATGGGAGGGTTTGGAAAGAGGGGTGGTTACACCAATTTCCTTTGTCCAGTTTTGCGCCAGAGCAGGGGCAGGTAGCCCCTGAAACCGTTTTGAACTGGACTATGCACAGGGACACCAAGTGTGCCCCCAGTGCAGGACTTCAAAGCACTAGAGAGTGCTCCCGCCCAGCAACAATACACATCTGCCTGTCTGGGGAGGTGGTTACACCTCCCTGGGACAGGAAACCTATTGTCCAGGCCTCCCCTCCCATAGTTTTGGTCAGCAGCAGGAGGCCAGACCCGTGTCTGTGGCAGTGGCATCCATTTTGTGATTCCAGGGCTTTAGAAAGTCTTTACCGGGTAGACCAGTGTGAACATGTCTCCCCCTCTAGAAGGTGGAATGCTACCCCTGCCGCCAGACCTGGTGGGGGGGTTAGTATTCCAAAGTGTTTGACACCAAACACAACATGTTTCCGTGCAGCCTGTCCAAAGTTAGCATTTACCGTGCGGTTATAATGCACTTAAGAGTATATGGTTAGGCTGCACCACAAACATCAGAGGAGGTACTTCGACCGCTGCAAAGGGGCTTTGCTCATGCAGGGGCACCCTCTCACATAAAATCCAAGCACTCTGCCTTCAGGATTGTTAAGGCCTGCTCTAGGAGTGACGTATAGGTTTTATATGTGTGTGCAATGGTAGTGATATAGGTAGCCTATACCACAGCAAGGGGTGCAGGCACCACCTTACCCAGGCTGCAGTAGCAGACCTGTGGTGTCATTTTGGAGAGTTTCCCAGGGGTGGCATAAAACATTCTCCAGCCCCTGGTAGGCCTCTGAGGTACTTATGCCCTAGGTACATAGTATACCATATACTAGGGGCTTATAAGGCACTCCAGAATCCAATTAGGAATGTACCTGATGTACATGGAAATCATTTTAGAGAGGAAGCAGCTAGGGTGGGGTCATCATTAGCAGGGCCACAGCCAGACTAAGGTCGAAAAAAAGTGAAACACCAGCAAAAAGTGGGGGTACCCATGTGAAGCAGATCATACTCTCCTAAACTGTGCATTTCAGCAAGGTGTCTGATTCGGTCTCCAGGTGCCGCCTAGCTGCTGAGCATAGTCATGGATGATAGGCAAGGTGATCTGACAAGCATTTGCCACTCTGTGATATCTCAGCTCCCGCAATGGGCACCGGTGCGGGCCCCAAGTCTCTCGGGGGAAGATTTATGACGACTGGCGCAACCCTGCATATCAGCAGGGATGCGCCAGTTATTGTGCGCCACAGCTCCGCCACCATGGATGCGCCGCATTTACAATGCGGCGCACCATGGGGCAAAAACGGCACAGATGCGTGACGCATCTGTGCCGTAAAAGTGGCGCATCGCTGGAGTTGCGTCGCAAGTGCGACGCAGCTCCAGCAATGCTCTGGGGGGCCCTATGGTTACAATGCTGCGTCAATCCTCACGCCTGCTTCAAGCAGGCGCAGGGTTTTGACGCAGCATGGGCTCAAAAGTGACTGAGTGAAATCTTGTAGATTTCACTCAGCCACTTTTAGGAGGCGTTCCTGCGCCGGAATGCCCCCCCCTATGCAGGTACGCCCACATGTGGCGCAAGCTTTACAACGTGACGCATCTCCCTAGATGCGTCACGTTGTAAATGGGGTGCAACATGGCGCAGGGTTTACGCCGCCGCTGCGTCACAAAAGTGACGCAACGGCGGCGTAAAAGTGGCGCAAGTCCGATATAAATCTGCCCTTCGGTGTCTTTGTTTTGGCTGCATTTGCTGACCTGATTGCCTTCTCCCCACCCCCAGAATGGTTTGCTCAACAGTTATACTGCCCTGCTACAAGCAGGCTCTATTGGACGGGCTGATCCACTCCCCCATCTTTGACCCACTTATATCATGTTTAGAGATCTCAAGCGTGAGCCTGGCCCAGCTAGCCTCGGTCAGTCTATTATGAGGGGTCAGTAATAGGCTTACAGCATCCCCAAAAGGGGGGGTACACTTGTACCACAGCATTAGGGGGGCCCAGGGTGTCTCTAAGCACCTGATGGCACGGGATCAATAAAGGGTCGCTGCGGAGCAACAGGCTCATGCATTTGCCATGCTCATCTCGATAACCATGCCCCAAGTTATTATAAATATATATATATATATATATATATATATATATATATATATATATATATATTCCCAAACACAGCTCCACAACTCTGCATGGCGAGAGCTCCACTGCACCTCAGAGGTAGTTTAACCCAAAGAAGTGTTTATTTTAGTACACCATTAGTGCAAGCATGGACGGTCTAAGTGTTTCGGCTCCTGCCTTCCACTGGACCATATTTATATATTTAATGAAAAACACAAAGGTTACCGATACGCTATAGTTAGGAAATGGAGAAAACAAAACTTCAAAATTTACTGAAAAAACCAAAGGTTAATGAGACGTTATAGTTAGGCTTAGCTTTCACTCAAACAAAACCAGATAAATCAGCTGCTATTGTTAGCTGGGCTAACTATAACTCACGCCCCCCCAATGAACTGCTTATGTCCTCACATAAAACATCATTCATGACATGGTCAGTGACATCACTGATGACATGGCATCATTAGCGTGGGTTTCCCCTGTATTTTTGCCTTTGTCTTCTGGTATTTTGCTGTGTGTTGGACTGGTCTAGATGCCTTAGGCACTTTGCCACTGCTGTTCAGTGCCAAAGTGTGACTGCTCCCTGTAAATTGTTGTTATGGATTGGTGATTCCATAATTAGCATATTTGATTTACTAGTCAGTCCCTACTACAGTGCACTATGTGTGCCCAGGGCCTGTAAATCTAATGCTGCTAGTGGGCCTGCAGCACTGATTGTGCCGCTCACATAAGCAGCCTGTAAATGTAAGTCAGAACTGCCAATGCAGTGCCTGTGTGCAGTTTGGAATTGTCATGTCGTCCTGGAGAGTGCACTTACTTGCAAGGCCCTAACCTTCCCTTTTCTAACATGAGTCACCCCTAAGGTAGGCCCCTATGGGCAGAGTGCAGTGCATGTGAAAGGTAGGACATGCCATGATGTGTGTGTCATGTCCTGGTACTGAAATACTACCAATTTCATTTTTCACATTGTAAGGCTCTCTGTCCCTTAGGATAAAATGGGGAGTTTGCTCATAACATCTTATTAGCCTTACTGCCCATGGGAGCAAGATAGGAAAATAAAGTTTGATATGCCTGAACTCTACATGTTAAGATGCATCTTTTAATGAGGTTGATTTTTACATTTGTGCCTGTTTCTGTACCTCTCTTCCCTCTTTCTGCACCTCTGTTGCTTCTTTCTACACGTCTCGTGCCTCTTTCTGTACCTTTCCGGCCTCTTTCAGCACCTCTATTGCTTATTTCAGTTTTTCTCTTGCTTTCTTCTGCATCCCTCTTGCCTCTTTCTCTACCCCGCTTGCCTCTTTGTGCACCTCTCCTTCCTCTTTCTGCACCTCTTTTGCCTTTTACTGCCATTCTCTTGCCTCTTTCTACACCTCTATTGCTTCTTTCTGCACTTCTCTTGCCTCTTTCTATACCCCTTGTGCTTCTTTCTGCACCTCTGTTGGTTCCTTCTGCACTGTTCTTGCTTTGTTCTGCACCATTTTTGCAAGTTTCTGTATGCCTCTTGCCTCTTTCTGCACCCCTGTTCCCTCTTTCTGCACCTCTCTTGCCTCTTTCTGCACCTCTGTTGCTTCTTTCAGCAATTCGCTTGCCTCTTTCTGCACTTCACTTGCTTGTTTCTGCACCTCTCTTATGTCTTTCTGCACCTCAAGTGCCTGTTTCTTTACTTTTCATGCCGCTTTGTACACTTATCCTGCCTTTTTCTATATCTCTCTTGCCTCTTTCTGCACCCCACTTGCCACTTTCTACTCTTCTATTGTCTCTTTGTAAACCTCACTCTCTTCTTTCTGCACCTCTCCTTCCTCTTTCTGTACCTCTTTTGCCTTTTTCTGCAGTTCTCTTGCCCCTTTCTGAACCTCTTTTGCTTCTTTCTGCAACTCTGTTGCTTCTTTCTGTGCTCCTCTTGCCTCTTTCTGTACCTCTGTTGGTTCTTTATGCACTGCTCTTGCTTCTTTCTGCACCTCTATGCAAATTTCTTTATCCCTCTTGCCTCTTTCTGTACCCCTGTTCCCTCTTTCTGCACCTTTCCTGCCTGTGTCTGCACTTCTCTTGCCTCTTTCTGCATCTCTGTTGCTTCTTTCAGCAATTCTCTTGCCTCTTTCTGCACTTCCCTTGCTCGTTTCTGCAACTCTCGTGTGTTTTTCTGTACCTCAAGCGCCACTTTCTGTACTTTTCTTGCCTCTTTGTATACTTATCTTGCCTCTTTCTATACCTCTCTTGCCTCTTTCTGGACCCCACTTGCCACTTTCTACTCTTCTCTTGCATCTTTCTGAACCCCACTCTCTTCTTTCTGCATCTATCTTGCCTCTTTCTGCACCTCTGTTGCTTTTTTATGCACTCCTCTTGCCTCTTTCTGCACCCTTCTTGTCCCTTTCAGCACCTCTGTTGCTTCTTTCTGCACTTCTCTTCCTTCTTTCTGTACCCCTCTTGCCTCTTTCTGTACCCCTCTTGCCTCTTTGCACACCTCTCTTACCTCTTTCTGAACCCCTCTTGCCTCTTTCTGCACCTCTGTTGGTTCTTTATACACTGTTCTTGCTTCTTTCTGCACCTCTTTTGCAAATTTCTGTATTCATGTTGCCTCTTTCTGTACCCCTGTTCCCTCTTTCTGTACCTTTCCTGCCTGTTTATGTACCTCTCTTGCTTCTTCCTGCACCTCTGTTGCTTATTTCTGTTTTTCTCTTGCTTTCTTCTGCATCCCTCTTGCCTCTTTCTCTACCCCTCTTGCCTCTTTGTGCACCTCTCCTTCCTCTTTCTGTACCTCTCTTGCCTTTTACTGCCATTCTCTTGACTCTTTCTACAACTCTATTGCTTCTTTCTGTACTTCCCTTGCCTCTTTCTATACCCCTCGTGCTTCTTTCTGCACCTCTGTTGGCTCCCTCTGCACTGCTCTTGCTTCTTTCTGCACCATCTTTGCAAGTTTCTGTATGCCTCTTGCCTCTTTCTGCACCCCTGTTCCCTCTTTCTACACCGTTCCTGCCTGATTCTGCACCTCTCTTGCTTCTTTCTGCACCTCTCTTGTTCTTTCAGCAATTCTCTTGCCTCTTTCTGCACTTCACTTGCTTGTTTCTGCACCTCTATTATGTCTTTCAGCACCTCAAGTGCCTCTTTCTCTACTTTTCATGCCTCTTTGTACACTTATCCTGCCTTTTTCTATATCTCTCTTGCCTCGTTCTGCACCCCACTTGCCACTTTCTACTTTTCTATTGTCTCTTTCTAAACCCCACTCTCTTCTTTCTGCACCTCTCTTGCCTCTTTCTGCACCTCACTTGCTTCTTTCTGCATCTCTCTTGCCTCTTTCTGCACCTCTTTTGCCTTTTTCTGCAACTCTGTTGCTTCTTTCTGCACTCCTCTTGCCTCTTTCTGCACCCTTCTTGTCCCTTTCAGCACCTCTGTTGCTTCTTTCTGAACTTCTCTTCCTTCTTTCTGTACCCCTCTTGCCTCTTTCTGTACCCCTCTTGCCTCTTTGTGCACCTCTCTTACCTCTTTCTGAACCCCTCTTGCCTCTTTCTGCACCTCTGTTGGTTCTTTCTGCACTGTTCTTGCTTCTTTCTGCACCTCTTTTGCAAATTTCTGTATCCATGTTGCCTCTTTCTGTACCCCTCTTCCCTCTTTCTGTACGTTTCCTGCCTGTTTATGCACCTCTCTTGCCTCTTTTTACACCTCTGTTGCTTCTTTCTTAACTTATCTTGCCTCTTTCTGCACCTTTTCATGCCTCTTTCTGCACCTCTTTTGCTTATTTCTGTTTTTATTTTGCTTTCTTCTGCACCCCTCTTGCCTTTTTCTCTACCCCCTTGCCTCTTTGTGTACCTCTCCTTACTCTTTCTGCACCTCTCTTGCCTTTTACTGCCATTCTCTTGCCTCTTTCTATGCCTCTATTGCTTCTTTCTGCACTTCTCTTGCCTCTTTCTATACCGCTCGTGCTTCTTTCTGCACCTCTGTTGGTTCCTTCTGCACTGCTCTTGCTTCTTTCTGCACCATTTTTGCAAATTTCTGTATGCCTCTTGCCTCTTTCTGCACCCCTGTTCCCTCTTTCTGCACCTTTCCTGCATGTTTCTACACCTCTCTTGCCTCTTTCTGCACCTCTGTTGCTTCTTTCAGCAATTCCATTGCCTCTTTCTGCACCTCTCTTGCATCTTTCTGCACCTCAGTTGCCTCTTTCTGTACCTCACGTGTTTGTTTCTGTACCCCTCTTGCCTCTTTCTACACCCCTCTCCCCTCCTTCTGCACCTCTCTTGCCTCTTTGTGCACCCCTGTTCCCTCTTTCTGCACATTTCCAACCTGTTTCTGCACCTCTCTTGCCTCTTTCAGCTCCTCTATTGCTTCTTTTTACACTTCTCTTGCCTCTTTCTGCACCTCTGGTGGTACTTTCTGCACTGCTCTTGCTTCTTTCTGCACCTTTTTTTGCAAATGTGTGTATTACTCTTGCCTCTTTCTGCATCCCTGTTCCCTCTTTCTCCACCTTTCCTGCCTGTTTCTGCACCTCTCTTGCCTCTTTCTGCACCTCTGTTGCTTCTTTCAGTAATTCTCTTACCTCTTTCTGCACTTCTCTTGCTTGTCTCTGCACCTCTGTTGCCTCTTTCTGTAACTCACTTGCTTGTTTCTGCATCCCTCTTACTTCTTTCTGCACCCCCTCCCCTTTTTCTGCACCTCCCTGGCCTCTTTTTGCACACCTGTTCCCTCTATCTGCACTTTTCCTACCTGTTTCTGCACCTCTCTTGCCTCTTTCTGTACCTCTGTTGCTTCTTTCTGCATTTCACTTGCCTCTTTTTGCACCTTTCGTGCCTCTTTCAGCACCTATGTTGCTTCTTTCTGTACTACTCTTCCTTCTTTCTGCACCCCTCCTGCCTCTTTCTGTGCCTCTCTTTTCTTCTTTGTGCACCTCGCTTACCTCTTTCTGAACCCCTCTTGCCTCTTTCTGCACCTCTGTTGGTTCTTTATGCACTGTTCTTGCTTCTTTCTGCACCTCTTTTGCAAATTTCTGTATCCATGTTGCCTCTTTCTGTACCCCTGTTCCCTCTTTCTGTACCTTTCCTGCCTGTTTATGCACCCCACTTGCCACTTTCTACTCTTCTCTTGCCTCTTTCTAAAGCCCACTGTCTTCTTTCTGTACCTCTCTTGCCTCTTTCTGCACCTCTGTTCCTTCTTTATGCACCCCTTTTGCTTCTTTCTGTACCCCTCTTGCCTCTTTCTGCAACTGTGTTGCTTCTTTATGCACTCCTCTTGCCTCTTTCTGCACCCTTCTTGTCCCTTTCAGCACCTCTGTTGCTTCTTTCTACACTTCTCTTCCTTCTTTATGTACCCCTCTTGCCTCTTTCTGTGCCCCTCTTACCTCTTTGTGCACCTCTCTTACCTCTTTCTGAACCCCTCTTGCCTCTTTCTGCACCTCTGTTGGTTCTTGCTGCACTGTTCTTGCTTCTTTCTGCACCTCTTTTGCAGATTTCTGTATCCATGTTGCCTCTTTCTGTACCACTGTTCCCTCTTTCTGTACCTTTCCTGCCTGTTTATGCACCTCTCTTGCCTCTTTCTGCACCTATGTTGCTTTTTTCTGCACTTATCTTGCTTTCTTCTGCACCCCTCTTGCCTCTTTCTCTACCCCTCTTGCCTCTTTGTGCACCTCTCCTTCCTCGTTCTGGACCTCTCTTGCCTTTTACTGCCATTCGCTTGCCTCTTTCTACGCCTCTATTGCTTCTTTCTGCACTTCTCTTGCCTCTTTCTATACTCCCCGTGCTTCTTTCTGCACCTCTGTTGGTTCCTTCTGCACTGCTCTTGCTTCTTTCTGTACCATTTTTGCAAATTTCTTCATGCCTCTTGCATCTTTCTGCACCCTTGTTCCCTCTTTCTGCACCTTTCCTGCCTGTTGCTGCACCTCTCTTGCCTCTTTCTGCACCTCTGTTGCTTCTTTCAGCAATTTCCTTGCCTCTTTCTGCATTTCTCTTGCTTGTTTCTGCACCTCTCTTACGTCTTTCTGCACCTCAGTTGCCTCTTTCTGCACCTCACTTGTTTGTTTCTGTACCCCTCTTGCCTCTTTCTGCACCCCTCTCCCCTCTTTCTGCACCTCTCTTGCCTCCTTTTGCACCCCTGTTCCCTATTTCTGCACATTCCAACCTGTTTCTGCACCTCTCTTGCCTCTTTCGGTACCTCTATTGCTTTTTTTTGCACTTCTCTTGCCTCTTTCTGTACCCCTCTTGCTTCATTCTGCACCTCTGGTGGTACTTTTTGCACTGCTCTTGCTTATTTCTGCACATTTGTTTTGCAAATGTGTGTATCCCTCTTGCCTCTTTCTGCACCCCTGTTCCCTTTTCTTCCACCTTTCCTGCCTGTTTCTGTACCTCTCTTGCCTCTTTCTTCACCTCTGTTGCTTCTTTCATCAATTCTCTTGCCTCTTTCTGTACTTCTCTTGCTTGTCTCTGCACCTCTGTTGCCTTTTTCTGCAACTCACTTGCTTGTTTCTGCATCACTCTTGCCTCTTTCTGCACCCCTCTCCCCTTTTTCTGCACCTCTCTTCCCTCTTTTTGCACCCCTGTTCCCTCTTCTGCACCTTTCCTACCTGTTTCTGCACCTCTCTTGCCTCTTTCTGTACCTCTGTTACTTCTTTCTGCATTTCTCTTGCCTCTTTCTGCACCCTTCGTGCTTCTTTCAGCACCTATGTTGCTTCTTCTGCACTTCTCTTCCTTCTTTCTGCACCACTCTTGTCTCTTTCTGTGCCTCTCTTTTGCCTCTTTGTACACCTCTTCTGCCTATTTCTGTATCCCTCTTGCATCTTTTTGCACCCCCGTTGGTTCTTTCTGCACTTCTCTTGCTTCTTTCTGCACCTCTTTTTCACATTTCTGCATCCCTCATGCCTCTTTCTGCACCCATCTTCCATATTTCTCCACCTCTCTTGCTTCTTTATGCACTTCTCTTGCTTCTTTCTGCAGTGCTCCTGCTTCTTTCTGAACCTCTCTTGCAAATTTCTGTATCCCTCTTACCTCTTTCTGCATCCCTGTTCCCTCTTTCTGTACCTTTCTTGCCAATTTGTGCACCTCACTTGCCTCTTTCGGCACCTCTGTTGCTTCTTTATGCACCCCTTTTGCTTTTTTCTGTACCCCTCTTGCCTCTTTCTGTACCTCTGTTGGTTCTTTCTGCACTGCTCTTGCATCTTTTTTCACCTCTGTTGCACATTTTTGCATCCTTCTTGCCTCTTTCTATACCCCTCTTCCCTCTTTCTGCACCTCTCTTGCCTCTGTCTGCACACCTGTTCCCTCTTTCTGAACCAATTTTGCTTGTTTCTGCAACTCTCTTGCCTCTTTCTGCACTTCTCTTGCTTCTTTCAGCACCCTTCTTCCTTTTTCTGCACATCTCTTGCCTCTTTCTGCACCTCTCTTCCCTCTTTCTGCACCTCTCTTGCCTCTGTCTGCACACCTGTTCCCTCTTTCTGCACCAATTTTGCCTGTTTCTGCAACTCTCTTGCTTCTTTCTGCAGTTCTCTTGCCTCCTTCTGCACCTCACTTGCCTCTTTCTGCACTTCTCTTGCTTCTTTCAGCACCCTTCTTCCTTTTTCTGCACACCTGTTCCCCCTTTCTGCACCAATTTTGCCTGTTTCTGAAACTCTCTTGCCTCTTTCTGCAATTCTCTTGCCTCCTTCTGCACCTCACTTGCCTCTTTCTGCACTTCTCTTGCTTCTTTCAGCACCCTTCTTCCTTTTTCTGCACATCTCTTGCCTCTTTCTGCACCTCACTTGCCTCTTTATGCACTTCTCTTGCTTCTTTCTACACCTCTGTCGCTTCTTTCAACAACGCTCTTGCCTATTTCTACACTTCTCTTCCTTCTTTCTGCACGCCTCCTGACTCTTTGTGCAACTCTCCTATCTCTTTTTGCACCCTTCTTGCCTCTTTTTGCACCTCTATTGGTTCTTTCTGCACTTCTCTTGCTTCTTTCTACACCTCTGTTGCTTCCTTCAGCAATTCTCTTGCCTCTTTCTGCACTTCTCTTCTTCTTTCTGCACTTCTTGTGCTTCTTTCTGCACCTTTGTTGCCTCTTTCTACACTTCTCTTCTTTCTGCATCTCTCTTCCCTCTTTCTGCACCATTGACTTAGAGGTTGTTTTATGACCCCTGCCTTATTATGTACTAGGGCCTTACAGGGGAGGTCTTGGCAATTACAGGGATACCCCAACCCATAGTGTACCTTAGTGTATGTAGGTGTTTTCACTGTATTCTTAGTGTCTTTCAGCATAGCACTTGCTCCGGGCCTGGTTAGTCAGAGCCAGTTACCACGAGTACCAGTAAGCAAAAGGATGGGGGCACAGGATGACTTTGCAACAAGGCCTCTTTCTGCACCTCTGTTGTTTCTTTCTGCATATCTCTTGCTTCTTTCCGCACTTTTCTTCATCTTTCTGGACTTCTGTTGCCTCTTTCTGCATTTCTCTTGCTTCTTTCTACACCTTTCTTCCTCTTTCTGCACATGTCCTACCTCTGTAGGTATAGTTAGAAATTAGCATTTAAAAAACCATTGAAATACACTGAAAAAAACATAGGTTTCAGGGACCATATAGTTCGAAATTAGCATTAAAAAAACCTTTGAAATTCACTGAAAAACCATAGGTTTCAGGGATGTTATAGTTAGAAATTAGCATTTAAAAAACCTTTGAAATTTACTGAAAAAACATAGGTTTCAGGGAAGTTATAGTTAGAAATTAGCATTTACAAAACCTTAGAAATTCACTGAAAAAACCACATGTTTCAGGGATGTTATAGTTAGTTGGACATTTCTCTCGTACAAAACCGCAGAAATTCAGCCATTATAGTTAGTTGAGCTAACTATAACTTGTGCTCCTGCAATGCACTGCTGATGACATCACATATTACATCATTCATGACATGGTCAGTGATATCACTGATGACATCTTATATGACATCACTGATGATATCACTTATGACATCATCCACGTGATAATCTGATGCACCTCCTCACACCCTAATATAACCTTTGATACACCCACTCTTAAATACAGACTACCATTTTTGAAACCATAGACTCACCAATACCAGTTACTACATACCACTCACTGATTCCTAGGTCTACACACACATCCACTCATTCACCCATACAGTCCCTCATACATGCAGTCACTTATCAATACAGCACTATCATTTGCACTCATACACCTATACAGATACTCACAAACCGCCACTCATCCACAGAGTTACTCACACACCTAGTCAGTCATGCATAGAATCAATCACACTCCCATTTACTAACCTATACAGTTATACACACACCTCCTCAATTATTCATACAGATACTAATACATACTTACTGTCTTATACAATCACTGATACAAGCACACATTCATCTATACAGCCACTCTCACAATCACTCACTCTTAATATAGTGATTTATTTACTCCAACACTGCCATATACGGGCTTTCACATATGTAGTTACTCACACATGTACCGCTGAGACATACATTCACTCACCAACATATCCATATACACACTCACTCACCCATACAGCCCTTGACAGATGCACTCATGAACCCATTCACCCAGTGAGTCACCCACTCATATATCTATGCACAGAGCCACACCCCCCCAACCACCCACACAGGCACTTAGGCACCCATACAGATACTCTGACAACCAATCGATAACCCATATAGACACTCACATTTACACAGTTTAATCACTAACCCATGCATTCAGTAAGACACGTTTAATCACTCACTTATACAGTCACACGCCTACTAAATTATCCATTCAGACACTTATACACTCACTCTTTCTTTAATACACCTTTGCATATATATATAGATATAAAACATATTTAAACTTTACAGAAACACACAGTCACTGGATGTCATCAGTGATGTCATTTGAGATGTCATCAGTGATGTCTCTAACCATGTCATAAATGATGTAATATGTGACGGCATCAGCAGTGCATTGCAGGGGCGCAAGCTATAGTTATCTCAACTAACTATAACAGCCAAATTTCTCGGGTTTTGTATGAGTGAAATGTCCAACTAACTATAACATCCCTGAAACCTGTGTTTTTTCAGTATATATATATATATTTTTTTTTCTTTTTTCTTTTTTTTAAATATACCATTTGGGGAATTCCTACGCCTTAAAAGAAACTGTTCAAAAGATCATGATTATGAACAGGTCAAAACCGAAACCACCAAAATATTCAGGGAAAGGGGCTATAAGAACTCAGACCTCTCTGCAGCTGAAATTAAAATCGAAAATATTAATAGAAAAGACCTATTAATAACCAAGAAAGCTACAGAACCTGATGAAGGCCCGGTTAGGATGATAACCAGTTTCAATGAAAAGTCCAGTCAAATAATGGAGATCTTCAAGAAAAACTGGCACATTTTACAAACTGATAACATCCTCAAAAAAAAGTTACCATCACGCCCATTAATAACATACAAACTTAGCCTATCAGTAGAGGACTATCTTATCCATAGTCACTTTGACCCAGTCCCCAGAGTCAGAAATCGGATAGGCCTAGCAGGTTTCTATCCTTGCAACCACTGCAAAGCTTGCAAATTCAGTGAGAAAATCACCACATATCAAGGCAGACCCAATGATCCTAGGCCAGTATGCAAGATAAAGCTATTCCTCAATTGTAATTCAGACTTCACTGTGTATTGACTTACTTGCCCGTGTTCTAAAAGGTACATAGGAAGTACTTTACACCCCACGAAAAAACGTATTCTGGAGCATATGCGGGCAATTACTAACAAGGATCCTGCATATCCGGTTGCCCGACATTTCGAGAAGTACCATCAAAGCAACCATGACTTATTAAAATTTCACTGTGTTGATCAAGTGGGAAAATCAGAAAGAGGAGGTGACAGGGTACGGAAACTCCGCATTCTGGAATCAACTTATATAATTGATCTCCAGACCAAGACCCCAATAGGGCTAAACAATGAAGAGGAATTATGGGTCCATTTATGAGGATTTGAAAATTATTTTGGTGTGGAAGGGTATATCTTTAAATACATTCTGGATACTCTTCTCTGCCTTTCTTTCCTGTTTTTAAATTCTGTTTCCAGCCAGAAATGTTATGAACTCTCTCTCAGTAGTTGGTTTAATGCCCATTCAGGGCTTTATCGTCTTGTAAGAGGAGATGACAGATTAGGTAACATGGGTGGAATGTGAATTGGATATTTATCCGCATTGTATAGTAAGAAAAATATTTTTCTTTATTATATCTTTTCCCCATATTGCTCTAATCTGGAGAAATATGTTACATGATCCTGCTAATTTAGGATATATACATTGTATGCATGGTAACGCATGTAAGCTTTAGAAATCATCTTTTACCATCTGCTTTTCTCTTTTGATCTCCTCGACAAAATGACATTTGACAATATTCATTGCACTGCTGTCCAATTTTGTAACTTTAAAAATACTTTTTGTATTATTGAAAGGTACATTGTTTTGCAAATTTGTCACTATAAGATGGCCGCCATGTATTTACGAACAATGTTGCTGAAAGTCCATCCTCTATGTTGAGGTTTCACCTTGTGACATGTGACTATAGTTTAAATGTGCCCGCGAAATGTAAAAAAACTGACATTGAAAAAGCCAGTCGGCGAAACGCGTCTGTCAGCGTTTCGGGATTTCGGAAAAGGGGGGGGGGAACTTGCTAAATAAAGCATTTATGCTTTAAAAAACATCTTTCTTGAATTTGCTTGGAGTGCTCTCCGATTTGGCTGTTTCATATATATATATATATATATGCACTGCTGATGATGTCACATATTACATCATTAATGACTTGGTCAGTGACATCACTGATGACATCTCAAATGACATCACTGATGACATCACTGATAACATCATCCACATGATAATCTGATGCACCTCCTCATACCCTAATATAACCTTTGATACACCCACTCTAAAATACAGACTACCATTTTCGAAACCATAGACAATCCAATAACAGTTAGTACATACCCATTCACTAATTCATAGGTCTACACACACATCCACTCATTCACCCATACAGTCACTCATACATGCAATAAACCGTCAATATGGCATTATCATATACACTCACATATCTATATAGACACTCAGGCACCACCACTCATCCATAGCAATACTCACACACCTAGTCAGTCCTGCAAAGAATCAATCACACTCCCATTTACTCACCTATACAATTATACACACAACACCTCACTTATTCAAACATATACTAACACATACTTACACTCTTATATAATACCTAATGCAAGCACACACTGATCCATACAGCCACTCTCACAATCACTCACTCTCACATATAGTCATTTATACACTCCAACAATCACATATACTGCCTTCCACATATGCAGTTACTCACACAGGTACCACTGAGGCATCCATTCACTCACCAACACACCCATACATACACTCACCCACCCATACAGCCCTTCATAGATGCACTCTTGAACCCATACACCCAGTGAATCATCCACCCACACATCTATGCACACCCCCACCCACCCACACAGACACTCAGGCACCCATACAGAGACTCAGACAACCAATCAATAACCCATATAGATCCTCATTTAGCTACTCACCAACCCATGCAACCACTTCACACCAACTGACAAACTAAATTGTGTGAATGTCTGTATCAGTCACTAACCCATGCATTCAGTAAAATACATTTAATCACTCACGTATACAGTCAGTCACGCACCTACTAAATCATCCATCTAGACACTTATACACCCACTCATTCTTCAATACACCTTGGCATATATATATATATATATATATATATATATATATATATATATATATATATATATATATATTCACTCACTGAAAAAACCATAGGTTTCAGGCACGTTATAGTTAGGAATTAGCATTTAAAAAACCTTAGAAATTCACTGAAAAAAACACAGGTTTCAGGGACGTGTTAGTTAGGAATTAGTATTTAAAAAACCTTAGAAATTCACTGAAAAAATCACAGGTTTCAGGGACGTTATAGTTAGCTGGACTTTTCACTCGAACAAAACCATTGAAATTCCCCCGTTATAGTTAGTTCAGCAAACTATAACTTGCGCGCCCGCAATGCACTGCTGATGACGTCACATATTACATCACTCATGACATGGTCAGTGACATCACTCATGACACTGACTCATGACACTCAGGCACCCATACAGAGACTCAGACAACCAATCAATAACCCATATAGATCCTCATTTAGCTACTCACCAACCCATGCAACCACTTCACACCAACTGACAAACTAAACTGTGTGAATGTCTGTATCAGTCACTAACCCATGCATTCAGTAAAATACATTTAATCACTCACTTATACAGTCAGTCACGCACCTACTAAATCATCCATCTAGACACTTATACACCCACTCATTCTTCAATACACCTTGGCATATATATATATATATATATATATATATATATATATATATATATATATATATATATATATATATAAATTCACTGAAAAAACCATAGGTTTCAGGGGTGTTATAGTTAGCTGGACTTTTCACTTGTACAAAACCATTGAAATTCCCCCGTTATAGTTAGTTCAGCTAACTATAACTCGCGCGCCCGCAATGCACTGCTGATGACGTCACATATTACATCACTCATGACATGGTCAGTGACATCACTCATGACATCACTGATGACATCTCAAATGACATCACTGATGACATCACTGATGACATCATCCAGTGAATGTGTGTTTTTCTGAAAATTAAATATGTTTTATATATGTATATCTCAAGGTCGATGGAAGAATAAATGGGTATATAAGTGTCTAAATGGATGATTTGTTTTTGAAAAATTGATTGTGTAACTGACTGATTAAGTGTATCATAGTGAATACATGGCTTAGTGAGTAATGTTTAAATATGTAAATATCTGTATCAGTCTCTCACTTTGTGTATAAGTGGCTGCATGGGTTGGTGAGTAGCTACATGGGTGTCTATATAGGTTATTAGTTGGTTTTTTGAGTATCAGTCTGAGTGTCTGCATGATTCGGTGGGGGGTATTACGTAGTGCATAGGTGCATGAATGAGTGACTCACTGTTTGTATGTGTTGAACACAGCATGTGTGCAGGACTGTATGGGTGGATGAGTGTGTGTATGGGTGTGTTAGTGAGTGAATGACTGTCTCAATAGTGTCTTTATGAGTAACTACATATGTTTTAAACTAGTATATGTGACTATTGGTGTATATATGTGAGTATATGTGAGAGTGAGAGATTGAAAGAGTTCCTGTATGAATAAGTATGTGTTTCTATAAGTGATTGTTTAAAAGACTAAGTATGTGTAAGTTTCCGTAGCAGTAAGTGTGGTGGTGTGTGTATAACTGTATATGCAAGTAAATGTATGTTTGATTCTTTATTAGCATGAGTGACTATGTGTGTGAGTAACTCTATGGATGAGTGGCATTGTGTAACAGGATGTATAGGTGTATGAGTACATATGATGAGTGAGTACATGTATGAGTGACTGTATAGGACTGTTGGTGAATGAGTGGATGTGTATGTGGATCTTAGAATTACTGAAGAGGTTGTTGTAACTGGTATTGGTATGTCCATTGTTTTGAAAATGTTAGTCTCTATTTTTGAATGTGTGTATCAAAGGTTATATTAGGGCGAGAGGAGGTCTGCCACTCTATCACAAGGATGATGTCATCAGTGATGTCATCAGTGATGTCATTTGAAATGTCATCAGTGATGTCATGAGTGATGTCACTGACCATGTCATGAGTGATGTAATATGTGACGTCATCAGCAGTGCATTGCGGGCGCGCGAGTTATAGTTAGCTGAACTAACTATAACGGGGGAATTTCAATGGTTTTGTACAAGTGAAAAGTCCAGCTAACTATAACACCCCTGAAACCTATGGTTTTTTCAGTTAATTTCTGAGGTTTTTTAAATGCTAATTCCTAACTATAACGTGCCTGAAACCTATGTTTTTTTCTGTGAATTTCAAAGGTTTTTTAAATGCTAATTTCCAACTATGCCAACAGAGATAGGACATGTGAAGAAAGAAGAAAAAATGCACAGAAAGAAACAAAAGAAGTGCAGAAAGAAGCAACAGAAGTCCTCAAATACGAAGATAAGTGCAGGAAGAAGGATAACGTGCAGAAAGAACAAAAAGAAGAGCAGAAAGAAGCCTTGTTGCAAAATCATCCTGTACCCTCAACTTTTTCAGACGGATACTGGTGGTAACTGAGTCTGACTAACCAGTGCTAGAGCCAGTGCTATGTTAAAAGACACTTAGAATACAGTGAAAATACCTACATACACTAGGGAACATTATGCGTTGGGGTCCCCCTGTGATTAGCCTGACCTCCTCTGTAAGCCCATAGTATATAATAGGGCATGGGGATTAAAACTACCTCTTAAAACAGGCCACAGGGCGTTTTTGCACACGTTAACTCAGGCCCCGTCCCCTCCCTTCACCACTGTGTAAACACGCCCTGTGTCCGTTTTTAGTTGGGAGATTAAGTTCATTTGAATCCTGAGGGTCCCTAGGGTCCAACTAGCCCACTAGGTACCTCCAGTAAGTGCCACAGAGCTGCGTTGCAGAGAGGTGTAAAAAGTGGCACGGCCTGGACCACCTCTCTGCAATGCAGCTCAGTGGCGCTTACTGGAAGCACTTGGTGGGCTAGTTAGCCCCCAGGGGCCCTCAGTATTGAAGGGAAATTATATCCCCAATTTAAAACGTGCCATAGTGCGTGTTTGCACACGTCACCTCAGGCCCCGTCCCCTCCCTTCACCACTGTGTAAACGCGCCCTGTGACTGTTCTAAGTTGAGAGATTAAGTCCCCTTGAATCCTAAGGGTCCCTAGGGTCACACTAGACCACTAGGTACCTCCAGTAAGCGCCACAGAGCTGCGTTGCAGAGAGGTGTAAAAAGGGGCTTGGCCTCAGAACACCTGTCTGCAGCGCAGCTCCCTGGCGCATACTGGAGATGCCTGTTGGGGGCGCGTTTGCAGAGTGCTGCACGGAGGGGGCATGGCCTCCGGCAGGATGCCAGTCTTTTATTTATTTTTATTTTTTAAGAAGGGGGGCTGTGTGGTTCCCCTTCTTATTCTAATTTATTGGCCCTGATGACCCCATCCCCCAGGGCCTGTCTCCTAATTATATTTTTTTTACCCCAATCCCCAGGGCCAGCCACTGTTTTTTATTATTTTTAAAAAATATATATTTATAGACACACCTAGGACATGCTGGACAAACCATACGTACCTATCACCATGACGATTTGCGTGATATTCATTAAAAGGCGACTATGCATGCAATGAATCCACGTGAAATGTATTTACACCACTAGTGAAGCTCTGACATGTCTGATGCCCTACCGTGCCTAATCCCGGTAGACACCCTTGTCGTTTATTTATACAAACATGGGTAGCTATTGACGGGCACATTTAATACACATGCACACCAAGCCATTCAAAGGGGATTCGACAAAAATTCGACCAAAACTATGCAAGAAACCCCCCTCACGGTTAATAAAACACACATCCACTGCCGGATGTGTAATACTTTTTATTTTACTCTCTGGAAAGGGGACGAACATCACTTGAGAGTCACAGCGCGCTCCTGACAGAGCCCAATGCTGTGTTACACCCACCATTGCCTGCCGAGTGCCACACACCTCTGTGTTGTATTCCACTAGCTAGTGCATATGCTATGACACTCTCTAGCCCATGTGCACTGTAACACCACCCCGTGAATATGTCATGCCACACTTGTCTTCGCACGGGTTATATTGCCCCATCTAACGTGCCTTCCTCGATGCCTATGTTATAATGCACAGTGCTATGCCATACATATTACAATCTGGGATCCATATCTTTGTCACAGTGCATATGCAACGTTACACTCCCCAGCACATATTTTATATTACAACTTTAGAGACTAGTTAGGTTACACAACACTGCCCTGTGCATATTACACTCCAAGGCGCATATCGCATAGCACGCGCTAGTGCCTGTGCTATCTCGCGCTCTCCAATGAATCTGTCATTGCGAACAATGTATTGCATATTATATTTCACGCCTGGTTCATCTTATATCACACTTTTTGGTGCATAGTTTATACCATACACTATATCTAGTTTTCATTTTCAATTGTGCTCTCAGGACTATGTTCTATATAACACTGTGTTCACCTACCCTTTTCACGGGCATTACATTTTGCGATAGGGGGTGGAGGGTCAGGGGGTGTTTCTGCCAAGTGAGCCCGGAGTCACAGTCACAAACGTCCTCTTCTTCCTGAATAAAAGTGAGATTATGCTGCATACTTGTTCATATTTTAAGTAGTTCGCACAGACACAATGTTTTAAAAACAATAAAGTTCCTAATACCCGCCTTCTCTGAACAGTTAGCTTGCTGCCCCATCCCCCTCCTCCCTATCCTCTGTTGTGTGAATCCATGGACTAGCCTCCTCCCTCCTGCCATGCATGGTCTGATGTGCTGCCACTGCCCTCAATTTAGTATGATGTACCAGTCCACTCCTCCTGCCCTCCATTGCCCAATTCTATGCCCCATCATTGACCTCCTGCTTAAACTCTGTGCTTAGCTTGCTGCCCCTATTCTCCTTCCCCCTGCCCTCCGATGTCTTTGTACATGCCCCTGCTCCATCCTTTTTGCCCACCATGTCCCATGGACCTGCCACTCCTATCTACTCTGAATGTTCTGTTGAGCTGCCACTCCCCTCCCACCTGCCTAGCATTGTCAGATGACTGCAACCTGTCCCTGCCACCTCCACCCTGCCTGTCCACATGCCATGCCCCTTTCCTCTTCCTCCTGTCCTACGTGGTCCATTGTACTGCCACACCCTTCTGCCCTCCCTGGTCTGTTGTGCTGCAACTGCTCATCCTGCCTGCCCCGTGTGGTCTGTTGTGAGGCCCCTTCCCCTGAACATTCTTGTCTGTGCACAGGTCCTGACCCTCCCTTCTATCCTCCATCGTCCTTTGTGCATGCCCCTGCACCCTCCTTCTTGCCCATCATAGCCATTGTGCTGCCACTAACCCTCCCACTTTCCATGCATGGTCTTCTGTGCTGCCATGGCCCCTCCCACCTTCCCTGTGTGGTCAGTTAGCTGCCCCTGACCCCCTCCCACCTTCCCTCCATGGTCTGTGTGTATGCCATCACAGTCTCACTGTTGCTCTTCATGGTGTGTCTTGCTTCTAGTGCCCATCCTGCCTGACCTCCATGGCTATCGTGCTGCTCCTGCCCTGCCCCCTTGCCCCCAGCCCTCTGTTTACATGTGCAGACCCCTACTCCCTCCCTCCTGGCTTGTCTGTTCCATTTTAATGCCCCTGATCCATCCCTCCTGCCCTTTATGGTCTGTTATGCTGCAGCTTTCTCTCCTGTCTATCCATTATGATCAGCTAGCTACCATTGCCTCTTGCCCCTCTGTTCTCTGTTGTCCATGTGCATGGTCCTGTCCCCTCCCTCTTGCTTTCTATGGATTGTTGTGCTGCACTCCCGTCCTGCATGCCCTGTGTGGTGTATTGTGCTGCTGCAAACCCTGATGCCTGCCCTGCAGGGTCAGTTTGGTGCACCTCTCCATGTCTCTCCTGTCCTCTGTTATCCAAGTCCATGTCCCTATCCCATTTCCTTCCATGATCCAATGCACCATACTTGCGAACATTTTGAACTTGGTAAGAGGGAGATTTTGAAAAAAAACTGGGGTATTGATTTTCCCCTTTGAGTTACATTGAAAAAGAGGATATTGTAGACAGGAGACAGATCAAATAAAGCCCATTTGAGCTTAAAAACATTGGACGTTTCCTGGCTGAATCGGGTCTGTTGGCATGTATGGTTGTACTACCATTGCCTCTTCCTTCTGCCCACAATGGTCTATTACATTGCCACAGCCTTGAAGGAGGGTAGATTTTGTATCACAGGGGGCCCTGGCCCGTTCTGTCCACACCTGAAGTATGAGACTCTTGTCCTTGCCCTGCCAGCCGCATTTGTAGGCCGTATTAAATTGACCAGCGGGTCCTGTGTTGCTATATAATTATCCTGAGACATCCTTACCACTCAGCCAGCATAAAACCCCTGTGTAGGCCCTTCTGTTCAATATGTAGGCCTCTTTGTTATATTGACCATAGCTCTGCAATTTTAGTGTATAGCAGTCTGAAGGCAGGTCTGCGAGGCCTTCTGCTCCAAACTAGTAGCCCCCACCCTACCCGAGTGCTCCGTGCTCGGTATCAAAGTTCAACATCCCCCTGAAGCTGTCGACATACAGTAGGCTGCATCCTGGACTGGTACTTGCTTCCTGGGCAGGTTTCCCGCTTTTAAGGAAGTGGCAACCGCAGAGCGTCAAGTTAGGAGAACTGAGGAGATTTTATACATGAATATATTGAATTCCCGTACAATACCCATTATTTTCTGCTTGCTCTATGGAACTTACGATAAGCGATTGGCCTGAGAGACTGACCTTTTCACCCAGTCCATTGTCAGCATTAAGTGGGTAAATGATGAAATGTCTGGTAAAATCTGCAGACGAAGCTTTTGGGTAGCATACGTAGGTAGATGTAGCGTGCAAAGGAGCCCACAAAATGATATAAAAAGGGAGCACCCACAGATATCGACGGACTACCTCGCCGTCTGTATTTAGGTTAACAGTCTGTGCAGGTTTTCCCCAAGAGCTGGGAGCTCTTGTCTTCCTTTGCTTAAAATGTCTTGCTCTGCTTTGCTTGAAGTATCTTATTCTATTTTACCTATATGAAATGTCATGTTATGTTTAACCATTGTTCTCTTTACTTTTGCATTTAAAAGATTTTGTATTGTAATTGCAGGAATGCTTGCTCTAATAGTAAACGTGAGTGTTCCTAGGTAACATTTTCCTTGGTGTAACTTGTTTCTCATGATGCATTTATAGATGTGTTTTCTCTCTCTCTCTGTCAGTACATTAATTGAGATACAGAGAATATCATGACAGCTGTATGATTATCTGGATTCTGTATTTTGTACTTTATGTCTCTATTCTGCGGTTTCTTTGAAGTTGCATCTTCTCATTAAACTGCCATTGTATTCTGCCTCCAATTCCATGTCTCATATGTCTGTTTTCTTCATTTTTGGAGCAAGCGTTCCTAGGCACCCTGGCTCAAATTAAGGTGCCCCTTTTGTCCCTGACACACTCTCCTGCTCAGTTCTGTGGTGGATCCTGGGGCTCTGGGGACCGCCTCTAGCTTCCTTGACCCATAATAGATCTTCCCTCCAACAGCCTCTCTTGCAAGTCCTGTATTGTTGGTTTGTTGCCCCTGCCCCCCTTTCCACTGCCCTCCATAGTCTGTTGTGCTTCCACGGCCCTTCCTGCCTGCTCAGTGTGGTTAAATTGTTGCCTTTGCACCCTCCTACCTGCCTTCAATTTTCAGAGTCCGTGCCCCTGGCCTCTGCCTCTCAACAGTATCCTAATGAACAACTAGATTGCTAACATTCTATATTGACATCATCTTGATGTAATCAAATATGTAATACCTAGAGCATTTCCTTTAGAAATTACATATATGAGAGGGTCTTATTGGCATCAAAATTATGGTTAGTGCTCTAAAAGACTAAAATAAGGACATATTTTCTGAGTTTTCAAATAGCGACAAAGCACTTTTAAATTATTTGTTATCTTTATGTTTTTTCATCCAGTTGACCACTTGATTAAATGTTGCACTTAGGGGAGAGGATGTGGTGTTACTTCCAGAAATGCAGACTTTGCAACTGGGGAACCAGGTTGAAGTTTCTGCTTCAGCTCGACATTCTGTGATTCTGGTCAAATCACTTAGTCTCCCCATGTCTACAACCAAAATGAATTTGTTCTTGTGTGATGTAACCAATGCTCATGTAAAGCACTCCAATACCTGACAAGTCTGCACTATATAACACTGCAAAAACACAAAATAATAAGTGTTTTGCACACTTCAGTCATTGGGCTATATTTGGGCTATATCTGGGTGATTTTGGGCTACATTTGGGCTCTTTTGTCTCCGGTGGCCATCTTGGGAGATTTATTTGTTATGAAGTTTCCTAATTTCCTCATGTACTGCAGTCTCCTCAGTAGGAAATGCTTTCAGTTTTTTACTTTGATTCCATCATGAAGGTATTCAGATATGTCACACATTTGCCATAAATTCTGAATGTTAGCACTCTAGTTGCTCATTAGATCACTGTAGTAAAACTACTGTTCACCATGGAAGTCTGCTCCTGGTATTAAAAGTGCATGTTTCAGTCTGCGTGTCAGAATTTTTTAATGAAATAGAAGAGGATTTGAGAAGTCACTCAAAATGTGCCCTCATTTTCTTTCTTCAGCATTAATCATAATTTCTATGGCAAAATGAACCCCCTCATTGTGTTCCTTTTTAAATTAAATGTTTTAAGTGTTACCAGTTTATTCCAATCAAGATGGCTTCAGGTGTGCCATACGTTTATCATAAGTAGGACAGTTAGCGCTCTAGTAGTTCTTTGGAACACTCTGGGAAGCTGCAGTAGAACACAAAGGAATCAACTGACAGTCTCTGCCCTTGTTGGATGTACATGTTTTACTGAGAATGTCAGACTTCATTCTCACATGACTGAGAAAGATAATGTGAATTTACAGAAAATAAGCTCTCAGTTTAGCTTATAGATCACCTTCCAAACCTCTGTGGTAAAAGCATGAGAAAATATTTTTCTCTCAATCATGATATCCCAGCAGAAGGCTTTTTCACATGGTGAAATCACCTTAGAACATACCACAATTCCTAAAATGAGTATGGTACCATCAACAAATGATTTATAATGTAACTAAAGTCTTAAAACCTTCTATTAACTGCAATGCTTTTTAATGAGGTGCTATCATGTATATTGGTCCCAAGATGGCTGCCAACACTTCTTGGATGAAGTGCTGACAGCCAATCAGATCTCAGGATGAGATGTGTGGTTAGGCTCCGCCCACATATATATATATGCTTTTAAATGCTATTTTCTCAGGAAATACTGAACAGATTTACACCAAACCTGCAAAAGGCACTTCCCTGAACTTATGGCTACCTCTCTGCCAAATTTCAAGTAATTCTGTTCAGCCGTTCGGGCTGTAGCTGTGTCTAAAGGTCCTATGGAAAAATGCATGGGGAAAACGCGTTTTGGGACCCCCCTTTTTTCTCGGCCCCTGCTTGACGAATCACCCCGAGACTTTCAGGGTAGGAGCTGAATGGAGCGCCCCATTAGTTTTGATAATTTCGCGAGGATTCATCAACCGGCGCCAAAGTTATTCAAAATAGAATTTTGAGATTTCCTATGGAAACTAGGTTGTAACTATAACTATCTACTGGCGACCGCCAGTAGATAAAATATATATATATATATATATATATATATATATATATATATATATATATATATATATATATATATTCACTCACTGAAAAAACCATAGGTTTCAGGCACGTTATAGTTAGCTGGACTTTTCACTCGAACAAAACCATTTAAATTCCCCCGTTATAGTTAGTTCAGCTAACTATAACTTGCGCGCCCGCAATGCACTGCTGATGACGTCACATATTACATCACTCATGACATGGTCAGTGACATCACTCATGACATCACTGATGACATCTCAAATGACATCACTGATGACATCACTGATGACATCATCCAGTGAATGTGTGTTTTTCTGAAAATTACATGTTTTATATATGTATATCTCAAGGTCGATGGAAGAATAAATGGGTATATAAGTGTCTAAATGGATGATTTGTTTTTGAAAAATTGATTGTATAACTGACTGATTAAGTGTATCTTAGTGAATACATGGCTTAGTGAGTAATGTTTAAATATGTAAATATCTGTATCAGTCTCTCAATTCAATTCAATTTGTAACTTTATTCGATTGTGAATGAATACAATCATAAAAGTATAAAATAACAGCAGTACAGTTCATTGTAAAAGGTTTAAAAAAAGGAGGCAACATATAAAAAAATACAATGTCATGAGAGAGAGTATGGGGAGAAAACCATTTACATAGTAATCCTATTTCTAATATAAATCACTTTCTTTAAGTACAGTGTAATAGTTGCAACACAGAGGCAATTGTCCAACCGTTGAAATTCGTACATGGGGGATTGCCGGTGGCCAAGCTCTCTTAGAAAAGGTAATAATTGGACATTCCTCATTTGTTGATAAAATTTACAAAATAAAACAACATGCATTGTACTTTGGGGAGAACTTCCATCACAGGGACAAGGAAGTAATACATGGGACCAATTATTAACTGATGGAAAACTAACCAGTCTGTGAAAAAGGCCCAGCCTAAAACGAGTTAATAAAAATCTATCATAGTTACGTGTAACATGGATCAAATTGGGCTGAATATTAAAAGAAGTTAAGATTAGGTGATGATTTAAAACAGTGGGTTTTAAGACCTCAGCAGTAATTCTTAAGGATTCTAAAAAGTGCAACCCCTCTTTTTTAAGGTCTTTCCGTGAAATATCAGACATGGTGTGGGGTTTTAAATAATAATCCAATTTACCAATGTCACTTAAAAATTTTTTAACATAGTTTAACCACGGTATCCTCGAGTATCCATCTAGTTTTAAGACATCTGCCAGTATGACTCTGTTGAGTTTCTTTTGTCCAAACCCTGTGCCAAAGTAATACCGGTTCCAACTTAATAAGGTCAGATATAAAAGGGAGACCCAATTCTGAATGACAAATAAGATTAGAGGTACCCCTAGGAAAAGCGAGGATAAATTTAAAAAAAGAATTTTCAAGAATCTGCAGCTGGGAAACATCAGCAAAACCCCAGATCCCACTACCATACATTGCGGCAGAAACGCATTTGGCTTTATATATCTTAATTAGTTCAGTGGGAGGTCTGGTGCCGAGTTTTCTCGAGAAGGATCTAAGAGTGGCAATTGCACGATTCATTACCAATTTTCTAGCTAAAATAGCCTCGCTCCAAGCATCCTTCGCGGTAAATAAAATGCCCAGGTAGGAGAATTGATTTGCACAAGATAGCTGCTGACCCTCAATAAATATGGTCTTTTTAACTTTTGCACTTCTACCACATCGCATGATGAAGGTTTTTGATATATTGACTCGTACGCCCAGATCTTTCATAAAAAGGACAAAATTCTCAACCATGCGTTGTAGACCTACTTGGGTGCGAGACATTAGTGCGGCATCGTCCGCGTACATTAATAATGGAATAGGACGGCCGGCTACATATGGGGGATCAGAACTTGTCTTACACAGGGCGTTCTCCAATCCATTAATATATACATTAAAAAGGATTGGTGCCAGAACACAGCCCTGTCTGACACCGCTCCTAATGGGGATTTTGCCCGTGCACTCTCCCGTTCGCCCAAAGCGGACCCGAGCAGATGTATCACTATAAAAACATTTAAGAAAATAAATAATATTTTCTTCAACCCCTATTTGATCCAAAAGTGTCCATAGTTTAGAGTGGACGACACAGTCAAAAGCGGCTGAGAGGTCGATAAAAGCCACAAACAGGTTCTCCCTCTTAGCCCTGGTATACTTCCCGATCAGCATTAAAAAGTTAAGGCCCTGTTCCACTGTTCCCAGGCCAGGACGGAATCCATATTGTAAGTCGGACAGAATAGCATTAGTCTCAACCCATGAAAGTAAGCAGTCCAGGATAACACGACCAGCTATTTTGGTATAAGAATCTAAAAGGGAGATAGGTCTATAGCAACCCAGGTCAAGTCTATCCCCCTTTTTATAAATTGGGACTATAATCGACTCCACCCAGGTAGGCAATAGGTCCGTCCTACAGCTGGCGTTAAGCACCTGAACCAGAAAAGGGGCCCACAGAGATGGAAGAGACTTAAACACATCTATAGGCACACCATCAGGACCGGGGGCCTTCCCAACTTTACTTATTGATATGGCTTTTTCAACCTCTTCTAAGCAAAACTGCAGGTTACCAAAATGCGGGTAGTCCAAGGGTTTGCAAGATAGATAAGGCAAGCCATCACCCTTATATACATTAGAGAAGTTGTCAACCCATTTATCCTCTGGGATGGCTATCTCTATAGAGGGGCAGACCACATCTGTAAGAAAGGGGTTTCTGATGATTTTCCAAAAGCTTGCACAATCATTGGTGACCGAAGCCTGATAGAGCGCATCCCAAGATTCTTTCCTTAACTCGTCTTTTCTCTTATTTAGAGCTAATTTGTAAACTTTCCTAGCTTCACAAATGTCTTCCGAGCATCTGGGATGGATAGATAGCGTTTTCTTTAAATATGAGTATGCTCTAGTGCAACTAGAGTTAAACCAACCATTCCTAGGTGCAGAATTATTTTTACATTTCCTCTTTAAGGAGGACTTAATTTCGACACAGATTTTCGAAAAAGAAGCGAGGATATTAGCTGGTAAAGCATCCTCTGAAAGGCAAGTCAGGAAATCCGGAACACATTTATTTAGTACGGAAGTTAATACTTGAGATTGGTCGACCATGTCCCATTTAAGTGTGTAACCATTGGTACAACCAATGGTCAAATTTTTCCACAATATATCCCTATCGCTGCTCTTAGAAGCAGATCCCTTGGGGATGGTAATGGTTAAACATAATGGGAAATGATCACTCAGCGCCATGTCAGAAACATTAAATTTAACAATCCTACCCGCATGGCGAATTGTGGTTAATACAAAGTCTATATTTGAAAAGCAACCACGGCCATTAAAAGTTGGTGGAAGGGGGAAAGGGTTAGTGCCAATGTCATTTAAAAAGCCCAAATCAAATTGGCCCAGAAATTCATTATAATGTTCTCCCAGGTGAGAGTGATTAAAATGTAGGGAACTCACACCATCTTCTCTCCCTATATTACATCTCTTATCGGTAACCATATTGCACAAAGTACAATTAAAATCACCCAATAGAAGGATCATCAAATTCTGTCCAAACGATTTTTCTTGAGAGGACACTAAATTGGTCAATTTATTGAGTATAATAGGAGCCTCCTCCAGGGGAAAATTGTTGTAAAAATTGATTAAAACAATCGGGGAGGTTATAGTAAAAACCAGTATCAGGAGTTGAAAGTGAGGATCTTTAACTGGCTCCAGAACCTTTAAGAGAGGCAGTTTATTAGATATATAAATTGACAGATCTCCCTTTGCTCTGCCGTATGCAGAGTTCACTGCTGGAGTATGATACGTTATAAACCCATTAATATGAACTGGGTCCCCTATCCATGTCTCTTGGAGACATAGAAGATCTTGCTCATATATAAAGTTCTGCCATAGGGGGATGCCAATTTTGGATTTAATTCCAGCAATTTTCCAAGAATAGATATTACAAATTAAAGTATCAGTCGAAGAACAGGTAATAGGGGCTGGGGATATTTCTATCCTCGGAGGAAGTAAACTGCTCTCTCTTAAATCTTCAATAGGCCCTACGATCCTCGTATCCCCTCCCAAACAACCATCAATCCTGAAACACAAACTGTCCATAATAAATACATCATTATTAATAATCAGTGATTCAGAAGGCAACACAACTGGCATAACAGATTGGGAGGAGTTAGATGAAACATTAGTTTGCTGTCAATCATTATTATCTAATCCACTAAGGATATCAAATTGGTTGTAAATTGGGACAGCAAAACTCCCTCCTTCTAAATGCCCTCGAATAGGGCGTGGAGGGCAGAAACCTCGCATTCTATCCTGCCGATGGGACAAATAAAAATAGGCAAGTGGAACAATACTAACATAATCGCTGAGTGGTTGACCTGAAAAACATCTCTCTAAAATATCGTTAACCAAGAGGGGTGACCGAAAAGAAAGTATCACGCAGTCACCTCTTAAAGATTTGGGGGATGGGCCAACCCATGCAACTCTTGTGGCCATCTTAAAATTAGAGAACAGAGCAGCATTTAGCCCGGATTTAACTGATAAAAAATGTAAAGATTTGTTTCTCAGGGTTGTCCAATGTTCACGTACATTAGGAGGAAGGGGAGGGACGTTAGTTAATACCACAGTATATGGTAAGGCCTCCGGGGGCAGGTCATAGTAGGTAACCTGGATGCAGGAATGGCCTCCCGTACATCAGCAGCTACCCCTATAACAGATGAGGGAATGTTTGGAAGAGTTGAGGAAGGCCCTAATATTACTGGTCCTGTCGGATCGGTATTTTCCAGTCTGGCAGATGGCTGCTGGGCGGAAGGTTCGACCAACTGAGGTTGTGTATTAGGGTTACAATTTGTTGCAAGCAACAAATTTTGTGGTACTTGTTCATTAACCCGTGTTGGATGTAATTCCGCCTTTATCAAATCTTCCAAATGGTCAACCCTGGCTTCAATATTAATTAATTTCGCCATAATGGGTTCCACGAGCATCGTTAATAATTTCTCCATTTTCCCCCAAAATCCCTCCCCCAATAACAAGTCACTAGCATTGGGAGTAGGGGGAGTAGCTAGGGTGTTATTTGTGATCTTTTTCCCTGTTTCAGATGGTTTATTGGTAGTGGTACGAGGTTTAAGGGGTCCCTTTCCCTTTGAATTAGTTGAAAGTGTCCCCTCCTTAATGCAATGATTTTGTTTCCTTTTTGCCTTTTGCCCTCTAGTTGTCATGCGTGCTGGATCATTGTTAATAGGCTGTTCGGAACCAGAAATTACAATTATGTTTGCAGGTAGTACTACTCCCTCCCCAACTGTAGAGTTCTCATGTAAGGAAACTTCGGGAAGTTGGCCGCTAGGAAAAATAACAGGGGCAAAGATAATCTAGGTTCCGCAAGAATAGGATCTAATTGTATCAGCGGAAGAGGAGTTAAATTATCCCCGGGTATATGCGTGGGACGAACTTCGGGAAGCCCTATGAAGGATGGGGCCAACAATGAGTCCTGGAAATTGGAAATAAACGTGGATTCATTGTTGACAGGAAGGGGGGGAAGCATACCCGCCGGAAGCGAGAGGCGCCTCTCAGTGCTTTCAATAGCCAAAGAAACCACCCCGATAGTCTTTTGCAGCATCCGATCGATGGCAGTCAAACTGGGAAGGGAGGTATTAGGAGGATTTGGAGTTTGCAGACCATTATTTGCACACCCGGACCTAGGCTTGCCCATAGTTTACAAGAACAATACAAATAATGACACAGGTGACTGTACAGCGACACTAAAATAGACGCAGCGAAAAGTCACTTACTACAGGAATCACAAAGAACGCTATAAGCAGTCCAGTGGTATGGCCCTGCCCTGCCTCGAACTGCCCCGGACGGCCACAGACGGCCCGCCCTCTGCCCGGGCTCAGCCCGGCGCCGCCCGCGTGCGTCCCGCGACGCGGAGGAAGCAGTTAGAATTTATCGCCTCCAGGCGCGGAGGTGGGGCGATGTGATGTGGGGACGGTGTCAATGGCGGGGCTTCTGGGAAGCGTAGTCCTGCTCCCACACGATGCGCGCCGCTCTCACCAGCTACAGCAACGCCGAGACCAGGGGAGACGCCAACACCAGCGACCCTGTCGCAGCCAACAAAAGCTCGGTACTGCCTCCCAGGTAGGTGCGCTCTGCTAAATCGTCCAAGGAAAGGGTCCCGCTCCCCAGCGGAAGCAGTTAGAATTTATCGCCTCCAGGCGCGGAGGTGGGGCGATGTGGGGGCGGTGTCAATGGCGGGGCTTCTGGGAAGCGTAGTCCTGCTCCCACACGATGCGCGCCGCTCTAACCAGCTACAGCAACGCCAAGACCAGGGGAGACGCCAACACCAGCGACTCTGTCACAGCCAACAAAAGCTCGGTACTGCCTCCCAGGTAGGTGCGCTCCGCTAAATCGTCCAAGGAAAGGGTCCCGCTCCCCAGAGGAAGCAGTTAGAATTTATCGCCTCCAGGCGCGGAGGTGGGGCGATGTGGGGGCGGTGTCAATGGCGGGGCTTCTGGGAAGCGTAGTCCTGCTCCCACACGATGCGCGCCGCTCTCACCAGCTACAGCAACGCCGAGACCAGGGGAGACGCCAACACCAGCGACCCTGTCGCAGCCAACAAAAGCTCGGTACTGCCTCCCAGGTAGGTGCGCTCCGCTAAATCGTCCAAGGAAAGGGTCAGTCTCTCACTTTGTGTATAAGTGGCTGCATGGGTTGGTGAGTAGCTACATGAGTGTCTATATAAGTTATTAGTTGTTTTTTTGAGTATCAGTATGAGTGTCTGAGTGTCTGTATGGTTCGGTGGGGGGTATTACGTAGTGTATAGATGCATGAATGAGTGACTCACTGTTTGTATGTGTGTGTTGAAGACAGCATGTGTGCAGGACTGTATGGGTGGATGAGTGTGTGCATGGGTGTGTTAGTGAGTGAATGACGGTCTCAATAGTGTCTTTATGAGTAACTACATATGTTTCAAACTAGTATATGTGACTATTGGTGTATATAAGTGAGTATATGTGAGAGTGAGAGATTGGAAGAGTTCCTGTATAAATAAGTATGTGTTTCTATAAGTGATTGTTTAAAAGACTAAGTATGTGTAAGTTTCTGTAGATGTAAGTGTGGTGGTGTATGTATAACTGTATATGCAAGTAAATGGATGTTTGATTCTTTATTAGCATGATTGACTATGTGTGTGATTAACTCTATGGGTGAGTGGTGTTGTGTAACAGGATGTATAGGTGTATGAGTACATATGATGAGTGAGTAATTGTATGAGTGATTGAATAGGACTGTTGGTGAATGAGTGTATATGTATGTGGATCTTAGAATTACTGAATAGGTTGTTGTAACTGGTATTGGTATGTCCTTTGTTTTGAAAATGTTAGTTTCTATTTTTAAATGTGTGTATCAAAGGTTATATTAGGGGGAGAGGAAGTCTGCCACTCTATCACAAGGATGATGTCATCAGTGATGTCATTTGAGATGTCATCAGTGATGTCATGAGTGATGTCACTGACCATGTCATGAGTGATGTAATATGTGACGTCATCAGCAGTGCATTGCGGGCACGCGCGTTATAGTTAGCTGAACTAACAATAACGGGGGAATTTCAATGGTTTTGTTAGAGTGAAAAGTCCAGCTAACTATAACGCCCCTGAAACCTATGGTTTTTTTCAGTGAATTTCTATGGTTTTTTAAATGCTAATTCCTAACTATAACGTGCCTGAAACCTGTGGTTTTTTCAGTGAATTTCAAAGGTTTTTTAAATGCTAATTTTTAACTATGCCTACAGAGATAGGACATGTGAAGAAAGAAGAAAAAACGCACAGAAAGAAAAAAAAAAATGCAGAAAGAAGCAACAGAAGTCCTCAAAGACGAAGAAAAGTGCAGGAAGAAGGATAACATGCAGAAAGAACAAACAGAAGAGCAGAAAGAAGCCTTGTTGCAAAATCATCCTGTACCCTCAACTTTTTCAGACGGATACTGGTGGTAACTGAGTCTGACTAACCAGTCCCAGAGCCAGGGCTATGTTAAAAGACACTCAGAATACAGTGAAAACACCTACATACTCTAGGGAACACTATGCGTTGGGGTCCCCCTGTGATTAGCATGACCTCCTCTGTAAGCCCCTAGTATATAATAGGGCAGGGGATTAAAACTACCTCTTAAAATGCGCCACAGGGTGTGTTTGCACACGTCACCTCTGTCCCCGTCCCCTCTCTTCCCCACTGTGTAAACACGCCCTGTGGCCGTTTTAAGTTGGGAGATTAAGTCCCCTTGAATCCTGAGGGTCCCTAGGGTCCAACTAGACCACAAGGTACCTCCAGTAAGCGCCACAGAGCTGCGTGGCAGAGAGGTGTAAAAAGTGGCACGGCCTGGACCACCTCTCAGCAACACAGCTCAGTGGCACTTACTGGAAGCACCTGGTGGGCTAGTTAGCCCCCAGGGGCCATCAGGATTGAAGGGGAATTATTTCCCCAACTTAAAACGAGCCATAGGGCGTGTTTGCACATGTCACCTCAGGCCCCGTCCCCTCCCTTCTCAACTGTGTAAACATGCCCTGTGGCCATTTTAAGTTGGGAGATTAAGTCCCCTTGAATCCTGAGGGTCCCTAGGGGCAAAATAGCCCACTAGGTATGTCCAGTAAGCTCCATTGCAGAGAGGTGTAAAAAGGGGCACGGCCTGCACCACCTCTCTGCAACGCAGAGCAGTGGCGCTTACTGGAAGCACCTCGTGGGCTAGTTGGCCCCCGGGGTCCCTCAGGACTGAAAAGGAATTATTTCCCCAACTTAAAACGTGCCACAGGGCGTGTTTGCACATGTCACCTCAGACCCCATCCCCTCCCTTCACCACTGTGTAAACGCGCCCTGTGGCCGTTCTAAGTTGAGAGATTAAGTCCCTTAGAATCCTCAGGGTCACTAGGGTCAAACTAGCCCACTAGGTACCTCCAGTAAGCGCCACAGTGCTGCGTTGCATAGAGGTGTAAAAAGGGGCGTGGCCTCAGAACACCTGTCTGCAATGCAGCTCCCTGGGGCATACTGGAGATACCTGTTGGGCTAGTTGGCTCTCAGGGACCCTCAGTATTGAAGGGGTAGTAATTCCCCAACTTACAACTGGCCAGGGGGCGCGTTTGCAGAGTGCTGCAAGGAGGGGGCGTGGCCTCCGGCGCGATGCCGGTCTTTTATTTTTTTAAGAAGGAGGGCTGTGTGGCACCCCTTCTTTTTCTAATTTATTGGCCCTTGGGACCCCATTCCCCAGGGCCTGCACCCTAATTTTTTTGTTGAAAAAAATTAATTTGGAAGGGGGCCGCGTGGCCCCCCTCCCAAGGCCTTAATCGGCCCTGGGGACCCCAACCCCCAGGTCATGGCCTTTTTAAAAAAAAAATCTTTGAGAGTGGGGCTGCGTTACTCCCCTCCTCAGGCCACATATGGCCCCGGGGACCCCATCCCCCGGGGCCGGTCCTTGTTTTTTATTATTTTAAAAAAATATATATTTATAGAAACACCTAGGACATGCTGGACAAACCGTATGTACCTATCACCATGACGATTTGCGTGATATTCATTAAAAGGCGACTATGCATACAATGAATCCACGTGGAATGTATTTACACCACTAGTGAAGCTCTGACCTGTCTGACGCCCTACCGTGCCTAATCCCGCCGCCCCCGCCGGTGTGTACTCTCCAAGTAGACACCATTGTCGTTTATTTATACAAACATGGGTAGCTATTGACGGGCACATTTAATACACGCACACACCAAGCCATTCAAAGGGGATTCGACACAAATTCGACCAAACTATGCAAGAAACCCTCCTCGCGGTTAATAAAACACACATCCACCGCCGGATGTGTAATACTTTTTATTTTACTCTCTGGAAAAGGAGATAAACCTCACTTGAGAGTCACAGCGTGCTCCTGGCTGAGCACAATACTGTGTTACACCCACCAGTGCCCGCAGAGTGCCACACACCTCTGTGTTGTATTTCACCAGCTACTGCGTATGTTATGACACTCTCTAGCCCATGTGGACTTCGCATGGGTTATATTGCCCCATCTAACGTGCCTTCCTCGATGCCTATGTTATAACGCACAGAGCTATGCCATACATATTACAATCTGAGATCCATATCTTTGTCACAGTGCATATGCAACGTTACACTCCCCAGCACATATTTTATATTACAACTTTAGAGACTAGTTAGGTTACACAACACTGCCCTGTGCATATTACACTCCAAGGCGCATCTCGCATAGCACGCGCTAGTGCCTGTGCTATCTCGCGCTCTCCAATGAATCTGTCATTGCGCACAATGTATTGCATATTATATTTCACGCCCGGTTCCTCTTATATCACACTTTTTGGAGCATAGTTTATACCATATACTATATCTAGTTTTCATTTTCAATCGTGCTCTCAGGACTATGTTCTATATAACACTGCGTCCACCTACCCTTTTCACGGGCATTACATTTTGCGATGGGGGTGGAGGGTCAGGGGCTGTTTCTGCCAAGTGAGCCCGGAGTCACAGTCACAAACGTCCTCTTCTTCCTGAATAAAAGTGAGATTATGCTGCATACTTGTTCATATTTTAAGTAGCTCGCACAGACACACATTTTAAAAACAATAAAGTTCCTAATACCCACCTTCTCTGAACAGTTAGCTTGCTGCCCCATCCACCTCCTCCCTATCCTCTGTTGTCTGAATCCATGGACTAGCCTCCTCCCTCCTGCCATGCATGGTCTGATGTGCTGCCACTGCCCTCCATTTAGCATGATGTACCAGTCCACTCCTCCTGCCCTCCATTGCCCAATTCTATAGCCCATCATTGACCTCCTGCTTAGCCTCTGTGCTTAGCTTGCTGCCCCTATTCTCCTCCTCCCTGCCCTCCGATGTCTTTGCGCATGCCCCTGCTCCATCCTTTTTGCCCACCATGTTCAATGGACCTGCCACTCCTATCTAGTCTGAGTGTTCTGTTGAGCTGCCACTCCCCTCCCACCTGCCTAGCATTGTCAGATGACTATAACCTGTCCCTGCCACCTCCACCCTGCCTGTCCACATGTCATGCCCCTATCCCCTTCCTCCTGTCCTCCATGGTCCATTTTACTGCCACACCCTTCTGCCCTCCCTGGTCTGTTGTGCTGCAACTGCTCCTCCTGCCTGCCCCGCGCGGTCTGTTGTGAGGCCCCTTCCCCTGAACTCTCTTGTCTGTGCCCAGGTCCTGACCCTCCCTTCTATCCTCCATGGTCCTTTGTGCATGCCCCTGCACCCTCCTTCTTGCCCATCATAGCCATTGTGCTGCCACTAACCCTCCCACTTGCCAGGCATGGTCTTCTGTGCTGCCATGGCCCCTCCCACCTTCCCTGTGTGGTCAGCTAGCTGCCCCTGACCCCCTCCCACCTTTCCTCCATGGTCTGTGTATATGCCATCATAGTCTCACTGTTGCTCTCCATGGTGCGTCTTGTTTTTAGTGCCCATCCTGCCTGAACTCCATGGTCATATTGCTGCTCCTGCCCTGCCCCCTTGCCCCCAGCCCTCTGTTTCCATGTGCAGACCCCTATTCCCTCCCTCCTGGCTTGTCTGTTCCATTGTAATGCCCCTGATCCGTCCCTCCAGCCCTTTATGGTCTGTTATGCTGCAGCTTTCTCTCCTGCCTGTCCATTATGGTCAGCTAGCTACCATTGTCTCTTTCCCCTCTGTTCTCTGTTGTCCATGTGCATGTCCTGTCCCCTCCTTATTGCTTTCTATGGATTGTTGTGCTGCACTCCTGTCCCGCATGCCCTGTGTGGTGTATTGTGCTGCTACAAACCCTGATTCCTGCCATGTAGGGTCAGTTTGGTGCACCTTTCCATGTCCCTCCTGTCCTCTGTTATCCGAGTCCATGTCCCTACCCCAATTCTTCCTGCCTACCATGATCAAATGTACCATACTTGCGAACATTTTTAACTTGGTAAGAGGGAGATTTTGAAAAAAAAACTGGGGTATTGATTTTCCCCTTTGAGTTACATTGAAAAAGAGGAGATTGTAGACAGGAGACAGATCAAATAAAGCCCATTTGAGCTTAAAAACATTGGACGTTTCCTGGCTGAAATGGGTCTGTTGGCATGTATGGTTGTATGACCACTGCCTCTTCCTTCTGCCCACAATGGTCTATTATATTGCCACAGCCTCTCTTGCCAGTCCTGTATTGTTGGTTTGTTGCCCCTGCCCCCCTTTCCACTGCCCTCCATAGTCTGTTGTGCTGCCACTTCCCTTCCTGCCTGCCATGTGTGGTCAAACTGTTTCCTCTGCACTCTCCTACCTGCCTTCAATTTTCAGAGTCCGTGCCCCAGGCCTTTGCCTCTCAACAGAATCCCAATGAACAACTAGATTGCTAACATTCTATATTTATTACAAAAGTGTGGAACACCTGACATCATCTTGATGTAATCAAAACTGTAATACCTAGAGCATTTCTTTTAGAAATTACGTATATGAGAGGGTCTTATTTGCATCAAAATTATGGTTAGTGCTCTAAAAAACTAAAATGAGGACATATTTTCTGAATTTTCAAATAGCGACACAGAACTTTTAAATTATTTGTAATCTTTGTTTTTTTTATCCAGTTGACCACTTGATTAAATGTTGCACTTAGGGGAGAGGATGTGGTGTTACTTCCAGAGCTGCAGACTTCGCAACTGGGGAACCAGGTTGGAGTTTCTGCTTCAGCTCAACATTCTGTGATTCTCGTCAAATCACTTAATCTCCCCATGTCTATAACCAAAATGAATTTGATCTTGTGTGATGTAATCAATGCTCATGTAAAGCACTACAATACCTGACAAGTCTGCACTATATAAAACTGCAAATACACAAAAAAATAAGTGTTTTGCACACTTCTGTCATTGGGCTACATGTGGGCTACATCTGGGTGATATTTGTGCTGCATTTGGGCTCTTTTGTCTCTGGTGGCAATCTTGGGAGACTTATTTGTTATGAAGTTTCCTAATTTCCTCATTTACTGCAGTCTCCTCATTAGGAAATGCTTTCAGTTTTTTACTTTGATTCCATCAAGAAGGTATTCAGATATGTCACACATTTGCCATAAATTCTGAATGTTAGCACTCTAGTTGCTCATTGGATCACTGAAGTAAAGCTACTGCTCACCACAGACGTCTGCTGCTGGTATTAAAAGTGCATGTTTCAGTCTGCATATCAGAATTTTTTAATGAAATAGAAGAGGATTTGAGAAGTCACTCAAAATGTGCCCTCATTTTCTTTCTTCAGCACTAATCATAATTTCTATGGCAAAATGAACTCCCTCATTGTGTTCCTTTGTAAATTAAATGTTTTAAGTGTTACCAGTTTATTCCAATCAAGATGGCTTCAGGTGTGCCATACTTTTGTCATAAGTAAGACAGTAAGCGCTCTAGTTGTTCTTAAGAACACTTTGGGACATTCTGTCATTGGGCTATACTTGGGCTACATCTGGGTGATATTTGGGCTACATTTGGGCTCTTTTGTCTCTGGTGGCCATCTTGGGAGATTTATTTGTTATGAAGTTTCCTAATTTCCTCATTTACTGCAGTCTCCTCAGTAGGAAATACTTTCAGTTTTTTACTTTGGTTCCATCAAGAAAGCATTCAGATGTGTCACACATTTGCCATAAATTCTGAATGTTAGCACTCTAGTTGCTCATTAGATCACTGTAGTAAAGCTTCTGCTCACCACAGAAGTCTGATGCTGGTTTTCAAAGTGCATGTTTCAGTCTGCATGTCAGAATTTTTTTATGAAATAGAAGAGGATTTGAGAAGTCAAAATGTGCCCTAATTTTTCTTTCTGCAGCACTAATTATAATTTCCATGGCAAAATAAACCCCCTCATTTTGTTCCTTTGTAAATTAAAAGTTTTAAGTGTTACCACTTTATTCCAATCAAGATGGCTTCAGGTGTGCCATCATTTTGTCATAAGTAAGACTGTTAGCGCTCTAGTTGTTCGTTAGAACACTCTGGGACATTCTGTCATTGGGCTATACTTGCGCTACATCTGGGTGATATTTGGGAAACATTTGGGCTCTTTTGTCTCTGGCGGCCATCTTGGGAGATTTATTTGCTATGAAATTTCCTAATTTCCTCATTTACTGCAGTCTCCTCAGTAGGAAATACTTTCAGTTTTTTACTTTGGTTCCATCAAGAAGGCATTCAGATGTGTCACACATTTGCCATACATTCTGAATGTTAGCACTCTAGTTGCTCATTAGATCACTGTAGTAAAGCTACTGCTCACCACAAAAGTCTGCTGCTGGTATTAAAAGTGCATGTTTCAGTCTGCATGTCAGAATGTTTTTATTAAATAAAAGAGGATTTCAGAAGTCAAAATGTGCCCTTGTTTTTCTTTCTGCAGCACTAATCATAATTTATATGGCAAAATGAACCCCCTCATTTTGTTCCTTTGTAAATTAATTGTTTTAAGTGTTACCACTTTATTCCAATCAAGATGGCTTCAGGTGTGTCATACTTTTGTCATAATTAAGACTGTCAGCGCTCTAGTTGTTCTTAAGAACACTCTGGGACATTCTGTCATTGGGCTATACTTGGGCTACATCTGGGTGATATTTGGGCTACATTTGGGCTCTTTTGTCTCTGGTGGCCATTGGGAGATTTATTTGTTATGAAGTTTCCTAATTTCCCCATTTACTGCAGTCTCCTCAGTAGGAAATACTTTCAGTTTTTTACTTTGATTCCATCAAGAAGGCATTCAGATATGTCACACATTTTCCATAAATTCTGAATGTTAGCACTCTAGTTGCTCATTAGATCACTGTAGTAAAGCTACTGCTCACCAGGCAAGTCTGCTGCTGGTATTCAAAGTGCATGTTTCAGTCTGCATGTCAGAATGTTTTTATGAAATAAAAGAGGATTTCAGAAGTCAAAATGTGCCCTAGTTTTTTTTTCTGCAGCACTAATCATAATTTATATGGCAAAATGAACCCCCTCATTTTGTTCCTTTGTAAATTAAATGTTTTAAGTGTTACCACTTTATTCCAATCAAGATGGCTTCAGGTGTGCCATACTTTTGTCATAAGTAAGACTGTTAGCGCTCTAGTTGTTCTTTAGAGCACTCTGGGAATCTGCAGTAGAACACAAAGGAATCAACCGACAGTCTCTGCCCTTGTTGGATGTACATGTTTTACTGAGAATGTCAGACTTCATTCTTACATGACTGAGAAAGATAATGTGAATTTACAGAAAATATGCCCTCAGTTTAGCTTATGGATCACCTTCCAAACCTCTGCGGGAAAAGTATGAGAAAATAGTTTTCTCTCAAACATGGTTCGTGATATCACAGCAGAAGGCTTTTTCACATGGTAAAATCACCTTAGAACACACCACAATTCCTAAAATGAGTATGGTACCATCAACAAATGATTTATAATGTAACTAAAGTCTTAAAACCTTCTATTAACTGCAATGCTTTTTAATGAGGTGCTATCATGTATATTGGTCCCAAGATGGCTGCCAACACTTCTTGGATGAAGTACTGACAGCCAATCAGATCTCACGATGAGATGTGTGGTTAGGCTCCGCCCAGATATGTATGTGATTTTACTTTTGATTTTCTCAGGAACTACTGAACAGATTGACACCATATATGCAAAAGGCACATGCCTGACCTGAGGACTACCTCTTTGCCAAATTTCAAGTAATTCTGTTCAGCCGTTCGGGCTGTACCTTGGACTAAAGGTCCCTATGGAAAATTGCATGGGGAAAACGTGTTTTGGGACCCCCCTTTTTTCTCAGCCCCCGCTTGACAAATCCCCCCGAGACTTTCAGGGTAGGAGCGGAGTGGAGCACCCCACCTATTTTGAAAATTTCGTGAGGATTCGTCAACCGGCGCCAAAGTTATTCCAAATAGAATGTTGCAGATTTCCTATGGAAACACGGTCCTAACTATAACTATCTACTGGCGACCGCCAGTAGATAATATATATATACACATATTTAAACTTTACAGAAACAGTCTCTGGATGATGTCATCATTGATGTCATCAGTGATGTCATTTGAGATGTCATCAGTGATGTCACTGACCATGTCATGAATGATGTAATATGTGACATCATCAGCAGTGCATTGCGGGGGCGTGAGTTACAGTTAACTGAAATAACTATAACGGACTAATTTCTCTGGTATTGTACAAGTTTTGTACGAGTGAAATGTCCAACTAACTACAATGTCCCTGAAACCTGTGGTTTTTTTCAGTGAATTTCTTAGGTTTTTTAAATGCCAATTTCTAACTATAATGTCCCTGAAACCTATGGTTTGTTTCAGTGAATTTCAATGTTTTTTTAAATGCTAATTTATAACTATGCCTACAAAGGTAGGACATGTGAAGAAAGAGGAAGAAAAGCGCAGAAAGAAGCAAGACAAATGCAGAAAGAGGCAACAGAAGTCCAGAAAGACAAAGAAAAGTGCAGGAAGAAGCAAGAGATGTGCAGTAAGAACCAACAGAGGATCATAAAGTCCTTCTGTGCCCCCAATTTGATGGGTACTGACTCTGACTAACCAGGCCTAGAGCAAGTTCTATGCTAAAAGACACTTAGAATACAGTGAAAACACCTACATACACTAGGGAACACTATGCATTGGCATACCCCTGTGATTAGCATGACCTCCTCTGTATTTGCCATGAGTTAGTGCCTGGGTCACTGCATGTGTACATGGGTACTGACTGGATGATTAGAGTACTACAAGGAGAGTGAATGGTGAATTTATAAGTGCTTGGGTTTTGGCGCATTGATTAGATAAGGACATGGAACTGGCTGGATGATTGGAGGAGTGCATGGGTAGTGACAAGGAGATGGCTGGACTGCATGAGTAGTGCTCAGGGGATTGTAGCAGTGCATGTGTTAGTGCCTGTGCCGTTGCATAAGTACATGGGTACTGACTGGATGATTAGAGTACTCTAATCATCCAGTTACTACCCATGTACTCATGCAATGACCCAGGCACTAACACATGCACTGCTACAATCCCCTGAGCACTACTGATGCAGTCCAGCCATCGCCCTGTCACTACCCATGCACTCCTCTAATCACCCAGCAAGCACCATGTACTTATCCAATCACTCTGCGAAAACCCAAGCACCTATAAATTCAACATGCATTCTCCTTGCAGTTCTCTAATCATCCAGCCACTACCCATGTACTCATGGAATGACCCAGGCACTAACACTTGTACTGCTACTATCCCCTGAGCACTACTGATGCAGTCCAGCCATCTCCTTGTCACTACCCATGCACTCCTCCAATCATACAGTCAGTTCCATGTCCTTATCCAATCACTCTGCCAAAACCCTAGCACTTATAAATTCACCATTCACTCTACTTGCAGTACTCTAATCATCCAGTCAGTACCCATGTACTTGTGCAACGGCACAGGCACTAACACATGCACTGCTACAATTCCCTGAGCACAACTGATGCAGTCCAGCCATCTCCTTGTCACTACCCATGCACTCCTCCAATCATCCAGCCAGTTCCATGTCCTTATCTAATCAATGCGCCAAAAATCCAAGCACTTTTAAATTCACCATGCACTCTCCTTGCAGCACTCTAAGTATCCAGTCACTATCCATGTACTCATGCAATGACCCAGACACTAACACATGCAGTGCTACAATCACATGTGCACTATCCATGCAGTCTTCTAACCACCTACACACTACTGATTCACTCCTCCAATTACCCAGGTAGTACCCATGCAGTCCAGCAATCACACTGTCACTCCCCGTGTCCTCCTCTAATCACCCAGCCAAACCATGTCCTTATCTAATCACTGCGCCAAATGCGAAATGCGGGGTAAAAGCATGTGTTGGAACGTGATACAACCCTCTGTAGATGCCGGACGTAACTCCTTTGTGTGATCTCCAAGTATGGAGGTATGATAGCACTGGCGAGGTTGGAAGTGACCAAAAGCGTGACCCCAGACATTTCTGCAGGCGACGGCAAAGCTGCATATATTTGCAGGACTGTGGCGTGGGAAGGCCAAATTCCTCTTGAAGTTGCTCAAACGTCTTAAGGTCCCCTTCGTGAAAATCTGGTCTAGAGTGTGATGGCCCACCGTCTCCCATAGGGGCCAGGACAGCGGCTGCCTATCAATGCATATGCCAGCATTCCCCCAAATGGGGCCTTCTCATGGAATCATGGGTGGGAGCCCATAAGCCGCCGTTCTCGTTGCCAGGCCTTATGCATGGCTAATAGTTCCGGGCTTGAGGGGTCTTGATGGCTTCCTCCCTGTCCATCAGAAAAGCCTAATCTTGCAGACAGCAGGTGTCTCTCTATTTGCACCTATTGTGGTACATCAGGGGTACCTGGCAGCATGTATGCCAATCGAGAGAGCTGCAGTGCGAGGGCAAAGTGTTCTGCTGATGGGAGGCTTACAGGCACATGCATAAAAGCTTTTTGCAATTGCAAAAGGTGCGAATCACAAAAATTGTCCGTTTGCGATCGCAAAATTAGCTTTTGCGATGCATGAAACAACTTGCCACTCGCACTTAAAAAATTCGCAATTAATTGCGATTTTTCAGATTGCAATTGCATTTAAGAAATCGCAATTTGCGCTTCCTTAAATGCAATGCAAGAACCACTTGAAAATAGTGATTTCGCTAACAGGGGCGCAAATTACCATGAAGTTGAACTTCATGGTAATTTGCAAAAACTTTGAAAAATGCCCTTAGGGCATGTGTGTGCACAACATATGTGCACGGATCAATTTCAGGGGGTGCAACAGGGTGTCCTTTTGGCACCCTTGCACCCTGAAATTGCATGCGCAAATTGTGAGGACCTATTGGTACTCTCACATTACGCATGCAATTTCCCATTCATGCCTATGGGCCTGTAGGCTCATAGGAATGAATGGGAAGCCATTCCTTATTTGCGACTCACAATTTGCGAGTCGCAAATAAGGAATGTGTAGGAATCACTATTTTTATAGCGATTCCTGCATGCATAGGCTTTTGCGAGTCCTTAATTGCGATTCCTTAATAATCGCAATTAAGGACTCGCAAAATCCTACCTTAATGCATTGGCCTGTTAGTCCCCGCGAGAACAGCAAGCCTTCAGTTTAAGCGTGCCCAGACGGGGCCTTGAGGAGCCCCACAGAAAGGATTTTATCTTGGAGTCAATTAACAATTAAGTGCAATGTGGCCAAAGGTACCTGTAAAGGAAGCATGCCCCAGGTGTATAAGACAAGTGGAAGTGTGACCTTACGTATGGCTTGTACCCTGCCCCACATAGAGAGCCTCAGCACCCTCCAAATTTCCATTGCATCTGGGTGAGCAGGGGGCTCATGTTGTTCGCGATCATCCCCTCCATCCCTTGATCACCAAGACACCAAAGTATTTGAGGGGCGAGGGTTGCCAGTGGAAGGGGAATCCATGTATGGCCGCCTCTGTGATCCCGTCTGAGATGGGCAGTGATTCACCTTTATCCCAATTTATTTTTTAGCCAGAAAAGGATGAAAAGTCATTTATTTGAAGTGGTAGGGAATGGGGTAGGTCCGTGAGGGTGAGCAGAATATCATCCGCGTATAGATAGAGTTTGGATTCTCCCATTGGGAGGGGTACTCCTGTGGAGAGAGGGGGCAACCCTAGCGCATCCCCGGACGAATAGGAAACGGGTCAGGGATGAAACCTCGGCAGTTTACCTGGGCGGTGGGATTGTCGTATAGCAGTTGTACTTAGGCGATGAACTGATCTACCAGTCCGAATCATGCCATTACATTAAAAAGATAATCCCACTCGATGCAATTAAATGCTTTCTCGAGAGACAATGCCAATTTGTCAGTGTGTAGGTTTTTGATGGAGCAGAAAGTATTTGCTAGGGTTCGCAGGGGATTTCTGGAGGAATGACCGGGTACGAATCCTACTTGTGTGTGGTGGACCATGGAGGAGAGGACTTTGCGGAGACGGGCGGCCAGAATACTGGTCAGAAATTTGATTTCACAGTTCAGCAGTGATATGGAACGATAACTGCCGCACAGTGTGGGGTCTTTCCCACGCTTTTGTAAGACAGCAATCCCTGCTTTATTAGAGAGGGGGCCTAAAGAAGACCCGTGCTCCGCTTCTTGAAATGCTGCTTGAAGAGTGTTGATCACCACATTCCCGGCCCATCTATAGAATTATGCTGGGAAGCCAACCTCACCGGAGGCCTTATGGCAGGGAAAGTTCGCTATTGCTTGCGCTATTTCCACCTTGCTGATCTCTCCCTCAAGAAGTTCTCTGCCCTCATTGTTTACAATATCTTGAGGAGGAGTGAGCATTGACCCACTGGCTGACTGTATTGCAGGTATAGCCATGGCAGCTTCCCTTTGGCGTAACTGCAGCGCCAGTAGCCTCCCTGCCTTTTCTCCCTGCTTGTAATGCCTTCCTTTCATCCTTTGCAGGGTGTTTTCAGCCTTTGAGGTAAAGAGGCTACTTAGAGCCATTCTGGCCGGTTCTAAGGATTTACTGTGCTGCAGGGTCAGTTTATCTGTGTATAGCTGGGTAGAAGACGCAATATCCTTTTCTAGTTCCCTCTGTCGAGCCATTGTTTGCCTATAGGCCAGTGCTGCATCTCGCATAAGCTGACACCGAATTGTAGCTTTCGCTGTGGCCCAGAGTATCCTACCCGAGTCCACAAATCCCTGGTTGGTGGTGAGATACCCCTGGAGGTGCTCACGCAGTTGAGATTTGCCTTATGGAGTGCCGTGACGCAATATATTCATACACCAGAGTGCAGCTTCTAAAATGTGGGAATCTCGGACTAACTGCACCGTCCTCTGGGAGACCAGAAAATAATCCAGTCAAGAGAGCGTGCCGTGGGTTAGGGAGGTGAATGTTTTTCTGCTTCAGTCGGGTGGCAGAGGTGCCAATGGTCCACTAGGCCATTGTCAGTCAGGATGTCGCCCATTAGAGCTCTGTCCACGGCATTGCCTCTGATGAGGTGGTCCATTCTGTCTAGAACTGGGACCCTTACCAGGTTCCAGTCCCGGCCAATGAGGTACTGTGAGGCATTTATTTCAACTAGGAGACGGCTCAGTTGAAGAAGGAATTCTTTTTTCTCACCAGTTGGGGCATAAACTGATCCAACACAGACAGAGGCTTCCCATATACGCAGCTGCGCAAATGCGTATCGCCCGTCTGAATCTGTCCATGTTTTGGACACGGTGGCTGGGAGAGATTTGTGTATGAGAATCGCCACCCCACATTTCCTAGTGGGCATCGCATCTGGGGAGTCCCCCTTGCCTATACTACTGTGAATCACACTACCCACCCAGCCTCAGCATAACTTCTCAGACTCTGGAGCGTCGAGGTGTGTTTCCTGTAGTAGTGCTATATCCACCTTCTTTGATTTAAGGTAAGAGAGTACTTTTTTCCTCTGTATGTAATGTGTAATATCATGTATATTCCATGTTACCACCCGTAGGGGGTGAACAGCGGCCATGGTGTGGAGGCAAGCAGGGATTGATGTTGATGTGCAGATCTGAAGAGTGTGTTAAGTGCGCTCTGTGGAGTGTATGACACGTTGGAGGGCAGTGGGAGTGGGTCCCACCTTTAGTGTGTGCGTGGGTGACAGGGTACCCGGGGTAATGTGGGGAGGTGGGTAAGAGTTACAGGTAAAGAGGACCAGATGCAGGAAAGTCTAGAGGAGGGGAGAGGGGGTGATGTGGAGGGGAAAAGAAAGGGGGGTGGGAGGAAGGAAGTAAGAAAGGGTGAGGGAGAAGGTGTGGGCAAGGAGAAGACAGAGGTATAAGAGGGTCCTGGCACGTGTGGAAGGTGTTACAGTCTGGTGATGCAGCCAAGGGGGTGTCAGTGGCTGGAGTGTAGGCTTTGGTGTACGGCCCAGAAGGGGTAGTGCATCCTGTCTGGAGGTAGAGTGTAGGGGAAGGGAGGGGAAGGATGGGGAGGGAGAGGAGGGGGATAGAGCCAGGCGGGGGGATTAGTACCTGCTGGGCAGCGGCGCGAGGACTACTAATCGTTCGACTGCGGGTCTAAGCTCACTGGGGTGCCGCCGCAAAACAGTTCTCCTCAGGAGAGCGGCGCCGTAGCTAGGGATAAGTGGAAGAGTGTGTATGTTACTGTGATGGTGCAAACTGGGGTATATGCCTTGTTGGCGGTTGGATAAGGAGCGGTACCCAGATGTGATATGATAATGTGCTGCGTGGTCGTGGTTAGGCCCGGGAGGGACATTAGGGAGGAGGAGACATATAATGTTAAGCTAGGCCGAAGACAGTAGCGCAATTTAGAGTTCCAAAAGCAAGTAAATCATTTCTGCAGATAACGCATACTGCATATACAATTAAGCAAATCAGCAAACAGTTAATACAGTAAATATTCTTAACACAGTGGGAGCGATAGTCAGCTCTCTGAAGTCTTCTTGGAGTTTCGTTCATCATCGAGTCTGTCCCTGGGATGAGAGGCCCAAACCAGGCCTCCTTTTGAACTCAACTTCAAGATGTGCCAGAACAAGTGAGAGAAATCCTTCTTTTTGTGGAAAAAATTCCAATTTACTGCTTTCTTAATAATGTTACGATGCTTGACTCCTTGGAAGATTCAGCATCATGCAGAGCCGAGGCGGAACATAGATCCCTAAGACAAAAGAAAGAACATATAACAGCCAACACGTTTTGCCCCCTCACATTGGCCTTTTGGCCTGGGGCTTCCTCAGGGATGTACATCAGAGACAAAGAATCATAATAATCTGATGTCCAATGGTATATACATATTTTCAGAAATACAACAAAACATGTGTGTAAATGATATATAAAGTAATCACCCGAGATGATGTGGTACAGAGAGAATACATTGGGGTCAAACAAGAAGGGAAAAGGAAAGTGAAAGAGCATGGCGGTGACAGGGAGAGGTGGGAAAAGACATTGGAAAAAGGTGTGTGAAAAGAAATTGTTGTGGGTAAAGGCATTTTCTGGAGGAAGGAGAATGGTTACCCAGAAAAAATTCCAGCAAGAGGTAAGGGCAGGGAAAATAGAAAAGTAAAGGTGGAACGGTTGGGTAGGGCAGCGGTCGATGGGAAGGGAGAGTAGCGAGTGGTAGGGAAAGACCAAGGGATATAGAAGGTTAGGTAGTGACAGGAATTATAGAAAAAGAGAGGGGAAAGAGAGGGGAAAAAGAACTTAGATCAGTAGATTACGAAGAATGGTCCAAATGTCATATTAGGTTATACGAAACATTAAAGCCATCATGATTATCAAGGTAAATCAGAGATATATTTATGAGAATTTTTTGTCCGGATCGTTAAGTAATGTTCCATATAGGGACACAAAAAACATATATACAACAAAGCAAAGCATGTTAGAACTCACTCAAGGTATGATAGTCAGTGTACAAGTGCTAAAGAACACTCTGAATCGTATAGGTATAATGATCATTCTTCATGGTCTAGTGATCAAGGAAATCAACAGACTTTCATGAAGGAGTGAACAAAAGTGGCCTGTGTTAGCATTCTGTTTATAAAGTGGCCAAGGTCTTTCATATTACTGGTGAATTATGCCGTGGAGGTCCTTAGTGAAAAATGGGACGTGAAAGGAGCTAGTCAAGGACTATCAGGAGTATCCCTAGTTAAAGGGAAAAAGTGATCCTTCGTTCTCATGATCAGTACTGCACCGCGCTTACCGTTGTGTATATTTAGAAGCTGAAACCTAGAACAATCCTGTCTCCGTAACTCAGTGCGGTAAAAATCCTAGTAAAATGGAAGCAGTAGGACAATGAATATTTAAAATGGGTTTACTATAAATTAAAATGGACCCCTTGAAAATCCAAAGGACCCGGGGCCAAGAAACTAGATTCTGTGGGTCCGCAAGGGTCTTGGAGACCCCCACCAGTGTGCTCTCACTTACTTTGGTGCCAATTGCACATGGTCTCTATCGGTCGGCGAAGGCAGCCGCATTTGAATTAGTGGACCCTTTTATGTGCTGTGAATGGAGACAGTAGTCTCAATTCTGCAGGTGCCCTCCTCTGTCAGCCCAATAGGTTCCGGGTCATGAGTTCACCAGGAAAAATAGGGCGCCATCTTGAAGTATTAGAAAGAGCAAAAAATGGGCTAAGAACTAGCTTGTTAGGTTGAAAATCGCTATACGACAAAGGGGCATGGATCTAAAAGGCAAAAACCTAAGTAGTGGTAGTAATTACTCGCGGTGCGAAAACATGAATAGGTAATTATTTCTCATGGATAATGGGCAAGGTGGACCGATATGTAAGCAGGTGATCAGAGAAGTAGCCGAAAAAAGGGTGCCACCTTGGAATGTAAAAATGTGTGGGAGGTCGACTGAAGACTCCCCGTTACATTAAATTCTGCGGTGCGTGGTATACGCTCGAGGGTATAACTTAAGCAAAAAAAGGCTAGCCAGTGGTTTATAATTTCTCATGGTACAATCAAAAAGGGGGAGAAAAAATGGTGCTATATACATATGTTTATAAAGCATGGGGAAGGGCAAACGTGCTCAATTGTAAAGGAGGAGGTCATGGCAGTCTCAGGGAGGCTGTCATAGAACTATGAAGGTGAATGTTCACTAAGGGAAAAAGGGTGGCACTATTTGGGTTGTCCTGGGGTGCCAAAAATATTCATGGCTTGTGTGAATCACACTATTATTTCTGCAACAGATGTTTTGCTCGAAGGTACAGAAGGCATACTGATGGTCTAGCTTCTCAAGCTCGGTGGGGCCCTGCTGCGGGGGGTCAAGGGCCCAGAGCAAGGTTCGGGGGGGATGGAGTGTGTTGAGTTCTGCATTCCCACTTAGCCATCCCCAACCAAACGTGCATTTCTGCATCTTTATTTAGTCCAAGTTTGACGAAGTTTGGAGAATGAGTTCACTCTCTCTTCTCCGCAGTTTAAGCTCCCGGTTTCCTACTCGTCTGGATGCATGTATGACCTCAATGCCATAAAAAGTGAAACTTTTCTTGTGTGGATGAGTATTATGGAAGTGATCTCTTAACGGGTGGCCCGTATTGTACCTGTTGATGTTTCTGTAGTGTTCCTGAATGCTTATGCGCAGGTGTCGAATTGTACTCCCTATGTATGGTCGGTTGCATGTGATGAATACAGGCCCCAGCTAGGCCCACAGGACACAAGGGTTCGCTCTCCTGTAACGGAATCTATAAGGAAGTTGGCACGGAAACTGCAAAGTACAAAGACAGCATTTATTAACCCTTAAGGGTGGTCCTACAATCCACACAACACTCTTCAGTATTGCATAGAGTAGCACAAAGAACCTTCGTACATGGTCCCCTTTTATACACAGTAGAGGGGCTCATGAGTGGGTGGATACAACATGAAGACGAAGAACATTACCATTTATGGTCATTTTCGATACTGAATCAATATGTGGGCGGAGCTAACGCACTCCTTGAGCCCGCGAAAACATGGTCAAGCAAGGCTAACTGATAACAGATGTGGTCAAGTCTGGGCATGTGCCAGATGGACAAAGGAGCTATTTATAGACTGTTACTAGGCAGATTGCAAGAGCAACTAACACAGAGCTTGGACTCTTCTCGTGGGGAACACGTGGAAGCATGACAATACAAAATGGAGTCCGAACTTCGGTCAACATAACAGAGAAAACACGATCTATAAAAGGGGAATTAATGTCTTTAGTAAATGCTTAATCACATCGTTGTTTCAATTTACAACAGACGACCCTTTCAGCATTTACTGAAGACATCCGGCTTGTTAGAATAATCATCATATATATCAATTATCATCATCTCTTCTACTTCCTTAGCTAAACGTTTCTGATAAGTGACATTGGCAATAGCTTTCTTATCGGGGATACAAAATGATACACATAATGAGCAGAGTAAAGGACCACACTGAACGCAGATACAGCATGAAAACAGAACCGCTACAATAATGCAGAGACCAGTTAGAACCTTCCATCCCCAGGCAGTAATTAACGCCCAAAACCATCCAGAAAAGGACCAAGTGCCATTTTCTGTATGGATCTCAGCTGCAATTTTATGCAGTTTATTGATGGCATTATAAACTGATGGCGTATGATCAGGGATAAACACACAACAGCTACTTCCAATAATTTTACATGCTCCTCCTCTGTCAGCTAGCATAACGTCTAGTACCATACGACTCTGCAATGCAACAATTCTAGTAATCTGTAATTCCTCCGTAAGATTCCCAAGAGCAGCAGCAGTCTGATTTGTCACAGCTTCTACCACTCTTGTTAACCTTCGGATCTTCCTACTGTTCAGGGCAGCTCCAACAAAGAAAAACAGTCCTAAGTTAAAATCAATATACTGTTGCAGACTGGTATCAGTCTGATCTACATCATCAATTGATAAAGTACGTTTATACCTATTTACAGTCACATTATTCAATAATTTCAGATCCTTATGATAAGATGCGGGTGCTAGGAATACAGGAGGTAATAGAAATGATACATAGCATACCCCAGACCACCCAGCTGGCAGACGGTAGTAACCTTTATTTCCACACACAAAGTACGTGTTATGGGAGGCTAAGAAGGTACTATTGTTCAACCCATCAATATTCAAAACAGTAATGCAATCACTGACACCAACAGGGATGAAACCCACACTCTGGACACACAGGTCCGCTTGAGCTTGTGCTACTTGAATTACAAACTTGTCCTTTCCCACAGTGTCTCTTGTGTTCGTAAAGATGTAGGGAATGGATTCATTGTCTGGTCGGTACTCTTCCCACTCCCAAATTGTCCCATTCGCTTGTGGATACCCATTTTTGTCTTGATGGCATTCTTTATTGAGTCTGAAGAGCAATCGTCCCACTGTTGGTTTCCGAGTAGCAAAAAGCAAAGTATACCATGCTCTACAAGAGCCATTATGAGAGAAAGGAAGTGGTATAAATGGCGTTCCTCCTTTCTTCTGATGAGCTGGCATCATCCCACATATCCAACAGTTCGTAGCATTCGTAGCAACGTGGGTATGATGCAGCATCTGGATGAAAGTGTTATTCAGGTAAGATTGTCGATGCTTCAACTCTTGATACGGTAATGTATAAAAGTAGTGCTCCTCAGGCACCGGAGTTGTCAACACAAGAATCTTCCGAGCGGGAGTTACATCCTCCACGAACCATGTGGTTATCCCAACAATGGCTACTGTCAACATGAACCCTAATGCACAAAGGATTTTCTTTTTCTCCATATCAAAACAAAAATAAAACCCAATATCTTCCTGAAACTAAAAGTCTGTCAGAACTCTTCCCCTTGGGCAGCGGTTGATTTCTTCACCAGCGGGCCAAGACGGGTGTCGCTACACTAATGCAGGGCTGATCCCCCCCCTTGCCTCATCGGCTCTCCGTTTCACTAACCCAAGGGCCGTTCTGACAGTATGTCCCGCTACTGGAAAAACTCACTTCCTTGGTCGAAGATGATATCGCCTTCCTCCAGGAGTCGCGTGGTCCGGAAAGAGCTCCTCAGTGGCGTTTGGCTCCGCAGCACGGCCTGTCTCTGCAGCCAAGATGTCTCGTTGATCGGTCAGCACGGCAGGTTCCACCAATCCGGGCGGCACCTTCCTACAGTGCAGAGAGTGGATCCAATTCTTTCGATTGGAGACTCGCACAGCCGTCCTCGTTGCGAGGAGGACCTGCTCAGGGCCCACCCATCTCGGCTCCAAGCTGTTCGTTCTGTCGAAGACTTTCACCATGACCTGGTCACCAGGCCGGAGACCATGTCCTTCGCCGGTAGACCGATCAGGGAGCGCCTCTCGGACCTGTTGATGGATAGAAACCAAGTTATCCGTTAACTGTGCCAGATAATCGCTCATCATTACACAAGGTACATCATACACAGCCTTAGGTCTTGGTGGACCCCAAATATTCATTGGGCGTCCAAAGACGATCTCGTACGGCGTAAGGCCAGTTCGAGAGTGCGGTACTGATCTAATTGACAATAACGCCAGTGGCAGAGCGTCTGGCCAAGTCAAAGACGTCGAAGCTTGAATTTTGGCGATCTTAAGCTTCAGTGTACCATTATACTTCTCAACTAGGCCTGCAGACTGAGGGTGAAACACGGCGTGGAACTTCTGAGTGATGCCTAGACCCTTCAAGACATACTTTATAACATCCGCTACAAAGTGAGGGCCATTATCACTCCACAGAAGTCTACAAACGCCATATCGGGGGAAAAACTCCTTCAGCAGCAGCTTCGCAGTAGTCATCGCAGTATTGTCTTTCGTAGGGTACGCTTCAACCCATTTGCTGAAAGCGCAGACCACTACTAGAACATACTTCAGATTATTACAGCGCTCAAGCTGGATGTAATCCATCTGCAGAACCTCAAAGGGTGTAGTGGGTGTCACAAATCCTCCTGCTGGAGTTCGAGTACCCTTTCCTGGGTTATACCTCAGGCAGATCATACAGGTCTGCACCACCCTCTTTGCCGTGCTAGCAATCTCTGGATGCTCCCAGACTTGGGTAAGCAATTTCACAATTGCGGAAGCTCCAACATGTGCTAGCCCATGTGCCATCTGAACCATAGGTTGTACAAAGGCCGTGGGTAATTTCCATCTATCCATCTGCTTATTTCTCCAGCAACCCTCGTCATCCAGTTCCCCCTCGCTAGCCCATTGTTCCCGCTCTTTGTCAGAAGCGGTCCTTTGCATTTCTCGCACTTCCTCCTTCGCATCATGCCATCTTTCCACCTGTGACTTTACTACATACACGGCAGTAGTACCGGGCTGCATCGCAGTTTCCCGTGCTACTCGATCTGCCAACGCATTCCCTTCTCCAACTTTGTCAACTACTTTCCTATGGGCGCTACACTTAACGATAGCAATTTTCTTTGGGTATGTCAATGCGGTTAAAAGATTGTGAACTAACTCTCCATGCATTATCTGTACTCCATGTGACGTTAAAAACCCTCTCTCCTTCCAGAGTAGGCCGAAATCGTGCGCTACTCCGAAAGCATAGCGGCTATCTGTATAAACATTCACACATAGTCCTATACTGAGCTCACATGCTCGTGTTAATGCTATCAGTTCCGCTGCTTGAGCTGATTTCTGTGGTATGCGTGCTGTCTCCACTATCGTTTGCAATGTGGTAATCGCATACGCTGCTGAAGTCGTACCATCTGGTAGCTTCAGGCATGATCCATCCACCCACAGTTCTCCATCTACATCTAGAAAGGGCGTATCCTGGAGATCAATACGACCCTTTGTTTGTTCCTCAGTCACGAGAATACAATCATGCGCTTTCCGCGCCTCAGGCTGGGTTTCGGGGTATGGCAACAATGTTGCCGGGTTCAACGTTACGCACCTTTTCAACGTAATATGAGGAGCCAAAAGCGTCAACTCATATCCCGTTAAACGGGCACTGGTCAAATGCTGCGTCTTTGTTTGATTAAGCAGGGCATCGACAGCATGGGGAACTAATACCAACAGCTTATGAGATAACACAATTCCCTCGCTTTGGCGTATTGACACAGCTGTCGCCGCAACCGAGCGAAAACACCCTGGTAATGCTCGGGCGACAGGATCAAGTACAGCCGAAAAATATGCACAAGGGCGCTGCTTATCACCGTGCATCTGCACTAAAACTGACAATGCACATCCATCTTTCTCATGCACATACAACGAAAAGGGTTTTGCATAATCAGGGGTTCCTAACACTGGTGCTGAACAAAGGGCCTGTCGTAGTTGCTGAAAAGCAGTACCGCACTCATCTGACCAAGGGATTGGGATAGGCGTGTCCTTTGTCAAGAGGGCTAACAATGGCTTAGCTATATGTGAAAACCCCAATATCCACTGTCTACAAAAAGAAACAAGGCCCAAAAATGCACGTACATCCTTCTGTGTGGATGGTCTCGGTGTATCCAAAATTACTTGGATACGATCCGGTGTGAGTGCACGTCCCTCCTTAGACAAAAGGTGACCCAGATAAGTCACCTTTGGTCTACAGAATTGCAATTTCTTCCTAGATACCTTATGATTGCGGGACGCTAAAAAAGAAAGTAAGGATAACGTACTTTTTTCACACAACTCCAGGGTGTCAGCCGCCAGCAAGATGTCGTCGACATATTGAATGAGGGCGACACCCTCGAGCAGAGCAAAGGAATCCAATTGTCGTTTCAAAGCCTGACTATAAATGCTAGGGCTTTCTGTATAGCCCTGGGGAATCCTACAGAAACGATAAGATCTATTATTTAATGTAAACCCAAAAAGATATCGGCTATCAGGGTGAATGGGAATGGAAAAGAAGGCATTCTTCAAATCAATCACTGAGAACATGGTCGCCGTAGGCGGGACCAAGGTAAGCAACGTCGTGATATCGGAAACCACTGGGTACTGAGGTATCACGATCTTGTTCACTTCTCTCAAATCAATTATAAACCGATAAACTCTGGCATCCGTATCCTTTTTCAGTATGGGAAGGATCGGACTGTTACAAATGTTGTAGGGGACTTCCTCCACTACCCCTACCGCCATCAAATCCTGCACTATCTGTATGAGAGCCTCCTCGCCCTCTTGGGAAATACGGTACTGTGGGAGGCGTGGTAACACCGCCCCCTCCTGGACGCTAATGTGGACCGGTGGAATCACCATTTGTCCTACATCAGTATCCGAAGTTGCCCACAAAGCACGAGGGAGGGTAGCTAACAGCGCATCCTCTGACATCGTACACATTCGTTCTGATCGGGGGTAATTGTCATTCAATATTACCCGTACACCAGCAGGGGAGCAACGGATCGTAGCCCTAAAATGCTTTAACATATCAAGACCCATAATGTTGTCCGGTGTGTACGGGGCAAGCAGAAACGGACAGGGTGCAGAAAAAGAATCAACCTTAAACATGAGGGGCTGTGAAAGAGGGCTTCGGGAGAGTGTACCGTCAAACCCTACCGATGTGACCATTAAGCCGGATGGGGGAGCCCCCGGAACCAATTGCTTAGACAGTGCACTACGTTTCGCTCCTGTATCCACTAGGAACTGATCAGTAGAGCCCAAAACCTCAGCCGATACATAAGGGCCCTTCTGATCGACCGGCACCTCAACTGATTCTAACCCCCATCCAACGCAATCCTATGCATGCTGAGAGTCATGGTACCCTGACCGGTCAATTCCTGATGCTTGATACTGATGCTGGCGATCGAAAACATTTGATCTATCTCGGTGCTGCCCAGCAGACTCAAGACGAGCCTGTTCGTTAGAATTCCCTCGAAAGTTCGAGAAACCCCCTCTACCTCGCGTGCCACCGTGGGTATGCCCCTGGCGCGATGCATGCAACACCGGGCAGTCCCTAGCCCAATGACCCGCTTGCTTACAATACGCACATTGATTCCTATTCAAATCAGACCGGCCCGAGGGAGGACCATAAGATCCTCCCCTACCTCTATTACTACCCCGTCGAGGCGGGCCATAGACTTGCGCCAGCATCACCTTTGTTTTCAAATCTTTCGATTTCTTTTCCTCCTGGCCCTTTGCTTCTTGCTCCTGACGCTCATAATACTGAGCGATAGTCAGGAGGGCCGTCGGTGTAGCGGAGGACCAAGAACTTTCACTCGCTTTTAGACGGGCCGCAACTGCCGGCAGCAGATTAGCTACATATTTATCCGCAAAAAGGTGGCGTCCCGTATCGTCGGTAAGCGACTGGCCACTAAAATCATGAAACGTCTCCTCAAAGCGCGTAAAGAAGTCCGCAACTGACTCGTCAACTTTCTGTTTACATGCAGCTAACATATTCCAGTCAATCTTTTTAGGGGGAATAATTGTCTTTAACTTAGCCACAATAGCAGCAGGGAGATCTAAAATATTCTGGGGCGGTTTCTGCGCGGGCTTCCGCTCCCTATCCTCATCCTCAAGGTCAGACCACCGGGCCTTAAAGGCAACTACATCATCTACCTTTCGGACAGATCGCCACATATCCGGTGGTAGAATAAGGCCAAAGAACAAATCTATATCTGCTAAAGTCATAACGCAAGAATTCAAGGCCCCCTCGACTTCTTCATAGAAGGCCGCTGGATTCTTGCGGGGGTCGGGCAGCGCATTCTTCAATGCCATAACATCAGCCCTATGCCATGGAGTGTAAACCCAATTATACACGAAATATCCCTTAGCATCGGCGGAGGTAATGTCCGAGCTAGTCCCCGCTCCTTTAGGAGGAACATACAAAGGCGCTGCCTCTCGCATTGGTTTAACATGCACTATGTCATCCTTATCTGACTGGGAGGTGGATGAGTGGCCCTCTGTTGTGCACGAATCTGACTGCTTCTCCTTCCCTGCTCGCTGGCGCGCTTTCTCTTTATAGACCAGCACCTCGTCCCGCAAGGCAAACAGCCGCCGAACCGTATCTGGAGCCTTAGAAAAAGAGAAAACACCATTACGCAATGCTTTAGCATCCGATGATACTTCATCGGGCTCAAAAACACCAGAACGTTTCCGGAAAGCATCAATCACTTCATCCGCGAAATGACCTAGAAAATACAATTTATCTCTCTCCTGCCACGGCCCCCAAATATGAAATAAGTCCTCCATGGATATCTTGCCGTTAAGTGCACGGAAGGAAATTTGCCGAAGCTCAGCCATTTGGTCGGCTGATAACATGGACCGCGTATCAACCTTACCCGGACCCGGGCCAGAATCTTGCGGCCTCGGAGCAGATGCGCCGACATAAGGGGGCGGAGGGCGATCTAGTAAAGAAAAATCATCATCAAGATTATTAAGGACAGGATAAAGTGGCTGCCGGACGACGTATTGACCCGAAACTTGTAGCCTACGCTCCTTCTCTTGCCTGTCCGTCTGCTCTCTATCCTCCCGTCGCTTCGCTTCCTGTGCTCGCACATGATCATTCTTCCGTTGCTCTTTATCAAACAGCGCTTTCTCTCGTTTCTCTCGCTCACGCACCTCCTTCACCCACAACCGCACACACTCAAACATATCCTGACGAGCACGCCGCTTACACATGCACTGTTCCACATACTCAATCTTACGTATATCAAACGATCCATACAAAGGCCATCGCAACTCAGGATCTTTTTTTGTATATTTCCTCCATACTGTGCTGTACATTATGGAAGAAAGACCATGCTTCACATACATATCCTTATTAGGAGTCCCCTCTGGGGGGGCTGGAGCAGATTCCTCGAGGTTCAACCGGTTTCCGAAACAGCAGCACCACTTACGGAGTGTGCTGAAAGCAGGCATGCTCAGAAATAATGCAAAATATGCAATATTATAAAAAATGGCACTTAATCGTTGCGCCGTTCAAAGTTACACAGCTCTGGAGAAATCTCTCCACATTACCTGCCTATATGTGTTGCAACGCATATATATTCACAAAGACAAATCCAAAATATGACTAGTCATCACAAATCAAACTCAAATAGCCAGATCAGGCTTCAAAAACTCGGAGCAAGTACCGTACACCGGTTCTTACCAATCAAGAGTCCAGATTCCAACTGCCAAGCTCCACAATCGCCCAAACGGCTTTCACGGCAGGACCGACAGAAGAGGTCTCAGTCGAGGACCGGCGCCACCCAGACGGTCAGCTCGGAAGGGAAGGAAGAAAAACCTTGGGATGCCAGGGCTAAGACGCCGCTGGCAGTGATCACATCCCCGGCCCAATTCCTCACCTTCGTCGCGACCAATCCTTCGAGCATCCGAGTCGCCGATGAGCCCCACGTGACGGGCGCCAATTGATGAATACAGGCCCCAGCTAGGCCCACAGGACACAAGGGTTCGCTCTCCTGTAACGGAATCTATAAGGAAGTTGGCACGGAAACTGCAAAGTACAAAGACAGCATTTATTAACCCTTAAGGGTGGTCCTACAATCCACACAACACTCTTCAGTATTGCATAGAGTAGCACAAAGAACCTTCGTACATGGTCCCCTTTTATACACAGTAGAGGGGCTCATGAGTGGGTGGATACAACATGAAGACGAAGAACATTACCATTTATGGTCATTTTCGATACTGAATCAATATGTGGGCGGAGCTAACGCACTCCTTGAGCCCGCGAAAACATGGTCAAGCAAGGCTAACTGATAACAGATGTGGTCAAGTCTGGGCATGTGCCAGATGGACAAAGGAGCTATTTATAGACTGTTACTAGGCAGATTGCAAGAGCAACTAACTAACACAGAGGTTGGACTCTTCTCGTGGGGAACACGTGGAAGCATGACAATACAAAATGGAGTCCGAACTTCGGTCAACATAACAGAGAAAATACGATCTATAAAAGGGGAATTAATGTCTTTAGTAAATGCTTAATCACATCGTTGTTTCAATTTACAACACATGGGCAGAAAGTCATGTGAATAGTAAATTTGCTGTTACAGTCATTCCATTCTGTGATTCTGATCTGTTTGCCCAGTGGCATGGGTACAGATTGGGTTTTGTTAATTTGCAGATATTGCAGTTATGGCATGTGTGAAAACCTGTTGGACTTTCTAAAAATGTGTTCGCCTTTTTTCTTTTATACACAAACTCGGATCTACAAATCATTCTTTTAAGATTAGGTGCCCGTCTGAAACTCATTCCTGGGTAGCTATGGAGATGATCCTTGAGACCTAGAGTGTGTTGTAGCAAGTGCCAATGGCATTTGAGAATTTGCCTAATATTGTGTTGTCCTTTGTGATAGTCTGTGATGTACCGAATCCATGTGTCTTTTTCACATGTTGTTGTAGGTTTTTGGCCCAAGGCACTGGGTCTCTCAATATTTGATACAGCATCCATTGTGTTTTGTAAGTGACATGGATCATATCCTCGCTTCTCCAAGCATGTGATTGCTTCCTTTTCTTCAAGTTCGAACAACTGTTCCTCACTACAGTTTCTTCTGATTCTAAGTAGTTCTCTCTTTGGGATATTTTGATGTTATTTTTTGGGGTGGCAGCTTTCTACTCGTAGAATAGCATGCAACGCTTTGTCTTTACTGCAGAGTTTGTTGTGTAATAGGTTATCCTTCACCTAGAATGTGAGGTCCAAGAAGTTGATTTCAGTTTTAGAGAAGTTGGAAGTCGTTTTGATTCTCTATGAGCTGTTGTCCAGGTTGCGTAGGAATCTTTCTAGCAGATGTTGGGCCCCCTGCCAGATACAGAAAATATTGTCTATGTACCAATGCCAAAAAACTATATGCGTGATATATTCTGAGAAGCTTGGGTCCCATAGCCAGAACTTTTCAACAAAGCTCATGAAGACGCAGGCATATGGTGGCGCACATTTTACGCCCATCACAGTTTGCGTACTTGTTTATATATCTCTTGATTGAAGCTGAAGATGTTATGGTTCAAACAGAAGTCTAACATTTCAAGTATCATTTTGTTGGTTTTAAGGTAGTTGGCAAGTTGAGCCCAAAGTGATTGTTGTATTGATGTCAGGCCATCATGATGTTCAATGGAAGTGTAAAGGCTCACAATGTCGATACCTACTAGGAAGAAATCTGGTTCCCTGGTGATATCACTGACTTTGAGAAAGATGTATTCACTATCTTAAATAAATGAGGGGATGTCTTTTATCAGTACTTGCAGTTTCTTGTCAATGAATTCCCCAAGTCTAGAGTAAGGTGAGTTTATGCCCGTTATAATGGGTCTACCCAGAGGAGGGTAGATGCCCTTGTGTATTTAAGGAAGAAGATACGATGAGTACGCTGTATCTCCAGTGGCAGGTTGAAGTTGATGTCCATCAGCTTCGGGAGGATATCGCAGAGGAATGCTCTGGCATTCGGGCCTTTGATATTTTCAAGAAATCCGAAGAAGTGGATATTCTCCCTCCGGCTACGATCCTCCAGATCTATCAGTTTGCTGCGGAGAACCAGCAACTCCTGGTCTCTGCCATGGATGGATTCGAAGCGGCCCTCCACTGTTGTCAGCCTTTGGTCCAACCCCTCTACCTTTGTGTGGAATCCCGCAATAGCTATTCTGATCGATTTTGCTTCTGCCACTGGAGAGGAAATATTGGTGTCCATCCCTTCGAGGTGACGACTGACAGCCGAAATGTCCAGTAGGATATGGTCCATTGTCTCGTTTTGTGGTGGGGGGACTGGGGAGGGCCACACGCAGGAGATGTGGTGCCCTTCGCTGACATATTGTGAGGCTGTTTTAGTGCTTCTGCAAAAAAGGAATTGTTTGGAGGACTTGCTCCCTTGTTTGTACGTGGACATTTGTCCGCAATGCTAGGACGTTGTGCTGTGAGAGGACAGATAGGCAGCGAGGGCGTGCTGGGGCCAGGAGGATACTGGTGATCTAGTTATGGACCTGCTGCAACTGCACTTCTCTGATTATCCAGGCGAGGATGGCGGACTCCTACTTGATCCTGGCTTGCGTCAAGGAGTTGGAGCGTGTGCGGGATTTGTGCCTGTCGCCTGTGGACAACTTTCGTCTTGCCAGGGTGTTCTCCGTCGTGCCCTTGAGTAGAATAGTGTTACTTTACCGATTCTCTTGTGGGGGTTGCAGTGAGGACCTTCCTGACCCCTTCTCCATGGGGCACGTGCTGGGGTTCAGTTCCCCTTGGATGCTCTCTTTGCCGGTGTAGATGCAGGGGAGGAACGTTTTCACGATCAAGACTTCCCTCACTCCGCGACCTCTAATCCGTGCCACGGCCTCGGTTGTGGCAGACAAGCCTGGGTACAAGGTCGCGAGCAAGAGGCCCTCGCTTGGGTTGGCACCCTCCGCCGTGGTTGATTCCACCATTTCTTTCCTTTCTGGGGCCGCTCAGCTGTTTAATTGCTGCGTTGTGGCCCTGTTGGTGCTAGGGGGTTCTGGGTTACTTGGAACTTAGCTCATGGTGTCTTGGCTCTCAATTCCTATTTCCTGTAGAGTCGGAGGGCGTCCTGTGGCATGCTTGTTTCGTGGTGGCCCCGGCGCTAGTGCAGGGCTCAAAGTGCAGAGTATCTTTGCCCTCTCTTTTTCTAGTCTATATGAATGTATGAATGTAGGGGGGGCGTCACCCTCCACAGTTGCTGCTCAGTGATGGATTCCCATGCCGCACTCGTCGTGTCACAACCCTGGTGCTTCCAGTAATGGCCAGGGTGTGGGGCGCCAGATACAGGGCCCAATCCATGAGGTAATCAGGTGAATGAGTATTTGAGGCCACATACTTGACCCCAGGCCCAGCACTCCCGGCTGTGCCATTGGCCGTGCTCCCCTCACGATCAATGAAGGTCGGGTCTCAATCCACCGTGGTCCCCGGGTCCCGGGACCAAGGGGTAGGGTGGGGGGGTGCCGCTGCAGATATTGTGGCCACGCCGACCAGGTAGACCTAGGCGGGGTCAGCAATCCGCGCAAGGGCCGAGGCTGGAAGCGTGCCTCTAGGCCCCGTTCACTCACCCGAATCCCAGGCTCTTTTCTCCCCGTTATGTTCAATAGCAGCATCAGGACCTGGGCTGTCACTGTCCAGGGGTTAAAGCATTTTGTCAGTCTTTGATATTGTGACCCCAGTCTCACTATGAGGGCCGCTGCTCCCATCTGGGGCCCGTCTCACAGTGGAGCTTTCTTTTCAGGCGGCCATCTATGCTCGTGGCTAGACCACGCCCCTTGCTAGACCTGTTTAATTGGAGCTGCCTTGTGACATCTTGAAAATGTTACTTTCAAGTGAAAAAAGATAGAGATTTGGAGTTTGGGCTCCATGAGCTCAAGATTTAAAAAAATATATCTTTTAGTAAAGGTGTTTTTTAAATTGTGTGTTTGAAAGTGCCACTTTTAGAAAGTAAAGCTACCTGATACCTAGTACTTTTAGAAAGTAAGCATTTTCTGGTTAATCCATCGTCTGCCTGCTTGTGGAATCAACGTCTGGTTTACACTGACAGGAGCTGTTTGTGCATTCACACTAGACCGTCGCACAAAGGGTTCTGAGGTGTGACTTCTTGAGCTAGAGTGGTGGAAGGAGTTGTCACTGATACCTGAATAGGGCTGTGCCTGGACTCTCATGATGACTCCACCCCCTTGGAGTTTTTCTGGAGCCAAGGCTGGGCCAGGCAAGAACTTGTAAACAAAGACTTTCTTTTAAAGTATGCCAACTTTAAAGGCCAAAAGTGGTATACGTATTGGACCTAAAACCCAGACTTTTATAACACTTCTGGACTAAGAGGACTCTGCCAAGAAAAAGAACTGAAGAGCTTTCAGGAGGAGTACTGCCCCGTTGCAGTGTGTTGCTTTGCTGGGTTAGCCTGCAGTTGTTGCTTCTGTCTGTGGGCAGTGGAAAGGACTGGACTTTTACTTTGCTGTATCCTGCTTAAGAATATTCTACAAGGGTTTGAAGTAGAGCTTTCCTCTTATTAAGAAGTCTTAGGGATGCAAAGACTTCACCTGTAGCATCCTTGAACTGTATTGCTGGGAGTTCTGACCTGCCCTGTGGTGCAAATTCCAGTTCTGGGCTCTTAGATATTGTTCCTGCTGCAAAAAGCTACAAAAAAAATTGAAAATTGATGCATCGCCCTTGCAGTGCCTGTATTTCCACATGCAGCACCTCCGAGCGGGAAGAATTTCCATGCAGCGTTGCCGGGCGGCTGAAGAAATGGATGCAGCACCTCCCCTTTGCCAAAGAAACTGCCACAGCTGGAGTTCAGCGCACCGGTTTCTGAAGTCCAAGACCACCGCACTGACTTCGATACAGGCCCTGCTGTGCAGCTGAAAGAATTGATGCATCATGGGTCTGCGGCTGAAGAAATTGACAAAGCACCTGTTGACCACCACCGCATCAACTGCCAGAGCGTCTGGATTTCTATGCATCACACCTGTGCATCAAGTTTTTCCGACGCATCACCAACAGACCAGAACCATCTTGGAATTGACATCTCGCTTCCCCCTACAGTCCGGATTCAACGCAAAACTTCTCCTGCGTGCAGCAGAACTGACGGGGGTGAAAAGTGAATGTTATATATTTTTGTTTAATTTAAGGGTGTGTAAAACATTTTGGTTTTATGTTAAGTAATCGTTTTTATGTTAAAAGTGTTCTTATATATTTAATAATGATTATTCGGTTATTTTGGTGACACTATAGTCATCGATTATTGAGTGCTTCAATGATTTTGGCCTATTTTTATTTAATTAGGAATATTTTTGTATCCAATATTTTTGTTTTTGATATAGTTCAAAATCGATATTTTTTTTAAATGATATTTTGGATTTTAGTATTTGTGCTTTTACTACTTAAGTATAGGAAGTCAATGTTTAAGTTCCGATATTTTTGTGTTTCTATATTATATGCATCAATATTATTTCAATGATCCAGACTGTCATAAGTGCCTGTGTTGACAATTAGCTCAAGTAAGGCACTGTCAGAGAGGCACCCAAGTACTGGTCAGGGGGGATCACTGACATAAAATCGTCAAAATATCGAGGTAGCAGAATATTGAGTGCAAAATATCGATGGACAAAATATTGACTTCCTATCTCCATAAAGGTAAGCACCACAATATCGAAACCAAAATATTGTTGTTAAAAATATAGTTGTATAAAATATCGATTTTTTTTAATGTCTTAAAAATAATATAAAATTAATTACATTATAATATAATTAAATAAAACATAGTTAAAATTATTTTTAAAATGTTACAATTAAATTAATAAATAATAAATGTAATGTAAAACAATATTACACATGCATAATTTGTATATATATATATATATTAACTTGATAATTTTAATAAATAATTATTACATTTAATTATAAAATGTTAAAAACATAATTTAAATTATAATTACATAAATATCTCAATAAACCTGCAATATAAATATAAAAATGTATTATATATACAATAAATTAAATTATTAAAATTATTATTATTTTTTAAATAATATTTCATACTACATTAATTATAACAGTAGGAAAAACATTGCATAGCGTAGAGGAGAAAATTACTATTCCCATTCCAGTGAGTGCAACAGGATAGCATAAAGGTAAAACGTACCATTCCCCCTCTAACAAGTGTAACAGTAGGGAAAGCGTTGGATAACGGGTGGGTAAAAATGACTATTCCCACTCCAACAGTTGCAACAGTAGGGAAAGTGTTGCATAGCGGGTGGGTAAAAATTACTATTACCACTCCAGCAAGTGCAACAGTAGGGAAAGTGTTGAATAGGGTGTGGGAATAATTTACTATTCCCACTCCAACAGTTGCAACAGTAGGGAAAGTGTTGGATAGCGGGATGGTAAAAATGACTATTCCCACTCCAGTGAGTGCAACAGTAGGGAAAGTGTTGGATTGCGGGAGGGTAAAAATTTCTATTCCTGCTCCAACAAGTGTAACAGTAGGGAAAGTGTTGGATAATGGGTGGGTAAAAATTACTATTCCCACTCCAACAAGTGTAACAGTAGGGATAGTGTTGGATAGCTTGTGGGAATAATTTACTATTCCCACTCTACCAAGTGTAACAGTAGGGAAAGTGTTGGATAGCGGGAGGGTAAAAATTTCCATTCCCACTCCAACAAGTGTAACAGTAAGGAAAGTGTTGGATAAGGAGTGGGTAAAAATTACTATTCCCACTCCAACAAGTGTAACAGTAGGGAAAGTGTTGGATAGTGGGTGTGTAAAAATGACTATTCCCACTCCACCGAGTGCAACAGTAGGGAAAGTGTTGGAAAGCGGGTGGGTAAAAATTACTATTCCCACTCCAGCGAGTGCAACAAATGGGAAAGTGTTGACTAGCGTGTGGGAATAATTTATTATTCCCACTCCTCCAAGTATAACAGCAGGGAAATTGTTGGATAGCGTAGGGGATTAATTTAGTATTCCCACTCCTGCAATATAATTAACATTAATTAACAATTAATTAATTTGAAAAAAAAACTACCTCCCACCATATTCCCCTATAAACATCACCACCAATATTGTAAAATATTAATCAATTAACATAATTAATTATCAATTAATGTATTAACCAATAACAATTAACTGTAAAATTAATAACCATCAAATATATTTTAATTCACACAATTAACACTATAAAATAACTTTTAAAAATATTATATAAAAAATATTACAAATATGAACAAAAATTAAATTACTTCCCACCCTACTCCCCTATCAACTCTTAACCCACACCTAAAAGAAGTACTCAATTAACATATTAATAAATTAATGATTAATAATTAATATCAAATTAATAACTAATTAATAACTTTTTAAACACAATTAATATATTTCCCAATAATGAATTGATTATTCATCAATTTATAATTAATCAATCATTAATTACTTAACACAATTAACAATATAAATTATTAAATACAGAAATATTAATTACTAAATATATTAATTAATTAATTATATTTACATTGCTTTCCACCCTATTCCCCTATAAACCCACAACCCGCTACAGAATAAAATTATGCAAATAGTAATTCATGTATAATTAAATAATTAAAACAAATCTTAATTAATTCATTATAATTACATTGCTTCCCACCCTATTCCCCTATAAACCCACAACCCGCTACAGAACAAAAATACGCAGAAATAATTTCACATAAAATTCATTACTTTAAAAAAATTCAAACATACATTACAAAAATAATATATACTTTTAACACATATTCTAACATTTAAAACACTAACAAAAACTTCTATTTTTAGCAACGATAGTAAGACTGACAATATTACTAACTTCGATATTATGAAAATCTATATTTCTTACCTGTATTACGGTATTCTGTACCACTATTTTTTTGACAGTCGATATTCTGTCCACTCGATATTTTGTCATATCGATATTTAAAATTCGATATTTAGACTGTTTAGCCTTTTGAGCCAGGAAGGATGCTTTGGTTGATAATGGGGCACAGTAGGTCAGGCATTAATATTCGAATGTGTTCAGGAAACATCTTTTGCGTTCTCGTGTTTGAATGAACTACTTTATTAAAGCCATTCCTATCGGATTTTTTAACACTCGTTTATTATTAGATTCACTCTAGTCCGGGTTTTTCAGTTTGGATTTAATGAAGAAAACGTGGCGACGATGAGGATATTAGCAAAGGCAGGGTACCACATATATCTACCCTAATGCATTATTACATGATAAAGTCTCCCTCCTTCACTCAAAATATGTTTCCATTGCTAAAGAATCTTGACCTATTTCGATTTTCTAGAGGCTTCCACGGGAGCAAACCATCGAAATACAAAAATACATGGTAAAAAATGCAAATAAAATGCGCACAGTGAAAATGAAAATCTTGAGAATTAAACACCAGAAAACTGCATCTCTCCTCGAACACCGCTGATATGCTTTTTGGTCGTGTGCCATTCTGCCACAAGCAGATGTTAGGAGCCTGCCTCACCTCCCCTGTCTAATATGCCGTGTGCGGTACACGGCCCGGTATGTAAGCCAAGTCAGGCAGTCTTTTATCGGCAGTTGTCAGAGCAGCAGAAGCAAGGCACCGTGATGGGTGGCATCTTAAAGCGGAACTCCAATTTTCCGTGCGGAAAAGCCTGCTTAACATTTCCTCCTCTGTGAAGCTAAGTTTGAGGTCCATGTCAGAGCTGCTCTAAAAGCTGCAGTATTGCCGGCGCGTCTGAACGAAAATTGAGATTGATGGCTCCCTGCTCGCATTTCCCCGTCTGATGTTTCCGCCAGTTTTCTTAAATTTGGCACCGGCTGGCATTCAACTGCATGCACTGTCTCAAAGAGAGCTAGGCTGGCGAGTGAAAGGGCTGCACTGCTGACTGAGGCCATAGTATTTAAAATGTTCATTATACATATATAATATACTATTCATATTTGTTATTTATTTTAGTAGAATGTATCAAATGTATCGCTTTTATGAGGTGAAGCTACAAACCATGGGGCATATCAGCAACACCCGGCGATAATTATCGCACAGCGCTCTTAGCGTGAGGATAATTATCGCCGGGTAACGAGGATTTTTATTGCTGAGATAGCATGTTATTAGCAACGCTTATCTCCTCAGCGATAAAAATCCTCACGCTAACTGCCTAACGTGAGATTATCGCTGGAAACCCAGCGATAATCTCACGCAATGTGGCGTTAGCTTGCTTATAGGGACTCACAAACTTGGCCATGATATCCACCCTCCATAGGATATCATGGCTAAGTCAGTCCTGAAGAAGGCGTAAGGATAGTAGCGATAACAGGGGTTATCGCTACTTTTCCTGACGCTATGCTTCATAGCGTGGGGCTTGATGATAGGAGAGATGTCGCTTAGCGACATTTCTCCTGTCATGTTAGGTCAGGAATGCCCACTTTGCATCTCATTAGAGATGCAAAGCTGGGCGTAAATAATCCCCACGCTAAAGCAAGGTTTTGCTAATTAGGCGACAAAATTATCGCTGCTTTTCGGCCGAAAACGGCCGCAAAAGCGGCAATAATTTTATATCGCCTGCTTGTAAATATGCCCCCTAATATGCCACGTATCTGAGAACAGCCTGTGGCTTAGGAGCAGCACAGCGAGGAGCATTGCTATCTTTGTGCAGTAGGTGCAGTTGCATCGATGCCCATTGCATCTGAATGGGCAAACGGTGATGAGGAAAGGGGGGGGGGGGCATTTACTATACCACTGAGGGGCATTTTATCAAGGAGCGGCGTTAAAATTTTCGCTGCTTTAGCGGCAGAAAACTGCCTCTAAAGCGGCGATAATGGGCTTGATAATATGCCCTTGAGAATTCCCATAGAAGCCCATGTTCTGGTGTCAACATGGTCTTCTATTGGAATTCTCTGCGGCATATTATCAAGCCCATTATCGCTGCTTTAGCTGCAGTTTTCTGCCGCTAAAGCGGCGATAATTTTAACGCCTTGATTGATAATGTGCCCCTGAGTCAGTACAGCTGTACCAAGGCTGCTGTTGGTCTGCGGTTGTAGCTCTAAATCTGGTATTTCCTCACCAGTGACATGTAAACGCCTTATTAACTTTATCTGTGGATGTCAGTTACAAGAGGCGGTTGTTACATCTAGCTTGCCATTTGTTACCCCTGGTACTCCTATTGGTAACTCAGATATCAGGAAGGCAGCAGCGAGAACATAATGCTAGCCGGGCATTGAGAGGCCAGTTTACATCCAATAGTGATGTTCGTCTCACTTCTCAGTAGCAAATAGAGAACTGTTGAGGGTTTAAAAGTAGGTCAACTCAACCCTTTGTGGCCAAAGGGCGTGCAGTGTTGGTAAATAAGCTTACACGCATTTATCCGTGGCTGAAGTGGCCACTTTACTCATCCGGAGTATCTGGGCGCAGGGAGAAAGGCAGGGACGAAGGAGGGAAGGAAGGAAGGAACTAGCTAACTTTTGGATCTTAGTCATGCCCTGCCTTCATCACAAGAACAATCCATTTGTTCCATGCACATACCCCATTAAACCTTGACAAAAATGCAGGTTGTTATCTGACCTGCCTTTATGCCTGTCTCAAAACTGGTACTCTCTAGAGTTTGTGAGGTTGTATACATTTCACTCAGGGTGTTGCAAAGCAATTACCACAGTCTTGTTGCTAAAATGACTTACTTGTGCCCTGACATAATCAGGGGCAGCTCCTCCATTAGGGTGGAGGAACATCGCCCCACTGCTTTCTCGCAGTGCGAAAAGCAGAAACATAAAATGGTATTTTAAATAACATTTTATGTTTCTGCTTCTCCCGCTGCGAGAAAGCAGAAGGGTATGCCTGGTTGGGGCAGGCGGGTGGGCGGGTCGGGAGGAGTGGCTTGCCCAATGCTGTGGGCCCTGACTGTTTCGTCGGCCCTCTGGGGCTGACCAAGCCAGTCATGTTCACTCTTGCAGCATTGTGATTGGCTTAGGGGAGGGGAGGCAGGCTGCCTTCTTCCTGTTCCAGGAAAGCATCAGGAAAACGCGGGACCCGGTAAGGTAAGTTTAAAAATAAAAATGTAAATCCCCACCCGTGCTAACCCCTGCGCAATCCCACGCACAACCCCTTATACCCCCCCCCCACCCGTGAGCCATGCCGGCCGCGACTGGACATAACTGTCTTGGTCCTGACTTGTTGGGCCTGGCCCTCTCTGCAGGGTTACCCCAAAATCTTTTGCCTTCACCCCTCGTGTTTTCTGAAACCATTTTGGTTGGCTTGTAGGTCTCTGTGCACTTTAACCGATGATAACCAGTGCTCTCTTCTTTAAATATGGCATAATTGGCTTACAACTATTTGGCACATTTAATTTACTTATCAGTCCCTAGCAAAGCGGTGCTACAGTTACCCAGGAAGTGGTGTAACAAACCTTAACGGAGCCTCCCTACAAAGGAAATGGAGAGGACCCCCACTTTCTGGACCCAGTCTGGAGCTCTCCGACCTAGTGCCCACCGCTCATGCAAAGAGTCGGAGGGGGGCCCTGGAGCTCGGGTGAGCACCAGAAATTTGAGGGCTATTGTCATGCCATTGTACCCAGGGTCTGTAAATTAAATGCTCTCAGCCCTCCCTACTCTCTTCTTACTGGTTAGTCTAAGCCTGGGCGTTGAACTACGCTCCATTCGCGGAGCTTGCGAAGTTTAGGCAACTTCACGATTCGCGTAGAGCGCGCAGTTGCAGATTGCTACGCAATCTAGCGCATAGCGTAGTGTTTTTGCTTTCTCGTGCGCTCAATATTCATTCTCGCGCGCACAGTAACGTCTTACCGTGATTCTGCGTTCGCCAACTTGCTTTTCTGGCGTTCCCGTGTGCCACGAGATTTGTAATATGGCTGCCCAAGCCCGCAAGAGTGTGCGAACGCGAACACGTCATTCGGGCGCGCGAGCTGACTTCCGGTGGCTGTCTTGGTAAGATCGCGATCCCGAGCATGCAAAAACTACAATCTGGCGAAGAATATCTCTCGAGCTTCATAAAACCTTCTCTAAAATGATCATTTTGCTCAGAAAAACTCCTCAGATTGTGATTTTGCTGTAGACTTTTGTGTAAGGAGTCCTTTCATTTTTTTTACTCTTTTTTTCAAGAGGAAGGAAGTGCCCCTGAGTCTCCAACTTCCTGTTCCTGTCCAGCAGGCTCCTCCCAGTGCTTTGTCCATGTGCCGTTCACTTTCATTTGGATTTGGAGCTGGAAGGATCACTTTGTGTCTGTCTGCTGCATCATATACCATTGGATTGGATTTATTTGAGGACTTTTTGATTTGAGATTTAATTTACTACAACTAAGGTGCCGATTCCGATCCTGGAAAAACCGGGTACGAACCGTCGGTCGGAGCGTTTTCTCCGTCCGACTCGTACCCGGGAAAAAAACCCTACAAACTTGCAAGTACGATTTGTACGGAAACACCATTTCCGTACGAGTCGGACAAAACACCGACCGACAGTAAAATACATACGAATGTGATCCGGGACACCGCGGACGTGACGTCCGGACGGAGTTAGGCATGTTTTTACGTACCAGCAAGTACGATTTGTACCGACAGTAGTCCGGACGGCAATATTTTTACGGCACCCAAAAAGTGCCGGAAAAGGTAAGTACGCCGCGATGCGAGCGGTATAGGGGGCCCGATACACGCCGCCCCCCCAGCCCCCATATGTACGCACCGTCCCCCCCAGCCCCCTGTGTATGTACGAGACGTACCCCCACCCGTGTATGTACACCCGTGCATGTACACCCGTGTATGTACACCCGTGTATGTACGAGACATACCCCCACCCATGAATGTACACCCGTGTATGTACACCCGTGTATGTACACCCGTGTATGTACGAGACGTACCCCCACCCGTGAATGTACACCCATGTATGTACACCCGTGTATGTACACCCGTGTATGTACGAGACGTTCCCCCACCCGTGAATGTACACCCGTGAATGTACACCCGTGTATGTACGAGACGTACCCCCACACGTGAATGTACACCCGTGTATGTACACCTGTGTATGTACAAGACATACCCCCACCCATGAATGTACACCCGTGTATGTACACCCGTGTATGTACACCCGTGTATGTACGAGACGTACCCCCACCCGTGAATGTACACCCATGTATGTACACCCGTGTATGTACACCCGTGTATGTACGAGACGTTCCCCCACCCGTGAATGTACACCCGTGTATGTACACCCATGTATGTACAAGACGTACCCCCACCCGTGAATGTACACCCGTGTATGTACACCCGTGTATGTACACCCGTGTATGTACGAGACGTACCCCCACCTGTGAATGTACACCCGTGTATGTACACCCATGTATGTACACCCGTGTATGTATGAGATGTACCCCCACCCGTGAATGTACACCCGTGTATGTACACCCGTGTATGTACACCCGTGTATGTACGAGACGTACCCCCACCCGTGTATGTACGGTGCGGGTCCGCACCGTACATACTCGGGTGGGGGTACGTCTCGTACATACACAGGTGTACATACACGGGTGTACATTCACGGGTGGGGGTACGTCTCGTATATACACGGGTGTACATACACGGGTGTACATACACGGGTGCACATTCACAGGTGGGGGTACGTCTCGTACATACACGGGTGTACATACACTTGTGTACATACACGGGTGTACATTCACGGGTGGGGGTACGTCTCGTACATACACGGGTGTACATTCACGGGTGGGGGTACGTCTCATACATACATGGGTGTACATACACAGGTGTACATACACGGGTGTACATTCACGGGTGGGGGTACGTCTCGTACATACACGGGTGTACATACACGGGTGTACATACACAGGTGGGGGACGGCGCGTACATAAGGAGCTGGGGGGGACGGCGCGTATGCGGGCACATGTCTCCATGGTTGCTATAGAAGGTCGCTCCGTACAGTGTTTTTTCCATACGGTTGTACAATCGGACGCACGGGACGGATCGTACTTGCGCGCTCGGACTTCAGTTTTACGATTCGTACGGAAAATCGTCCGGGGACGTGTCAGACACTTTTCCCGACCCGAGGACGTGTCGGGGAATTTTCCCAATGTGATTCGCATGTATTTTTTCCCATACGAATCGTACTTGCCAGTTTGGTCGGTACTTGTACGATTCGTACGGAAAAAAATCCAGAATGTACACCCGTGTATGTACACCCATGTATGTACAAGACGTACCCCCACCCGTGAAAGTACACCCGTGTATGTACACCCGTGTATGTACACCCGTGTATGTACGAGACGTACCCCCACCTGTGAATGTACACCCGTGTATGTACACCCATGTATGTACACCCGTGTATGTATGAGATGTACCCCCACCCGTGAATGTACACCCGTGTATGTACACCCGTGTATGTACACCCGTGTATGTACGAGACGTACCCCCACCCGTGTATGTACGGTGCGGGTCCGCACCGTACATACTCGGGTGGGGGTACGTCTCGTACATACACAGGTGTACATACACGGGTGTACATTCACGGGTGGGGGTACGTCTCGTATATACACGGGTGTACATACACGGGTGTACATACACGGGTGCACATTCACAGGTGGGGGTACGTCTCGTACATACACGGGTGTACATACACGGGTGTACATACACGGGTGTACATTCACGGGTGGGGGTACGTCTCGTACATACACGGGTGTACATTCACGGGTGGGGGTACGTCTCATACATACATGGGTGTACATACACAGGTGTACATACACGGGTGTACATTCACGGGTGGGGGTACGTCTCGTACATACACGGGTGTACATACACGGGTGTACATACACAGGTGGGGGACGGCGCGTACATAAGGAGCTGGGGGGGACGGCGCGTATGCGGGCACATGTCTCCATGGTTGCTATAGAAGGTCGCTCCGTACAGTGTTTTTTCCATACGGTTGTACAATCGGACGCACGGGACGGATCGTACTTGCGCGCTCGGACTTCAGTTTTACGATTCGTACGGAAAATCGTCCGGGGACGTGTCAGACACTTTTCCCGACCCGAGGACGTGTCGGGGAATTTTCCCAATGTGATTCGCATGTATTTTTTCCCATACGAATCGTACTTGCCAGTTTGGTCGGTACTTGTACGATTCGTACGGAAAAAAATCCAGATACGATTCATACGGGGAACATTTCTCCAGGATCGGAATCGGCACCTAAGTTGGAGAATTGGTGTGTTTGTTTCATTGGGGCTTGTTTGTAGTGTACCTACATTTTTCTGGGATTTTCATTTTTAAAAAAAAATTATTGTTGTGGGTGGGCTGTACTTTCAATAGTGGCCTAGTTGTTTTTCTCTGCAATTTCAGCCAGTAGGGTACCCATGGCTCCATGTTTCGTGGTGTCTGTTGAATTTCAACATCATGTGAGACATGGATGGCATAGGATTGAAATGCTAAATGTGGCTGTGGTGTATTTCACTGTTTGTGTGTGTGTGTGAAATACCTTTGTTGAATGTGTGTGCTTGATGTGTAACTTCTTTCCAATCCTTTCGTAGTCCTTTTTTTTCATTTTTGTATTAAAGCTGTGTTGTTTAGCAGGCCTCCTTTGTTCATTCATAGCCTGCTTCAGTTCATTGTTTTTCATGGCCTGTTGTGACTGTGAGTGGGCATGTGGCTTGTGGCAATTTTGTGGTGGTAGTTTAGTAGTGTCTGCTTCTTTTTCCTTAAAGGCCTGCATTTCTTTTCTTTGTTCCCCTTGGCTTATGCTTGTTGTTGTTGTGTCCTGGTCATGTGTGTGGTGGCCATTTTGTAAAGGCAGGCATTGTGCTTTTGCCATAGGCTTACATTGTCTGTCTTCCATTTCTTGTTGTCGCGGGTGTGTAGCGGCCATTTTGTGGAGCCATCCAAGCAGTGTGCTTGCTTTTGCCATTCTGTTCCAAGCTTGTGGCCTAGTCTGCCAGTAGGCCCAGAGGTAGTCATCCTCAAATCTTTGGTGCATTATTGAAATTTACAGTTTGTGTTGTCTGTTGAATTTTTTTTTACACCATGGATGGCTTTGGATTGAATTGCAAAAGGTTTTTTTGGGGGTGGAATAGCAGTTTTTGGGTGTGTATTAAATAAATAGTGCTATTCAGCCCTAGGGATTCAGCTCGCGTACTTTCGGTAACTCTGCACAGCGCGACAACGCGGACTTACAGTTTTTGTCATTTTCGCCCTCTCAATATGCGTGTTCGCGCACGCGATAAAGCCTTTTTGTACAGTTTGCGATCCCGAACACACAGCATTTGCAATATGGCAAACAATATCTTGCGAGCAACATAAATCCTTCTCGAAAACGCTGATTTTGTGTATTTTGCTAAAAAAACTCCTCAGGTTGTCATTCTGCTGTAGTTTTGGAGCACGGAGACGCTTTTATTTTTTTAAAAATATTTTTAGGAGAGGAAGTAAGTCCCACAGAGACTACAACTTCCTGTTCCGGTCCTTTGTAATCACGTTTTTGTTATTATTGTGGTGGGTGGCCTGAGCATGTGTGTGGTGGCCATTTTGTGAAGGCAGGCATTGTGCTTTTGCCATAGGCTTACATTGTCTGTTTTCCATTTCTTGTTGTTGTGGGTGTGTAGCGGCCATTTTGTGGAGCCATCCAAGCAGTGTGCTTGCTTTTGCCATTCTGTTCCAAGCTTGTGGCCTAGTCTGCCAGTAGGCCCAGAGGTAGTCATCCTCAAATCTTTGGTGCATTATTAAAATTTACAGTTTGTGATGTCTGTTGAATTTTTTTTTATACCATGGATGGCTTTGGATTGAATTGCAAAAGGGTTTTTTTTTGGGGTGGAATAGCAGTTTTTGGGTGTGTGTTAAATAAATAGGGCTTTTCAGCCAGTAGGTAACCCTAGGGATTCAGCTCGCGTACTTTCGGTAACTCTGCACAGTGCGACAACGCGAACTTACAGTTTTTGTCATTTTCGTGCTCTCAATATGCGTGTCCACACACGCGATAAAGCCTTTTTGTACAGTTCGCGATCCCGAACACGCAGCATTTGCAATCTGGCAAACAATATCTCGCGAGCAACATAAATCCTTCTCGAAAACGCTGATTTTGTGCATTTTGCTAAAAAAACTCCTCAGGTTGTCATTCTGCTGTAGTTTTGGAGCACGGAGTCACTTTTATTTTTTAAAAAATATTTTTAGGAGAGGAAGTAAGTCCCACAGAGACTACAACTTCCTGTTCCTGTCCTTTGTAATCACTTTTTTGTTATTATTGTGGTGGGTGGCCTGAGCATGTGTCAGTTGCCAGTATGTGGAGGCAGGCATTGTGCTTTTGCAATAGGCCTGCATTGCCTGTCTTGTATTCCTGACCTTTTCTTATTTTTGTGAGTGGCCTGGCCATGTGGTGGTGACCATTTTGTGGTACCAGCCACTGTGCTTTTTCCATAGGCCTCCAAGCTTGTGGCCTAGTCGTACAGTAGGCCCAGGGGTACTACTCATCAATCATCATGGGTGCATGGAATTTAAACAACTGTTTTTGTGCTGTGCGTTAAATTTCAACATCATGTATGGCTTTGGATTGAATTGTAAAATGTGGGCTTTACTTTTTTTCGGGGGTACATTTCACTTTTTGGGTGTTGTAAATAAAGGCCTTTAGTTTTATCTGTATATGTTCGTTGTTGTTGCTCCCTGATGCTGCATCCATCCCATAAGATGCTCAAATTTTTATTTAGGGCAAACAGGCTACACTACATTTATGTTTTTGTTCTTTGCTATTCTTCTTCCTGAGTGTACACAGTACAAGTACACCAGGAGCCCTGGCCTTGTCAGTCTCATAAATGGCTATACTGTTGTTGTTCACTGACTTCATAAAATTTAATAATTGTGACCACCCACCAGACACTAAGAAGTTATATATTGTATTATTGATCTTTTGAATGGTGTTCTTCTGGCTTATTTGCTTTTAGGTGCACAAAAAAAGACTGAGGATGTGTGTCATCATCACCGACCGTTGTGGTGCCAGACCGACGTCCTGCTGCTGTACACGATGTGTGAGTGACCTGACCAGGCATCTCTGCAACTTGTGCAACTGGGTGCTGTTTTGACATCTGAAGAAGATGCCCCCAAAGAAAGCAGGTAGCAGGTCCTCCGGTACCAAGAAAGTTGCCATGGACAAGAAGGAACAGAAGAAGAAGGAAGTGTCACTTAAGTCTGGTGTGCCTCCCAAAACCTTTTTTGGGACACCAAAAATGACACCTGCAGCAGCGGGGGGCCAAGCTGGGGGCAGCTCCTCCACATCAGTGGGCCCAACCCAACAACCCAGGCCTAAGCAGATGAGTTTGGAAGAGGTAGCCAGCCTTATGGTGTAAAGCAGTGATGCTGAGCCTGAACTAAACTTATCTCTATCTCAAAGTAGTACACAATCAACACAGGAGGGAACACAGCAGATAAGTGGTCAACAGCCGCAACCACCACCCGCAATAGTAGCTGTAGTTCCTTCCGAAGTAGGGGCAGTTCAGGAAATTGAGCCTCATGCAGAGGAAGAAGAGGAAGCCACTCCTTTAGAAGTTGCATTGGCTTCCAAATCCCCAGCAAGGAAAAGGAGGGTTAGTACATCAAGTTCTTCACCAAGCCCCCCTTCTGATGATCTAGATGCCACTTGGAAGCCACAAACTGAGTCTGAGAGGGAAACATGTCACAACAGCAGGCATGGGAAAAGGAAGGTTCCAGAAAGCCTTACACTTATAGAGGTTGATGTAGAAGAGCAGGATGATGATGATGATGAAGGTGAGCCAGTCATCACGAACATCACTCCCGGGCCTGAGGAGATGGAGACCAACATTTTTACACTATCCAAAATGGCTGCGAGGGATGTAGCATGCATACCTCCAACACAGGTAACACTAACACGACCTCCAGCTTTCATATTTACATTAGCAAAGGGCCGGCAGCATCTACATCCAGCACAAGCACCACATCAGCAGAAGTAGGTAGTGGTACTACACAGAGTCAAATTCAACACACACCCTCAAGTTCATCCGGCATTGGAAGTGGCACCTCCAACAGGAGACAAAAGTTAAGCTCCCCAGTGTGGGACTTCTTTACGGTTAGCAGAAAGGAGGAGAACATTTCTATATGTTCCGTTTGTCATACCTCTGTTAGTCGTGGTAAGCTTGGTACAAACTATGGTACCGGAGGCCAAATGACCCATCTGAAAAAACACCACGCAATCCAGTGGAAGGAGCACCTTAGTTTCATAAAACTGGAACCATTGCTGTTGGGCATAAATGAAAGTCTGCTCACGGTGGAACAGGAAGAAGAGGGAGACATTCTCTGTGGTAGTGGAACACAAAGTAGCCCTGTCCCCAGCACTGCAGTGGTAAAGGCCACATCCTCAGCCACATCTCATTGGCACAAGAGTAAGAGTCAGCCTGAGACACCGAGGAGTACTGCTTGCCAAGAAAGTACGACGTTGAGCACAGGAAGGAATACCATGCAGCCTACCATTAATAGCATGTTTACTAGGCTGGAGGGGCAGTACGAACGCAACCACCCAATAGCATGTTTGTACTATGCGAAGCTGGCTAAAATGTTAGCACTGGACCTTCTCCCTTTTTCTTTTGTTGAAGGGGTGGGTTTTCTTGAATTTGTGACCACCATCTGCCCAAAATGGAAAGTTCCCAGCCGCTACTATTTCGCAAGAGTTGCTGTTCCAGCACTACATCACGACGTGCTAGAATTGCTTGGAAAAGCCTTAAAACACAGTGCTGTTCAGAGTATACACCTGACAACAGACATGTGGACCAGTTGCCAAGCCACTGATTACATGTGCATCACTGCACACTGGGTCTCTTTTTCGGGTGTTAAAGGTAAGATATCTGACGGTGTTGTTGACACCGCTGAGATTTTTAAAGACACTCACAAACATGCAACTGTAGCCATGTTTGCTATGGAGAAATCTCATACTGCTGCAAACATTTTGGATGAGTTTAACAGCAAGGTGCTTGAGTGGCTGCGACCAAGAGGGCTTACCATTGGTTTTGTTGCCACAGACAATGGCAGTAATGTAGTTAGGGCCATGAAAGATGGTGGCTATTACAGGGTCCCATGTTTGGTACACTGCATTAACATTGTTGTTCAAGACTTTCTGAAAAATGAAAGCAAAGTCAGCAGCTTACTGACCACCTGCAGAAGAATATGCACACATTTCAACCATTCTTTTTAAGCCCGGAAGCAGCTGAGGGTCATTCAACGTGAGCATAAAATGCCAGTCAAAGCACTCATCCAGGAGGTGCCAACACGTTGGAAGTCAACGTATTACATGCTTGAGCGTCTGTTTGAGCAGTACATACCACTTAATGCTTATGTCATGAAAAGGTCAGGAGATCCTACTGTGAAACGCATGACCGTTGAGATGGCCCACTGGGACTTCGTCAAATGCCTGACAGAGATGCAACTTCCTTTTGAGGTCTTCACACGTGAAGTGAGCAGGGAGGACTGTACTATGGGCTAAGCTATCCCATTGTTGTACATGCTAGAGCAAGAGCTGAAGGAGGTGTCAGAAATGTACGCAGGTGTGGATGACAAAGTAGACGCATATTATTTGGCAGACACCTTAGTCGCTCGCTTATCTGACAATACAAGGATTCAAAATAACATTGTGTCACATCCACATTACATTACTGCCTCAATTTTAGATCTACGTTACAAATTATTGCTGCGCAGTAATGAAGTAATTCCTTTTTCAGAAGTGGATGTTGCCAAGTACAAAACTTTGATAGCTGAGGAAGCCACTGACTTTGAAAACGAACGGATCTTAATTAGAGGCCCGCCACCCCAGGGCAGAAAAAGTACTGCAGGGCACCCAGAGTCAAGTCCTTCTTCAGAGGCCGAGAGCAGTGCATTCGCCTCCCAGCAGAAAACAACACTGCCAGCAACAACATCAGCAGCACCAACAGGATCATCAGCCACATTTAAAAAAACGGCAGATGATTGGTTTCTACGGAAAGGGTTTGTACGTCCATGACTGATGCAAAGGCAAAAGAGGCCAAGCAAATCGGAGCACCCCTGAACATTGAACAGATAGTTCAGGCCTATCAAGATGACACAACAGAGGTCTTCATGGAGCAAAGCCCATTGGTGTATTGGTATGGGAAAAGAAGCCAATGGCCAATGCTCAGCATCGGCTATAAAGTATGTGGCTTGCCCTGTTGCAAGCGTCTCTTCAGAGCATGTTTTCAGTGCTGCTGGTGCCATTGTTACTGTGAAAAGGACCAGTCTCTCGCCCAAAAGCGTGGAGAGGTTAACCATGATCAAAATTAATCAACACTTTATACCACCGGAGTACAAAATACGTGAATCACAGCAGGAAGAGGAGAGCGACTTCAATGACATAAGTAGTGGGTTGTTAGACGTACTTCTGTCCGAACCACCAGAGTTTGAGGACGAGCTCCTTTTCCCTGACAACTAGGCTTTCAAATTGTTCTCCCTTCCTTTATTTGTGTGTGACTGTGTATCTGTTTTTCTGGTTCAAAATCTAATCACAACAAATCCATCAACAGTCTCCTCTTTTTATTTCCCTATTGGAGTTGCACGTCTGTGCATAACTGTCCACTCCACTCCTCAGGGTCCTGCTCCATCTTCCTTACTCTGCCTAAATACATTTCAAGCAAGCCAGACATTGGATGGAGATGGAGAATAATACAATAAATGTTGCCTCTAACAGTCCCTCCATAAGAAGTGAAACGTGACTCCAGCTATATTCCGTTTTGTTTCCAAGCCGAAAGAAACTCATCACTGACTGTCAGAAGGCTAGGCAGGCATCAGATCTGACAGCTAAAGAGAACAGCAAGACAGGTAATGAGTGATTATTGTGAATGATGGCATGCATTGCATTGGATGCTTGCTGACTACGAATGAATGTGCATGAAGTAGAACTATACTAGTTTATTGACAAAGTAAAAGTGACTCAGGTCAGGTGACAGTTAATGTTTATTTATTTATTTATTTATGCGATTTTTAAAGCGCTACAATTACCCATGGGTGTCTCGGCGCTAGGAGCTATAAATGATACCAATAAAGTGAGACTCTGGGCAGTTTTAGATTGGTTTAAGAACAGTCTTTGCTTTGAGAAAACAGCCATGTTTTTATCTGCTTTCTAAAGATAATCAACGTAGGACTGGATTTTATGTTAAGAGGAAGGGAGTTCCACAGTCTTGCAGCTGCAACAGTAAAGCATCTGTCTCCCCAGTTGACTTTCCTTGTTCTGGGTATATGAAGCAGATGAGCAGTGTTGGAGCGAAGCGTTCTAGAGGTTGATAAAGGCTTGAGTGACGTCCTAAGAAATTTTGGTCCCGTGTTGTTTAGACGATACAAAGGGCCTTAAATTTCGTCCGACTCCTAACCGGAAGTCAATGCAACTGGTCCAAGTATCTAGAGACAGAACTAAATTTTGGAATGCCTAGTAGAACTCTGGCTGAGGCGTTTTGTATCATTTGTAGTTTGGAAATGATTTTTTTTTTAGCATTGAGGAGGAGGGCATTGCAATAGTCGATGCGTGAGAACACCAATGTAGAGATTAATGTTTTTCCTGTGGATGTGGGAAGATATGGGAGAAGTTTCTTTATTTTCCTTAAGATGTTAAATGATGATGAGACTACGGTGTTCACATGGGGATGGAAAGAAAGTTTGTCATCAAATGTTACTCCCAAGTTTCTTACTTTACTGACTGGTTGGGGTGGGGTCCCCATTTCCTCCGGCCACCATAGAGGAGACCACAGAGGCTCAATCTTACCAAAAAGCATGACCTCCGTCTTAGATGAATTAAGTTTTAAACAGTTGGAGGCCATCCAACTGCTGATAGCCCGCATGCCATCCTTGAAGTTTGCTGCTATCTGAGAACCGTTTTTATGTATGGATAATACCAACTGGGTATCGTCGGCATAAGTTGTTAAGTTGATGTTGTAAGCTTTTATTACCCTCGCTAAGTCCGAAACATAGATGTTAAAAAGGGTCGGACTTAGCGAGGAACCCTGCGGAACTCCACAAGGGTGGCTGAAAGAGGGGGAGGTAAAAGTGCCTAACTTAACTGCCTGCTTGTGATCCGCCAGGAATGAAGTGATGAGATCTCTGGCTTTGTGTTTAATACCGATGGCCTCGACACGGCCGATCAAAGTAGAGTGATCGACCGTGTCGAAGGCCGCCGATAGATCTAGCAAAATCAAGACAGCCTGTCCTCCATTATCCATAGTGGTTCTTATTTCATCTGCAGCCTTAATCAAGGCAGTTTCTGTTCCATGTCCTTGTCGGAATCCAAACTGAGTATCATCCAATAAGTTGTTACTTTGGATGTAGTCAGACAGTTGTTTATTCATGACTGATTCAACGATTTTGTCTGGGAACGGCAGAGATGCAATAGGGCGATAGCTAGACGGTAATGAAGGGTCAAGTGATGTTTTTTTTACAAGTGGTTTGATTATAGTGTTTTTCCAGATGGTTGGATATAGACCTGTTGAAAACATAATGTTACAAATGTGTGTCAGTGGAGTTGTAATAGTGTCTGGAATAGTATTGAATATAGAAGGATGACAAGGGTCCAGTGGGGAGCCCGATTTGATTGACAGAATTAGTTTATGGATATGGTGCGACTGTATTTTGGTGAATTCCGTTAGTACTGTAGGGTTCACGTTCAGTTGTGTGTTGGATGATTCAGTTAGGTTCAGGTTTGGGGAAAAGTCCTTAAATATAGAAGTGACCTTTCCAGAGAAGAAGTCAGCCAAAGTATTGCAAAGAGTTTGAGATGTTTCAGTGGGTGGATTAGATGGTTCAGCAAGATGATTCACGACTTCGAACAGTTTCTTCATGCTACAATTAGCTTGATTTATTTGGGTGGTATAATAAGTGTTTTTCTCTGTAGCTATGTTCTGCTTGTAGTTATGGAGTGCTGCTGTGTACGTGGTTTTATCTGATGCATTGTAATGTTTGCGCCAATGGCGCTCTAGATTACGGCAATATTGTCGCTGTAATCTAAGTTGTTCGGTGAACCAAGGGGCCGAGGGGGTCTTCCTGATGTGCTTGACTGTTCTGGATGGAACTAGTGTAGAGAAAGCCTCATCGAGAGTAGAGGTATATCTCGTGGCTGCCAAGTTAGGATCAGTTTCTGTATCTATGTCCAAAAAGGCCTCAGTGAGAGTCTGTGCAAGCTGAATGTAATCCAAACTTTTCCAGTCTCTAGTGGTTAGGTGGGAGTTCTGAGCTGTTCTTTTAATAGCTGGTGTTGTAGTTTTGATATCGAATAAAATGGCAGAGTGATCAGACCATGTTAAAGGCAGTGTTTGGTTAATGGTGATGTATGGGTTATTGGTAAAAATACCCTCAAGTGTGTGTCCCGCCTTGTGTGTTGGAACCGTTATCAGTTGTTTCAGTTCCACAGTATGAAGATCATTGATGAGCTGGTCAGTGTCTTTGTCGGTGTGGGATTCTAGATGAAAATTGAAATCACCCAATATGGTGAAATATTTGTGCTCCACAGCTAGTTCACTGAGTTGATGAAGTTGTGAAAGAAATGTGGTACAGGAGCCTGGGGGTCGGTATAAAAGGGCACCCGTGAGTGTTTGGTTGTTGGTGAGTGTCACGGTAAATGCAAGTGCCTCACAGCTCGTGTGTTTTAAATCAATGGCTTTAATGCGGAGGCTGTTGTGGTATAGTATTGCTATCCCTCCACCTTTGTGCGCTGAGATACGATCCTGCCTGTAGACACAGTAATCTTCTGGCATGGCTGCTTTAAAATCTGGTCCTGATGCTTCGTCTCCCCAAGTTTCAGTGAGAAACAGGAGATCGATAGCATAGGTACTAAGTAATTCTAGTATGTCAATTTTGTGACATGGAAGCGAGCGAGCGTTTACGAGTGCCGCTTGTATTGGCTTCTGAGGTGTCAATGTTTCCAGGTTATGTTTTTGTTTTTTACAAAGAGTACAGCGAAACGGCCCTCCAATAGGATCAGTGAATAAACATGTTGGGGGATCATGCTTCTGGCGAAGGGTATCGTTCAAATTAATAAGGTCATTCGCTGTGTACACTAACCTTGCAGACTTAAGAGGTGCAGGGGGGGTGGCCCTAGGCCCGGTCGAGGCTCGGACGGGCGCAGACGGGCTTGGCTTTGGCGCGGCTTCGGCGCGCGCCCGGCGCGCCCGCTGCACCAGCCCGCTGCGCCGTCTGGCCGTGACACACATTATATGGGGAGAGGGGGGCGGGAGTCCGGCGCGACTAGAGCGTTGACCCCGCTACTCCCAAGATGGCGCCCACTGCCGCCAGACGCCTGAACAGATCGTCCAGTAAAAGGTAGGAAGCGTGTGAAGAGTGTTAGAGTTCCTGAACTACGTTTCCCAGTTAATCTTAAATGAAACCCCCCAAGATACAATTCACATCAGTTTAAGAGTCTAAAAACTACCTACGAGAGTAAAACTTCTAAAAGATGCCGTCAAAGTAAATTCACAAGTAGGTTCGTAGGTAATGCACAATAGCTCGCAGCCCCAGTAGCAATCACCAGGGAGAGCCTCTAAGGTAGCGCAGCCACCGGGAGCAGTCGTTTAAGTATTCTGGGAGGGCGGGAGTCCGGCGCGACTAGAGCGTTGACCCCGCTACTCCCAAGATGGCGCCCACTGCCGCCAGACGCCTGAACAGATCGTCCAGTAAAAGGTAGGAAGCGTGTGAAGAGTGTTAGAGTTCCTGAACTACGTTTCCCAGTTAATCTTAAATGAAACCCCCAAGATACAATTCACATCAGTTTAAGAGTCTAAAAACTACCTACGAGAGTAAAACTTCTAAAAGATGCCGTCAAAGTAAATTCACAAGTAGGTTCGTAGGTAATGCACAATAGCTCGCAGCCCCAGTAGCAATCACCAGGGAGAGCCTCTAAGGTTGCGCAGCCACCGGGAGCAGTCGTTTAAGTATTCTGGGAGGGCGGGAGTCCGGCGCGACTAGAGCGTTGACCCCGCTACTCCCAAGATGGCGCCCACTGCCGCCAGACGCCTGAACAGATCGTCCAGTAAAAGGTAGGAAGCGTGTGAAGAGTGTTAGAGTTCCTGAATTACGTTTCCCAGTTAATCTTAAATGAAACCCCCCAAGATACAATTCACATCAGTTTAAGAGTCTAAAAACTACCTACGAGAGTAAAACTTCTAAAAGATGCCGTCAAAGTAAATTCACAAGTAGGTTCGTAGGTAATGCACAATAGCTCGCAGCCCCAGTAGCAATCACCAGGGAGAGCCTCTAAGGTTTCCCTGTTGTTTAATAACCTCATTGTACTCCTACCACTGCAGGGGCCGGCCAATATCCGTTGCTATTTTGTAATATGGAATATATTATAAATGTAATCAGTCACTACAGACTGAGTTGGTGTTGGAGAACACGTACCACACGGTCATCATGATGCTGCTGAGCATAATATCTTTGCACACAGTCAGTCAGTTGGATCGGAGATAATTGATGGAATAACTGTGTTTCATTGACTGACTTAAAAGGTAAACAGTTTGAACAAGAACCACAGCAGACCTAGGCTAGATGTCCGTGTTGTGGACTGGAGTAGAGTGTAGTGGTATGAGGGACAGGGGCGCATTGATTTAGTCACTTCATTTGGAAAATGCTAGGTTGCTGCAGTGCATATGCCATTTGTCTGGCTCGGTCAAAATGTAAGTAATGGGTAGGGTGCCTGGTCTGTGCCGCAGTTCTCCTGTTCTGTGGCTGTGCTGGCTCCTGAGTCCTGTCCCGTTGCCAAGCCATGTCTTCCGTCCATCATTTCCTTTGGTTTTTGCTTTGTTCGCCATTAGTTGGCAGGGTATGCTCAGACGTGAGTCCCTTGCTCACTTTGCCACTGGATTCAAGCAAGCCTGGCTGAAGACGGCTGAAATGCCGGAAACCGGTCCTAGGAAGCTTGTTTCCGGTCCAAGGAAGACATGGCTTGGCAGTTCGGGCAGGACTGTTTCCATGAGGCACAGGGTCAGACTGATTTGCATATGGCCATGTCTGAACTGGGGTGGCAGAGTGGGCTAAAGAACGGTGATGGATTAAACCCAGATCAGTTGACTGGGGGTGAGTGCTTGCAATGTTCAACACTCCGTCCATCATTTCCTTTGGTTCTAACTCCATCCATTGACATAACAACCCTGGAAACTCACATTCAGGTGAAGAAGTTGTTGATGAGCTGTGAGCTGACGTCACCCTCATCCTCATCATCACTGGCATCTTGGCCCAGGCCGGGATCCTCCACAGGTGCCGGAGGTTGGTCATTGTCATCGTCATCCTGGATGAGAGGCACCTTCTTCCGCACTGCCATGTTGTGTAGCATGCATCATACAAGGATTATTTTGCACACCTTTGCAGGTTCATATGGGAGGGCCCCTCCGGTCTTGTCCAGGCAGCGAAAGCGACTTTTCATGAGGCCGAATGTGCACTTAATCACCCTCCTGCTCACACCATGTGCCTCATTGTAGTGCATCTCGGCTGGTGTCACAGGGTTCCTGAGGGGTGTCAGCAACCACGGCATGTTGGGGTATCCGGAGTCACCTACACACACAAAAATGAACAAGTAGCTGAGTTTTGTAGGAGTGCGGAATACAACATTGACAAACACACAATGATAAACAGTCAGTGCACACCGACAAGCCAGTCATTCTGACCTGGCATCTGTGACATCAGCGTTGCAATGCAACTTCTCCTCATTATGTAGGCATCGTGCGCAGAACCAGGGAACCATGCACACACATGTGTGATACACATGTCTGCAAGACATACCACCATAGCATTGATCGAGTGGAAATGTTTCCTGTAACGGTATGCCTGCTCATATGCCTGTGGTGGTATCAGGGCCACATGTGTCCCATCAATAGATCCAATGACGTTTGGCATCCTCCGCAGTGTATAAAAGGCATCTTTTATTTCAGGGAGTTCAGCTGGGCTAGAGAACTTGATGTACAGGTCAAGGAAATGCAACATCCCCTCCAAGACATAACGTAGCACACGACTAATCATAGTTTGCAACATCCCACCTGCTGTAGCCACAGTGTACTGGAAGGTACCAGTAGCAAAGAAGTGCAGAGCTGCCATCACCTTCACCTCTGGGGTCAGTGCTGTAGGGTATGTCTGGCCAGGTAGCAAATGTGGCGCCAACTGCTCCGCCAACTCCTCAATCAGTGGCCTGGTGAAGTGGTACCGTCGGATGCAGTCGCGTTCCTGCATGGTTGCAAGGTCTGGAAACGTCCGATGGACAGCTGGTGCCCTGCAGAACAGAGATGAACAAAGGAAGATTGTCGGTTCATCCACTCATGTGGCCATGACCAGGCTCAATATCACATGATAGATCATGACATTACACAATGTACTGAGGTGTGTGCTGTTGGGCATGGACACATATGTCACCTACATGACCATCACCTCACATCTCAATTCCACATGTCCACATGAGTCCCATGTAGTGCAATAGCCAATCATCTGGCTGTGTCACCCGACCTATGTACTGCTGTGAGGTTACAAACACACACCACAGTAACAAGTGAGGCCTGCTGTCTCCCAGGCATCACAGGTCTTTGCCATGCAGAAACCCAGGGTGCCTGTATTGCCATATCGACACTGGCATGGACATGGCGTATCACGTACACACCACAAGGCAAGCGTGAGTCCCACAGGTAGTGGCCACTGTTGTCCCTGCAGGCCCTACATGTACGTCTCTTAGACACACACACACCATCAAGGTTGATTCATATACCAAATGGATGTGGAGACTGTCTCCCATTGGGCACATTTGATCAGACACATCTGAGACACAACATGCACACAGACTGTGGGTGCACATCAGAATTGTGGCTACAGGTCTCACTGTGACGTACATGCCATCACCCCCAGGACTCAGGGTGTATGTGACATGTCCTAAACATATCCAACATGAAACTGTGTCCGTGACTCATGCCCATTACTGTACATTTTCACATCACAGTGGTAATGTGCACGACACACAAAGGATTCTGCCCCCATGTACACGTGCACAGCCTGGGAGTGGCTGAACAAAAGTGCCACCCAACAAACCAAATGTGGCCCCCCCAACAACCAGGGAATGCAGCCTTACATGCCATGGGACACTGTGTGGCCAATGCTGTAGAGTGGCAGGTGTGCACAGGTGTCCCTGGGAAGTACTTGTGTGTTGAATCCGTCAAATAGTCACACCAATGAGGTCTGATGCCGGTGACAATGCGTACGCATTGCACGGTTCATGACCGAGCCGTGCGTACGCTTTGCCATTGACTGCAATGAGGTCCGTCGTGGGTGACAATGCGTACGCATTGCACGGTTCATGACCGAGCCGTGCGTACGCTTTGCCATTGACTGCAATGAGGTCCGACGCGGGTGACAATGTGTACGCATTGCACGGTTCATGACGGAGCCATGCGTACGCTTTGCCATTGACTGCAATGAGGACCGACGCGGGTGACTATCATGCATAGGGGTCGGGCAGGCATGGTCCGAGACAGGCATATGCCTTGGCCATTGAATCGTATGGACACGGGTGCATGTGTATTTTCAAAATATGCGTTGTACAGTCAGTTGACCGAGTTGGATGCACCCATTGGCTCTGGACTGTCATGGAGATGAATGCGGATTCAAAACTTGTTGTGACTGCAATGAGGTCCGACGTGGGTGACAATGCGTACGCATTGCACGGTTCATGACTGAGCCGTGCGTACGCTTTGCCATTGACTGCAATGAGGTCCAACGCGGGTGACAATGCGTACGCATTGCACGGTTCATGACCGAGCCGTGCGTACGCTTTGCCATTGACTGCAATGAGGTCTGATGTGGGTGACAATGCGTACGCATTGCACGGTTCATGACCGAGCCGTGCGTACGCTTTGCCATTGACTGCAATGAGGTCTGACACGGGTGACAATGCGTACGCATTGCACGGTTCATGACCGAGCCGTGCGTACGCTTTGCCATTGACTGCAATGAGGTCCGACGGGGGTGACTATCATGCATACGCATCGGGCAGGCATGGTCCGAGACAGGTGTACGCCTTGGCCATTGAATCATATGGAGACGGGTGCATGTGTATTTTCAAAATACGCGTTGTACAGTCAGTTGACCGAGCCGGACGCACCCATTGGCTCTGGACTGTCATGGAGATGGATGCGGATTCAAAACTTGTACAAGTTGTGCGCTGGAAATTCAGCTGGATGCCTACAACAATGTTGCAATTACTAGTGTTTCATGAAGGTGAAGATTTGAACGATGCGGAAGGCGTGTACGAGTCGTACATTTCCATGGATTTGCCAGATTCATAGAATGCAACCGTGTTGGACCTATCACTTGGGACACATGGCACTGATTCTGCCTCTGCAGCACAGATATAAGGCTGGCTGGCCCCCAGGGAGCTCACTTGTCTGCACTACATGCTCCTGGACCACATCCCTGCTACCACTGCTGCTGTCTCTGCATCCTCTGGCTCCTGCTATGGCAGGTACTCTGGAGAGGGCCCCAGCCTTCACTGAGGAGGAGAACCAGGCCCTGCTGGATGGGCTCCTTCCACAGTACAGCAAGCTTCATGGGAAACCAGGGGAGCAGGTGAGTGTGCAGTCCACTGCCTTTCTAATTGTGCATGTTGTCTGACTAGCAGTACTAGCAGTGTGTACACCAGTGGCAAGTATTCTCATTGACTACTTTCATCACCCAAAGTGTGTAGGTACATGTAATGAACAGGTGTTCTGCTGCTAAAGTGCATTAGCGCAAGCTTAAACTTCTCAGGCATTATTAACATGTCAGACATGCAGGTGTTTTGTCCTTCCCCATGGTTGCACTACCTGTGTAACTCCTTTCCCTTAGTGATGATGACATGTATATCCAAATGTGTGCAGCACAAATATGGGGCATGTGTGTTAATGTACTTTTAACTTTGTCATCCTCACAGGTTTATGCCCACCAGAAGCAGGAGATATGGCTGACCATCGCCCGGGCAGTTCATTTGATGGGGGTCTACAAGCACCGGATCCGCAACTGCCAGAAGAGGTGGCAGGACCTTCGGTGCTGGACCCAGAGGATAGCTAGAGTCCAGCTGAAGCTGTCACCTACACGCAGGAGGGGCGGACACCAGACCCTGACCCCCCACATGCTCCGGATCCTGGCGGTGGTCTTCCCGGACCTGGTTAGGCAGCTGAAGGCCAGACAGCAGCAAGAAGGGGGTAAGTCCATGCCTAATCTGTGTACTATGTCTGACATGCTAATTGCAGTCTTTTGGCCTGGTCACACTTCCACATTACGTAGGTCTTGTAGTCCAATACTCAGGTCCCTCAATTGTGTGATGCACCCTACTCATCTGTTCCACAGGTGTGGCCCCTACAGTCTGTTGCTTGTGTCACTAGGGCACTGTGTCCCTGCAGTCAGCTATGCTTCAGCTACCGGACAGCATCTGTTCCCTTGACTCTGTTGTGTGTTTCATGGGTGGGTCAATTGTTTACACAATGCCTGAGATCTGACATGTGTTTTGTGTGTGCCCTTGATATGTGTTACAATTGCAGGTCTGACTCGCAACATATGGTTGGGGTATTTCAAACAAACACATGCAGCAAGGGACTCCAATTTGTGTACGTCAGGAGTATGTATATCAAGTGTGTCACACTTGCTTAGCAACTTGACTACTGTCCAGGGCCAAACACTGTTTCACGTAGACCTGGGCAGTCATGCCTCCTCAAGGGCATTTAGAAACACTCTGCAATCCCACTCCTGTGTATCAACTTACAGGTTGTGCATTGTGACATGTGCCTTCAGGTGTCTGCCTCTGTGTCATTATGGTGTGGCTTCCTGTTACATACAACTGGGTGTCCTTGATTTTGAGGGTCAGCAGGACATCTGAGTTGTGACTGTGAGAGACAAGACCTTTGTGACATATAGGTGTGTGATCATCTGACAGTGCACAATGGTGTATGCAACTGTGTACTTCAGGCAGCTGGGTTACATGCACGGCAGACTGTGATGTGCTCATGTACATGGAGTTGTGTTTGCAGAGACTCATATGTCTGATTTGCATGATGTGGGGTCTTCTGGGTCCTGGATATGTTATTTGCAGGGGATGGGCAAGTGTACCTGTCAGCTGCAGAGTTATCTTTACACCTGAGCTATGATTGTGAGACAGTGGCTACTGTTGTTCTCTGGATGCCCTGCCTCTGTGACAGGAGACAGTGTTGACTGACTTTCCAGGCATGCCAGTGCCATGGCATTTAATTTGCTAGGAGTGATCCTGCATTGTGTTCAAGTGTGCACCATGCACCCCATTGTGGCTTGACTATCAGGACATGAGAACATCATAGTGTGTGTTGTTGGCATGCATCACAAGCATGTGAAATGAGTCTCTGCCCATCCCTTCATCCGGACACCTGTGCTGAGTCAGTGGCAAGAGATGTGCTGTGTGTATAGTGACATACTCCTACATGTTCACTTGCATGTCCAACTGATGTGTGGGTGGTGCATGTCGGGACATTGGGGTATTAGCATCCAACATGCTACAGACATATGAGTGCAAGTCAAGGAGGGATATGTCTGCCATGGGTGATGTTGAGAATGACAATTGGCTTATTCTGAACAGTGTTGGCACTTTGAGCAGTGCTCAGCTGATGATGCCAGGGCTTGCCCTGTGATGTGATGTACTCACTGTGGTGTGTGCAGTCAGTGCAGGTGACTGATGTTGTTCTCTTTCTTCCTACTCCTATCCAGATACATCCACGGCCACAGGAGGGGACAGCTTCATGGAGCAGGAGGAGCCACAGAGCCTGACAGGGACAGAAGGAGAGGAGTCGGGAGGACCCTGTGGCACAGAGGGCGAGTGGAGCCACACTGAGGAGTCGTCAGCACCCCCCCCCCAGTTGAGGGCCACAGCAGCTCTGAGGACGACTCCCTTGTGGAGGCAGGTATCAGCAGCCACCAAACCCCAGCTAGTTAGGCTGTCCCCGCCACCGCCCCGACTACCACCATCACCACCGTCCCATCGGCTCCCATCCCAGAGGTCCGTGGAGGCTCCCGTATTTGGGAGCATGTCTCCTTTGTGCCAGGCACCGCACCCCCTGCCCCTGTGTCCGCTGCTGCCCTGACTAAGGAGTCTATGGACTTACTTAGACAGATCCATGTAGGGCAGACATCGATGCTGAGTGTCCTCCATGCACACCCCACTCTGTTGACGCAACTGGTGTTGTTCATGGAGGGCATTTCATCGGACATGTCTGCCCTACAGAGGACCAATCAGTGTCCGTCCTCCAACAGTCCCGCACCCCTCCTTTCCCTGCACCACCCACGATTCCTAGCAGCCTACCTGTCCCAAGCACACACACAGCTGCACATTCTCACAAAGTCACAGACATGGGCAGCACACAAACACCCAAACCAAGGGCTAGACGTGCACACAATCAAGCGCAGGGGACTGATACCACACTCACAGGGGAGACACACACACAGTCATCCACAACCACTCCGCAGTCACCTGAAACCTTTCCCTCCCAGCCCCCTTCCCTTGCCTCACCTGCAACCCCATCTCCACAGAAGCTCTTCCTCTGTGACCTTGGCCTCTTCCACACAGATCCAGATTACAAGGGGAAGAGGAAGTCCCCACACACAGAGGGGAGTGCCCCTCACACCCGGACACCCTCCCCTAGGCGCAGTCAGACTGAGCCCCCACCCGCAAGTCCCCCCGGAGCTGGAAGAGCAAGACCCCACCGCTGCCACGCAGCTCCAAGGCAAAGTCTCCGTCCTCCATCCCCCAGGCCACCACTCCAGAGGTTCCCCTGCCACTCCCTGCCCCGGGTTCCCCCACCTACAGATACACCATGCCCAAAATGCTGAGGCCCTCCCCCCTACCACTTGCTCCTACACACCCGGTCAGACGGTTAGTGCCACTGATGTGGGGACCGTGTCCCCCCTCTGTCCTGCCGACCTCACCTGCACCCCATTCCACTCACATGGATTTAGGCACTGCAGTGGAGTCCACGACAACCCCGTCTGGGGACCCAATCCACTCCATCTGACCTGCCCACTGAAGTTGTGCCGGCACCCACCCCATCTGACTTGTGCCCCACAGTTGTGACTGAACCCACCAATTCAGTCAGCTCCACTACAGTTGCAAGTGACTCTCCTGCATCCACCAGCCCTTCACTGCCTCCTTCTGCTGCGCCCTGATCCTGTCCCTGCGGTGCCTGGCCTGCCCCCATGTATGCCCCTCCGAGGTGATGTCCCCTGTCCTTCCAGTGCAGGAAAGCAATGTGTGACAGTTGTCACTCAAGTTCACTCCTTGAAATTTGATGATGGACTGGTCATTGGCCTTTTGTTCGAACGGACGTTTAAATTTTCATATGCTGAATAAAGATTTTTTCTTTATCCTTGTGAACTTGATTTAGCAGTACATTAGGTTGATGATGTTTAGCATGCCCTTGCACCTGTAATGCTTGGTTTCCAATGTTGAATACTGAAGTGTTGATGTGAGGTACTCCATGTGGTCTATGAGATATGTATCCTATTCTGGTCGGTATCCATGTCATCCTCTGCAGCTAACTGGGTGTGTCATGATCAACAATTTGTGGACATCTCTGTGAACATTTCATTTGCATGGTGACATCTGTGACTTGCACCCATGCACATATGATGTGCTTCTCATTGTCCAATTTGTCTATTTCCCTGACTTTGGGCGCATCTCCACTGGACCTACAGGTGTGGGCATCATTGGTATAGGAGCAACTGGGTCCTCTGTGCAACTTGCTGTATATATGTGTTGAGTATGTGCAGATGACTTAGGGGAGACTCACGTACCCAGGCTGTTGTGACCAGAGCCTTCATTGTGTGGTAACTGATGGCTGACTGACCAAGTGTTCTGCTGACATGAGTGGGACGTGCTGTGACTATGTTTGGCACAGCTGGACTTACACAGGAGTTGGGTCCCCTCAGGCTATGTCACGGATGTGTTGTCCCGTGACAAAGCCTTGGCCCATGGTGTGTGCTGTAAGAGCATGTGTGTGTGTCCACATCCCTTTTCATACACAGGCAGTGTTCCCTTGATATGTTCCTGTTGTTGATGCTTGCTGAGTGGTACTGTGTTCATCCCACAACGTTGCCATGGGCTACCAGATGTATGGGTGCATGACACACTACTGTTAATTGGTGGTTCATCATTGGGATTTGTCAGTTCTGAGTGGTGATGATGTGGTCAGACGCAGATGGGACACAGTCAGGGGTCCCCAAGGCACTTGTTTGTTCGCAATATCATGTAGTTGTCCCTAGGTGGTACCTTTCAGTGATTGAGACATGTGAATGTGTGTGTGACTGCTCCCACTAGTGGGGTTCAGCGCTGCAATATTTGCAGGTGTCAGCATTTGTGCCTTGTGGTTCTCCTTGGGTTCTGCATTGCCCTGGGACTGTGGCAGGTATTCGGAAGGTTACGTGAGCTTTGACATCATGGCCATGTACCGCATACTTTGCAGTATGTCTGTCATTCACCAGGGTTGTAAACTGTCCTTGTGTGATGAGTCTGTGCACCTTAGTTCCTCCCAACATTCCTGTGTTTGTCATGGGTGCATGTGTAATGTCACCTGTCCATGTGGGCTTCACAGATGCACATTGTTGCAGTTCAGGGTGTGTGGTGTTGAGGGTGGACTGATGTAAATGTTTGCATGGATGTGCCCCTAGCTCCCGTTTGTCCATGGATGACTGGCCATGCTGAGTGATTTGTGTTTGTGTAGGTGTGGTGTGCATTTGTGGCACAGGACACATGTCTGGGTTTCCAGGTTTATATGACATCTACCTTTGTCATCACAGTGGATGTGTCATGCATGCTTGTGTAACCCCAATGTCTGGTCCCTGGGGGTAGTGCTGTTGTGTGTCAGTCTCTTGCTGTGTTAGCCGGTGTTCATTCCAGCTTGTGTCACATGTGTCTGTTGTGCTCCCTCTCATCTCACAATGCCTGATTGCCCACTAAGGGGGTCCCAATGATGGTTTACTTTTGTATGGCACTGTGTCCACATATGTGTCACTGTGGTTCAGCCCCCCTCATGTGTTGTGCAGTTGCCTGGGGATACTGAGACACACACACACACACATGGTGTGTCAGATGTGCAGTGTGAGGTTGCCTGTTTGTGTTTGTGCATCTGCATCAGTGCATTGGTATTGCTCTTGTGCGCCATTGTCTGGATGCTGTTTCTGTGATTTGCCCTGCTGTCCCTGTGAGTCATATCACATCATTGTGCACATTCCTCCTGGTGGTTAGGTGCCATTGCTGGCATGAAATGTGAGTTTGTGACCTGACACCTACAGTCTACACAGGTTGTTTTGATTAGTGTGTCTATTTTTGAGATGTGTGTATGCTTTGTGATGGTCACTTCTGCTCTTGTGTCATTGTACACTGTATGCATTGTCAGCCCCCATGTGTGGTGCTTGTCTGCACTTGGCTGAGAGTATGTTTTGTTTTCACTGCACTGTTAGCCTCACCACATCTCTGTGATTATGGGACACAACCACTAGTTTGCCCCAGAAGTGTTTAATGTGTTGGGAGCAGGGATCATACATGCGGTTTGGCATTTGCAGCTTTGACCATGATGACACTTACCTTTTGGTCACTGTGATGAGGGGGGGTTTAGATCCCATCACCACAATGCTCGACATTTGCTGCAGTTTGGAACCCCACACTTAACTTTTGTTCTACACAGTGAGGGGGTGTTAGTTTTACATTGACACAGTGCTATAGTGATGCTTGCCTTGTGTAGGGCACACTCATTTGTTGGTCACACATGTGCTGTTAGTTACATTGTATGTTCGAAGTCATAATCACTGTTGTGGGCACTTGTCACAGACTACACACTGTTGTCATGATGTTAGGGGGGATGTATTTTGCTGGTGTTGGAGTATAATAGATGTGTGGCGCATCACCCATCCTATGGGTGGGGGTGGCAGGGGTGATGGGCAACATAAGCCCTATGGGTGGGGGTGGCAGGGGTGATGGGCAACATAAGCCCTATGGTTGGAGGTGGCAGGGGTGATGGGCAACATGAGCCCTATGGGTGGGGGTGGCAGTAGTGCTGGGCAACAGGTCCCCTATGGGTGGGGGTGACAGTAGTGCAGGGCAACAGGTCCCCTATGCGTGGGGGTGGCAGTAGTGCTGGGCAACATGAGCCCTATGGGGGGGCAGTAGTGCTGGGCAACATATGCCCTATGAGTGGGGGTGGCAGGGGTGATGGGCAACATAAGCCCTATGGTTGGAGGTGGCAGGGGTGATGGTCAACATGAGCCCTATGGGTGGGGGTGGCAGTGGCGCTGGGCAACATAAGCCCTATTAGTGGGGGTGGCAGTAGTGATGGGCAACATGAGCCCTATGAGTGGGGGTGGCAGGGGTGATGGGCAACTTAAGCCCTTTGAGTAGGGGTGTTAGTGCTGATGGCCATGCAACCCCTATGGTGGCCTGTTGTTAGTGGCCAGGATGTGGATCCCCTGTGTGTGTGTTCCATTTTGCGGGTACGTGTCGTTTGTTTGTGTGGTAGGTGTCTGACTTACCGTTCGCGCCGTCGGCGTCGGTTCCTGATCCGGTCATAGATGTAGAGTACTGGAATGACCTGCGCGATGGGATTCATGATGTGTTCATCTCGTACACGCTGCTTGTTGCTCCGTCTCGTACCCGTTGCAAGCTGGTCCGTCTCGTAGCCGTGGATTGAGTTGTGGCGCGAATCGTAGCTGATATGCTTGTTTTCTGGATGCTGTGACGTGCCATACATGGCGACCCGTCCGGCGCGTAGGAAGTACACATCGTACTTGTCAGGGCAGAAACTGCTGTGGATACTGCTTCCAGGCGACTCGGTTCGGCGTTCAGAGTTACGGCTCGGACTGAGAATGAAGCTTGAATCACAGCCTACGTGTCGGTCGTGTTTTTGGCAGTTATGCGCATCATACTTCATCTATAGGACGGACCGGCTACGGGTACGTGTCGGTCGCACGGTAAGGCTACGGACAGCTCTCGGAGAGCTCTCCGACCCGGATCAGAATCGACCCCTAAGTGTAATTTTGAAAAACATATATATGGCACTGTATTTTAGCATGAAATGTGTCCTTGTTGGACCTGTCAGCCTTAGGATGGTCTTCCCCCAAAACTCTTTGCTTTACTCCTCCAATTTTGCTGATCTTGCTTTTGTTTTATTTAGGCCTCTGTGCACTTCACCAGAGCTAACCACTTCTAAAGCGTATGTGCTCTCTCCTTATATGGTGAAATTGTCTTATATACAATTAGCATATCAGATGTTCTTGTAAGTCGCTAGGAAAGTGGTACTACATGTACCCAGGGCTTGCAAATTAAATGCTACTAGTGGGCCTGCAGCGTTGATTGCGCCACTGTTAGACCTGGCACCATTGCTGTGGGTTTCCCCTGTATTTTTGCCTTTTGACTCCGGTGCTTTTGCTGTGTGTTGGACTTCGTTTTGCTGGTCTAGATGCTTTGGGCACTTAGCTACTGCTGTTCAGTGCCAGAGTGCAAGTGCTTCCTTTGTAAATTGTGTGGCATGTCCTGATAGTTAAATACTGCCAGTTTCGTTTTTCACTATTGCAAGGCTACCTGCTCCCATAGGAAAGATTGGGGAGTTTGTTTATAACATCTTATAAACATAACTACCCCTGGGAACAAGGTAGGAAAATAAAGTTTGTGAGGTTGATTTTTACATTCCGTGTTTGAAAATATAAATTTTAGAAAGTAGGTATTTTCTTGCTTAGCCATCCAGCGCTCCTCTGCTAGGTTTGTGTATTGCAGTCTGGCTTTGGAGTGTCAGGGGCTGGGGAGAAGCAGTGGCTCCACAGAACCTGATGAGTCAGGGCTGAGCTGAATAGGCCTGGTCTGCATTTCGAGTGGTGGGAGGAGTAGCACCTGCACATGAACAAGGCTGTGCCTGCCTTTCACAATGATGGCTCCACCCCCCTGTGGTGTGTCTAGAGCCAGAGCGCATACTGACAATGGAGGTGGTGCACTTGCAAAGTGCCCCACAGAACTGGTTTTGGCTGGGTACAGGCACTCTCTGTCTTCAGCGAACAAAGGATTTTTGTGTATAAAAATAGGTGCCCAGACTTTTAGATCACTTCTAGGAAATCAAGAGGAACCTTTGACAAGGAGAAGAGCTGGAGAAGCTGAGGTGGTATACTGCCCCTGTGCAGTTTGCTGTCTGGGGTTGGTCTGCAGTGTCTACTTGCTGCCAAGGAAAGGAGAAAAGGACTTTGCTGTTTGCTGTGATCCCTGCTTCAGAAAGATCTCCAAGGGCTTGAAACTGAGCTTGCCTCCTGTTCTGAAGTCTCAGGGACACAAAGACTTCACCACCAGCTCCCCTGAACTTCCTTGCAGGAAGTTCTGACCTGCAAAGCGGTGCCTGCTGTTGTTTTGGACCTCTAGAGAGTGTTTTCTGCTGGGAGCTGGAAGAATCCACACATCGTCCCGAATTGTCACATCAAGGTGCCGAGTTTGTTACATCGTTGGGGGACGCAGTAAGAAACTGACGCATCACCTCCCCACACAGTAAGAAACCGACGCATCACCTCCTCTCCGGTAAGGAACCAGTGCATCACCTCCCCTGCCCAGCAGTAAGGGACCGGCGCATCACATTCCCTGCGGCCTATTTTGTTTGTTTGCGGGACACACCCCAGGTACTTTGTGTGAAAAGTGTTGCATCGGCAATTTGCTATGAACTGAACTATTTCTACCATCTGAAAGTAATATTGTTATTGCTGTAGTGTGGATTTACTTTGTTTGGTCTTTTTTTGGTTTAGGTAAAGATTACTTATTTTTCTAAATTGTTGTGGTGTCCATTTGTGGTGTTTTCACTGTATTACTGTATGTGTTCACAAATGCTTTACACACTGCCTCTGAGCTAAGCCTGTCTCCTCCAGCCAAGCTAACAAGGGGGTGAGCAGGGTTTATTTTAGAAGTGTATCCCCCTTACCCTGACTAAAAGCAAGGGTCCCTACTTGGACAAAGGTACCTACCTCTGCAACTAGAGACCCCCATTTCTAACAGCCACCTACATAAGTAGCCTTAAAACATGTCTCAGGCCTGCCACAATTGCAGTCTGTATGTGCAGTCTTAAACTGCCACTCCGAACTAGTAACATAAACCTTCTCCCTGGCCTAAACCTTCATTTTTAATAGATATAAGCCACCTATTAGCAATGGGGGTCTTTAGCTGGCAGTGGCTTGCGCCCTGTCCAAATAGGGATCCTTCCTTCTAGTCAGGGTAAGGAAGTTACACACCGAAGATAACCCCTGCTCACCCCCTTGGTAGCTTCACCAAGGGCCAAGACCTGGAATTGGCACCTCATGGCAGGTCAGGACTCCCAGCAAAAGAGTTCAGGGGCTGCAGGTGAAGTCTTTGATGCCCTGAGACTTTGACAGGAGGCAAGCACACACAAGTCCTTGGAGAACCTTGGTAAGCAGGATGATGAAAACAAAGTCCAGTCCTTTCACTCTTAAAGACCAAAGCAACAAGCAATATGCCAGCACAACACAGCAACACACAGAGTGGCAGTTACTCTCCTACTGCTTCATCATTTCTTCTTCTTTGCAGAATCTACTTTAAGTCCAGAAGTGTTCTGAAGTTATGGTGGCACAGCCTCGGTACTTTTACCAGTTTCCTCTTGTGAAGAAGGCAAACTTCAAAGGGAAGTCTTTGTAGTGCACAATACCCTGCCTTTCCCTGACCTGGCTCCAGACACACTACAGGGGAGTAGAGATAACTTATTATGACAACAGGCACAGCCCTATTCAGGTGTCAATGACAACTCCTCCCAGTTCAGGAAGACCCATCAGCATTGTGGTGGGCCATGAGAATATGCAGGGCATACCTCAGCTCCCTTTGTGTGAATGTCTAGAGTGAATACAAAAACAGCCCAACTGTCAGTCTAATCCAGATGTGGATTCTACAGGCAGGCAGGGCCCAGAATGATAAATCAAGAAAATGCCCACGTTCTAAAAGTGTAATCAATAACAATGTCTCAACAGGTAATATCTATAGACAATTAGGTAGAATGTAAACACCAATTACAACAGAAAAGAGGCAGGGAGACAACAATAAAGTGGTCTATTGGGTTGATTACGATGTCGTTCGCAAAGGCTCCGAATTGGATTTGGGTCTGCCGAATCCGATTTGGAACTTGTCTGTCCGACCGATTCGAAAGTTTTCCAAATGACCGATTACAATGTTCGCTAAGAGTTCGAGCCGGGGTTGCTGCTTTCCAAAAATAAACTTTGTTCCATTTGCAGTTTCTAAAACTGTCCATATCGGAGACCATTGTGAAGACCCCGTGTATGATAACATACAGGAGAAGTGTATTTCTCTCCTTTGGAGTGCATATCTTGCTATCCTCTGTATTAAGAGTAAGATCCCAAAAAGGCAAATTATTCTTCCTGGCATCTGAGGTGAACTTAAGATGAGAGTGGCAGTTTGTTTAGCCACTCAATAAATGTTATAAGGCTGTCTTTCTTACCTTGACAAAGGAGGAGGCTGTTGTCAATATATCTGCACCAGAATCCTTTTAGGTTAAAAAAAGGGTTACCTGGTATGACAATGTGGATCATTTCTAGATTGTGCTCATACGGAATGACAAAGTTGGGAGCAAAACATGCCCCAATAGACACACCTTTAACCTGAAGGTGAAAGGTGTCTTTGTACAAAAAATAGTTATTGTGTAGAGCAATCCTGAGTAGGCCAATTGCTAACTCCATGGGAATACAAGTGGGTTTGGGCCGGGCACTAAGGAGATCTTGAGTGATGTGTAGGCCATTGCCATGTGAGATGTTTGTATATGTTTGCTTATAATGACTCAACGTCCAAGCCTACCACCAAGTCGGTATCAGTGTTGAATGGTCCATCTTCTATTACATTAATGAGATCTGTACATATGCATCATTGGAGGGACTCCTTAATTAAAGCATCAATGTATTTGCCTATTGGCTCTAGATAGAGCCAAAGGCCAATGCAAAAAAATGGCCACTCTCTAAAAGTGGCATTTTTAAACACACAATTTAAAAACCAACTTCACTAAAATATCTATTTTTAATTTCAGAGTTCAGGCAAACCAAATTCCAACTCTCTATTTCTTCCCAATTAAAAGTTACACTTTCAAGAGGTAACTAGGCAGCTCCAATGATAACCTCTTGGAGAGATTGTCCTTGCAGTAGTGAAAAACAAAATTGTCAGTATTTCAGTATCAGGACATGTAAAACACACCAGTACATGTTCTACCTTTCACATACACTGCACCCTGCCCATAGCGCTACCTTGGGCCTACCTTAGGGGTACCTTACATGTAGAAAAAGGGAAGGTTTGGGCCTGGCAAGTAGGTGCCCTTGCCAAGTCGACATGGCAGTTTTGAACTGCACTCACAGACACTCCAGTGGCAAGTCTGAGACATGGTTGCAGGGCTACTCACATGGGTGGCACAATCAGTGAGGCAGGCCCACTAGTAGATTTTCCAGGCTCTGGGCACACACAGTGCACTTTACTAGGGACTTACCAGTAAATCTGGTATGCCAATCTTGGATAACCAATCACAATCACAATTTATACTGGGAGTACTTGCACTTTAGCACTAAACAATAATGGTAAAGTGCCCCGAGTTCTAAAACCAGCAACAACTAAATGCAGCACACAGTCTAAAACAGGAGGTCAGAAGCAAGTCACTGGGGAAAACACGCCTAAGATGCCAAGCATAGCACCATCCATAGGGTAGGCCCTAAACATCCCATAGGCAGGTTGCAGTGTATTTTAAAAGTTGTACTTGTACTTTTAACTTCTGCATGTGGTAAAACAAGTTTCAAAAAATGATTGACTTCATAGCCTGCCTCTCCAATAGTTTAACATTTGGTTAACTTATTACATGTAATAATTGATACATTTGTATTGGGTACAGATGGGAATGTTGAGTTTGATGTGTAAAGAATTGCAATTTAGGGGGTGCTAGAGGGTGCACGGCAAGATTGCCGCAACCTAGTGAGGCTCTGCCCGGCTGAGCAACAATCCGCCAGCAATCCGCCTGATATTTGCTACATCTGAATCTCTGCCAGGGCTGACCAGAGTCGTGGGTTCCTCTGGCACGATTTGGGAGCGACTGGGGGTTCCGCACTCTATTACATGTGTGCCTTTATGGTCCCGTGCAGCTGGGTGACTCGTGTGTGGAAAATGGCAGCAGCCACGAGGCACTTAACGGTAATCTTACCTGCTTAGACCGGGACTGCTGTGGGGGGTGATCAGTGCTCCCGGCACTTGCTGAGCTGCGATTTCTGGCGCTGTAACCTGCTCGGAATCAGATGCGCTTCAGTTGATGCCCGCGGAGGCCCAACGGACCATCGCGGGGGCGAGCACTGCCTGGCGCGGCGGGGACTGGTGGAAGATTGAAGCGGTCGTTGGCGGCTGTGGAGCTGCATAAGGAGCACTACCCTGGGACCGCCTACATCCAGCAACGCTCGCTGGCACCGGTTGCGGTAAGTGGGGCGCGGCTTGACTCAGGCTGCAACTGCAGAGGCGGGCGTGGGTCTGGGAGAGGGCCACGGTCTGCGAGCTGTGGCGGGTGGCTGGCTGGAGTGAGGCGCGGAGGCTGCCGGTTCCCGCTGAGCCATGGAAAGGCGAATAAGGGGCTGATTGCTGGCACGAGCTGCTGGATGTTGGGGCCCCGGTGAGCTTCTCTACTGCTGCGGGGCCTAAACAGGTGACTGTGGATGGATCGCTGGGTGCCTGTCCCTCTGATTGCCTGGTGTGCCTTGAGGCGCCCCCTTGGCCTGCTATCTATCAGTGATTTCTCCTGCAGCTGGTGGGGTGCACTGCTAGGGGCCACCTGAGAGACATTGGTGGTGGTGTTAGTTAAAGAATAGCATACGGAGCTGATTGCTTCTAACTTCTGGACAGCCTGAACCGTGTTGGAGGGCCGACAGTGGACAGAGGTGACGTGCCTGGACTCTGGGCACACAGCACATGAGCACACCTAGACGCTAGGTGTCGCAGGCCTCCAGGTTCTTATTTACATTTTTTGAGGGTTGGCAGGGGCCGTACGGCGTGGCTGCATATTGTGCTGGGAGGATCTCCCTGGATTTGCGGCCTGCGGCTGGTTCCTCGGACTCTACTTCTTCCCCTTCATTGACTATCATCTGTGTGGGTGGTGTGTCCGGAGAGGTGGACATGGGGCGGACAGATAAATCACAGCCCGCCTCACTTTTGGGGTGCGCAAATTGTCGATTCACGCTGCTGGCTATGCAACGCAGTCTTCAGGCACTAGAGGGTACGATGGCAGCAGTAAATCATCGGCTGGACCATATGTCGTCCTAATTAGAAAAACAAAATGTTCAGATGGGGGAAGTGGAGCAGCGGGTGTCCACCGAGAAGGACGGCCTACATGCAGCCGCGGCCCGTGGAGGGAGTTCCGTGGGGCGGTAAGGTGGGGTGGGGGAGGGGCCGGGCGGGGGGGTTCTAAAAACCGGAATATGGATAATTGCAGGTAAGTAAACAGTTAAATAAATAAAATGAATTTCGTAGCGCGCGCATCGCATTTTTGGCACGTCCCACAGCAGTTTCAGCCTCATACTGCAATAGAGGCGGACGCTGTACTTCCTTTGCCTCTCACAGCTGCCATCCTATCTGGGGGAATGGGTGGCCCCAGAACGGAAATAAATCCAGTTCTTTGTACGGCATGGGCATGGGGGGCACTAGCCAAAAGGTCACGGCTTCCCTATCTATATGCCCCGTTCCTACCTATTGCATCTGGACATCTCAGCTGCACGGGAGAAGTTTGCGCTGCGGGAGCTGACTGCTGTGGGCATCAATACTATGGGAGATTTATATACAAAGAGGCAGTTTCGTACTTTGCAAAGTGTACAGGGAGATTGCCGTGGCAGCTTTCTCCTCTGGTTCATATTTGTCCGTGTGCGGCAGGCGATTAGGGATATATACCCGGACTTTCCAGCTGAGCCCAGGACAATGCGAGCACTGCAGGCGGTGCTGGCTGTGTCCGCGACAGAGGGCCTAATTACTAGACTATATAGGGCCTCTCAGAGGGAGAATGAGCCACGGGATCACCCTTCCTATCTTAAATGGAATACAGTACTAGGCAATACACTCACGATTGAGCAGTGGCAGACCTGCTGCGCTCTAACTGCGTGCCTTACATCCAACTGCAATCTCTGTATGATACATTTTAAGTTCCTGCACTAGCTGTACTATACCCCCTTGCAGTTGTGTATGTTTGGATTGCGTAAAAGGGCTGCATGTGTTAGATGTGGGCGGGCGGATGCTGACTTCCTCCATTTGGCTTTGACATGTGCTGGTGTGTATGCGTTCTGGACTAAGGTAGTGAAGGTGTTAACGGACGTTGTAATGGAACCCGTGTATTGCGCTCTGGAGGTGTGCCTCCTGGGCAACGTCGGGAGCCTTAAGCCCTGCAACCAGCGCTTGGTCGCAGTCTCAACTTTATTGGCAAAAAGAGCTGTGGAGTTGAACTGGGGTGCTAAATCTGTTCCCACTCTCAAGAAATGGATGCATTATCTACTCTATTGTAGGGATCAGTTGAAAGCTTATGCTGAGGAAATACCTGGGTCTTCCAGACCTAAAGATTTTGGGCCCCACTGACTGTCTATCTGCTAACACATCCCGATCAGGGTTGAAGTACATGTATGTTTATCCACAGGATGCTCTGTGCCTCGCACTTGATGACATTAAGACTGCTACTTCCACTGTAATGCTTTTCATTTGTTTATTGTGTGCCACTGTACTTTCGTTATGCTATACCTGTCAGTGTACTGCTTTATATTATCTCATTGCCAAGCCGGCCGGGTTGAGGGTGGGTGGGACTGGGGGAGGGGGGTGTTGGGGGATGCCGTACAATACAATGTGTTGTATTTTGTCATTCAAAAATGTAATAAACAAATAAAAAATAAAAAAAGAATTGTAATTTAAAACCCTCTTTAATGGTAAATTTTAGGATGTTGTCATTTTCTTGTTCCAAAGACTTGGTGCCTGCAGCCAGAACCATGGGTCACATGACTAGGTGTAGCTGGCAGTTTGTCTTTGCGCATTACTTCCAGCTAGTGAGACAAAGTGGTAATAGGTGTTGGCAGGATGGGCCATCTCTGACTTGATGAGGAGGAGGAGCTGTCACCTACCACACTTGCACATCACAAATACTCTGCCCAGCACATTCACAAAGGGTTTTGACACAAGGCTATTGTGTCACCAGACAACCTGGGGCTCTGGAAGGGCAGCAGGAAATTCCAGACACCTCTGAGGGTGGAAACCTTCAGAACCTGCTCCTACTTCAAAGTGGACATCAGATATAAATAACAGACCCTAAGACCCAACTATTCAGTGAACACATTGGCGGCTCCTCTGCTATGGCGGAGGAGCATCATCCCATTAAGTGATCAATTAAAAATGTAAAAATAAAATTATAGTAACTTAACGTTATTGCATGAATGTTTTACATACAGGCTGCATTACAGCCTGGGTGGAGAACATGCCCAGGGTCCCATTCCCTGTCTGAGCACTGAACCACTCTGTTGCAGTATTGTGATTGGCTCAGGGGAGCCTGGGTGCTTCCTGCTGCCACAGGAAGAGGATGAGAGGACGGAGGAAAGGCGGCAGCTGGCAGCATCCAGGTAAGTGAGTTTTAAAAAATGTATTTGTAATTCCCTCCCCCCTCTCTCCGTTCACCTCCCTCCCTGCCCCCTCTTGCCCGTTCAGTAGCAGCCGCTACTGAGTACACATCTGAACCTGTGGAAGATTCAGAAGGATTGTTGTGCTGCTCTGTAACGAGGACTGCTACTCCGCTGCCCTGCTTCCTGAGTGAAAAGGACTGGACCTGCAACTTGAACCTGGGAATACGAGAGTGACTCCAAGGGCTAGTTGGCTGGCCTCCTGATCAGAGCCTCAAGATAGAAAAGGCTCCAACCACCTTGAACCCAACACCTGGATTTTCTTTGCTTTGACTCTTGCCTCCCCACTTAGGGCCACCTTGTTCCTGGACCCTTGAACGAGGGCCTGAAGGTGCTCTGCCAGCCTAGCTGTGGTCCTGTGGGCAGAACCAACACAGCATAACCCATCTTCTTGTGGCTGCTGTGTGACGCATCCCTGGCAAAGGACCTTGCATTTCAGTCTGCAGCCTCCTTGGAACCACCACTGCACAACCCCAACAACGATATCCTCGACGATTACTTAGTGCTTAACATCACAGCCCTGCAGCTCCTTTGGTACTGCCACTGCACAACGGATCCTTGATGCCGGACTTACCATCAGAAGATCCTCGTCCAAGGCACTCTCAACAGCAATGCAGGATTCCACATCGCAGCACAACAGCTACTTGGAACCGTTGCTCTGTGATGCATCCGTTGACTTGGGCTCTCGCAACGCTCTGAAAACCAGATTTAAGGTACTTTGTTTAGTGGGCCTAATCTAGTCCCTGCATTCGGCATATCCTCCATCACGGTCAGCCTCAACGTGAAGCTTTTTCTGGGTCCAGTGCAACCAGATAACCACAGTTGGAGCTTTGTGCTTCTAGGCACTGTTTTCATTTAAAACTGCATATCTCCAGTTCTACTAGCTGTATTTTGTGTCAATTTTGTTTCAAATAATTTATTACATTTTAGTCTATTTTTCCTAAGTGCTTTGGGATTTTTCTTTTGTGATGTTTACACTTCATTATTGTTTGAAGTGCTGCATACATACTTTACACATTGCTTCTAAGTTAAGCCTGACTGCTTGTTCCAATCTACTAGAGGGTTAAGCACATGTTAATTTGGGGTTTTCTTGTGGCTTCACCCTGACAGAAATTGAGGTTGCTGCTTGGTTAGGGTTTCACCTCTCTCAACCAGTACCCTAATTTTCTACAGCCCTCATGTCCAACATATTCCAAGAAGTAGGGTGATCACAGGGTGAATCATGTGCCCCCAAACCAGCAGTGGGTTCTGACCCGTAGTCCAGACTTAAACAGCAGAAGCCGAGTGACTGCACAGACCTACCATCGGAATCAGAGGAACGTGCAGAATCATTCGATGGAGTGCTGCAGTGACATTTTCAAACACCTATAACATCGTGTTAACCTTAGTTTTTGTCAGTGAAAATCTGTATATTCAAGGCTCAGCTTCTTTTTGCCGCTGGAGTAGATGTTCTACTCAAACGGCAGCTTCCTCAATGCAAGCAGCAGGATTCTCAACGTGAGTGGTAGCGACTTGCATTGACTGGCCGCTTCGAGAAATCTTGCTTAGAGGTGGCCTAGCATTGGATTTTCCTCACTCACACTTGCCAATATAACACTGGTGAGCCAAGAGAGAGGAAAAACTCTGCAAACTCTGTGAACTGAGCAGAGTTTACTGCCCAGGCCAAGTAAAAAGGTGGAGTTATAGTTAGGTGATAATCCTAGACAATAATACCATTTTAAAATTAAAAAAAATACTTAAATTCACCAGCTATAATTTATTGAGCTAACTATATATTGCTCCTCCTTCATGCACTGCTAATGCCCTCACATATTTCATCAATCATGATTGTTAAACCTCCCTTCCATTTTTTGCTGTTGCCTCATGTGTTTTTGCTGGTGTTAGATGCTTTGGGCACTGTGCCACTGCTATCCAGTGCCACAGTGCAAGTGCTCCCTGTTGTAAATTGATGTATGGATTAGCGATTTCATGATTTACTGATTTGGTTTACTTGTCAGACCCTAGTACAGTGCGCCAGGAGTGCCCAGAGCTTCTAAACCAAATTCTGCTGGTGGACTTGCAGCACTGGTTGTGCCACCCACAGAAGCAGCCTGTAAAAGTGTGTCTAAGGCTTGCCATTGCACAGCCTGTGTGCAGTCTGGTACTGCCATGCTCACTGGGCAAGTGCACCCACTTGCCAGTCCCTAAACCTTCCCTTTTCTGCATATTAGTCACCCCTATGGTAGGCCCAAGGGCAGGGTGCATTGTAAGTATAAGGTAGGACATGCCCTGGTGTGTGTGGCATGTCCTAATAGTGAATTACAGCCATTTTCGTTTTTCACTATTGGAAGGCTACCTGTTCCCCATAGGCCAGAATGGGCAGTTTGATTATTACATCTCATAATCCTAACTGACTCAGGGAACTAGGTAGAAATCCGAGTTTAGTTTGCCTGAACTCAGAATGATAAAATACATCTTTTATTGAAGTTGGTTTTAACATTCTGTGTTTGAAAATACCACTTTTAGAAAGTAGGTATGTTCTTGTCTCACCATCCAAGCCTGCCTCTGCTAGGTTGTGTATTCTTTGTCTGGAGTTTGAGTGACAGGGGCTGGGAGATTCCAGGAGACAGGGTGAGTCAGCACAGGGCTGAATAGCGAGATCTGCATGTAGATCGGTGGGATGAGTTGCACCTAGGACCTGAATAGGGCTGTGCTTTCCCTCCACAATGCTGGCTCCACCTCCTGTGGCGCGTCTGATGTCCCTGGCCTGCACTGTGAAAGGAAAGAAGGAGTCATGGAAACAGAGTGCTCCAGGACTGACCAGAACTGGTTTGGACTAGGCAAAGGCCTCTCTGCCTTCAGAGAACAAAGAGAAACTGTGTATAAAAAAGGGGACCCAGACCCCAGAATTTTAGATCACTTTTGGGAAACAAGAAGAAACCTTTGCTGAGGAGAGGAACCAGAGAGTTTGAGGAGAGACTATCCCTAAGCTTGAGGGATTGGCCTGCAGTAGTTGCCTGACTGCCAAAGAGAGGAGAAAGGAACTTTGTGTGTACTTTATTCAACTTGTGAAGGATCTCGAGTGCTTGAGAAAGAGATTACCTCCTGCTAAAGTCTCAGGGACAACAAACTTCAACCACCAGCTCCCCAAGAGTTCTTTGGAAGTGCCTGCAGTTGTGTTGGGCTTTCTGAGGGACTGCCTGTCACAAGGAGCTGGAAGCGTGACTCATGAAGAAGAAGCGTGTCGCCGCCACAGCCGCAGCCGCTGTCTTCGCATCACTGAAGAAGGGTGTTGCTGCAGCAGCTGTCGCATCCCATCGCAGAAGCATCTTGCATCACCGAAGAAGCGTGTCACCACTGCAGCCGCTGTCATCGCATCACTGAAGAAGGGTGTCGCCACTGCAGCTGTCGCATCACATAGCAGAAGCATCTCGCATCACCGAAGACGCGTGTCGCCGCCGCAGCCGCTGTCATCGCATCACTGAAGAAGGGTGTTGCCGCTGCAGCTGTCGCATCGCATCGCAGAAGCGTCTTGCATCACCGGAGAAGAGTGTCACTGCAGCAGCCGCTGTCATCACATCACTGAAGAAGGGTGTCGCCGCTGCAGCTGTCGCATGGCATCACCAAAGCGTCCCACATTACCGGAGAACCGTGTCGCAGGGCCTGTCGTGGCTCAGAAGAATTGTTTAGTCGCCGCACGGCTGTCGGGTGTGCACGCATCATGTCGCATCAAGAAGAAGACGCCATCTTTGTTTCATTTCACCGGATCTTCATCGTATCACGGCATTGCGAAGCACAGTAAGAAACCGACGCATCACCGTTCCTGCATGTAAGGAACCGATGCATCACCTTCCCTGCAACACTTTCATTGGATAGCGTTAAACATCCAAAGGTACATTGAACTCAAAGTGTTGCATTTTAACATCTAAAGAGAACTAAGCTAATTCTTTCATTTTAAGTACAGTATTGTGGATTTTTGGTTGTTTGTGGTCTTGTGATAAGTCTATGTAAAGAATACTTATTTTTGATATTAAACTTGTTTGGTGTCCATCTGTAGTGTTGTCACTTGATTACTGTATGTATGCTTTACACACTGCCTCTGAGATAAGCCTGTCTGCTCGTGCCAAGCTACCAAGGGGGTGAGCAGGGGTTATTTTAGGAGTGTACCCCCTCACCCTGACTCAACGCAAGGATCCCTATTTGTCAAAGGTACCTACCTCTGCCAACTAGAGACCCCCAAATCTAACAATGATATATTCAATGACATTATTGATGACATTTTAAGTTGTACATCTTGTTTTTTCGAAGATGGCACCTTTGTGTAAATTCCTGGTGCAATGAATGCTGTGTTTATTGTCTTTTGTTTACTGCATGAGAACTTTTTAACTGACATTTGGACTTCATGACTCCTTACCTGTGAAAAAGGTGCACGCAAAGAAGATAAAATGTCGGATGCAGTGGAGATTTTGTAATAAAACACGTGTGTCACCGCAATGCCGTGAGTATGTTCTTTTTTCCTGCATTCCAAAAAGCTGCTACAATTTGACTAGTTAGAGCATGGAAAGGTTTGGGGTGATACGTCAAGTGGGGTCAGAGTAAAAATGAGAGCCCCAAAAAGCAAAGTCCCTATGCATTTTCCATAGACTTCTTTAAGAAGCCCTTCCACAAAAATTGCTGAATAGATTTACACCAAATTTTGGCAGGAAGCTAGATCTTGGTCTGCAGATTATGCTTTTTGTGATTTGGTGTAAATTAATTCAGTAGTTTTTGAGAAATTAAGATTACAATTATTTGTACATATGGACGATTGAGTTCAAGGGACTCTTGTGAGAGACTCTCAAACCCAATTAAATAAAATAGAACATTCTGATTGGCCCAGGGAGCTTTTTTCCCCTTGTGCAATCGCACTCCTGAGGGATTCAGACTCCCGCGAGAGCTCTGATTGCCTGCAAGCAACATGAAAAAAACTTTTAGTGCCAGCCGTTACAGGATTTGGGGACTAATGGGCTGATTTAGAGTCTAGTGATCTTCTGATCTTCTGACCTCTAGACCCAGGTGGTGCAGCAGTGGTGGTCCACCGTTTTGCCGATTACAGCGTTCACTGTCGCATCGGTGGTGGAACTCCGGCTGCTCCAGGGAACAGCTCAGCTGTGACACAATGCAATATGATGAGCGGGGACTGGCTCAGTCCTGCTCAGCATATTATGAGTTCCTTCACCACAGGCCATATCAAGACGGAGCTCCGCCATGAAAAGGCAGGTAGAGCAGGAATCCACATCACCATGGGGATGCATTTAGAGGAGCACAACATGTGCCCCCCTGCCTGTAGTCCCACAAAGTTCCAGCATGGCATTGATATCCACGTCCATGCCGTGCTGGAACTTTTTGGCCGTTCTAATTGCGGTGCCTGTTTTCCAGACACCCCCATGAGAAGGGCAAAAGCGAGCCTGCTGTATTACGATTTGAACTTGTTCAAGTCATATGACGGCAGGCGGTCCTTGCATGGGTTTGGCGCAGCTGTGCCTGCCGAGAGCTGGCGCAATCGAATTAAACTCATACTCGAACCCTTCGTTCACTGTCCTGAATGTTAATAAAAAATTATGTAAGGGGGCAGGGTAGGGATACCCTGCCTCCCTAGCCCCATATGGGAGACCCTGAGGGACCCCCGGGTCAAAATAAAAACAAAATTGGTTATTTTTGCCACAATCTCGCAGGATTCCCACTGGAGTTTCCCTATCTGCACAGGTGCAGGCAGGGAAACATGTGTTTACTCCCATCTGGTGGGAACGTTTTTGAATCTTCTGCCAAATGGGAGCAAACACAAAGTCTGCTCCCAACAGGCAGGAGCTTTAAAAATGCTCCTGCCAGCTAGAAGCAGACTTGTGATCTGTTACCCTGCTGCACTGAAGTGGAAAGGGAAACAGAACACATATTGGGACTGCCTGGAAAGAGCAGCATAATTAGCTGGTCCCTGCGTGGGGGAGCAATGCAATTCCCACACCATAAAGGTAGACGGCTGGGGCTGTGGGGGCTCTGGACCTCACCCCACGGCCCACAGAATGTTATGTGTGGGTGCCCTGGGTGGTCACAGGAGCACGCACCTATTCAAAAAGCAGGACCTGGGAGATGGGGTCCCCCAGGGTCAAAACTGGCTCTTGCTGTGTTAGCCGGTGTTCATTCCAGCTTGTGTCACATGTGTCTGTTGTGCTCCCTCTCATCTCACAATGCCTGATTGCCCACTAAGGGGGTCCCAATGATGGTTTACTTTTGTATGGCACTGTGTCCACATATGTGTCACTGTGGTTCAGCCCCCCTCATGTGTTGTGCAGTTGCCTGGGGATACTGAGACACACACACACACACATGTTGTGTCAGATGTGCAGTGTGAGGTTGCCTGTTTGTGTTTGTGCATCTGCATCAGTGCATTGGTATTGCTCTTGTGCGCCATTGTCTGGATGCTGTTTCTGTGATTTGCCCTGCTGTCCCTGTGAGTCATATCACATCATTGTGCACATTCATCCTGGTAGTTAGGTGCCATTGCTGGCATGAAATGTGAGTTTGTGACCTGACACCTACAGTCTACACAGGTTGTTTTGATTAGTGTGTCTATTTTTGAGATGTGTGTATGCTTTGTGATGGTCACTTCTGCTCTTGTGTCATTGTACACTGTATGCATTGTCAGCCCCCATGTGTGGTGCTTGTCTGCACTTGGCTGAGAGTATGTTTTGTTTTCACTGCACTGTTAGCCTCACCACATCTCTGTGATTATGGGACACAACCACTAGTTTGCCCCAGAAGTGTTTAATGTGTTGGGAGCAGGGATCATACATGCGGTTTGGCATTTGCAGCTTTGACCATGATGACACTTACCTTTTGGTCACTGTGATGAGGGGGGGTTTAGATCCCATCACCACAATGCTCGACATTTGCTGCAGTTTGGAACCCCACACTTAACTTTTGTTCTACACAGTGAGGGGGTGTTAGTTTTACATTGACACAGTGCTATAGTGATGCTTGCCTTGTGTAGGGCACACTCATTTGTTGGTCACACATGTGCTGTTAGTTACATTGTATGTTCAAAGTCATAATCACTGTTGTGGGCACTTGCCACAGACTACACACTGTTGTCATGATGTTAGGGGGGATGTATTTTGCTGACATAACTAATGTTGGAGTATAATAGATGTGTGGCGCATCACCCATCCTATGGGTGGGGGTGGCAGGGGTGATGGGCAACATAAGCCCTATGGGTGGGGGTGGCAGGGGTGATGGGCAACATAAGCCCTATGGTTGGAGGTGGCAGGGGTGATGGGCAACATGAGCCCTATGGGTGGGGGTGGCAGTAGTGCTGGGCAACAGGTCCCCTATGGGTGGGGGTGACAGTAGTGCAGGGCAACAGGTCCCCTATGCATGGGGGTGGCAGTAGTGCTGGGCAACAGGTCCCCTATGTGTGGGGGTGGCAGTAGTGCTGGGCAACATGAGCCCTATGGGGGGGCAGTAGTGCTGGGCAACATATGCCCTATGAGTGGGGGTGGCAGGGGTGATGGGCAACATAAGCCCTATGGTTGGAGATGGCAGGGGTGATGGTCAACATGAGCCCTATGGGTGGGGGTGGCAGTAGCGCTGGGCAACATAAGCCCTATTAGTGGGGGTGGCAGTAGTGATGGGCAACATGAGCCCTATGAGTGGGGGTGGCAGGGGTGATGGGCAACATAAGCCCTTTGAGTGGGGGTGTTAGTGGTGATGGCCATGCAACCCCTATGGTGGCCTGTTGTTAGTGGCCAGGATGTGGATCCCCTGTGTGTGTGTTCCATTTTGCGGGTACGTGTCGTTTGTTTGTGTGGTAGGTGTCTGACTTACCGTCCGCGCCGTCGGCGTCGGTTCCTGATCCGGTCATAGATGTAGAGTACTGGAATGACCTGCGCGATGGGATTCATGATGTGTTCATCTCGTACACGCTGCTTGTTGCTCCGTCTCGTACCCGTTGCAAGTGGGTCCCTCTCGTAGCCATGGATTGAGTTGTGGCGCGAATCGTAGCTGATATGCTTGTTTTCTGGATGCTGTGACGTGCCATACATGGCGACCCGTCCGGCGCATAGGAAGTACGCATCGTACTTGTCAGGGCAGAAACTGCTGTGGATACTGCTTCCGGGCAACTCGGTTCGGCGTTCAGAGTTACGGCTCGGACTGAGAATGAAGCTTGAATTACAGCCTACGTGTCGGTCGTGTTTTTGGCAGTTATGCGCATCATACTTCATCTATAGGACGGACCAGCTACGGGTACGTGTCGGTCGCACGGTAAGGCTACGGACAGCTCACGGAGAGCTCTCCGACCCGGATCAGAATCGACCCCTAAGTGTAATTTTGAAAAACATATATATGGCACTGTATTTTAGCATGAAATGTGTCCTTGTTGGACCTGTCAGCCTTAGGATGGTCTTCCCCCAAACTCTTTGCTTTACTCCTCCAATTTTGCTGATCTTGCTTTTGTTTTATTTAGGCCTCTGTGCACTTCACCAGAGCTAACCACTTCTAAAGCGTATGTGCTCTCTCCTTATATGGTGAAATTGTCTTATATACAATTAGCATATCAGATGTTCTTGTAAGTCGCTAGGAAAGTGGTACTACATGTACCCAGGGCTTGCAAATTAAATGCTACTAGTGGGCCTGCAGCGTTGATTGCGCCACTGTTAGACCTGGCACCATTGGTGTGGGTTTCCCCTGTATTTTTGCCTTTTGACTCCGGTGCTTTTGCTGTGTGTTGGACTTCGTTTTGCTGGTCTAGATGCTTTGGGCACTTAGCCACTGCTGTTCAGTGCCAGAGTGCAAGTGCTTCCTTTGTAAATTGTGTGGCATGTCCTGATAGTTAAATACTGCCAGTTTCGTTTTTCACTATTGCAAGGCTACCTGCTCCCATAGGAAAGAATGGGGAGTTTGTTTATAACATCTTATAAACATAACTATCCCTGGGAACATGGTAGGAAAATAAAGTTTGTGAGGTTGATTTTTACATTCCGTGTTTGAAAATATAAATTTTAGAAAGTAGGTATTTTCTTGCTTAGCCATCCAGCGCTCCTCTGCTAGGTTTGTGTATTGCAGTCTGGCTTTTGGAGTGTCAGGGGCTGGGGAGAAGCAGTGGCTCCACAGAACCTTATGAGTCAGGGCTGAGCTGAATAGGCCTGGTCTGCATTTGGAGTGGTGGGAGGAGTAGCACCTGCACATGAACAAGGCTGTGCCTGCCTTTCACAATGATGGCTCCACCCCCCTGTGGTGTGTCTAGAGCCAGAGTGCATACTGACAATGGAGGTGGTGCACTTGCAAAGTGCCCCACAGAACTGGTTTTGGCTGGGTACATGCACTCTCTGTCTTCAGCGAACAAAGGATTTTTGTGTATAAAAAGAGGTGCCCAGACTTTTAGATCACTTCTAGGAAATCAAGAGGAACCTTTGACAAGGAGAAGAGCTGGAGAAGCTGAGGTGGTATACTGCCCCTGTGCAGTTTGCTGTCTGGGGTTGGTCTGCAGTGTCTACTTGCTGCCAAGGAAAGGAGAAAAGGACTTTGCTGTTTGCTGTGTCCCCTGCTTCGGAAAGATCTCCAAGGGCTTGAAACTGAGCTTGCCTCCTGTTCTGAAGTCTCAGGGACACAAAGACTTCACCACCAGCTCCCCTGAACTTCCTTGCAGGAAGTTCTGACCTGCAAAGCGGTGCCTGCTGTTGTTTTGGACCTCTAGAGAGTGTTTTCTGCTGGGAGCTGGAAGAATCCACACATCGTCCCGAATTGTCACATCAAGGTGCCGAGTTTGTTACATCGTTGGGGGACGCAGTAATAAACTGACGCATCACCTCCCCACACAGTAAGAAACCGACGCATCACCTCCTCTCCGGTAAGGAACCAGTGCATCACCTCCCCTGCCCAGCAGTAAGGGACCGGCGCATCACATTCCCTGCGGCCCATTTTGTTTGTTTGCGGGACACACCCCAGGTACTTTGTGTGAAAAGTGTTGCATCGGCAATTTGCTATGAACTGAACTATTTCTACCATCTGAAAGTAATATTGTTATTGCTGTAGTGTGAATTTACTTTGTTTGGTCTTGTTTTGGTTTAGTTAAAGATTACTTATTTTTCTAAATTGTTGTGGTGTCCATTTGTGGTGTTTTCACTGTATTACTGTATGTGTTCACAAATGCTTTACACACTGCCTCTGAGCTAAGCCTGTCTCCTCGAGCCAAGCTAACAAGGGGGTGAGCAGGGTTTATTTTAGAAGTGTATCCCCCTTACCCTGACTAAAAGCAAGGGTCCCTACTTGGACAAAGGTACCTACCTCTGCAACTAGAGACCCCCATTTCTAACAGCCACCTACATAAGTAGCCTTAAAACATGTCTCAGGCCTGCCACAATTGCAGCCTGTATGTGCAGTCTTAAACTGCCATTCCGAACTAGTAACATAAACCTTCTCCCTGGCCTAAACCTTCATTTTTAATAGATATAAGCCACCTATTAGCAATGGGGGTCTTTAGCTGGCAGTGGCTTGCGCCCTGTCCAAATAGGGATCCTTCCTTCTAGTCAGGGTAAGGAAGTTACACACCGAAGATAACCCCTGCTCACCCCCATGTTAGCTTCACCAAGGGCCTAGACCTGGAATTGGCACCTCATGGCAGGTCAGGACTCCCAGCAAAAGAGTTCAGGGGCTGCAGGTGAAGTCTTTGATGCCCTGAGACTTTGACAGGAGGCAAGCACACACAAGTCCTTGGAGAACCTTGGTAAGCAGAATGATGAAAACAAAGTCCAGTCCTTTCACTCTTAAAGACCAAAGCAACAAGCAATATGCCAGCACAACACAGCAACAAACAGAGTGGCAGTTACTCTCCTACTGCTTCATCATTTCTTCTTCTTTGCAGAATCTACTTTAAGTCCAGAAGTGTTCTGAAGTTATGGTGGCACAGCCTCGGTACTTTTACCAGTTTCCTCTTGTGAAGAAGGCAAACTTCAAAGGGAAGTCTTTGTAGTGCACAAGACCCTGCCTTTCCCTGACCTGGCTCCAGACACACTACAGGGGAGTGGAGATAACTTTTTATGACAACAGGCACAGCCCTATTCAGGTGTCAATGACAACTCCTCCCAGTTCAGGAAGACCCATCAGCATGGTGGTGGGCCATGAGAATATGCAGGGCATACCTCAGCTCCCTTTGTGTGAATGTCCTGAGTGAATACAAAAACAGCCCAACTGTCAGTCTAATCCAGACGTGGATTCTACAGGCAGGCAGGGCCCAGAATGATAAATCAAGAAAATGCCCACGTTCTAAAAGTGTAATCAATAACAATGTCTCAACAGGTAATATCTATAGACAATTAGGTAGAATGTAATCACCAATTACAACAGAAAAGAGGCAGGGAGACAACAATAAAGTGGTCTATTGGATTGATTACGATGTCGTTCGCAAAGGCTCCGAATTGGATTTGGGTCTGCCGAATCCGATTTGGAACTTGTCTGTCCGACCGATTCGAAAGTTTTCCAAATGACCGATTACAATGTTCGCTAAGCGTTCGAACCGGGGTTGCTGCTTTCCAAAAATAAACTTTGTTCCATTTGCAGTTTCTAAAACTGTCCATATCGGAGACCATTGTGAAGACCCCGTGTATGATAACATACAGGAGAAGTGTATTTCTCTCCTTTGGAGTGCATATCTTGCTATCCTCTGTATTAAGAGTAAGATCCCAAAAAGGCAAATTATTCTTCCTGGCATCTGAGGTGAACTTAAGATGAGAGTGGCAGTTTGTTTAGCCACTCAATAAATGTTATAAGGCTGTCTTTCTTACCTTGCCAAAGGAGGAGGCTGTTGTCAATATATCTGCACCAGAATCCTTTTAGGTAAAAAAAAGGGTTACCTGGTATGACAATGTGGATCATTTCTAGATTATGCTCATACGGAATGACAAAGTTGGGAGCAAAACATGCCCCAATAGACACACCTTTAACCTGAAGGTGAAAGGTGTCTTTGTACAAAAAATAGTTATTGTGTAGAGCAATCCTGAGTAGGCCAATTGCTAACTCCATGGGAATACAAGTGGGTTTGGGCCGGGCACTAAGGAGATCTTGAGTGATGTGTAGGCCATTGCCATGTGAGATGTTTGTATATGTTTGCTTATAATGACTCAACGTCCAAGCCTACCACCAAGTCGGTATCAGTGTTGAATGGTCCATCTTCTATTACATTAATGAGATCTGTACATATGCATCATTGGAGGGACTCTCTAAAAGTGGCATTTTTAAACACACAATTTAAAAACCAACTTCACTAAAATATCTATTTTTAATTTCAGATTTCAGGCAACCCAAATTCCAACTCTCTATTTCTTCCCAATTAAAAGTTACACTTGCAAGAGGTAACTAGGCAGCTCCAATGATAACCTCTTGGAGGGATCGTCCTTGCAGTAGTGAAAAACAAAATTGTCAGTATTTCACTATCAGGACATGTAAAACACACCAGTACATGTTCTACCTTTCACATACACTGCACCCTGCCCATAGCGCTAGCTTGGGCCTACCTTAGGGGTACCTTACATGTAGAAAAAGGGAAGGTTTGGGCCTGGCAAGTAGGTGCCCTTGCCAAGTCGACATGGCAGTTTTGAACTGCACTCACAGACACTCCAGTGGCAAGTCTGAGACATGGTTGCAGGGCTACTCACATGGGTGACACAATCAGTGAGGCAGGCCCACTAGTAGATTTTCCAGGCTCTGGGCACACACAGTGCACTTTACTAGGGACTTACCAGTAAATCTGGTATGCCAATCTTGGATAACCAATCACAATCACAATTTATACTGGGAGTACTTGCACTTTAGCACTAAACAATAATGGTAAAGTGCCCCGAGTTCTAAAACCAGCAACAACTAAATGCAGCACACAGTCTAAAACAGGAGGTCAGAAGCAAGTCACTGGGGAAAACACGCCTAAGATGCCAAGCATAGCACCATCCATACGGTTGGCCATAAACATCCCATAGGCAGGTTGCAGTGTATTTTAAAAGTTGTACTTGTACTTTTAACTTCTGCATGTGGTAAAACAAGTTTCAAAAAATTATTGACTTCATAGCCTGCCTCTCCAATAGTTTAACATTTGGTTAACTTATTACATGTAATAATTGATACATTTGTATTGGGTACAGATGGGAATGTTGAGTTTGATGTGTAAAGAATTGCAATTTAGGGGGTGCTAGAGGGTGCACGGCAAGATGGCCGCAACCTAGTGAGGCTCTGCCCGGCTGAGCAACAATCCGCCAGCAATCCGCCTGATATTTGCTACATCTCAATCTCTGCAAGGGCTGACCAGAGTCGTGGGTTCCTCTGGCACGATTTGGGAGCGACTAGGGGTTCCGCACTCTATTACATGTGTGCCTTTATGGTCCCGTGCAGCTGGGTGACTCGTGTGTGGAAAATGGCAGCAGCCACGAGGCACTGAACGGTAATCTTACCTGCTTAGACCGGGACTGCTGTGGGGGGTGATCAGTGCTCCCGGCACTTGCTGAGCTGCGATTTCTGGTGCTGTAACCTGCTGGGAATCCGATGCGCTTCAGTTGATGCCCGCGGAGGCCCAACGGACCATCGCGGGGGCGAGCACTGCCTGGCGCGGCAGGGCCTGGTGGAAGATTGAAGCGGTCGTTGGCGGCTGTGGAGCTGCATAAGGAGCACTACCCTGGGACCGCCTACATCCACCAACGCTCGCTGGCACCGGTTGCGGTAAGTGGGGCGCGGCTTGACTCAGGCTGCAACTGCAGAGGCGGGCGTGGGTCTGGGAGAGGGCCACGGTCTGCGAGCTGTGGCGGGTGGCTGGCTGGAGTGAGGCGCGGAGGCTGCCGGTTCCCGCTGAGCCCTGGAAAGGCGAATAAGGGGCTGATTGCTGGCACGAGCTGCTGGATGTTGGGGCCCCGGTGAGCTTCTCTACTGCTGCGGGCCTAAACAGGTGACTGTGGACGGATCGCTGGGTGCCTGTCCCTCTGATTGCCTGGTGTGCCTTGAGGCGCCCCCTTGGCCTGCTATCTATCAGTAATTTCTCCTGCAGCTGGTGGGGTACGCTGCTAGGGGCCACCTGAGAGACATTGGTGGTGGTGTTAGTTAAAGAAAAGCATACGGAGCTTATTGCTTCTAACATCTGGGCAGCCTGAACCGTGTTGGAGGGCCGACAGTGGACAGAGGTGACGTGGCTGGACTCTGGGCACACAGCACATGAGCACACCTAGACGCTAGGTGTCGCAGGCATCCAGGTTCTTATCTACATTTTTTGAGGGTTGGCAGGGGCCGTACAGCGTGGCTGCATATTGTGCTAGGAGGATCTCCCTGGATTTGCGGCCTGCGGCTGGTTCCTCGGACTCTACTTCTTCCCCTTCATTGACTATCATCTGTGTGGGTGGTGTGTCCGGAGAGGTGGACATGGGGCGGACAGATAAATCACAGCCCGCCTCACTTTTGGGGTGCGCAAATTGTCGATCCACGCTGCTGGCTATGCAACGCAGTCTTCAGGCAATAGAGGGTACGATGGCAGCAGTAAATCATCGGCTGGACCATATGTCGTCCTAATTAGAAAAACAAAATGTTCGGATGGGGGAAGTGGAGCAGCGGGTGTCCCCCGAGAAGGACGGCCTACATGCAGCCGCGGCCCGTGGAGGGAGTTCCGTGGGGCGGTAAGGTGGGGTGGGGGAGGGGCAGGGTGGGGGGTTCTAAAAACCGGAATATGGATAATTGCAGGTAAGTAAACAGTTAAATAAATAAAATGAATTTCGTAGCGCGCACTGCATCGCATTTTTGGCACTTCCCACAGCAGTTCCAGCCTCATACTGCAATAGAGGCGGACGCTGTACTTCCTTTGCCTCTCCCAGCCGCCATCCTATCTGGGGGAATGGGTGGCCCCAGAACGTAAATAAATCCAGTTCTTTGTACGGCGTGGGCATGGGGGGCACTAGCCAAAAGGTCACGGCTTCCCTATCTATATGCCCCGTTCCTACCTATTGCATCTGGACATATCAGCTGCACGGGAGAAGTTTGCACTGCGGGAGCTGACTGCTGTGGGCATCAATACTATGGGAGATTTATATACAAAGAGGCAGTTGCGTACTTTGCAAAGTGTACAGGGAGATCGCCGTGGCAGCTTTCTCCTCTGGTTCATATTTGTCCGTGTGCGGCAGCCGATTAGGGATATATACCCGGACTTTCCAGCTGAGCCCAGGACAATGCGAGCACTTCAGGCGGTGCTGGCTGTGTCCGCGACAGAGGGCCTAATTACTAGACTATATAGGGCCTCTCAGAGGGAGAATGAGCCACGGGATCACCCTTCCTATCTTAAATGGAATACAGTACTAGGCAATACACTCACGATTGAGCAGTGGCAGACCTGCTGCGCTCTAACTGCGTGCCTTACATCCAACTGCAATCTCTGTATGATACATTTTAAGTTCCTGCACTAGCTGTACTATACCCCCTTGCAGTTGTGTAGGTTTGGATTGCGTAAAAGGGCTGCATGTGTTAGATGTGGGCGGGCAGATGCTGACTTCCTCCATTTGGCTTGGACATGTGCTGGTGTGTATGCGTTCTGGACTAAGGTAGTGAAGGTGTTAACGGACGTTGTAATGGAACCCCTGTATTGCCCTCTGGAGGTGTGCCTCCTGGGCAACGTCGGGAGCCTTAAGCCCTGCAACCGGCGCTTGGTCGTAGTCTCAACTTTATTGGCAAAAAGAGCTGTGGAGTTGAACTGGGGTGCTAAATCTGTTCCCACTCTCAAGAAATGGATACATTATCTACTCTATTGTAGGGATCAGTTGAAAGCTTATGCTGAGGAAATACCTGGGACTTCCAGACCTAAAGATTTTTGGGCCCCACTGACTGTCTATCTGCTAACACATCCCGATCAGGGTTGAAGTACATGTATGTTTATCCACAGGATGCTCTGTGCCTCGCACTTGATGACATTAAGACTGCTACTGCCACTGTAATGCTTTTCATTTGTTTATTGTGTGCCACTGTAGTTTCGTTATGCTATACCTGTCAGTGTACTGCTTTATATTATCTCATTGCCAAGCCGGCCGGGTTGAGGGTGGGTGGGACTGGGGGAGGAGGGTGTTGGGGGATGCCGTACAATACAATGTGTTGTATTTTGTCATTCAAAAATGTAATAAACAAATAAAAAATAAAAAAAGAATTGTAATTTAAAACCCTCTTTAATGGTAAATTTTAGGATGTTGTCATTTTCTTGTTCCAAAGACTTGGTGCCTGCAGCCAGAACCATGGGTCACATGACTAGGTGTAGCTGGCAGTTTGTATTTGCGCATTACTTCCAGCTAGTGAGACAAAGTGGTAATAGGTGTTGGCAGGATGGGCCATCTCTGACTTGATGAGGAGGAGGAGCTGTCACCTACCACACTTGCACATCACAAATACTCTGCCCAGCACATTCACAAAGGGTTTTGACACAAGGGTATTGTGTCACCAGACAACCTGGGGCTCTGGAAGGGCAGCAGGAAATTCCAGACACCTCTGAGGGTGGAAACCTTCAGAACCTGCTCCTACTTCAAAGTGGACATCAGATATAAATAACAGACCCTAAGACCCAACTATTCAGTGAACACATTGGCGGCTCCTCTGCTATGGCGGAGGAGCATCATCCCATTAAGTGATCAATTAAAAATGTAAAAATAAAATTATAGTAACTTAACGTTATTGCATGAATGTTTTACATACAGGCTGCATTACAGCCTGGGTGGAGAACATGCCCAGGGTCCCATTCCCTGTCTGAGCACTGAACCACTCTGTTGCAGTATTGTGATTGGCTCAGGGGAGCCTGGGTGCTTCCTGCTGCCACAGGAAGAGGATGAGAGGACGGAGGAAAGGCGGCAGCTGGCAGCATCCAGGTAAGTGAGTTTTAAAAAATGTATTTGTAATTCCCTCCCCCCTCTCTCTCCGTTCACCTCCCTCCCTGCCCCCTCTTGCCCGTTCAGTAGCAGCCGCTACTGAGTACACATCTGAACCTGTGGAAGATTCAGAAGGATTGTTGTGCTGCTCTGTAACGAGGACTGCTACTCCGCTGCCCTGCTTCCTGAGTGAAAAGGACTGGACCTGCAACTTGAACCTGGGAATACGAGAGTGACTCCAAGGGCTAGTTGGCTGGCCTCCTGATCAGAGCCTCAAGATAGAAAAGGCTCCAACCACCTTGAACCCAACACCTGGATTTTCTTTGCTTTGACTCTTGCCTCCCCACTTAGGGCCACCTTGTTCCTGGACCCTTGAACGAGGGCCTGAAGGTGCTCTGCCAGCCTAGCTGTGGTCCTGTGGGCAGAACCAACACAGCATAACCCATCTGCTTGTGGCTGCTGTGTGACGCATCCCTGGCAAAGGACCTTGCATTTCAGTCTGCAGCCTCCTTGGAACCACCACTGCACAACCCCAACAACGATATCCTCAACGATTACTTAGTGCTTAACATCACAGCCCTGCAGCTCCTTTGGTACTGCCACTGCACAACGGATCCTTGATGTCGGACTTACCATCAGAAGATCCTCGTCCAAGGCACTCTCAACAGCAATGCAGGATTCCACATCGCAGCACAACAGCTACTTGGAACCGTTGCTCTGTGATGCATCCGTTGACTTGGGCTCTCGCAACGCTCTGAAAACCAGATTTAAGGTACTTTGTTTAGTGGGCCTAATCTAGTCCCTGCATTCGGCATATCCTCCATCACGGTCAGCCTCAACGTGAAGCTTTTTCTGGGTCCAGTGCAACCAGATAACCACAGTTGGAGCTTTGTGCTTCTAGGCACTGTTTTCATTTAAAACTGCATATCTCCAGTTCTACTAGCTGTATTTTGTGTCAATTTTGTTTCAAATAATTTATTACATTTTAGTCTATTTTTCCTAAGTGCTTTGGGATTTTTCTTTTGTGATGTTTACACTTTATTATTGTTTGAAGTGCTGCATACATACTTTACACATTGCTTCTAAGTTAAGCCTGACTGCTTGTGCCAATCTACTAGAGGGTTAAGCACATGTTAATTTGGGGTTTTCTTGTGGTTTCACCCTGACAGAAATTGTGGTTGCTGCTTGGTTAGGGTTTCACCTCTCTCAACCAGTACCCTAATTTTCTACAGCCCTCATGTCCAACATATTCCAAGAAGTAGGGTGATCACAGGGTGAATCATGTGCCCCCAAACCAGCAGTGGGTTCTGACCCGTAGTCCAGACTTAAACAGCAGAAGCCGAGTGACTGCACAGACCTACCATCGGAATCAGAGGAACGTGCAGAATCATTCGATGGAGTGCTGCAGTGACATTTTCAAACACCTATAACATCGTGTTAACCTTAGTTTTTGTCAGTGAAAATCTGTATATTCAAGGCTCAGCTTCTTTTTGCCGCTGGAGTAGATGTTCTACTCAAACGGCAGCTTCCTCAATGCAAGCAGCAGGATTCTCAACGTGAGTGGTAGCGACTTGCATTGACTGGCCGCTTCGAGAAATCTTGCTTAGAGGTGGCCTAGCATTGGATTTTCCTCACTCACACTTGCCAATATAACACTGGTGAGCCAAGAGAGAGGAAAAACTCTGCAAACTCTGTGAACTGAGCAGAGTTTACTGCCCAGGCCAAGTAAAAAGGTGGAGTTATAGTTAGGTGATAATCCTAGACAATAATACCATTTTAAAATTAAAAATAAAACTTAAATTCACCAGCCATAATTTATTGAGCTAACTATATCTTGCTCCTCCTTCATGCACTGCTAATGCCCTCACATATTTCATCAATCATGATTGTTAAACCTCCCTTCCATTTTTTGCTGTTGCCTCATGTGTTTTTGCTGGTGTTAGATGCTTTGGGCACTGTGCCACTGCTATCCAGTGCCACAGTGCAAGTGCTCCCTGTTGTAAATTGATGTATGGATTAGCAATTTCATGATTTACTGATTTGGTTTACTTGTCAGACCCTAGTACAGTGCGCCAGGAGTGCCCAGAGCTTCTAAACCAAATTCTGCTGGTGGACTTGCAGCACTGGTTGTGCCACCCACAGAAGCAGCCTGTAAAAGTGTGTCTAAGGCTTGCCATTGCACAGCCTGTGTGCAGTCTGGTACTGCCATGCTCACTGGGCAAGTGCACCCACTTGCCAGTCCCTAAACCTTCCCTTTTCTGCATATTAGTCACCCCTATGGTAGGCCCAAGGGCAGGGTGCATTGTAAGTATAAGGTAGGACATGCCCTGGTGTGTGTGGCATGTCCTAATAGTGAATTACAGCCATTTTCGTTTTTCACTATTGGAAGGCTACCTGTTCCCCATAGGCCAGAATGGGCAGTTTGATTATTACATCTCATAATCCTAACTGACTCAGGGAACTAGGTAGAAATCCGAGTTTAGTTTGCCTGAACTCAGAATGATAAAATACATCTTTTATTGAAGTTGGTTTTAACATTCTGTGTTTGAAAATACCACTTTTAGAAAGTAGGTATGTTCTTGTCTCACCATCCAAGCCTGCCTCTGCTAGGTTGTGTATTCTTTGTCTGGAGTTTGAGTGACAGGGGCTGGGAGATTCCAGGAGACAGGGTGAGTCAGCACAGGGCTGAATAGAGAGATCTGCATGTAGATCGGTGGGATGAGTTGCACCTAGGACCTGAATAGGGCTGTGCCTTCCCTCCACAATGCTGGCTCCACCTCCTGTGGCGCGTCTGATGTCCCTGGCCTGCACTGTGAAAGGAAAGAAGGAGTCATGTAAACAGAGTGCTCCAGGACTGACCAGAACTGGTTTGGACTAGGCAAAGGCCTCTCTGCCTTCAGAGAACAAAGAGAAACTGTGTATAAAAAAGGGGACCCAGACCCCAGAATTTTAGATCACTTTTGGGAAACAAGAAGAAACCTTTGCTGAGGAGAGGAACCAGAGAGTTTGAGGAGAGACTATCCCTAAGCTTGAGGGATTGGCCTGCAGTAGTTGCCTGACTGCCAAAGAGAGGAGAAAGGAACTTTGTGTGTACTTTATTCAACTTGTGAAGGATCTCGAGTGCTTGAGAAAGAGATTACCTCCTGCTAAAGTCTCAGGGACAACAAACTTCAACCACCAGCTCCCCAAGAGTTCTTTGGAAGTGCCTGCAGTTGTGTTGGGCTTTCTGAGGGACTGCCTGTCACAAGGAGCTGGAAGCGTGACTCATGAAGAAGAAGCGTGTCGCCGCCACAGCCGCAGCCGCTGTCTTCGCATCACTGAAGAAGGGTGTTGCTGCAGCAGCTGTCGCATCCCATCGCAGAAGCATCTTGCATCACCGAAGAAGCGTGTCACCACTGCAGCCGCTGTCATCGCATCACTGAAGAAGGGTGTCGCCACTGCAGCTGTCGCATCACATAGCAGAAGCATCTCGCATCACCGAAGACGCGTGTCGCCGCCGCAGAGCCGCTGTCATCGCATCACTGAAGAAGGGTGTTGCCGCTGCAGCTGTCGCATCGCATCGCAGAAGCGTCTTGCATCACCGGAGAAGAGTGTCACTGCAGCAGCCGCTGTCATCACATCACTGAAGAAGGGTGTCGCCGCTGCAGCTGTCGCATGGCATCACCAAAGCGTCCCACATTACCGGAGAACCGTGTCGCAGGGCCTGTCGTGGCTCAGAAGAATTGTTTAGTCGCCGCACGGCTGTCGGGTGTGCACGCATCATGTCGCATCAAGAAGAAGACGCCATCTTTGTTTCATTTCACCGGATCTTCATCGTATCACGGCATTGCGAAGCACAGTAAGAAACCGACGCATCACCGTTCCTGCATGTAAGGAACCGATGCATCACCTTCCCTGCAACACTTTCATTGGATAGCGTTAAACATCCAAAGGTACATTGAACTCAAAGTGTTGCATTTTAACATCTAAAGAGAACTAAGCTAATTCTTTCATTTTAAGAACAGTATTGTGGATTTTTGGTTGTTTGTGGTCTTGTGATAAGTCTATGTAAAGAATACTTATTTTTGATATTAAACTTGTTTGGTGTCCATCTGTAGTGTTGTCACTTGATTACTGTATGTATGCTTTACACACTGCCTCTGAGATAAGCCTGTCTGCTCGTGCCAAGCTACCAAGGGGGTGAGCAGGGGTTATTTTAGGAGTGTACCCCCTCACCCTGACTCAACGCAAGGATCCCTATTTGTCAAAGGTACCTACCTCTGCCAACTAGAGACCCCCAAATCTAACAATGATATATTCAATGACATTATTGATGACATTTTAAGTTGTACATCTTGTTTTTTCGAAGATGGCACCTTTGTGTAAATTCCTGGTGCAATGAATGCTGTGTCTATTGTCTTTTGTTTACTGCATGAGAACTTTTTAACTGACATTTGGACTTCATGACTCCTTACCTGTGAAAAAGGTGCACGCAAAGAAGATAAAATGTCAGATGCAGTGGAGATTTTGTAATAAAACACGTGTGTCACCGCAATGCCGTGAGTATGTTCTTTTTTCCTGCATTCCAAAAAGCTGCTACAATTTGACTAGTTAGAGCATGGAAAGGTTTGGGGTGATACGTCAAGTGGGGTCAGAGTAAAAATGAGAGCCCCAAAAAGCAAAGTCCCTATGCATTTTCCATAGACTTCTTTAAGAGGCCCTTCCACAAAAATTGCTGAATAGATTTACACCAAATTTTGGCAGGAAGCTAGATCTTGGTCTGCAGATTATGCTTTTTGTGATTTGATGTAAATTCATTCAGTAGTTTTTGAGAAATTAAGATTACAAATATTTGTACATATGGACGATTGAGTTCAAGGGACTCTTGTGAGAGACTCTCAAACCCAATTAAATAAAATAGAACATTCTGATTGGCCCAGGGAGCTTTTTTCCCCTTGTGCAATCGCACTCCTGAGGGATTCAGACTCCCGCGAGAGCTCTGATTGCCTGCAAGCAACATGAAAAAAACTTTTAGTGCCAGCCGTTACAGGATTTGGGGACTAATGGGCGATTTAGAGTCTAGTGATCTTCTGACCTCTAGACCCACGGTGGTGCAGCAGTGGTGGTCCACCGTTTTGCCGATTACAGCGTTCTCTATCGCATCGGTGGTGGAACTCCAGCTGCTCCAGGGAACAGCTCAGCTGTGACACAATGCAATATGATGAGCGGGGACTGGCTCAGTCCTGCTCAGCATATTATGAGTTCCTTCACCACAGGCCATATCAAGACGGAGCTCCGCCATGAAAAGGCAGGTAGAGCAGGAATCCACATCACCATGGGGATGCATTTAGAGGAGCACAACATGTGCCCCCCTGCCTGTAGTCCCACAAAGTTCCAGCATGGCATTGATATCCACGTCCATGCCGTGCTGGAACTTTTTGGCCGTTCTAATTGCGGTGCCTGTTTTCCAGACACCCCCATGAGAAGGGCAAAGGCGAGCCTGCTGTATTACGATTTGAACTTGTTCAAGTCATATGACGGCAGGCGGTCCTTGCATGGGTTTGGCGCAGCTGTGGCTGCCGAGAGCTGGCGCAATCGAATTAAACTCACACTCGAACCCTTCGTTCACTGTCCTGAATGTTAATAAAAAATTATGTAAGGGGGCAGGGTAGGGATACCCTGCCTCCCTAGCCCCATATGGGAGACCCTGAGGGACCCCCGGGTCAAAATAAAAACAAAATTGGTTATTTTTGCCACAATCTCGCAGGATTCCCACTGGAGTTTCCCTATCTGCACAGGTGCTGGCAGGGAAACATGTGTTTACTCCCATCTGGTGGGAACGTTTTTGAATCTTCTGCCAAATGGGAGCAAACACAAAGTCTGCTCCCAACAGGCAGGAGCTTTAAAAATGCTCCTGCCAGCTAGAAGCAGACTTGTGATCTGTTACCCTGCTGCACTGATGTGGAAAGGGAAACAGAACACATATTGGGACTGCCTGGAAAGAGCAGCATAATTAGCTGGTCCCTGCATGGGGGAGCAATGCAATTCCCGCACCATAAAGGTAGACGGCTGGGGCTGTGGGGGCTCTGGGCCTCACCCCACCGCCCGCAGAATGTTATGTGTGGGTGCCCTGGGTGGTCACAGGAGCACACACCTATTTAAAAAGCAGGACCTGGGAGAAACTGGCTCAGGAGGGGGGTAGCAGCTCACCTCTGTTTTGAAAAAAAATATGGCCCTGGTGGATAGGGTCCCCAGAACCTTTTGAGGGTTGGGGAGGGGCGACATTTGGCTGCAACACAGGAACTTGCTGCTAACCCCACGCCACGTATGAGCAAAGTCTGTGAGCAGCATCGGATTGTCTACCTTCTCGTGGCTGCCTGTGCTCAACCCCATGCTGCATGTGATGAAAGAATGTGAGCAGCATGAGGTTGTGTTGGCTGCCTGTGGGGGGCTTGGGTGCCTATGGGTGGGTTGGTCATTGCCTATTCCCTGTTGTGCAAGGTCAAAGGCTGCATGCAGTGTGGGGTTAGCTGCCTGTTGGGGGTTTGCTGCAGGGCTTGTACATAGGCCAGGCCCTGCAGACAACCACTAAAGCCAAAAGCAATGCGCGCCGGGGAGTTGGCTTTAGATGTGATTATAAAATAATACGTTACATTTATAAAAACAGAAAAATTAACTGAAAAAAAGGTTAATGTAGCATTATAGTAAGGTGTAATAAAAGATCAAGTTTTGCCTAAAATATCATAGACATTCACTGAAAAAAGCAAAGGCTAAAGTAACGTTATAGTTAGGTGAATCTCTCAGTGTCAAAATTAATGTTAGAGCTAACTATAACTTGTGTGCCTGCCACTCACTGCTTAAGCCCTCACACATTATATTACTCCTGACATGTTCAATGACATCATTTACGCCAACTCAAATGACTTCATTGATGACATCACTGATGACACCATCCAAGCTTCTTTTGTACACATTACTCTATAAACTAGTATGGTATTAGAGGCCTGAAATTAATTACAAAATAGCTCAGAGTTATATGAAGCGTCAATAATGCCATCACAGATGCAACCCCTTAAGTATAGCAAGCATGTATTAATAGCAACATCGACCCTATACCATACACTTCAATGGGTAGCCTAGCTCACATTAACAACCAACCACAGATATAGATTATCTGTATCAACCACTTCACAGTCACAAACCTACTTTGAGAAATGAAGTTGAACAGTGGGTACTGTAAAGAGTGTTTACTCTATGTAGATAGTTTGCTCTGTACCCCACTGTTTGCAGACAGTGAAACTCTCATGAGAAATACACCACAGAGTAATAAAAAGTACCTACTAAAATCAGTGTACACTCTATACAACACTTGTCAAAAAATGCCATTCCCATGACCTCACATATTACATCACTCATACCATGGTCAGTGACATCACTGATGATATCACTAATGACATCTCAAATGACATCACTGATGACATCATCCAGCGAGAGAACGTGTTTCATAAATGTTTCTGAGACTTTAATATATATTGTAAGCTACTGCATAAGTCAAATTATTATTCTTTCTAAACTAGTAATGAGTGTTACTGTTTCTAACCTATGTCAGCTGGGTTGGTGTGTGACTGTCTGTATCAGTGGAGAAGTGTGGCTCAATGATTAGAGCGGCAGACCCTGATGCAGAGGTCTAGCCCGGGACCAGGGTTCAATTCCCCGCCTCGGTGGGTCTTGGGCTAAAAAATTCCACGGACCTGATAATTCTCGCCTCGGTGCCATTCCAATCATGGAGTCCCACTCTGCAACTCTGGGCAATAGCTTGCTTAATCTCCACAACGGCCCCCACAACGCTAAGGATGCCTGTCCTCCACCTTGGGGGTGCCCAGGAGTGGACGCCTCACAGGGAAAGCCAGGATGGGTTCCACAGTGGTATTCGTACAAGCGCCTTGAGACCCTTGCGGGTCAGTAGTGCGCTATACAAGTATCAATTTACATTTACAGAGTGGATGTGTGAGTCCTTTATGTGTGTGAGCAGATGTATAGTTGATTAAGGGTGTGTGTGAGTAGCTGTATGGTTATGTGAATGACCATGTGAGTGGTTGTATTGGTGATTGAGTGCGATTGGCTGTATGGGTGAATGAGTGGCTGCCATAGTGGCTATAGGGGTGGGGGAGTATATGAGTGGCTACTGTGGTGACTGAGTGGCTGTGTAAGTGGATATATGAGTGGGTGAGTGTGTTAGTGGCTGCATTGGTATGTCAGTTTGGTATGTCAGTGGCTTTTTGAATGGATGTACAGGTAAGTGAGTGTGTGAGTGGCTGTTTTACACAGTGAGTGTCAATGTGACTGACTGTATATGTGAGTGAGTAGGTGTGTGACTGCTTGTATGTAAGTGGTTAACTGGATTAGTGAATAGATGTATGAGTAGCTGTTTGGTACGTTAGTGACTGTGTAAGTAGCTATATGGGTGAGAGAGTGCTAGTGTGAGTGGCTATGTGGGTGAGAGAGTGGTTGTGTAAGTGGCTGTATTTGTGAGTGGCTCACTTAGTGGCTCAATGGGTGAGTGAATGCTGACATGAGTGGCTGTATGAGTGAGTGGGTGTGTTACTGTCTCTATCAGTGTGAGAGTGGATGTGTGAGTACTTTATTTGTGTGAGCAGATATATAGGTGAATAAAGGGGTGTGTGAGTAACTGTATGGGTATGTGAATGACTATGTGAGTAGTTGTATTGGTGATTGAGTGTGATTGGCTGTATGGGTGAGTGAGTAGCTTTCTTAGCGACTATAGGGGTGGGAGAGTGTATGAGTGGCTATTTTGGTGACTGAGTTGCTGTGTAAGTGACTTTATGAGTGGGTGAGTGAGTATGTTAGAGGCTGTTTTGGTACATTAGTGGCTGTTTAAATGGATGTATGGGTAATTGAGTGTGTGAGAGTGGCTGTTTTGCACAGTGAGTGTCTATGTGACTGACTGTATAGGTGAGTGAGTGGGTGTGTGACTGCTTGTATGTAAGTGGTTAACTGGATTAGTGAATGGATGTGTGAGTAGCTATTTGGGTAAGTGAGTGGCTGTGTGAGTAGCTGTATGAGTGAGTGAGTGCTAGTGTGAGTGGCTATGTGGGTGAATGAGTGGTTGTGTAAGTGGCTGTATTTGTTAGTGAGTGGCTCAATGGGTGAGTGATGCTAGTGTGAGCTATCGGATCCACTCAAGGTGATCACCTCATGAACCCCGAGTCAAAGATACATGGTCAGGCAGGTCCCGAGACTCACGCCTATCAACTAACAGGTCATAGGTAGGGTCCCCATAAACTAAAGGTGTTCATGCACAGGGAAAATCCTGATTGATTCCACAGATAAATAGTTGCACCACAAACAAATCCGAGGTAATTGACCCCAATGAAACACATTTTGCCAAAGGCTCATGCTTCCCAGAAATACCTCAAAGGTAGATACCACATGTAGACAGGTACACTTAATATATCAGGACACAACATGCACACCACACATAGTGATCACACACTTCTCATGCCAGACATCTGGACTCATAAACACTGACTCACATTAGTTGTCACTGAGGTTGCAAGCCATCTGTGTTCTTATCAGATGCACACATTTGATTGCTTTATGACTAAAATTCTCTTTAGTAATGTAGAGATCATTTTATTGTACCTCATGAACTGTATTAATTGCCGGCGAAAACTTTGTGCATCGAGAGATTTGAGCGGATGCACTCTGTCCAGGCTCTCCCAGCCACAGTGTTTAATTAAACCAACTTGTTCCTGTTTTGCCAAACACCTCTTATCTTTTCATTTATTTTTGGTAAATTCATATCCAAGCAACATCATGAGTGATGTAATATGTGACATTATAAGCAGTGCATTGCAGGGGTGTAAGTTATGGTTAGCTCAGGTAACCACGGTTGCTGAATTTAAATGGTTTTGTGCAAGTGAAATCTGAGCCTAACCATAACGTCCCTGTAACCTTTGTTTTTTTCAGTGAATTTCTAAGGTTTTTTTTAATTCTATTTCCTAACTGTAATGTCCCTTTAACCTTTGTTTTTTTTTCAGTTAACCCTTTCACTGCTAGGCCAATTCCTCCCATGCTATGCCTTTGTTTTGCCCTTTGGGCGATTTCACGCTTAGGCGCCTGCAACTTTTTAGTCCACATAAGGTATCCAGGCCAAATTTGTGTCCTTTTCGTCCAACATCATGAGGATTTTAAAGGTACCCAGGGCTTGTTGGTTTCCCTAGAGGGGACCCAGAAATTAGCCAAAATACAGCTAAATTGTTGTTGTTTTTTGGAGGGGGGGAAATATGTGGAAAAAAGTGCTGCAAAAGAAACCATCTGTTTTTTTTCCCCTGCAAATGGTATCAAGAAAGGGTTTACAGTGCTGAGATCAGCCTCTTGCCAGCTTTCAGGGACAGACAGACTTTTGTCAGAAAACCAAAATGTTCTGCACAGTTTTGGCATTTTAGTGGGACATAGCCTATTTTTGCAACTTTTTGTGCTTTCAACCTCCTTCCAGTTAGTGGTAGAAATGGGTGTGAAAGCAATAATGAAACTAGAAAGCTATACATTTCTAAGAAGTAGAAAAAAATCTGAATTCATCAAGGGCTCATTTGTGTAGATCCTTCAAGGTTTTTTCTATTCAAACTAGCAGTTGGAAATAAGAACTATTGAAAATGAGTTGAAAAAAACTGCCATTTGCGCCAACATTTACACCTCTAACTTCTTATAAGAATGACAGATTTTTAAAAGCAATATATCATTAAATCCACTGGACCCTTATGGATGTGGGGGTATATAGGACTTGTAGGTTCATCAAGAAGCTGAGGAATCCAGAGCCAATAACTGAGCTGCGTTTGCAATGGTTTTTCATTGTGTACTGAGTATAGAGCAATTATTTTGGTAAAATATAGAAAGAGAAATAGGTATCAAGGACACGTATGTATTTCGAAAATGGGAACAAAATATAGAGTGTAGAAGCAGTAGTTATTTTCCCATCTACGAAATTGTAGGTACCCATACTAGCATGTGAATTATAGGACATTTTTCAACATGACTTTTTTTTACACATTGTCTTACATTTGGAAGGCAGAAATGCATAGAAAGTCAATAGGTAATAACAGTTGTTCTACAATTCTGTGTTCCCCGAAGTCTTCCAATACAAATGTTACCTCACTTGTTTGAGTAGGTCTAGTGCCTACGACAGAAAATGGGCTAAAACGCATCATGGACATATCACATTTTTCTAGTGAAAATTGACCCTTTTTCGCAATGTGCCTGGCTGTGGATGCTGGACGTTAGCTTGACCTGCACCCGGGGAATCCTAGCAAACCTGTAAATTTTTTAAAACTAGACACTCAGGATAATCCAGGATGGGGTGACTTGTGTGACTCTCACCAGGTTCTGCTACCCAGAATCCCTTACAAACCTCAAACTTTGTAAAAATAAAAAAACACACACACATTTTCCTCACATTTCTGTTATGGAAAGTTCTGGAATCTGCATGAATCCATAAACCTCCATGCACCAAGCATTCACCAAAGTCTCTCAATAAAAATGGTACCTCACTTGTGTGGGTAGGCCTAGTGCCCGCAACAGGAAGGGTCCAAAACGCAACGTGGACACATCACATTTTTCCAGTGAAAATTGACCCTTTTTTTGCAATGTGTCTAGCTGTGAACCCTAGCTCAGCCGGCACTTCAGGGAAACCTAGAAAACCTGTCTATTTTTGGAAACTAGACACCCAGGGAAATCCAAGATGGGGTGACTTGTGTGGGTCTCACCAGGTTCTGTTATGCAGAATTCCTTCCAAACCTCAAACTGTGTCAAAAATAACACATTTTCCTCACATTTCTGTGATGGAAAGTTCTGGAATCTGGGTGGATCCACAAACTGCGACCCATCCTGCATTTCCCAAAGTCTCCCTATAAAAATGAAATCTCACTTGTGTGGGGGTGGGCCAAGTGCCCGTGGGAGGGAGGGGCCCAAAACGTATTGTGGACACATCATAATTATCAAAAAAGTACCTGGTTTTGCAAGGGGGGGGTCACCTGGGTTTTTAGCCCCTGGACAAATGAGAAAAATGAGGAAAATGTGATTTTTGGAGCAAAAATTTGAGGTTTGCATGGGATTCTGGGTAGGAAAATGTTGGGTGATCCACACAAGCCATACCTCCCTGGACTTCCCTGGGTGTCTTGTTTTTATAAAGGTCCAGGCTGGACTGTTCCCATGAGGCACAGGGTCAGACTGATTTGCATATGGCCATGTCTGAACTGGGGTGGTGGAGTGAGCTAAAGAGTGATGATGGATTAAACCCAGATCAGTTGACTGGGGGTGAGTGTTTGATTTGCTCAAACGCTCCGTCCATCATCCCCTTTGGTATCGCTTTGTTCGCCCTAAGTTGGCAGGGTATGCCCAGACGCGGGTCCCTTGCTCACTTTGGCAGTGGATTCAAGATAGCCTGACTGATGAGGGTTATGAACCCAAAACCGGTCACAGGATGCTTGTTTCCGGTTCAGGGAAGACAAGGCTTGGCAGTTCGGGTTGGACTGTTCCCATGAGGCACAGGGTCAGATTGATTTGCATATGGCCATGTCTGAACTGGGGTGGCGGAGTGAGCTAAACAATGATGATGGATTAAACTCAGATCAGTTGACTGGGGGTGAGTGCTTGCAATGTTCAACACTCCGTCCAGCATCCTCTTTGGTTTTGCTTTGTTTTTATAAATGTCTGGGTTTGGTAGGGTTCCCTAGATGGCCGCTAAGCCCGGGGACAAAAACACAGGTGACCCCCCCTTGCAAAACCAGGTTGTTTGTGATAGGTAATTTTGATGTCTCCACAATAGGTTTTTGGGCCCTACCCAGCCGCGGGCCCACCCACACAAGTGATGTACCATTTTTATCTGGAGACTTAAGGGAAAGCTGGGTGGTAGGAAATTTGTGTCAGCCCGGTAATCACACAACTTTCCTTAACAGAAACGTGAGAAAAATTATATTTTTCCAGCTAAATTTGAGGTTTGCATGGGATTATGGGTAGGAAAACATTGGAGGGGGGGCGGTCCATACAAGCCATACCTCCCTGGATTCTCCTGTGTGTCGAGTCTTAAGAAATATCTGGATTTGGTAGGGTTTCCTAGATGTCCACTGAGCCCGGGACCAGAAATGCAGGTGGGTCCCTTGCAAAACCATGTATTTTTACGATCGATAATTTAAAGTCTCCACAGTACATATTGGGCTATTTTCTGGTGTGGGGACTATGCTTACCCACACAAGTGAGATACCATTTATATTGTGAGTCCTGGAGTAATGCTGGGTAGTAGGACATTTGTGGCGGCCTGGTGATCCCACATCTTTCACATAAAGAAAAGTGAGGAAAATTTGACTTTTCTAGTTAAGTTTGACGTTTGCAGGAGATTCTGGATAAAAAAATGTTGGGAGATCCACGCAAGCCACACCTCTCAGGACTCCCATGGGTGTCTAGTGTTCAGAAATGTCTGGGTTTAGTAGCTTTCCCTAGATGGCCGCCAAGGCCCTTGAACTGTTTTTTTGTGATAGATAGGTGAGCAACTGTGTTTTTGGTCCCGGGCTGGCAGACATCTAGGGGAACCTAAAAAAAACAGACATTTTGGAAAATACATCCTTGGGAGTCCAGGGAGGTGAGCCTTGTGCTGATACCCCAACATTTTCCTTCCCAGAATCCGCTGAAAACCTCAAATTTAGCTAAAAAATTTCTCTAATATCTGTGAGGTAAAATTGTGGGATCGTCGCACGGCACAAATTTCCTACCACTTAGTGTTCCCCTCAGTCTCCCAATCAAAATGATACCTTACTTGTTTGGATGGGCCAAGTGCCATGTAGAGATTTAGGGGGGCCCAAAGGCGGTCCAAAAGGGCAGTGTGTTTATCCATTTGTAGGCTGACGGTACTTTGGGCACCCACACAAGTGAGGTATAATTTTTCTCGGGAGTCCAAGGGGAATGCTGGGTTGTAGGAAATGTGTGCCTGTGCAGTGAAACTACAGCTTATTCACACAGAAATGTGAAGTAAATTTGAGGTTTGCAGGGGATTCAGGGTAAGGAGAAGCTGGGGAAGCATGCAAGCCACACCACCAGCAAAGAGTCAGTGCACGCACACCATCATCCACGCACACAGCCAGCCATGCGCTATCCATAGACACAGCCAGCCAAGTGCCATCCACACACACCTCCAGCCAAGCACCACACATGCACACCACCAGCTAAGCACCATCCACGTACACTGCCAGCCAAATGCCATCCATGCACACAGTCAGCAAAGCACTATCCACGCACACCGCTAGTCAAGTGCCAACCACACACTATGCCAGCCAAGCACCATCCCCGCTCTTCACCAGCCAAGTAGGGCAGACTGAGAACAGCAACCAGCCCTGCCAGATTGCTGCTCAGCCAGCCCTGGGAGGTGGCCTAGTAAAAAGCCCCGCTACCGCTTTTATTACTGGGGGCCGATTTTGCAGCCAGCCCCCAGTGACAAAACCTGCCCCCACAGCCAGAAAACCAGCTCCCATCCCTCCGGCCCACTGGGGATATGCCCGGTGTCCGCTACTACCAGTCCACCCCTGCATCCAATCACCATCCATGCACACAGTCAGCCAAGCACCCGTCCACGTACACTGCCAACAAAGCGCCACTCCACGCACACCACCAAACAAGCACCAATCTGCACACACTGTCATCAAGCGCGAGTCCACCCACACCTTTAGCCAAGTGCAGGTCCATACATACCACCAGCAAAATGCCTGCCAAAGGTCAGTACATGCAGAAGGGAGGCAGAAGGATTCTGGCAATTTTTTTTGGGGGGTAGGGGCATTTGCATGGCCATTTTGGGCAGCCACCACCTCTATGTATAAAAAAAAAAAACCCTGGTGCCTTGAGGGATTTCTGCCCCCCCTCGGGGGCAAGCCAGGTCCTATTACTCCCATCTGCTTCCTCAGGGGGAGAAAGACTGTGGATTTTTTTTGTAGGGGGGTGGGGGCATTGGCATGCCCATTTTTGGTAGCCCCCACCTATACATACATTTCCAAAAATCCCTGGTGCCTAGTGTGCTTTCTGCCCCTGGGGGGCAGATCAGGGAGGCAGAAATGCTGTGGAATAGTTTTTTTGGGCAGTGGGGGCATTTTCATGCCTATTTTGGGCAGTCCAAACCCCTATGTGGAAAAAAAACAATCCCCTGTGCTTAGTGGGCTTTCTGCCCCCCGGCGGGCACATCAGGGGCTATTGCCGCCATCTGCCTCCTGGGGGCCAGAAAGACTGTGGAACTTTGCAGGGATGGGGGCATTGGCATGCCCATCTCGGGCAGCCCCCAACCAAAAATGTGCTAAAAAATAAATTCCTGGTGCTTAGTGTGCTTTCTGCCCCCCAGGGGGTAGATTGGGGGCTATTGCCCCTGTCTGCCCTCATGGGTCAGAAAGGATGATTATGCCACAATGCAATTGGAGGGAGAAAAGGCCCTTGCCCAAGGGGCTGCTTCCCCCTCCCTGGTGTCCAGTGGGTGATCCTTTGGGATCGCTCTCCTGGGGCAATCCACAAGCAGGGATCCACTAGGGAGGAGAAGCATTTGGAAAGGGGAGGGTTTTCCTTTTCCAATGGTACTGCCTCTGTCTTTCTACATGCTCAGGGGGCTGAGATAGCCCCAGGAGCTCGTAGAAAGTGAAACTGAAATGAGCCTTTCGGCACATTTCAGTTTTGATTTCTCTGAAATGACGTCAGCGCGACATGTGCTCTGATCGTCATTTCAGAGAAACCAAGGGAGAAGCCTCAGGAGCTGGGGAAGCTCTTCCCTAGCTCCCGAGGCTGTTGGGGGAAAATGAATCCCTCTGGTGCCCAGACCAGAGGGATTTCCAGTGCTACGGCATCAGACGCACGGGAGCTGTCCGACGCACATAAGCACTTTTGCCTCAGATGGCTCCAGCTAGTCCGACACACCAAACGGGGATTTCCTATGTTTTTTCAACGTTTCTATCCTAAATTTAACATGTCACCTTTGAGAGTGGGTGTGTGAGTGGCTGAGTGTGTCTGTGAGTGGGTCTGTGAGTGCCTGAGTGGGTCTGTCAGCTCATGTGTGAGCATCTGAGTGGCGGTGTGAGTTTCTGTGTGGGTCTGTGAATTGGTCTGTGAGTGTCTGTGTGGGTCTGTGAGTGGGTGTGTGAGTGCCTGTATATGTCTGTGAGTGGGGGGGTGTAAGTGGTGCTATGCATTTTCAGCATATGCATACTTAGGGTTTTTAAAAGGGAGAACCATGGACTCTGCTCTCACTAGAAAACGGCAAGAAAGAAACCAATCATCACAGTCACTACTGATCAGATTGTGCTCTAACAGATCAATGATGAATTCACCTCCATTAAGGATTTCATATAGTTTTTCTATGTGGAATACGAGCGGGAGCATGCATGCTTCGCCTTGGCCAAGCCCAAGTAGTTAGGATTGTTTGTGCTTTAATGAAGTAGAGATTCAACTGGGGCACCTGTTACATTTCAGGAAAGGAAGGAGAACAACTGAGCAGTGCCTTATCCTGTCTATGATTATGGGCAAGTACATGAAGGCCAGGGGTGTTTCGATCCATCTGGCCTTCATGGACTTGTCCAGTGCTTTCGTCATAGTCTGTCGGGGAAAGTTGAGGGCGTTAATGGACACCATGGGATTTGAGGAACCGCTTGTTACTTTGTTGCGCAGACTGCATGCAGCTACTGCGGTAGCAATTCGGTATGGTCCAGGAGGAGAAAAGACCAAGTCAATTTCCTCAACTGAGGGTGTACGCCAGTGATGCATATTGGTTCCCTTTCTATTTTTAATATATACAAACGGTTTGGAATTTTTTTTATTACAACAAAAATTGGATTTTCCAAGAATAGAAGGCAAACCCGTACCCTAATTGTCCTATGCGGACGATACAGTATTGATGACTTTAACAGCAAACAGCTTACAAAAATGTCTGAATGCATTTAATGAGTTCATGTTAGGATTGGACCTCAAGGTTAATTTTAGCAAATCTTTTATTATGGTTTGTGGTCCAAATAAAACTAAAACATGTAAGTACACTGTCAATGACATAGTCACTGACAAAGTGTCAAATTTTACCTATTTGGGGAATCTTTTGATTAGTAAGTTGAGCTGGGATCACTTGATTACAACACGGTTACAACAAACTAGCAGAACCATAGAGGGACTCTTTCGCTTTGCCAGCAAACTTGGTCTTAAGCCGATAGCTGAACTGAAAACACTGCATAAATCTAAATGTCTGTCAGTAGCCACCTATGGGGCAGGGGTATGGGGATACCATAAAAGTGCCTAGATACAAATATTAGAGCACACATTTTTAAAACGTCTCCTTTTTATCCCCAGTAGTACTTCTACTTTATTCTGTCATTCTGAGGTGGGCTTAGACTATGTGATTTACAGAATTCATGTTTCCCCGTTGCTTTTATGGGGGAAAATTTGGACTTCAGAAGAGATGTTATTTTTAAGAGGTATTTTAAGAGACTGTATGAACCTTGACAATGCAATGGTGGTACCATGGTTACGCTATGTCAAGGAAACGTTTTATAAGATAGGCCTTGTAACCTTGTAAATTTTTATGAAAACCCGGAGTTTATTCAATCTAATATGCAGACGGTCATCAAGAATGCATATAATACTGTTTTCAGTTTGTTTAGTCAGGATAGTGACACAGTGGCATATGTATCTCTAAAACAACAACAATTCTACTTGTCTTTTACTACTCATTCGCGCTTTTTAATGACAAGATTTCGTTTAAATACACTGCATTTTCTTGTGGCTTTTCCGAAACAGAGGGGATGGTGTGAGAGAATTCCCCCTTGTCCGTGTAATAACGCAGCCCATCAGAGCACTTTACTTTATAAAGATCCAAGAGCCCGTTTAATTAAGCCCATTCTAAGGGAGATTCGTCCCTGTACTTATCAAGAAGGTTTTGATTACCTGAGGTCATTATCAACCGTTACCATTTGTAGCTCTGTGCTCAGTTTTATCAGAATTGTTCTTTCAATTAGGAAATGTTATGAATCATGAACACATTTTATTTATTTTATGTAACTTAATATCAATTTTTGTGTACTGTTTGCTAAAATCTTTTGTATTTTAAAATGAATGTACGAACTTTCTTGTAAACTTTTATGATTCTTTTGAATCGAATAAAGTTATTTGACTTGACTTGTATTTCTAAGTGTTTCCCATTGAGGTTTAATTTCTGTGAAATCAGCACCAGAGCCAGAATCAAACCTAATTTTTTCCAAGAGTCCCCAGTTTTGCCAAAAACGTGAGTACTTTTATTTGGATAATTAGTGCTACCTCGTTGGGTCTGTTCATTTTCTATACTACAGATACGTAAAGGACCATGTAGTGTACATGTCATTTTGGCAAATTGATTGTTCCTTGAGTGTCTTCATCCACAAATCTGTGATAACATGAATCCTCATCAAGAGAAAATGACTAGACTACAAAGTGGTGACTCTCCACCAATGGGGGATATTTCCCCTTACCTAAATGATGTAAGTGCTTCTTTGTTTGGTGGAGACGTTCTCCTGTTCTTCTGCATCAATAATGCATCACCAAAATTGGCTGGAAAGAGGTTTGGGGGCCTTTTGTTAAGCTGTCCATCAGCATGGGAAAAGGCATGAAGACCTTATCATAGTTCTAAGGAAAGCGGGGTGTGGCCAAATGGACAGAGCTTGCAGATGATTTTGGGTATTTGCGTGAGCAGGGTAATTAAAAGGTAGAATCATGGACTCTGCTCTCACCAGGTGATGACGAGAAAGAAACCACTCGTCACAGTTACCCCAGGTGAGATTGTGCCCCAATAGATAAACAATGCAGTCACCTCCATTAATGATTTCAGACTCTTTTCCAATGTGGAATATGAGAGGAAACGTATTTGCTTTGCCTTCCCCAAGCCCAAGAAGTCTGCATCATTTTGTTTTAAACAACGGAAGGGGGGCCGCATGGACCCCTCCCTGGGCTGATTTTGGCCCCGGGGACCCCATCCTCAGTGCCCAACAGAAATTCAATAGGGGAGGGTGGACGTGCAGGCCCCCTTCCAGGCCGATTTTGCCCTGGCGACCCTATCCGGCTAAGCCAGGCCATGTCTCCCAGGGTGCCTTAGCCCTACTCAGGGCACCCAGTGTATATGCTGGGGACCGTTGGGAGCCTCATGGCCCCCCACGGTCCCAGCTGGCTCCATGCCTCCTGCAGGAGTCGACATTGCTCCCACACGAATGGTGCTGCTAGAAATGCAGCTCCTTACCTTTGGGAGCACTTGTTCATCTTTGTCTCTGCCCTGTGACCGTAGGCAGGGAAACAGATGAAAACTCTGCTTCAAGCAAGCGGGAGTGGTTTGACAGATCCCGCTTGCTGAAAGCAGAGTTATGTTTGCTCTCTCTTGGTGGGAGCTGTCAGCTCCCGCCAAGTGAAAGCAAACTGTTATGTCACGGGGTGGGCACCCTGGAACATAGCAGGAGCCAGCCCTGTGGGGGCGCAGTCCCCAGGGCCATTAAAGCCTCCTGGAGGGGACCAGCACAGACCCCTCTTTTACTTTTCATAAGCCAGCCCCACGCAGGTTGTGGTCCCAATGGCTGTATATGGCCCCCTCTGTCTTTTAAATATATTATAGGCACCAGGGAGGTGGTGGTCCCTGGGACTCAAATGAGCCCATGAAGGAGGGGTCCTCATGGCCACCTACCAATAAATTAAATAAGTCTGGGGGAGGGTATGTTCCCTGGGCCTCAAATGAGCCTAGGAGGGGGCCCCGTGCACCCCATCCTTTTATTTTTATTATGCCTACATGCCCTTGGGGCTTAGACCAGCTGGGGCTATATTCTAAAGAAGCATGGAGACCACGCTTGTGTTTTGTTCACATTATTGCTTTGGATTCGAAGCTCCGTTGTAATTTCATGGTAAAAGAAAATGCTTTTTTGCCCTCGTGGGGTCCCAGAAGGACCCTAGGACCAGACCAGGGGCTCTGGGTATTTCTACCATTCCCCCTTTTCTTTTTTTTCAATGTTTTATTTGGGACTCAGCTGAAGTCAAGTCCCAAGATGGCTGCCAACAATTCCTGGGTGAAGTCTTGACAGCCGGTCAGATTTCAGCACAGGGACTGTCAGATCCTCAGCGCATCTGAGTCCCTACATATAAAAAATGTTTTTTTTTAATTATCTTGGAAACTTCTGAACAAATTTACACCAAATAAAAAAAACAAAACACTTTTTCTGGACCAAGAGCTAACTTTCTGCCTAATGTGGTGTAATTCTGTCCAGCAGTTCAGGCTGTAGTCGTGTTCACAATCTCTATGGGAATTAACATTGGAAATGCACTTTTTGTGACCCCCACTTTTTTCACCTCCCACTTGATGAATCACCCAAAAACGTTCCATGCACAACAAGACCCAACTTGACAGTTTGTTGGGAAAATGTTGTGATGATTCGTCAAACCGCGCCAAAGATATAGGCAAGTCAAAAGCACTTTTCCTGTGGAAACTAGGTCCTAAATATCACAACCTAATGGTGACCGCTAATAGGTAACATATATATATGTGATCAAGTCCCCAAGAAGGGATGAGACGCGTAATGGCTGCCGTTTGTTTGTGATAGCCATCCTGAAATAAACCAACCGGTATTTAAAGAAGAATCCTGTGGTCCGTGCTCTTTTTGTCGTGGCTGTGAAGAAGCGCTGGGAGGAAGAGTGCTTTGTGATATATATATATATATATATATATATATATATATATATATATATATATATATATATATATATATATATATATATATATATCCAATCGAACGTGCTCAACACTTGAAGGCACCACACGCAAGCGTAAATTCGTCCTTTTATTTAGGCAAGACTGCAGGTTGCAAAACAATGAAGTCCCAGCAAAAGTTTTTCACCAATTCAATCGCCACACGCGTTCCGGGAACTCCATCCCTTGTTCACTGGCTTGAGATAGCAGGGCAGCAGGAAACAGGAAACAAACAGTAACGCTGCACTCGCAGTGAGTTAAGTACCCCGCCCAGATGAACCAATGCATTCTAGTACTTCAAGTTTGTCCACATTGTTAATTGTAGTTTGTATGCCCCCGTTTGTCCTTTTTACTTCATTTCAATTGTTAAATAAAACCCCAGTGGGCTTGCTGTTGAATCCACGTTGAACCCCCTGCAAAATTCAAGTCCTGCCAAAACGGACTACGCTGCTCACTCTGCGCCTCTTTCCTCATGGGCGTAGAAGACCTGCACTGTCAGCAGTGGGGTGCCCTCGCGGCCCGAGCCGGCCGCTATACATATCCAATCGAACGTGCTCAACACTTGAAGGCACCACACGCAAGCGTAAATTCGTCCTTTTATTTAGGAAAGACTGCAGGTTGCAAAACAATGAAGTCCCAGCAAAAGTTTTTCACCAATTCAATCGCCACACGCGTTCCGGGAACTACATCCCTTGTTCACTGGCTTGAGATAGCAGGACAGCAGGAAACAGGAAACAAACAGTAACGCTGCACTCGCAGTGAGTTAAGTACCCCGCCCAGATGAACCAATGCATTCTGGTACTTCAAGTTTGTCCACATTGTTAATTGTAGTTTGTATGCCCCCGTTTGTCCTTTTTACTTCATTTCAATTGTTAAATAAAACCCCAGTGGGCTTGCTGTTGAATCCACGTTGAACCCCCTGCAAAATTCAAGTCCTGCCAAAACGGACTACGCTGCTCACTTTGCGCCTCTTTCCTCATGGGCGTAGAAGACCTGCACTGTCAGCAGTGGGGTGCCCTCGCGGCCCGAGCCGGCCGCTATACATATCCAATCGAACGTGCTCAACACTTGAAGGCACCACACGCAAGCGTAAATTCGTCCTTTTATTTAGGCAAGACTGCAGGTTGCAAAACAATGAAGTCCCAGCAAAAGTTTTTCACCAATTCAATCGCCACACGCGTTCCGGGAACTACATCCCTTGTTCACTGGCTTGAGATAGCAGGACAGCAGGAAACAGGAAACAAACAGTAACGCTGCACTCGCAGTGAGTTAAGTACCCCGCCCAGATGAACCAATGCATTCTGGTACTTCAAGTTTGTCCACATTGTTAATTGTAGTTTGTATGCCCCCGTTTGTCCTTTTTACTTCATTTCAATTGTTAAATAAAACCCCAGTGGGCTTGCTGTTGAATCCACGTTGAACCCCCTGCAAAATTCAAGTCCTGCCAAAACGGACTACGCTGCTCACTCTGCGCCTCTTTCCTCATGGGCGTAGAAGACCTGCACTGTCAGCAGTGGGGTGCCCTCGCGGCCCGAGCCGGCCGCTATACATATCCAATCGAACGTGCTCAATACTTGAAGGCACCACACGCAAGCGTAAATTCGTATATATATATATATATATATATATATATATATATATATATATATATATATATATACTTCTCCATGAGCAAGCTGAGCACGGCTCGGCCGGTGAGCCAAAAGTTATTATGTCTGTGGACATGGATAAAATTGCCCCGTGGATCCAACAGATCTCATGCTGAGATCTGTTTGGCTGTCACCATATCTACAACAATATGGTGGCAGCCATATTAGGACTCAGAACTCAGTCCTGTGTCCTAAACAAAAAGTGAAAAAAAGACATAAGGAGGTAGGGTAGGGATACCCTAACCTCATAGGTCTGGTGGTGGACCTGAATCAAAAAACTCTGCTCATTTAGTTTTCGCAGCTCTTGCAAGGACCTCCCACCCCCTAATGCCCTAGGGTTTTTTTATATATATATTTTACTGCGGTGGTGCCCCTGAAGGGGGTGGTGGCACCACCAAACATTTTTTAATGTCATGGAGGCTGCAGGAAATGCAGCTGCTTCCCTCCAGCAACATTAAAAAAAGCAGTAAGTCTATGGGAACATTAAATCAGTGACACCAAGAGAGCTTACCACCTTTTCTTTAACACACACGCCTTGCTCAAGCTCTATGCTCTTCAGCTGGAGTGCTGAGCTTCCTTGTGGTTGGCTGTGCACAGCCCGGAGTGCGCAAATGAGGAGCCCCGACACCTGTGCAAAAAAATAATACATATTCAGTGAAAAAAAACAAAGCTTCAAGTGACATTATAGTTAGATGTCATTTTAAATGAAAAAACACTGAAATTCACCAAATAAAGTTATCTCAAATAACTTTAACTTGAACCCAAAAGTAACTATAACTCATGCCCCCACCATCCACAATTTCAGATTTTGCAGTGATGTCATCAATGATGTTATCAAACATTTCATAAATGTTGTACTATGGGAGTTAATTAGCAATGCACTGTGAAGGTGCTAGTTATAGTTATTTGAGATAACTATAACTGGTAAATTTCAGTGTTTGTTTTCATTTAAAAATACCCCTAAGTATAACGTCACTTTAACATTCTTTTTCAAGTGAATTTCTAAGATAGATAGATAGATAGATAGATAGATAGATAGATAGATAGATAGATAGATAGATAGATCAGACTTTCAATAGGAAAGGATTTTTTCATTTCCTTAACAATTTTTGTGCTGATTGATGAATCTGCACAACACTTTCTAAAAAATTGTTAATGTACTCTGGAAACTTTGTGGAAAGTTTTACACTGATCTGTTAAGCGGGGGACAAGAAAAAAGGAGGTAATCCCAAAAATCAGATGTTCTTTTTTTTCCTGTAGGAAAGTTTGCTCTCTAATACAGTAAAACAACTTGGTGGAATTACACCAATTTTGGCAAAAGTTAGGAACTCTACTCAGAAAGCATTCTTTTTGATATTTGGTGTAAATTGGTTCAACCTTTTTTGATAAATTAGGTTTATAAAAGGATGCTTGGGGTAGGCATGAAGTGGTAAACAATGGTAAAAAGTTAGAGCTATCTAGATTTTTGGTGTCCTAATATGCTCTGATTGGCCAACTTAAAGTGGATTGGTGGACTTTATTAGCTGGCCACAACATATGTTGGGCAGCCAATACAGGATTCAGGGACTTGATCCCAGAGTCCTGAAAAATAAATCAAAGGAACAATAATTGAGCAGGACAGGCCTACCTTGACCCCTTAGACCACCTCAAAGAGATTCTCCTTTATGTCAAACTATAGAAAATAAACATTTTTCATTGCAGATACAATATGGTTGATACAACGGTACCCATCAAGGACTCTCCTGTGGTACCTCGGTGTCAAACATGATATTGTGGATCTGAAAAATTAAGGTTCTATTGTGAAATGGTTAACCTTAATCACTATTGTAAGGGGGAACAAACAAGAAGGCGGCAGGGAAAAATGCTCAGTATTGATCTCCGGCAAGCTGCCTCACGTGGCTCATCCTGGAGGGCATCCTTAACCCCTGCTCAACACCGGACAGGAGTTAGACTCTCCCAGGACCCCACCGGCTGCCTGAGATTGTCCGGGTTCTGACCACAGGCCAGAATCTTTCTTCAGTATAGGTGCAACCTAATGAGGTTGCCCCCAGCTGCGACCTTCTGTGGACCCTCCCTTCCACCGTCCTGCTCGGGCCCCTAATCCAATTTATTCTATCCCACAAGATGGGCTGTTCACCTAACTCAAACCAAGCCTCCGTTGTGGACATGTTCACACCCACCCTCCCTTCTCACAAACTCACTCACCCCATGCATTTGGTGAGGGAACTTCAATATTTTTCTTGCCACAGACTTAGACATATCCATTCTGTTGTTTCACTGTTGACAACAAAGTGCCTCCAGCAATTGACAACAGGTAATAGACGTTTGGCACCTTTTATACCTGGAGGCATAGGAGTTTTGTTATTGCTCAGGGGTGCGTGACCTACACACTTGAATTGAACTGTAGCCCAGAAGCAGATGCCAGGGTGGGGACTGCTAAATACTTATGCCATATGCAATCTGATGTAAAACCCCCTCAAGTTCAACTTTGACTCGGGGGGTGTCCATCCAGCCATACCCTAATTTTGCCTCCCTATGGAGACACTCTGTGATGAGGCATTTTGGGCCTCACTGTCTGAGTAGGTGGATCAATACTTTCGCAACAAAGCAGGCACTGCTTTGGATACCCAGCTAGAGTGGGAGGCCTTCAAGGTGGTGTTGAATGGCCAGTGTATCAAATCTATCTTCTGGAATAGATTGATGCTCTGTAAAGATCTATCAGTGCTAGAAGCTGACCCATGTGTACAAGAGATCAACTCTGTGCAGGATGCCGCCACCCACACCCAATTAGCACAGGTGAATCAGGAACATAAAGTGTCCGTGACCATGCTCTGTACCCTAGAATACAGGGGATTTGGTCCAGCAACAATAGAAGTGCAATAAAGCTGGCAACTGCCCACGTGGCCTCTGTTTTCGGAGACCCCCAGGATCTTGATAGCAGCATTGCAGACCCTGCGTGGAGAGATAGTGAACACACTGAGATCTACAAGACATTCTTCTCATATTATACTGGGCTATATGCCATCCAAGCTGAGGTGGAGGCCCCTTCCATTGAGGGATACTTAGACTTCCTGCACCTGCCAATGGTGTCTCCCCTATCTCAAGCAGAGCTTGATACTACAGTAGAAGTGAAAGAGGTATACTTAGCTATCAAACAAAACAGGAGGTGTAAGACCCCCAGCACGGATGGTGTTCCCATCAACTTTTATGCTACATTTGCTAAACAGTTATCGCCCAGATTGCTACAGATATATGAGACAGCACAGCAAATTGGCAGCTCCCCAAATGCATGAAGGAGGTGGTAATCACGGTCCTTCTAAAACCTGATAGGGACCCATTGCTGGTGAGTTCAGATCAGCTGTAATCCCTCTTACAGTTAGACTACAAGACAGTTGGTAAAATCTTGTCTAACTGGCCAGTCCCTGCAGTGCAGATGCTAGTGGATATGGACCGGAATGGTTTTATTCCAGGGAAAAATAGCTTCTCAAATCTCTGTAGCCTATTCATGGACATGGACTTGGCAAGTTCTTCTGGGACCTCCCCATGCGTGACATCCCTTGACAATGAAAAAGCCTTTGACACCATATGGTAGACATATCTTCTCATGGTGCTCTGCATGCTGGGATTGGGAATGGAGACCTTGCCCTGGATTAGGCCTCTTTAATCGCTGGGGTTGCCCTCTCTCTCTATTATATTTGCGTTAGCTGTGGAGCCCCTAGCATGTACATTACGATCCAAGGGAGTGGATTGAGGGATACGGGTAGACAGGAGGGGGCACACAGTGTCCCCCTATAAGCATTATGCCTTTATTTACCTATATGAGGCAGAGAGAATCTAACTCGCCATTTTGGCTGACTTTGGCAGGGTATCTGGTCTCCAGATCAACTAGAATAGGTTGTACCTTTTCCCATTCATCCCATTGACTGATACACAATGCACAACGCTGCTGAACACCCCTTCATTTGGCAACTCAGTACCATTAAATATTTGTGAGTCTGTATCTAGTACTCTGAAAGTGATTTGATTGCTGGTAATCTGGAATGAGCGCTGACTGCTATGAGGGCCTTAATACTCTTCTTGTGAAATCTGCCCCATCTCCCATGGGCAAATCGTAATTTCTAAGATGTTACCGCACCCCTGCTTGCTGCATTTCTGTGCTCCAGTGCTGTGATACTGGGTGAAGGTTTCTTTAAGGAACTGCAATCCAAATTGATCACTCTGATATGAGGCATGGGCAAATATAGAGTTGCGGTTTCCAAATTATACACCCCATTGGCGGAGGATGAATTGGGGACCCCAAACTTTGAACACTAATTCATTGCAGTCCAAGTACAATGGCCCACAAAAAGGTTAGGTGGCAAATGCCTTCATGAATTGGAAAATTGTCTCCAAAAGATGGGATACACAAATATGTGTGGATAGACAGTTTTGGAAGATAAGCCTATGTCAGATGGGGGACTCTATATGCCTCACAACTTTCTTTATGGGCTGCACTTGGATAGAGAAAAATATGATTCCTGCATAATGTACAACCCTAGATGAGGTGGGACTGCTTCCATGGGGTTATTACTTCACAGACGGGTTGCTTTGGCCATTGGGTGACTTAATGTATGTCTCAGTGCTTCCGCCCGGCAGCTTTCTCCTATAATTATCTACACCTCAGAATGTGAAAGACCTGAATATTTTATACTAGCAGTCTTCCGTACTGTCTCCTACAGTCTCTTTCTCTTCCTACTAGCTTT